>NC_091068.1:110172435-111557435 GCF_000393655.2 Nicotiana sylvestris
AAATCCCATAGCAATGCTTTAATAAGTGGTTTCCCTCTTCCCATTTACTACCCTTAAATTTGGAAAGGCTTATTTGCGGTAAAACCAGTCAATCAGCGGTGCAGTCGACGGTTCCGTGCCTTCCCCCTCGAGTTGTCCGCTTGAGGGTACTAGTCTAAAACCCCATAGAAACCTTACTCTGGTTAAAATTATGCATGCATCATGGTCCAACATAGTCGGATCAGTTATGTGTTCCATATAATGATCCTTTAAGATAAGCCTTATCCAAAGTCCATCGGGTTTTCCATAATCCCAACGGACACAACCATGTTCTATGCATTAATTTGGAGAACTAAGTGACGATGTGTTGATCATAAATGTATAAATAGTCGAGTCCGGTGGGGGTAAGGTCTAACCCTTTTGTTTTGCAGAAATGAGGCACGAGGTCTCCAGATTCGGTATGCTTAGCAACATCCCACCATTGCTGCTAGATTGGTGGGAGGACCTTTCCTCAAGTGAAAAAAAACATGTGAAAAAGTACCTGGGTAACCTGCCTTCCTTGCTAGATATTGAGCCAAACAACAAGTTGATCGAAGCTGCCACTTTATTCTGGGATAGTGAAAGAGCTTTGTTTCGTTTCGGTGACATAGAAATGACACCACTTCTAAAGGAAATTGGAGGGTTTGCGGGATTGACTTGGGATAGTCCCGAGCTATTGGTACCAGAAAACCATGCGGGCAAGGGATTTTTGAAGATGATGAGGCTGAAGAAGAATGTCGACCTAGTGTGCTTAAAAGAATCTTACATACCTTTCGAATACCTGTACGAGAGGTATGGCTATAGCAAGTCTTTCCGTACCTACCATGATGAAATCTCCCTCACTTCTCTGGGTCACACCCACCGTAGAGTGTTTGTATTCATTGTGTGCTTCCTAGGCCTTTTAGTGTTCCCAATGAAAAAGGGAATAATCCACACTAGGTTGGCCTTGGTCGCCAAGACTCTGATGGAAGGGATTAATTGACAGACATATACCATATGATCATAGCCGACATCTACATGGCTCTGGAACGCTGTCAAAAAGGGGTCAAGCATTTCGAGGGTTGCAATTTGTTGCTACAGTTATGGTTGCTAGAGCATTTCCAAAAGGGTCGCTATCGCCAAGAATTTCTGCGAAGGGCTTGGAACAACCATATTGCCCTCCATCACCCTAAGCAGATAACTTACATTCCAGACGGATTTGCTCAGCCGGAAAGCGCCAAAAAATGGGTAGAGTTCTTCGACAATCTGACCGAGGAACAAGTGCAGTGGATGTTTGAATGGTTCCCAACAGACGAGTTTATTATCAGGTCCAGGGATGCTCCACAGTTGGTGCTGATCATTTTGAGAGGGATATACCCATATGTCCCTCTGCGAGTTATGAGGCAAGCAGGCAAAAAACAGGTTGTACCAAGAGTTGTCAAGATCAGTCATTTTAGGGCAGATTTCTAAGATGACGATGTCCCTTACAAGTTCCAAGCTCAGCATATGTGGCACTACAAAATCATTGTGGAAAAGAACAATGTTGAGCCAGACAGGTATCATGCAGGGTGCAAGCCTCTCTACCCGGCATGGTTGGAGGACAATCTAAAAGGAATGGTGACACCAAAGGCCAGTCGAGGGAACAAAATCATAGATAAGGAAGTTGAAGCTCAAGTCAAATACAACAGGTTGCGCAAGAGGGTCCACGACTTCGAGAATGAGCACCAGAAAATACATGAGAGGAATGTGAGGTTGATCGAGGATTGAAAAGAGATGACAATCACTTCCAACCGGAAACTAGAATATCTGGAGCGAGGAATAGTGGAGTTGGAAGGCAAAGTCATAAAGAGGATTGAAAATTGCTAGAACGCTGAAGGAGCTGAAGGGTGACATTTGGCCAGAGCCTACTTGTTGTTGGGGCTGCGCGAGCTGGGGGATCTATATGATGGAGTCCGGAAGATCGAATCTGGGGAAGGTCCTTCTGGGACTAAATATACTAGATTTACTTGCTTTTCCTAAAAATGTAATAAGGCCAAGTGCCAGTAGTGACTTATTTTATTGTTATCGTAGTGTTGTTTTGGGATCCGTCTTTTTTTATATTATGAAATGAAGCATTTATTGGCATTAAAAGTTCTCCAAGTTTATTTGTCGCTAGTCCTACCTCGGGCACAATGAGGTTCCCAAAGTAGGACATGAATTTACGCTTCCGCAATATTTGTTTAAATACTGCAAGCATTTCAGAATCCTCATTGACTTGTTACCTTTTTGTTTTTTCTTTATTAATAATTATTCTCATCCCCTTAGGTTGGTTCACTCATACTGGCCTCATCAGCGTATTACCACCAGATCTAGAGGCCCTCCACCTCTTCCTCCTCCAAGCAACACAAAGGGAAAAGGAAAGACAAAAATGGACGATTTAATTGGAATCCAAAAGGAGAATATTGAAAATGCAAAAACTTCAGATGCTCGTAGTACTCCGGCCCCAAATAATCTAGTTTTGATACTGGAACAAAAGATACTGGAACTGCAAGGAGAACTTGAGCAGGTTTGCAACTTGGTAAATTTGTCACTCACCCTCAATGTCCCTGATATCCACCAACAAAACACAAAGAATCCAACACCTCCTCAGAACATACAAAACCAACAGCCATAAAATCTTACCACACCAAATCAATATGCAACTCCACCCCAAAATATCAATCTGTTGCCAATACCAACTCCACCACAACATCATCATCAACCAATATCGTACCCACCAACCACCACTTACCACACTCCCCAAAATACACAACTCATTATCGATCCCCAAAACTCCACAATGACCATCATTACACCCAAGTCCCTAGCACCCATCAAAGCAATCCTATATATGTTGAAATTGTACCTCACTCTACCCAACCAATCTCATATACACCGGAATCCTCTGAGAAGGACCTTCTCATTAAAAACATGGCTAAAGAACTCAAGAAGTTAACAAGCCAAGTTCAAGGTATTGAAGGCGACAAAGGAATAGAAGGTTTGATTTATGAAGATTTGTACATACAACCGGATTTCGAACTGCCAGATGTACCTCCCAAGTTCGAAATGTTCGATGGTATAGGTGATCCTAGGGTTCATTTAAGGACCTATGGTGACAAGCTTGTCAGGGTCGGGAGAGAGGAAAAGATCCGGATGTAGCTCTTTATGAGGAGCCTTACTATGGATGTTTTGTCTTGGTATATTAGCCCGAATCCCAAGAAATAGTCCAATTGGGTGAGCATGGCGACAGATTTTATGAACCGGTTCAGGTTCAACATAGAGAATGCATCGGATGTCTTCTACATTCAGAATCTTAAGAAGAAACCTACTGAATCATTTTGCGAATATGCTACTCGTTGGAGGTAGGAAGCGTCCAAGGTCATACCCTCTTAGGATGAGGAACAGATGAATAAATTCTTCATCAGGGCACAAGATCCACAATACTATGAAAGGTTGATGGTTATCGAAAATCACAAATTCTCTGACATCATCAAATTGGGAGAAAGAATCAAAGAAGAAATCAAGAATGGGATGGTAACAAACTTCAAAGCCTTGCAAGCCACGAATAAGGCACTACAATCAAGTGGCATATCAAAGAAGAGAGATGTTGGGGCGGTAATGGTGGCCCAGTGCCCAAAATCTCTACTTACCTATCAAACACCTCCACCCATATATCAAACACTTATAGCCACGTATCAAGCACCTCCACCAACATATCAAGCATGTACACCCACATATTAAGCACCTCCACCCACATACCAAGCATCACCACCTACGTATCAACCTTCATCTCCTAGATATTCCCAACCCGCCATTGTCCATCACACCTATAACTCCCAACCATCCCACTTCCAGTCACCACCAACTCGCCAAAACTATCCAAGACCAAGACCCAACTTCGATCACAAGCCACCCAGACAGTACACCGCCATTGCTGAGCTCATCGACCAACTGTATGAAAGCTTGAAAGTTGCAGGTTACGTCACCCCTATTCCCGCTGTGGCATTAGAAAATCCATCCCAATGGGTCAATCCGAGCAAAACTTGTGCGTACCACTCCGGTATGAAAGGGCACAACACTGCTGAGTGCCGAACATTGAAGGATTAAATCCAGACGCTGATTGATAACAAGGTCATACAAGCAAAGAAAGTTGCACCTAATGTCCGCAACAATCCCCTCCCTGATCACAGAGGTGATGTACATGTGATAGAGACAAATGAAGAATAGGACCCTGAGGGGTCAATCGGGCTTATTCAAGAAGGCGATGACTTTAAAGTTACAGTCACACTTACCCCTATTGTGGTACAGACTCAGTCCCCAATTGAGGTTGAGGTAACCGCATAAGTTCCATTCGAGGTGGAAGTGGCTCCGCCCTCAGCCACCTCCGCTCCATTTGAAGTAGAAGTGGTCACACCTTTTACTGTGATAGTATCAACCACACCCCCGTCCAACTCAAAAGCAATACCTTGGGATTATGTTGCCGAGACTCGGCAAAAAAAGAAGGCCAAGGTAGAGGAATCTAACGCTGCACAAGGAATGACTAGAACTAGAAGAGTCTATACACCTGAACACCTGGGAGGTTCAAGTAAGGAGGCCACCACTAGGCAGCCTATCATTGAGACCGGGCCAGATCACTTGTGGAGGAAAGTACAGGCAAAAGAGTATTCTATTGTTGACCACCTGAACAAAGTCCCTGCCCAGATATCTATCATGTCACTATTGCAGAATTCAGAGGCAAACAAGAACGCTTTGATGAAAGTACTGAGCGAGGATTATGTAGCCAATAACATCACTGGTGGAGAAATGGCCAACATGGTGGGGCAAGTGCTGGAGAGCCATAAGATTATCTTCCACGAAGATGAGCTGCCACCTGAGGGCTTGAATCACAATCGAGCATTGCATATCACAGTGCAATTTGAAGACAAGTTCATTGTTAGGGTCCTGATTGATGGGGGTTCGAGCCTAAATATTTGTCCATTGGACACTCTAAAGAGGTTGGACAAAAGTTTCCATGAGAAACGGGTAGGAAGAATGAATGTTAAGGCTTTCGATCGGTCCTAGAGGGCCACGATTGGGGAAATCAACCTTTACTTGCAGATGGGGCCAACTTGGATCGGCGTTGAATTCCAAGTGCTTGACATACTAGCCTCACATAATCTTCTGTTGGGCCGACCATGGATCCATGCTGCTGGATCCATGCCTTTTACACTACATCAAGCCGTGAAATTTGAATGGAACCATAAGGAGTTGATCATCCATGGAGATGGGAGTAATCCCATCAACACTAGTCAAACCATCCCGATCATTGGACATAAAAGAAGGCTGAGAGGGGAAACCTATCATCACATCGAACATGTTAATGCCGTCGAGAAGGATAAGTGGTGGAGTAACAAAATAGAAATCATACTAGCATGGTCTGGATATGAACCCGACAAAGGATTGGGAAAGAACCTCCAAGGCATCACCAAACCAATACAGCTAAAAAATCATGGTACCATATTTGGGCTCGGATACCAGTATACATGGAAAGAGTACAATGATTGATCGCCTCCATGGCATGGACCGTATTACCCTCTTAAGCAACCAGTGCCATGTTTGGAACATGTTTTTCATCAGGCTAACACAATATGGGGAACTGCAGAGGAAAAAGCACTATCTGGGTTGAAGAGTTTGTTCGTGGAAGACGAGGATATGGATTGTGGTGCCATAATTGAGGAGGAGGAGGAAAAAGGCCTCACTATTCAAACTATGGCGAAGGGAGCTGTTCTCAGAAACTGGACCGCCACACCATCCTGAGCCCGCCGAGTCCCTGGGTAGCTTGGCAGAATTTACTTCTATAGCCATTCTAGGCATTTAAAATTTCCTGTAGTTTCATTTAAATCTTTACTTGTTTCAAAATAAATGCTCGATTCATCAAGCCGTTCTTTGTATGGACAATTTTTCAAGTCTTAATCAAATGCATTTGCTCTTTATTATTCACTACTATCTTTACACTTTTTCTTTACACATCGTTATTATTATTTTTCCTGATGAACCAGTGACTGTGACATGTAATGAGACAATGCAACATGAGAATAGTGATTCAGAGGAAGAAGATGAGATACCCGAGGAAATTGTCAGGGAGGTTGAAAATTTTGAAAATAAGCCTAAGTCCAATCTGGACGAGACCGAAGCAGTAAATTTGGGAGACGCCGAGACCGTCAAGGAGACCCGCATCAGTATTCACTTGTCACCAACAGAAAAGGAAGAGTACATTCATTTCCTAAAAGAATACGAGGACATTTTCGCATGGTTATATGATGACATGACCGGTTTGAGCACTTCCATAGTGGCTCAAAAGTTGCCTACTAATCCCATGTGTCCGCCAGTAAAACAGAAACTCAGAAAGTTCAAACCAGATATGAGCCTGAAAATCAAGGAGGAAGTTACCAAGCAGATCAAAGCCAAAGTTCTCAGGGTGGTTGAGTACCCAACCTGGTTAGCTAACATTGTGCCAGTTCCGAAGAAAGATGGGAAGGTCAGAGTATGTGTTGACTATTGGGATTTAAATAGAGCAAGTCTCAAAGACGATTTTCTACTACCAAATATACACATCCTGATCGATAACTGCGCCAAGCATGAACTCCAATACTTAGTAGATTGCTTCGCGGGTTATCACTAGATTTGGATGGATGAAGAAGATGCAGAGAAGACAACTTTTATTACACCATGGGGGGGTATACTGTTACAAGATGATGTCGTTCGGTCTAAAGAATATTGGGGCCACTTACATGAGAGCCATGACAACCATTTTCCATGACACGATACACAAATAAATATAGGTGTATGTGGACGATGTCATTATCAAATCCACGAGGGCCGAAGATCACATAGCAGACTTGAGGAAGTTCTTCGATAGGATAAGGAGGTACAATTTGAAATTGAACCCCGCAAAGTGTGCATTCGTGGTTCCCGCAGGGAAGTTACTGGGATTCATCGTCAATCATCGAGGGATCGAACTAGATCCGTCTAAAGTCAAAGCTATTCAGGAGTTACCACCACCTAAGAGCAAAAAAGATGTAATGAGCTTCTTAGGATATCTCAACTATATCAGTCGCTTCATAGCACAGTCCATAGTCATATGTGAACCCATCTTCAAGATGCTAAGAAAGGATGTCGAAACAAGCTGGACCGAGGATTGTCAGAAAGCTTTTGACAAGATTAAGGAATGCCTGTCCACACCGCTAGTTCTGGTCCCGCCAGAACTAGGATGACCTTTGCTACTTTATCTATCTGTATTGGATGGATCCCTCGGATGTGTTTTGGGACAAAATGACGAGATAGGAAGAAAGGAGCAAGCCATATATTACTTGAGTAAGAAGTTCACAGCTTATGAATCACGGTATTCTCTACTTGAACGCACTTGCTCCGCTTTGACCTGGACAGCCTAAAAATTGAGGCATTACTTCTGTACCTATACTACATACCTCACATCCAGGATAGATCCTCTGAAGTATATATTTCAGAAACCCATGCCTACTGGGAAGATGGTTAAGTGAAAAATACTACTAAGTGAGTTCGATATCATATATGTAACCCAGAAGGCGGTCAAGGGACAAGAATTGGCAGATCACCTTATTGAAAATTCGGTCGGAGGAGAATGTGAACCCTTGAAAATGTATTTTCCTGATGAAGAAGTATCATTTGTAGGAGAAGACATTACCAAAGCATATGATGGTTGGAGGATGTTCTTCGATGGAGCCGCAAATTTTAAAAGAGTGGGCGTTGGAGCAGTTTTGGCATCAGAAATAGGTCAGCATTATCCGGTGTCTGCAAAACTCAGATTTCCTTGCACCAACAACATGGAAGAATATGAAGCCTGCATACTAGGGCTCAATATGGAAGTCAACATGAACGTTCAGGAGTTGCTGGTGATCGATGATTCAGATTTGCTTGTGCGTCAGGTATAAGAAGAGTGGGCCACCAAGAATTCCAAGATATTGCCATATTTACACCACGTGCAAGAATTGAGAAAGAGGTTTACAAAGATAGAGTTCTGACATGTGCCCAAAATTCAGAATGACTTTGCCGACGCATTGGACACTTTGTCATCCCTGATACAACATCCAGATAAGAACTACATTAATCCCATTCCGGTGAGGATCCATAATCAGCCGGCATATGGTGCTCATGTCAAGGAAGAAGCAGATGGAAAGCCTTGGTTCCATGACATCAACAAATACTTATCGGAAGGATAATACCCAGAGCATGCAAACCACATCCAGAAACACATACTCCGGAGATTGTCAAACCACTTCTTCCACAGCGGAGGAAACTTGTACAGAAGAACTCCTAATTTGGGTTTACTAAGATGTGTCGATGTGAAGGAAGATTCTAAGCTACTTGAGGATGTGCATACGGGGACCTGTGGTCCACACATGAATGGTTTCGTCTTGGCTAAGAAGATACTTAGGGCAGGTTACTTTTGGATGACCATGGAGACAGATTGCATTCAGTATGTCCACAAATGCTTTCAATTTCAAGTGCATGCTGACATGATAAAAGTGCCACCAAATGAGCTCAATGCAACAAGCTCACCTTGGCCATTCGCCGCCTAAGGAATGGATGTTATTGGTCCGATTGAGCCACTGCTTCAAACGGGCACATGTTTATTTTGGTAGCCATTGATTACTTCACGAAATGGGTAGAAGCTGCATCTTACAAAGTTGTAACCAAGAAAGTCGTCGCAGGTTTTGTCAAGGATCGTATTGTCTGCGGATTCGGGGTTCCCGAGTCCATTATTACCGACAATGCTGCCAATCTCAGCAGTGATCTAATGAAAATTATGTGTGAAGCTTTCAAAATCAAGCACAAGAACTCACCAGCCTATAGACCTCAGATGAATGGAGCCGTAGAAGCTGCCAACAAAAACATTAAGAAGATACTAAGAAAAATGGTAGAGAACCACAAAAAGTGGCATGAGAAGTTACCCTTTGCCCTGTTAGGGTATCGTACCACGGATCACACATCAACCAGAGAAACTCCCTACATGCTAGTTTATGGTACCGAGGCTATCATCCCAGCCGAGGTAGAGATTCCTTCCTTAAGAATCATACAGGAAGCTAAACTCAATGCAGAGTGGATAAAGAGCCGCTATGAGAAATTGGCCCTTATCGATGGAAAAAAGATGAACGCAGTTTGTCATGGCCAACTTTATCAACACAGAATGTCGAAAGCTTTCAACAAAAAGGTCAAACTGAGACAGTTCGCACCAGGCCAGCTGGTGCTGAAGAAGATCTTCCCACATCAAGATGAAGCCAAAGGGAAATTATCTCCCAACTTGCAAGGTCCATACATGGTTCACAGGGTACTAACAGGAGGAGCACTCATACTTGCAGAAATGGATGGAGAAGTCTGGCCAAAACCAATCAATTCAGACGCAGTCAAGAGATGCTATGCTTAGATTATATACATTTTTCTCTTCCGATGTAATTGAACTACGCTTGACCTGATTCCCGTTTAAGAGGGGATACGTAGGCAGCCTTATGGGTTCGGTCATATCATAATAAAATTTTCATTTTGCCCATGAGCAGAATATGGGGCAGAATTTTGAGGAGGGTCCTCAAAATTCTGGAGCAAGTCCAACCAACGCCAACATGTGTCAGACGGTCAGCAACCAGTTAAGAAACTAGGGCAGAACTTTGAGAAGGGTTCTAGAAATTTCAAAGAAGGCTCGGCAAGATCCATTATCCGCAAACGGTCAAAGATCATCTACCAAACTGGGGCAGAATTTTGAGGAGGACCTCAAAATTCCAATATGAGATAGCTGCAATGCCTTTGAGACGTGTTACAGTCACTACTTCATCAAAATTACTCAATATATCAATATGTTTTTAAAACAAATCTATTTTTCTTAAATTGCATATTTTCGAAAACTCTATTTCCGTAGCAATCAGGTGTTGCCTAGGGGAGACTCGCAAAGGCCGCCAGGATGGAGCAAAGCAAAGCCAGCGGACAAACCACGAACCAACCTCCCACCCACAAAACTTACTATTTTTATTTGAACGCAGGCACATTTGACGTAACGACATCGCTCGCAAAAGCAAACTCACTATCCATACGGCCATCAGACACTGAATATATCTCCAACTAAGAGATACACTACTCTTATCTACTACTCGCTCTTTGCATGTGACTAATCCATGTCCCCCATATTTGTGTGAGGCTAATTTTTGCCTCCATACCTGCATGAGGCTAATCCTTGCCTCCATATCTGCATGAGGCTAATCCTTGCCTCCCTACCTGCATGAGTCTAATCTCTGACTCCATACATACATGAGGCTAATCCCCGCCTCCATATCTGCATGAGTCTAATCCTTGACTCCATATTTGCATAAGGCTAATCCTTGCTTCCATATTTGCATGAGGCTATCCCTGCCTCCATACTTACATGGGACTAATTCATGTCCCCCATATTTGCATGAGGCTAATCCCTGCCTCCCCATACTTGCATGAGGCTAATCCCTGCCTCCCTACTTGCATGAGTCTAATCCTTGCCTCCCTATTTGCATGCCTCCCCCTGCCTCCCTAATTTCATAAGTCTAATCATTGACTCCATAACCGCATGAGGTTAATCCTTGCCTCCCGACTTGCATAAGGCTAATCCCTACCTCCATATTTTCATAAGGCTAATCCTTGCCTCACTATTTGCATGAGTCTAGTCCTTGACTCCATACCTGCATGAGGCTAATCCTTGCCTCCCTACTTGCATGAGTCTAATCTTCGACTCCGAACTTGCATGAGGCTAATCCGTGCCTCCATACTTGCATGAGGCTAATCCCTGCCTCCCTACTTGCATAAGTCTAATCCTTGACTCCGTACTTGCTTGAGGCTAATCCTTGCCTCCACATTCGCATGGGACTAAGCACTATCCCACTTTGCACATATATTGCTTTATTCTACTATCTATTTGTTTTAATCGGGCTAAGCTCTGTCCTCCATTTCACAAGACTAATCATTGTCTTGATAACATCATGACTATTGCATATCATGGGTTGCAATATCGCCAATCTATCCAAAGGCGTCATAGTCTAAAAGGCATCATCTTCATAGCCGGAAGACACCATGCCATGGCCTGAGGATTTCTCAAATTTGCATACCATTATTCAAAGGCGTCATGGTTCGGAGGCACCATTTTCATGGGCCGAGAACATCATTTCATGTCTTGCAAATCTCTCATCAAACAATTCATGGCCCAGGACATCCTGGTTAAAGGACGCCACCCCTAACCGTCCGAAGACCACTTTCATAGTTCAACGGGAACTTGCATCATGTTTAATTTATGCACAGTATACGTTGGTATTGCTTCTATTTGCAAGTAACCCAGCGAGCAACGACTATCCCAGCAGGAGCGATCTCGCTCCAATTCTCTCATCCATATCAAACCTAACCATTCACGTAAACCGTTCACTCACCCATCCCTAGATGTTGCGTCCGTTCTTGAAATGACTTCATCGGTATACTTTGCCGATAAATTCGGAACTACATACGGACTGATTCCTGTAAGATCAGGGATATGTAGGCAGCTCAAAAGCCGGAGTACGGCCTAATCTCTTGAACCGTTTTGCTCAGTCAAAATTGACCATCATTTCTTTGCCCGAAAACTCTTTCATCCTACCCGGGTAAAGAGGGGTAGCTATTGATGCCCAGTTTTTCCCCAAAATATTTTAAAATTGCGTATATACCTTCAAAATTATGCATTAATATCAATTGATATTTTTCTATAATTTTCCTATATTTTTATTAATTTATCTAGCATTTTATTTCCAATAAATAATTACAAAATGGCATTACAAAAAATTTTCAAAAGCATCTCTTGATTTAACTTTTTATTTATAGTCTTATTTGAATCAAATTATTTCATAATTAGCAAAATTGGTATCTTTTGGCTATATTTGCAATAACTTTGCAATTATAGCCCAATCATATGATTTTATGCTATTTTTTGACCGAAAATTAATCATTTGTATTTTAAAATACTAAGTAAGCATTTTTAACTATTTCCATTAAAAAAAATTCATTTTTTACAATTATCAGCTATTTTTATAAATTGTTTTATTTTATTTAATTGGGTATTTAACAAATAGCCAATTCCATTTTTCAATCCTAGCCTAATTGAATCAGATCCCAACTGAATTAAATTAGCCTAATACCCAGGCCCAAACCTAAATCCTACCTGAACTAATCCCTGGTCCAATCTGGACCGTTGATCAATTCTAATCAACGGTCTAGGTCCCCATTTCCTTAATTAACCTAAATGACTCCCAACCCTCATTCCCATCCTCTCATTTTCTCTCATCCTCTCCTCCGTTACATCTTTGATCTCTATTAAAATCCTCTCTGCTAAACCTAGCTCCTCCCACCGGTCGTTGGCTCGCCGGTAACCATGGTGGTCTCACCACCATCCCCAGCCCCATGGCTCTCTTACTATGACAGTTTGTTGTTGTCTTGAGGTCCTTAAGGGAACTAGAAGGCGGTTCACTCACCTCCCATTGTTTCTATGCCATTCTCAGGCCACCTTGGCCCGTCCGAGTAAGATCTTTCTATTTTCCAGCTAGATCTATGGCTTCTAAGCCGGAATCTCTCCAGCTCTGGGTTCTCTCACTGAAACCCTGATTTTGACTCTTGATTTCTAAGATTTGTGACAAGATCTGAGTTTATTCGAGTTATCTTTACTGTTTTCTTAAAGATTTCTCCGATTTCTTCTAAAATGACTCTTGGTCTTCAAGCTAGGGTTTCTTTACCCCTTTTCAAAATAGGTTTATTTAAGTTTTCGTTTTATCCGATTCATTATGTTGAAAACCCTAATTTCTTAGTTCTAATCTTGGGTTTCTGAGTTTTGTTTTGATAACGTGTTTAGTTAATCTATATGTTTCTGTGATTCTGTGATTTTTACCCTATGATTACTTGTTAGGGTTTCTGATTATGGTTATCCCTGCCTATTGTGTGATTTCACCCTATTTTGTTCACCAATGTTTTTGATTCTTCACTTCTCCTACCTGTATCATGCTTATTCTACTAATTCAGACTATGCTCTACATGAATCCCTAATTTATATATGACTTTTTGTCCTACTAGGCTTCTTAGAGTTCTGGTTTTTTGTTTACTATGTGCTTGTTCTTATAAAGATGTGCTAAATCAGTGTTATTTTCTCATTTTGAATCCTTAAGTCTTTGTGATTGACCTTTCACTGATTTCGCATGATATCCCTACTAATTTTTAACCTTCTAAAATATTTTCTGACCTTATTCTATGGTCAATTATGCTATTAATTGATTTCTTAAGTCCTTTCCTTGATTGAAATATGCTGAACCTAGCCTCTATTAGATGTTGTGTACTTGTACTATGCAGAAAATATTTCCTTATTTGTTATGCTCAGCCTTATACGATTTTCTTCCTTATTTGTCACATGTTTATTACCGTTTGAACTTGACTCCTCAATTAAAGGGAGTACTTACCTTGATTTCATGACTAATTGATTCTGAGTCCCCATAATGACCGATGAACTTTGATTTTTACCTTATTTCCTACCTGCTTTCAAACTATATATACACCCTCTCTTATTAAGACAAACATACAAACACTTTGATTCAAAAGGCTCTCTCTCATACTTAAACTTTTTGCTCTATCTTTTGTGCTACTTACTATCATTCTGAGTTAGCCGGCTGCAAGCCAGGGCTAACTATTGTGCTCTCCTATTCTTCACTTTTGTTTGTTGTCACTTTACTAGTATGTCCCAATCTCAATTCAAGTTCCAAAACCAATATGTTTCTTTTATTACTTCAATTCCTCATGTTTCTAGTCTGTTTTTACTTATGGTTTTGTTGTTCAACTTGCAATTAATATGTTTACTTCATCAGCACGCTTCTAAATGTGTCCCCTCCCTTAGACTCAGCATGTTTTATGAAGTGTTATCCCCTTCTAGTGTACCCCAATATGACTCTCCCTTACTATGTTCTATGCAAAGTAGTTGGCTATCTTTAAGTGACCAGATTCTGTATTAATTCTGAGTTTCCTAAACCCTTTAGCATGCTACTGATTCTGTACTTAAGTGCTCCTATAACTATGTGTTTACCTATATGTCCCCAAATCCCTTGACCCCTATTTGTGACTACTGAACTTGCTTTGGTTTTATGATTTCTGGCTGTGTATAAACTTATTTTGGGGGTGCTGTATGTGGACTGTTGTTTACTACTCCACTCTCTCTTTACAAAACTCTCTGTTATCTTTTACAAAACTATTTCAAACAAGTTCCTTTTCAAACTGTTTCCCTACTTAAATCTTTTCAAGCACTCTCATACCTACTATTAGGTTTTATGTTCTGCCCCTCTAATGTGTGACTGCTTAGGGATCCCTATGAGATCCCTCTGAACTCTGATACATTAGAGCTGACCTTTCTATACTGCACTTATTCAATTATGGCTATGAAATCTGGGTGTGAGCACTACCTGTGATCCCTTGAGGTCCTTAGGGAACTCTGACACACCCGAATTAGATGAAAGGCTATAAGGCAATCTGTCATTGGAAATTTTGGAAATCTAGGCCTATTGGTAGGCTCCCTATAGAGTAACTTCTTATTTTTTCTTATCTACTTATGTAATTCATTCGATATTGGCCTGTAATAATTTGTAAATGAACATTGGGGTTTGGATAGTGAAACGGGAGGGTAGCTATGCATGTTATAGTTATCAAAAGGGTAGAAACCATTCTTTAGGTCTATATTTCCTGTATGTGCAATAGAAACCATGCTCTTAGGTCTCATGTATACTGTTCCAGCATGCTCTATAATGTTGTAACCGTCTCTGCATTTAGAAATCCTGCCTTAGGAAATTCTGCATATAAACCATCATGACCCTTTATACATGCATCTTAGATACCATGTTTTTAAGATCTCATCCATACTTGCTCTGTTACGCCTAGTGTGAACTACTGATATGAAAGACGTAAAAACAGCTTCACATTTGATTATTCTGTTTATAATAAACTGGTAACAATCCCTGCACTTTATAACACCTAGAACCGCATGCTCTTAGGCATAAACAACTTCTGAACTTCTAATGGTTCTGGTAAACGCTTAGGCAAGCCTTAGGCATCCAATCTCTATAAAATTAGAAATTGCCTCTTTGTGTGCACTGCTTAATGATTAACACTCTTAAAATCAGTAGGCAAACTGATTAGGGCCCCGACTTTTGAGTTATGAAATGAACCTGCGTATCTATTGTGTTCTGATACTCATCTAGACATCATGTTTTAGGATACTGTTGCTTACATGTGTTTGAGCTGTTTACATGCCTTATTTGTGGAGGTAAACTGAGCCTCTTATTTGCTCCTTTCTGTTCTTATATGCTAAGAGTCCTATGTGTTATTGCTTATCGCCTTAGTATTTTTCCTTTGAACCTTAGGGGTCGATCTAGAACTGCCTATAGGTAAAGGTCCTAAATCCCCTCCAGGACCATTAAGAAGGGACGGGTAATAGTATGCAATAGAGATCGTTGACCAACACTTGCTTTAATAACCACTAAGGGGTAAGAATGGTAGATATGGAATATGATGACTACGCGCTAATGTCACATGTAGCCCCTCATTGAGGATTGTTTACCGGATATTGTGTGGGGTGATCCTATTGGCTAACTAACCTAGGACTCCTCCTTTCCCAAAAATCCTTTGTTTAAAGCTTGGTTTTATATACAACTTGTCCAAAAACCTTTTCTTATTATCTGAGTTATACAAACGTGCTTTACCTGTAATTATTGCAAGTGTTTATTTGTTAATAGACTAATTCGTAAATATAAGTTCGGTCGAGACCCACAGTTGTGGAGCAAGAGGGGTACCTAACACCTTCCCCTCGAGGTCATTTCGAGCTCTTACCCTAATCTCTGGTAATGCAAACTAATCCAAGAGTTAATAGCTCTAGGTGCCCTAACACACTATAATCCGTTAGGTGGCGACTCTTCAAATACCCAATTCCCAAAAGGAAATGAGTTACTACCCTCCATGAATGTCGAAACCCGGACCTCTCTTCGCGGAGGGAAAAAAGGGGGCACTACAACGAGCCACCCAGTTCACACAAAAACTACCTTTGGAAAGAACCAAAGTCTTATTATCTACTAAAGCATAAAAAAAAGCTACTTAACAAAACAAGAACTAATATGGAAAAGATAAAGAAGCTACTAAACAATAACTACTAAACAGAGATAAAATATACATAAGAGAAGAGATATGAGATAGATAAATACAAATAAGAAAAGAAAGAGTATCATTAAATTATTTTATACCAAATGTATCGAAGTGTACCGATGTGCCAAATAAACTCCACCTCCCCGAATAAAAGTAAGCATTGTCCCCAATGCTTAGCAAAATAAGAGTAAAAGAGGAGAGGGTGAAGAAAAATCCGTAAGGATCCTTGGACATCTTAGTGTCCCCAGCAATGTCATCTCCCTCAGCATCAACCAACTAGATCTCATCATCATCAAATCTAGGCATGGCTGGGTTGTCAAACATCATACGCACTGCCTCAGCAGTGTCGGCTGCAAGGTCTGGCTCATCAGACTGGCCAACTGATGCTATCGGTACAGATAGTACTGAAGGATCTGGGGCAGACTGGTACAGGTCAAGCATCATGTCAAAGGGAAAGTGGCTAGCTTTAGCAAGTCTAGCCACCTCTCTGCGGATCTTGTCCACTGATTTCTTGCTTAACTGGGACTTCCTTATCTTCTTTACTTATTTTCCCAACTCCTCAATAACTTACTTGTGTTGCACTAATGTATCCATAATAGTCTTCTGTTTGTCCAGAATCTTTTTCAGCATCTCATCAATGTTAGAAGGAGCATGTGGTGCCTGTGAAGTGGACTGTGCTGCAACAATACTAGACAAGTCAGACAACTTTGTAGTAGTTGTCTGCACCTAGTTGTTGAGATTCACCAATGTCTAGGAGACTCGCAGCACAGATAGAGTGGTAGTGGGCATGGGAACTGGCCTCAGAGCTGTGGCATGAGCTATGGTAGGAGTTGTGGATGATGGTGGAGGCATATTATCGGCACTGGAGGAAGGCTCAGCCGAAGTGGATGTAAGATCAACTGTCTTAGAGACTACCACTGCTGGCTCATCAGACTGATCTGTGGTGGTAGAAGGCTGGACTTAACAAAGGCATCCATTCGTCAGTAAATACCAATCACTGATGGATTGGGATAAGGGTAGGCCAAGCTATACTGTCGTGCTATCAATGAAATATTGGTCGACATCATGACACCCATATTTATTGGGTACCTGTCCATGATGGAAGCCACAAGAACTGCCCGAGGAATGGGAATGTGAATCTTATTCTGGCACGGATCCAGTCTGCTACAGACAAAGGTTTGCCACCTCTTTACCTTAAAACTCAGAGTGCTCATGTAGATGGGAACCCCAACAGTGATCCATGGTGGTGGTGGCCCCGGTGGAACTAAGATCTCAGCCAACCACAATTAGACTTCCTTCTTCATGGTACACTTCTCCAAATATTCCTTTGGCTCCACATCCTCAAAGCCTAGGTACGCGTTTAGCATACACTGATCAAACCTCACCTTGAGGTTACGCACCTTGGTCACCTTCATCCCTTTCAAGATATAGCAACATTGGTATAAAATTCTCAAACGAGGTATTCTTTGGCATCCTCCACTCTCTCGGTGAACCACATCCAACCCATTCATTCTCTGAATTGCCTCAATATTGTCGGGTTTTATTGGTCCAAATCTTTCAAAAGGAATTCTCTCTCAAGAGTCAACGACCTCACTGGCCATCACATATGAAAGTTAGTGAAATCTTTGATCTCTCAAGCCATATAGTTGTATCATCTCCCCCTCAGCCATCATTGGGGATGTCATGTATAATTGGTGCTTCAAGGAGTGGTGTAGCTGATGGCTTAGAAGTCTAGATAGCACTCTTCGACCCCTCGAAGGTGATATGATATGAAGATAGCTTATCCTTGACCTGGTATCTCCCTTGCGGCCTTGACTGTGTGGACATCTGCTCCTCATGTACGGAGGCTGAGTTGTCCTCGTACACCTCCTTAGAACGGACATAGGATCTAAGTTCAGAGAATTCTACACCTCTTCCTCTACCGGTTGTTGTTTTCTTTCGGATCGTCATGGGCTGGCCAAGGGGAAAGGCACTTTTACCTCGACCCAAATAGATTCACCTCGTCCCTTTGAAGTGTTACCTCAGCCTCTTGATCGAACCATTGTCTGTATCAAGCAAAGAATATTGTTAGTTGCAATTCATAGTTCAAACACATATAGGAGTCATGTAGATAAGGGAGAAATAATTGGACACAATGGGGTTAGGTAGTTGATTCATGCTTGTAGGATAAGGGATCTGCGGTCCGCACATTTTTTATGTGCGGCTGTAGATGGAACTCTCTGCATGTACATTTTTTTAGGCCACATGATGAAGGTGCGGTCTACACATTTGAGATTGCGGTCGCACTTCTGAGTCCCAAAATTATGAACTCTCTGATGACAGAGAAATGCCCAATATGCGGCTGCAAGAGGAATTTTGCGGTCCGCATAATTTGACTTGCGGTCGTACCTTGAAGACTCAAAGGTGAAGACTCCCTAATGACAGAGAAAGGCCTATTCTGCGACCGCAAGAGAATATCTGCGGTCTGCACAATTTGACTTACGACCGTAGATTTTTGCCTCACATAAGTTCTAAAACATCCATATCTGCTGACTGCACAATTCAAGTGCGGCCGCAGAATTCAAATAATTACGAGCAAACAACTTTTTATTCCAAATTTGTTTTCAATTTTTTGCACAAATATGCATGACAACATTGTAAAAACATGGAATTTTACTAACCCAATCCTAGTAGATCATGTATCAAGTTTATCCAGTTCAGATCTACCCCACATGGACAAATGGCCTAAAAAACAAAATAAAATATAAAAATTAAACTAAAACTAATGATTAATATGAAATTGAATCATACCATATAGTGTGAGTTCAATGAGTGACTAATCGAGGTGGCTGTGTGTGCGGACAGTTGAAATATTCAAGACACATTAGCAGGGTAACAGTGTTTTGTTCAAAGTGGGAAAAGGGTAAAATGAGCCCTGCTATTCTATTTATACCATTCAATTTGAGAAGGGAGAAGAGACGAGTGCAACCACACATTTTCATGTGTGGTCCGCACCCTACCACCTGGGGGAACACTCTCAGAATCCAATCTGCGGTTCGCACATTTTTAGGTGCGGGTGTAGATTTCACGTGCGGTCGCAGATTGACTTCCATACAGACAAGCTTAAACTTCATAGAGTTGGTATTTTTGACATTTCAATTGTGCGGTCCGCAAGATAAATGTGCGGCCGCAATGCTATCTGCTATGGCACCAACAAATGTTTAGTCCACACTCCTTTGAACACTTAGCCATATTTTCTTCCACTATTCTTGTAAGTCACACTTATCCATGCAGCACACTTCAGATCAAGTTAGAATATAAATAACACCTAACTACAAAAAGAAAAAGGAAAAGAATATGGGTTATCTCCCAAGAAGCGCCTGATTTAACATCGTGTCACGATGCAGAAAACTCTGAAATGAAGTGAATGACCTCCACCACGTGGCTACCTCTAAACTTGCCCAAGTAGTGCTTCACCCGATGACCATTGACTTGGAATACTTCAATGTTTAAGTTCTTCAATTATAATGCATCAAAAGGTGTTATACCAACAATTTCAAAAGGGCCACTATACTTGGATTTTAGCCTCCTAGAAAATATTCTTAATCTTGAGTTAAACAACAAAACAAGATCACACACCTTGAACACTTTGTTCCAAATATATTTGTCATGAAGGTATTTCATCTTTCTTTGTACAAGGACGAACATGCATAAGCATGGTACCAGAACTCATCCAATTCATTCAAATGTGCAACCCTCAAGTTAGCGGCTACATCCCAATCAAGATTCAACTTCATTAGAGCCCACATTTCCTTGTGCTCTAGTTCCAGCAGAAGATGACAATCTTTTCCGAACACCAACCGGTATGGAGACATTCTAATAGGTGTTTTTAAAGTTGTCCGATAAGCCCATAATGCATCATCAAGCCTTTTGGAGCAATCTGCCCGATTAGCATTCACTGTTTTGGACAAGATACTCTTTATCTCCCGGTTGGAGACTTCCAGTTGCCATTATCTTGTGGGTGATAGGGAGTCATGAGTTTGTGAGTAACACCATACTTGCTAACTAAAGTTTCAAAAGTCTTGTTGCAAAAGTGAGTAACACCATACTTGCTCGTGGAGAACAAAGTCTTCTTCAAGAAAGCCACTACACTTCTCGCCTCATTGTTGGGTAGAGCAACGACCTCAACCCATTTGGACACATAATCCACCGCGACCAAGATGTAAGTGTTTCAACATGAACTCACATAAGGTTCCATGAAGTTAACACCACACGCATAAAAAATATCAATCTCCAAAATGGTTGTGATAGGCATTTCATTTTTCTTTGATATTCCTCCGGCCCGTTGACATTCATCACATCTTTTCACTAACTCACTTGCATATTTGTAAAGAATGGGCCGATAGAAACCACAACTAAGCAATTTGGTTATCATTCTTGCTCCATTATGATGACCACCATATGGTGAAGAATGACAAGCCCCAAGAATTTCACATTGCTCTTCTTCCGGTACACATGTTCTAATCAACCCATACGTACATATCCGGAAAAGGTATGGTTTATCCCAATAATAATCTTGACAGTCTCGTTTGAGCTTCTTCCTTTGATTTGAAGAGAACTCATCCAGAATGATTCCACACACAAGAAAATTTGCTAAATCTGCGAACCATGGCACCTCTTTCATTGAAATTGCCAAGAGTTGCTCATTGGAGAAGGAGTCATTGATCTCAATGCTATCATGCGGCCTCCCCTCCTCCTCCAAACGAGATAAGTGGTCCGCCACTAGGTTTTCATTGCCTTCCCTGTCTTGGATGTCAATATTAAATTCTTGCAACAAGAGTACCCATCTCATCAACTAAGCTTTTGAGTCATTTTTGCTCATAAGATAACGAAGCACCGCATGATCCATGGGGACAATAACTTTTGCACACATCAAATATGGGCGGAACTTCTCAATTTAAAACACAAAAGCAAGAAGCTCTTTCTCCGTAATGGTATAGTTAAATTGGGAACAATTCATGGTCTTACTAGCACAGTATACCGGATGGAAAATCTTGTTGATCTGTTACCCCAAAATAACCTTGACCGCTATGTCACTTGCATCACACGAGTTCAAAGGGCACACTCCAATTTGGAGAAGTGATGATGGGAGTAGTGTCGCGCCCCCTTTTCTCGTGAAATCGGGTTTTGACATTTCTGGGACAACTCTTTTGAGACGGGTAGGGAATTGGATTTGAAAGAGTCGCCACCTAACGGAATAAGGTGCGTTAGAGAACCTAGAGTAGATAACTCATATAACTAGTTTACATCACCAAAGATTGGGTAAGGGATCGAAATTACCTTGAGAGAAAGGTGTTAGGCACCCTTCGAGGTCCGCAACGGTGGGTCCCGGCCAAACTTAAATTAAGCGAATTAGTCGAAAAAGGAGAGAAAGCAATTTGGAGAAATACAATATTCAATTTATTTTAAACAGTGGGGGGGGGTCCTAAGTTTTTTAGCCTATAAGATCATTCAATGCAATACTTTGTAACTCCCTCAAGTCGGGGTGTTACTCATAGCATTAGCACATGGACTATCATCTCCTTTACTACCCAATTACTATATTTAAGTTGTTACTTAAGCATTCTAGCAGTTTCTAGCTTGTTCCTTATGCGTGCACTACCTGTCCCTTACATATGGCCCTGGAGGTATTAGGACCTCTATTTGGGATAGTTGTAGACCAACCTATGTTACTTAAAAATGCGAAATCTAGGCGAAAAACAAAACAAATAGGACTTTCAGATTAAGAACAAGTATGAGCTCATGTTGACCTCCACACATAGGCAACAAAAGCACGCAATTGAATCAGCAAACTTTATTAACTTTGGAATCCTATAGGCCGGATATCTAAGTGATAAAGCAGAGTGTAAGGCAGTTTATTAAGACCTATTTGTTTGCCTACTGATTTTATCCAGCAGAATCTGGGCACTTAAGGCAATAATATGTCACAATTTATAAACCCAGAATCGTTATTAAGGCCTACTGATAGTTGCCTAAGTGATTGACAATATCGATGGAATTCAGAATCAATTAACAGAGTCCTATTGACATGATTTCTACAAGCTTATTAATTACAGACCTATAGACATGGTTTATGGGTGTAGTACTGATTTTAACTTGTAAAAATATAGATTTTTATTTTCTATAGGCATGCTTTCTAATTTCTGAATTGACTTAAGTCCTATAGGCATGATTTCTAAAATTGAAATTGACTTTAGTCCTATAGGCATGCTATCTATTGATTTATACCATATAGGCATGATTTCTATGTTTGAAACTAATTTTTTAATCTTATAGGCATGATATTTAATAACTGTGTACAGGCAGAAATGAAATAGATTGCCGAGAAGGACAGTTAATTCAAATAAAACCCTATAGGAATACTTGCTAATGCACATTCGTCGAAAAACATGTATAGATCCTATGAATGGGATCTCTAATGTGCAGAATTGAACGAAAGACCTATAAGTAGGATCTCTAGTATGCAAATGTAAAATACAGAATCAAGATGATCATGAAAGTCCTATAGGGAGGATTTCTAAATACAGTATAGTACTCACACAGTTAAAATAGCATAATTAAATCCTATAGGCAGGATTTCTATCTAGTTTTAACGATAGATATAAGAATAAACCCCCCTGCTTTACTAAATATCCCCAAATCTGTTATTACAGACCACGATAGCCAAGTGAATTACATAACGGTATCAGTACACTATAGGGAGCCTTCATAGGCCCAAATAAACCTAGGAACTAGGCCTTCTCACATTGCAACTTTGGGGCATAGCAGTGATCCATTCACGGCACATAAAAACCATGCTTCTAGTGTGTCAATGTTCCCAAAGAGTTTCAGGGACCCCGGACAATGCTCACACCAGAACCACACATTCAGCAAAGAGTTCATAAAAGATTGGAAAACCAACCCCAATGTGTCAGAGTTCATAGGAGTCTCAAGGACCCGAGGCAGTGCTCAACTAGGGTGGTTGAGAACCTAAATGACTAAGAGTAGGGGTTTCTTAAAACCAGTACATAAAGGAAAAGGGGGAGATTTTAAAATAGTTCAATTTCATAAGAAGGAAAGTTCAGAACATAGAGTTGCAGGACGAACTACACCAAGAAGCAAACAAGGTTCATGTTCAGCACATAGTTCAAACAGGATGATATCTGATTAAACTAAATACTCATACTAGTATTTGAAACAGTCGTGGCTTAGTCACAAAAGTAATTAGGTAGAAACATTTGAATTGAACAGAAAGGACTGATGAGTTAAGCAAACAAACATATTTGATTACATGCTTATAGTGTCTTGCAAAGTTCATAACAGATATAAAACTAACAAACAGTTTGAACCTTAAACTAACTTATGAGAGGATTCCTGTTATTCTAAATATCTTAGTCTTAAGTTAACAGTAGTATCAAATTGTCAGACAAAGGACATAATAATGCTAGGAATTGAAATAGGCTAGTCAAGCAAAACATAGAGAATGGAATTTGCAAAGGTTAGGGCATACCCGTTAAATGAGAAAGAAAGTAAGTATACCATATCAATGAGGTTCCAGAATAATTTTGGCCTTGGCTTTTAGCCGGCCAAAATCAAGAGATACTTAGCACAAAAATCAGAACAAGAGAGCAAGAGAGAGAGCTTAAGCTTTTTTAGTCGAGAATTAGAGAGTTCGAGTCTTGTTCTAGAGGGAAAAGGGGAGAGGGGTTTAAATAGTATTCAATGAGGCAGACAAATAAGGTAATGAATCAGTCCTACAAAAATAACGCATGAGAATAACACCAAAATCAATTAGAGTCAGTTTCAATCAATTAACAGGACATAATAACATAAAATCAGGTTAGTACCACTTAATTTAGGGAAAGCATTATATGAAATCAATCAGTAATCAAGTACTAGATCAAATAAGGTAAAGAAACAATTCCAGGCTTAATTTGAAGTCGGTTTTATAGTAATATAAAATTAGGCCAGTACTATTCAAGTTAAGGAAAGTATTATATAGAGTCAATCAAATAGTCAAGATGACGGATCAAATAAGGTAGGGAGTGATGAAATAGGTAAATCGAACCAAATAAGGAAGTACCAGTACTGAAACCTTAGTAAAGATTTCAAGGTCTTAATTTTGGGGAAAATAAAGTTAGTCAATAATTAACGACAAGAATCATAGAGACGGATAAATAGAACCATTAAAGGAAAAAATAATTACATATCGAAAAACCCTAAATTTTAACATATGTAAAATAGGTAGAAATTAGGGTAAGTGAAATCAATCACAAGTAATAAAGGAACTATAATGGATACACAGAGATGAAACAATAGATTTGGTTCGTTTTCTTTTAAAATCAAAACCCTAATTTTAGGGTAAATGAAATCGGTCAGAAATAGAAATTATAAACATAGAGATTGATATACTGGAACATTAAAGGAAAAATATGAAAGAACAAAAAATTATTTTAGATCTGGAAAGATCTAAACCCTAATATTAGGGTAAATAAAAGATTCAACCAAAAATAGACAAATTTGATGAGTAGCAAGGTAAATAATATTATTAAAGCGAACCAGAATGAATCAAAATCTGGTTTGAACCAGAGATCCAAAACACTAACTGAAAGATACAAAAAATATTCGTACTTACAGGTTTTGGGATGAACATAGATGGGAATAATCAAAATATGGGAGATTTTAAACCAGATCTGGTTCGAGTCTCTTGAGATACACTTGCCATTTGAGGCAAATAAGCTTAAGTAACATTAAATCCGGGAGCAAGTAAAGAAGTAAAGCCAAATAAGGTATGGAGTCAAGAGAGGATCCATTTTCTGGTAGGAATCAAAGGGGAAATGGTGATAGCGGGTTAGGGTTCGATAGGGGAAAGGGGAGAGATGAGAGGATTCAGTGACGGCGGGTGGGGGGAAATGGTTTAGGGTTAGGGGTGATTGGTATAATTAAAAGGGGTGAGTGATTAGAGGTCGTTGATCTTCTAAGATCAACGGCCAGGATTAGAGTTTAGATGGGCGGGTTAATTGGACGGGTATGGCTCCAGGTTAGGTATTGGGATGGTGTAATGGGTGTTGGGTAATTGGGTTGGTTCGGACCGAAAAATTAATTAGAAAAGGGGCTATGTATTAAATACCTAATTAAATCAGTAAAATAATTTATAAAACTAATAAATATATAATAAAAATGTCATTTATGCATAAAAATAATTTAAAATAATTACTTAACATTATAAAAATATAAAAATTCATTTTTTGTCTAGATAATATAATTATGCATATATGTGGGTTATTATTGCAAAATATGCAATTCTAGCCTTAAAATGCGAATGTAATCATAACAAATGCAATTAAAATATTTAAGCACTATATGGGAATAAATGATGAATTTTAGATAATTAAATCATCATAAAAATAATATGATGGATAATTATTGGATATTTGTATAATAAAAAATGCAGAAATAAATTGATTTAAAGCTTTTTAAAATTATAGAAAAATTATGGAAATGCTTGTGCATGTTTGTAAATACATGTGCACTATTTTGAAAATATATATGCATATTTAAAATATATAAGGAGAAAATTGGGTATCAACAACTGCCCCTCTTTACCTAGGAAGGATGAAAGAGTTGCCGGGTAAAGAAATGATGACCGATTTTGACCGAATGGGGTATTTTGAAAAATATGGGCCGCACCCTGGTCTCTGAGCTGCCTACATATCCTTGATTTTACAGGAATCAGGCTGTGTGTAGTTCTGGACCCAACGGTGAATGAAACCGATGGAATTGTTATAGGAACGGTTGTATGTTTTGGGAAGGATAGCATCGAATGGGTTTAGGCGTAGTTATGAATATGAATCTGAAGCGTAACGGATGTATCACAGGGAAGATATCTGAACGGTCATAGAGTAAAGGCGAGTAATTGATGGGAATCGATTACGTTTCAAATAATGGCAAGGTATAAATGGTACGAGCAGAAATTGGAGCGAAAGTTGCTCCCGTTTGAAGAACGGTTACTTCCTGGATTACCTGCAAAACATAAAACACACTGCATGCAAGTATATAGATTATTGTGAGAATTTTAAACATGATTCAAATTTCATTTGGACCATGAAAGTTGTCTTTGGACAGTGAGGAAGGTGTCCTTAGACCATGACGTCCCGGGCAATGAATCATGAGATAAGGGATTCGTTGTCCATGAAATGATGTTCTCGGGCCGTGAAAATGGTGCCTCTGAACCATGACGCCTTTAAATAATGATGTGCAGTATTGAGACATCCTCAGGCCATGAAATGGTATCTTCAGGCTATGAGGATGATGCCTTCGGACTATGACGCCTTTGGACAAGTTGGCTATACATCAGCCCATGAAGTGCCGAGACATGATACCAAAAGTAATAACAAGGCAATGTTTAGCCTCGTGCAGAGTTTGCGGGCAGAGCTTAGCCCAGAGAGAAGAAGATAATGCAAAGTTTAGATAGAGCAACACTTATGAAGAGAGAGACAATGGTTAGTCTCATGAGAAGGCAGTGCTTAGCCTTATGCAAATAGGGAGGCAGGGCTTAGCCTCATGCGAGATTTGAGACAGGGCTTA
The DNA here is from genome assembly GCF_000393655.2 of Nicotiana sylvestris. Taxonomy (NCBI): domain Eukaryota; kingdom Viridiplantae; phylum Streptophyta; class Magnoliopsida; order Solanales; family Solanaceae; genus Nicotiana; species Nicotiana sylvestris. Next base: position 110,199,271 of record NC_091068.1, read on the forward strand.
GTCTCATGCAAAGAGAAGGCAATGCTTAGCCTTATGCAAATATAGAGGTATGGCTTAGCCTCATGCAAGGTTTGGACAGGGCTTAGTCTCATGCAAAGAGAAGGCAATGCTTAGCCTTATTTAAATATGGAGGCAGGGCTTAGCCTCATGTAAGGTGTGAGACATGGATTAGTCTCATGCAAAGAGAAGGCAATGCTTAGCCTTATGCAAACATGGAGGCAGGGCTTAGCCTTATGCAAAGTTTGAGACAGTGCTTAGTCTCATGCAAATAGAAAGCAATACTTAGCCTTATGCAAACATGGAGGCAGGGCTTAGCCTCATGCAAGGTTTGAGACAGGGCTTAGTCTCATGCAAAGTGAAGGCAATACTTAGCCTTATGCAAATATGGAGGCAGGGCTTAGCCTCATGCAAGGTTTGAGATAGGGCTTAGTCTCATGCCTGCCTCATACAAGGTTTGAGATAGGGCTTAGTCTCATTCAAAGAGAAGGCAATGCTTAGCCTTATGTAAAAATAGAGGCAAGGCTTAGCCTCATACAAGGTTTGAGACAGGGCTTAGTCTCATGCAAAGAGAAGGAAATGCTTAGTCTTATGCAAAATATGGAGGCAGGGCTTAGCCTCACGCAAGATTTGAGACAGGGCTTAGTCTTATGCAATGGGCGAATAGAAAATAGGAGCGGAATATTTCTTAGCTGGAGATATATTTGCGTTTGGCAGTCCGGTTGTTATGAAGGTAATGATTTTAAGGTGCACGTACTTGTGATTATTCCTTGTCCCAACATTCAAAGAAAAATTGTGATTTTTGCGAGGAGGTTGGTTCGTGCCTTTGTCTGCTTGCTTTGCTCTGGAGACCCTACTCGAGCCACCCTAGGTGACACCTGCTGCCATAGAAATAAAGTTTTTGAATAATATGAACTTATTTGATGAAATATAATCATTTTATAACACATAATGATGTATAATATTAAGTAAATTAGATGAACTAATGATTCTTATACTTTTAGAGACATTGCGGTTTCTTTGCGTTAAAATTTTGAGGGTCCGTAAGTGATCCTTCAGTCGTTCTGCATGTAACAAAGTTTGTTGGATCTGTTCTGGAATTTTGAGAGTCCTTCTAAAAATTCTTCCTTAGTTACTTAACCAATTTCTGACTGTCATGCACACGATGACGTCGGCTGGACTTGCTCTTGAATTTTGAGGGTCCTCCTCAAAATTCCGCCCTAGTTTCTGGTTTTGGGGAAATAAAGAGTTTATTAAGATGTGACCAAACCCATAGGGCTGCCTATATATCCCCTCTTAAATGAGAATCAGGTCAAGCGTAGTTTAGTTACATCATATGAAGGAATGTAAATATTCTAAACATAATATCTCTTGACTGTATCTGAATTGATAGGTTTTGGCCACACTTCTCCGTCCATCTCTGCAAGTATGAGTGCTCCTCACGTTAGTACCCTATCAACCAAATAAGGACCTTGCCAGTTAGGCAAAAATTTCCCTTTAACTTCATCCTGATGTGGAAAGATCCACGTCAGCACTAGCTGCCCCGGTGTGAACTGTCTTGGTTTGACCCAAATGTTGAAAGCACTGGACATTCTATTCTAATAAAGCTGACCGTGACATACTACATTCATCCTCTTTCCGTCTATGAGGGCTAGTTGCTCAAAGTGACTCCTTATCCATTCTGCATCACTAAGTTCGGCCTCTTGTATGATCCTTAAAGAAGGAATTTATACCTCGGTGAGAATGACAACTTTGGTACCATAAACCAGCAGATAGGGAGGTGCCCCGGTAGATGTGCGTATTGTGGTACAGTACCCCAATAGGGAAAAGGGTAACTTCTCGTGCCATTACTTGTGATTTTCTACCATTTTCCTTAGTATCTTCCTGATGTTCTTGTTGGCAGCTTCCACGGCTCCGTTCATTTGAGGCATGTATGCCGTGGAATTTTTGTGCTTGATTTTGAAGGTTTCATGCATGGCTTTCATCAAGTCACTATTTAGATTGGCGGCATTATTAGTGATGATGGACTCGGGAACCCCAAATCGACAAATGATACCATCCCTGACAAAATTTGCGATGACTTTCTTGGTTATGGCTTTGTAAGATGCAACTTCAACCCAATTAGTGAAATAGTCTATGGCCACTAAAATGAACCGAGGCCCGTTGGAAGCGGTAGGCTCGATTGGGCCGATGACATCCATTCCCCAGGCAGCAAAAGGCCAAGGTGATCTTGTTGCATTAAGCTCGATTGACGGCACTCGTATCATGTCTGATTGTATCTGTCATTGGTAGCACTTCTAAACATACCGTATGTAGTTTGTCTCCATGGTCATCCAAAAGTATCTGGCCCTGAGTACCTTCTTGGCCAAGACAAAGCCGTTCATATGTAGGCCGCAGGTTCCGGCATGTATCTCCTCGAGCAATTTGAAGCCTCTTTGGCGTCAACACACCATAATAGTCCTAGATCAGGTGTTCTTCTATACAAAATTCCTCTGCTTTGGAAGAAGTGGTTGGACAGCCTCCATAGTGTGCATTTCTGATTATGGTTCACCTGTTCTGGGTACTCTCCTTTTGCCAAGTACTTTTTGATGTCGTGGAACCAAGGTTTTCCTTCCGTTTCTTTCTTCAACATGAGCACAATATGCTGGCTGATTATGGATCCTCACCGGAATAGAATTCATGAAATTCTTGGTTGGATGTATTATCATTGATAACAAGGTGTCCAGTGCATCTGCAAACTCATTTTGGACTCTTGGAACATGTTTGAATTCTATTTTCATGAACCTCTTCATCAATTCTTGCACGACACAAGTATGGTAGTATCTTGGTGTTTTTCGTAGCCCATTCTCCTTGAACCTGATGTACCAGAAGATCTGAATCACCAATTTACCAGCAACTCTTGTATATTCCTATCGATGGCCAAATTGAACCCCATGATGCAAGCCTCATATTCTGCCATGTCATTAGTCCATGGGAACCTAAGCTTTGCAGATACAGGATAATGTTGACCGGTCTTTGACACCAAACTGCTCCAATACCCAATCCTTTGAAGTTTGCAGCTTCGTCGAAGAACATTCTCCAACCAGCATAGGCTTCAGCAATGTCCTCTCCTATGAATGACACTTCTTCGTCAGGAAAATACATTTTTAGTGGTTCATATTCTCCCCCCACAGGGTTTTCAGCAAGATGGTCTGCCAACGCTTGTCCTTTGACTGCCTTCTAAGTTACATAGATAATATCGAACTCACTCAACAATATCTACCATTTGGCTAGCTTCCCGATTGGCATAGGCTTCTAAAAGATGTACTTCAGAGGATCCATTCTTGATATGAGGTATGTCGTATATGCACAATAGTAATGCCTCAATTTCTGAGTTGTCCATGTCAAAGCACAACAAGTGCGTTCTAGCAGAGAGTACCGTGCTTTGTAATGTGTGAGCTTCTTACTCAAGTTATATATGGCTGCTCCTTTCTTCTTGTCTCGTTATGTTATCCCAAAATGCAGCCAAAATCCCCACCTAGTATGGACAAATAGAGTAGCAAAGGTCTCCCAGGTTCTAGCGGGACTAGGACTGGTGACATGGACATGTATTCCTTAATTTTGTCAAAATCCTTTTGACAATCTTTAGTCCAACTGGTTTCAGCATCCTTATTCAACATTTTGAAGAAGGGTTCACATATTACTGTGGGCTATGCTATGAAGCGGCTGGTGTAGTTGAGGTGTCCCAGGAAGCTCATCACGTCCTTTTTGCTCTTTGGTGGTGGTAACTCTTGGATAACTTTAACTTTTGATGGGTCCAACTCAATTCCTCGGCAGCTGACGATGAATCCCAACAATTTTCCTGTAGGAACCCTGAATACACATTTTGCGGGGTTCAATTTTAAATTGTACCTCCGTAGCATGTTAAAGAACTTCCTCAAGTCCACCATATGATCTGTGGCCCTCTTCGATTTGATGATGACATCATCAACATATACCTCTATTTCCTTGTATATCATATAATGAAAGATGGTCGTCATGGCTAAAATATAGGTGGCCCCAACATTCTTTAGACCGAATGGCATCATTTTGTAGCAGTACACTCCCCATGGTGTAATGAAGGCTGTTTTCTCTACTTCTTCTTCATCCATCCAAATCTGATGATAACCCGCGAAGCAATCTACAAAGGATTGAAGTTCATGCTTGTTGCAATTGTAGATCAGAATATGTATATTTGGCAGTGAGAAATCATCTTTGGGACTCGCTCTATTTAAATCCCGATAGTCAACACACACTCTGACTTTCACATCTTTCTTCAGAACCGATACAATGTTGGCTAACCAGGTTGGGTACTCAACTACCCTAAGGACTTTGGCTCTGATCTACTTAGTGACTTCTTCCTTGATTTTTAGGTTGATGTCTAGTTTGAACTTTTTGAGTTTCTGCTTCACCGGCGGACACATTGGATTGGTAGGCAACTTATAAGCAACTGTGGATGTGTTCAGGCCAGTCATGTCATCATATGACCATGAAAAAATATCCTCATATTCTTTCAGGAAACGAGTATATTCTTCCTTTTCTAACGGTGATAGGTGAATGCTTATGCAAGTCTCTTTGATGGTTTCGTCCAGGTTAGACATAGGATTATTGTCAAAATTCTCAACTTCCCGGATAACTTCCTCAAGTATTTCATCCTCTTCTTTTGAGTCACTATCCTTATGTTGCATTGTCTCATTACATGTCACAGTAGTTGGTTCATCAAGATAATAAATAGTAATAATGTAGAGGGAAAATGTAAAAGATAATAATAAATACTAAATAACAATGCATTAATTAAATTTTAAAAATATCCAAAATAGGTACGGCTCGATGACTCGAGCAAATATTTCAAAACAAAATGCGTCTTTTAAAACAAAATACTGGAAATATCTTAAGTGCCTAAAATGGCTATTAAAAACAAGTCAGGCTAATTGCCAAGCTACCTAGGAACCCGACGGGCCCGGGATGGTGCGACAGTCTAATTTTTGAGAACAACTCCCTTCTCCATGGTCTGAATGGTAAGGCCTTATTCCTCCTCTTCCTCAACTATCACATTGCAATCCATATCCTTGCCTTCTAGAAACAAGTTCCTTAGCCCAGCCAAAGCTTCCTCCTCAGTAGATCCCCATATTGTGTCGGCCTAGTGAAAAGTCTGACTCAGATGCGCCACAGGCTGCTCGAGAGGGTCATAGGGACAACGCCATGGAGGCGACCAATCATCATATTCTTGATATGTATACTAATATTCGAGCCCGAAAGTCGTGCTATGACGTTTCAACTATATCGGTTTGGTAATTCCTTGGAGTTTCTTCCCAAGCCCTTTGTCGGGTTCATACCCAGACTATGCTAGTATGCTTTCTATTTTGCTACTCCACCACTTATCTTTCTCAATTGTGTTGACACGCTCAATGTGGTGATAAGTTTCTCCACCCAGATTTTTTCTATTCTCGACAACCGGGATAGTTTGACTGGTGTAAATGGGATTGCTTCCATCTCCGTGAATGATTACCTCCTGATGGTACCATTTAAACTTTACGGCCTGGTGTAGCATAGAATCCACCGCTCCAACTACATGTAGCAAGGTCGTCCCAGTAGAAGATTGTACGTAGCAGATATATCTAATACTTGAAACTCAACATCGAACCAAGTCGGGCCCATATGCAAACAAAGGTTAATTTTCCCAATTGTGGCCCTTTGAGACTCGTCAAATGCCTTCACATTCATACTCCCTGCTCTTATCTCATGAAAATCTTTACCCAACCTTTTCAGAGTAGTCAATGGACAAATGTTGAGGCTTGAACCCCCATCTATTAAGACTCTGGCGATGAATTTGTCCTCAAACTGTACTGTGATGTGCAGTGCCCTATTATGACATAATCCTTCAGGTGGTAGTTCATCTTCATGAAAGGTGATCTTGTGACTTTCCAATACTTGCCCTACCATATTGGCCATCTCTCCAATAGTGATGTTGTTGGGCACATAAGCTTCATTCAACACCTTCATCAAAGCATTCCTATGCACCTCAGAATTTTGCAGCGTTGACAAGATGGATGTTTGGGTAGGAGTCTTGTTCAGATGATCAATGACAAAGTATTCTCTTGCATGTACTTTCCTTTAGAGATCATCTGGTCCAGTTTCAATGACGGGTTTTTCTGGTAGCACCTTCCTTGCTTGTTCCTCCCAAATTTTTGGGTGTATAGATCCTTCCAGTTCTGGTCATCCCCTGTGCAGCACCAGATTATTCCATCATTGCTTTTCCCTTTCTCCTAGCTTCGACAACGTAATCCTAGGGTATGGTGTTAGACTTGAAAGGAGGTGTGGGTGCTACCATCACAGTGAAGGGTGTGGATACTTCTACTTCAAATGGAGTTGGTGCAGTCGCATGTGCTATTACTTCAATTTCAAACGGGACTAAGGCGACCACTTCAACTTCGACTGGTGGTTGTATCTTACCATAATAGGAGTGAGTGTGACTACAGGTTTAAGGTCATCACCTTCCTGAATAAGCCTAATCGACCCCTTAGGATCCCATTCTTCATTAATGTCTATCACATTTACTCCTTTACCCCTATGATTTGGGAGGGGATTGTTGCGGACATTTGGCGCGGCTTCCTTTGCTTGTATGACTTTGGTATCAATCAGGGTTTGAATCTTGTTTTTCAGAATGCGGCATTCATCAATAGTATGTCCTTTCATGCCAGAATGGTGCGCATATGTTTTATATCCGGCAGCCTTTAGCCTTTCATATAGCTGGTCGATGGGCTTAGCACTAGGGGTGTATTGTCTCGGCTGCCTGCGATCAAAATTGGGTCTGGGTTTTTGATAGTTTTGATGGGTTGGAGGTGAATGGTAATAGGTCGGCTGGGTGTTATAAGTGTGATAGGTGGTAGCGGGTTGAGAATATATGGGAGGTGAAGGTTGGTATGTGGGTGGAGGTGTTTGGTATGTCAGTAGAGATTTTGGACCTTGGGCCACTATGATTGCCCCTACTTCTTTCTTCTTTGATATACCCCCTAACTGTAATGCTTTGTTCGTGGCCTGCAATGCCTCGAAATTGGTTACCATCCCACTTTTGATCCCTTCTTCAATCCTTTCCCCGAGTTTGATGATGTTGGAGAACTTGTGATTTTCGATGACCATTAAGCTTTCATAGTATTGTGGATCCTGGGCCCTGACGAAGAATTTGTTCATATGTTCTTCGTCTAGTGCTGGCCTGACTTTTGCAGCTTCTAACCTCCATCAATCAGCATACTCGCGGAAAGTCCGTGTTTGGTTTCTTCTTTAGATTCTTTATTTAGAAGACATTCGGTGCATTTTCTGTGTTAAACCTGAATTGATCCATGAAGTCCAACACCATGCTCACCCAATTGATCCATTTCTTGGGATTTTGATTTATGTACCAAGATAGGGCATCTCCAGTGAGACTCCTCATGAACAACTTCATGTGAATCCTTTCATCTATCCTAACACCCACGAGCTTATCACATTATGTCCTAAAATGTACCTTCGGGTCACCGTTTCCGTCAAACATCTCAAACTTAGGAGGTTTGTAACCCTCCGGCAGTTCCACGTAAGGTTGAATGCATAGATCCTCATAATTCAGACCTTCAATTCCTTTGCCTCCTTCAATACCCTAGACTCGGCATGTGAGCTTCATGATCTCCTCTGCCATGTTCTTAATGGAAGGTCCTTCTCGGCATATTCTGGAGTGTATGAGTTTGGCTGAGTAGAGTGAGGTAAGGTTTTCACGTATATGGGATTATTTTGGTGGGTGCCATGAGTTGGAGTGTAGTGGTGATCATTAGTTGAATTTTGTGGATCAAGGATAGGTTGTGGGATATTTTGAGGAGTATGGTAAGTGGTTTATGGGTATTGGGTAGGAGGATGTTGGTGTTGATGAGGAGTGGGTATTGGTGGAGGATTAGGATTTGGGGTAGGAGTTGCGTATTGATGGGGTGCAGAAGAATTTTATGGACGTTGTTTTGGTGTGTTCTGAGGAGGTACTGGGTTATGAGCATTTTGTTGGTTAACATCTGGAACATTTAGGGTGAGAGAGAGGTTTGCCAAGTTGCGGACCTGCTCAAGTTACCTTTGCAATTCCAGTATTTTCTATTCCAACCGTAGGACCAAATCATTCTGGGCCGGAGTACTCCGACCGTTTGAAGTTTCAACATTGTCCATATGTGCAGCATTTTCTTTTCGGATACCACTCATATCATTCATCTTAGTCTTTCCCTTGCTTTTCGAATTACTTGGAGGAGGAGGAGGAGGAGGACCTCTAAATCTGTGTGATGTGCTGAAGATGCCAGCATGTGCGAACCAACCTTAGGGGATGGGAATAATCAAAATAAAGAAAAAAGGTAAAAGGGTAAGTCAGTAAGGATTCTGAGAAGCATTTGTAGTATTTAAACACGTATTGCGGGAATGTAAATTTGTGTCCTAAATTGGGGAACCTCGTTGTGCCCGAGGTACGCCTAGCGAAAAGTAGATTTGGAGAGATTTAATGCTAATAAATACCTAATTTCATTAATGTAATAAATATGTATTTACCGTAAAAATCGTAACAACAATTAAATTTGTAAATGGGACACTAAAAATACGTGATCTATTTTCATGCTAGTTATTAGAGCAGTTGATGCTAGGCGTATGAGATTTAACGATGAAGTATAAGCTAAAATGGGGCAGTGAACAAACCGAAGGGCTTGCTACCCGGGCTTCGGACTTGTCGATGAAGGGCCTCGGGGTCGATATCTGGCTTGAGCTCGAGCTATCGGGAGTAACCGGGAAAGGGATAATAGTTAAGATATGGTTAAAGAAGGCTCTCTATGGCCAATACCAAGCAATAGATGAAGAACAAGTATGGAAACAACAAATGCAAAGAGTAGCCTCAAGCGGGTAAGAGCGAGTAAGTTAGAGAGAAGAAAGAGAGAGAGAGAGAGAGAGAGAGAGAGAGAGAGAGAGAGATTATTGATCTAGTGTAGAATGGTTGGAGCAACACCAGCCCTTTACAAAGTGGTGCGGATCCCCTTTATATAGGAGGGGAATCCGGTCATAGTACAACATACATTAGTTATAAAAGCATGGAGATGGGATGGCTAGACGTGACGCCTCGACACAGGCCCTAGATAGGTCAGCTCTGCTAGAATAAGCCATGTGCCTTGGGAACTCCCCTCTCGCCTGCTATAGCTTGCTATAGCCGTTAGAATGCAATTCCCTACGGTCTGGTACCTGACAACCCCCGAGGGTGAGTTTCGACCTTGGCCTCAAGGCTCGAGGAGCATGACCGCGAGATGACATTATGACGGGGGAATCGGGCCCCCAGATTCGCTGCATACAGATAGTTTCCGCGTTTCTTAGAGTGAAAGTGGTAAGAAATGATAAGAAACGATCCGGAACTCCTACTCCCTTCGATGTTCTTGAAATCGGCAATGGCTACGAGGTGCCAAGATGCAGCATGTGCGCTGTTCCTGCAGGTTTCTACATTGACTGCGGCGGTTGGCTTCCTTCAATATTCACATGGTGCTTTTACAAATACTCCCCTCTTTCTTTCTAGAGCCCATCTCGTGGAAAACCCCCCTAATAAGGTTTGTTTTCCCCTCGTTCTTGCTCTCTTTCAGGAGCGCACCTTTTCAGAATATCCCAAGGATGGCGAAAATTTCCACTTCTGCTTCCCAGGAGGTCGCAGGCTCATCCTCTTCGTTTTTCTCTCAAGGCGAAGTGGATATTTCCCCTTGTGCCGAGACATGCATCCTAGGATCCTTTGTGATGACCTACAATTTCAAGGTCAATAGACCTTCCTCGAAGCCAGGGCGTCGCGAGCCTATAACTCGGTATATCAGCTCTATAACGGACATCGAGAGAGTGAGGGCTGACTATCGCTGGGGGGACACCGTGCTCGTGGATCTTCCTTCCCGGGAGAAAGATATTATGGCTCATAATGCCGGCTTTCTGAGTGTATATACCTACCCATTTACCTTGGGGCCGGTGGGGCCATCTTCTCCCCCGATCGACCCCGTGATTCTCAACTTCTGCCATAGTTATCAAGTAACTCTAGGCAAAATTCATCCTTCGTTCTGGCGCATGGTTTATATGATCAGGCATTACTCGAACATGATAGAGGAGATGCCTTTCACCCTCAATCATCTAATCCAGATGTATAGTCCCCGTCTTCTTTGTGGGGGCTTAATCAAGCTTTGTTGCCGAGCCTCGAGACCATTTTTTGCCTGTACCGAGGAGATTTGGGATGAGGGATGGGTAATCTGATTTGTTCGAGTGAGGAAGTCTGACCTGATTCCAATGGAAAAGATGTTGTTCCTTGAGAAGTGGAAAGCTGGGCATACGTAAACGTGATGTCTTTGCTCCTTTTGAACGATATATCCCCACACATCTAACTCTGTTTTCCTTGCCTTTTCAGCCGTAGCGATCTACCCTGGTGTGGTGTTGGATCTCTAGGGTTGGGTTGGCCGCTTATACTTGATTTGCTCGTATACTGAACGAGTGTGGCGAGATTTGTCCCAAGCTCGGTAGAAAGCCAAAGACCATGGTGAGCCCCGAGCCTTGTTGCATCCGCATATTTTGACGTAGATTGCTGTTAGTAGCATTCTTCATTCTTTGCATTTAACCTCTACATTTTAGGTCTGGGGGAAATCCCTTTGACTAAGGAGGCACTGTCCGTTGGAGACGACGCTCTGGTGCTCGGCAAGGAGAAGAAAAGGCAGGGGAGTCTGTCGGTTGGGCCTCCGGAGCTCAAGAGGGTTAAGGTGGAAGATTCCGGGGTTGACCTAGCAATTCTGACCTCCGAGGTGACAGGAAATCCTCGAGCTGAAGGTGAGGGAGAAAGCAGCTTCTCAACAGCTCCCGAAGAGCGTATTGCCTTGGTCGATCCTCGGGCCGTGGAGATGGACGCTCCCGGACCGGAGTCTGATGCCGTCGTGGCCCAGATTTGTGGCAGTGAGGCAATGGATGGAGTATCGAGCACTACCCCCGAGTTGGCAAGTGGCCGGAATTCTTCTCGAGCTGGGACGCCCTTGGCGGGCAGTTCGGAGGGGCCTAGATCTGGGATCCAGGTTGAACAAATGACGAAGATTTTGGCTGATCCTATTAACCCATTGATTGTTGTCGATTCTCCTCAAGAAGAGATCCTTCCATCTCACGAAGTGCAAGACGGCCCTCGTGAAGAGCCTTCTGAGACAAGAGCACTAGTCAAAGGCGGAGATGCACTCGAGAGATCGCCGACCATTCTCGAGGGCAGTTCCAGGGTTGATGCTTCATTCATTTTCGGAGAGATGGGCAGACTTTACAAGCGGGTAATTTTTGCTAACCTTGTCCACCGTTTTGGGCTGTTCCAGTATTCGTTTTTCTAACTCATCTCTTTATGTGGTTTCAGGCTAAAGTCCTTTATAACCAGGCTTTCACCCAGTATCAGGATGATGTGAGCCGCCGTGAATGTGAGAAAGCCTATCTTACTGAGCAGGTTATTCATCCCCTGTTTTTACTATAATTTGAGACCTTGTGAGATTCCACCGCTTTTAACTTCTCGGGCCTAATTTATGCAGTCTGAGAAGGAGAACGCCCTGCTGAGAGGGGAGCTTTGGGCTAGAGATGCTAAAATCTTCGAGCTTAGTCAGCACGTGAGCGAGATGGCTTCCGAGAGGGACAGCCTCCAAGGGAAGGTAACCCTGATCGAGCGTCAGCTCCAGGATGCGAAGGAGGATAGTGACAAGTACAAGGCCCTCCATTCCGAACTGGTGGTTGCATTGTTTCGGATCAAAGCCGAGGTCGAGGCGCTTGTATCCTCACACGGGGAGGGGGGGAGCAGTTATCGCAGCTTCTTGTGTTGAGAGGACGTTTGAGGGGGCTAGCTTGATTTTACCTCGAGCCGCGGATCGTTCCTGGCCAGATTCCCCAAAGCAGATCGTTGGGGGCTCATTGGAAGGCAGCTCGAGTGGTGCTAAAAATAGGGGTGGATCCTCAGGGAGAGAGGATGTCATTGAGAAGGGGCCGTCGGGGGACTCATAATTGCCTGGGTGTAACCCTTGGAGAGCCATTGAGGATGCCGATTTGGCAATAGATTAGGATATTTGTCGATTTTTCGATCGATCTTCCTATTTGTAGATAGTACTTTCATTCTCGCATATGTATAAAGTGAATCCTGTGGCTTTGTTTCCCTTATTCCCTTTTCTGCCCTGAATTCAGCAAGAATTGGCAAGAAACCGTAGATCCGCGACACGACACTGTGGTCTGTTTAGTCCAGCTCAGGGGTTTTCACGTGCCTGGTCGATGCGACCTTTAATGTAGACTGCCATCAGAGCTCTTATACTTTTGCTCAACTGTTCCGGGTTAAGTCTCCGAGTCATGTTTTGACTCGAGACTACTCGACCTTCAACCCTTTATGCCTGTATGGGCGGATGACAATGGCTCTTTTACGCCTTGGGTCAAAGCGACCTTTTAGGTATGTGGCCCTGAGGCTCATGAAGCTGGCGACGGTGGCTCTTACGTTGTGCCCTTGGGCATGTATAGTTAACTATTTTGGATCTGGTCTCTGAATCGGGTTACGACTCGAGCTCATTTTAATCCTCAAGTTTTCAATTTGTTTTAGGCTGGAGACAGTGGCTCTTACGCTTTTGGTCGTTGCGACCTTTTAGTATGCGGCCCTGAGGCTCATTTGGCTGGCGACAATGGCTCTTATGCTTTAACTGTGGGCATATGTAGGCTTTGTTTTTCCCTCATTAAGGTGTTTTTTTGAAATAATTTTGCCTAACCCGTTGTTGGTTCTGGAAGAACCTCGATTTCAAGTCGTTAGTAGCTTGTTTTAGCCGATTTTTTTCAAAGTAGATTCTAAGTAATGGCCTGTGATTTTGTTAGCGATGATCAGGCGTCCTCGAGTCGCATTAATTTGGATGGTGCAGCCATTTTGACCGTAGTCATATGCGTTTGGCCGGAGCCATTTTTTATCTTGAGTGATAGTTGAGGCATCTACATTGAGAGTATGCCCTTCGGGAGCCTTACAAATGCAACATATAGCCTAAACTTCGAGATTGAGTTTTATGCCTGTAGTAAGGTCTTACAAAATTTTCATGCCTGTTGAGGTCTTACAGTTTTTTCATGCTTATAGTTTTTTCATGCTTGTTGAGGTCTTACAGTTTTTTCATGCTTGTTGAGGTCTTACAGCTTTTTCATGCTTGTTGAGGTCTTACAATTTCCGTTGCTGCGTAAAACAGATCTGGCTAGACCGAGTCTGCCCGCTCAGGGTCTTACGGCCTCAGGTTTACAGTGAATGGTGATTGACGGCAGTCTCCGAGTCATCGAGTATACTTTGGCCTAAAGATCGTTACTCGTGAGCTCGGAATTGCCTCGTTGGGGCCTTATGATCTCAGAGTTCTGACCCTGAGGTCGCGCGGGTGACAAATTGTTAACCCTAAGTCTCCGAGTATATCGGGACGTACTCGATGGGGGGATCCTTATCACAAACACGCTGGATTTACTTTGGAGTACGGGATGCATTTGGCAAAAGATATTCTTTTATTGCTTGGCGTAAATACATGTCGTTGTGTTGCTATAAGCCGGGCTTATGCAGACATGATTTGTCCGACCGTTGGCCCTGTACATCATTTCTTAGTGGAACCCCGTTTGACGTTTCCCGGTACAGGGTTGATTGTGAAGAAAACTCGGTAGGTTTGTTGAGTCCTTCTTAGGAAGTGCATGGTCATTGCCTCGTTAAACCTTGCTGGCAAAAACTCGTTTCGGGATAAAAACTCGATCGAAGGAAAATAGTGCAATGTTTGCTCGAGGATCTTTGCGGGATTTTTCGATCCGATGCCCTAGCAGTAATACCGCTTAAGCATCAATACATTCCAGTAGCTCGGAAGTTGTTCGCCTTCCATGGTGCCGAGCTTATAGGATCCCTTGCCAACTATCCCGAGGACACGGTATGGTCCTTCCCAATTCTGGCCCAATTTTCCTTCATTAGGGTTTCGGGTGTTGACAGTAAACTTCCTTAGGACCAAGTCCCCGATCAAGAAATATCGAAGATTTTTTCTTCTGTTGTAGTATCTTTTGATTTTCTAATTCTGTGTAGCCATTCGTATCAGCGAGGCTTCCCGCCTTTCATCAAGTAGCTCGAGGGCCGTTGTCATGGCCTCATTGTTCGAGCCCTCATTAGTATGCTGAAATCTGGGCTCGGTTCCCGGACTTCCACTGGTATCAATGCTTCGGCGCCGTATACTAGAGAGAAGGGTGTTTCCCCGTGCTCGATTTTGAAGTTGTTCGATATGCCCATAGCACCTCGGGTAATGTTTATCTCCATTTTCCCTTGGCGCTCTCTAGTTTCTTTTTTAAGTTCTGAATGATGGTTTTATTCTTAGATTTGGTCTGGCTGTTTGCGCATGGATGGTAAGGCGTTGATAGGATTCTCTTGATTTTGTTGTCTTCAAGGAACTGTGTTACCTTGCTCCCGATGAACTGCCTCCTGTTATCGCATATTATTTCGGATGGGATTCTGAACCGGCATATGATGTGATCCCATATGAAATTGATGACTTCCTTCTCTTTTATTTTCTCGAAGGCCTGCGCTTCCACCCATTTTTAAAAGTAATCAGTCATAAACAAAATAAATCTAGCCTTACCTGGTGCCGTCGGCAAAGGGCCGACGATGTTCATTCCCCATTTCATGAATGACCATGGTGACAAAATAGATTGTAGTTGCTCGCTGGGTTGGTGGATCATGGGAGCGAATCTCTGGCACCTGTAACATTTTTGGATGAACTCTCTGGCATATTTTTCCGTGTTGTCCCAATAGTAGCGCGCACTGATCACCTTTCGGACCAAGGAATCGGCCCCGGAATAATTTTCGCAGGTTCCCTTATGGATCTCTTGGAGTACATAATCCGTGTCGCCCCGTCCCAAGCATACCGCTTGGGGCCATCGAAAGTTCTCCTGTACAGAGTCCCATTTTCGTTGAGCGAGAACTGGGCTTCTTTGGTTCGCAGGGCCCTCAATTCTTTTGGATCTGCGGGTAGCTTCCCGTCTCTTAGATAAACAATATATTTATTTCTCCAATCCCATGTTAGACTGGTGGAGTTAATCTCCCCATGAACTTCCTCGACCACTGATTTGAACAATTGGACAACAGCTCCGGGGAGCAGGTCTTCTTCTTCAGCAGAAGATCCCAGGTTCGCGAGGGCATCGGTCTTGCTTTCCTACTCTCGGGTACATGGACTAAGGTCCATTATTTGAAGCGATGTAATGTGACTTGGATTTTGTCGAAGTACCTCTGCATCCTGTCCTCTCGAGCTTCGTAGCTTCCATTCACTTGGCTTACTACGAGGAGCGAATCGCATTTTGCCTCGACAGTCTCGGTCCCCAAACCTTTAGCCAATTCTAAACCTGTAATCATGGTCTCGTACTCGGCTTCATTGTTAGTCAAATTTTGCGGTTTTTATGGATTGTCTGATTATGCCGCCAACATGCGGCTTTAGGACTATACCGAGCCTCGATCCTCTTACGTTTGTGGCACCATCGGTGAAGAGGGTCCATACCCCAGAGGACGTGCCCGATTTCAATAAAATTTCCTTCTCTACCTCGGGTACGAGGGATGGTGAGAAATCGACCACGAAGTCCACCAGGATTTGGGACTTGATGGCCGTTTGAGGTTGATACTCGATATCATACCCTCTGAGTTAAGTGGCCCGTTTGGCCAATCGACCCGGTAACTCGGGTTTATGCAGTATGCTCTGAAGGGGATAAGTTGATAGAACGCAGATACAGTGACACTGAAATAGGGCTTCAACTTGCATGAGGCGCTTATCAGCGCGAGAGCCAATTTTTCTAGATGGGGATACCGGGTTTCGGCATCCCCTAAGGTTCGGCTTACATAATAAACAAGAAATTATGTACCTTGCTCCTCTCAAACCAGTACACTGCTTACCGATATTTCGGACACGACCAGGTATAGGTATAGCATTTCATCCTTCTTGGGTGTGTGCAGCAAGGGTGGGCTAGTCAGGTATCATTTCAGTTCTTCTAGGGCGTGTTAGCATTCTGGAGTCCATTCAAAGTTGCTCTTTCCTTTGAGCAGAGAGAAGAAATGGTAACTTTTGTTCGATGACCTTGATATGAATCTGCCCAGGGCCGTTATCCGCCCTGTTAGCTGTTGGACGGCTTTTACATTGTTCACCACCGTGATCTCTTTGATGGATTTTATCTTGTCGGGATTGATCTCAATCCCCCTATTTGAAACCTTGAAACCCAGGAATTTGCCCGAACCCACTCCGAAGGAACACTTCTTGGGGTTGAGCTTCATGTTGTAGCTACGGAGGATGTTGAAAGTTTCTTGCAAATGGTCCTCTGCGCGTAGGGACTTGACTACCATATCATCAATAGAGACTTTCATTGATTTACCTACTTGATGCTCAAACATTTTATTAACTAGGCGTTGGTACGTTGCACCTGCGTTTTTTAGCACGAAGGGCATTACATTATAGCAATATGAATGAGGTTTTTCCCTGTCCTCGGGGTTCATTTGGATTTGATTATACCCCGAGTAGGCATCGAGAAAAGTGAGGGTATCGTGGCCGGCCGTAGAATCGATTAGACGATCGATATTAGGCAATGGGATGGAATCTTTGGGGCACTCTTTATTCAAGTCTTTATAATCTACGCACATTCTTAGCTTGTTCCACGTTTTAGTCAGTACTACTATATTAGCCAGCCATTCGGGATACTTTACCTCTCTAATGGATCCGATTTTAAGAAGTTTCGTTACCTCCTCTTTGATGAAGGCATGTTTTACCTCGGACTACGGTCTTCTCCTTTGCTTTACGGGTTTGAATTTAGGATCAACACTCAGCCTGTGGGAGGTTATTTCCGGTGGGATTCCTGTCATATCTAGGTAGGACCAGGCGAAACAGTCGATATTGTTACTGAGAAATTGAATAAACCCTGTCTTGAGTTCGGGGGTGAACCCCGTTCCCAAGTATACCTTACGATCTGGGAGGTTCTCAATTAAAATGGTCTGCTCTAGCTATTAGACTGTTGATTTGGTAGCATCCGATTCTTCGGGGGCGACGAAGGTTCGAGGGGTGAAGAAATCTTCCTCGTTGTCTTTGAGGGTCTGCATGTTTCTCTCCTCGCCCGAGACCGGGCTTGTGGGGGTTGGCACCTCATAGTAGACCACAAATATTTATTTCGCTACCCTATTGTTCTCCATGTATGGTGGTGATGCCATCCCTTGTGGGAAACCTTAACACCTGATGCAGGGTTGAGGGTGTTGCCCCCATGTTGTGTATCCAAGGCCTGCTGAGTAATGCATTGTACCTCATGTCGTCGTCGATGACCTGGAACTCGGTGTTCTGGATCGCGCTAGATGTGTTGATCGGGAGGGTGATCTCTCCTTTTGTTACCTTATCGGTCATGTTGAAGCCATGGAGGATCTGAGGGACGGGAACGACTTGATTGAGAAGCCCCAGCTGTTCTACGACTTCTGATCTAATTACGTTGGTCGAGCTACCTGGATCCATAAGCACATGCTTTATCTTGGTGTTATTTAAGAGAAACGAGATCACTAGCGTGTCGTTGTGCGGTTCCATCATGTCCTCGAGGTCCTCCTCGCAGAATACGAGGGTGTCTTTGGGTACAGAGTTTCGGATCGGCCCTTCTTCCGTAGTGGAAGTTTTCGTTCGTTTGAACATGGGTCCTTGGGGAACGTCGGTTCCCCCAATAATCATGTGGACGTCATGTTAGAGAACCTTCCTTTCCGCTCGAGTTGAGTTTGGTGATGTGCCGACATCTAGGGTAGTCGTGTCCTTCTCTCTGTTGTTTTCAAGGTTCTGGTCCCCCATTTTGCTCACCGAGCTAGGCGCTCTATCCTGAAATCGAAGATCTTGGGCAAAAAAAAGTGTGAAAAATAACTTGCGTTCGTGTAATGAAACCAGCAAGAAAATAATCACTATTATATTTAGCCCAACGGTGGGCGCCAAACTGTTTACCGTGAAAATGATAACAATAATTAAATTTGTAAATGGGACTCTAAAAATACGTGATCTATTTTTATGCTAGTTGTTAGGGCAGTTGATGCTAGGTGTATGAGATTTAACGATGAAGTATAAGCTAAAACGGGGCAGTGATCAAATCGAAGGGCTTGCTACCTGGGTTTCGGACTGGTCGATGAAGGGCCTCGGGGTTGATATCTGGCTCGAGCTCGAGCTATCGGGAGTAACCGAGAAAGTTATAACAGTTAAGATATGGTTAAAAAAGGCTCTCTATGGCCAATACCAAGCAATAGATGAAGAACAAGTATGGAAACAACAAATGCAAGGAGTAGCCTCGAGCGAGTAAGTTAGAGAGAAGAAAGAGAGAGAGAGAAATATTATTGATCTAGTGTAGAATGGTTGGAGCAACAGCAGCCCCTTATAAAGTGGTATGGATCCCCTTTATATAGGAGGGGAATCCGGTCATAATACAACATACATTAGTTATAAAAGCATGGAGATGGGACGGCTAGACGTGACGCTTCGACACAGGCCCTAGTTAGGTCAGCTCTGCTAGAATAAGCCATGTGCCTTGGGAACTCCCCTCTCGCCTGCTATAGCCGTTAGAACACAATGCCCTTCGGTCTGGTACCTGACGACCACCGAGGGCGAGTCTCGACCTTGGCCTCGAGCCTTGAGGAGCATGTCCGCGAGATGTCATTATGACGGGGGAATCGGGCCCTCGGATTCGTCGCATACAATAAGACGAACCTAAACTGGCGATAAATAAATGAGTTACTAATGGCATCTGCCTTATTGCATTCGAATTCCAAAATGACTCAAAACAGATAAACCTAATCTACTTGGTCCCGGAGGGACCTTCCCCATATTTGACCCTCTTGGCTCCGTCAATCAGATTCCCCAGGTCGTGCATGTCCAGCAGCAGGTACGCCCTTGCTAGGTGTCCTCCTTCGTTACCTTCTACATTCTGACAGTCTATGACCCTTTTCCTCGTCTTCCCTTCCAGTTCCATTAGACCCTACTCCAAATATTCCAACCTTTTTGCCAACCTTGTAGCCATTTCCTTCCACTCGTTAATTGCCTGCATGTCTAACTTGTGTTATTCCAAATGCCTGGCTTCGGACTCAAGGACTCTTTTGCGCATCCTCTCATACTTCACTTTTGCTTCATCAACCTCATCTATTACTCTGTTTCCTTGACCAATCCCTAGCTCGACTATTCCTACTATGTTATCTTCTAACCATGTGTCACGACCCAAAAACCGGCCCAGTCGTGATGGCGCCTATCGTGAAACTAGGCCAGCCGACACAACTCCCGAATCAACCATTTTCCAATAAAAGTTGTTTTTATACTATTTATAAACCAATAATCTCATATTAAAATTCAAAGGTAAAGTACGGAATAACTATACAAACCCGACATCGGGGTGTCACTAGTCATGAGCATCTACCAAGGTCTGAATACAACAAGAGTCTGAAAATGTACTAAATACAGTAATGAAAAATAAGGAAGGAAAGCAGTGCTGCGAATGTCGTGCAGCCACCTTGCTAACTCCGACGACTCCGCCTCTGAGCAATCAACACCTGCTACCAGGTTCCAAAATACCTGAATCTGAACACGAGGTGCACGGAGTAATGTGACTCCAACCTAGTAAGTAACAAGAGTAAATAAAGACTGAGCAGTAGGAAACGATGAAACCACATTTATGATAAACTCAATAAGCACAACAGGCTTTCAAATCAGAATACGAGTCAATCGTCTCATTTAAAATCTAGCTTTTGGTAAAAATCATTTGAAAATGCTTTCCAATAGTTTCCGTAGGGGTTCAATACCATTTATAATAAAAGAGATAAAAACCATAATCAGTCCCTCGACAAAACAGGAATCATAAACACATCATATAATAAAAGTCTCAATGGAAATAACAAACCCAAAATCAGTGATTAAATACCGAATATCTCATAAAAACTCCAGCTTAAATGAAAGTTAGTTAAAAGCATTTTCAACATTTTCAACAGAGGCTTAGTATAAAAGAGGAGTGGAATCAGCAATTTCATAAAAACAAGCCCCTCGGGCAAAGCATCACTCATATATGTATACAGCCCCTCGGGCAAGCCTCTCAGTCACTCGAGACTCAACTCTCATCAGTCAGCGCTCACACTCAATAAGTACCATATAGTAACCGCTGCGGCGTGCAGCCCGATCCACATATATAGTCGATTGCGCTCACTGGGGGTGTGCAGACTCCGGAGGGGCTCCTACAGCCCAAGTGCTATAGTGTTGTGGCGTGAAGCCCAATCCAATATATTGTTGTGGCGTGCAGCTCGATCCATATACACATATATATATTGTTGCAGCGTGCATCCCGATCCAAATATATATAATCCTCACAACCAGGCCCTCGCCCTCTCTCAGTCATTAACCTCACTAT
Organism: Nicotiana sylvestris; assembly: GCF_000393655.2. Taxonomy (NCBI): domain Eukaryota; kingdom Viridiplantae; phylum Streptophyta; class Magnoliopsida; order Solanales; family Solanaceae; genus Nicotiana; species Nicotiana sylvestris. Next base: position 110,219,704 of record NC_091068.1, read on the forward strand.
CAGACCCTCAGTCTATCTCAGTCATTAACCTCACAATCATACCCTCGGTCTATCTCAGTCAATACCCTCACAATCAGACCCTCGGTCTATCTCAGTCATCAACCTCACAATCACTCGGGACCATCAGTAAAACAGGGAACTCAGCCCAAACAGTTTTCACATTTTAAGAATTAAAGTGGTAAAACCAGGTTTAAACAATATAAATAGGTAAATCATGACTGAGGATATGCTTTCAAAATAAGAGTGAGGAAAAATAGTAAAAATGCCCCTAAGGGTCTCAACAGGTTAGTAGAAGGACCCAAACATGACATACAACCCAAAATACAATATCAATCTCTAAAATATGGAATATCATAAGATTTCAAATCAAATACGCGACTTAACAGTCGTACAGGACGGACCAAGTCATAATCCCCAACGGTGCACGACTCCACGCTCGTCATCTGGCGTATGCGTCACCCTCAGGACAGCACTTACAATCATTACTTACCTCGATCCGATCCAAACTCGAGCTTGTGATGCCTTTGCCCTCACGAATCAACCTCTGGATTCTCCAAATCTAGCCATAACCAGTACATAACCATTAGAATATGCTAAGGAAACAAAGCCCACTCGAAAATATCCAATTCACTTCAAAAATCCCAAAATTGCTCAAACCCGGCCCCCGGTCCCACGTCTCGGAATCTGATAAAAATCATATCAATAAAATCCTCATTCACTCACGAGTCTACCCATATCAAATTCGTCAAAATCCGACCTCAATTGCCAATTCAAATCTCCAAAAGAGATCTCAAACTTTTCTTCCATTTTTCTAATTTCTTAAATTAAATGATGAAATTCAAGACCAAATCATGGAATTAAACCAAATATGAGTGAAGAATACTTACCCCAATAGCTCTACTGAAAATCTCCTCAAATGCCACCTACTCTCGAGCTCTCTAATGGTTTTTATGAAATTGGACTTAAACCCTCGATTTAAAAATATAAACTGCCTGCCCAGACATTTCTTCATCGCGAACGCGGCATAGCCCTCGCGTTTGCGAAGTACACTGCTTCACTGACCGGAATCTCTTCTACTCGAACGTGAGAAATCTCTCGCGAACGCGATGCACAACACACTCAACACTTCGCGATCACGAACGCGACCGCAACTATGCGAACGCGTAGAAAAAATGTACTGAGGGCCCAGCTATCCTTCTTCCTCTATGCGAACACGACCTGAACCTCGCGAACGTGATGACAAAGACCTCAAACCTTCGCGATCGTGGAACCATTCTCGCGAAGGCCAATTTCACAGCCTCACACCTTAACCCTTCGCGAATGCGGGACATGCATCAGGAACGCGAAGGTCAAAAACCTGCAACACCAACAACAGCAATTCTGCAATTTTTCACAACATGAAATGGTCCGATTGACCACCCAAAACTCACCCTAGGCCCTCGGGACCTCAAGCAAATATGCCAACATATCTCATAATATCATTCAAACTTGTTCCAACCTTCGGAATGCTCAAAGCAACATTAAAACACCAAATTTGCATCGAATTCAAGCCAAAGAATTCAAAAATCTTTCGAATTACGCTTTTGATCAAAAACCCGACCAAACCACGTCCGAATGACCTGAAATTTTGCAAAATTAACACAAATGACACAACGGAGCTACTGCAACTTCCGGAATTCCATTCCGACCCCTATATCAAAATCTCACCTATCAACCGGAAAACGCCAAAATCTCAATTTCGCCAATTCAAGCCTAAGCCTTTCACAGACTTCCAAAATGCATTCCAATCACACTCCTACATCCCAAATCACCTGACGGAGCTAACCAAATCATAAAAACTTCGATCCGAGATCATATACTAACAAGTCAAATATTGGTCAAACTTTTCAAATTTCAAGCTTCAAACTAGGAACTGTTCTTCCAAATTCACTCTGATTACCCTGAAAACCAAAACCAATGATTTACATAAGTCATAATCCATCACACGGGGCAAGTCATGGCCGAGAACTGACGAGCAAAGTGCAAAAGCTCAAAACAACCGGTCGGGTCATTACATCCTCCCCCACATAAACATACGTTCGTCCTCGAACATGCCCAGAGTTGTTCCGAAAGCCAACCAATCGCTGAATAACCTTACCATAAACACACCCGGAGGTGATCCCACATCACCCTATATCGTATAGGTCCGATAACATAATGTAACTGAAATTTCACAGTCCAACCTAGCCCATGAACCTTAGAACCACATTTCCACTTCTGAAATCATCCACAAGATCAAAATCTCACATCTATACTCTGACTAAGCTCGAACAAGCTGTAATAACCCATACCCCCAACCTCGGTGCAATTACATGATATACCACATAACTCAAACGCTTGCAGCGGTAACTTCTAATCATAGCAGTTGCACACAACAACCGAATATCGATAGGAACCTCTCATCAACTGAAGTCTCATTCCAACACTTTCATATACTGCCAATGATAAATGAAACACGCAGTAAGCCATAACCGTTTTTCTAAGATCAACCATTTATGAAGCCACTTCTCCTTTGGCAAAGACCATAGCAAATTTTTAAGTTGAACCTCGATATTATCCTTCCAACATGTTGAAAAAATCCGTTTGCAGTCATTAAAGATCCCAACGATCTCATCTAATCAAACACAACTACTCTGGTGATATTGACACATCAATGCAGACTAAAGCCACGATTTGTGCAATCCGTGCACCAATAAGCCACAATCCGAACTTACTCAATTCATGAAAATGACTCAAATGAAATAGATGTACCGCAAGCTCACTAGTACCACCACAACACAAGCCTGAGAACCTACCACACATTATAGAAACAGAACACACGAATCTAACCCGCATGATCATACTTCCACATAGCTTCGCTCTAATGTGCGACCCCATCCAAACACTGGTCCACATGAGACACCTTAAGTTACTATGCTCAAAATCGACAACCGCACAATATGATGTCTAAAACCAAAGCAATCATCATAACCATCGTGAGGCAATTACATAACACCACACAACTCGAAAGGACATAACTGATATGCCATCCACCGAGCAATACCCAGTGATCTTCCCGCTCGAATTCCACTGAGAGGCCCTAATAACACCGCACCACATGTGCCTATAATCAACAAATCCTAACGGCTCGCAACACAGAAAGGTAACTCATAGATCCCCCTGATTACTAATAGATCAATAACAACCGAATCAACACATCCCTCACCAATGGCAACTCGAAGTTAACAAAGTCATCTTGATGCAAAACACATATCCATATAGGTCTACCAATGAACCACACATCAATTCTAGTCACACACAACAGATAAAAATCCTCCGAAGGTTCACAATGACTGAATCATAGCACACACTATCATCTGACTAACTTACCCACATCTTTGCGGTCCACAACCACGAGCTAACCTGTATATGAGAACTTTTAGTCTCCAAGTCCATAAAGAACACAAATTACCATATTTGATCCCAATTCCGCCGCTCGCATATATAACACACCTCTAGTACTCAATCATCTCATGAGAGGTACACCTATAATTCTTTTGTGCCACCAAGCAGACTCGAATATCATCAGACGATCGGAAAAGATAGTGCCGCAATACTAATAAAGCATCCATAACTCAAACATATCGCCCTATCTGAAATGTATACCCTCATCAAGCCACACCAATCAGTGGTCTCATTTATCTAGTCACCTGAAGTTGCCCATGCTATCTAAGAATTTGTGACCTCCCTTTTCAAATCCGAACCGTAACCTTACACATGCAAATCTCAATCCTACACAACCTATCGCGTAACCCGTACCATCCTAGGATAACCATGAGAACTTCATATCCCTTCCGAACCATAAGCAACTATGTACTCCACTAGCCAATAACTTCCCATTGATCCCATCTAGAGGTAAATCACTATACATCCCATGCTCATCACGCCCAATAGAAAACAATATACCTCTCTAATTGTGGTGGAAACCATCTAGAGCTCTCAGAATTCCATTTGCACACCACTAAATCGTCAGGACTGAATCTTCTAACTTAACCAAGCTAAGTAGGCCACTAAAACCCAAGAGCATTGTTGCAAAACACCTATATAAACTCATTACCTCATAAGCATCCAAAGAACTAATCATATCCTCACCACACCGATCCGGCCTACTACCAAGCTATCCCATCTATCCAAGTTTCCTTTTGATTTACCTTTAACTTGATACTCCTTCTTGTTATAACACTACAATTCCTCAACCCAGACTCACCACGCGAGACCCAAGCATAAAACCATACCGTCTAAGACTCATAAGTCGTTGATTACTCTCTTAAGTATTCCCAAAAGTGCCACATTCAAAATACTTACTCTGAAGAGACTTACCGCAAAACTCAATCTGTTACCTTCACCTTCCTGATACTAATATATGGAATCCCATAACTAATATAGAAAATATCACAAGTCTTGATATCTACCAATGAAAACTCAGTTTCTAGCCACATATATAACTTGAAAATACCCAATTGTTACATGTAAAATCTTGAAAACATTAGAACCATTCTCGAGAGTCATTCATTCTATTCTAACTGCAATTAGCATGATCCAACGACCAAACCACCCGTGCCTCAATAGCACTCCAACACCGTAGAGTGTAACCTCATCCTAGAACAACCAAACAACTTCCTGCTCTATGCGCCGAGCATCCATTACCAACAATAACTTAAGACATTCCGTGATTCCCATACACCTATGAAGCATGAAATAACCTTTATCAAAATTTTCCTTTACTCGAGCCATCCTTGGTCTCAATCTATGTAAGCCATAACTGATTCACCCGCACGCCTCAAACTGGAACCAGCATAGTACATAACCGTGCAATCAACTAATCAATAGCATACTCCCCCACTTGGATCGAAGCCATAGATCAAAACACACTCAATAACTCATAACACATATACTCTACTTAATCCTTCATAAGCTTGTGAAACACAGACCATCTGGTACTTTAACTCTTATGCAAAGCTCGCATTCACTCTCGTAACAATTAAACCCACTCTCTTAAGCGACCCAAATTTAAATTTCAACATAGATATTTCAGTTATAAATGAGATCTTCTAACTAACAACATAAGGATCACACAACCCCAGAACACTCTGCAGGAGGTAACCCACCTGCTTTGCCTCAAACTGGCATTTCTGTATACATTCCACCATCATAAATGTTACGCAGTCACTTAATCTTCCTGAGTCTGAACTCATATCGCACAGAAATTTACTTCATGAGTCTGAACTCATGAGAATCATGTCAAATGATTTTTTGATTTTTGATTTTTTTTTATTTGATTTTTTTTCAATTTTTTGAAGATAGAAGGGTTCAGAAAGTAAGACAATAAGTTAAAACATCCGGATCACACCCTGAGATAATCCGGATGCAGAAAGGATAGCAAGACTGGCCACTAAGACTCCCGTTTGATGGGGAACTTTCATGCTTAGCGACCATTTTTGGCTTTTCTTCTATCTCGGCAAAGGCTGCAATGGCCTTCGATGCCGGATCAAATCCCTCAGCTTCACAAATCATTCTAACCATTGGCCCAATGTTGTGGGCAGGCAACAGATTGTTCATCACATCAGAAGTTTCTTCATCCCGAAAAACGATTCTTTCAGTTTCAATCAAATCTTCAACTACCCTTTTGAGGGTCCAACGGTCCTCTGTACTGTGTCCCACTACTCTAGAGTGGTATTCACATCTAGCATTAGCTCGGTATGAGGGGGACTCGAGGTTCGGCCATTCGGGGCCACTGGCTGCAATAGATCTAGCCTGATTAGCTTTTGGAACAAGCTTGAATACGATTCACCAATAGGGGTGAACTGATTCTTTCTGAAAGGCTCTCTTAGGCAAGGATTGTATCGGAGATCATTTGGTTGGGGATTATATGGAGCTGGGTAAGGATGTGCATTTCTTGGAGGTAGAGCTCGGTTTTGTGTATAATGTTGTGGCCGCGTGCAAGGTTGCGTGTTCATCACTGCATACCAACAAAACCAACCACCTGAACAGAACCTGACTAATTTGCTCACACCACAACCTCGTTAGTTTTGAGACATTTAACACATAGGAAATCGCACGTTGGGGATGCAATGCACCTAATAGTTAAACATTTCCGCCATGTATTTGAACGGTTGCATGTTTCATCCCGGCCTTAACTAACCCTTTAAGTATGTACCTCTTTTCTTTTATTTCTACCTCTATTTAATCACTCTTGATTTTTTTTTCGTCTCTATCGCTTTTTATTTAATCAAAACGATTTTTTTTTTTTGATTTTTTTTTTTTGGAATTTTTTGAAATAAACACTTCTAAAGAAGAAATAACATATTTTTGAATTTCGAATATTGTTTTTCAATTTTTGAAAGAAAAACTTCTGAAGCAGAAAAAAAATATTTTGGAATTCAACATTTTTTTTTTGTAATTTTCGATTTTTTCTTTCATTTATTTATTTTTTGTGATTTTTGAAGAAAAAAAATCTAATTTTGATTTTTTTTTATATAAAAGAAAAAAGAGAAAAATATTTTTGAATTTTTTTTTTGATTTTTTTTTAAAAATTGGGGTCTCTGAGAAATTATTTTCTAAAGAAAGAAGTAAAGGGAAATATATTTGAATTTTTTTTTTTTGAAAATTGGGGGCCGGAACCGATGAGGTTTGCCTACGTATCTCACATCCGATGGGAATCAGACCCGCGTAGTTCGGTAAAACTGGGTACCTTTTTTTTAATAATTCTGCTACACTAATTTTCTAAAGCCGGTCGACAATGCAAGTAAGCCTTCCAAATGATGTATCAAGTAGCACATACGTGAACATGATGGTCTCAAATAGGATACCTGTCTTATACGAACCCGGCCCCTGTGCCAAGTTTCGCTAAGTCAAATACATGTTATGCACATAGAGCGAACCTACTAGGAAAATCCGGTATGAGGTTTGTTCTCCTAGGTTTAAATCTTGGTGGAAAAGGTATCTAGATTAGCTTATTCGAGCGGACAACTCGAGCCGAGGAGGGTCAGTGTACCGGTAGCATTGCTTTCCGGCTTAACTGGTGGTGCTCCCCGCCTAAAATAGGTGTGACTAAAATCCTTCACCGGGTGACAAACACCTCGGCTATCTCAAAGAATGTGGGCTATGTCAAGCAAATGCCCAATTTTAATTCAAGAAGACTCGGAGGGGGTGCGGGAGAAGACATTTTATATGTACCGTTCAAAAATATCAAAGCGGTAAAAAGCAAACAAGTAGCACATTATACCCAAATAAATCACAGTATATACAAAATCAATAAAGCCAAATAAAAGTCAACATGTACAAGCTCGAATTCTGGTTTTCCCCAGCAGAGTCGCAGAGCTGTCACACCTCTTTTCTCCCTCCAAGAAATATGTGTGCAAAATGTAACGGATTGTGGGTTAAAGAGCTTTTCCAATTAAAGTGACAAATTTGAAGTAAGGATTATTTTATTTACAGAGTCGCCACTTGGAATTGATTTTTACTGGGGTTCCAAGTCACCTTTTATTCGAATCCCTATTCAAAGGAAGGTTTGACTCTATTATTATTGGTCTGCGAAAACAAAGTCCGGGTAAGGAATTCTGTTGATCGGGGAGAAGGTGTAAGGCATTCCCTGAGTCTCGTGGTTCTAGCACGGTTGCTTTATTGTCTACATTTGGCTTGAATTAAACTTGGATAAACTGTGGTTTATTTGATTTTTATGCTTTTCTTATGACCGTTTTTATTTATTTTAAAAAAAAATTAAAGAAAAGATTTGAATAATAATCTATAACTTAACTAACGAGAGAAAATTATTGTTATTAGTACTAATTTAAAAGATGAGAGTAATGAGAGAAAATTATCAATTGACATTGCTTAAAACTAGTAAGATGTGGGCTTGTCTTGACATTGAATGTGGCAGCCCACTATTGGGTTGATGGAGTCAAATGGGCTCATGTCCAAGACAAAATCCAAAAGCCCATATGCTTTTGGACTTTAAATCTGCAGATATGGCATTTTAAAGCTATGTTACAGATTTGGCCACATCTTGCTATTTGCAATCCGTAGCCAACTATTTACAAAAATAAGTTTACAGATTGTATTTCTAATCTACAACTTAACTACCTTACTAAATAAGTATTTTTTAAGAGATAAAAAAAAGATTATTGGGACTCTAAAATATAATAATAATAATAATAATAATAATAATAATAATAATAATAATAATAATAATAATAATAATAATAATAATAATAATAATAATAATAATAAAAACTTAGCTTGGTGACAACAAAGGGACAAACATGGCTACAAGGGTTCAAATTTTAATATATATGCTCCTTTCAGACAACCAAATGCCAGTGGAATTATATCTAATGCTTTGCAAAAATAAAAATAATTAAAGATGCTTAACACAATTTAATTAACTAACATATCGTTATAACATTATCAAACATTCAAGAACATATAAAAATGAATTACAATAGAAGGATAAAGCTACTAATATTTCCCAGCGTCATTATCTTTCATTCCAACTCGATTTTATGAGTTTACATGGTCCGAAAATTACCTGGACAGCAGAAAGAAGAACAAATACAGTAGAGTCAGCTTTTTCCAAAATCAACAGTAGAACAATTAAACGGGCAGCAACAACAGCAAAAGACAACGACAACCGGCAGATTCAAACCCAAGAAAATAAACTAGAAATATCCAGCAAAACAGTACAATTATGTAATTCCAGAAAAATCTTTCAAGACTACTCTATTTTCCTTAAACAAGTTTTTCACTTAAGAATCAACTCACAAAAGCTGCTAAGGGATATTATAGCTACTGATTTTTTTTCTCTTTTTGTGTGTCTAGCTCCCTCAGTAAGATGGAGTGTTCTTCTTTTATATCAAAACAATCAGCTATTTTAAAAAAATTAAAAATCAATCTTCTTGACAGATTTTTCTACAAAATCTGCTCTCCACTATTCAAGACAGACTTTTATTCAAACACTGTCCAAAGGTCTACATTTTCTTACCAAACAATTTGACTTTTGAGTGTTGTACTCAAAGAGTCTTGAAGTTGTAAATAAACAATCAAACAAGTACCATATACTCTTAAGTATTTTTCACTACCTCACTTTTATCAACACAAAACTATTTTACTACTTCAACAAGTGCAAAAATAGAAAATTTGACATTTCAAACTTCAAAAACTAATGCTACAATAATTAATAATAGACAAAAATAAGATCTGAAAAATAAAAATAAAATAAAAAATCAGCCACGAAAAATAATAGGATTTTTACCATTTTATAATTCAAGTGGCCGAAAAAATGGTGGTATGCCAAAAGAGGGTGTTCGGGGAAGTCGCCGGAATTTGGCCGGATTTTGATCGCCGAATTTTCATGGTGAAATTGGCATCAATAGCTAGGTCTTGAGGAGCTCTATCCATTGATGTAAGTATTGTGGGGTGATAGTGGTTGGAGCTTCAAGAATTTGGGCAAAAAAGTGACGGGAAAGTTTCTTAGATCTAAGATTCAAGGAGTTTGAGGGATTTTTGAAGGATTTGGTTTGGAGATATGGATGGAGGATGTTGTGGAGATTACATGGTATGAATTTGGAGTTGTTTGGAGGTGGTCCGCCGGCGGCGGCGATTTCTGGCCAGCAGCGGTGGGCGGAGCTGGGGCGGCGTAGAGAGAGTGAAGAGAGAGAGAAGAAGGAGAAAAGAATTATGGGTGAAAATGAGGACAATTTTCAGATTTTTGAGGCTTTAAATACCTAAGCCAAGAGTGAATGAGATCCATTGGATCAAGATGGAATGGATGGGTATGATTTGATCTTGTTTCATTAAGTGAAACGACGTCGTTTTGAGGCAAAACTACGTAGTTTCAGACCCTTTCAATGGCAGCCATTTATCTTGCACTCTTGGACACTTTTTCTTTAAAATTTGGCCAAATTTCTTCCTTAATCCTACTTATTAAACTAATTTTACACAAATAAATTAATTAAATAAATGATCAATTAACTAGATTAATTCACCGACTGAACAACTAGTTAATTCTTAAAATGCACAAATGAAGAAAGAACTATTTTTTTTAATATTTTATGATAGGAAAGATGCAATTAAAATCACAAAAATTGAGAAAAATAATTAAAATAACAAAACACTAATAACTTTAGGAGGTGTTAAATAGTGCAAAAATTAGGTGTTCACAATCCTCGGTCTCAATCTCTGTAAGCCATAACTGATTCACCTGCACGCCTCAAACTGGAACCAACATAGTACATAACCGTGCAATCAACTAATCCATATCATACTCCCCCACTTGGCTCGAAGCCATATATCAAAACACAGTCAATAACTCATAACACATATACTCTACTTAATCCTTCATAAGCTTGTGAAACACAGACCATCTGGTACTTTAACTCTTATGCAAAGCTCGCATTCAATCTCGTAACAATTAAACCCACTCTCTTAAGCGACCCAAATTTAAATTTCAACATAGATATTTCAGTTATAAATGAGATCTTCTAACTGACAACATAAGGATCACACAACCCCAGAACACTCCGTAGGAGGTAACCCACCTGCTTTGCCCCAAACTGGCATTTCTGTATACATTCCACCGTCATAAATGTTACGCAGTCACTTAATCTTCCTGAGTCTGAACTCATATCGCACATGAAATTTACTTTATTCCCAAATAGGAGACATGAAAAGATTCTACACACACCCATAACTCGGGGCTATACCTCAAATCGAGATGAAAATCAAGTACCTAATAGTTCTTCTATCCTCCAGCAGACCCTTCTTGACGTTTCCAAATCATATGAATACACCTCGCAGTCACAACATACTCATTACGTAGCTATCCAGTCATTACTCTACTTAATAGGAACACAACAGAACATATAGATCCAGAAGCACGCGCTCACGAAATCAATAGCTCAGGGCTCGAGCTATAGGCAAAAATTCGGCCTCAAGTCTTCCAGACTGGCCCAACATCAACACACAGAGATCACATCTCGCCCCTTGATCGGGGAATGACAAGCCATCGATGCACATCTGATACCGAGAGCTCATGCGCGCATACGGACGCGTGGAAGGAATTCAAAGAGTTACTTTTCAAGCTGAATCAAGGACGCACGATAAGAATTCAAGAATGTGAAAATTTTCCTAAAGGTTCTGCAGCCTCTCGAGGATAAATACAGACGTCTCTGTACAGATCCGCGAGACTCTACTAAACCTACTCATGACTCGTGAGACCTATGTAACCTAGGCTCTGATACCAACTTGTCACGACCCAAAAATCGACTTGGTCGTGATAGCGCCTATCGTGAAACTAGGCCAGCCGACACAACTCTCGAATCAACCATTTTCCAATAAAAATTGTTTTTATACTATTTATAAACCAATAATCTCATATTAAAATTCAAAAGTAAAGTGCGTAATAATTATACAAGCCCGACATCGGGGTGTCACTAGTCATGAGCATCTACCAAGGTCTAAATACAACAAGAGTCTAAAAATGTGCTAAATACAGTAATGAAAAATGAGGAAGGAAAGCAGTGCTGCGAACACCATGCAGCCACCTTGCTAACTCTGACGACTCCGCCTCTGAGCAATCAACACCCGCTACCGGGTTCCGAAATACCTGAATCTGCGCACAAGGTGCAAGGAGTAATGTGAGTACTCCAACCCAGTAAGTAATAAGGGTAAATCAAGACTGAGCAGTAGGAAACGATGAATCAACATTTATGATAAACTCAATAAGCATAACAAGCTTTTAAATCAGAATACGAGTCAACCGTCTCATTTAAAAACCAGCTTTTGGTAAAATCATTTGAAAATGCTTTCCAACAGTTTTCGTAGTGGTTCAATACCATTTATAATAAAAGAGATGAAAACCATAATTGGCCCCTCGTCAAAACAGGAATCATAAACACCTCATATCATTAAAGTCTCAATGGAAATCACAAAAGCCAAAACCAATGATTAAATACCGAATATCTCATAAAAACTCCAGCTTAAATGAAAGATGGTTAAAAGCATTTGTTCAACATTTTCAATAGAGGCTCAGTATAAAAAGGAGTGGAATCAGAAATTTCATAAAAACAAGCCCCTCGGGCAAAGCGTCACTCATATCTGTATACAGCCCCTCGGGCAAGCCTCTCAGTCACTCGAAACACAACTCTCATCAGTCAGCGCTTACACTTAGCACTCACACTCAATAAGTACCATATAATAACCGTTGCGGCGCGTAGCCCAATCCATATATCGCTGCGGCGTGCAGCCCCATCCATATATATAGTCGACTGCACTCACTAGGGTGTGCAGACTCCGGAGGGACTCCTACTGCCCAAGCGCTATATCGATGCGGCGTACAACCCGATCCAATATATCGATGCGGCGTGCAGCCCGATCCAATATATCGTTGCGGCGTGCAGCCCGATCCACACACACACACACAGAGAGATATATATATATATTGTTGCGGTGTGCAGCCCGATCCAAATATATATAATCCTCACAACCAGCCCTCGGCCTCTCTCAGTGACTAACCTCATTATCAGACCCTCAGTCTATCTCAGTCATTAACCTCACAATCAGACCCTCGGTCTATCTTAGTTAATACCCTAACAATCAGACCATCGGTCTATCTCAGTCATCAACCGCACAATCACTCAGGACCATCAGTAAAACAGGGAACTCAGCCCAAACAGTTTTCATATTTTAAGAATTAGAGTGATAAAACCAGGTTTAAACAATAAAAAGGTAAATCATGACTTAGGATATGCTTTCAAAAGAAATAGAGTGAGGAAAATAGTAAAAATGCCCCTAAGGGTCTCAACAGGTCAGCACAAGGCCCCAAATATGGCATACAACCCAAAATATAATATTAATCTCTAAAATATGGAATATCATAAGATTTCAAATCAAATACTCGACTTAACAGTCGTACAGGATGGACCAAGTCACAATTCCCAATGGTGCACGACTCCACGCTCGTCATCTAGCATGTGCGTCACCTCAAGGTAGCATAACAATGTGAAATCCAAGGTTTCATACCCTCAGGACTGCATTTACAATCATTACTTAGCTCGATCCGGTCCAATCTCTAACTCGCGATGCCTTTGCCCTCACGAATCGACCTTCAGATGCTCCAAATCTAGCCACAATCAGTACATAACCATTAGAATATGCTAAGGGAACAATCTCAAACTTTTCTTCCATTTTTCCGCAATTTCCACTCTAATTTCTTGAATTAAATGATGAAATTCAAGATCAAATCATGGAATTAAACAAAATATGAGTGAAGAATACTTACCCCAATAGCTCCACTGAAAATCTCCTCAAATTCCACCTTCTCCTGAGCTCTCCAATAGTTTTTATGAAATTGGACTTAAACCCTCGATTTAAAAATATAAACTGTCTGCCCAGACATTTCTTCATCGCGAATGCGGCATAGCCCTCGTGTTCGCAAAGCACACTGCTTCACTGACCGGAATCTCTTCTACACGAACGCGAGAAAGCTCTCGCGAACGCGATGCACAACACACTCAATACTTCGTGATCGCGACCCCAACTACGCGAATGCGTAGAACAAATGTACTGAGGACCCAGCTATCCTTCTTCCTCTATGCGAACGCGACCTGAACCTCGCGAACACTATGACCATAGACCTCACACCTTCGAGATCGCGGAACCATTCTCGCGAATGCAAAGGCCAATTTCACAGCCTCGCACCTTAACCCTTTGCAAACACAGGACAAGCATCGCAAACGTGAAGGTCAAAAACCTGCAACACCAACAACAACAATTCTGCAATTTTTCACAACATGAAATGGTCCGATTGACCACCCGAAACTCACTTGAGGCCCTCGGGGCCTCAACCAAACATGCCAATATATCCCATAACATCATTCAAACTTGTTCCAACCTTCGAAACGCTCGAAACAACATTAAAACACCAAATTTGCATCGAATTCAAGCCTAAGAATTCCAAAATATTCTAAAATTACGCTTTTGATCAAAAACCCGACCATACCACGTCCGAATGACCTGAAATTTTGCACACACGTCACAAATGACATATTTGAGCTACTAAAACTTCCAGAATTCCATTCCGACCCCTATATAAAAATCTCATCTATCAACCGAGAAATGCCAAAATTTCAATTTCGCCAATTCAAACCTAAACCTTCCACGGACTTCCAAAATGCATTCCGATCACGCTCCTAAGTCCCGAATCGCCTAACAAAGCTAACCAAATCATAAAAATTTTGATCCGAGATCATATACTAGCAAGTCAAATCTTGGTCAAACTTTTCAAATTTCAAGCTTCAAACTAGGAACTGTTCTTCCAAATTCACTTCGATTACCCTGAAAACCAAAACCAATGATTTAAATAAGTCATAATCCATCACAAAAGGCAATTCATGCCCGCGAACCAATGAGCAAAGTGCAAAAGCTCAAAACAACCAGTTGGGTCGTTACACCATGATGGGTAAAAGTACACATGACCGACGTGATATTGATCTGGCTCAATGATATCCTTTTCCACGATAATCTTCAAATGCCGCATGTGATGGGCCTCACATTTGTATGGAATGGCATCATCTTGAAAGTTTGCTCTATAATGACTCATTTTGGAGACTCGTGGTATGACTTGTTTTCCACCGGCTTGTCTCATGACTCTGATAGGAACATAGGGATGTATTCCCTTTAACCCAACAACACCAAGTGTGAAACATGCCTGGATCTGATGATGAATTCATTAGTAGGGAACCACTCGAATATCCAATGAACCTGGTCCTCGGTCAAATTACTGAAAAACTGTGCCCATTCTGTAGCATTTTCTGGTTGTGCAAATCTGTTTAGGATAACGGTCATTCTTTAAGGATGGTGAAAAGCTATGTGATCATTCCATGGTCTCCGTGGAAACTATTGGCAGTATTGACCCCTCTGAAGATATTCTAACAACCAAATCTACAGTAGCAAGTTGCAACCCTCAAAATGTTTGAACCCTTTCTTGCAACGATCCAGACCCTGGTAAATGTCTCCTACAATCATCATAACAATAGTATAGGTTTGTCCCTCAATTCCCTCCATTAAAGCTTGGGTTACCATGACCAACCTAGTGTGATTCTGTCCCCTTGGCTTGGAAACACCATCATACCCAGAAAGCAGACAATGCATACAAAAACCCTACGGTGAGTCCAACCTAGGGAAGTGATGGAGAATTCATCATGAAAGATACGGTAACATTTGTTGTGTCCATATCATTCATAGAGGACGTAGAAGGGTATGTAGGACTTCTTCAGGCACTCCAAGTCATCATTCTTTCTCAGACCCATCATCTTCAAAAACCCCTGGTAGTGCAATTTTCTGGTACTAGTAAGCCATGACTATCCCATGGTAATCTAACGAATCCTCTTATTTCCTCCAAGAGAGGAGTCATTTCTATGTTGCCAAAACGGAATACAACTCTTTCTCCATCCCAGAACATAGTAGCAGCCTCGATCAACATTTTATTTGGCTGGATGTCCAATAAGGAAGGTAAATTTCTAAGAACCCTTTTCACGTGATTTTTGTCGCTTGGCAAAAGGTTTTCCCACCAATATAACAACAATGATTGTATACTTTGGACCATACCGAACCTGAGAACTTCGTGCCTTAGTTTCTGCAAAAATAAATAAAGTTAGACCCTTGCCCCCTCCGGGTCGACTATTTACATATTAACAATTAATATGTTGCCATTTATCTCTCCAAATAATGCACGTATTGTGGTTGCGCCCGTTAGGATTATGGAAATCCTTGTGGACTTTGGACAAGGATTTCATAGAGGGTTCTTATACGGACAACATATTAAACCTAGGCTAGGTTTGATCATGATGCATGTATAGTCATTATCATAGCAAGGTTCCTATAGAAGTCTAGACTGGTACTCTCAAGCGGACAACTCGAGAGGAAAAGGCACGGAACCGTCGACTGTACCACTGATCGAGTAGTTTTATCGCAAATAAGTCTTTCCAAATTTAAAGGGTGATTTTATGAAGGCTGCGGACACTGATCAAGTGCCGCTGTAGTATTAGTATGCACAAGTGGAATATGATGTTGAGCATGAAGTTATACAAAGGGAAATTACATGTTGCCAAGTATTTGCACGATGAATAATGATAAAATGTGGTATTTGATAATTGTAAAGACATTTAAGAAAGATAAACAAGGAGACAAGTCAGCTTCCACAGTAAAAAGTGATAAACATGGAAGAGAAATCATAAATGAATGAAGATAGGCAAATAAATTCACATAGAATGGGTAAGGGAAGGGGTATGCAAGTATTATTGGAATAATAAAGACATGCTTAAAGATATTCAAAAACAAGTTCGTTATGGTAAGAGCCTAAAGATATCCCCAGCAGAGTCGCCATACTGTCGCGCCCCCTTTTTCTCGCAAAATTGGGTTTCGACATTCTGGAACAACTCTTTTGAGATGGGTAGGGAATTGGATTTTAAAGAGTCGCCACCTAACAGATTAAGGTGCATTAGGACACATAGAGTAGATAACTCATATGACCAGTTTACATCACCAGAGACCGGGTAAGGGCTCAAAATTACCTTGAGTGAAAGGTGTTAGGCACCCATCGAGGTCCACAACGGTGGGTCCCGATAGAACATAAACTAAGAGAATTAGTCTAAAAAGGAGAGAAAGCAATTTGGACAAATACAATATTCAATTTATTTTAAACAGGGGGGTGGTCCTAAGTTTTTTAGCCTATAGGATCATTCCATGCAGTACTTTGTAACTCCCTCAAGTCGGGGTGTTACTCATAGTATTAGCGCACGGATTATCATATTTTTTACTACCCAATTACTATCTTTAAGTTGTTGCTTAAGCGTCCTAGAAGTTTCTAGCACGTTCCTTATGTGTGTACTACCCGTCCCTTACCTATGGCCCTGGAGGTATTAGGACCTCTATTTGGGATAGTTCTAGACCAACCTATGTTACTTAAAATTGTGAAATCTAGGCAACAAACAAAACAAATAGAACTTTCAGATAAAGAACAAGTATGGGCTTACATTGACCTCCACATAGGTAACAAAAGCACGCAATTGAATCAGCAAACTTTATTAACTTTGAAATCCTATAGGCAGGATATCTACGTGATAAAGCAGAGTGTAAGGAAGTTTATTAAGACCTATTTATTTGCCTACTGATTTTATCCATCATGAATCTAGCACTTCAGGTAAAAATATGTCAAAACTTATAAACCCAGAATCATTATTAAGGCCTACTGATACATTGCCTAAGTGATTGACAATAGCGATGGAATTTAGAATAAGTTAACAGAGTCCTATAGGCATGATTTCTACGAGCTTATTAATTACAGACCTATAGACATGGTTTCTGGGTGTAGGACTAATTTTAACTTGTAAATATATAGATTTTATTTCCTATAGGCATGCTTTCTAATTGCTGAATTGACTTCAGTCCTATATGCATGATTTCTAAAATTGAAATTGGCTTTAGTCCTATAGGCATGCTATCTATTGATTTAAACCCTATAGGCATGATTTCTAGGTTTGAAACTGATTTTTTAATCCTATATGTATGGTATCTATTAACTGTATATGGGCAAAATGAAACAGATTGCTGAGAAGGACAGTTAGTTCAAACAAAACCCTATAGGCATGCTTGATAATACACATTCGTTGAAAACATGTATAGATCCTATGAACGGGATCTCTAATGTACAAAATTGAACGAAAGCCCTATAAGCAGGATCTTTAGTATACAAATGTAAAATACAGAACCAAGATGATCATGAAAGTCATATAGGCAGGATTTCTAAACACAGTATAGTACTCACACAGTTCAAGTAGCATAATTAAATCTTATAGGCAGGATTTCTACCTAGTTTTAATGGAAGATATAAGAATAACCCCCCCCCCCAGCTTTACTAAATATTTCAAAATCTGTTATTACATAATTATTATAGACCAGAATAGCCAAATAAATTATCAGTACACTATAGGGAGCCTTCATAGGCCCAAATAAAGGCCTTCTCACATAACAGCTCTGAGGCATAGCAGTGATCCATTCACAACACATTAAAACCAGGCTTCTAGTATTTTAAAGTTCCCAAAGAGCCTCAGGGACCCCGGAAAATGCTCACACCAGAATGACACATTCAGCAAAGAGTTCATAAAAGATTGGAAAACCAGCCCCAATGTGTAAGAGTTCAAAGGAGTCTCAAGGACCCTAGGCTACACTCACACTAGGTAGTTGAGAACCTAAATGACTAAGAGTAGGGGTTTCTTAAAACCAGTAGATAAAGGAAAAGGGGGACATTTTAAAATAGTTCAATTTCAGAAGAAGGAAAGTTCAGAACACGGAGTTGCAGGCATAACTACACCAAGAAGCAAACAAGGTTCATGTTCAGCACATAGTTCAAACAGGTTGATATCTAATTAAGCTAAATACTCATGCTAGTATTTGAAACAGTCATGGCTTAGTCACAGAAGCAATTAGGCAGAAACATTTGAATTGAACAGATAGGACTGATGAGTTAAGCAACAAATATATTTGATTATATGCTTATAGTGTCTTGAAAAGTTCATAACAGATATAAAACTCACAAACAGATTGAACCTTAAACTAACTTATGAGAGTATTCATGTTATTCTAAATATCTTAGTCTTAAGTTAACAGTATTATCAAATTGTCAGATAAAGGACAGAATCATGCTAGGAATTAAAATAGGCTAGTCAAGCAAAACATAGAGAATGGAATTTGCAAAGGTTAGGGCATACCCGTTAAATGAGAAAGCAAGTAAGTATACCATAACAATGAGGTTCCAGAATAATTTTGGCCTTGGCTTTCAACCAGCCAAAATCTAGAGATACTTAGCACAAAAATCAGAACAAGAGAGCAAGAGAGAGAGAGTATAAGCTTTTTTAGTGAGAATTAAAGAGTTCGAGTCTTGTTCTAGAGGGAGAAGAGGAGAGGGGTTTAAATAGTACTCAATGAGGTAGACAAATACGGTAATGAATCAGTCCTACACAAATAAGGAAGGAGAATAAGTTCAAAATCCATTAGAGTCGGCTTCAATCAATTAACAGGACATAATAGCATAAAATCAGGCTAGTACCACTTAATTTAGGGAAAGCATTATATGGAATCAATCAGTAATTAAGTACTAGATCAAATAAGGTAAAGAAATAATTTCAGGATCAATTTAAAGTCGACTTCATAGTAATATAAAATTAGACCAGTACTATTCATGTTAAGGAAAGTATTATACAGAGTTAATCAAATAGTCAAGATGATGGATCAAATAAGGTAGTGAGTGATGAGAACAGGTAAATCGAACCAAATAAGGAAGTACCAATACTGAAACCTTAGTAAAGATTTCAAGGTCTTAATTTTGGGGAAAATAAAGTTAGTCAATAATTAACGGCAAGAATGACAGAGACAGATAAATAGAACCATTAAAGGAAGAAAATAATTACATATCGAAAAACCCTAAATTTTAATATAAGTAAAATAGGCAGAAATTAGGGTAAGTGAAATCAATCAGAAGTAATAAAGGAACTATAATGGATACACAGAGATGAAACAACAGATTTGGTTCGTTTTCTTTGAAAATCAAAACCCTAATTTTAGGGTAAATGAAATCGGTCAAAAATAGAAATTATAAACACAGAGATAGATATACTGGAACAGTAAAGGAAAAATACAAAAGAATAAAATTTTATTTTAGATCTGGAAAGATCTAAACCCTAATTTTAGGGTAAGTAAAAGATTTAACCAAAAATAGACATATTTGACGAGTAGCAAGGTAAATAATATTGTTAAAGCGAACCAGAATGAACCAAAATCTGGTTTGAACCAGAGATCCAAAACCCTAACTGAAAGATACGAAAAATATTCGTACTCACAGGTTTTGGGATAAACATAAACGGGAATAATCGAAATAAGAGAGATTTTAAACCAGGTCTGGTTCGAGTCTCTTGAGATACACTTGCCATTTGAGGAAAACAAGCTTAAGTAACATCAATACCGAGTAGAAAGTAAAGAAGTAAAACCAAATAAGGCAGGGAATCAAGAGAGGATCCCATTTCTGATAGGAATCAAAGGGGAAATGGTGACGGCGGGTTAGGGTTCGAGAGGGGGAAGGGGAGAGACGAGAGGATTCAGTGAAGGCGGGGTAGGGGAAAATAGTTTAGGGTTATGGGTAATTGGTATAATTAAAAGGGGTGAGTGATTAGGGGTCGTTGATCTTCTGATATCAACGGCCAAGATTAGAGTTTAGACGGGCGGGTTAATTGGACGGGCATGGGTCCGAGTTAGGTGTTGGGCTGGTGCAATGGGTGTTGGGTAATTGGGATGGTTATATCCAAAAAATTAATTAAAAAAAGGGGGCTATGTTTTAAATACCCAATTAAATCAGTAAAATAATTAATAAATAATAAAAATGTCATTTGTGCATGAAAATAATTTAAAATAATTACTTAACATTATAAAAATATAAAAAGTTATTTTCTATATAGATAATATAATTATGCATATATGTGGGCTATTATTGCAAAATATGCAATTCTTGCCTTAAAAATGCGAATAATAATTATAAAAAATACAATTAAAATATTTAAGCACTATATGGGCATAAACGATGAATTTTAGATGATTAAATTATCATAAAAATAATATGAGGTATAATTATTGGATATTTGTATAATAAAAAATGCATAAATAAATTTGTTTAAAGCTTTTTAAAATTACAAAAAAAATATGAAAATACTTGTGCATGTTTATAAATGCATGTGCACTATTTTAAAAATATATATGTATATTTAAAATATATGAGGGAAAATTGGGTATCAACAAGTAGTTGTCAACTTGAGCTTCAACAATTCAAAAGCTCTCATGCAATCATAATTGAAATAAAACTTAGTATCCTTCTCAAGAAGCTTGCACAACGGGTTCACTACCTTAAAAAAATCTTTGATAAAGCGCCGGTAAAAACCCACGTGGCCTAAGAAACTCCGCATACCCTTCACCGAAGTTGGGGGTGGAATCTTAGAAATCATCTCAATATTTGCCTTGCCAACTTCAATGCCATTCCTTGAGATTTTGTGTCCAAGGACAATGCCTTCCCCGACCATGAAATGGCATTTCTCTCAATTGAGCACCAAATTGGTTTCTTTATATCTAGCCAACACTTTGTTCAAATTTGTAAGACAATCATCAAAAGAATCTCCCACCACCGAGAATTCATCCATGAAAACTTCATAGTAGTCCTCCACCATGTCCGTGAAAATGGCCATCATACACCTTTGAAAAGTCGCAGGTGCATTGCACAAACCAAATGGCATCCAATTGAAAGCAAAAGTACCATAGGGACATGTAAAGGTTTTTTTCTCTTGATTTTTCGGAGCAATGAGAATTTGGTTATTGCCCAAGTACTGATCTCGTCCAAGTAACACCTCTATTTAAGGTTATGAAACGGTCGATGCAATAGTAATACCCAACAAGGAGTTAGGGTCGATTTTCCACAGGGAGCTATGAATGGGACTTAGGAGTATATATTATAGTGTAAGAACTTAAACTGTCTCAATTTACACTTCCACAAACTTGGGTTGTTTCTAGGTTTAATTTAAACTAAGATTGCAAACTTAGAGATGAATTAGGAAAATTATTTTTGTTGTTTTTCAAATGATATAAAAGGCTTAGGGCTATGACCTTCATCTAGGTGTTTGCCTAATAAGTTGTAAATTTTAAAACTTGTTTGTTGGTCGGAGTGTATTATACTATCAACACTCAAGTACCCACTCAATACCTCTCGGTCAGAGAGTGATTTTGCCCAATTTGGCTTTCTTAAGTCCAAATGAGTATTGAACAAAACGGTTGATAAAGAGCTCAAGTCGGGTTTTACTATCTCTAGGTTCAACCCTTTAATTGAGCTTATCACTCTCTCAATTGACCTAATTTCTTGTTAGCCAAGTTTTTATAGACTAAGTCTCTCTTTCTCAAGTAGAGACCAAGTGAAATAGGCATGCACTAATGTTTTCAACCATTAATTCTATAACTAAAAGCAAGAATAAGGCTAAATAATAAACACCAAACCAAAAACAAGCAATACATCAAACACCAATTAAGTTTACACTCTAGGGTTGGGTTACAACCCTAGTGAAAACCTAGCTACTCATGCTTAAAATAGAAGAAGTAGAAGAAGAAATGATAATTAAACCCGTATTAATAATTAAAATGATGAAATCAATGTTTAAAAATCTCAAAATAGCTAAAACTACTAAAAAGAGTAAAAGGAACCGTCAACTGTAGCAGCTGATGTTAAAACTTGACCTAAAAAAAGTGAAACTCTTCTATTTATACAGGACTGGATTTTCCAACAAAAATGCCCTTTAGGAGGTTATGCGGACACATAATTCCATGTGCGGTTTGCACTGCTCTCTTTCTGCGGTCCGCACAATAATGACTGCGGCTGCACCTTGCTCCTCTGTGGTCCGCACAAATGTGATTGCGGCTGCACAATAATTGTCAGTCCGCACTTTAGTTGGACTTCAGATGTCGGTTCTCTAATCTTTTGCTCTAATACAATTTTTACGGCCGCACATATCATGTGTGGACTGCACTTTGCACATTTTCTCTGATGGAAATTTCTTCACACTGCGGCCACAGATGATAATCTGCGGTCCGCACTTTTGAGTTGTTGTGCCTGTTTTTGTCCTCGAGTTCAGATTGCTCCTTCTTGAGTTGGATTTCATCTTGGGAGCTCATCTTCCAATATTCCTCCAATTAAGCATATTTTATCAGTTTTCGGGAACACAATTAAACGCTTTTGGACTGAAACGAAAGCTAAAAGGTGCTAATAAGTAGTTAACATCCCCACATATCAACTCCCCCAAACTTAAGCTTTTGGTTGTCCTCAAGCAAATAAGCTAATTTCTACCTCCACAAGTTAAGAGCTATTCCAGGTAATCAAAGATGCATCAATAATACATCAATTGGGACCAATAATTACCCACAACACTTATGAATTATCAACAAGGCAACAGGTTGAACTTTTAAGCACAAATAGTTCTAATGTGACACTTGAGCATCAAGAGTTGACTTTATTCATCAAGGAAGCTCGCTCTTTCATGTAGGTCATTGTGGATCCCAAACTCTTCCTCCTCTACTTTCTGTTTGCCTTTCTCACTTAAGAATATAGCACTCAATTAAAACATTTGTGAAAAGTTCGCTCATCTCTCTCAAAAGAATATCGCAAGTACAGCTTTAAGTACTATAGGCTTTCCCCTCATGTAAATCACCACTAATGTAAGCTCACTTGGCTTGAATCTACGTAGGGATTTTCGGAATGTAATGAAGGCTTTTGGACTAAGGTTGGATATGTTATGATGGAATGGGTTCATCTTTCCTTAAGCACCCTATTTTCTCTTATCGGCTCATGCTTTGCAAACTTTTTAAGGAATTTTCTTTTCCTTAGGGGTATTAGAGAGACTTAACATCACTCTTTCTTGGTCATGATATTTATTTTCTCCTTCTTTGCTCTCTCCATGCTTTGCATCATTACTTTTCTTTGGATCCCTTCAACTCTTCAACCTATTTACTTTCTTTTTGCATTTTTCTTTTTGTTCTTTCTTTTTCTTGCCTTTCCTTCTCTTACTTTCTTTTATCTTTTTGTTCCTTGATACCTTTTTCAAACTCCTCATCTCTTCCCCCAAACTTACATTTTTAGCCAATTATTTCACAAGAGTGTTAAGGAAAGCTCAGGTGCCAAGAAAGGGTCACAACAAAACAGGTAAAGGCTTGTAATGTGATTATCAAATGAGAAAGGTTTTAGGCTCAAATGGGTTGACTAGGGGTAACAACATTGGTAGGCCATGAAAAATTTCAAGCGGTACAAGGAGAGCCTACAATCATTTCTCAAGCCAAGCAAAACTTTACAATTTCGCCTAGAAACACATTTGGGGCAAGTTCTAGACCATTCGCACGGGTACTTGGACTTGCAACAAAAACATCTCACCTCTCACACAGCTGGATTGTTAAAGAGGATAGAGTCGAGGGCCCACAATGACCATATTCAAGATTGAAAATCATTATGGTTCGACTAAACCACTCGATGATTGCCTAAGTCAACACAAGAGTCAGAAGGTCACTAACTAGAGCTATTTCTTTCTAAAAACCTTGTTTTTAACATAAGCACCTAAGTGTGTTGGTACCAAGTGAAGCATGTTTGACTCTTCGAGCATGACTCAATTAGGTCTTTTTATTCATTATTACTACTATTACTACCTAGACAACAAAAACAGACTCAATCCCTTAAGAAGCAACTCACGCCATCCATCATTGAAAAGAGTCACCCGGTTCACACAAAAACTACCTTTGGAAAGAACAGTAACATTAAAAAAACCAAAGGCTTTTTGTCCACTGAAACATAAAAAGAAGCTACTAAATTAAAAAAAAAAGCTATTAGATTAAACAAGAAGCTACTAAATTAAATATTGACTACTAAAAAAATAGAATAAAGAAACTACATAGCAAACTACTGAAAGGATAATGAATATACAAAATGAGATAGGAAGAAAGAGAATATATACTTCAAGAGAGAAATGAGAGAATATATACAGAATAAAGAGAAAGAAGAAAATATTGTCAGATAGCAGCGTCATCACCCTCAGTCTCCTCTAACTGGATCTCATCATCCTCGGCTCTAGGAGTAGCTAGGTTGGTGAACATCTGGCACACTGCCTTAGTAGTGTCGACAACCAGGTCTGGCTCCTCAGACTGGCCAGCTGGTACCACTAGAGCCGATGGTGCTATGGATCTGCTGGTGCTGGTGGATTTAACTCCATTAGCATATCAAATGGAAGATCACCAGCTGCTGCTATCCTGGTCACCTCTCTCCTCAGCCTGTCAACTAATTTCTTAGATGCCTGGGAATTCTTCATTTTCTTTACCAGCTGGTGCTATCTTGGTCACCTCTCTCCTCAGCCTGTCAACTGATTTCTTGGACACCTAGGACTTCTTCATTTTCTTTACCTGCTTTTCCAGCTCCTCAATCACTGATCCATGTGCTACCAAGGTGTTCATGATGGTGGTCTGGTTCTCCAAGATCTTCTTCAATGTAACCTCCGCTGCAGAGGAATCTAGGGTGCCAGAGTGGATGACTGTGCTGCAACAGTGCTGGATATGTCAGACAGCTTTGTAGTGGCTGTCTGCATCTAGTTATTGAGGCTTGCTAGTATTTGGGAGACTCGCAGTGCAGATAATGGATGAGTGGGAATAGGCACCGACTTCAAAGCCGAGGTGGAAGACACTAATGTTGAAGGTGGGGGCATGGTAGATGTATTGGCTAAAAGCTCTGCTGAAGTAGATGGCACATTGATTGTCTCAGCAGCTACCCCGACGGGCTCGTCAGACTGGCCCACAGTAGTAGAGGGCTGACCCTTCTTCTTTGGGTTTCCACCACCCATCAAAGAATACCATGAGAAAGGCTTCTTAACCCGAAGCTTCGTATCAAAATCCTTTGACTCCACCCGTGCATCCGTAAGGTACTCAATAATAGTGCTGGGAAAGGGTAGGAGGTGTCACCTTTCCAGGCGACCACAGACATGCTGGCCGACATCACAGCACCGCATTGATTGGGTACCCGACCATGATAGAGGCGACTAACACTGCCTGTGGAATTGGAAGATTTGTTTCATTTTGGCACGGGTCTAGTCTTCTACACATGAATATTTGCCATCCCTTTGTCTCAAAGTTTAGGGTGTTCTGCTAAATAGGAACTCCTGTTATGATCCATGTTGAAGGCAGCCCAAGAGCTGCAAGAATTTCAGCTAGCCACGGGCGAGCTATATCTCCTAGTGCTAGCTTTTCCAAGTATTGCACACGCTCCAAATCCTCAAACCGTAAATAAGTGTTAAGGGTGTTATGGTCGAATCTCATCTTCATATTTCTCACTTTTGTTAACATGGTCCCTTTCTTTATATGCGCCACATTGGCGTAAAATTTCTGGACCAGGTATTCCTTGGCATCTACCACACTCTGGGTGAACCACATCCACCCTTTCCGTTCCCAGAACTGTCTCAACATTGTCAGGTTGTATTTATCAAGGTCATTCAAAAGTAACTGACACCCAAAAGTGAGCGATCTCACCGGCCACCACTCTCGAAAACTCGTGAAGGCAGCCAGACTAACAAATCTATCTTCCCACATCTCTTTCTTCTTTGACCTCTCAAGGCTGAAAACTCTAGTATCACCCCCTTGGCCATCATCCAGAATATCATCTACATCCACTGTAGTAGGTGGTGCATCGAAGGCATGTGTAGATGAGGGCTCAGAAGCCTGACTGTCACCTTCTGAACCCTCGGAAGTGCTCTCAAAGGTCGA
Organism: Nicotiana sylvestris; assembly: GCF_000393655.2. NCBI lineage: Eukaryota > Viridiplantae > Streptophyta > Magnoliopsida > Solanales > Solanaceae > Nicotiana > Nicotiana sylvestris. Next base: position 110,246,149 of record NC_091068.1, read on the forward strand.
AGGATCATCTCGGAGTTGATATCTTCCCTGAAGTTGTGGATGTGATTAAACAACAGGCTGCTCTTGCACTGAGTCGCCCTCCGATGCTTCCCTAGACGGAACATAAGAGCTTGATTCGGCGGGATTTTCACTTCTACCTCGACTGGATATCACATTTTGGTTATAGTCTTTTGAAGGGCGAGGGGTAAGGCACTCTTGCCTCGGCCTCTAGAAGGTTCACCTTTCCCCTTTGATGTATCACCACAGCCTCATGATCTAACCATTATCTATACCAAGCAACAGTAAAAATCAGTTCTAGTTCAAGTGAAGATAAACAGACATTCACAGAAAAAACCATGTTTGTAGGGTGGGGAAGTGCGGTCCGCATAATTGCAAGTGCGGTCGCAGCCTGGGTTGTGGGGAGCGCACAATTTGAAATTGTGACTGTAGGATGAAACTGTGGTCTGCACAATTTTGAGTGCTACCGCACATCTGAAGTGCGGTCTACACAATTGTCATTGCGGCCACACATTGGATACCTCAAAATAATAACTCTATGAAGATAAAGATTGGTCTGATCTACAGCCCTGATGGAATTTTTGCGGTCTGTACAATTTCAAGTGCGGTTCGCAGAATCATACTTCACCAACTGCCCTAATCTTCACTACTACGGACAGCACAATTTTTTGTGCGACCGCCGATTTCAAAATTAAATCAGGTAGACTTCCTAAGGGTTTCAATTTTTGCACAAATTTGACATGGTAATAGCAATTAAACATGATAATCAAGATACCCATTCCCCAAATAGCAATTAGGAGTTTACCCAACACAATTTAGCCCTACATGGATATAAAATTGACTTCTAGTGACAAATGGCCTACAATAACTAATAAATTATAAATTAAACTAAGAAAGTTGAAGAATCTTAGAAGTAATTTGAGCATACCAGTGATGAAGCATTGTTAAGGAATGATCACAGATGTGTATTTAGCATAGTAGATAATTGAACAGTTACGCGCAGAGTTTTAGCTTTTTTTTTGTGCTCAGAGAGTGAAAAGATTGTATAGTAGCCTTAGGATTGCTATTTATACACAATAGGTCTGGCTAAGGAACAAAGAGAGGAGTGCGGCCGCACTCTGTTACCTGGAGGATCAAATTCCTTTGATGATCTACGGTCCACAGATTTAGCTGTGCAGCCGCAGATTTTGGTGCGGACCGCAGATTTTGCTGTGCGACCGCACTTTGGTTGTTTCTCTAACAAACAAACTTCAGAGAGTTTGTATTTTCCCATCTCAATTTGTGCGATTCGCACAAGAATTGTGCAGCTGCAGTTACCTTCTGCTGTAACATTCAAAATTGTGCAGTCCGCATAATACATGTGCGGTTCGCACTTTTTCCATACATAGCTAATTTTTCTGAGCACAGTTCACGTAAAGCACATTCATTCCTGCAACACACTTCAAATTCAGTTAGCACAAAATAAGACCTATCTAAAGAAGAAGAAAAGAAGAAAAAAAAAAGAAACATGGGTTGCCTCCCAAGAAGTGCTTGATTTAATATCGTGGCACGACGTAGATTACCATCACTTGAAATGAATTAACGCCACGATGTGGCCATCACCAACTTTACCCATATAATGCTTCACCCGGTGACCATTGACTCTAAACACCTTATCATTTTTATTCTTCAAGTCCAATGCACCAAAGGGTGTCACACCCACAACCTCAAACGGGCCACTCCATTTAGACTTTAAATTTTCGGGAAACATGCGCAACCGTGAATTGAACAACAACACAAGATCACCCTCTTTAAACTCTTTGTTCCAAATGTACTTGTCATTAAGGTATTTCATCTTCTCTTTGTATAAGGACGAACTTGTGTTTGCATGGTACCATAACTCATCCAACTCATTCAAATGTGCCACCCTTAAGTTGGCGGCGACATCCCACTCAAGATTCAACTTCTTTAAAGCCCACATGGCTTTGTGCTCAAGTTCCACCGGAAGATGACAAGCTTTTCCGAATACCAACCGATATGGAGACATTCAGATAGGTGTTTTGTAAGTCATCCTTTAAGCCCATAAAGCATCATCAAGTTTCTTGGACCAATCCGTCAGGTTAGCATTCACTGTCTTGGACAAAATACTCTTTATCTCCTAGTTGGAGACTTTCACTTGACCGTTTGCTTGTGGATAATAGGGAGTCGTGACTTTATGAGTGACACCATACTTGGTGAGTAAGGTGTCGAAAGCTTTGTTGCACAAATGCAACCCCCTATCGCTTATGATAGCCCGCGGAGTACCAAATCTTGTGAAAATATTCTTCTTCAAGAACGCCACCACACTTCTCACCTCGTTTTAGGTAGAGCAACGACCTCAACTCATTTTGATACATAATCAATTGGGACTAAGATGTACGTGTTTCCGTAAGAACTCACAAAAGGACCCAGGAAGTCAATACCCCACACATCAAAAATATTAATCTCCAAAATGGTTGTGAGGGGCATTTCTTTTTTCTTTGATACTCCACCGACTCTTTGACATTCATCACAACACTTGACTAGATCACTTGCATCCTTGTAAAGAGTGGGCCAATAGAAACCGTAACTTACACTTTGGCTGTCGTTCTCGCTCTATCATGGTGACCTCCATATGGAGAAGAATGGCAAGCCCCAAGAATTTTGCCTTGTTCCTCCTCCGGTACACATCTTCTAATCACTCCCTTTATACAAATCCAGAAAAGGTACGGTTCATCCCAATAATAGTCTTGACAATCCCATTTGAGCTTCTTCATTTGGTTTGAAGAGAACTCATCCGGGATGATACCACTCACAAGAAAATTTGCTAGATTCGCGAACCATGGCACCTCTTTCATTGAAATAGCCACAAGTTGTTCAAGGCCATCATGCGGCCTCCCCTCCTCCTCCAAATGAGACAAGTGGTCTGCCATTTGGTTTTCACTTCCTTTTCGATCTTGAATGTCTATATAAAAATCTTGAAACAAAAGCACACATCTCATCAATTGAACTTTGGAATCTTTCTTCCTTATAAGATAACGAAGTGCCGCATGATCCGTGTAGAAAATCAATTTTGCACCCATCAAGTACTGGCGGAACTTCTCCATAGCAAACACAATGGCAAGGAGCTCTTTCTCCGTAATGGTGTAGTTGACTTGGGAACTATTCATGGTCTTACTAGCATAGTAGACTGGATGAAAAATCTAGTTGATACGTTGCCCCAAAATAGCCCCTACTGCTACACTTGCATCGCACATGAGCTCAAAAGGAACACTACAATTTGGAGCGGTGATAATGGGAGTAGTAGTCAACTTGAAATTTAGCAATTCAAAAGCTCTCATGCAATCATCGTTGAAGTGGAACTTAGCATCTTTCTCCAAAAGCTTGCACAACGATTTTACCATTTTAGAGAAATCCTTAATGAAACGCCGGTAAAATCTCGAGTGACCTAAGAAACTCTACACGCCTTTCACCGAAGTTGGACGTGGAAGTTTAGAAATCACCTCAATCTTTGCCTTGTCGACTTCAATGCCATTCTTTGAGATCTTGTGGCCAAGGACGATGCCTTCCTCGACCATGAAATGACATATCTCCCAATATAGCACCAAATTTGTTTCTTCACATCTTGCCAACACTTTATCCAAGTTTGCAAGACAATCATCAAAAGAGTTCCCGACCACCGAGAAGTCATCCATGAAGACTTCAAAGTAATCCTTCACCATGTCATTGAAGATCGCCAGCGTACACCTTTGGAAAGTTGTTGGTGCATTGCACAACCCAAATAGCATCTGCTTGAAGGTGAAAGTACCATAAGGACATGTAAAGGTAGTTTTATCTTGATACTCTGGAGCAATAAGAATTTGGTTGTAGCTGGAATACCCATCAAGAAAACAATAGAAAGCACGACTGGCCAATCTATCAAGCATTTGATCTAGGAAGGGAAGTGGAAAATTGTCATTCCTTGTGACTTTGTTGAGCTTACTATAGTCCATACACACTCTCCATCCGGTCACTATTCTTGTAGGAATCAACTCATTCTTATCATTGGTGACCACCGTCATGCCCCCTTTCTTTGGGATACATTAAACCAGAAAAGTCCACGAATTATCAAAAATGGGGTAGATAACCCCGGCATCCAACCACTTAATTATCTCCTTTTGGACAACTTATTTCATGGCTTCATTGAGTCTCCTTTGATGTTTAATAGATGGTTTGGCACCTTCTTCCAAGTTAATCTTGTGCATGCAAAATGCAGGGTTTAACCCCCGATATCCGCCAATGTCCATCCAATAGCCTTCTTCCTCCTTTGTAGCACCGCCAATGTAGAGTCTACCTGCACGTTAGTCAAACAAGAGGAAAGAATAGTCGATAAAGTAGAAAAAGCACCAAGAAATTCATATCGAATATGTGGAGGCAATGCCTTCAACTCCAAGATAGGAGGCTCTTCAATTGAAGGCTTTGTAGGAGGAGCTGTCCTATTTTCAGGATCCAAGGAAAATTTGCGGGGTTCATAAATGTACGACCCCATTCCTTGCAAAGAGTTCACACATTCCATGAAGCCCTTCATCTCTTCATCATCAAAGTTGAGCAAGACAGCCTCCAATGTATCATCAATATTTCATCACAACACTTGTTTCATCCACAATCACATTGATCAACAAGTCCACGGATCACCTTGTGGAACATTCGTCCGGGATTGCCAAAATCTCACATGCCTTTGCATAAGGTGTAGTCATGAAGTTCCTACTGGCTACTTGATTTACTATGCATTTGTTGGTTGTGTTAATCCCACAATAGAATGTTTGTTGAATCATGTTTTCCATCATATCGTTGTTGGGACATTATTGAAGTGTAGCCATGTTTCCAGGAGAGAAAAACTTAGCAATAAATTTTTCGGCTAACTCATTCCAAGTGTGAATTGAATAGTTCGACAATCATTCCAACCAATCTAAAGCTTTTCCCCATAGAGAGAATGGAAAAAGCCTTAGCCTCAATGCATCCTCGGAGACATTCGTTTGCTTACTTGCCCAGCAAGTATCCACAAACCCTTTCAAATGTTTATAAGCATTTTGAGTTGGAGTACCGGTGAAGAAACCACGTTGCTCAAGCAAAATGAGCATCACATTGGTGATATGAAAGTTGCCCATCCTAATATGGGGAGGGACTATTTCACTAGCATTTCCTTCATTGGGTACTACCCGGCGTGGAGCCGCTCGTGGTAGAGGTGGGGGTAGAGCGGACACATTGTCATGAGGCACCCCGCCTCTTCGGTTGGCTTGAGGTTCAAGAGGTACCTCCTCAACTTGCTCATCCTTGCCATCCACATCCCCTAATGGCACATTTCCGAGATTATTGTTTGCTAGCATGGTTGTACCTAAAATTTCTCATACAAGTTAGTAACACGGAAGGAAAAGAATATATTCCAAAAACAAATCCAAATATATAGCTAACACTATTTTAACTCACCAGCAATGACGACAAAAATTGATCCACATTCTACGCACCCAATAGTGAGTGGAAATGATCGTTGGAAGAATAGTACCCAACAAGAGTCGGAGTCGATTTCCATAGGGAGCTACAATGGGTGTTAGGGGTATACACTTGATGAAAGCAAATGGAAAAACTAAATTGCACTTCCAAACAATTGGTTTTGATCTCTAATTCTACTTTTACTCTAACAATTATAAGCTAAGAGAAGAAACTAAAAAGCAAAATATTATTTTTGATGTTTTTTCAAATAGTTAAAAAGCCTAGGGATGTGACATTAACCTAGGTGTTTTCCTAACGGTTTAAATACGTTAACACTTGTTTTATTTATTGAGGTGTATTATAGTTCTCAACTTTACATTGCCCACTCAATACGTCTTGATCAAAGAGTGAATTTTGCCCAAATTGGCTTTCTCAAGCCCAAATGGGTCTCAAACTAAATAGTTGATATGAGCTCAAGTCGTGTTCTCACTATCTCTATTTTGAACCCTTTGGTTAGACTAATCAACCTCTTAATTAGCTCAATTCTTTGTTAGTCAAGTTATCCTAGATTAAGTCCCTCTTTCTCAAGTAAAGATCAAGTAAAAAATGCATGAATTAATGTTTGCAATAATTAATTCAAAAATTAAAGCATAAACTAGGCTAAATAATCAACATCCAATCATAAACAAATATTAAATTAAGTACCCATATGGTTTACACACTAGGTTTGGGTCACAACTCTAGTAATAATCTAGCTACTCATAGTGAAAAAATGAAGAAATACTAATTAGACTCATAATCTAAGATTAAAATGATAAAATATAATCTTTAAACACTAAAATAGTCACAAACTTCCTAAAATAGCAAATTATAGCAGCTACAACAGCTCAAACTTCGAAACTTGACCTAACAATGTAAATCTCGTCTATTTATAGTGGCCAAATATTTATTAACAAAAATTCCCCTTGAGAGGTTCTGCGATCGCACAATTCCATGTGCGGTCCGCAGATTTCTTCAGCTGGCAAGGTCTTGAATTCCGCAACCGCACAATTTTGGTCTGCGGATGCAAAGCATCTTTTGCACCCGCACAATTCTTGTGTGGTTCGCACTTCAGGCAAGATTCACATCTTGGTCTTTTGCACACTCTCTGAGCTTTGAATCATTTGTCAATGCAAACCTTGTTTTGCAGCCGCACAATTCACGTGTAGTCTGCACATTAGCTAAAATACTCATGGGCTCTTGCACTTGATCTGCGGCCATAGATATCCTTCTGCGAACCGTACTTCTTAAGTTATGCGCCCCTTCTTGCCTTGTGATTCTGAACACTATTTTTTGAGTCGGATTTCATCATGGGAGCTACAACTTCCAACATTCTTGCAATTTGCACACTTTTATTAATTTCGGGAATATAAATTAATATTTTCGGACTAAAACAAAAGCAAAAAGGTGCTAATAAGTAGTCAAAATCCACACTTATCAGTGGGGACAGGATTCGAATCGATGACTTAAGTAATTTCTTATTATACGATATCTTCACCATGAATGATAGGATTCCTCCGGGAAGTGAAGGCAGGAGCAGAACCTATTGATTCACCAGTTTGATCCATCTTTTTTCGTATGTGTAGCGAGATAAAGTGTGCTTGTCTAGGCTTTCTCCCTGTCTCAGCCATCTATGTATGAAAACAAAAATAAGTCTGATAACTAAAGTAAAAGAAATAGATACATAATCTAAAATTTTAATAGTAAAGTAAGATAAATGAAGTGACATCTTACACCATTTCAGCGCTTCTTCTAGAATTAGGTTTGGAGTCACCGGTGTGTGGAACTGTTTATTTCTTCCGATTTTCAGTATTCTTTTTACACGTGTTCTAACAATAAGATACATTTCAGTCAATTATGTAAGTGGATAATCATATGTTTATGCATTTCAATGTAAATTTTCAAAAAAATACATGATTTGCTTCAACTGGCCAAATGTTATAATTAGTACTCATCGTGCCAAAAGGATTGATGCCATCACTAGCTAGTCCTAGCCGAACATTCTGAGGTTCAAAAACAAATTCAAGAAAATTGTATCAGACCTCTTTCATGCCTCACCATCTCTAGGATGCCTCATGATTCCATCTTTGTTACTATCCTCAGTATGCCATCTCATGTATTTGTATATTTTAGAGCACATGAACAATTTCTGCAGCCTTAGTTTTAATGAAAAGTAAAACAAAATCTTTGCAGGCTTCTTGGTTTTCTTCTTACCTGTATCAGACACAAGATCTTCATTTCTCTTCTTGTTATGCTTCTATCTAGAAGTGTGATAATACTTACATGTTTCCTGATCATTAGCATCATTCCCCCAAAACAACATACAATCATTTGGACAAGCATCTATCTTGATATAATCAAGACAAAGCTTACTGATGATTTTATTTGGCCTCATAAAAAGAATCAGGGATTCGTGAAAATGTAAATGCGTCCCTCAACAAATCTAGTATCATGGTCATTTCCTTGTCACTTAGCCAAGACAAACACTTTATATGATACAATTTTGATAACAATTCTAGTTTTGAGTATACCCTTCATACAATTCTTGACTTCCATCTCTATGCAATTCGAAAAAGTTTTTGTCATTTGAAGCAGGATCATTATTTAACCTTTCTTCACTACCCACTACTTGTGACGGACCTACATCAACCCCATCGTGTCTTAGGCCCCCAAATGCTTCATTGATCAATAATTCTACAGGATTTTCAGGAGGTAATGTATCTTGTATAACCTCAATATTTATAGAATTAGGCAATACATTTCTTTCACCATGAATACTCCAAGTGACATAATTTTGAAGGAATGGTTTGCAAATCAAATGATCGAGCGCTACATCTCTAGTCTGCCACTTTGCGAATCCACATTTAGGACAAGGTCATTTTATTCTATCTCCTACAATAACATTAGCAAATGCAAAATCTAATAACTGATTTAAACCAAACAAATATTCATTGGTGTTCCTTGTCTTTCTAAAACAAGATTTATTCATAGGAAAGTATTAACTTTCAAGTGCAGCTGATAAACCTTTCAGAATATAAATAAAAAATATCAGTTCTCTATTATTATACTACATAATATTAACTATGAAGCAATAAATACATAAAACAAAAGCCATCTATAATCATAAACACTACCAAACTTGAAAATCCCCAAACAAAAAATGTATTTGCATAGTCATAATCATATGTCCCAACAATAATAAGTAGATTCAAAGACATGGAAGTCAACAAACTATAAGCATCATGATAGAAAATAGATTCACTGTAAGTTATCAAAAAGGAAACATTTTACTCTAAAATATTTGTCGAAAAGAATCTAATTTGGAGAAATTAGTAAGGCAAAGTCCTTGATCTAAAATATAATAATTTGATTTGTACCTGTCATTAGTTTCAATACTCATAAATTGATATCCCAAGAAAAAATCTGTCATTGAAAATCCTTTACTGTATAAGAAAATATGTGACCTATAAATATAGAAATCTCATAGAAGATAGAAATTACGGAAAACTCCTATAAACCAGGGAAAAAAGAAGCAAAAATATGAAGCAACTCTTGTCCAACACTATTTATAAGTATATCTGAGGTTATTTGTGGACTAAAGACTTGCACATTACTAAATAACTTACAGTTTATCTGAAGGAACTATTTCTATCTAAAATTATTTCGAGAACTAAAGACGTACACATTACTAAACAACTTGAAAGAACAAAAAATACTTAAAAATAAATTGAAACGTACAAAATCTTCTACTATCTGTAGAACAACAACAACAATATACCCAGTATTATCTCACACTGTGGGGTCTGGGGAGGGTGGTGTGTACGTAGATCTTACCCCTACCTTGTGAGGATAGAGAGACTATTTCCAATAGATTCTCGGTTCTGCTATATGTGGAAGAAGTGAATAATAGTATTGGAATATACAAAAATAAATTTCTTACCTCTGATATCGATAGAATTCCAAAATCTTCTACTATATTTTTCGATAAATCAGTCTCCCTGTCCTATTTGATCAAAACAACAAAAATTAAACTCGAAACGGAAAAATATTTGACAAATTGAAAACTTGTCACGACCCTAAATCACCTCGGTTGTGGTGGCGCCGCTCGCAGTACTAGGCAAGTCGATTCGACAATTATAACGTAAAACATGTCTTTTTCTTAATTCATTTACTAATCAGATATTATCACAAATCTTTCATTTAAAACATTTCAAAACAAGCGGAAACAAATATGCAAAACATCAAACACTGCCCGACCCCGGTGTCACTAGTCATGAGTCACTAAAATACAATCTGACACTGCATGCTCAATACAAGATGAGTCTGATAAAAATAAATACTAATAGATAGGAAAGAGAAAGGCAAGGCTGCGGACACCGTGCAGCTAGCTTGCTAACTCTGAAAATGCTCTAAAGGAAAGATCAGCTCTCACTGGGATGCTCTGGCGCTTGGATCTGCACAGAAGGCGCAGGGAGTAACGTGAGTACGCCAACTCAGTAAGTAACAATTATAAATAAAGGCTGAGTGAAGTGACGAGCATTTAAAATTATATACAATTCATAACATAAAAACCTCAGTGGGAATAGCAAGATCAAATCGGTAATTAAATTTCGAACATCTCGCAAAATCTTCAATTTCAATGAAAGTTATTTAAAGCATTTGTTCAACATTTTCAATAGAGGCTCAGTATAAAAGAAGAGTGAAAATATTAATTTCATAAACAAGACCCTCGACAAGCCTCTCAGTCACTCGTGACTCAATTCTCATCAACCAACACTCACACTCAGCACGCCCGCTCAATAGATATCTCACAATAACTGTTGCGGCGTGCAGCCCGATCCATAAATATATAGTCGACTGCACTCACTGGGGATGTGCAGACTCCGGAGGGGCTCCTACATCCCAGATGCTATATCGCTGCAGCGTGAAGCCCAATACACACACACACACACACACACACACACACATATATATATATATATATATACCGCTGCGGCGTGCAACCCGATCCATAAATATATAATCCTCACCATTAGGCCCTCGCCCTCTCTCAGTCATCAACCTCACAGCCATTCGGGCATTTCAGTAAAAAAATCAGGGAACTCAGCCCAAACAGTTTTTATATATTTAAAAGTAGAGTAATGAAACTGAATCAAACAATAAACAAGTAAAAATCATGACTAAGGATATGCTTTCGAATCCAAACGGTGTGATGATAGTAGTAAAATATCACTTGAGGGTCCAAACAGTACGACACAAGGCCCCAAACATGGCATTCAGCCCAAGTTAACAAATTTATTTGTAAACACATAGATATCATATAGAGTTTATTGAAATATGCAACTATACAGTTGTCATGGGACGGACCAAGTCACAATCTTTGCAAGTGCACGCTCGTCACCTAGTATGTGCGTCACCTTATTTATCAAAATAGTACAAAATTCTGAGGTTTTATACCCTCAGGTCTAGATTTACAATCGTTACTTACCTCCAACCAGACGAAAATCTACTCCGCAATGCCCTTGCCTCTCGACTAGGCCTCGAATCGCCCCGAATCTATCCAAAATTAGAATGATATCATCAATACATGCCAAAGGAACAAAGCCTACACAAAAATTATCAAATTAAATCAAAATTCTCGAAATTGGCCAAACCCGACCCCCGGGCTCACGTCTCGAAATTCGATAAAAATCACAACACTAGAATCATTATCCTCTCACGAGTCTATACATACCAAAATCATCAAAATTGAACCTCAAATGACCCCTCAAATCCCCAATTTAAACTCTCCAATTTCAAGCCCTAGTCTCCCAATTTCTTCTCAAATTTTCCCACTAATTTCATAATTAAACAATGGAATAATAACCATAAACATAAGATACAAGACCCAAGTAGCTTACCTCTCTGAAAACACTTGATTCTCTCTTGAAATCACAGCTTGAAGCCTAAAATCGTCCAAAAATGATGGAAAAATAATTGAAATTCACGAAAGGGAGCTTATATACTTTCTGCCCCAAGGATTCCGCACCTGCGATCCCATAAGCGCACCTGCGCTTCCACTTCTGCGGAAATATATCCGCTTTTGCAGATTTCACTTAACATTACAACCCTCGCATATACGGTCGCCTTACCGCTCCTGCGGCATCGCAGATGTCGTTCACCAAGCCGCACTTGCGGTCCTCCACGCACCTGCGGCTTTTTTCACTCTTGCGGAGCTCGCACCTGCGATCGTCAATCCGCAGGTGTAGATATGACAGAGGCAGCAGCACCAGCTGCAATTTCTCAAGTTCAAACTTTTCGAAATCATTCCGAGGACCCCCGGGACCTCAACCAAAAATACAAACAAGTCACATAACACCATTCCAACTTATTCCAACCTTCGGAACACTCAAAACAACATCGAAACACCAAATCGACCTCGAATTCAAGCCTAAGGATTTCAAAACTTTCGAATTCCGCAAATGATACAAAACCTATCAAACTACATCCGAATGACCTGAAATTTTGCGCACACATCACAAATAACACAACGGACCTATTCCAATTTTCGGAATTCTATTCTGACCCCTATATCAAAATTTTCACTGCCGACCAAAAAACGCCAATTTCCAATTTCGCCAATTCAAGTCTAAATATATCACAGACCTCCAAAATACATTCTGAACACGCTCATAAGTCCAAAATCACCTAACAAAGCTATCCGAACCATCAGAATTCACATCCAAGACCTTCTACTCATAAGTCAACATCCGGATGACTTTTCCAACTTAAGCTTCTAAATAAGAAACTAAGTGTCTCATCCCACTCTAAGACCACTCCGAACATAACACAACCAACATGATATGGTGAAATACAACTGAACAACACATGAAGAAGCAGAAACGGGGAAAGAGGGGATATGATACATGAAATGACCGGTTGGGTCGTTACAAAACTAAAATAAAGCAGAATTACAAATATAGAGAACGTCAGATTCAGTTTTTATTTTTCAAATCAAACTCCATGAGAGAAAAGTAAAAGTGAATGATTCTTAGATGTTAAGCAAAATTTTGTGCCTATAATCAAATTCAAAAACCCAGAAATAGAAGAAACTAGCCTGGAACAGATTTTCCATCATGTAATCCAAATTTTCTAAATTACTTACCTAAAACAATAAAAGAAAAAAAGAAAAAAAAAAGTAAAAAAGAAATTCTGAACAGTATAAGGACCTGGCCAACTTTAAAACATTATACCTACACAAATAGGGTAATTTCAATGTCAAAACTCTAAATAGTAAGTGTGGTTTTAGATTTTTTAAGGATCAACCAAAAGTAAGAAAAAAATGCATAGTGATTGTAAGAAAAAAAGTACTACATTTCAAATCCTTAGAATTTCAGCAAAGTTAACCAATATTTAGCAAAGAATAAGTAAAAAAAGAAAACTTCTCTTACGATTTACCATACGTGCATGTACAAAAGTGCATATATACTTTTAAAATTATTCACAACTATTAAAAAAATACTTCAATTAATAATGAAGAAAGGAAAATTTTGGTAACAAATCAAAAGGCATCTAACACAAGTAGTAATTGGGAAAATGTATGAAAATATTCATTATCCTAATCATGGTTAAGATCCTAATAGGGCAGTTTTTTTTTCTTTTGGGGATATATAAGAATTGCCCTTCAACTTCACGATTAAACTATTCACAACAGCAAAATTGCTAGGTTTCATCTGGATAAAATGGTAAGTGAGAGGATTTAGTGGCTGAATCCAAAAGCATCTAACATAAATTAATAATGAATCCAAAGCCAAAATACAAATAGGAAGAACCGGGAATAACCTTTGTGTTTGATAAGTGGTTTGCTTGGCTATTATGTGATTCTTTCCACTGTAAAACTTGTAAGATTTCTTTGATGAACAGAACTTCCTCTATTCGTCAAGATTCAAGCAAAATTAATGTGACTCTGACCTTTTTTTTGACAAGTAAACACGTTCTGGTTTTATCAAATCATGTTTCTTCAAGCTTGCATAATCCCTAAATATTGCATAGAGAGAATTTCAATTCAAAGACTTCATGCGGAGAGAGAAAGAGTCTATGAAGTATCTGTGAAAGGCAGAAGTTTCTAGACCGAAAAGGTTGGGAGGAAAAGGAGGGAGTGTAAAATAAATTATGCGCTATTATTTTAGGGTTGCAGAAGTTTATATTCCTCGTAAATTGTATAATATTGTGGGGTCTAATAAATTGCCGCAAAATTATGCAAATTGCAAATAAACCTCCGCAATTTACTCGTTTTTTTGTAGTGCGTCCACTGTGGCATTTGATGTGTCTCCCACGTCAGCTTTGTGGGTCACAATAGTAATTATGCGACCACATCAAGTCGGTTGTTACATAAAATGACATTTTTAATCGTCACTTAATGACGGATTTAATGATACGATTCAATAAAATTTAAGTAACAATCAAAATAAATATTGTATTTAAAGTAACAATACGATACAATATAATAAGTAACAACCATCCAACAAGCAGATACAACAACAATAGGCGAAAAGTGGAAGATATTGGCGTTGGAATAGAGAAACTACAATTATTAAAACCTAATAACTTACTACTGATGACTGGACGAATCTGACAATTTTACACATAATAGATTTTAGTGCACTCAGCTGTTCTTTTATATAATATCTACTCCGATCGCCCAAATCAACAAGAGAATGAAACATTCTTTCCTCAACAAATAATGGAATTTTCAGTTCATTTAGCTTCAAGAATTTATCACACAACAGCCAATGGAACAGTTCTATCAAAGCTACTCCTCCGAACTCTTGATTTATTAATAGATCTTTTCTTGACATTCCCAATTTCTATATCTTTAACAGCCATTTTCCCAGATGATTTCACAAAATTTATCTCCATTGTCCCAACTTGTTCTTTAACTACACTTCCTTGCATGAGTACTCTAGTGAGACCAGAATAATGAAGTGACTCTGCAATTTGCAATGCAGTAATCCCTTTACTAGTTCTTGACTCAATGTCTGCACCTTTTTTAATTAGCAACTCGGCTACATCAACATGACCAGATTCCACTGCACAGTGCAATCCACTGTATCCATCTTCATCCCTTGCATTTACATCAATTCCATGGTCTATTAATGCCTTTACAGCTTCTATTCTTCCTTTGAAACATGCCCTGTGCAATGCAGTCCAACCGTGTTGGTCACGTCCATTTATGTTAGCTCCATTCTCTAGCAGCCTTTGTATGGTTCTTACCTCTCCTTTTCTAGCCGCCACACATAGGCTGTCCCCTACAGTGGCAAATCAAGAAATTAGAGCCTATGAGTGCAATCTATTATTATAATTATTATTGTTGTTGTCATCGTCATTTTTTAGAGTCAATGGGTGCAATACATTTTTTACGATTTAAGTCATATGCATGGACACTAAAGAATTTTTGTGCTAAAAATGTTTTAACTGGTTACATCGGGTTATTTACTTTATTTTTTAGATTATCAAATTATGTCTACTGCTAACAATTGTCATTTTAAGTTATCTTGACTTGATAATGCAAAAAAAAAAAAAAAAGATCCACTGAAAGTGCATAAGTTGAACTTCTTTATACACTAGATAACTAAAGAACGTAACATCAGTATATAATAAGATGGATTACTAGCCTGAGAAATGAGATAGATCACTTGTTACAGTTACATGTTAAATATACTTTTAGTGTAAAAATTCTTTATACGATCCATGTATATAATTAAAATTATTTGCTAGGAGTAATATATAGTAGCTATTTTTAGATATTTTTTTAATGTGAAAATGTGGGTATGTACTATATATAGGTGGAGTAAAAAAAAAGTATGTTGAGTTAATTAAAATCTGATACCTAAACGGAGGGCGTCAAAGAGCTTGTTATGGCCATGTTCAGCAGCAACATCATAAGCCGTTTTGCCATACTTGTTACGTATATTCTTCTCAGCTCCCTTTTGAAGTAAAACCCGAACCATCTGTTCATCTCCCGAACCAGAAGCAATATGCAAAGGCGTGTCACCATTCCTAGCATTCCGCACATCAGCTCCAGCACCATTCGCCAACAAAAGACGCGCACAATCTCTCCTTCGTTCTTCAACAGCGAGGTGCAAAGCCGTGTTCCCGTCTTTTGTTAGTGCATTCACATTAGCCCCTTTGAGTAGAAGCAGTTTTACTACTTCCAAATGACCATTTCCTGCTGCTAAATGTATTGGGCCAGAAGCAGAGAACTCTGTTTTTTCTGTGCTTGCTTTTTTAGCTAATAAGAGTTCAACAATTAGTGATTCTCCTGTTGCTGCTGCTGTTTCAAGTGGTCTTGAACATGATTTACTATGGGCCTCAATATTAGGTCCAAATTCAAGTAACAATTGTACAAGATCAGGCCTGCTTTGTGAAATAGCTAAATGAAGTAAAGTTTGACCTTCAAAGTCAACTGAATCAACTGGTTTCCAATTAGGGTCACTTTTTTCTAATACTTCCCTAATTTCATCCATATAACCTTTTTTTACAAGATAACACAATACAGGTGAACCAACAAACATGATTTTAATAGCACTATCAATGAAAACTTGTTTTTTCTTAGTTGTGAACCAATCACTTGGGACCATGTCTAAAGTGGAACAAGGGTCCTTATTTATAGCAGCTCCAGGGGCAACAACACTACGTAAGAGGAATGAATCATCAGAGTGAGGGAAAGAATTAGGGAGAGTTGTGTTTGGAGGGAGATGGTAAATGATCTCCAATGTGATTGTGGTTAATGGTGAGATGATACCCGATTGAGGACGGATCGAGTAACGTGTCTTGTTCACTGGCTGTAGTCGGAAAGCCACTGGCATGGTGTACATGACGTTACGGAGAGTTAATTCTCCAGAACACTTTTGACCTGGTTCAAGTCTTATCGTCACAAGATTTGATGGTTCTAAGCTTAATAGTCGATCCATCTTCTTCGATGATCACTTTATACGTGCTCGTAAAAAGTTGAACAAGATTATAAATAATTAGGCGTGACAAAAGAAAGTGTAGTACAGAGTTTGTGATTACAATAGCTCAATGTTCCATAATTCCTTGTGGAGAAGGAAAAAAGGAATTGGTGGGAAGAGTAAGGAGTGAAGTAAATATAAGAGGAAGAATGAAGAGGCCAGCTATAAAGAGGAAATGCCATTTGGTGGTGTCAAGTACAATGATAGACTTGTTCTATTCGGTGTCCGACTTTGTTTTACTACTTGGAAACAGTTGTGTCACAAAAGGAACTATATCTTCTTATGGAAATTTGAGGAATAGTTTTTGAAATTTCCTAAATGGGGAACTAGCTAGAAAGAACGAGTATTGATATGAATAGAAGGGAGGAATTGTTCAATGTAGAAAAGTTCGGGTGATTATTGAAATTTTCTTAAATTAAATAAAACATACTTTGAAAACTTGATAAACTACAAGTTTGAAGGAGATGAAATACAGAAAATGAAGTGGGACTAAAGTATTCTCATGAGGAATGGGAAAATAATAAACCATAAGGAGTGAATGAGCATATCTGACTGTCCCATTATTTTTATTGTTTTTCAGCTTTTCCTATTCCTCTCGTAGTAATTCTTCAAAAACATAGCCCCAACAATCTCTTTTTTTCAAGCTTTAGATTCTTCGTTTTTATCTGAAAAAGAAAGATAACAAAAATAAAATAAAAATAAAAGTGAGGAATGTGAAAACTTGTTTTTTATGTTTCAGATGTCTTTTTCGTTTCGGCATATACCAAAGCATTTTATGGTACAAGGTATACAACTTCTTTTAGTTTATTCCTATATTAAACTACTTAATATTTTATTGACTTTGTCATTAATCAAGAAAGATGCTACTATTGTACTTTAGGAGAAATATTTTATTTTAATTTATATTTTCTATGATTTCATATAAGAAAAATATTTTTACTTTGTGCATTTGACAAGGGAAAGGTGTAAGAAATTTTCAGATGCTTCTAGGAGTCTCTCATTGAAGAAGCTTAATTCCACATAGAACAAAGAAAATAATATAATCTTGAACAAGTCGTGAAAAACTTGGAGTTTGTGTTCTAAGATTTACTTGTCTCTTCTAGTGTTTGTTACTAATTGTTCATTTGGCCATCTTAATTATACTTTAATAATGCTTGAGTTGTTTTCTTATTTAAACCTGTTGAAAATTATTTTTTTTAGCCGAGAATCTTTCGGGAAACAATCTTTCTGTCTTCACAAGATAGGAATAAAGTTTGCATATACTTTATCCTTTCTAGACCCCACAATATCGAAATATACTAGGTATATTTAGGGGTGTTCATAAAAACTCGAAAAATCGAACCAAATCAAAAACCGAACCACACCGACAAAAAACTGATACTTTTTAGGTTTAGTTTGGTTTGGTTTTGATTTTTAAAAATCGATCAGATTTGGTTTGGTTTTGGTTTTAACCAAAAAATAACCGGAAAAAAAAACAGCACCAAACCGACTATAGAAGTAGCTATTTAAATTTACTATTATACTTATATATATATATATATATATATATATATATATATATATATATATATTTGTACGTATATTTTTATATAAAGTTTCTAAAATTGTATGGTACGCATTAGTCGTTTGTATTTTTAGTCTAATTATTTGCTATTATAATAATCTAATTCTTTGCCTTTACACCCTAGTTTGATTGGTTGTTTTCTTTTGTTAAGTAAAAGAATTTATTTCATATTAAAAATAATCGATTTTTAATTAAATATTTAAAATTATTTATTACTATTTGATTTAATCATCAATATATTTTGGTAAATGATAAATTTCTCAAAAAGCTTCACAAACCATGAACACCCATACGTATATTGTTGTTGTAATTTCTTGTTAAGTTTGTAAAACTTTTTAAATTATGAATATATATTTTTATGTTGCTAACTTCCATCTTATAACATTTCTTGAACAATGTAGCCTATTTTTTGGTGGATCTAATCTCTTCTAATTTGACATAGTTCCTATTAAATTCTTAACATGGCATTTGCCATCTTGTATGATACTTTTTTTGTGCACTTTTATTTGTCATGTTTTGCTTTTCGAGAGTTAATTTGACTAAATTTGAAAGCTAAATTGCATTAGATTTTCTTAATATTTTAAAATTTAATTTTATATATTCAAAAATTATACGAAAAATACTATAATTTGTACTTTTTTCTCATATCAATATGGTGAAAAATATGTCAAAACATTGGTCAAAGTTTATGTAGTTTGACTCTCGTAAGGCGAAATGTGACAAGTAAAAGTGAACGGAGGGAGTGCTTCTTCTGGTATAAAATAAATATCGTTTCTGATTTTCATATCCATTAACAAAATAATTTAATAACTTCAAGCGTAATTCTTTAGGGGATAAAACTTTTATACGCTTCAAATTGTACGTTCTGTCGTAAGTTTGTTTTATACTTTTGTTAAACTTTTAGAGACTAAAATTATTTTTAAACATTCACCAAATATGTGGTAAAGTCCTTTTCAAGCTAAAGGTACCAAATATGTGGTAAAGTCCTTTACAAGCTAAAGGTACCCTAAAGGCCTAAACTTGTCCCACTTTTTTCTCTAGACACTTAGAACCGTAATTTGTATTTATTGAACACTTTAAGTCCTTCAAAAATGTGTCAATTAGACACATTTTGCTGACGCATCAAAGTATGTGATTTCCACTCTCGTTGGGCGAGTGGAGTGTCTAAAAAATGGTTAATTCATTTTTTTCCCTCTTTCTCTTTCTTTTTTTCCACTTTTTTTTTTTTTTTTTTTTTTTTTTTACTTTTCTCTATTTCTGCTTGAAGGTGGATCCACCACCCGGAAGTTTTCAAAAAATCGAATTCTTACTTACGAAACAAGAACACTCTGAAAAAAACCTTAAAGAATTTATTTTTTTAAGATGAAAAACAAAACACAGCAAAATTATATACTCAGTGTTTGAAATCAATCAATTAAAGGCCCAATCAAACATTAAAATAGATGAATGTCTAGCCGAAAGCAACACTTTTTCTCTTATCTATCATGATAAAGATCAGAATTTTCATTAACCAAATATTGAAAGAAAGGCCAGTGAAGTTTTTAATTTTATAAAAAGCTCTCTAATTTCTCAATTCAACACAAAGTAGATACATTACTCAAATCTTAATAAAAAGGTCATATGCTCATAGAAAGAATGGGATAGTACACGCTAGGGGCGACAGTTATAAGGCAAGATATGAAGGCATAGAGCCACTATGGATGATTGACTTTCATTATTTACAAGTTATAGAATTTTTAGGAAAAGTTACAGAAAAATTTGGAAGCAAATATGAAGATACAGAAAGATAGAGAAGAAGCGGAGACGATTTTTGACGCCATAGCAGCCGGTTAACAAGATTTTTGATTCTTTCCCCTTAAAAAATTTTTCTTTTATTTTCTCCTTATTATTTCGGGTCAAAATCCATGTGTTACTATCTCATAGTTCTTTTTGTCATGTCGGCCGCGTGTGAAGTGCACATATTTATATTTTGACAAGTCTCCACAAAAATGTGTCTAATTGATACTCCCTCCGTCTCATATTATGTGTCATATTTCTCTTTTATACGCCCCTTAAGAAATATTAATTCGGAAAGGTATTGGACTATTTTACCCTTATTTTGTCATAAGATATAATCTATCTTCATTGAATATTTATTCTATTTATGTGTTATCTCCATCTTCAAGAACAATTATTATTAAGGGTAAAAAAGGAAAAAAAATAATCAGTTTTGTCATGAACTTCTAAAATGACAAATAATTTGAGACAACTACTTTTAGTAACCACGACTATTAATATGAGACGGAGCGAGTATACTTTTAGAGGAGTTTAAGTGTTCAATAGGTACAAGATTGAGTTCAAGTGTCTAAATAGAAAAGTGGGACAAGTTTAGGGGCTATGTAAGTATTTGGCCTAATATTTACATATGGTAATTGTTTATGCACTATATTCACTACTAGAGCTAACAACAACAACTAAAACAATAAATCTAATATAATCCCATGAGTGGGATCTGGGGAGGGTAGTGTGTACGCAGACCTTATCCCTACCTTTTAGGGTAGAAAGACTATTTTTGATAGACCATCGGCTCAAGAAATGAAGAAGAAAGCAGTAACAACAGCAATACCAACATATAACAAGGAACACACAGTAATCATAACAGGATAATTAGAGGGCAGGCATTATCAACAACAATATAATAAGAAAACATGTAGTAACCAAGGTTGTCAATAACCGAAAAACAAGGCTCACTAACTACTACTAATACTGGCATGGGAAAGAAACACACTCGACTACCTACTAACTTTGTACCCTAATCATCGACCTCCACACTTTCCTATCAAGGGTTATGTCCTCGGTGAGCTGAAGCAACGTCAAGTCCTGCCTAATAAACTCTCCCTAGTACTTCTTTGGCCTACCTCTACTGTAATGATCCGACCGGTTATTTTGAGTTTTTGCACTTCGCTCGCCAGTTCTCGGGCATGACTACCTTGTGTGATGTATTATGACTTATGTAAATCGTCGATTTTGGTTTTCAGGGTAATCGGAATGAATTTGGAAGAACAGTTCTCAGTTTGAAGCTTAAAATTTGAAAGGTTTGACCAAGTTTTGAGTTGTTAGTATATGATCTTGGATTGGAATTTTTATGATTTGATTAGCTCTGTTAGGTAATTTGGGACTTCGGAGCGTGATCGGAATGCATTTTGGAGGTCTGTGGAAGGTTTAGGCTTGAATTGGCGAAATTGGGATTTTGGCATTTTTCGGTTGATAGGTGAGATTTTGATATAGGGGTCGGAATAGAATTTAGGAAATTGGATTAGGTCTGTTGTGTCATTTGTGACATGTGTGCAAAATTTCAGGTCATTCGAACGAGGTTTAATAGACTTTTGGATCGAAAGCACAATTTGGAAGTTTTTGGAATTCTTAGGCTTGAATTCGATGTGATTTTGGTGTTTTGATGTTGTCTTGAGCGTTCTAAAGGTTGGAACAAGTTTGAATGATGTTATGAGATATGTTGGCATGTTTGGTTGAGGTTCCAAGGGCCTCGGGTGAGTTTCGGGTGGTACGGATCATTTCATGTTGGAAAAAGTTGCAGAAAAACTGTCGTTGGTGTTGCAGGTTTTTGACCTTCATGTTCGCGATGGATGTCTAGAGGTGGCAAATGGGCGGGTTGGGCTGAATTTGGGTGCGTCAAGATGGACTAGGTCAATAAATGGGTCATTGCCCAACCCAGCCCAAAGTGCATTTGGGTTAAGATGGGCTGGATTAAGATAGGCTAAACAATGGGTCATAACCGAACCCGCACGACTTGACCCATGTTTTAGAACCACGCTCATCTTGAATAAAAAAAATCTTTTACCTTAAAACATATGAGTTGACAAATATTTTATGGGTGGGGGTGGGAGAGGGGGATTGGAGTGGGTGGATGGTGCAGAAAAACGAAAAAATATAAAACAGAAAACAGAAAATTGAAATTATAAAAAAAAGTAAAAAAAAAATGGAGGGGAAGGTGGGTGGCGCAGAAAAACAAAAAACAGAAAATTAAAAATACAAAAAAAAAGTAAAAAAAATAATTTTGAGGGGTTTGCCAGGGGTAGGGGTGAGTGGTGCAGAAAAACAAAAAAATAGAAAATTAAAAATACAAAAAAAAGCAATTTTTTTTAGGGGTTTTGCGGAGGGGGGAGGGGGGGGTAGGAGTAGGGTGAGTAGGTGGGTGGTGTAGAAAAACAAAAGAACAGAAAATTAAAAATACAAAATAAAATAAAATTGGGGCAACTAAGTAAATTTCTAGATAAGTTGGGTTGATATCCTTTGTTTTGGGTGAGTTTCATGGGTTGTATTTGGGCTGTTAAATGGGTCAGAATGGGCTATAAAAAATAATGGGTTAACTTGGGCTTAACCCAAATTGACCCATGAGCTAAAATGTTTGCAGCCCAACCCATTAATCTCTGGGTTAGTTGGGCGAGTTAGATGAGTTTGGGCTCAAATTGCCACCCCTAGTCCCACGTTCGCGAAGGGCTGAGGTCAATGGCCACCGCGTTCGCGTTGAGGAAGTGGAATAGCTGGGACCCCAAGACAATTGTTCTATGCGTTCGCGTAGTAGAGGTCGCGTTCGCGAAGAGGTGTGTCAGTTGTGCATGGCGTTCGCGAGAGGGTTGTCGCGTTCCCGTAGAAGGAATTTTGGTCAGTGAAGCTATGTGCTTTGCGAACGCGAGGGAGCTGCCGCATTCGCGATGAAGAAAAATCTGGGCAGACAGATTATATTTGGAAATCGAGGGTTTAAGTCCAATATCACAAAAATCATTAGAAAGCTCGGGAGAAGGTAAAATTTGAGTAGGTTTTTAGTGGAGCTATTGGGGTAAGTATTCTTCACACATATTTGGTTTAATTCCATGATTTAGTCTTGAATTTCATCATTTAATTTGAGAAATTAGAGTGAAAATTGGGGGAAAATGGAAGAAAATTTTGAGAATTCTTTTGGGGATTTGAAGGGCATTTGATGTCGGATTTTGATGTATTTGATATGTACGAACTCGTGAGAGCGTAAGGATTCTATTGATGTGATTTCTATCGGATTCTGTGACGTGGGCCCGGGGGCCAGGTTTGGTCAATTTCAGGATTTTTGGTATAAATTAGATATTTTCGAGTGAGCTTTGTTCCCCTATCATATTTTGATGGTATGAATTGTCTTTTGGCTAGATTGGGAGCATTCGGAGGCCGAGTCGAGAGGCAAAGGCAGCGCGGGCTAGAGTTTGGACCAGATTGAGGTAAGTAATGATTGTAAATGTTTGTCCTGAGGGTATGAAACCTCAAATTTCACATCGTTGTGCTGCTTTGAGGTGACACACACGCTAGATGACGAGCGTGGGGTCGTGCACCATTGGGGATTGTGACTTAGTCCATCCCGTATGACTGTTAAGTCGTAGATTTGATTGTAAACTGTTTGATATCATTGTGTTTGGAAATTTTTACCATGTTTTGGGTTGAATGCCATATTTGGGCTTCGTGTCAATTTTTTTTGGACCCTTAGGGGATTTTTACTACTATTCCTCACTATTTTTACTTCATATATGCACTCAGTCATGCTGTATTCTACTATTTTCATAACTCAGCCATATTATTCCGTTTTGATATTTTAAATGTTATTTTGTGCTGAGCATCATGTTTTATTGTTGCCCTAGTGGCATGAGAGATTTCTGACAGAGTGAGGCCGAGGGCCTGTGTTTTGAGGATATTATGGGATCGGGCTGCGTGCCGCATCAGTGTGGTACTGATTTATGATTACGAGGCTGAGGTCCTGATTGTTATGCCACGAGGTGGTTTGATATGAGGCATAAGGCCTATTTGATTATGCCACGAGATGGCTTGTTATTGCGTTTGGGCCGTAAGGGGCCCCTCCCAGAGTCTGTACACCCCTAGTGAACGTGGGTACCCAGAGTGAGATGTGATGTAGCCCGAGGGGCTGATGTTGTTCCATGTTATTGCCCGAGAGGCGATTCTTGATTTATGTTATGCCTGAGGAGTTGATTACGAGTGATTGTAAGGTAGCCTGAGGGGCTGGTTCTATTGATATTATGCCCGAGGGGTAGTTTATGGTACATATTTTGCCCGAGGGGCTATTTATGTTTCTATCGTTTTTACTCACTGTTTTTATCACTCGTTTAAAACCATTGAAAGTTGTTTAAAAAGGGTTTTACTGAAATTGAGCTTAATTTACGAAGAAAATGATTTTTGTACTGTTTTGGAAAGGTACTGCATTTGTTGTAGAGTTACGCTGTGTTTTACGTGTTTTTTTACTGCTCAGTTTTCAATTACCTTTATTACTTACTGAGTTGGAGTACTCACATTACTCTCTGCACCTTGTATGCAGATTCAGGTATTTCTGAACTCGGTAACGAGTGTTGATTGCTCAGTGGTAGAGTCATCAGAGTTAGCTAGGTAGCTGTCTGGCATTCGTAACACTGCTTTTCTCCTTCTTGTTTTCATTAGACTGTATTTAGTACATTTTCACACTTTTCTTTGTATTCAGACCTTAGTAGATGCTCGTGACTTGTGACACCCCGATGTTGGGCTTGTATATTATTTTCGCATTGTTCATTTAGACTTACATTATGAAACATTTGTTTAATAAAAGGCTTAAAAATGATTCTTATTGATTAATGGTTAATTTGGGAGTTGTGTCGGCTGGCCTAGTTTCATTATAGGCGCCATCACGACCGGGTCGGTTTTAGGTCGTGACAAGTTAGTATTAGAGTCTAGGTTACCTAGGTCTCACGAGTTATGAGCAGGTTTAGTAGAGTCTCGCAGATCGGTACGAAGACGTCTGTACTTATCCTCGGGAGGCTGCAGAACCTTTAGATGTGATTTCTGTGTGTTGATGTTGGGCCAGTCTGGAGGACTTGAGGCCGTGTTTTGCCTATAGCTTGAGCACTGAGGCGTTAATTGTGTGAGCATGTGCTTCTAGATTTGTATGTCTGATAATATCCCGATTAGTAGGAGTGATGACTAGATAGCTATGTGATGAGTATGAGGTGACTGCGAGATGTGTTCATATGATTTGAATGGGACGAGAAGGGAGACTCTTGGGGGTAGTAAGAACTATTTAGTGCTTGATTTCCATCTTGATTTGATGTATAGCCCGAGTTATAGGAGTGTGAAGAATCTTTTCATGTTTTCTAGTTGGGGAGTGAAGTAAATTTCATGTTGCGATATGAGTTCAGACGTAGGAAGATTAAGTGACTGTGAAATGTTATGACGGTGGAAGGGTGTAAAGAGATGTTAGTTTGAGGCGAAGCAGGTGGGTTATCTCCCGCGGAGTGTTTAGAATTGGCGTGATCCTTTATGTTGTTTATTAGAAGATCTCTGTTACCAGTGAAGTATATGTGTTGCAATTTGAATTTGGGTCGCCTAAGAGAGTGGGCTTGACTGTCACAAGGGTGAATACGAGATTTGCAGAAGATTTAAAGTCCTAGATGGTCTGTGTTTCACGAGCTTATGAAGGATTGAGTTTAATCTCACTATGGTATTATGGCAGTAATAGAGTATATGCATTATGAGTTATTGTGTGTTTTGAGCTATGGATTTGAGCCAAGTGGGGGAGTCTACTATTGATTAGTTGATTGCATGGTTATGTGCTATGTTGGTTCTAGTTTGAGGTGTACTGGTGAATCAGTTATGGCTTAAGGAGGATGAGACCGAGGATGGCTCGAGTAAAGGAAATTTCAATAAAGGTTATGTTATGCTTTATGGGTATATAAGAATCATAGAATGACTTGAGTTGTTTTGAGTAAAGGGTGTACGGTGCATAGAACCGGAAGTTGCTCGGTTGTATTAAGGTGATATTACGTTCTGCGGTGTCGGAGTGCTAATGAAGCACGAGTCATCCGGTCCGTTTGATCGGTCTAATTGCGGTTTGAGTAGAGAGGATGACTCTCGAGAATGGTTCTAGTAGGTTCAAGATTTTACATGTAATAATTGGAGATTTTAAGGTTGTTTGTTTGGCTAGAAACTGAGGTTTGCATTGGAGGGTGTCAAGACTTGTGGCATTTCTATACCACTTATGGGATTCTATATATCAGTATCAGGAAGGTGAAGGTAACGACTTTGGATTCGCAGGAAGTCCCTTCAGGGTAGGTATTTTGAATGTGGTACTTTTGGGAATATTTAAGAGAGTATTCAGCGGCTTATGAGCCTTAGACGGTGTGGTTTTATGCTTGGGTCTCGTGTGGTGAGTCTGGGTTGAGGAATTGTGGTGTTATAGAAAGAAGGAGTATCAAGTTGAAGGTAAATCAGAAGGAAACTCGGATAGATGGGATAGCTTGGTAGTAGGCCGGATCAGCATGGTAAGGATATGATTAGTTCTTTGGATGCTTATGAGGTAATAAGTTTATACAAGTGTTTCATGGTAATGCTCTTAGGTTTTAGTAGCCTGCGTAGCTTGGTTGAGTTAGAAGGATTTAGTCCTAACAGGTTTGGTTTTGTGCAAAGGGGAGTCAGAGAGTTCTTGATGATTTCTACCACAGTTTGGAGGTGTATATTTTCTAATGGCATGAGGAGCATGGGATGTATAATGATTTTCTACTAGATGGGATCAAATGGGAGAGTTCTTGGCTAGTTGAGTACGTAGTTGCTTGTGGCTCGGAATGGATATGAAGTTCTCATGTTTACCCTAGGATGTATGGTATATGTGGTATGTTATGTAGGAGTGAGATATGCATGTGTAAGGTCACATTTCAAATTTGAAAGGAATGTCACAAATTCTTAGGCAGCTCGGGCAGCTTCAGATAATTAGGGCAATGATATTACTAATTGGTGTGGCTTAATGAGGGTATACATTTCAGAAAAGGGCAATGTGATTAAGTTGATGATACTTCATTAGTATTTCGGCACTCTCCTGTTGGATCGATTGCTGATATTCGTGTTTGCTTGGTATCACAGAAGAATTATAGGAGTACCTCTCGTGGGATGATTAGGTGTTAGAGGTATGTTATGTATTCGGACGGTGGAGTTGGGATCAGATATGGCAATTCACGTGCTGTATGGATTTGGAGACTGAGAGTTCTCATAGACAGGTTAGGTCGTGGTTGTGGACCGCGTATATCTGTCTTGTGTGGTAACTATTGGGGGTTTGGAGACCCGAGTGGATCTTTGTTGCTTGGTGTGTTAGATTTTGGATATGATATTGGGTATAGACTGGTTGTCTCAATGTTGTGTTATTCTGGGCTGTTACGCTAAGACGGTGACGTTGGCTATGCCGGGGATGCCACGAATTGAGTGGAGAGGTTCGACGGATTATGCTTTCAGTAGGGAGGTTTCATTTTTGAAGACCCAGCGGATGGCTAGGAAGGGTTGTTTTCTTATTTGGCCTTCGTGATGGATGTTAGTGCAGAGACTCCTACCATTGATTCAGTCCCAGTGATGAGGGATTCTTCCGGATGTGTTTCCAGCTACCGGGCATGTCGCTGACAAGGTTGTTGATTTTAGTATTGATTTGGTGCCCGACACCGTATTGTATAGCACCGGTAAAGTTAAAGGAGTTGAAGGAGCAGCTTCAGGAACTCTTTAATAAGGGGTTCATTGGTAGGCCAATATGGAGATGTATTCTACATCGAGTCGGCTTGGTTGACACCGAGTTGTATTGTTGAGGGATGTGTTGATTGGATTATTATTGAGCTTATTAGAGATCTGGGGAGGCCTATGAGTTACCTTTCCGTGTTGCGAGGCATTGGGATTTGTTGGTTATAGGCACATGTGGTGCGGTTTTATTGGGTCTCTCAGTGGAATTCGAGCGGGAGGAGTATTGGGTGTTGCTCGTCGGATGGTGTATCGGTTGTGTCCTTTCGGGTTTGTGTAATGGTATGTCAATTGCTTCGCAGTGGTTATGATGATTGCTTTGGTTCTAGACATCTAATTGTGTGTGGTTGTCGATTTGAGCATAGTGACTTAGAGGTGTTTCATGTTGGACCAGTGTTTGGATGAGGTCGCGCATTGAAGAGAAGCTATGTATAGGTATGATCCTGCGGGATAGATTCGTATGTTATGGTTCTACGATGTGTGACGGGTTCTCAACATTGTGTCTGGTGGTACTGGTGAGCTTGCGGTACAGCTCTTTCATTTGAGTCATTTTCATTATTCGAGTATGTTAGGATTATTGCTTATTGGTGCGCAGATTGCATGAGTTGTGGCTTTAGTTTGTATTGATGAGTAATGTCACCAGAGTAGTTGTGTTGGATTAGATAAGATCGTTAGGATCTATAATGAATACAAACAGATTCGATTTCAGCATGTTGGAAGGATAATATCGAGGTTCGGCTCAGAAATTTGCTATGGTCCTTGCCAAGGGAGAAGTGGCTTCATGAATGGTTGATCTGAGGAATGGTTATGACTTACTGCGTGTTTCATTTATCATTGACAGTATACAGAAGTGTTGGAATGAGACTTCATTTGATAAGAGGTATTATCGGTATTCGGTTGTTTTGGACAACTGCTATGATTATAAGCTATCATTACGAGTGTTGGAGTATGTGGTATATCATGTAATGGCATTTGAGTCTGTGGGTATGGTTTGTTACAGCTTGTTCGAGCTTATTCAAAGAATAGATGTGAGATTCTAATCTTGTAGATGATTTCAGAAGTGGAAATGTGGTTCTAAGGTTTATGGGCTAGGTTGGATTGTAAAATTTCAGTTACATTGTGTTATCGGACCTATATGAGATAGGGTGACATGGGATCACCCCCCCCCCGGTATGCGCATGGTAAGGTTCCACAGTGATTTGATGGTTTTCGGAACAACTCCGGGCACGTTCGAGGACGAACGTATGTTTAAGTGGTGGAGGATGTAACTACCCGATCGGTCGTTTTGAGCTTTTTCACTTCGCTCGCTAGTTCTCGGGCATGACTAGCCCCGTGTGATGTATTATGACTTATGTAAATTGTCGGTTTTGGTTTTCAGGGTAATCAGAATGAATTTGGAAGAACAGTTCTCAGTTTGAAGCTTAAAATTTGAAAGGTTTGACCAATTTTTGAGTTGTTAGTTATGATCTCGGATTGGAATTTTTATGATTTGGTTAGCTCCGTTAGGTGATTTGGGACTTAGGAGCGTGATTGGAATGTATTTTGGAGGTCTGTGGAAGGTTTAGGCTTGAATTGGCGAAATGGGGATTTTGGCATTTTCTGGTTGATAGGTGAGATTTTGATATAGGGGTCGGAATAGAATTCCGGATGTTGGAGTAGGTCCGTTGTGTCATTTGTGATGTGTGTGCAAAATTTCATGTCATTCAGACGAGGTTTAACAGACTTTTTGATCGAAAGCGGAATTTGGAAGTTTTTGGAATTCTTAGGCTTGAATTCGATGTGATTTTGGTGTTTTGATGTTGTCTTGAACGTTCCGAAGGTTGGAACAAGTTTGAATGACGTTATGGGATATGTTGGCATGTTTGATTGAGGTTCTGAGGGCCTCGGGTGAGTTTCGGGTGGTTAAACGGATCATTTCAGGTTGGAAAAAGTTGCAGAAAAACTGTTGTTGGTGTTGCAGGTTTTTGACCTTCGCATTCGCGATGGATGTCCTGCGTTCGCGAAGGGCTGAGATCAATGGCCACCGCGTTCACGAGGTTTATGCCGCGTTCGCATTGAGGAAGTGGAATAGCTGGGACAACAAGGCAATTGTTTTACGCGTTCTCGTAGTAGAGGTCGCGTTCGCGAAGAGGTGAGTCAGTTATGCATCGCGTTCGTGTAGAAGGAATTTTGGTCAGTAAAGCTGTGTACTTTGCGAACGCGAGGGAGCTGCCGCATTCGGTATGAAGAAAATCTGGGCAGACAGATTATATTTGAAAATCGAGGGTTTAAGTCCAATATCACAAAAAACCATTAGAGAGCTCGGGAGAAGGTGAAATTTGGAGATTTTCAGTGGAGCTATTGGGGTAAGTATTCTTCACTCATATTTGGTTTAATTCTATGATTTAGTCTTGAATTTCATCATTTTTTGAGAAATTAGAGTGGAAATTGGGGAAAAATGGAATAAAAGTTTGAGAATTCTTTTGGTGATTTGAATGGGCATTTGATGTCGGACTTTGATGTATT
The DNA here is from genome assembly GCF_000393655.2 of Nicotiana sylvestris. NCBI lineage: Eukaryota > Viridiplantae > Streptophyta > Magnoliopsida > Solanales > Solanaceae > Nicotiana > Nicotiana sylvestris. The sequence continues at coordinate 110,276,263 of NC_091068.1, forward strand.
TGATATGTACAAACTCGTTAGAGCGTAAGGATTCTATTGATGTGATTTCTATTGGATTTCGAGATGTGGGCCCAGGGTTCGGGTTTGGTCAATTTCGGAATTTTTTGTATAAATTGAATATTTTCGAGTGGGCTTTGTTCCCCTAGCATATTTTGATGATATGAATCTGATTTTGGCTAGATTTGGAGCATTCGGAGGCCGAGTCGAGAGGCAAAGGCATCGCGGGCTAGAGTTTGGACTGGATTGAGGTAAGTAATGATTGTAAATGTTTGTCCTAAGGGTATGAAACCCCAGATTTCACATCGTTGTGCTGCTTTAAGGTGACACACACTAGATGACGAGCGTGGGTCGTGCACCATTGGGGATTGTGACTTAGTCCATCCCGTATGATTGTTAAGTCGCGGATTTGATTGTAAACTATTTGTTATCATTGTGTTTGGAAATTTTTACCATATTTTGGGTTGAATGCCATATTTAGGCTTCGTGCCAATTGTTTTGGGCCCTTAGGGGATATTTACTACTATTCCTCACTATTTTTACTTCATATATGTACTCAGTCATGCTGTATTCTACTGTTTTCATAACTCAACCATATTTATTCCATTTTGATATTTTAAATGATATTTTGTGCTGAGCATCATGTTTTATTGTTGCCCGAGTGGCATGAGAGATTTCTGACTGGGTGACTGAGCATCATGTTTTAATTCTCAATCATATTGGTATCAGGCCCGTATGTTGGTTCCGGAGCCGGGTACAGGTTCAATATAACATTTAAGACTTGCTCAAAAATTTGGTGTCAATCCGAGTAGTATAAGTACGTTTCGGCGCGTTCGATGTAAATTGAACAACTTGAAGTTCATAAGTTTGATTCAATTGGTTTTAGGGGGGTAATTCATAGATTTAGTGTTGTTTCGGGCATTCTGAGGGTTCGAGCAAGTCCGTTTTATGATTTCAAACTTGTCGGTATGTTTGGGCAGGGCCCGGGGGCCCCGAGCGTCAATCGGGTGAGGCTCGAGTGAAGTTGGAAAACTTGGGAAGGAGATGAAGCTCCAAGTTGCTGTCATAACCGCACCTGAAGTTGGTCAGCCGCAGGTACAAGACCGCAGAAGTAGTCATCCCCTCGCAGAAGCGGCCAAGGCAGGCCAATACAAAAGCCGTAGAAGCGAAACCGCAGAAGCGGCCCAGTGGCCCAGCTGAATTTCCGCAGAAGCGGACACCTTTCTGCAGATGCGGTGGGCGCAGGTGCAGCCCAAGACTTTCACCTAGTATCTTGAGGTAAGTTCATCCTATTTATTTCTAGTTTAATACTTTGAATCTCTGGTAGATTAACACACAAAGATTTAAGGAAAATCACGGGATTAGAGAAAAACCTAGAGTTTTGATAAAAGTTAGATAACCACGAAATTTATTATGAAGTGAAGTTAATCCTTAGGTTATGAAGAACAACTTTCTTCGAAATTTTTTGGAATTCGGGCGCGTGGGCCTGGGGTCGAATTTTAGGAAACTTGTGTTTGGGGTTGGGAAATTACTTTAATAGTTAAAATGCAAACTTGTGAGCTTGTATTGACTAGTTCCTACCTCGTTTAATTAGTTTTGTATTGTTTGGCTCCAATTTAGGGTTTAAGCACGTTCTTGGTATTGGAAGTACGCTTTGGAGCGAGATAAGTCTCCTTTCTAACCTTATAAGAGGGAATTGTCCCCATAGGTGTAATAATTGAATAAACTACCACTAAATGCGGGGGGCTACGTACACACTAGGTGACAAGAGTCCGTACGTAGCTACTACTATGTTAATTGTCCGGGTAGTTTAGGAGCCGTATCATGATAAATTTGTAAATGTTTATATCCTTTCACGCTAATGAGATCACTTAAGATATGCTAGAAATTTGGTAATGAACCTATGTGAACGTATGCACTTATTTGAACACTTGTATGAATTATTCAAATATAAATGCGCCTTTATGCTACTTCTTGATGATAATTGATATTTGTGGATTGGGCCGATCGCCTCGTTAGAAATAGATGAATCTATGGTTCGCGCCATTCGACCCTCTGGTAGTGCACAATTTCTTTTCTGTTGGACCGGGCTGCCGACCTCGGCATAACGTGCGCATGATATTTATGTAAAATCTTATTCATGACTTGGTTAAATGCTCTGAAATGTAAATGGCTAACTGTGATACTATCGATGCATGACTTATCACTTCCTGCTATAATTTGATATTATCTGTGACATTCATGCTCAGCATAAAACTTTATTATATTATTGACCCTAGTAAGTATCAAGTTGACCTCTCGTCTCTACTTCTTCGAGATTAGACGAGATATTTATTGGGTACATATTATTTATGTACTCATACTACGCTTTTGTACTTAATTGTACAGGATCTGAGGTAGGTACATCTGGCTACCAGTTTGGTGCGCGTTCCTAATCATAGTCCGAGACTTCCACGGTGAGCTGCCCCCTTCCTATGCCGTTCAACAGCTTGATGGAGTCTCTCTTTACTTTTGGCTGTCTATTCTATTTCAGACAGTAGGATAGATTTACTCTTTTGTATATTCTACTAGATGCCCATATATCTATGACACCAGGTCTTGGCTTGCCTGACAATGGTGTTGGGTGCCATCATGACCTGTAATGAAATTGGGTCGTGACAAGGAGTGGGTTGAGAGGGAGGCCAAAAGGTATCATGGTTCAGGTAGCTTTGGTGGTGTTCCTTCTGGGGTCAATTTCACCACGGCAGAAGTCGTTCTTATAGGCATGATCTGATGGCATCCCTAGTTCACTGCGGTGCATCATCTGGCCATGGTTCTCACAGTTCTCATCAGGGCCACTCATCACTCAATGCCCTTCCAGCCCAAAGTTCGTCTCGAGCTCCATCGGTTCAGGGCTCCTCTATGCCAGGTTCTTCTACCAGGTATCCCGATGCTCGGGGCTCCATTCAGTCCCCTTCACCAACACCAGAGAGTTGTTTTGAGTGTGGGGATTTGGGCATGTATGGAGGCATTGTCCTTGTCGTCATGGGGGTTCAGCATAGTAGAAGATTCAGGCTGTATCTTTATCCCCGGCTACTTCATCAATCGCCCAGCCAGCTCGGGGTAGAGTTTAGTCAGCTCGGGGTCGCCCTAGAGGTGGAGGCCGATCAGGTGGCGGTCAGGCCCGTTTCTATGCACTTGCTGCCAGACTAGATGCTATTGCTTCAGACACATTGATCACAGGTATTATCTTTGTATGTCATCGAGATGCTTCTATATTATTTGACCCTGGTTCCACCTATTCATATATGTCGTCATATTTTGCTCATTATCTGGACATGCCCCGTGAGTCTCTAGTTTCATCCGTCCGTGTATCTATACCGGTGGGCGATACTATTATTGTGGACCATGTATACTGGTTGTGTGTAGTGACTATTGGGGGATTAGAGACTAGAGTTGATCTATTGCTGCTTAGCATGGTTGATTTTGATGTGATATTGGGCATGGATTGGTTGTCTCCATGTCATGCTATTCTGGACTGTCACGCTAAAACGGTGACGTTGGCTATGCTGGGGTTGCCATGAATTGAGTGGCGAGGTTTATTGGATTATGTCCCCAGTAGAGTGATTTCATTCTTGAAGGCTCATCGGATGGTTGGGAAGGGTTGTCTTTCTTATTTGGCCTTTGTGAGAGATGTCAGTGCAGAGACACCTACTATTGATTCAGTCTCGGTGGTACGAGATTTTCGCATGTGTTCCCTGCAGACCTATCGGGCATACCACCGGACATGGATATTGACTTTGATATGAAACCCCAAATTTTGTGTCATGTGATTTTTTTGAAGGTGACGCACATGCTAGGTGACGGGCCTGTGAGAGTGCATCGAGAGGATTGTGACTTGGTTCATCCCATAGAAACTGTAAAGTTGAACGACTTGTTGTTAGCTATATGCTCCCTATGTGTTATAGAAAGATTGATTGTAAATCATGCTAGATACCATGTTTAGGCTTTATGCCTGTATTGTTGGGACCATTAGTTGTCGTTTCTTACTGTCATCTCACTGTTTTTATTGATACTCCATACTCAGTCATGTTCATGCATTTTTATATCATATCTTCGTCTCTGTTATTCTATTGATGCATCATGTTATTGGTGTTTGGGCTGATTTTCCTGATTTCTGAGAGCTCGAGAAAATGGAGAGATTGATGACTGAGTGAGGCCGAGGGCCTAATTATGAGGATATTATGGGATCGGGCTGCACACCGCAGCATGTTTCATTAATTCTGCCATAATTGGCATTGATATAGAGCTTGGGTTGAAGGAGCCCTCCGGAGTCTGTAAATACCTCCAGTGAGCACATGTACCTACTGAGTGCGAGTACCGAGTGCCGAGTGCTGAGAGATTGTGAGGAATAAGTGAGCGTGAGGTTGGAGTGATTAGGAGGACTGAGTGATGATTGCCCAAGGGGAAGCATATGATTTCATTATTGATGCACATAGTTGCCTTATATCCTTGTTTTGCGAACTATTGAAAGATATTTTATCGGACTTTACTTGAACTTGACTTAAACTTTGGATTGAAAGCATGCTCACTTTACTGAATTTTATGAAATGAACTATATTTTCATAGCTCGTCACTACTTCTCAGTTCCTTATTTACTTTTGTTACTTAATGAGTTGGTGTACTTACGTTACTCCCTACGCCTCGTGTGTAGATCTAGTAGTAGTTGGCCGCGGAGAGTGTTGATAGTTTTCGTAGCTGGTTGTTGGAGATAGTGAGGTAGCTGCTCGGCTTTCGCAACCTTGCTTTCTTCTTCCCTATCTTTCCTTTAATTGTATTTTGGATTTCAGACTATGTTAGTCTTGTTATTGTCAGACCAGTTATGCTATATGCTCATGACTTAGTGACACCCTGATGTTTGGGGCTATCTTTCCGCGTTTCTATATTGAGTTTAACCCTTATTTCTTTTATGAAAATTCTATTATAAAAAGGATTTTGGCTTATCATTTAATGAATTATTGAAGTATTTTGAAAGTCAGCTAACCTAGTACCATCGATAGGCACCATCACGACTGGTCAGGGTTTGGGTCGTGACATTTAAGTTCTATTGTATATTTGGTTTGTAAATCTTGTGTCTTTAAAATGGCTTCTAGGCCAAATTTCTATGTTAGTTTCCCTTCTGTATAGGTAATTGATACGAATGATTACGCTTGCATGTCTTATTCCCTTTAAGTGATATATATTCTCATGAGTTAAGACACTGTTATGGTCTGTTGTAAACCATGCTACTAGTTTGTTGCTATACTGCTTGTGGTCATGTTAGGCTCCTATATTAGAAGTCTTCATGTGAAATTGCATATACCTCTAACTACAATTATTTTGAATAAGTCTCGCTTGTTTAATGTCTTTTCTGACCAATTTGGTTAATATTTTGTGCTAAACTTAATTTTTGGGAAATTAGCATGTGTGTGTTTGTCCTGTTAACTCAATAGACTTGCTTCTTAAGCCCTCTTAATGTGTAACTGTGTTCATCATGCTTCACTCTTTCCCTTGTTAAATAATTGCTCAACATGGTGTTAGTTTTTTCTATGTCAAACTTGCTATGTAAAAACTGTCTACCTAGTTGGTATGTTAAAGCCCTCTTGTTGGAGCAACCTTGTTCCTTTAGCTTCTGAGAATGATGATCATTTCTAATAGACTTTAGGATTGACAATTGGTTACCATATATGGTTTCTCCCTTCTAAGTCTGGTACGAGTTCGTGTATGGCCCTGAGTGTGTAATTGATACACTCTCAAACTTGAGATGTGTTGGGTTATGTGTCTATTGTTCGTATGAAAGGTGAAGCTTGCTGAAGGCCCAGGTATTACTAGGTTATTTCTCTTTTGGGCATGTTCTGTTTATTGGGCCTGTAGTCTTTCAATATGTAATATTTGCACTTGTATTCACTATTTTGGGCTGGTAATAATTTATAAACAAAAACAGATGGGGAAATTAGTAAAAAAGTGTAGGATACCCTAATTCTCACATAAATGGGTAGAAAATATGTCTATAGGATATATGTGGTCTATTCTCCATTTGCTTTACATGTTTTTAATTTCATATGTAGAAAGCCTTCCTATATGAGTCACACGCACACACACTTGCCAACACATATTGTATAGTGTTTGTTGTATCTGTTTCCACTACTGTGCACTCTTAAATAACATGTCTATAAGGCGCGATAATGCAATATTTTACTTACCTAGGTGTCATGCCTATAGGACTTCGAATGATTAATCAATCAATTGCTTCAATTGTTTTTAGTGTACTGCCCATCTAGAAACCATGACTATAAGGTTTAACAATCAATCAACTGCTCCATATTGTTTGTACTGCTTCTCTTAGATAGCATTCCTATAGGGATAAAACTATATAAAATTAAATTCAATTGCCAACTACTAGATATCATGCCTTATGACACTGTCACCTGCCTAAGGAACTTGTCTACAGAATCAACGTTGGTAATTCATGATTCTAGGGTTGTTTCACTGCCTCTTTGTGCAAACAATCTAGAGATCTGCCTATAGGTTTGTAATCTGCAAATAAGTTGCATGTACATTGCTAAAAATCATAATCATTTAGAAACCATATCTATATGACTTATAACAATTTAATCTATCCATATATTAGCCTACGAATGCAGCATTACCTGTTTGATACTAGAATTGTACACGGTGAAATCAGAGAACTTGATTTCTCGCTCTCAAGTCATTTCGTAAGAAGTGCTTCGAGACCACGAGAACAGGAAGCCACAGTCGAGTTCCCGACCCCGGGGCTCGTCGAGGCCTGACTCAGAGAAAACGGAGATCAAAGCTAGGACAGAGAAGCTCCCAAGGCACACGGCTAAGTCTGACAGGGCCGGCCTATCCAGAGCCTATGCTGAGGTGTCACATCAAGCCATCCCATCTCCATACTTTATAATTAATCTCCACGTACTTGTAGCCGAGTTCCCCTCCTATATAAAGGGGACTCACACTACCTTGTAAGGGACTGATGTTGCTCAAAGAGGAGGATCGTCCTTGGTTAGCCGAGCACTTGGAAGCCCCGGGTACAGTCCTAGTCTTGTTGAAAGCACAAGAAAAGATCTTTAGGAACACCCTAAACTTTGAAGCCAAAGGCCAAATTCTACTGCGGACCTTCAAATCACAATCCGAATGTGTTCTTAAGGCCAAAATCGCCCAACGGAGCTAACAGAACCAGCAAAAATCAAATCTGAGGTCAAATATTAAAAAGTCAAACTTGGTCAAACCTTTCAAATTAAAAGCTTAGCTTAGAATCATTCTTCCAAATAAATTTCGAATAACCTAAAAACCAAAACCGACGATTCACATAAGTCATAATACATCATACGGAGATACTCATGCTTGAAAATTACCAAGCATAAGTGCAATTGCTCAGAATGACCGGTCGGGTCGTTACAACACCATGCCTTGTTGATATTGTTATTTAACTTATGTTTATTATTTGTCTTGAGAAGAAGCGAGATTGAGTTTGCTTATTAATTGCCTTGAAAAGAGTATGAATGGAGGAATTTGAAATTTTAAAAGCTTTCATTTGAATTTCGTATTTTTTTGAGAAAGAAGTGAGAAATATTATAATAAATTGAGAAAATCTATGTTCAACCGCGTCGCAACTATATTCCGCGAGCGGGGTAAATTTTTACTACTCTCATGGGAGTGGGCCGTTTGCGTCATCAGGATGAATAGATGCATCTATGGTTCATTTCGTTCGACCCTCGCCAGTGCATATTTTAAATATTTATGTTGGATCGGGTCGTATGATCTTGGCATGATTTGCGCATGATTGAATTGGTTGCTTGGGAATTTATAATAACTGATATTGCTTCATTGGCCTGAGATATAAATAGTTAAATGATGAAAAATAAATTTGGAAATTTCTTATTAATAAAAGAATTATTTGCTTACTTCATGATAATGAGCTTACAGCCGTTCTATGTAATCCATGCTTAATTATATCATTGGTATTTTATTTATAGCCCATAGTAAGTGTCGGAGTCAACCCCTCATCACTACTTCTTCGAGGTTAGACTGGATACTTACTGGGTATGCGTTGATTTACGTACTCATACTACACTTGCTGCACATGTTGTTGTGCAGGCACATATATGTTTAGTGGCCTTGTGGGCGCAAGGGCATGGTTAATGCGGGGACTTAGGTGAGCTGCATTCCATGTTACGATTAGCATTCAGCAGAGTCTCCTTCAGACTTTCCTGTCCAATTTGTATTCCAGACAAATTCTGTATTTTATTTTATCTTTCTAATTGATGCTCATGCACTTGTGACATTGCGTTTTTGAGTGATTGGGGGTTGTTCAGTATTGAAATTGTTAAAATATTATTATTTACTATGTAAATTCCATCTTTTACTATTAAATTGAAGGAAATCAAGATTTCAAATACTAAAGTGAATAATTAAGTTAATCAAAAATTGTTGGCTTGCCTGGCAGCGGTGTTAGGCGCCATCACGACCTTTAATGGATTTTGGGTCGTGACATATTCACCTTAAATGGTGGTGCAGTGAATTGGAAAATTTCCAAACAAGATATAGTAGTTGATTCAATGACTGAATCATAATATATAACAACTAGTGAAGCCGCTAAGGAAGTTGTTTGGATGGAAAGGTTCTTAACTAAACTTGGTGTAGTTCCTGCAATAGGAAGTGCAGTTCCACTGTTGTGTGACAATACTGGAGCCATTGCTTAAGCAAAAGAACCAAGATCATACCAAAAATCCAAACACATTCTGTGAAGGAATCACTTGATAAGAGAAATCATTGAACGTTAAAACGTCGAGATTCAAAATGTTGATGGAAAGGAAAATGCTGGAAACCCAATTACTGAAGCTCTTGGTGCAAAGGAGTTTGACAAGTACAAACGGTAATTGAGAATGAGGTACAAGAGTGACTGGTTCTAGTGCAAGTGGGAGATTGTTAGGGATAAAATAGATATGCCCTAGATCCAATCTCATATTTGATGATTTGAACATATTTTTGTGAACGTTATTTGATATAAAAATGTATGGCATTTGATATTCTTTTATCATAGTTATTATTAATTGTTTGATTAACTTGATAAGGTCCTTGATTAAATTTTGAGACTTGTCATTGTGATGGAGATCATGATAATGAGAGTAAAGTCTCTTACAATTTAATCTAAAATTGTTCTTGATTGTAGGATTATTAATTTGGATACTAGTAATTCGGTTAGATAAATATTTATGTGATCGTCTTTATGGGATAAAGATTAGTTGATCTCATTAACTAAATCAAATAAATAGATGATGCATATAGAGATAGGATCATTGAACCGACTAATTAGATAATTCCTAATGGTTAGAATTACTACAAACTGTCAATAGGATATTCTCTTGAAGAATGTGATGTAAGAGTTTCCTTTGACCTGAGATCACCATAGTAATTGATAAGTTATTTATTGTGCTTTGATACTACACACCTATGGCCCTAGGATGATAGCTGAAAGGATATTGGGCATGATTAAATACTTGTAGAATTAGTGATTGATCAAGATGGAAATTGTCAACTCTTGGTAGTGAATTTAAGCTTCGTGTTGTCATGAATTATAAATGACCAAATTAAGACCTTGGCCAGGGAAATTGAATGAAAAAGAAGAAATGAGTTTGTTAGGTCATTCAATGATCGATTATATTTGATATGAACACATAGTTGGTCGCCTATTTGGATTTGACAGTTGAACCATATCCTAGGGTGACCCAGATATATAAGGACAGAAGGAGTTACTACATTATTCTTCTCTTGATTCTTGAGAGTAAATTGTATACTTCATTCTGTCTGGTCATTAAGGAGTGTTGCTAGACGCCACCCTTGATTAGTATATTGATGTGATCAATTTACTAAAGGCTTAGTATTGAACCTATGGGGTCGCACACTAATGAGTGTTCTGATCTTTGCTAAAGGATTAATTACTTTAGTATTTGATAATTAAATTAAAGAACTTAATTAGTCAAATAAATAAATTATCAGTCCAAATGAAATATTATTCTATTCTTTGCTAGCACAGATGATATAATTAATATTGTGAACAACTTGGAGTATTCTATTTGGAATAGAAAATTAAAATATATCTCTTGATTGAAATATATATGTGATATGTATATATATATATATAATTAATATTTATTTATTTAAGGTATGTATATAAACATTAATGAAGGCTTCTAAGTAAACCCAATTTTGAATTGGATTGACAAGAAGTCCATAAAGGACGTGCGGTTACTTTAGACCATTAAGAATGGGATTAAAATTTTTTAATACAAAATACTAATTAGTACTTATATTCCTGTGACGACCCAACCGGTCGTCTTAAGAATTAACATCTTGATCCCCTATAACTGCTTTCCCCGAGTCTAATTCCGCTATTTTGATTGCCAGGATGTTTGGTTTTAAGTTTCGAAGAGTTTTGGGACACTTAGTCCCTAAATGAGAGCTTAATTGTTTGAAAGTTGACCGTAGTCGGAACAGCATGAAGACGGCCTCGGAATGGAAATCTGATGATTCTGTTAGCTCCGTTGGATGATTTCGGGGTTAGGAGCGTGTTCGGATTGTGTTTTGGAGGTCTGTAGCTAATTTAGGCTTGAAATGCCGAAAGTTGAATTTTGGAAGTTTCCGGTTCGATAGTGAAATTTTGATCCGACGGTCGGAATGGAATTCCGAGAGTTGCAGTAGTTCTGTTATGTCATTTGGGATGTGTGTGCAAAATTTCAGGTCATTCGGACGAGGTTTGGTAGACCTTTCGATCGAAAGTGTGTTTTTAGAGTTTTTGGAATTTTTAAGCTTGAATCTGATGAAAAGTAGGTGTTTTGATGTTGTTTTGAGCGTTCCAAAGGTTGGAACAAGTTTGAATGATGTTTTAGGATTGGTTGGCAGGTTTGGTTGAGGTCCCAGGAGCCTCGGGTGTGTTTCGGATGCTCAACAAGTCATTTTTGAAACTTAGGAAATTGCAGAAAATGTTGCAGCAGTCAGTTCTGGTTTCCTTCATCGCGTTCGTGAATAGGATCTGGGACTAGGGGAAAAGTTTGGCCTTCGCGTTCGCGAGAGGGCCTCCACGTTTGCGAAGAGGCTGGATAGTTGTGTTATGCGCTCGCGGAAGAGGAATTGGCCCAGTGGAGTTTTGTGCATCGCGTTCGCGTGGTGCCCGTCGCGTTCGCAAAGGTTCATCTGTGCAAGGCATCGCATTCATGGAGTGAGGGACGCGTTCACGAAGAAGGAAAAATGGTCAAAGTTATTTTGTGCTTCACGAACGCGAGGCTTTGACCGCTATCGCGAAGAAGGAATTTTCTGGGCAGATATAAGATTTCAAAATCGAGGGTTTTAGCCATTTTTATCAAAACTTAAGCTTAGGAGCTCGGATTTGAGCGATATTTTGAGGGATTTTCAGAGATATTGATTGGGTAACGATTCTTAACTCATTTTTACTTGTAACCCATTAATCTAAACATGAATTCATCCTTTAATTTTGGAATTTGTATGAAAATTGGGGAAAAGTTCTTAGGCCAAGAAATTGAGTTTTGATTGGGGATTTGACATTCGGATTTGGATAATTTTGGTATTGTTAGACTTGTGAGAGTGTGAGAATTCTAAAACTATAAATTTTACCCAATTCCGAGATGTAGGCCCGAGGGGCATTTTGGTCATTTTACATAATTTCGCGTATTAGCTTAGATTTAATTGTAGAATTAGTTACTTGAAGTGTTATTTACATTATTCAATTGAATTGAATAGATTTGGGTCATTTGGAGTCGAGTACTCATGGCAAAGACGTGGTGTTGGGTTAATTTTGTGCCGGTTCGAGGTAAGCGGCTTGTCTAACCTTGTGTGGGGGACTTTCCCCTTAGAATTGGTATTGTGATAATTGAAATGCCTTGTACGTGAGGTGACGAGTGTGTACTTGTGCTAATTGTTGAAAATCCGATTTTTCATTAAGTAACCTTAATTGTGTTTTCCCTTTTTATTTATTTTACCTGCACCTTTAAACCTGTTGTTAGTTAGAGAAGCATGTCTAATTGACTTAATTGTTTTATTTGCTTTAACTGCCTTATTTGTATTACGTGAAGCATGGTAGATTAGAATTGTCTGTGTTACCTTGTTATGAAGTTGAGTTTTTTTGAGTATTCCTTGTGCCATTGTTGTGTGTTTTACTTTGGGACTACGAGACGGTATCCTGGGAGATCCCCTGTACGCATTTACGATTTGAGCTGAAGTGTGGGATACCGAGAGATCTCCAGCCCGTATATTGAGGATACCAAGAGATCCCTATCATAGATTGAGGATACCAAGAGATCCTCGGGATACTAAGAGATCCCTAGCATACATTGAGGATACCGAGAGATCCTCGGGATACTAAGAGATCCCTATCATACATTGAGGATACCAAGAAATCCTCGGGATACCAAGAGATCCCTAGCATATATTGAGGATACCGAGAGATACTCGGGATACTAAGAGATCCCTATCATACATTGAGGATACCAAGAGATCCCTAGCATACATTGAGGATACCGAGAGATCCTCGGGATACTAAGAGATCCCTATCATACATTGAGGATACCAAGAGATCCTCGGAATACCAAGAGATCCCTAGCATATATTGAGGATACCGAGAGATCCTCAGGATACCAAGAGATCCCTATCATACATTGAGGATACCAAGAGATCCTCGGGATACCAAGATATCCCTAGCATACATTGAGGATACCGAGAGATCCTCGGGATACCAAGAGATCCCTAGTATATATTGAGGGTACTAAGAGATCCTCGGGATACTAAGAGATCCCCGGTTATCATCCTTGTTATGAGTGGTACTTCCTGGTGTTTGCCATTATTGCTGTTTCCGTTATTGTACTCCTTATTATCATGTGTAGATTCTTACTGTAGATTTTCAACTGTACTGCTTATCTTATACTGTCATGTCTCATATTCTTTATTTTATCTCAGTAGGGCCCTAACCTTCCTCGTCACTACCCAACCGAGGTTAGGCTTGGCACTTACTGAGTACCGTTGTGGTGTACTCATGCCCCTTCTGTGCATTTTTTCATGTGCAGATCCAGGTACCGCTACTCAGGCCTCCTATCCTTGAGAGAGGCGACTGCTTAGAGACTTCGAGGTACAACTACCGCGTCCGCAGACCGAGAAGTCCCTTTCTATTCATGTTTTTAGTAGTTAGCCCTTCTGTACTTCTGTTCTTATTAGACAAAATTCTGAAGTTAGAGCTATGTAGTATTTATTTTTCCTTAGCTTATGATTCGTGGGTTTCCGGATCTTGGATTTATGTTTTGGTATTAAGAGTTAAACATGGTGTATGTCGAGCGGCACATTTAAACACTGTTACTACTTTATTTCTGTTTTAAATTGTTTATATCTACAAATTTTGGTTTTTCTTCCGCAAATTAGGCTTACCTAGTCGTAGAGACTAGGTGTCGTCACGATGGTTTACGGAGGGCGAACCGGGGTCGTGACAACTCCAATTTGGAATTAGATCTTATGGAAAGTCCATAAGGACTTGGCAGTCACGATGCCAATTTGAATGGGAATTCAAATTTCCATTGAAAATTTCCAAAAAGTTTATCTATGTATAAACTTTTATCCTAAGTAAATCATTACCTCAACCAAATAGGAAAAAGGTTTATAGGTGATGGAGAAAATTTGCCACATCATTAATTCTTGAGAAGAAAAAACACAATGTGAAAATGAGAGTGCAATACAAAGCCAAGAGAGAAAATACAATTACAAGAAAATTGTTTCTTGTTCTTCTATCGTTGAGTTGAGATTTTTGAGAAAGAATTCAGCACAAGTTTCTTTGTTCAATTTGTTTGTAGTTTTCGTTGATCAAAGAGTTGATAGAAAGGATCGACCGGTGTGAATACACAGAGTCTTCACACTATCAATTTTTTTTGAAATGAGACTCTCTTCATCGGGTATGTCTTAGATTCGATATTTGACATGTAAATAAATTTTAAACACGAAAAGTTCTGCCTAGTATTGTTATTGTCTTCCGCTGCGTATTACGAACATCTATGTACAATCATACACAATTCTCTACATCGTTGACCACACAATCTTCTCAATATCCTTGCATTTCTCATCATAATAACCATATGTGAGGGGCATACTAAGACGAGAGGAGCTTCCTAGGGAAATATCTGCATGCACAGCCATTGTTGTCACAATGCAGGCAACAAAGAATGAGAAAACCGCCATTAAAGCCCAGTTCTTGTTCACCATTTTGAAAAGAGAGTAGTGGAAAATGACGACTTAACAGAAAGTGAAAATTGGGAAAGCGTTGGTGAGGAATTGTGATAGAATCTGAGATTTGTTGATCATAGGCTAAAAACTTGTGTTTTGGTTGTTGTAACAACACTTTAATTATTGCATTTTACAAAGGTTTGAGCTTAAATGATAATGAATTGTACTAAATTCATGTTTTATGCCTTGCGGGAAGAGATTCCGACTTAAGAATTAAATTTGGGATGAATTTGATTAATTTGAGGCTTTGAAGTCTGAGTAAAAGCGAAATAAATCAAGTCAGGATCGTGTTCGGGGGTTGCAACGCAAGCCCGGATAGCAAAACAAATGAAAAAACAAAGCAGCCCCAAAAATTACACTGTCACGCCGTGTCAAATGAAGCAGAACTACTCTATTACGGTCTAAAAAGGGTATAATTGTCAAAACTCATTCCTACACGATTAAAAAGGGTAAAGCAGCAATTTTGGGAGAAGATATCAGATTTTAGAGAGAAGAAAGAGAAGGAGACTCATCTTGAAGCATCAAAAATCAAGAGGAACAACATTTTGGAGCAAGGATTAAAAGAGTTTTTCTAAACTTTCTTCTTGTATCTAATTATTTTATGTTTAAGACTTATATTGTTGATGTTTGTATGAATATGAGTGGCTAAAAACCCAAATATTCCGGGGTCGTGGATGTTAGATGATTATGTTGTTTGAAGCTTAAATTGATGATCTTGAATTTATCGTTATGGGTTGTTTATTTGATTCTGCTGTTAATTATTTTACTGCGTAGCTAACAGAGAAATACTATTTATGAATCTTGAGTTAAACTTGAAAAAGGAAATTCTTGATTGCACATGGAATCAAATAGAACAAGATCTTGATCCTGGGCATCGGGTGAAAGATTAGCGATTAAGATAGAAATATACTTAATTGCCTTGTTTGGTTGAAAAATAGGAATTGTAAATGCATTTGAGTTAATATTAATGCCATAGAAATATAGGTATTAATTTAACTCGAATAAGTGCATAAGAATTCGACAAATTCTTATGGGTATTATTAACCCTATAATCAATAACCCAGATAATTCAATAAATCATTCTTAAGCTAAAAGCGTAGCATAATCTCTAGAAAGTCCATGACCCTGGAATATCTCTTTTATTAATTGTTAAAAGAAAATTACATAAGTGGCGTAGTAACTTTGCGTTGTATTATTGTTTGATTACTAGTTAAATTGTAAACTGGTTATTTATGTATTTTGTGAAGAATTAGCTTGAATCGATAATTGTTTGAGTTTGCATCAGTCGATAAGTTGATCATAATTCCTCGTGGGAACGATACTTTACTTATTACTATATTACTTGACGATCGCGTACACTTGCGTGATATTTTGGTCGCAATAAATTTTTGGTGCCGTTGTCGGGGAATTAGAAATTAGCTACTTGACTGAGTTAAGATTTTATTAGCTATTGGTTTAAGCATTAATTTTCAGTTTACTTTGTTTGTGTCACGCAGGCTCTTCTCTTGAATGGGGAGGAGTAGAAGCACAAGCAATCTCTTCCCTCTTGATCCTGAAATTGAAAGAACACTTCATAGAGTGAGGAAGGAGTTGGAAGCTAGAAACAAAACAGAAAGAGAGTTGGAAATTTCAGTTCAACCACAACCAACAGTGATTGTAGGTAATGGAGGGCGTCCGGTGATAGAAGCTGCAAGGCCAAATCTTGCTAATATGACTCAGCCTATTATGAAGCCTAATATCACTGGTCACTTGAGCTTAAACAGTACATGGTACAGTTGATTCAGTCCACTGGGTAATATGTAGGTCTATCTCATGAAGACCCGCAGAGGCACATTCAGAATTTTTTGGAAATCATGGATACTTACAAATATCCAAATGTTTCCAAGGACTATGTCAGGCTGACTTGTTTCCTTTTTCATTCTTGGGGGAAGCTAAAGAATGGTTGCAGAAGGAGCCTGCTAATTCAATCCATACTTGGGATGATTTAGCAAAGAAATTCTTAATCAAGTTTTTCCCCAATAAAAAGACAAAGTCTTTGCGGAGCCAGATTCTTGGGTTTCAACAACGAGATGGTGAGACTCTTCGCCAAGCTTGGGAAAGATACAAGAAACTACTCCGAGACTGTCCACATCATTCTTAGACTGATGAGGTATTGGGGCATACTTTTGTTGATGGATTAGATGAAACTTCAAAGATGAATCTTGATTCATATTGTGGAGGTAGTTGCATGGCGAGACCATATAGTGAAATACAACTTCTGCTAAACAACTTTACTGCTAATGATCATAATTGGCAAGGTGAGGGAGAACCAAGGAGAGCAATGAAATAGAAAGCAGTAGGGGTACTTGAACTTGATGACTTTTCCGCCATGAGAGCAGATATAACAAAATTGGCAAATCAAATGAATAGAATGACAATGAATCAGACACAACAAATGCAACATATTCAACAAATGTCGATTTGTTGTGAAATGTGTGGTGACAATCACACGAGTGACATGTGCCCCACGGATCCTGAATCTATTTATTCTGTGGGACAACAAAGTAGAGGTCCGATGAATCAACAAGCACAATATGGGAACACTTACAATGCAAACTGGAGGAATCATCCTAATTTCTCTTGGGGTGGAAATCAATCAAATCAGAATCAATATAGACCCCAAGGAAATTTTAATCAACCTCAAAGGCCACCCCAGCATGTAGAAAAAAGTACAAATGATTTGTTGAAGAAATTGTTGCATGACAATCAACAACTCAGAACTGATTTTAGAAATCTAGAAAGACAAATGGGACACCTAGCTACAAATCAAAACACTAGGCTTGCATGTGCTCTTCCAAGTGATAAAGAGAAAAAACTGCAAGTTAGTGCAATTATACTTAGAACTGGAAGGGAATTAGAAGAAGTTCCAAAGAAGAGAAAAGACAAGCTTATACCCGAGGGTGAATTGATTCCCAAAGCAACACAGGAAGCAAAGAAAGATGATACAGTTTCAGCACCTGTGAATGTTCCAAGGCCACCACCACCTTTTCCACAAAGATTGCAGAAAAAGAATGATGATCGCATGTTCAACAAATTTCTCTCTATGTTGAGTCAGATTCAATTGAATATTCCGTTGGTAGATGCGATTCGTGAAATTCCAAAGTATGACAAGTACATAAAAGATATTGTGGCTAACAAGAGGAGATTGACTAAATTTGAAACAGTTAAACTTACTGAGGAGTGCACTTCAAGGGTCCAAAATAAGCTTCCTCAAAAGCTTAAGGATCCTGGCAGCTTTACTATCCCTGTGAGAATAGGTAATGTTGATGTAGGCCATACACTTTGTTATTTGGGAGCAAGCATAAATTTGATGCCATTGTCTTTGTACAAAAAATTGGGTTTGGGGGCTCCAAAACCCACCACGGTGATGTTGCAACTAGTAGACAGGTCCATAGCTTACCCGGAAGGGGTGATTGAAGATGTGCTGCTGAAAATTGGGAAATTTATTTTCCCGGCTGATTTCATTATCTTGGATTTTGAAGCCGATGAAAAAGTTCCTATTATATTGGGAAGACCCCTCTTGGCTACAGGTAATTAAAGTAAGAGAAGGAAAAATTATCATGAGAGTTGACAATGAGGAAGCTGTTTTTAATGTATACAAAGCAATTCAACTTCCTCGCCATTATGAAGAGTTGTCTATGTTATCTCTCATGGAGATGGATGAGCAACTTATTGCCCCAAGTGTATATTTGAAGGATTCTTAGAGAAAGCAATCGTGTTCTTTGAAAGTTTGGAGATTAATGATGAGGTTGAAGAGATGAAGCATATTTTGAATGCATCATATGAATATATGAAAGATTTAAATCCCTTTGAACCTTTGAACATGCCAAATGGTCCTCCTCCGAAGCTATCAATTGAAGAAGCTCCAAAATTGGAACTAAAGCCTTTACCTTCTCACCTTCATTATGCTCATTTGGGTAGTTCTGATACGTTACCTATTATTATTTCTTCTGACTTGTCTAAATTGCAGGAGGAAAAATTGCTGAGAGTTCTACGTGAGCATAAAAGAGCAATTGGGTGGACAATGTCTGACATAAGAGGTATTAGTCCAGCTTTTTGCATGCATAAAATTCTCATGGAGGAAGGACACAAGACGAGCATAGAACAATAACGCCGCCTAAATCCCAACATGAAATAGGTGGTAAGAAAAGAAGTGATTAAATGGCTTGATGTACATATTGTATTTCCAATCTCTGATAGCAAATGGGTAAGTCAAGTCCAATGTGTTCCAAAGAAAGGGGGAATGACTGTAGTGACAAATGAAAACAATGATTGATTCCCATTCGAACTGTTACTGGGTGGAGGATTTGCATAAATTATAGAAAATTGAATAATGTCACCCGAAAAGACCATTTTCCTCTCCCCTTTATTGACCAAATGCTTGATAGATTAGCTGGACAGGAATGCTACTATTTTTTGGATGGGTATTCGGGATATAATCAGATTGTTATAGCCCCAGAGGACCAAGAGAAGACCACATTTACATGTCCCTATGGGACATATGCATTTAAAAGAATGCCATTTGTTCTCTGTAATGCACCTGCGACTTTTCGAAGGTGTATGATGGCTATTTTTACTGATATGGTTGAAAGATTTGTGGAAGTATTTATGGATGACTTTTCTATATTTGGATGTTCTTTTGATGAATGTTTAATGAATCTTGACAAGGTACTTGCTAGGTGTGAAGAAATAAATTTGGTGCTAAACTGGGAAAAATGTCATTTCATGGTAAGAGAAGGTATCGTTCTAGGGCATAAAGTGTCCAAGAATGGATTGCAGGTAGATAAGGCAAAGGTGGAAGCAATTGAAAAATTACCTCCACCAACATCAGTTAGAGGCATTCGCAATTTCTTAGGGCATGCAGGTTTCTATCGTCGTTTCGTTAAAGATTTATCAAAAATTTCATCTCATTTGTGCAGGCTCCTTGAAAAAGATACATCTTTCAAGTTTGATGATGTTTGTCTTAAAGCATTTGATGAGTTGAAAAGAAGATTAGTCACTGCACCAATTATCATTGCTCCAGATTGGAAACTTCCATTTGAGTTGATGTGTGACACAAGTGACATAGCCATTGGAGCTATTTTGGGGCAGCGAAAGGAGAAAATTTTTCACTCCATTCATTATGCTAGTAGAACTCTTAGTCAAGCACAAATGAATTACACTGTTACTGAAAAAGAGTTGTTTGCATTAGTATGGGCATTTGATAAGTTCAGGTCCTATCTAGTGGGAACCAAAGTCATAGTCTACATAGATCACTCAGCTATCAGGTATTTATTTGCAAAGAAAGATGCCAAACCAAGGTTAATCCGATGGGTTCTTCTTTTGTAGGAATTTGATTTAGAGATTCAAGATCGAAAAGGGACAGAGAATCAAGTTGCAAATCACTTGTCCATGTTTGAAAATCGAGGCCATGTCACTGAAGAAGAATCAATCAAAGAAACATTTCCTGATGAATAGTTACTAGCCATCACTTCGGATGAAACCCCATGGTATGCTGATTATGTGAATTTCATTGCAAGTGGGGTGACTCCACTAACATTCACAACTGATCATAGAAGAAGATTTTTACATGACATGAAATTTTACATGTGGGACGAGCCTTTTCTATACAAGTAATGTGCAGATCAATTGGTAAAAAGGTGTGTCCCTGAGGAGGAGATCAGATTTTAGAGAGAAGAAGGAGAAGGAGACTCATCTTGAAGCATCAAAAATCAAGAGGAACATTTTGGAGCAAGGATTAAAAGAGTTTTTCTAAACTTTCTTCTTGTATCTAATTATTTTATGTTTAAGACTTATATTGTTGATGTTTGTATGAATATGAGTGGCTAAAAACCCAAATATTCTGGGGTCGTGGATGTTAGATGATTATGTTGTTTGAAACTTAAATTGATGATCTTGAATTTATCGTTATGGGTTGTTTATTTGATTTTGTTGTTAATTATTTTACTGCGTAGCTAACAGTGAAATACTATTTATGAATCTTGAGTTAAACTTGAAAAAGGAAATTCTTGATTGCACATAGAATCAAATAGAACAAGATCTTGATCCTGGGCATCGGGTGACAGATTAGCGATTAAGATAGAAATATACTTAATTGCCTTGTTTTGTTGAAAAATAGGAATTGTAAATGCATTTTAGTTAATATTAATGCCATAAAAATATAGGTATTAATTTAACTCGAATAGGTGCATAAGAATTTAACAGATTCTTATGGGTATTATTAACCCTATAATCAATAACCTAGATAATTCAATAAATCATTCTTAAGTTAAAAGCGTAGCATGATCTCTAGCAAGTCAATGACCCTGGATATCTCTTTTATTAATTGTTAAAAGAAAATTACATAAGTGGTGTAGTAACTTTGCGTTGTATTATTGTTTGATTACTAGTTAAATTGTAAACTGGTTATTATGTATTTTGTGAAGAATTAGCTTGAATCGATAATTGTTTGAGTTTGCATCAGTCGATAAGTTGATCATAATTTCTCGTGGGAACGATACTTTACTTCTTACTATATTACTTGACGACCGCGTACACTTGTGTGAGTGTTTTGTTCGCAACAAGTTTTTGGCGTTGTTGCCGGGGAATTAGAAATTATCTGCTTGACTGAGTTAAGCTTTTATTAGCTATTGGTTTAAGCATTAATTTTCAGTTCACTTTGTTTGTGTCACGCAGACTCTTCTCTTGAATGTGGAGGAGTAGAAGCATTTCCATATTCTAATGGGCACAGATACATTTTGGTTGCAATCGATTATGTGTCTAAGTAGGTTGAGGACATTGCTCTTCCTACTAATGATGCAAAGGTAGTGGTAAGTTTCGTAAAGACGCACATTTTCACACGCTTTGGAACTCCAAGGGTGTTGATAAGTGATGGAGGAACACACTTTTGTAATAAATTGTTGAAAAATGTTCTAGCAAAATATGGGGTAAGACACAAGGTTGCTAATGCGTATCACCCTCAAACGAGTGGTCAAGTTGAAGTGTCAAACAGAGAGGTAAAACAGATTTTGGAGAAAACAATGAGTGCAAATAGGAAAGATTGGTTCGGTAAGTTAGAAGATGCATTGTGGGCTTATCGAACTACATACAAGACTCCAATAGGTACTTCTCCATACAGGTTGGTTTATGGGAAGGCATGTCATTTGCCCGTTGATCTAGAACACAAAGCTTATTGGGCAATCAAAAAGCTAAATATGGATATGGACTTAGCCGGTGAAAAAAGACTGTTACAACTCAATAAGTTTGATGAGTTTTGGTTGCATGCTTATGAGACAATGTATAAAGAAAAGACCAAGAGGTGGCATGACAAGCACATCCAACATCGTGAGTTTGAGCCGGGTCAAGAAGTTATCTTGTTTAATTCAAGGTTAAAGCTTTTTCCTGGAAAGCTTAAGTCCCGTTGGGCAGGCCCTTTCGTTGTGGTAAGTGTGACTCCTCATGAAACAGTTGAATTGCGGGACATAAATTCAAGTGGTACATTCTTGGTGAATGGGCAACAAGTAAAACACTATTGGGGTGGTGATATTAAACGTCACAAGACCTCGGTAGATTTGGTTGATGTGTGATGAAGTGTTGAGTCGTGCCGCGACGTTAAATTAGGCGCTTGTTGGGAGGCAACCCAATGACTAACATCACTAACTTTTAATTGTAGTTTAGAAATATTAGATTTTAGATGTGATAATTTTTAATCAAGTGAAAGAATGAATTTGGCATAAAATTAGTGTACAAAGAAGTAGGGGTGTAAATTGTGAGCTAAAAAATCAAAAAATTTGCTAACTTTGTGAAAAATTGGCCTGCCACGTCGCATGGAACGTCGTGCCACACACCGCGTCAGGCAAAATTACACATATGAGGTAGAATACAAAATTTTCGGAGCAGCTAACAAATTTGCACTACTGTGCCGTGGGGCGCGACGCAGCAGCGCGTTTTAGTTGTTTAAAAAAAAAACTAAAACAAACCCCTTAAATCCGAACCCCCTTCCCCTTATTTCATTATTTCCTTTCCCAAACTCTCTTCTTCTCTAAGACTAAACCCAAAAGCCCCAAACAAATAATTTCACTCAAAAATCCATCCACAAATCCTTCTTCTTCTTGCAAGGTAAGTAGTCTCTTCTCTCTTTTCCTTCAAACTAGTAGTATTTAATTTGTTTCATTCTTTCTATTTTCAAGTATATTTTTATAAACCCTAGAAAGAATTGTGTTCTTAATTTTCTTTTAGTTTATTTTGTTAATATTGTTGAAAATAGTATTAGAAACTTAGAATGTATATTCTTTTTGTGATTATCGAAGATTTTAGGGTGTGTTGAGGTGAAATGGGTTGAGTTTCTTGTTAAGATTGTTGAGGGGTATACTAATTCGAAAATACATGTAAGAAAGTGAAAAATTGTGCATTGAATATTATTGTGAAGATGTGATGATGTTATAGTTGTGATGTGAGGCATATTTGTGTTGTTGATATGGTGATTATGCCTCATTTGAAGTTGAAATTTTAAGAATACAAGACATGCTTACAATGTATTTGTTAAAATGTCTAAGTGACATGAAACTGAGTAATGTTGCAAATTGAGAAACAAATTGTATTGTGAGATGTTATTATTGATAACAACTATAACATTAGGATAAACCATGATTTTTCGCTTGCTTTATGTAAAAATGATATGTAAGATTCATGCTAATGTGCCTATGTATTATATTTTGTATAATAATTTTGAAGTTTGTAAAATAGACTAATTTCTTTTTATGTTTATTTTTAATATTTTTAGCCTAGTTTTTATTTTTATTTTATTTTTAATTTTTGTAATTCTCTCTAATGATTGGATATGCCGATAAGCATTATATCATTCTAATTGAAGAACAGAGTAGTCTGAATCCCTATTATACATGCTAAATGTCAACATGATAATAACATAAGTGTGGGGTATTTACTCCACTTGCTCTTAAAATGATTTTGTGTCTTTTTAGCTAATATATCATGTTGTGTAGGTATAATGTCTCGGCGCCCAAGCAAAAGATCAAACGCTGGCCTATCTAAGGATGCATCTACTAGCCGACGTGGAGGTAGAAGGGCACCACCTCCGGCACCAGTTGAGGAGGAAGAGGAACACTTTGATCCGGATGCAAATGAGGTACCAGAGTGTAAATATGGCATAAGGGCTATTCCAGCCCATACAATACAATGGTTCCAATCCTTTGTTCCAGCTGTGCCACCAACTCCTGAAGTTTCCATAGATGAAACAAAGCTCGCTCATAAGTATAATGCAATATATACTAACATTCGAGCTTTGGGTTTTGAAGGGTTGTTTCGCCAAGGTGATAGTGTGAATATCAACTTGGTAAAAGAATTTTATGTCAATTGGCAACCAGGAGGCAGTTTAGGTGCAAGTTATCAATTTAGGGTCAGAAACAGAGTGATTCTATTTTCTTCAAAGGTCATAAATCAAATAATGGGTTTCACTGAGCATTCACATAAGTTGTTTCAGAGGTTCCTTCATAGACCAGATTACCCAGACACTCGCAGGCAGCTATGTGGTGCAGATTCCTTTGCCTTGTGGACTAGAGATTCAAATGAGTTTCATAAGGAGATGAAAAAAGGAACATTCCAGCATCCTGCACGAGTTATTTTGAAGATAATAAATGCTAAAATTATGCCGACACAAAGTGATACAGATGTATCAAAACTAAAGGTTTGTTTGATTTATGCATTTTTAACAGGAATGTAGGTTGATCTTGGGAAAATTATGCTGGAACACATGTCAAAGGTGAGACCTTTTGGGGGACGCCGCCTACACTATCCGAGTATGATCACTCGACTATTGCGGATGCACTACATTGAAGAAGAGTATCACTATGATCAGAAGATAGAAGTAACATATCCTATCAGGGTGCTTGATGTCACGACTGTGATAGAACCGCCTGTAGCTGCACTTAAGGCCGATCAAAGGTTTGTCTGGGTGGAAGAGACTTTGTAGATATTATTTGCTGACCTGCGCCTTCGTGTTTCTAGAGGGGAAGTGAACTTGGAAGAGTTACAACAAAATCACCCTCTATCTCCTTTCACTCAATAGTGGTTAGGAATGGCTCAGCAAGGACAATTTCCACTGGATGAAGATGTGAACTTTATTCCCTCAGATGACGAAGAATATTTGCGCACCTTTGAGGATGAAGATGCTTAGGCCAATGGCCTCAGGGAGTCTCTTTTCTGATCTATTTTTGATCTTTTGCATTAGGGACAATGCAAGTTTTTTAAGTGTGGGGTGACTTGTCCCTATTGTAATGTACTTACTTTTGTATTTTTCGTATTTTTGGTTGTTTGATTTTGTTTAGACTGTTAAACTTTTTGGTTTGGTAGATTATAGTGTTTGTAGGTAGTAAGTGGTACTAATTTCAATTTTTTTTCCGACGATGGACTTTCTTGAGGGAAATGAAGTTGAAATTTGAAAAAAAAAGTTTGCTTTTTAATTTCAGTTTAGTGTATGCTAGTTTTGGTTTAATTTAAAAAAAATTTCTTGGTTTTTCTTTATGCCGCGGTTCTTTTCCATGGGTGTATTTGAACCGGGTGTAGTGTAATTTTTTTTAGTTCAATTGAATAAAGAGTTCCTAACTTATAGAGTTAATCTCCTCAAATGCGCATGCTTTAGAAGTTGTATGTACTTTATTTGTGATGCTCAATCTCAGTTCTTGATTCTAAAGTAAGTTCCTTAAATTGTGTATTTATAACTATGCTTAACTGCTTTGACTAGAGAGTCGAGAAAGATCCAAGCTTGAATGAGTTGTGTGCCAATGTGTTAGTGAGGTTGTTGAAATATTCTGTGCATAACAGTTGATATCTAGAACTTGCCCTCAAGTGTTTTGCAAAGCGAAATAGTAGCATTATTTAGTTTAGGAGATGATATATGCATTTCTTTGTTGAACCAGTTCTATAATTGTTCTCACCTAGTTGTATATATCTTAGTCAAACCTTTGGAGCGGTTAATCCTATTTCTTTGACATCCACATTACAAACCTTACCAATTTATGTAAATATAACAGTTGTTTGAACCTCTATCTCTCATAAGCACTTAGTGTTGTTTTAATGTTGTTAAAGTTGAGAAGAGACTGGTTGGTCTGTTTAAAAAAAAAATTATATATATATATATATATATATATATATATATATATATATATATGTGTGTGTGTGTGTGTGTGTGTGTGTGTGTGTGTGTGTATGTGTGTATAGGGGATGGATTTTCATTGGTAACATTCCCTAGCTTATGGTGCTTAAAGAGAATGAGATTTGTTGTTATTATGTAAAACCTCAAAAAGGTTGGAGATGGTTTAACAATAAGAGTAATGCTGAAATTGTGAAATGAAATAGTGTATGTTTGAAGTGCTTAAAGAGGTGTAGCTACTACATTGTATATTTATCGCACCCTTCCTCAGTCTGCATTACAACCAATTAAATTCATATTTGATCCTTGATTGAATAAGCTCAATTAGTAGAGTATTACATTAGGGGCAAGCATATGGTATGTCATCTGTTGCACATGAATTTCAATTCTGAGAGTGAGTTAATTTTTCCTATTTTGAGTTCTCAAATATTCAAGAATATTATGTTGAGAGGAACTAGTCTATATTAGTTGTGGGAGGGCACATGATTTGTAAAAGCAAGGAAACGTTTTGACCTTTGTGTTAGAGTAAGTAAGTAAGTTATGAAAATGCGTGGCACTTGTGAGTCATGTCTTGAGGTTGAAATATTATGAATTGGTACTTAAATGTTGGCATATGTTGTTAAAGAAATTGTTTGGAAAACAAAAGTCGTCCTTATGTGAAGTGTATGTTAATTGCTCGAGGACGAGCAATGGTTTAAGTGTGGGGTGTTGATCATAGGCTAAAAACTTGTATTTTAGTTGTTGTAACAACACTTTAATTATTGCATTTTACAAAGGTTTGAGCTTAAATGATAATGAATTGTACTAATTTCATGCTTTATGCCTTGCAAGAAGAGATTCGACTTAAGAATTAAATTTGGAATGAATTTGATTAATTTGAGGCTTTGAAGTCTGAGTAAAAGTTAGATAAATCAAGTCGGGATCATGTTCGGAGGTCGCAATGCAATCCCGGATAGCAAAACAAATGAAAAAATGAAGCAGCACAATAAAATGCACTGCTGCACCGCGTGGCGCGCCGCGTGGGGTGCCGCGGCAGTGCAAATATTTGTGCTGCATTGTTCTGCTCCGTTAAAATATATTCTGTCTCTGTCCAATCCATGTACGCGGTGCACGACGCATCACGGATGTGTAAAAATCACAGAACTACTCTATTACGGTCTAAAAAGGGTATAATTATCAAAATCCATTCCTACACGATTAAAAAGGGTAAAGCAGCCATTATTGGGGGAAGAGATCAGATTTTAGAGAGAAGAAGAAGAAGGAGACTCATCTTGAAGCATCAAAAATCAAGAGGAACCACATTTTGGAGCAAGGATTAAAAGAGTTATTCTAAACTTTCTTCTTGTATCTAATTATTTTATGTTTAAGACTTATATTGTTGATGTTTGTATGAATATGAGCGGCTAAAAACCCAAATATTCTAGGGTCGTGGATGTTAGATGATTATGTTGTTTGAAGCTTAAATTGATGATCTTGAATTTATCGTTATGGGTTGTTTATTTGATTCTGCTGTTAATTATTTTACTGCGTAGCTAACAGTGAAATACTATTTATGAATCTTGAGTTAAACGTGAAAAAGCAAATTCTTGATTGCACATAGAATCAAATAGAACAAGATCATGATCCTAGGCATCGGGTGAAAGATTAGCGATTAAGATAGAAATATACTTAATTGCCTTGTTTGGTTGAAAAATAGGAATTGTAAATGCATTTGAGTTAATATTAATGCCATAAAAATATAGGTATTAATTTAACTCGAATAGGTGCATAAGAATTTAAAAGATTCTTATGGGTATTATTAACCCTATAATCAATAACCCAAATAATTCAATAAATCATTCTTAAGATAAAAGCGTAGCATGATCTCTAGCAACTCCATGACCCTAGAATATCTCTTTTATTAATTGTTAAAAGAAAATTACATAAGTGGCGTAGTAACTTTGCGTTGTATTATTGTTTGATTACTAGTTAAATTGTAAATTGGTTATTTATGTATTTTGTGAAGAATTAGCTTGAATCGATAATTGTTTGAGTTTGCATCAGTCGATAAGTTAATCATAATTCCTCGTGGGAACGATACTTTACTTATTACTATATTACTTGACGATCGCGTACATTTGCGTGAGTGTTTTGGTCGCAACATCTGTCCTCACAAACTCAGATTCATACCCATGCAATTGATGTATGAACAAATTGAATAATGTTGTAGAGTGAGAAAGTAGAGAGAAGGATGAGAAGATCTTAATTCTATATTAACCAACATTTGGAGTGTACAGTATTAACTAATATAACCACTTCACGGTGGT
The DNA here is from genome assembly GCF_000393655.2 of Nicotiana sylvestris. Lineage (NCBI taxonomy): Eukaryota > Viridiplantae > Streptophyta > Magnoliopsida > Solanales > Solanaceae > Nicotiana > Nicotiana sylvestris. The sequence goes on from NC_091068.1 coordinate 110,304,067, forward strand.
GAGTGGAGAAGGTCTGTGAGATGACAAAATTACCCCTCTCCTAATACACTAAACTATACATACACTACACTACCCCTCACTCAATACTCCTCCTCAAGCTGGCGGGTAAAAGACATCAAACACGCCAAGCTTGGACAAGAGGAGTTGATGTTGAGCAGTAGGTAAACCTTTGGTTAGCAGGTCAGCAAGCTGTTGAGCAGAAGAAATATGTTGAGGAATGATGAGCCCAGACTTGATTTTTTCACGCACAAAATGACAATCAAGCTTAATGTGCTTAGTGCGTTCATGGAAAATAGGATTTCTGGCAATTTGGATAGCTACCTTGTTATTACAGAATAGGGACACATGTTGGGATATAATGAGTCCTAACTCCTGCAACAGACCAACAACCCAAGTGACTTCAGCTACTGCTGCCATGCTCATATATTCAGCTTCTATAGAGCTCCTGCTTACAATATGTTGCTTCTTAGACTTCCAAGAGATGAGTGCCTCACCCAACTTGACAACATATCCAATGACTGATCTCCTTGTATTAGAGCAGGAAGCCCAATATGAGTCACAATAAGCAGTCAAATAATGAGTAATAGGACTAGTAGGTAATAACACACCCAAGCCAGGACAACTTTTGAGATATTTAACCACTCTAAAGGTTGCCTCCAAGTGTGATTGTTTGGGTCGCTGCATGAACTGGCTTAAGCTCTGAACTGCAAAACAAATATTTGGTCTAGTGATGGTAAGGTAAAGGAGCTTTCCAATTAATTATTGATATGTTGTGGCATCATCAAGCTCTACATCATCAGTATTTCCTACATGAACATCATAATCAACAGTGGTCAGCTTTTGATTAAGTTCCAAAGGTGTCTTAGCAGGTTTATATCCACTCAAACCAACTTGAGAAATAAGCTCCAAGACATACTTACTTTGATTAAGCAATGTGCCTCTTTTTGATCTCAGAACTTCAATGCCAAGAAAGTATCTCAACTCCACAAGGTTTTTTACCTTAAACCGATTGTGTAAGGTCATTTTTGCATCTTCTATTAGTGTTGGATGACTGCCAGTAATTAGCAGATTATCCACATAGATGAGAATGACTACTAAACCATTTTCCTTCCTTTTGGTAAATAAAGAATGATCAAATGCACTTTGATTATATCCACTTTCTACCAAAGCCTCGGTAAGCTTAATATTTCATTGTCTAGAGGCTTGTTTTGAGTCCATACAAAGATTTCAGAAGTTGACATACTTTGGTCTCCCCTTGTTTGGTATATCCTTGGGGTAGACTCATGTAGACTTCTTCATATAAGTCTCCTTGAAGGAATGCATTATTAACATCCATTTGGTATAAAGGCCAATATTTAGAAGTAGCTACATTGACAACAAGTCTCACTGTGACCATTTTTGGCAATAGGTGAAAAAGTATCATGATAGTCAAGTCCTTCCTTTTGATTGTATCCGTTGGCAACCAAACGAGCCTTGAATCTTTTGGCCTCTTCATTTGCTTTGTACTTGACTTTGTAGACCCATTTAGATTCAATGGATTGCTTCCTTATAGGTAAATCAACTAGTTCCCAATCTTCAAGTGCTTGTATCACCTGATGCATGGCTTCAACCCATCTGACATCCTGAACTACCTCCTTAAAGGAGTTAGATTCAATGTAAGCTGAAAAAGCCTTCAAATAAGACTGGTATCTTGTTGTTAGATTCTCATAATATAGCCCTTTGGACAATGAATAAAGACACTAGGTTGCAGTATTCTTTGTTGTCACATAATCCTTTAGCCAAATGGGAGGTTTAGATATTCTTCCTCCTTTTCTAACATCATGAGCTATTTTCCTGAACTAATGGTTGCTGTTTGATGTGTCATTTAAACTGTCTTGTAAGTGTCTGCAACTGGTGTCAATGTTTATCTTGAAATTGCATCAGGTGATATGACAATATGATCCTCATGAGCTTCTGTCAAGACTTCAACATGTATCACTTGCTCCTGAACACCACCATCATCAAGTTGACTGGCTGATTCAGCATATGTTACTTTTTCCTGAGCAGTATCATCATTGAGTTGGCTTGTTGATTCTTGTTCAATACTAGGCTGAGCTGATTGCACTGCCAGCTCTGGCTACTTAAGAAACAAATCACCAGAATTCAGTTCAGCATTCTTGAATGGAAACATATCTTCCCTAAAGCTAACATCTCTGCTGACCAGAAAAACCTTCCTTTCCAGATCATAAAGTATGTACCCCTTTTGAGTTGTTGAGTATCCCACCAATATACATTTGTTGGCTCTTGGACTAAATTTATCTTCTTTTGGTAGGTTACTAACATAACAGAGACAACCAAATACCCTAAGGTGATTTATGTCGGGTGGTTTATTGTATAAAATTTCATAAAGTGACTTTCCTCTTAAAACAAAAGTATTCCATTTGTTAAGCAAATACACAACAGTCTTTACACACTCTCCCCAAAACCTGTTGGAAATTGAGCTTTTGAACTTTAGAGCTCTAGCTAATTTCGGAATGTGCCTATGTTTCCTCTCTACTACCCCATTTTATTGAGGTGTGTAGGGACAGCTACTCTGGTGAACAATTCCTAATGAAGAAAATAATTCACTGCAGCTAGAATTGAAGAATTTAGTTCCACTGTTAGATCTCAATGTTTTGACAGTCACACCAATTTGATTTTTAACCATTGAAACGAAATTTTTCAATACAACTATTACTTCACTCTTTAATTGTAACAAACATATCCAAGTGAATCTACTGTAATCATCTACCACTGTAACAAAGTAGTGCTTCCTGTCATATGTAGGTATTCTATGAGGTCCCCATACATCTACATGAATAAGCTAGAAAATACTAATAGCATTATTACTACTAGATGGAGTCTTTAGCCTGCTCTATTTAGCCAAGGGGAATATATCACAATTATGTTGCACTCTACTGTCCACTGAGTTTCTCAACTGTTGGATATAATGCATTGCCTTTATTGAAGGATGTCCTAGTCTCATGTGCCATAGGGCTGAGTTATTTGTACTTTCACTGACCATTGCTACTGTAGGTATTGATCTCCCCTATAAAAGATATAGTCCACATGATTCCTTACCAATCCCCATCACCTTCCCATTATAAAGACCCTACAGCACACAGAAGTCAGGAAGAACACTGCAATACAACTCAGTTCCTTGGTCAGCTTTGAAACAGTTAATAAGTTGAACGTAAAGTCAGGAACATGTAAAACATCCTTCAAAACTTGATTGTCCAATATAGAAACATTTCCTATATGGGACACTTTGCACTTATTTCCTATTGGTACTTGAACTCCACTATTATTGTGTGAACTACAATCCTTAATATCATGCATGATCTCCTTATGAAAGGTAATATGATATGAAGCACCTGAGTCTAATATCCAATCACAATCAAAGGCATTCGACAATAATGCATTTATACCTGCCATAAGTGAGTGATAATCACATGTGTCCTGTTTGTTCTGAAGGTTTAGTAACTGCTTGTATTGATCCTCCGTGAAGAAGTTCCCCTGTGTGGGCTAAGTGCTTGATGTATTCCATGTCTCAGCAGCAACATCATTAGCATAGGGTTTGACTCCTTGTATCCATGCTTTCTTCTTACTCTTGAAATCTGGAGGATACCCAATGGTCTTACAACAGTTCTCCTTCAAGTGACCTTTGTAGCCGCAAAAGTCACAAATCAATCTTGGATTCTTTGCATTGAATCCCTGATTGAATGTCTGATTTTTCCCAGTTAGCATGGTCAAAACCTCACTATTAGATTCCCCTGTTCCAAGGGTTCTTTGGCTCTCTTCTTGTATGAGCAAGGCATATGCCTGATTGACCGTCAACATAGGTGTTTTGAGTAACACTTGGCTCCTCACATGGCTATAGCTTTCATTAAGGCTAACTAAAAAGTGTAAAAGTCTCAAATTTTTAAATTGTTCAATGAAAGGTCTTGTTTCCTCACAATCACACCCATGTCCTGCCACTAACAAGTCCACTTCATCCCAAAGATCCTTTATTTTGGAGTAGTAAATAGTGACTGAATCTGTGCCTTGGATCAATGATCCTATCATCTTCCACAGCCTATAAGTTTGAGTTAGATTCGATTTATCAAATCGTTCCTTAAACTCGCTCCAAACCTTTGACACATTTGATGCATAAATGATGCTAGGTTGCAATTTCAGCGCCACTGTCTTTCCTATCCATGATAGCACCACAACATTACATCTTTCCCACGGATTTGCTAATTCACTTTTGTATGAGCCTTTTACACAAGTTCTTTCTATGAACCCTAACTTGTTCTTCACCAACAGTGCTGTTCACATAGCTCAACTCCATTGACCTTAATTTTCTGGGCATGTGAGTTTTATGTCGATCAATGTCATACCAGGTGTGTCCGATTCTCTCAAATACAAAGGATGATTATGATCAATTCGAGGAATTTCAACTTCTGGTTCTCCCATGGCCGACTTGCTTCACCAATGGCTTCCTATGAATAAATTGAAAAATTTTGGTCCTAAATATTGATCGATCACTCTGATACCATGATAGAATCTGAGATCTATCCTCACAAACTCAGATTCATACGCATGCAATTGAAGTATGAACAAAAACAAATTGAACAATATTGTAGAGAGAGAAAGTAGAGAGAAGCAGAAGATATTAATTCTATATTAACTAACATTTGGAATGAACAATATTAACTAATATAACCACTTCACGGTGGTTAGTGGAGAAGGTCTGTGAAATGACAAAATTACCCCTCTCCTAATACCCTAACCTATACATACACTACACTACTCCTCACTCAACAAATTGACACCTGACTTGCTTTATCATCTACACCGCTATATATATATATATATATATACATATACACAGAAAACCAGCTCGCGCGCGCCAAGGTTTGAAACAGAAGATGGAGTATAACCGTAGTAAAAATTAGCTGATATATAAAAGGTGGAAGATCGATGGTTAAGTTCTGAAGGACGAAGGCAAGTTATATTTCAAGGGTCAGGATTGCTTGTTGTAAATATCATCATTATTTTTTGGTGTAATTAATTCGACCAATTTAAATTCATATCGGGTAACTGATTAATAACTTGTATTAAGCAGGATAAAATACTTTCTATTAAAAAGTTTTTTGTTTCTGAATTTTGACTAAATGACTAAATCATACAATGATTTATTGTGTGTTTCGTTGAGTGATGACCCAATTAAGTAGAAATTATTTTCATGAGGGAGGGAACAAACATAGAGTGCAAACATATGGAGCTATATGAAATCAATACAATTATGATTTAATTGATTCCCCTGACTACCGAACAAGCTAGAATGTGACTTTTTTTTTATTACAACCCGTTTTGACATAGATTTGGCTATTTTGTTAAAAAAAGATTGAAAATATTGTATGTTTATGGAATTTGATCAATTTTTGGGAAACAACTGGTTTAGGGCAGTTTTTTGGGTGAAACTATTTCTTGCACTCGCAAAATTTTATATTTTTTCAAATAAAATATCTGTCCAAACACAACTTTAACTTCTAAAATTTATTTTTCAACACAATTTGAATTTCTTTTTTTAAGTTTCGGCCAAATCTATATCCAAACGCTAGCTTACAAGAAAGTACCTTAGACTTTAGACCTCCAACGGCTCAACTTCGGGGCATTTGCATCTATACCCGCTTTTTGTGTCACATTTTAACTTGTGCCCGTTTTACAAAAAAAATTGCAAGCATACCCGCTTTTTCGCATAACTTCAGCACACGGGACTGAAGTAGCAAAGGCAATCACGCAAAACTTCAGCCCACGGGACTGAAGTAACAAAGGCAATCACGCAAAATTTCAGCATTCTAGTAGTCGGGCCTGAAGTTCAGCTCTAGAGCTGAAGTTTTTGTGTTGTAACTGGAAAACTTCAGCTCTAGAGCTGAAGTTTTTGTGTTGTAATCTAGAGCTGAAGTTTTTATGTTGTAACTGGAAAACTTCAGCTTGGATAAAATTCTCCTCTTGCAGCTCCAAACCACTCAAAATTCCATCGACCTTCTAAATAGGGAGACCTTTTGATTTGACTCTTTGACTAGTTCTTGTTCCTTCTAGCCTTTCTCTTTATAGCTACTATTGATCTCGTAGAAAAATTCACTGCTTGTTCATGGAATACATGTTTTTATTCCTTTCTTTCTTTGAACAAGAAAAAAGGAAGAAATCTGGTTAAATGAGAGTATAAGATAGCTGCAGATTTTGGGTCCCTTTTTTCTGCTTTAATAAAGTTTAATCCATTGATTTAACAGCGATCCTAAAAGAGTGCCACCTTTCTTTTGGTGGAGACGATCAACAAATATCGTACAGCAGTATTCTTGTTTAACAGAGCACTAGGTTTTGTTTTCCCTAGCTAAGCAGTATTCTTCTTCTTCGTTTTAGAAGAAGAAAAAAACGAAGGAGGAGAAAGGGGGCTGAAGTTATTTAAGAAGTGAGTATAAGTTAAAAGTTTAAAAAAAAATAGGTATCGGTTAAATGGGGGCGGCCCCGTACAATTTTTACCTCAACTTAGTAGCGGTAAATAGGTCCTTTATCCTCGTAGAATCCTATGGGTAATATCTTCAATTCAATTCCTTATCGTCTTCTTTATAATTCAAGCATTTACAATTGTCTCTATCTGTTAAATATTAATTGTTGTATATGCTATCATCTTAAATTGATGCTAACGTACTTGAGATTCGCCATTTATTAGTGAATTCGACAATCACATCTCTCGCAGCTCAGTCAATTCAAATTCTTTTGTTAACAAATAGACTAAATTTGCATTATATACGAACTCTAATTTATATGCATTGAAGTTGTCTTTGTGAAGTATGAGCATGTAAATAATACTTAGTTTATAAAGATTAATAAAATAACACTAAGCATATTGTTTATCCTTAAAATAATATAGTTGAATTTATTCGTGGTTTCTAGACAAATGAATTAATTCGATCCTAAAATAATGAAATAATTGAAGAAATATGTAACACTTAGCAAGACGAAAAAGTAGAAATAATGATTCCGGTGACGAGTCCTCCGGACGCAACAGTAATAAGAACAAAAAGTAAGAAGATAAAATTGTATAGAGCTTTGAATAGATTTAGTATCAGTTTACCAGAAAATTTGTGTCTTTTACAATGATAACAGAGCTCACTATTTATAGCTACATCTAGGAAACAACGTCCTAGGATCGTGCCCTTCTTTAATGTCAATTATGAAGGCCATTGATGAAGGTGTAACAGTGAGCATAAATGACAAATTCTTTGTAACGGGCAGTACACTCAATGCTGTGAAATATTCTTCATTAATGCCACCGGACAAAGGTATTTAGTGTCTCTTTATGAGTGTCATTCCTTTCGGTACCAAACGGGACAATTGCCTTCGGTTTCACGTGTCATTCTTTTAAGCGGTCATCTGGCATAACATATTTTACCCCATACAGATAGGCCCCCTGCTTTCAAGTGACATAACTTTGTGTCACCTGGAAGTTGGTAGAAATGCTCTTTTGGAAGGAATTACTATGATTCTTTATGAAAGGCTTCTGACGATTGATTAGACGCACGTCTCTTCGCATTTAATGTCATGAACACGCGTCATCCCACGATTCAACATAGATTTTGCTGATTATCGAGGTAATCATGAACGTGAATTTAGCCACCTAAACATTTACTTATACGCATCAATCTTCTTCACTCATCCTCCATAACTTTCCAAGCTTTCTATAATCTTCTTTATTGTTCTTCAACCTTTCTTTAGCTCCTTCAAACGGAAAAGCTTTTCTTTCGTCCAAATGGCCTCTTTTTCAAAGAACACCAGCTTTTCAAAGAGCAAGAGTAAAGCCGAGGATGCCGCTCCTCCAATAGTGGATTCCATTATCCCTAGAAGTCTTGTTACAACAAAAGACTTCGAAGAGAAATTCCCTTCAGTTATCCCTCACACGTGGGCCATTGGTAGATACCTTTCTTCCATCCGTCCTTCTAGTATTTCTATTGTGAATGAAGATTGCCGCTGCCATGATTTGGACATTGTTGCTCCTGATCTAACAAAGTGGGTTACCTTACCCAGGGAGGGTTTTACATATTTTTAGATGTATCCCTTTACTTTGGGTGTGTTCTCTTTGAGTGGAGAGCTTGACTCTATTATTACGGAGTTCTGCCTCCGCTACCAGGTGTGTTTGGCACAAGTAAGTCCTTCTGTCTGGAGGACGATTACTTATCTTTAGCATTTGTGTTAAGAGACGGGAAAGGAGCTATCTTTAGCTCATGTGATGAATCTCTATTCCCCCAAAATCTTCCGCGGGGAATGATACATTTCCGCAAATACGGCCACCATACTCTATTATCTAGCATGGATGATGATAACGATTGTGGGTGGATGTAACGGTTCGTTGTAGTTGCCACTAGTGACATCATCCCGGCAACGGCTTCATCCTTTCTGGAAGTGTGGAATCTCACTCGTAAGCTCCTTGTTTAATATTTATTTTATTAGGGATTTTTCCATATCCGTATTGATCCTCCATCCTTCGCCTGTTTCAACAACTTGATGGGTTCCACCTAGGGTTGAAGGCTTGGACCAGTGGGTCCAGAAAATCTTGGACATCACTACGCCCGAAACCCCACATGAAAGAACTGGCCCTCAAATATAGGTGAAAGGCCAAAAATCATGGTAACTTAAACTCATTTTGTTTGAGCATTTTACGTGAAGAAATTGATTGATCTGTTCTTGGCGAGCGCAAAACACACACATAAATATGCTCGCTAGTTGAATATAGTATAATATAATATTGTATCCACATGTATTGGATTTAAATAGTGTTCTTGTAGTTTCTAGCTTGATTGCTATCCAAGATAATCAACAATTGAGATTTATATGATTACGAACTAAAATTAACTAAGAATCTATTGTTATTGACTAATGATAATCGAACAAGAAGCAAGCAAAGAAGGTTATTAGTGGGAGAAAATAGGATTTTGATAGGATAGGTACAAGATGATTGTTTGGGATCTAGCTCTAGATATTTTACTTCTAATGTTCAAGTGAGTCTCTTGAATTCACTCAATTATTAGTTCAACGTTTAGTATAAAACTAAGTTAAGCTCGGTGAAGATATACAAGAATTCGTAGTGGATTGGTCCTTAGGAGAACCTCTCTCGATTATCCTCCTAACTAGGTTTAATCAACAATTTAACTAGCCTCTTCCGATTGTTAAGAAGAATTAATGAATTCAACTAACAAAGTAATGCAAAGATATACAAGTTATGCCTCTCTCGATTACATGAACAAGTGAATACAGATGCAACATTTAAATCATCCAAAATGATTCAATACATACAACTAGAGTTATAATCCATAAACAAATATCAATACACTAAATCCATTAAACCCTAAAGGGAACTACTCCATAGATATGGAGTAATTCATCACAAATATATTTAAAGTAAAGGAAAACATAAAACGATGCAAATTCGTGTCTTGAGTGAGATTGAATGATGAATTCCTTGTGCTTTTGTTTCTCCAACTCCTCCTTAGCCTCCTTAGGTATTAGATGTGTCAAAAATCCTCAAAATAATATTTTTTTCATGTATATATACCAAGTAGGGTCGGGACCAAATGAAAACACCTTTTCCTACACGAAATAGGACAATTACTCTGTAAAATTTGCACAGGTGCGCCGCATGGGGCGATTATGATGACCCAAGGGGTCATTTTATGAATTAAGACTTTGTTATAGGTTTATTATCCATAAAAAGACTAATTTTAAATACATCGATTTGTATGCGCAGTCCGGGCATGAAACCGGAAAGCTTTTATGTGAAAATTTAAGAAATAATGATTTTTATAATTAAAGTTTGGTTTTAGTTGACTTTGGTCAATATTTTGAGTAAACGGACCCGGATTGGTGTTTCGACGATCCCGGAAGGTCCACGGTTAAATATGAGACTAGCGCATGTGCCCGGAATTTAATTCCGAGGTCCCAAGCCTTAGAAATCAATTTTTGAAAGAATTTATTTTTCTGAATTATCAATGAAATAAAGAAAACAATTAATGTTTAAAACAATTGGTATCGGGCCCGTATTTTGGTTCCGGAGCTCGATACATGTTTGTTATGATGTTTAAGTACTATTTGGTGAGAATCAGAGTTTATTTGACGTGATTCGGACGTCCGATTGAGAAATAGTGAAATTTAAGTGTTCATGAGAAAAATGATGAGTTTTGAGATTAAATTCATAATTTTAGATGTTATTTTCATGATTCGATTGCACGAGAAAGTCTGTATGATGTTTTTAGACCTGCGTACATATTTGGTTTAGAGCCCCGAGGGCTCGGATGAGTTTCGGATAAGCCACGAGATGTTTTACACTTAGAAAAGTTGCTTGTTTTTTTCTATTTCTGCTGCCCAGTCACAAAAACCAGATTTTTTTTGAATGTTTTAGAAATATTCACACAGTTAGAAAGGAGTATTTTATAAGGTAATTAAATAAATTTTAATGCTAAACGTAAACTAGTAATCTGATAAAAATAAAAATTAGTCGATTGTCGCAATATAAATGGTATAATACATATAAATTTACACAATCAGAATATAGCTAATATAACCATAGTACTAATGTACTATATCTTAACGTGAGGACTTTAAGACAAAAACAAAAGGAAAAAAAAATAAGAGCACAACACTGTTTCGCAACTGAGAAAGGAGGAAACCCCTATTTTTCGAACTACCAAGACCTAGAGGTGATTTTCTTCACCCAGGTTTATCTCCGAAGTGTTGGTAAATAATTCTAAACTCTACCCTTCAATTACCCAATATTTTTCATCACTTTTCAATCAAAAAGTAAAAATTTCATGGTAAAAAATGAGGGTTTGGGTAGAAATAGGGAATTTTGTAAAAATCGAATCTTTACCTCGAATTGATGTCGGATTTCGAAATTAAGTACATATACTGACTCGAGGGTGAATGGGTAAACATAATTTGGTATGAACCCCGAGTTTGGACCAGGCGGGCCCGGGGTCGGGTTTTAACTTTTTTTGAGAAAACTTAGGAAAAATTATTATTTTCAGTAAAGTTAGTTCCTTTAGCATTAATTAATGATATTAAGCTAATTATGATTAGATTCGAGTGGGTCAGAGCAAGATGCTAAAGGAAAAGTTGTAATTGAGCAGTGAGTGGCCTGCGAATTTGAGGTAAGTGCTTGATTTAATCTTGACTTGAGGGAATAGGAATCCCCACTTAATTGTTATGTGAATTTGCATGTGTGTGGTGTATAGGTAAGGTGACGAGTATCTACGCACTACTAAATTATCTGTTAAGCATGATCCCTTCCCCGTTTTCAATTTGTTTGATTCATGGCTTAATTGTTTTATGTTTATTAATATTTCTATGACTACTTGGCTTTATTAACTTGTTGTAAATTCTTGTTTCAATTATTTTGGTAAGTGTGGTTGTTTCCTTGGTTTCACTGTAGAAGGTTGAACGGGTTGACATTATTTTATGAGATATATACATTTCTGTTGGTTTCATTTTGAGATAATGTTGATGACGTTTGTGAGAAATATCATTTACTGTTTATGACCGTTGAGACAAAAAGTATTGTGAAAGGTTTTGATTTGAAATGTGAAATTCTTTGTAAATAATGTGATATGATATGTCCGGTAAGAGCGGGTTGCACACCGCAATAAGGAGTAATAAGGGTGGACATGTGGGATCGGGTTGCACGCCGCAACAGGAGCAATAAGGGTGATATATATATATATATATATATATATATATATATATATATATATATATATATATATATATATATATATATATATATAGGGAGGAGCAATAAGGGTGGACAGGTGGGAGCGAGTTGCACGCCGCAACAAGGAGCAATAAGGGAGGATACTTATATTTTACTGATTTTCAAAGAAAATAAAGATTTGAAAACTTACTACTTTACTTCACTATATTTTTTTTCATATTTTGCACTACTTTTATTTTAAAGTTAACGTTTGGAAATTTGGAAACTTACGTGAGAATTGGTTATAGCTGAGGCTTGGAAAAGGTGACTGAGTTATTTTAATTGTTGCTATAATTATTATTTATTTGTTTTAGATTTCCTTCTTGCTTTATTTTATATTGTTCACAGTTATATTGTTAATGCCCCGCCGTAGTCTTGTCACTACTTCGTCGAGGTTAGGCTCGGCACTTACTCAGTACATGGGGTCGGTTGTACTGATACTACACTCTGCACCCTTTTGTGCAGATCCAGATACCGTCTAGCATTAGAGACTTTAGTAGCGGTCATTCATAAGTTGGAGACATGAGGTATATCTGCCAGCGTCCGCAGATTCCTGGAGTCTTCTCTTAGTTTTATAGAGACTGTTTTATTTTACTCAAAACAGATATATTATTTCTTTCAGCTATTATTTGTAGTATTCTTATAAGTTCGTGAATTGTCACACCAGACCCTGGGTAGTCTTAGAGTTATATATTTAGTTCGTGACTTGGTTTATTTATTCGTTTATTATTTTATTCATGAAGTTATTTTTGGGAACTATTAGATTTATTTATTTTTAAATTGTCTTATTGTGTTTTAATAATTATTCAAAGGGGAAATGGCTAATCAATTTCTAACATTGACTAACCTAACAAGTGTGGTGTTAGGCGCCATCACGGCCCTAAGGCTGAGAATTTGGGTCGTGACAAGTTGGTATCAGAGCACTAGGTTGCTTAGGTCTCACATTCACGAACAAGCTTAATAGAGTCTGAAGGATCGGTACAGAGACGTCTGTACTTATCTCTCAAAGGTATTGAGTTAGGAAACAACTCCATTTTTTATTTCTATTCTATCGTACGATTCTTGTTATCTCAAATACTGATTGAATTCTTCTATTCTCCCGCAGATGGAGAGAACACGTGCTTCCTCTTCCGCTGAACAACATTCCGGTCCTCTAGCAGCAGCAGCTCCTACTAGGGGCAAAGGCCGAGGCCACGCTAGAGGCCGAGGAAGGGGCAGGACTCAGCCCATTGCTTAGGCAGCAGCCCCAGCTGTGGAACCTCAGATTGAGATTAATGAGGGGGTTCCAGCTCAGGTCGTTCCAGCGGGACCAACTCAGGACCCAGAGGGGCTTATTGCTACCTCGGTACTTCATGACGCTTTGGTCCGTTTAGTGGGTATTATGGAGAGTGTAGCCCAGACTGGCACATTTCCTGTTGCAATAGCCATATCTCAGGCTAGAGGAGGGGTCCAGACTCCTGCTACCCATAGTCCAGTTCAGACTACTCCTTAGATTCAAACCCCGGCAGCCAATCTGGTTGGGGTTATTCAGCCAATTGCTCCAGCGCCGCCCGTTGATAGTGCAGCTATGTCCACCAATGCTTTGTGGAGATTGGACAGGTTCATTAATCTATTTCCTGTGCATTTCAGTGGTGAGACTTCAGAGGATCCTCAGGAATATTTGGATAGTTGTCATGAGGTTCTGCATAATATGGGTATTTTGGAGACCAATGGGGTCAATTTTGCTGCCTTCTAGATGACCGGTTCCGCCAAGAAATAGTGGAGGGATTATTTTTTAACTAGACCAGTTGGGTTGTCTGCCTTGACTTGGGATCAGTTCTCTTATCTTTTTTTAGAGAAGTTCTTGCCTGTTACTACTCGAGAGGAGAAGCGTCGTCAGTTTGAGCGACTTCAGTAGGGCAACATGACTGTGACCTAGTATGAGAATTGTTTTGTGGAGTTGTCTAGACATGCTATTCTTTTATTGCCCACAGAGAGAGAGAGAGAGAGAGAGAGAGAGAGAGGGTCAGACGGTTTATTGAGGGCCTTGCTCAGCCCATCAAGTTGCAGATGGCCAAGGAGACAGGGACCGAGATTTCTTTTTAGGATGCAGCTAATGTGACTAGGAGAGTTGAGTCGGTTCTCATGATGGGAGGTCAGGAGTCTGACAAGAGACCTCGCCATTCCGGTGGTTTCAGTGGTGCCTCATCTGGAGGCGGTGCTTCATTTAGCAGAGGCCAGTCTTCCAGGCCATTTCATTCAGCACTATAGGCTTCAAATGGTACTTCGGGTGGTTGTGGTTCTTATATGCCCCCTTCTGCTCAGCCAGCCTACACTGCACCATCAGCTCCTATTAGAGCACCTCCTCTACAGAGTTATTGTCGAGGTCAGCCGGCTCGTCAAAGTCAATCTTCAAATCATGAGGGATGTTTTGAGTGTGGTGAATATGGGCATATTCGGAGAGCTTGTCCGAAACTCTCGGGTAATCAGCATCAGTACCAGGGTTCTCGTGCTATAGTTCCAGCACCACCTGCCCAGCCAGCCAAGGGTAGGGGTTATATAGCTAGAGGTAGAGGCCAGAATTTTAGAGGTGGAGGTCAGGTAGCTAGGGGTGGAGGCTAGCCCACTAGAGGTGGAGGTCCTCCTAGAGATGTGGTATAGGGTGGCGGGGCCCAGCCCCGATATATGCATTTCCAACCAGGCCTGAGGCGGAGTCCTCCGATGCTGTTATTACAGGTATCGTCTCAGTTTGTGATAGAGCTGCTTCAGTTTTGTTTGATCCGGGATCTACTTATTCTTATGTTTCATCCTATTTTGCCTCGTATTTGATTGTGCCCCATGATTCCTTGAGTGTTCATGTTTATGTATCTACGCCGGTGGGGGATGCTATTGTGGTAGATCGTGTATATCGTTCGTGTGTAGTAGTCATTGAGGGTCTTGAAACTAGTGTGGATCTTTTGCTTCTAGACATGGTCGATTTTGATGTTATATTGGGCATGGATTGGTTGTCGCCTTATTATGCCATCTTGGACTGTCACGCCAAGACAGTTACGTTAGCCTTGCCGGGGTTGCCTCAATTAGAATGGAAAGGGACTCCTGGTCATTCTCCCAGCCGAGTGATTTCATATGCCAAGGATCATCGCATGGTTGAGAAGGGATGTTTGGCCTATTTGGCTAGTATTCGTGACTCCGATGCTGAGGTTTCTTCTATAGAGTCTGTTCCTATCGTTCGTGAGTTTCCCGAGGTATTTCCTGCAGACCTGTCGGGCATGCCACCCGACAGGGATATTGATTTTTGTATTAATGTGGCTCCAGGCACTCAGCCTATTTCCATTCCTCCTTATCGGATGGCCCCACCAGAATTCAAAGAGTTGAAAGAACAGTTGCAAGACTTGCTTGATAAGGGTTTTATTAGACCCAGTGTCTCGCCTTGGAGTGCACCAGTGTTGTTTGTAAAGAAGAAAGATGGGTCGATGAGGATGTGCATAGATTACCAGCAATTGAATAAAGCTACTATCAAGAATAAATATCCATTGCCGAGAATTGATGATTTATCTGATCAGCTTCAGGGTGCCAGGGTGTTTTCAAAAATTGATCTGAATAAGGCTACCATCAGTTGAAGATTAGAGCATTTGATGTTCCTAAGACAGCCTTTCGGACGAGGTATGGGCATTATGAATTTCTGGTCATGTCCTTTGGATTGCCTAATGCTCCAGCACCCTTTGTGGATTTGATGAATAGGGTTTTCAAGCCTCATCTGGACTCTTTCGTAATCATGTTCATTGATGACATTCTTATATACTCCCGCAGTCGGGAAGAGCATGAGCAACACCTCCGTATAGTGCTCCAGATTTTGAGAGATAATCAGTTGTATGCAAAGTTCTCAAAATGTGAGTTCTGGTTGAATTCAGTAGCTTTCTTGGGACATATTGTATTAGATGAGGGTATTCAGGTTGATCCTAAGAAAATAGAGGCAATCAAGAACTGGCCTAGGCCCACTACAGCAACAAAAATCAGAAGTTTCTTGGGTTTGGCGGGTTACTACCATCGTTTTGTGGAGGGGTTCTCATCTATGGTAGCCCCAATGACTAAATTGACTCTGAAAAGTGCCCCATTTAAATGGTCAGACGAGTGCGTGGTGAGCTTTCAGAAGCTCAAGATAGCCTTGACTTCAGCACCGATGTTAGTGTTACCATCAGGTTTGGGTTCTTTCACAGTGTATTGTGATGCTTCCCGAGTTGGACTTGGAGCAGTATTGATGCAGGATGGCAGGGTGATTGTATATGCATCTCGACAGTTGAAAGTTCATGAGAAGAATTATCCTATTCATGACTTAGAGTTTGCAGCCATTATTCATGCATTGAAGATTTGCAGGCACTATCTTTATGGCATGCCGTGTGAGGTTTTCACTGACCATCGCAGTCTCCAGTACTTATTCAAGCAAAAGGATCCAAATAAAGGCAGCGGAGATGATTAGAGTTACTGAAAGATTATGATGTCACTATATTATATCATCCAGGGAAGACCAACGTGGTGTTTGATGCATTGAGTAGAAAGGCGATGAGTATGGGCAGCCTTGCATTTATTCCAATCGGTGAGTGACCATTAGCTTCAGACATTCAAACTTTGGCTAATCAGTTCGTGAGGTTGGATATTTTGCCCAGCAGTGTTCTAGCTTGTATAGTCGCTCGGTCTTCTTTGATTGAGCGTATTAGAGAGCAGCAAGATGATGACCCACATTTGATGGTTCTTAGGGACACAGTTCGATGTGGTGGTTCCAAGCAGGTTACAGTTGGAGATGACGGTGTTTTGAGGATGCAGGGTCGTATATGTGTGCCTAATGTTGACGGCCTTCGTGAGTTAATCCATGAGAAGGCTCACAGTTCTATGTATTCTATTCACCCAGGTGCAGCCAAAATGTACCAATACTTGAGACAACATTATTGCTGGAGAAGGATGAAAAAGGACATTGTTGCCTATGTGGCTCGTTGCTTAAATTGTCAGCAGGTGAAATATGAGCATCAAAGACCTGGTGGTTTGCTTCAGCAGATAGAGATTCCTGAGTGGAAGTGGGAGCGTATCACTATGGACATTATTGTTGGACTCCCACGGACTCAGAGGAAATTTGATGCAGTTTGGGTTATTATGGATAGGCTAACTAAATCAGCACATTTCATTCCTGTGGCAAGTACTTATACTTAGGAGAGGTTGGCAAAGATAAATATTCGAGAGATTGTTTGCCTTCACGGTGTGCCCGTGTCTGTCATTTCTGATCGAGATACGCAGTTTACTTCACACTTTTGGAGGGCAGTTCAGCATGAGTTGTGTACCCGAGTTGAGTTGAGCACAGCATTTCACCCTCAGAATGCTATTCAGATTTTGGAGGATATGCTCTGCGCCTGTGTTATTGACTTTGGAGGTTCTTGGGATCAGTTCTTGCCGTTAGCGGAGTTTGCTAATAATAATAGTTATCAGTCGAGCATTCAGATGGCTCCTTATGAGGCATTATATTGTAGACGGTGCAGATTGCCAGTTGGATGGTTTGAGCCAGGAGAGGCTCGATTATTGGGTACAGACTTAGTTCAGGAGGCCTTAGATAAGGTCAAGATTATTCAGGAAAGACTTCGTCCAGCTCAGTCTAGGCAAAAGAGTTATGCCGATCATAAGGTTTGTGATGTGACATTCATGGTTGGAGAGAGAGTATTGCTTCGGGTATCGCCCATGAAGGGTGTTATGAGATTTGGTAAGAAGGGCAAGTTGAGCCCTAGGTATATCGGGCCGTTTGAGATTCTTGATAGAGTGGGGGAGGTAGCTTATAGGCTTGCATTACCTCCAGGGTTATCCTCAGTTCAACCGGTATTCCACGTGTCTATGCTCCTGAAATATCATGGTGACCCGTCCCACGTGTTAGATTTCAGCTCTGTCCAATTGGACAGAGACTTGACTTATGAGGAGGAGTCGGTAGCTATTTTAGACCGGTAGGTTCATCAGTTGAGGTCTAAGAGTTTTCCTTCAGTTCGAGTGCATTGGAAAGGTCAGCCCATTAAGGCAGCTACTTGGGAGTCCGAGTCGGACATGCAGAGTAGATATCCACACTTGTTTGCCAATTCAGGTAATTTTCTATGTCCGTTCGAGGACGAACGTTTGTTTTAGAGGTAGAGATTGTGATGACCCAAGGGGTCATTTTATGAATTAAGACTCCGTTCTAGGATAATTAGCCATAAAAAGACTAATTTTAAATACATCGATTTGTGTTCGTAGTCCGGGCGTGAACCGGAAAGCTTTTATGTGAAAATTTAAGAAATAATGATTTTTATAATTTAAGTTTGGTTTTAGTTGACTTTGGTTAACATTTTGAGTAAACGGACCCAGATCGGTATTCCGACGATCCCAGAAGGTCCACAATAAAATATGAAACTTGTGCATGTGCCCGAAATTTAATTCTGAGGTTCCAAGCCTTAGAAATCAATTTTTGAAAGAAATTGTTTTGCTGAATTATTAATGAAATAAAGAAAAAATTAATATTTGAAACCATTGGTATCGGGCCCGTATTTTGGTTCTAGAGCTCGATACATGTTTGTTATGATATTTAAGTATTATCTGTGAAATTTGGTGAGAATCGGAGTTTATTTGATGTGATTCGGACGTCTGGTTGAGAAATAGTGAAATTTAAGTGTTCTTGAGAAAAATGATGAGTTTTGAGGTTAAATTCATAATTTTAGATATTATTTTCATGATTAGAACGCACGAGCAAGTCCGTATGATATTTTTTGACTTGCGTGCATATTTGGTTTAGAACCCCGAGGGCTCGGATGAGTTTCGGATAGGCCACGGGATGTTTAACACTTAGAAAAGTTGTTGGTTTTTTTTTTCTGTTTCTGCTGCCCAGTCACAAAAACCAGATTTTTTCTGAAGGTTTTAGAAATACTCACACAGTTAGAAAGGAGTATTTTATAAGTTAATTAAATAAATTTTAATGCTAAACGTAAACTAGTAATCTGATAAAAATAAAAATTAGCCGACTGTCGCAATATAAATTGTATAATACATATAAGTTTACATAATCAGAATATAGATAACATAATCATAGTACTAATGTACTATGTCTTAACGTGAGGACTTTAAGACAAAAGCAAAAGGAAAAAAATAAGAGCACATCACTGTTTCGCAACCGAGAGAGGAGGAAACCCCTATTTTTCGAACTACCAAGACCTAGGCGATTTTCTTCACCCAAGTTCATCTCCGAAGTGTTGGTAAATAATTCTAAACTCTACTCTTTCAATTACCCAATATTTTTCATCACTTTTCAATCAAAAAGTAAGAATTTTCATGGTAAAAATTGGGGGTTTGGGTAAAAATAGGGAATTTTGTAAAAATCAAATCTTTACCTCGAATTGGTGTGGGATTTTGAAATTAATTGTATATTCAGGCTCGGAGTGTATGGGTAAACGTAATTTGGTCCGAACCCCGAGTTTGGACCAGGCGGGCCCGAGTTCGGGTTTTAACTTTTTTCGAGAAAACTTAGGAAAAATTATAATTTTTAGTAAAGTCAGTTCCTTTAGCAGTAATTAATGATATTAAGCTAATTATGATTAGATTCGAGCGGGTTAGAGCATGATTCTAAAAGAAAAGTTGTAATTGAGCAGTGAGTAGCCTGCGAATTTGAGGTAAGTGCTTGGTTTAATCTTGACTTGAGGGAATAGGAATCCCCACTTAATTGTTATGTGAATTTTCATGTGTGTGGTGTATAAGTAAAGTGACGAGTATCTATGCACTACTAAATTGTCTGTTAAGCATGATCCCTTCCCTGTTTTTAATTTGTTTGATTTATGGCTTAATTGTTTTATGTTTATTGATGTTTCTATGACTACTTGGCTTTATTAACTTGTTGTAAATTCTTATTTCAATTATTTTGGTAAAGTGTGGTTGTTTCCTTGGTTTCATTGTAGTACATATAGGTTGAACGGGTTGACATTGTTTTATAAGATATATACAATTCTGTTGGTTTCATTTTGAAATAATGTTGATGACCTTTGTGAAAAATATCGTTTACTGTTTATGACCGTTGAAACAAAAAGTATTGTGAAAGTTTTGATTTGAAATGTGAAATTCTTTATAAATAAAGTGATATGATATGTCTGGTAGGAGCGGGTTGCATGCCGCAACAAGGAGTAATAAGGGTGGATAGGTGGGATCGGGTTGCACGCCACAACAGGAGCAATAAGGGTGATATATATATAGGGAGGAGCAATAAGGGTAGACAGGTGGGAGCGGGTTACACGCCGCAACAAGGAGCAATAGGGGAGGCCACTTATATTTTACTGATTTTCAAAGAAGACTAAAATTTGAAAACTTACTATTTTACTTCACTATATCTTTTTCATACTTTGCACTACTTTTATTTTAAAGTTAACGTTTCGAAATTTGGAAACTTACGTGAGAATTGGTTATAGCTGAGACTTGGAAAAGGTGATTTGAGTTATTTTAATTGTTGCTACAATTATTATTTGTTTGTTTCAGATTTCCTTCTTGTTTTATTTTATATTGTTCACAGGTTATATTGTTTATGCCCCGCCGTAGCCTCGTCACTGCTTCGTCGAGGTTAGGCTCGGCACTTACTCAGTACATGGGGTCGGTTGTACTGATACTACGCTCTGCACTCTTTTGTGCAGATCTAGGTATCGACCAGCGTTAGAGACTTTAGTAACGGTCATTCATCAGTTGGAGACACGAGGTATATCTGCCGGCATCCGCAGATTCCTAGAGTCTTCTCTTAGTTTTATAGAGACTGTTTTATTTTACTAAAAACAGATATATTATTTCTTTCAGCCCATTATTTGTAGTATTCTTAGAAGTTCGTGAATTGTGACACCATACCCTGGGTAGTCTTAGAGTTATATATTTAGTTCGTGACTTGGTTTATTTATTCGTTTATTATTTTATTCATGAAGTTATTTATGGGAACTATTAGATTTAATTATTTTTAAATTATCTTATTGTGTTTTAATAATTATTCAAAGGGGAAATGGCTAATCAATGTCTAACATTGGCTTGCCTAACAAGTGTGGTGTTAGGTGCCATCACGGCCCTAAGGCTGAGAATTTGGGTCGTGACAGCGATGCGCCATGCCCCGCCTGTGGAGTTCATCAAGGAGCATCAAGCAAAAAAATGGGCAGTCGCGGCGCCTCACGCGCCGCTCCACAGCTGTGTTGTTTTCTCATAATTCGTCTTTTTCTCAACTTTTTGATATCTAGGTGTAGTTCTCGACCCCCGAATGCGATCTCGTCTTAATCCCTTGGGATTTTACTCAGACTTCAAAGCTCCAAATAGCCCGAATTCGTTCCATAACAGTTACATCACTCGAAATCACTCCTACAAGGCATAAAACACACAATTAGTGAAATACACTAGCGATTAAAGCTCAAAATCAATTAAAGTACAGTAAATTAGAGTGCAATAATTAAGCGACTAAAATACGTAATTATTGCCTACCATCAATACCCCACACTTAAACCACTGTTTGTCATCGAGCAATCAACTATACTTCATATAGACATGAACTTTTTAAACAACTCTCCTAACTCATCACAGCAAGAATATTTAAAATAGACTACGCACAATAGTGTAATATCCTAGCCTCAAGATTTGACTCATAGGTACCACCAATTATTCACAACTTTCTCACTTACTCTACTAATCGAGTTCATTCAATCAAGGATTGTAATGACCCGACCGGTCGTTTTGAGCATTTGTACTTCGCTCGGTAGTTTAGGGGCACGAGTAGCTCCGTATGATGTATTAGGACTTGTGTACAAAATTTGGGTTCATTCCAAGTTGATTTGATACGTTTCGACGTGAGTTTTTGGAAGTCGAAAGTTCGAAAGTTCATTAAGTTTGAATTGAGGTGCATTTCTTCGTTTCGATATTGTTATGTGTATTTTGAGGCCTCAAGTAGGTCCGGATTATGATATGGAACTGTTTGGTATGTTTAGACGGGGTCCCGAGGGGCTCAGGTGAGTTTTGGATAGGTTTGGATTGTGTTGTGCTCGTTTTTCTTATGTTTCGACGTCGTTTCTTCAAGCATAAATGGTACCACATTGAACAAATGAGCTCCCATTTCTGTTTTTATTGAAGCATTAGATCTGTATCGTAATTACGGAGCCGTAGAAAAAAGAATCATCAAAATTGGACATCATATGAGGATTTTATGGTCATTTTACTAAGAATTGGGTTGCCAGATTTTTCATATTAATTACGAAATTGACACTGCTGCGTATTTAAAAATTTGCACTATCTCCAAATATTGAAACCAATATATCTCCTTCAATATAAGGTTAAATGGAGTGATTCAAGAGCCTATCTTGACTAGAATTTCACAAGAAATCCATTGGAGGTATCAAAACTGAGTTTTGAGATCTTTAGGCACAAGAAATGATGTAGAACAATGTTAAAACAAAGGTTTTATGCATTTAACATATTTTGAGTTGGAGAGCTCGGGATTGGGCAATTTTTCGAGGTGCTTTTCAGCATATGAATTGGGGTAAGTATTCTCTACTCAGTTTTGGTTATATTTCATGAATATATCTTCGATTTTAGCTTTTGGTTGATGAATTTTAAAGAAGAAATCGGGGGTTTTGGCCTAAAGTTTCATAGTATGAATTTTTGAGTTTTGAATATTGATTCGGAGTCGTATTTGAGTGAAACTAGTATGGTTGAACTCGTAATTAAAGGGGTTGACGGATTTTATGAGTTTTGTCGGGTTTCAAAGTGCGGGCCCGGGCTGGGTTTTTTGGTCGATTTTGGGCTTTTGATTAAAGATTCGACCTTTTTCAATTGAGATTGGTTCCTTTAGCATTGTTTGATATATTTGAGTTGCTTTTGATTAGTTTCGAGCCATTCAGAGGTCGGAATGAGCATGATGGGATTCTTGGAGCATCGCTTGGCTTGCTCGGTGTCAGAATTGGCTTGTTTAAGATAAGTAACTCTTCTAAGCTTAGTGCTGAGGGTATGAAACCCCAAACTACGTGTTATGTGATTGGTATTGAGGTGACGCACATGCTAGGTGACAGGCGTGTGTGTGTGCATCCTATGAAATGGGACTCTGTTGTTCCCATGGCCCTGTATAGTGGCCCTATTTTGTTGATATTTGTGTTTTCATTATGTGATAAAGTAATTGAGTTGTCAGTCATGCTAAATATCATGTATAGGCTTTATGCTGATATTGTTTGTACCCATAGTGGTTATTTCTTACTATCATCTCACTGATTTTCATTGATATTTTGTACTCAGTTATATTTATGCATTCATATTGTATCTCAGTCTCAGATGTTGTTGTTGATGCATCATAACATTGTTGTCGGGCTAGTTTCATGACATTTTGAGCCCGTGAGCGAGGCTGGAGAGAGTGATGATTGAGTGAGGCCTAGATATGATAGGGCTGCATCATGTCGGATCGGGCAGCACGCTGCAGCGATATATAGATCGGGTTGCATGCCACAGTGATATTGGGTCGGGCTGCACGCCGCAGCGATATAGCGCTTGGGCTGTAGGAGCCCCTCCGGAATCTGTACATCCCCAGTGAGCGCAATCGAATATATATATATATATATATATGGATCGGGCTGCACGCCGCAGTAGTTATTATACAGCGTTGAGTGATTTAGTGTGCTGAGTATTGAGCTTAGCAAGAGAGGATGCAAGGTAATGAGATTGAGTGCTCTGAGAGTGTGAGTACATGTTTCATCTCTGAGATACATGGCATTCACATGCATACATGACATACAGGCATAGAGATGCATTCTTGCTCATGTTATATAGTATCACGCCATTCATGATTTATTATAAACATTAATATGTGGGTATGGAGAGGCACTTTATACTTGTTATTTGGAAAGAAAATGAAACATTTTATTTATTGTGGAAAGGATATTTGGAAAATTACAGTTTTCAAACTTACTCGTACTTTTGGCATTTTCGGTAAGAGATCTGGGATTTTCTTTCACTGACATATTTGAAAAGCATGACCATTTTTTGGAACTGTGAACGAGCTGAGTATTTTACTTCTGAGATATCTCTTTTATACTTGCATTTATGTTGTTATGAACTGTTGTAGAAATATTGGCTTTGGACCCGATCCTTTGTTAGCTCGTCACTGCTTTCAACCTGAGGTTAGGTTTGTTACTTTTTGAGTACATGGGGTCAGTTGTACTCATACTGCACTTCCTATACAGTGCGTGCAGATTCCGGATGCTGATGTTGCTACGTTCGATGGTTGCTGGATTTGAAGGCATAACCGTGTTCCTACTGTAGCTGCATCTTGTTCACGGTAGCCTTAGACTATAAAATTCTGTTTATGTACTTTTCAAATAGACTGTGTAATTGTTCCATTTTTGCTTTGTAAACTCCATTCGTAAAAGCTCATGATTTGTACTACCAGTCCTTGGGAAATGTATAAGATTTAGATAATTCTCTTGTTTAATTATTTTATTAAGTTAAATGAATCTGGATAATTGTTAATTGGCTTACCTAGCGGGTTGGGCTAGGTGCCATCACGACTGGTGGATTTTGGGTCGTGACAAGTTGGTATCAGGGCTCTAGGTTTATAGGTTCTACAAGTCATGAGCAAGTGTCTAGTAGAGTCTTGTGGATCAGTATGATGACGTCCATATCTATCTTCGAGAGGCTACAGGACATTTTGTATATACTTCCCATCTTTCTTTCCTTATTGTGTGCCATTGATTCATATTGAAACGTTACTCTTTGAATTCCTTCCACACAGTCGTATGTGCATGCGAGCACTCGGTATCAGTTATACATCGACGGCTTTTTATTTTATGGAAGAAGTGCGAGATGTAATTTTGGTATACTGATGATGGGCTAGTCTGGAGGACTTGCGGCCGGGTTTTGACTGTGGTTTGAGCATAGAGGTGTTGATTGTGTGAGCACGTTCTTTTGGATTTATATGTCCGGAAGTGTCCCTATTCGTAGATATTATGGCTAGATGGCTATGTGATGAGTATGATGTGACTGCGAAATGTGTTCATATGGTTTAATGTGACGAGAAGGGTCTGCTTGAAATGTAAAAAGAACTATTTGGTGCTTGATTTTCCATCTTGATTTAATGTATAGTCTCGAGTTATGGGTGGGTTGAAGGGTCTTTTCATGTTGATTAGTTGAGGAGTGAAGTAGATTTCATGTTTCTATATAAGTTCAGACTCGGGAAGATTAAGTGATTGCGTAATGTTTATGACCGTGGAAGGGTATAGAGAGAGGTCGGTTTGAGGCAAAGCAGGTGGGCTATCTCCTGCGAGGTATCCTGAGATTTGTGTGATCCCTATGATTATTTGTTCGGAGTTCTCTTTTACTAGTGAAATATGTGTTGCAATTTGAGTTTAGATAGCTTATGAGAGTCGGCTTGATTGTTACGAGAATGAATACGAGATTTGCAAATGATTTGAGGTATTATATGGTTTGTGTTACATGAACTTATAGAGGATTTAGTTGAATCTCACTGCGATATTATGGTTGTAATAAAGTATGGCATTAGGAGTTATGGTGTTTTTTGATCTATAGCTTTAAGCCAAGTGGGGGAGTCCGCTATTGATATGTTGATTTCACGGTTATGTGTTATATTGGTTTCGGTTTGAGGTATACTTGTGAATGAGTTATGTCTACAGAGGGTGAGATCGAGGATGACTTGAGTAAAGGAAATTCTGGGTAAACTTTATAAGTATATGAGAATCACGGAACGATTTGAGTTGTTATTGGTGAAGGATGTAATATGTATGGAGCAGGAATATATTTAGTTGCATTAAGGTAGAGTTACGTCCTTGTTTGTTGGAGTGCTAATAGGGCACCGGTCGTTCGATCCATTTGGTCAGTCTAATTGAGATTTGAGTAGAGTGGAAGACTCTCGAGAATGGTTCAAATGAATTCAATATTTGAGCGTGGCAATTGGGAATGTTCAGGATGTGTATTTGGATAGAAACTGAGATTCATATTAGAGGATGTCAGGACTTGAGGAGTTTCTATATCATTATGGATTCTACATATCAGTATCAGGAAGGCGAAGGTAATGGCTTTAGATTCGCAGAAGGTCTCTTCAGAGTGGGTATCTCGATTGTGGTACTTTGGTGATGATTAATAGAGCATTTAACGGCTTATGAGCCTTAGGGCGGTGTGGTTTATGCTAGGGTCTCGTATGGTGAGTCTTGGTTGAGTATTGTGGTATTATGGCAAGGAGAAGTATCAATTTGAAGATAATTCAGAAGGAACTAGGATAAATAGGACAATTTGGTAGTAGGTTGGATCGACATGATAATGGATGCGATTGGCTTTTTTGGTCCTTATGAGGTAGTGAGTTTCTATAGGTGTTTTGTGGCAGTACTCTTGGGTTTTGGTGGCCTCGTGGCTTAGTTGAGTTAGAGAGAATCAGTTCTGATGGTTTGGTTATGTGCAAATAGGTTTCGGAGAGTTCTCGGTGGTTTCTACCACGGTTTGAGATGTATATTTTCTACTGGCGTGAGGAGCTTGTGATGTATAGTGATTTTCTCCGGATGAAATCAAATGGAAAGTTATTGGCTAATTCAGTGATTAGTTGCTTGTGACTCCGAGTGGATTACGAAGTTATCGTATTTTTTGTATGGCATAGTATATGCGGTGTGTTGTGTAGGATTGAGATTTGCATGTGTAAGATCATGGTTCAGTTTTGAAGGGGAGGTCATGAGTCCTTAGGCAACATGGACAGTTTCAGATGACTAGGTAAATAACATTACTATTTGGTATGGCTTGATGAGGGTATACATTTCAGAAGGGGGGATGTGTTTTGATTTATGGATACTTCATTGGTATTGTGATACTCTCCTAATTGATAGACTGCTGGTGTTCAAATTTTTCTTTGTGGTACAGAAGAATTATAGAAATATTCCTCGCAGGATGATCGTGTATGAGAGATGTGTTAGACATTCAGGCGGTGGAGTTGGGATCAAATATGGTGCTTTATGTGTTCTATGGATTTGGAGACTGGGAGCTCTCAACAGCAGATTGTTGCATGGTTGTGGACTGTGAAGTGTGGTCGAAGCTATCCAGGTGATAGTATGTGTTATGATTCACTCATTGTGGACTTTTGGAGGATTATTTATCTATTTGTGGGTGACTAGAGTTCATTTGGGGGTCCATTGGTAGGCACAATTAGGATATGTATTCTACACCGAGTCGGATTGGTTGGCTCCATGCTTCTATTGCTGAGGGATGTACCATTTGGATGGTGTTGATACTATTCGTGTTCTGAAATAATCTATGAGTTACTCTTATATGCCACTAGGAGTTGTGATTCGTTGGTTATATGCATATATAGTGCGGTTCTATTTGAGCTTTATAGCGGAATTTGAGCGAGATGAGTATTTGGATATTGCATGATTGATTGTGCGTTGGCTATGATCTTTCATAATTGTGGTACTGCATTATTTTCTCTCTATGGTTATGGTAATTCACTTTGGGTGGTTGATGTCGAATTTTGCGTGGCTATTGATTTTAAGCATGGTGGCTCGAGGTACATAATATGGACCAGCGTTTGGATGGGTCACGCATTGTAGCGGAGTTATGTTGAAACATGATCATTTGTGTTAGATTCGTGTGTTTTGGTTATATGGTGTGTGATAGGTTCTTAGCATTGCTTTGTAGTGGTACCTGTTGAGCTTGCGAGATAGTTCCTTTGTCTGAGTCATTTTCCATGATTGAGTACATTTGGAATGTTGCTTATTAGTGCACGAATTGCACAAGTTGCGACTTTAGACTGTATTAATGTGTCATGTCACTAGAGTGATTATGTTAGATGGGATGAGGTCATCGTACCTAGAATGGGTGCTATCGGATCAGGCTGCGGTATATTTGGAAGGATATTGATGCTGATCGGCTTAAAAATTTGCTTTAGTTTCTATCAAAAGAGAGGGAGTTCCACAACTTGTTGGTCTGACAAATGGTTATGAGTTTATGCGTGTTTCTTTCATTGTTGGCAGTATATGAAGGTTTTAGAACGAGACTTCATTTGATAAGAGTTTTATTACCGGTATTGGGTTGTTTTGAGCAGCTATGTGATTAGAAGTTATCGCTACGAGTGTTTGAGTTATATGGTATATCATGTGATTTCATCTTGAGTTATGTTTATGGCTTGATACAGCTTGTTCAGACTTATACAGTGTGTAGATGCGAAATTCTGATCTTATAGAAAATTTTGGATGTGGATATTAGATTCGAAGGCTTATGGGCTAGGTTAGATTAAGAAATTTCATTCATGTTGTGTTATCATATCTATATGGGATAGGGTGATGTGAGATCACCCCCGGGTATGTGCATAGTGAGGTTACACGGCAATTTAATGGCTTTTGAAACAACTCTGGGCACGTTCGAGGACGAACGTATGTTTAAGTGGAGGAGAATGTAATGACCCGACCGGTCCTTTTGAGCATTTGCACTTCGCTCGGTAGTTTGGGGGCACGAGTAGCTCCGTATGATGTATTAGGACCTGTGTGCAAAATAAGGGTTCATTCCAAGTTGATTTGATACGTTTCAACGTGAGTTTTGGAAGTCGAAAGTTCGAAAGTTTATTAAGTTTGATTTGAGGTGCATTTCGTCGTTTCAATATTGTTATGTGTGTTTTGAGGCCTCGAGTAGGTCCGGATTATGATATGGAACTGTTTGGTATGTTTATACGGGGTCCCGAGGGGCTCATGTGAGTTTCGGATAGGTTTGGGTTGTGTTGTGCTCGTTTTTCTTATATTTCGACGTCGTTTCTTCAAGCATAAATGGTACCACATTGAACAAATGAGCTCCTATTTCTGTTTTATTGAAGCATTAGATCTGTATCGTAATTACGGATCCATACAAAAAAGAATCGTCAAAGTTGGACATCATATGAGGATTTTATGGTCATTTTACTAAGAATTGGGTTGCCAGATTTTTCATATTAATTACAAAATTGCCACTGCTGCGTATTTAAAAATTTGCACTATTTTCAAATATTAAAACCAATATATCTCCTTCAATATAAGGTCAAGTGGAGTGATTCAAGAGCCTATCTTGACTAGAATTTCACAAGAAATCCATTGGAGGTATCAAAACTGAGTTTTGAGATCTTTTGGCACAAGAAACAATGTAGAACAATGTTAAAATAAGGGTTTTATGCATTTAACATATTTTGAGTTGGAGAGCTCGGAATAAGGCAATTTTTCGAGGCACTTTTCAGCATATGAATTGGGGTAAGTATTCTCTACTCAGTTTTGGTTATATTTCATGAATCTATCTTCGATTTTAGATTTTTGGTTGATGAATTTTAAAGAGGAAATTGGGGGTTTTGGCCTAAAGTTTCATAATATTAATTTTTGAGTTTTGAACATCGATTCAGAGTTGGATTTGAGTGAAACTAGTATGATTGAACTCGTAATTGAATGGGTTGACGGATTTTATGAGTTTTGTCGGGTTTCGAGGTGCGGGCCCGGGTTGGATTTTTTGGCCGATTTTGGGTTTTTGATTAAAGATTCAACCTTTTTCAATTGAGATTGGTTCCTTTAGCATTGTTTGATGTGTTTGAGTTGTTTTTGATTAGTTTCGAGCCATTCGGAAGTCGTAACGAGCGTGATGGGATTTTTGGAGCATTGCTTGGCTTGCTCGGTGTCAGAATTTGCTTGTCTAAGATAAGTAATCTTCTAAGCTTAGTCCTCAGGGTATGAAACCCTGAACTACCCGTTATGTGATTGGTATTGAGGTGACGCACATGCTAGGTGAGGGGCGTGTGCGTGTGCACCCTGTGAAATGGGACTCTGTTAATCCCCTGGCCCTGTATAGTGGCCCTATTTTGTTGATATTTGTGTTTTCATCATGCGATAAAGTAATTGAGCTGTCAACCATGCTAAATATCATGTATAGGCTTTATGCTGATATTGTGTGTACCCATAATGGTTATTTCTTACTGTCATCTCACCGATTTCCATTAATATTTTGTACTCAGTCATATTCATGCATTCATATCGTATCACAGTCTCAGTTGTTGTTGTTGATGCATCATATCATTGTTGTCGGGCTAGTTTCATGACATTTTGAGCCCGTGAGCGAGACTGGAGAGAGTGATGATTGAGTGAGGCTGAGATATGATCGGGCTGCATCATATATGATTGGGCTGCACACCGTAGCGATATAGCGCTTGGACTGTAGGAGCCCCTCCGGAGTCTGTACACCCCCAGTGAGCGTAGTCGAATATATATATATGGATCAGGTTGCACGCCGCAGCAGTTATTATACAGCGTTGAGTGATTTAGTGTGTTGAGTATTGAGCTTAGCAAGAGAGGATGCAAGGTAATGAGATTTAGTGCTCTGAGAGTGTGAGTACATGTTTCATCTCTGAGATACATGGCATTCACATGCATACATGACATACAGGCATAGAGATGCATTCTTCCTCATGCTATATAGTATCACGTCATTCATGACTTATTATATACATTAATATATAGGTATGGAAAGGCACTTTATGCTTGTTATTTGGAAAGAAAATGAAACATTTTATTTATTGTGGAAAAGATATTTGGAAAATTACAGTTTTCAAACTTACTCGTACTTTTGGCATTTTCGGTAAGAGATCTGGGATTTTCTTTCACTAACATATTTTAAAAGCATGACCATTTTCTGGAACTGTGAACGAGCTGGGTATTTTACTTCTGAGATATCTCTTTTATACTTGCATTTATGTTGTTATGAACTGTTGTGGAAATATTGGCTTTGGACCCGATCCTATGTTAGCTCGTCACTGCTTTCAACCTTAGGTTAGGTTTGTTACTTTTTGAGTACATAGGGTCGGTTGTACTCACACTGTACTTCATACATAGTGCGTGCAGATCCCGGATGCTGATGTTGCTACGTTCGATGGTTGCTGGATTTGAAGTCATACCCGCGTTCCTGTTGTAGCTACCTCTTGGTCACGGTAGCCTTAGACTATAAAATTCTATTTATGAACTTTTCAAACAGACTGTGTAATTGTTCCATTATTGCTTTGTAAACTCCATTCGTAGAAGCTCATGATTTGTACTACCAGTCCTTAGAAAATGAATAAGATTTAGATAATTCTCTTTTTTAATTGTTTTATTATGTTAAATGAATCTGGATAATTGTTAATTGGCTTACCTAGCGGGTTAGGTTAGGTGCCATCACGACTGGTGGATTTTGGGTCGTGACAAGGATCAAGTAGGACTTTAATTGGTTTGTAAGTTGCGGGATGGGTAGGATATATTTAGATATAAGAGTGACTACACCTCCCTAAGCACTTTAATACATACACTTTACCTTTCAAAACTCCACACTTATGTCAAACCATAACTCCACCTTCACATCATTATATATTAACTCCCTACTTCTTTAAGCACAATTACATCAAAAGTTGCCACTTATCAAAGAATATTTTTCTCAATAATACAACTATTTTTTTAGTTTTTTTTTCAAGTCACGTGGATCTTACTTTTTAAAAACAGTGCACCTTTCTCCTTATTCCATTAGTTCCACTCAAAAGACAAATCAACCACCCCACACTTCAACCTTTACAATGTTCATAACAATTTCAAGTGCTCATGAGAGTTACAAGGTTCAAATAAATGTTCAATTCAAACAAATGAGTAAGGCTTGTAATGTGGTTTTCAAAGAAACAGGATAACAGACTCAAAGGGGTTAACTAAGATACATAACAATTAGGTGGGTAATATCATATAATTGGCTTAACAAAGAAACTCCTATATCACTTCCAAGACTGAATAAAACTACGATTTCGCTTTGCAAACACACAGGTCAAGCTCTAGACATCAAATGCAATGCATAAAATAATACAGAACCTCACACACACATGGCACATAACTCATTCAGAATTGGATTCATCAAGACACTATAGTCAAAGCAGTTAAGCAAAGTTAAGATCATACAATTTAAGGTACTTACATAAGAGTCAAAAACTGAGCCTAAGAGTCACAACTAAAGTCCTCACTATTCTCAAGGTATAACACAATTAAGATATAATGCTTCAATTCGAAACATAGCACAAGGTTCCACACCTAACAAAAATAAAAACTAACTACACCCGGTTCAAACAAAACCCTTGAAAGAACCGCGACACAAAAACAACCAAGGGGAAATTATTACACTACCTAACAAAAGAAAATCTTTTTTATCTTTTTCCTTTGACTTAAATCCCTCAAGAAACCTGTCGATATGATATCCATCATCGGGAAAAATCAAAAAAATTATAATTTTTCTATTTTTTTTCTATTTTTTCTATCTCTAACTACTAAAAAGCAAAAATAAAACTAATATACATACATACAAATATATCCCCACCCCACACTTTAAGTTGTGGCATGTCCCTATGACACACAATTAAAAAGCATGAGGTAGAGGAAACTTCCCTGAATCTCTAGTTGGGCTCCATTCTTTGCGCCCGAACTATTGCACACATCCATGCAGACAACTTCTTCTCAGCCTTCTTGTGGTATACCGTACACTTATCTTTTTCACTAACTGCAACCTTCTCTTTCGATCCCTTCACTTTCCACTCAACACTTGCAGCTGGCTTCTCCTTTTTCACCCCCATTTCTACATTCATCTTGAAAGTCACAGTCTCTTCATCCACTCTAAGCATGAGTTTTCTATCATGTATATCTAATATTGCTCTACCTTGATAAGAATGGTCTTCCTAAGATTATGGGTATCTCCTTGTTCTCCTCCATCTTTACCACTATAAAATCTACAAGAATAACAAACTTATCCACCCGCACCAAGACATCTTCTACTATCCCCTCGGGTATTATAGTAGTTTGGTCTGCCAGCTGCAAAGATATTAGTGTAGACCTTATCTCTCCAAGCTCATTCTCTAGTTTCTTTTGAATAGACAAAGGCATAAAATTAATTGAGGCACCAAAATCACATAAAGATTTATCAAAGTTAATAGTGCATAAAGAGCAAGGTGTCGTAGAACTCCCTGGATCTCCACACTTTTGTGGGAGTTTATTTTGCAATATTGCACTGCAATGCTCTGTGAGCTTGATCATTGAGGTCTCTTCTATATTCCTCTTCTTTGTAAGGATCTCTTTCAAGAACTTGGAATAAGCTAGCATTTGTGAGAGCACTTCTGTGAATAGCAAGTTTACACTAACCTGTTTTAGCATATCTAGAAATCTCTCAAACTTCTTGTCCAGCTTTTCTCTATAGAGCTTTTAGGGAAAAGGTAAAGCAGGAATGTGCTTGCTATCTTCATTAGATTCTTCCCTCTTCTTTTTCTCTACTCCCTTCTTACCTTTCCTTCTTATCAACTTCAATTTTCAGCTGCTTCCCACCTTTTTTTTTAGGTACGCTCTCTTTTTGGATTGGAGTGGGATCTTTCAACACTTGCCCACTTCTCAAGGTCACAACATTTACCATTTCTTTGGGACTTCTCCCAGTATCAGTTGGGAGAGTTCATGGAATTCTCTCAGACAATATAGTTGCAATTTGTTCCACCTGCTTCTCCAAGTTTCGCAAACATGTGCCAAGTTCTTTGATAGATGCACCATGAGCATCTAATCGCTCATCTACCTTGACAAAGAAGGACTTCATTAGATCTTCTAGCTCATGCTGATTGGATTGTTGACGCTGAAACTGCAGCCTTGGCTAATTCACAAAACCTGGAGATCCTTGTCCCTAAAATCTGGGATTGTTTTGTTGCCATGAATTTGCAGTACCCCCAGCTGACTCTACGAAATATTGGGGTGCTTCTGACCAATTGCATTGAAGTTATAACTCCCAACAACATTAACTTCCTCAGTTGAGGCTTGACACCCATAAGTAGTGTGTCCTCTTCCACATATATCACAAGTTGTGTGAGGCTCATTGTTTATTGAGGTTAAGGTCAGCTTCCTTATTTCTTTGGCCATCACATCAAGTTGTACCTGCATAGATGTGTTAGCACCAACTTGGTGAACACCAGTTGATCTTTTTCTTCCAGCAATCTCATAGGGCCATTGATTTGCATCTTCAGATAACTCATCAAGAATTGTGACTATCTCCACTGGAAACTTCTTCATCAATGGGCCTCCAGCTGCGTGCTCAAAGTTCTACGTGAGGCCGGTGTCAATCCATCCTAAAAGTCCTGGAGTTGCATCTAGAGTTAAATTCCGCTATGTTGACACTTTCTCATTATCTCCTTAAACCTCTCCCAAGCTTCAAACACAGTTTTAGTATCGTTATGACAAAAGTTATGGATTTCTCTTCTAAACTTACCCGTCTTAGCTAATGAAAAATATTTATCAAGAAATTTTCTGGTCATCTCATCCTATGTTCTAATCAATCCATTAGGCAAGCTTTGAAGCCAGTGCTTTGAATCATATTTAAGTGTGAAGGGGAATGCCCTTAAGTAAACTGCATCTTGTGACACACCATTGTATTGAAAGGTGTTCATAATCACCTTGAAGTCCATTAGATGGTTGTTTGGATCTTCGTTTGGCTTTCCTCCAAAGACACAACCATTCTGAAGGGTTTGAAGCAACCCTTGCTTCAACTCAAAATTGTTAACTACAACTGGAAGTGGTCTCCCACTTGAGAAGCCTTAGTTGTAGACTGGTCTAGCATAATCACCAAGTGGTCTCCAAGCACCGGGAGCTATGTTTCCGAACTGCTCTGGAACCAAAGGTTGATTCTAAGCAATTCTCTGATCCCTCTCTTCTTCATATACAAGTTTTGCATCTCTTATAGCTTCTTTCGCAACATCCTTAGGTCTTACATGCGTCAAAAGTCTTCAAAATAATGTTTTCCATGTATATATACTAAGTAGGGTCGGGCCCAAATGAAAATACCTTTTCCTAGTCAAAATAGGATGATTACTCTGTAAAAGTTGCACAGGCGCACCGCATGAGGCGACGCACCATGCAAGGTGCCTGTGGATTTCATTAGGGAGCATCACAATTGACAGTAGCAGAAAAATGGGCAGTCGTGGTGCCCCACGCACCGCGGATGTGTTGTTTCTCAGAGTCTGGCTCTTTCTTGACTTTTTGATATTCAGATGTGGTTCTCAACTCCCGAACGCAATCCCGACTTAATCCCTTAGGCTTACATAGACTTCAAAGATCCAAATAGCTCGAATTTGTTTCATAATATTTACATAACGCGGAATCACTCCGACAAGGCATTAAACACACAATTAGTTCAAAACACTAGCGATTAAAGCTCAAACACAATTAAAGTGCAGTAAATTAGGTGAAATAAGTGACTAAAACATGTAATTATAGCCTACCATCAATTCTACCTTTTTTCTAAAATCAGGTCTACCTACGGGCTCGGTTGTCGTCCCCGAGGAGGATGTTTTGGCTTACCCTGCTGATGCGGCAAGGCTGCTTCAGGAGGCGCGTACTCAAATAGGTGTCTCTTGGAATGCTTCGGCTACAAGTGTTTCATTACGGAGTCCCCGGCTGGAGAACATGCAACCAAAAAGAATTCGTTCCTTTGTGGCCGGAGGAAAGAATAAGAGGGCAAAGACTGCTGCCCTCGAGTCATCTCCAAAAGTTGTGGTGACTAGCTTCTTCCTAGGCCGGTCATAGATACCATGATGATCGACGATGATGGAGAAGCTAGTGATGGAGAATCTTCTCTACATAGAAGGCGATGATCCTCATCAACTCAACAGAATGCTTAATTTGTTGAGTTAGTTACACCAACCTAGGATGATGTATCGACACTTTGGGGGGAGTTTGAGATGGTAGAAAATGCCAACTCCTATTTTTGGGCCCCAGTTGTTGTGCCCGGTGTTGAGGGTCTAAGTACCGGGTCCCTACCATCTTCGGTTGGCGAGCAGCCAATAACCAGCAATGCGTGTGTCACGACTGCTTCTCATACTTTATCTCTTTCTTCCCCAGCTCTTCCGCCAGCAACTGCTACTGAAGGTGTTCTGCCACCTAACCAAAATGAAGGTGTTCCTCTTCCCTAACCCCCCAGCTCATGGGAATTTGGGGCAAAATTATGCTGCCCCCTCTGAAGATTCGCAAAGGAGGAGGAACATTACTCTTTCGATCTCCACCGGATGCAACTTGTTATCCCAGCCAGTGGAACTTGCTAATTATCTGAAGACTTTGGCTTCAAAGAAATATTGGGAAAAGATACAGGCTCTTTCGGGAGAGTGCCTGTTGAACAACGCCATACACAACACCGCAGCGGTACATTCTTTACTTCCTTTGTTATTTCTTATATTTTTGCCTAAACATATTCTGCGTTTGCCTTTCTTGCTTTGTAGGACAATTTCTTACTTCTGAGGGCCTTCAGAGGCTAATTCGTGAAAAGGAAGAAATTACCTCCGCACGGGATCAGCTTTTGGCTGAGCGGGAGCAAAGTACCGCTGCCTCTCAGAACTGGAAGTCAAAGCCACTGAGGCTATTGTATTGGAGGCTCGTTTGCAGCAAAGCGAGCAATTAGTGGATACCCTTAGCCAAGAGATCACCCCACTAAGGGTTCAATGTGAAGAGGCTAAGGCCAAATGGGTTGAAGTTCATAATGTCATTCTTGCTGCATACGATCGTGAGGTTGCCTCTGCTAAAAGATTGATTAATTTAGAGGCAGCCTCGAATTCCAAGACTGAAGAGCTTGCTGTTGTGGGGACGAAATATGCCCGATTGGAGAACAAGTATAAGAAGACCATTGAGCACAATAGAATTTTCAGCTCTACTATCTGCAATCTTGACGTTAGCCTCAAGTCCATTAGATCCGCCCCGGAAAACCTTTCTATCGAGGTAACCCAACTCAAAGAAGAACTTAAGAGCTGAGCGGCTTCCCTCATTGTTGAGAAAATTATGCTATGTACAGTATGAGGAGAAAAACCTTGGACAAGGCCAAAGCTAGTATCATTGACTTTTATGCTAAAATTGCTAAGGCCCGTGAGCTTGAGTTGGCTGCTAAAAATGGTCTCCCGGTAGAGCCTGATGCTTCTTCTGGTTCCAGTTTTGAATTTTTAGGAACTAAAGAGGAATCGGAAGGTGATGATGTTGAGGGCCAGAATGTTGAGCCATCGGCGGATCTACCTACTCCCCCTAGGGGCACGGGCACTTTTCTTCCTCCGAGTTCCGTAGAGGCTGTAGTTTAGTTTTTCCTTTTTTTTTTCAACTGTTGTACTTGTGCAATTTTGGCACGTTTATTATAAAAACATCTTTTGCTCAGGTATTACATGAGTCTTTCTGCGTTCTTTCGTTTGAACATTTATGCATGAGTCTTAAGTGTTTTGCACAAGTTTTGCGGTTTGCATCTCATTATGCAAGGCCTTGGGTGTATTTTTCCCCCCAAAAGCATCTGTATTTCGGGCACAAACTCATCCAAAATCAACCCTTTAACATAACGGTTTTTGTAAGTATTTGAGCAAGTTTGCTTTTTGCTTCTTTTTGTGCAAGGCTTCAGGTGTATTTTTCCTCGAAAGCATTTTGATTCCGGGCGTAAGTTCTTCTGAAATCAACCCTTTAATGTAAGGGTTTTCATAAGAGTGGGCCCTTTTATGTTTACGGTGCTATTGAAGAGGATGTCTCTTGTTCATACGAAACTAGCATTTGAAGTACTTGTTTAACTTTCAAATGACAAAGTTAACCCATTGTTCAAACAAGAAACAAGATAGAAATAAAAGACTTCATTTTATTCCTTCCATTTTCAAAAAAGTACATAAACATTTGTTATGCTAAAAAATAAATTGCCATTACTTGTGGCTAACTTGTACAACTTGTTTCTACAGGGCTGGCCGGGAAGTCCCTGGTCCCAATGATACAACTATGTTTCCGATTTTTGTTTACCGGTCGAGGTGGCAGTCATTGTTGTCGTATCCTCATATCATTCCCCTCCCCCCAGTGTTTGAATGCGAATAATGCGAATAGGAATACTAGAAGTTTTGCACCTTTGAGGACCCCACTAATAAATTGCTAGACAATCTTATACTCGGTAACAAACTTCGCTTCCCCTTAGGAATTTATGCTATCGAGCAAAAGACTATCTAACAATCCTTTAGTGTTTTTCACTTGTGTATGGTCGAGTAACCTTTGCACAGTAGCAAACTTAATTTCTCAATAGGAATTTTGCTATCGAGCGAAAGATTATCTAACCGTCCACATGTTTTTTCGCTTGTATGCTAAAGATTATCTAACTGTCCACATGGTTCTTCGCTTGTGTGCCTTGTTATTAAAGGTCTTATTGATGTCATTGAAACCTTCTTTGTAGTATGATTTCCCTTGCTACCTTATAAAAATCTTTCTTGAAAAAACCAATTGGGACAAAAACTAGACGAAGGGGAAAAGAGTGTAGCACATACTTTCAATACATGTGATGTTCATCAGCAATAATATCTTTTGAGGTATGCCACTTTCCAGTTGTTGGGCAGAGTTTCTCCATATTGATTCTCCAATTCATATGAACTTTTCCCGGTGACAGTTGAAATTTGGTAGGGGCCTTCCTATATTGGACCTAGCTTCTTTGCGTTGAGCTCCTGGGTGTTTTGAGCTACTTTCCTTAGGACCAAGTCTCCTACTTTGAAATAACGGAGGTTGGCTCTTCGATTATAATATCGTTCCATTCTCTACTTTTGGGCTACCATTCTTATATGCGCCAAGTCCCTGCGGTCATCAAGTAGCTCCAAGTTGACTAACATTGCTTCGTTGTTTGACTCTTCATTTGCTTGGAAATATCTCAAGGTGGGTTCCCCTACTTCCACCGGAATTAAGGCTTCTGCTCAGTACATAATGGAAAAAGGAGTTTCTCATGTGCTTGATTTGGCCAATGTTCGGTATGCCCATAAAACTCTGGGCAGGTCCTTGGGCCATTTACCTTTAGCCTCTTCTGACGTTTTCTTGAGGTTTTGTATAATCACTTTGTTCGTTGACTCCGCTTTACCATTTGCGCTTGGATGGTAGGGTGAAGATGTGATACTCTTTATTTTCAAATCTTCGAGGAACTTTGTGATTTTTGCATCGATAAATTACGGCCCATTATCGCATGCTATCTCTTTTGGTATTCTGAACCTGCAAATTATATTTTCCCACAAGTAATCCACCACCTCGTGTTCGATTTTCTGATAAGGACCTACTTCCACGCACTTAGAAAATTAATCAGTCAAAATCAAAAGAACTCTTACCTTACCAGGAGCCGACAGTAGTGGTCCAGCGATGTCCATCCCCCATTTCATGAATGACCATAGAGATAGAACCGAATGCAGTGGTTCTGCCGGTTGATGTACCAGTGATGCATAGCATTAGCACTTATCGCATTTTTGTATGAAACCTTTGGCGTCTTGTTCCATGCGGGGCCAATAATATCCTGCCCTTACCAGTTTTAGCACTAAGGAATCTGCACCTGAATGGTTTTTACATATCCCTTCATGGACTTCTCTCATAATATAATTAGCTTTGGATGCCCCAAGCATCGGGCTAAGGGGCCTTGGAAAGATTTTCTTTGCAATTGGCCTCCTTTAAAGCTATATCGTGTTGCTTTGACGCGCAGTGCCCTGGACGCCTTGGAGTCTTGGGCAGCTTCCCGTGCTCGAGATAATCGATGATTTCATTCCTCTAGTCCCATACCAAATTAGTCGTAGTTACCTCATAGTATCTATCTGCATCCAGGACTGAGTACATTAGTTGTACTACCATCCCTTGATCCCTTCATTTTAGTTGATGAATCGAGGTTAGCCAGTACGTCTGCTTCTGCATTTTCTTCCCTCAGAATATGAGTAATCGGTCATTCCCGAAATCGAGCTAGCGGAGCCTGGACCTTTACCATGTATTGTTGCATGCGCTCCTATTTGGTTTTGAAGATCCCGTAGACCTGATTTACCACCAACTGTGAGTCGTACTTGATTTCTTTGAACTCAGAATCTAGTCCACAGGCTAGTTCGAGTCCTGCAATCAAAGCCTCATACTCTGCTTCATTATTAGTTAAAGGGATCGTTCTAATGGCTTGCTTTAGGGTTTCCCTGAAGGAGTGATTAATATTATGCCAATCACGGGTCTTTTTACATTGGAGGATCCATCCGTAAATAAGGTCCAAACACCCGATGTCGATTCTGACATCATTACTGCCTCTTTCATTGCTAGAGGTAGCAATCCCGGGATGAAATTGGCCACAAAGTCAGCTAAGACTTGTGACTTAATCGCAGTCCTTAGTTTATATTCTATATCAAACTCGCTCATTTAGACGTCCCATTTGGCCAACCTACCCGAGAGTTTGGGTTTGTGAAGGATGTTCTGCAGAGGAAAAGTGGTCACCACGGCTATCGAGTGACATTGGAAGTAGGGCCTCAACTTCCGAACGGAGACTACGAGAGTTAAGGCCAGCTTTTCCAAATGCAGGTAGCGAGTTTTTGCTCCCATTAAAATTTTACTAACGTAATAAATGGGAGATTGCATTCTTTCATCCTCACGGACTAAAACTGCACTTACCACTACTTCCAAGACTGCGAGGTAGACTAACAGTGTTTCACCTTCCTTTGGTTTCGAAAGTAATGGAGGGCTTGACAATTACCTTTTCAAATCTCTTAAAGCCTGCTGGCACTCCGGGGTCTAATAGAAGTTGTTTTTCTTTTTGAGCAGTGCGAAGAAATAGTGACATTTTTGTGATGCCCGAAAAATGAACCTGCTCAAAGCTGTTAATCTCCTTGTGAGCCTTTGGACTTCTTTCATGCTTGACAGATGGTTTGGGATGTCTTTGATGACCTTGATCTTATCGGGGTTTACCTCAATCCCTCTTTGTGATA
The DNA here is from genome assembly GCF_000393655.2 of Nicotiana sylvestris. NCBI lineage: Eukaryota > Viridiplantae > Streptophyta > Magnoliopsida > Solanales > Solanaceae > Nicotiana > Nicotiana sylvestris. The sequence continues at coordinate 110,344,620 of NC_091068.1, forward strand.
CAAAAAACTTGCTAGAGTTGACCCCGAACATGCATTTCTCGGGGTTAAGTTTCACGTTATGCTTCCTTAGGATGTCAAAAGTTTCTTGTAGATTCTTAAGGTAATAACCTGCATTCAAAAACTAAACGAGCATATCATCTATATAAACTTCCATAGTTTTCCCTATTTGTTTTTCAAACATCTTGTTTATGAGCCACTGATAAGTGGCTCCGGCGTTCTTCAACCTGAAGGGATATTATAGCAATATGTGCCGAAATTCGTTATGAACAAAGTCTTTTTGTGATCCTCCAGGTTCATCTTAATTTGGTTATGCCCAGATAAGCATCGAGGAAACTCATTAACTCGTGCTCGGCCCTCGCATCAATCATTTGATCGATGTTTGGCAGTGGAAGCGAGTCTTTCGGGCACGCCTTATTCAAGTCCTTTTAATCTACACATATGCGAAATTCATTATTCTTCTTAGGAACTACGACTACATTAGCTAGCCAATCTGGACACTTTACCTCTAGAATCGAATCGATATCAAGTAAGTGAGTTACCTCTTCTTTGACGAAGTTATTCCTGGCCACCGTAATAGGGCATTTCTTTGTCTAACCAGAGGTATGTTGGGATCCAAACTTAACTTGTGTATGGATACCTCCGTCGGGATACCTGTCATATTCGCATGCGACCACGTAAAACAATTAGCATTAGATTTAAGAAATTCATTAAGGCCAGACCTGAGCTCGGGGTTCTATCCTGTCCCCAAGTGGAATTTCATTTCTTAAAATTCTTCGAACAATGCAACTTGCTCGAGCTCTTTCACCATGGATTTTGTTGCATCCGTCTCTTCTGGTACCTAGAAATACCTTTGCACCTAATAGAATTCTGACACTTCTCCCCTCGGGCTAACCTCATTCGATCCGGGAGCGGGCGCTGGTTCCTGTAATTGCTATGTCATGTGTTCTTTACCTTTGCTACTGGAGACCAAAATCGTATTCATCTCCCTTGCTGCCGGTTGATCGCCCCTTATCTTTTTAACTCTTTCGAGCATTGGGAATTTTAGCAACTGATGATACGTTGATTGTACAATTGTCATCTCATGCAACCATTGTCTTCCCAGAATAATATTATATCCCATATCATCATCTACCCCTTCAAAAAGAGATATTTTAATCACTCATTCGGTGTTTGTAGGCAAAAAAATATCTCATCGGGTTGTCACGCTCTCGAGGTTGAATTTGGCGGGGAGTTTTGTGGCCGGAATAATGCTTCTAGTGAGTTTAGCTTGCTCCAATGATCTCCATTATATGATATTGGCCGAACTTCCTGAATCCACTAGAACACGTTTACTTTTAAAGTCTATCATATTTAAAGAAATTACAAATGCGCCATTGTGTGGTAGCAACAATCCGTCTGAAAGTGATGTCGTCTTCGGCAACTTCCCAGAGTTTTATGCTATGTTCTATTGATACTTTCATCTTTTTTGCTGCTGAGAAAGTGACCATGTTGATCGTCTGGCGCGGGGGATCTTCCCTGCTTTCGAGGGTTCCGCGCTGTCCCCGTTGCAACCATAGTTGTTCTTAGCCCGGTCACTCAAGAATTATCTGAGATGATCATTCTTCAATAGTGTCGCCACTTCTTCTGAGAGATGTCGGTAGTCCCTAGTCCGGTGTCCATTCATCCTGTGGTACTCACACCACAAGTTGGGATCCCTCTGGTTGGGTTCGGATCTCATTGGCTTCGGAAACCATGCTTGTTTGATGTTTCTCATAGCTAATACCAACTATACTACGCTGACATTGAAATTGTATTCTGATAGCCTAGGGTAGGAAGGATCCCGCGTACCTGACGCTTCCTTGTCCTGCAATGATCATTTGTTCCGACCGCGATTAGACCTTCTATCAGTAGCGAATCTATCTGCTGATCTGAAACCTCTACCATGGCCTTCGGTCCGTCCGTAGGGCAAAAACTAACCCCTCGAAGACCGTAGTCCGTGTCGAAGTCGTCTATTGATTTTTCTTTATTCTTCTCCCGTCCCTTTGCTGATGACGGGAAACCAACCTGATCATCTTCGATCCTTATCTTTGACTCGTACCGGTTGTGGACATCCGCCCAAGTTGTTTCTTGGAACTCAAGCAAACATTCCTTCAGTTTCCGGGAAGCGTATGAACTTTTCGGATTCAGTCCCTTGATGAATGCTTCAGCTGGCGATTCTTCCAGAACATCCGAGAGCAACATCTTCTCCTTTTGGAACCAGGTAACAAACTCTCGTAGCAACTCGGATTCTCCTTATGCAATTCTGAATATATCGGCCTTTCGGACCTGCACCTTTTGGCCCCGGCATGAGCCTTAATAAAAAAATCTGCGGGCACCTCAAAGGAATCTATGGAATGCTCGGGTAACAGTGAATACCACGTCAACGCTCCCCTCGTGAGAGTCTCTCCAAATTTCTTTAGCAAAACAGATTCAATCTCGTGAGGATCTAAATCATTCCATTTCACTGCCATTGTATAGGTGGTAATATGCTCCTTAGGGTTTGAAGTTCCATCATGTTTTGGAACGTCGGGCATTTGAAACCGCTTCGGGATTAATTCTGGTGTCGCGCTTGGTTTGTATGGCAACTGAGTATACTTCTTTGAGTCTGGTCCTTTCAGCATCGGTGGTGTGCCTGGGATTTGGTCCATGCGGGCATTCATTTCTCTCATAAACCGTAAAATTTCATTCTTGAAGGGATCGTTTTTGTTATTGGGGCCGGATTCACTCCCCCCAGCTCCATCGAAACCAACCTCGCCCCTCGAGGTGTCGTTATCGACCCTCTACATTGTTCGATTTGTGGGAGCGCCGGGAAGAACTGGATCTCGTCTATTCGCGTTATAAGATGCCCCTAATAACGCCTGCTTCAACTCCATCATAACATTATCCTGTTATGTGAGGTGACCTAGAATGATAGATTATTGCTCCTGTAGGACCCTTACCGCATTAACAACATGTTCCTCCTCGGCATCATCGGGAGTTGCCTCCCGAACATGTCACGGGAATCGCCTATCGTGGATCGGCGTGGCATCGTTCCTCTCATTGTGGGTGTCCCTGATTGAATCCTCGAAATGAGATTGGTCTCCTCGAACCTCAGGTTTGTGTGTGTAACACCGTTATCTGTCATTTCTTATGATTTTTTCTAAGACAAATAACCAAAACACGCTAGTAAAAGAGGCAAGGATCAACTTAATTACAAGGCTATCTAGGCCCCATGTTGGGTGCTAAACTGTCTACCCGTAAAACGGTACAGTTGAATTTATACGTGGTTTCTAGACAAGTAAATTAATTTGATCCTGAAATAATGAAATAATTGAAGAAATATGTAGCACTTAGCCTTGATATGAAGACGAAAAGGCAAAAATAATGATTCCGGTAATGAGGCCTCTAGGCACAACAGTAATAAGAACAACAAGTAAGAAGATAAAGTTGTATAGAGCTTTGAATAGATTATAATATCAGTTTGCCAGAAAATTCGTGTCCTTTACCATGATAACAGAGCTCACTATTTATAGCTACGTCTACGAAATAAGGTACTAGGATCGTGCCCTTTTTTAATATCAATTATGAGGGTCATTGATGAAGGTGTAACGGTGGGCATAAATGACAAATTCTTTGTAAAGGGAAATACATTCAATGTTGTGGAATATTCTTCATTAACGCCACCGGATTGAGGGTATTTATTGCCTCTTTATGAGTGTCAGTCCTTCCAGTACCAAACGAAATAATTGCATTCGGTTCCACGTGTCATTCTTTAAGCAGCCACCTGGCACGGCATATTTACCCTATACATTAATTAATTAATTGCAATTTGGTATTCTAAAGATTCCAAGTTTTTGGTTGTTTCTAGATTAAATTATCAATGCTTTGATGGTTGCTGAAAACTGTTTGCAATTAGTTAAATTACATTCTATGGCACAAACAGAGACGGTGTATTCTTTCAACAGCAAGTACAATCGCTTTCACTATTTTCAATATCTAGGAATTTTTAATGTGTTTACTCACACTAATTAAACGAACATCTATTGCAGACAAAAAAAAAAAGCAATAAGGCCTACTTTAAACTTGCCCCATTGTCATGCCCGTAAATAAACTTTCAAAATTCCCATATTAACATTTCAACTTTAGCATAAGTGAACTAATAAACACCTCCAACCGTTGAATCATAGCGCGTGCATTACAATTTCACAAACGTGACAACCCAGTCAGAAATAAACGAATTAAAATCTGCCACGTGTAAGGCGCGAAAACCCACTAAACACCGACTATTGTCCATTTATTTTTGACCTAAAGACCCAAAAACACTCATTTTCAGTCGTCTCTGTCAAAGAACTCTACATTTACAATCTTTCTACTCAAATGGAGTGAACGATTGTCATATGATTTTCTGCCCATTAGATCATTAGCATAGCTCTGCCATGAGCCCACCAAACCCCCAAGCCATATTTTCAATGGTCAAAGTGTGACTCAACCATAGAACCTTTAAGAACCACTGAATAATTCGTTTCCATTGTTATCGACGGTTTTGCCATCATATTTGATCTGAAATACTTTGTCGTCTGGCGAGAATATCGTCAGCGATAAGTGACAAGTTATTCCTATGCTGCTCATTTTTTAAGTTTTTATTCCTTTGTAGTGAAATACTACGGAACTTACTGATTCAATTTTAAGTTTGAAGATTTTTTGTTTTGGCACTATGAACGACGAAACATAAAGAAGGAAAAAGAGTTTTCTTTTGTGTCAAGACAGAAGAAGAAATGGAAGGAAAGGGGAAGTGTTAACGAAAAAATCAAAAGAAAAAGGAAGAGATAAGAGGACTGTGATGAGAGGGGTAACGAAGAAGATGAGGGAGGGGGGTACTTGGAGGCATTTGGGGTTTTTTTTTATTTTTAGTTTCTGTTTTTTTTTTGGGTATTTTTTATTCCAATAAACTGAATTCACGCATCTAATTCGTGTGATTGGCACGCACTATTGCCACATCACACATGGCGTTGTCATACAAGCATGGTCAACGGTCGGATGTATTTGATAACACTTATTCTCTCAACTTTGAGTATCTAAATGGGAAAGTTGTAAGTTTGTTTACCGGGATGACAAACTGATGCAAGTTTAAGTGGCCAGGAGACTTTTTTGCCAAAAAAAAAAATGTATATCAAACCAATTTTCAGTTTTCTTTTAATAAAACTGTAGGTTTTTATATAAATCTATAATCGCACCGATAATTAGGGTAGGTTTTTTATTTTATCAAAATAAATCAAAAAAATACCAAACCGTACCGAATAAATTTACATATAGAGAATATACTTATATATTAAGTATAAATATAATAAAGCATCCTTGGGCCTTGGAATTATGAATATGGTTACATGCCAACAAGTAATTGAACTCCAAATCCTAATTCTCAAACTTATTATGCTACTACTATTGAAATTAATTATTTCCAGCATATTCACTAGCAAGACACAAGGTATTCTACCGATGATGGATCTATACTCGAGCCATTTTTCATGTTTTCTTAATTCGTCACCCTTTAAACAGTAAAAATGTCTATAGAATTTTACGAAGTCCTCTAAAAGTATGTGTGTTATTGCATTCTACTTTTACTAGTGACTTTTACATGACATTAACAAAATAACCGAAAATTAACGAACCAAATTCTGAAGAGCAACCGACCGGTCGAACCGAACCATTAATACCCCTAGGTTTAATCTTTAAGATGAAATGCTTCACAATTATTTAGTATCACTATTAGGCTATTTTTGCGTCCAAAAGGAATATTTGTTTTGCGATCTCTGAGTCAAGTTTCAATACGTTTAATTATCACAACTTTTTTAAGAAGTGCTTTTTTGTAATGCTTTTACGTATTCTCTACTATCAAATTAATTCTTTGTTAAATAATTTAATAAATTTCTAACTTTACCTAATAACCGAGCAGAACTAAGTCACCAACTTCACTTTAATACTAGCACAGAAATGAAACATGACATTCCAAAATTGTGTTTATAGTGTTAATTGTCTCAAAAAGATAATTAGTACTAGTATGAATGATAGCAACGAAATAGTGCAGAGATTTTTATTTCACTTTTTCTGATTACAGAGGTGTAAAGGCATTCTATTTTCAAGGTAAAACTCTGTTTCTGTTTTCAGATTAATTTTAAAAATCAAAGACACCCCTCAAAATGGCCAAAAAAATCTCTATTTTTGCTGATTTATGATTTTAAAGATCGGTCAACTGCCACTTACTATAAGAGGATCTATTCAGCTTTGCGTTTCCGAGTTTGAATCTCTTTAAGAAATTTCCACGTTTATTAAAATAAATCTGCAGTGAAAAAATGGTACCTCACTATATACATGTATACATAGTCCACTACGTACAGTCAAAAGATCAGTATGAATACTTAAAATGATGCATACCAACTCCTTAAACCCATGCCCACATCAAAATTGGCAGGACTCCATCTTTAATGAATCAAAAGCTGGTTACAAGACCTATACCTAGTTCTTCTGCAAGTTCATCCCATACAGGAAGAAGAGTCAATACTACAAGGAATATAGCCACACCAAGAGCTGCTTTTCTCCAAGTTCCGACCTCTGTTACATCGTTCAAGCATGGTTTCTCTGGTGTCCTCTGTACGTCACATGATCCAAGATTTTAACTTGTAAACGACTAACACTTATATACCATGAAATAGGATGGCGATATTATTACACAAGCATAATATTTCATAAAGCAACATATTTTTGTTACCTGACATATAAGCACATATAATCCCCAAGGAAGTGACAGAGGTCCACCAAGCTGATAGCAGCACAAACAGAATGTTTTAAGTGACTCATTGTACAATTTGCAACACCAAGCAAAAAGGGTAAAGGACAGATGTGTAAAAGACCATAAGTGATTTGACCTCAATGGGCACATGAAATAAGTAAAAAAAGGGTCCAGACTGCCAACCTAATACTAATTAAAACTTAACAGAAGGGGGAACAAATTGGATATATGAAGGACAGACATTTGATCTACAAAGTAACAAAACATATTAGTCGAAACTTTGAGCAATGTGAAGATTTACTTTTAAGTTCTACCCTATATCAAATGACAAAAGACTGCTTACCACGCCCAAGCCCAGAAGTGTGTATGTCGCCAAACCAAAACCAATAAGTGATCCTTTCCCAAAGGCTCCCTGCCAGAAACAAAAAATGAAGTTGACAGTCATCATACTTTAGCTGGGACAACCAGTTATCTCTTAGCCAAGAAAGCTCTTTATTTTCTGAGATCACAATTCTTCATAAAAGAGTATATTTCGGGAAACCAATTTCTCTAAGCATACTAAAAAGTCTCAACAGCCCCTATTTCGTTGCCCCACAAGTTTGCAATACTAGAATCACGTAGGATCCACACATCTATTAGTAATATCCTTTCAAGCTTTGTACCGTTAATCATCTAACACTATGTAAACAACAGTCTATTTCAAAGTGAGCAACTTGTCATCATCCAAATTTAATAGGATGCAATTGATTATGCTTTGTTATTAACCTTGACAGTGTCCTAAGTTCATGAAAACAAATTGATAAATTAAGAATGCAAAGGAAACCAAACTTCTCAAGCATGCTAAAAAGTCTCAACAGCTATTATCTTGCTAGGAGACCCACATGTTTCCAATACGAGAATCAGATAGGACTTGTACGTCTATTAGTATTATCTTTTCAAGCTTTGCACCATTCAATCATCTAATACTATGTAAACAACAGTCCACTTCAAGGTTACTGACTTGTCATTCATTTGAATTTAGTAGGATGCTGTCGATTATGCTATGATATTAACCTTGACAGTGTCCCAAGTTCATGAAAACAAATTGATAAATTAAGAATGCAAAGGCCACCTGCACAGCTCTCCCACCATCAAGACATCCAACTGGTAGCATATTAAAAGCCGACGTAGTCAAACCACACCTGCAAAATGAAATTTAAGCAAGCATCCTAAACTTAAGCCAACAAAATTACTTACAACAAACTCAAATTTACCAGCCAGCAATCACAAGAGGATGGATTGAAACCATTGCTCCATGCATTGCTCTGTGAAAATAATGCACATTAGCTCAAATATTATATGCTAACGATTCGAATAAGTGAAACAAAAATATATTGCCATTGTGGAAAAAGAAAAAAAATCCTGGCCTTCATGGACATAATCGTTAAGGGTTTCTTTTAAAAACAACTATATATATGCACTTCAAAGTGATCGGCCTACGGATATAGGGGTTTTGACGAAGGGAATCTTCATATTATAGTAGAAAAATAACTCAAATGTACATTCTGAAAATTGTTTTCCAAGAACTTCATGCTTTTGCTCCCTGTGGAGGACTAAACTTACCCATAACCAAGAGTGGCTCTGCTAATAAGCCCAAGAAGCAAAGATCCCTGGAAAAGTGTGCTAGGAACCTGAACCAACTCTCCAGAAGCAGCAGGATTGGATGAGAGTAACAGGCCAACCGCAAACATTGAAGAAGACAATGCAGCACCAGCAAAAGGACCCACAAGCGAAATATCTACCTTTGCTTTTCGATCAGGAAGAATAGATTTGAACTGCAGGAAGCAAGAGAAGAACATTGATGCATATGTTTTATGATTGATGGAGTGACGATGATTAGGCGGAATGACAAGGTTTGATGAAGTAGATTAATCTAGCACAGATCCTTCACAAAAAATTTCCCCTCCATGCTAGACTACACCATTGTCAAATATGCTACGCATGACTTTAAGAAAACATCTGATACTTAAGAAGGGAAAGCATGCCAGTGTATTATGCATTAACATTGATTTAGGTGTTACATTCACAGCATCTCAATCAGCAAAGATAACATTTGATTCTCCTCCACCACCAATTCTACTTCTTTTCTCTTCTCCTCAATCACAGCCTTAACAAGACATGTGATACTTAAGAAAGGAAAGCATGCCAGTGTATTACAGATTAACATTGATTTAGGCGTTACATTCACAGCATCTCAATCAGCAAAGATAGCATTTGATTCTCCTCCACCACCAATTCTACTTCTTTTCTCTTCTCCCCAATCACAGCCTACATTTAGAACTTTTATTCCAGTCCTCTATCACAAGCTTGAACTAAAAAAAAAAGAAGCTAAATTGACAAAAGTCCTAGATAATGTGACCACCAAATGGGTAAGGAAAAGGAAATTGAATAATACTTATTATTAACGCTCCAAGGGATTAATGTCCATTGACTATTGTATACTACAGAACCATCTTGGAACTCCTCGTGTTCTTAGAGGATTTATAGTAGATTGTTTGGAGGAGGCTGCAGCCAGAAGAAATTGCTAGTAGCATAGCTCAACACTCTACACCAATTCCCTTTAGTAAATGCATTCTGCCATCAGGCCTGCCTCTGGGCAGAAATGAAATGTAACCCCTACCCCCTTCACAAAGAGGAACCCATTAAGTTTCCTATAATCCAGGGTTTAAGCTTTAACAATGAAAACAAGATTCATGGATATCACCAGCATGTTCCATCTTTTAGTAAAACCTGGTGAATGACAATGTACTCAGTCACGGCTCTCCTAAAAGCAAACAGCACTTTGAGGAATTCAAAATAATTGATCCATTTGCACAAACATTTCAGAAAGTTCAGAATCCTCAGCTGCCATCTTTACTGTTTCACGCATTGACAAGTGACAGAAAAATATGCTAACCTGAGTGATTGCTCCAAAGCTTCCAAGAGTGATGTTTGGAATAAAGAAAGGAATGCTTAATTTCACATTCCTTGGAAACGCAGCCAGAAAATGCCCAATTTCCTGCAACAAATCAACTCTTCATGTAAAAATTGAACAGGGAGGAATAAGTTCTGAAGAACAGAAATGAAGGTATAAAACCATTTCAGGAGAGACTAACCGCCATCTCATTTTCAGTTTAACATCTTGTTTTATTCTGTATTTTAAAATTATGCTACTTTGGTAGAACTGCAGCGACAAACAAGCAAGGCAGAAAGGTAAACTTTCTCCAAAAGCAAATGAAAATGTCATAGCAGCAACTTCTAGTCGTCACACGGAGCTACAACAATGTTAAGCCACATGTCATCTAGAGATGCAAAAGCTAAGCTTAGCTAATATATACATAGAAATGTCCCTTCTACATGTCTGAGCCCAGCATTATAGAATACTTTTGACTATTTGATAAGTCTGTAGTAAGTTATAGCTAATGCTTCCTTCTGTTACTTCTGATCACTTTTGACTTTAATTTAGAAGGTGCCTAACACTAAGAAATGGTTTTCATGCCAAGTATTCAAATGTATGTGGCAGCAATGTAAATCAATTATCCAGTTGGATTAGATTAGTCAATAGCCTTGATCTTTCATATATTTCCTAACCACAGACAAGTTCTGTCTGATTCTGTAATCTTAGTTGTTGGTTCAATACCTCGACACGGTTACTTCAACTTTTAGGTCCCACATCTCCGACTCAACCAAGATAATGCCCTAGGCCAGCTGAAGCTGTTTTCAAAATTCAAGCTGCACTTCATATCAATCGAATCCTATGTTTCATGAGATGAGCAAACACGTAGAGATTGATCACCATTTGCCAAAGAAAAGATGTTCTTAAAAATCATCACTAAGTTTGTGCAGATGAGCAACTAACTTGCTAACTTATTCACCAAGCTCCTCAACAATTCATGAACCAATTGTATATGTAGCAGGCTTGGTCCATACAACATGTTATGCACCTGCTTGATGGGAAGTATTAGCTAGCTACTTCTTTCATGCACCCGTTTGAGGGTAAGTGTTACCTATTGTATTGCATCGTATTGTTACTTTAAATACAATATTTGTTTTGATTGTTACTTAAATTTTATTGTATTGTATCATTAAATCCCTCGTTACGTAACGACAAAAAATGCTTTATGTAACGACCTATTTCGGTGGTCGCGTCGTTACCTTGTTTTTTCCTCTTATCTTGCCGTTTCTTATTATTAAATAATACTATTTTATCCTTTACCCTACCTTCCTATATAATAATTCTACTTCGTACCTTACTTTTTCTTTGTAAATTGCAAGTTTATTCTTCATATTGTTGGTACATGACATCATGAAACGACGACAAACAATACAATTTATCCAAACATTGTATGCATCAAAAGGATACAATACAATACGATACGACACATTATGAAACAATACATAACAACTATCCAAACAAGCTGTAAAGGAATACAGGTGTAACACTAAATGTGATAGCGTCCCACATCAGATGTATGCTTTGTAATGTGTGCCTATAAAAGAACGTAGGGGTAAGACAGTTGTCTTAACGCATTCTCTCAATTCTTATTAGACTAACAATTTTTCATGATTAACATTGCATTTTGTGGCAAACTAGCATAGCTAAATCAGTAAAGTGCATCTTCATTGTTTTGTCACTTCGTCTTTTTCCCTAACGGTAACCTTTCTGTTGAGATTATTTTTCTCCTTTTCAGTAGCAAACATGCTTTATAACTTAACATTAAGCTTCTACTCTGAGGCCAATAAATGTGTTCCTTTAGTATTTCTATCTAGTTTAATATTTGCCCACCATCCAATTTTAACCTGAAACTTAAAACTTCAAAGTAAAAGAAACACTAAAATCAAAGCTAATGAAGAAAATCAAACCCTAGTCAACCTAACTAATGTAATCAATATTGCCAAAGAAGGAAATCAAAAGCCTAAATAACACCATTCTATCATAGTCAGAGACAGATCTGGGAACTTTTGAGAAGATTTTCATGTTTCTTTTGGTCTTGGCTGACTCCTCCATTACAGAGAATTCCATTCAATCAACTAAAAGGATAACAAAAAAATCTTACATGAAATAACTGCACGCCCAACACACCATATGCCAGTGGTATAGCAGAATCCACAAACGGTAGTAAAAGCTGCATATCTGGTGGTTCAATTGCATTTGGATCCGTAAAGTACTTAACTACCTCAGGAGGAAGGCGAGTTATCTGTTCAACATAAATTTTAGTCGTCAACTTAATTGTTAAAGAAATAGAGAATTTTATGAGAAGAATAAGAAATGAAACAATGTTTTAAAGTGAAACTGCGTGGTTGACGAGTTCACCTGAGATGCAATTCCTAGCTCCACAGAGGAACCAATTGTGAGAAGGAACAACAGAAAAGCAATTACATATTGCCAGAGAGTTGTTGGACCTGGTTCAGAAACTTCTTTCCGCAGCATACCAAAGCTAACTCTGGGCCCACCACGTGGGTCTGGCCCCTCTGAATTAGGCTCTTCCACCATGAACAGGTTGTACTTATCACCCATAATTTCTGATAACTGACTCTGAAGTTTGGCAAAAACATCCTCCCTCTTTCCTCTAAGATTCCCAAGGAAAAGAATGCCCTCTCCAAGATCTCCAAATGGTTCTTCTTTAGTCACCCAAAAAGTAGAGTAGCCAAATAACTTTTCCTTAATTATCTTCACATCACTGGGATCAACCTTTTCTGGTCCAAGAAGTTCCATCAACTTAAAAGAATCTACTTGGAAATTATTATAAGTTGATCCAACCGTGGATATTGTTGGCTGCCAAGAAATTAAACACATTCAGTACATTGGTTTCTCATCTTCATCTCTTTAATGTTTCTTCACATCATGCAGCTACTCTTTATTTTGACCATTACAGGAATGCATGTGACGAGCTTCTTATAAGTCAACAGAGATTACTTGAACATTTTCTGACTACAATGTAATAAAGTTAACTATTTGACACTTTTCTTGCTATCTTAATGACCAGATAAGTTTCTTAAAATTCATAGATACCCCAGCCACAATTCTTTTAAACCGGTCACTTAGTTGAAAAACAGTATATAGAAGTGAAAAGCCTATTGCAATTTCAAAAGAAACTAGTTGTAACATTTCCCAGTATCAGTGCTTTTTTTGAAATGGTTCCAGTTTTAGTGTTTTCTGAAGTGAAAAACGCAAAGAAGTGATGAGGTCCATGGGGCTTGAAACAAGAAACGAGTATTGAAGAGCTTGCTCCTTCGAAATGACGCAAGTTACAGAGAATTAAAAGCATCACATATTTGAATTTGGCACAAAAATAATCAAATTGCAATTAAGTGACTAATTTTAGCATCCCATTTACAATAATTTTGATACTAATGCAATTCCTTAAATTTGAGATTCAAAGAACAAGTGCTTCTCGTCAGGATCACTTTGCGTGTCATGTTTGAAGCACACACTTCTCCAAAGTGCATGGCTCTTGCGCTTCACATCACTTCATTTGCCTTAAGTAACGAAGTGATAGCTTTTAAAAATTCTGCCCAATAGGCAAATTGCTTTTAAGGTTTGCTATTCAAGATCACATTTTTCAACATTCCTCTCCATTCATTGCCTTAACTTTATTTCCTATCTGTATAAGCAAGGGAACAACCAGGGAAAAGAGGCATATGAACACGTAGCTGGAAGAATCAGTTCTCCTACTGCATAAGCCTATATCATAGTACAACAACCAGCTGCATAAAGAACTACACACAATATACTAGTAATACTTAATTACTTGTATCATCAGTTATCAGTTAAATACACTTCCCTTCTCTTCTTTTACCCCAAATTTTCCACCTCTCATCAAATTTTAAAAATGTAATTAGAAGCAAAAAAACTTGAAAATTTAGACAATAACAACACTAACATAAAATAAAAAATAAACAAACGAATAAAAAAGCTCAGATTTTTGTAACAAAAACAAAAGAGAAACTAACTCTGGAAGAAATTGACACCGGAGAATCCTCGGAATCATTTTCCACACCGCTGGCGCCACCGCCGCCGTTCCTTTCTTCAGTGGTTTCTTCAGTAACTGTAGCTAAATTTGAAGAATCCTTTTCCAATTTCCCATCGCTACTGCTGCCATTGTTATTGCTACTGCCATTTCCACTACTACACCTAATAATCAATCTACCGAAATTCCGTTTGGACATTCTCTTCAATTGGATTCTTCGACTGAAACTGTGATTAACTGGAGGATTCAAACGGAACCTTATATTCATTGTGCTGAAACTGCAGCTCGTTAGCGTTCCCATTGTGATGAACAAAAACCAAACAATAGTTGATTTTGTTCTTAATGGTGAAAAATGTCAATTGGAAGATGGTGAGGTTTGAGTATGAGCATATAACGAAAGAATATCTTCATTATTTTTTTTTTACATTTTAGAGATACAAATATTTTCTTCTTCTTTTTTTTTTTTTTTTTTTTGGTTGATACTTTTGTTTTTATCATTTTACGAATAGAAAAAAGTACAATGTGGCCAGATAAGACATTTACGATAGGAGTATTATCCAAATAAAATTAAAAAAAAAAATACCTCCTATATCAAAGGTTGATACCTTATTTATTTTAAATAAATACCCTTTTAAAAAATTATATTCCATAGCTATCTTTTAATTTTTAGAGCCAAATATCTATTTATGGTCACCTCTTATCCCTAAACCATAAAGTACGCTTTGTATTATTTTTCTCTCACAAAATTACCGTATTTGATGTAAACTTCTCTTTCCATGTTCTCTCTCCAATTTCTCTCATTCATATCACCATTCTCGAATACATACTTCACTCCCAATTTCCCTCACTCGCATCGCCATTCTCTTCCTCTTTCTCATAAATCGCGATTCTTCGCTTCTTCATCTGCATTATCTCTCTCAATTTTCTATGTTTTTTGCTCCAAATAGTTGTGGTAAGTATTTAAGTAGTTAGATTTTCGCTTTTATTGTGCTAATTCTGTTTGTCTCTACTAATTTTTTATAAATAAATGTCATTGTTATGCTTCCAACATAAAACTTTAAAGTTTCTCTCCAATGATTGATTCAACATCCCAAAAGAGGGTTACCAGAGGTATACCCATCAAAGCACTCAATTTCGATAGGCCCTCTTTCTCTTTGCAAATCACGCAAGCGGAACTGAAATTTGCAGGTTCAACATCAAATACAGTTGCAGAGAAGAGAACTAAAATATGCAATGATACATCGAAAGAAGTCCAAGTTGAGAAATCTTTGAAAGAATCAACACTTTTCGATGTGGAAAAGAGAAGAAAACCTATGGATAATGCTTCTGGTGTTAAGGGAAAGGAGGTCGATGCAGGAACTAGCTCGGATACACAGGACAAAAAGGTAATTGTTGATGTATCTATATGTATTTGAGTCCTCATACATTGAGTATTACCTTCTCCAATGGGTTTCTCTTATTGTATTTTATTGTATTTATATGTGTGCAATAGTGAATACATTGTTTTCTCTTCTTTTATGTTGATATGATATATATGTACAGTATTCATAAGTATTCAAAAGTGCCTTCACTGAATTGTACCTTTTTGAGTGACTTTTGCATATTGTATGTAGATGTATTTATATGTATTAAAAATACCTTAACTGATTTGTAATTATTTCAGTGTCTTTTGCATATTGTATTTAGATGTATTCAAAAGTTCATTCACTGATTTGTACTTATTACGATGCCTTTTGCATATCGTATTTTGATGTATTCAAAAGTTCGTTCAAAATATGAATGTTTTATGTATTGCAAAAGATTTATGTTTTTTTTTTGTAATTTTTGTTGTATGCAAGAAATAAAACTATTTGTGAAACACCCACTTATTTTATCACCGCATATCAGTTCCTACACTAACAAGGATATAGTATCCGACCTCAGAGAAAAACTTACTTCAGAACATTACAAAATATTTGGTACTACTTGTTTTGGAAGTTTCCTTGATATGAAGCATTGTGAGGTCCAACATCAATTGTTCAGGTGCTTCATGGTTCTGCTGCTAGAAGGAAGTCATGATGTATACGTCAATGGTACAACATTATCCTTTTCAATCAGGGAGTTTGCGTTTGTCACTGGTCTAAATTGTGTTAGTGACCCTGAAAATTTTCAATTTAACACAAAAGTGCCTAACAGGATTATTGATACATACTTTGGCAGTGCAAAGAATGTCAAGAAGAAAGATTTGTTGAAATGCTTTGATGATAAGAATTGGGGTCATGACAACGATGGAGATGCCATCAAAATAGTTGTGTTGTATTTCATATACACTTTCATATTTTCCACCGAGAAGAACGCTTTTACCATCCCAAGAAAATATTTCGACTTGGTCGAGAGTGGGAGATATTCTGATTATCCATGGGGGTAAGGATGCATTCCAATACCTTGTTAAATCAATTAGCAAGAAAATGGATTCTCAGAAGAAGTACTATAGGATAGCGGGGATGCCTCTCGCTATGCACGTATGGTTTTACGAGTGTTGTTCAAAGGTTGACCCTAAAATTGCACGGCAAGTTGATAACTGGATACCCAGAATACTCAATTGGAAATCCAATATCAACCAGCCAACTTATGCTTATTTGATGAACGACATGTTCAATGACCAAGGAAACATGGTAATTTACTATTCGTTAAGCGGCTGAATTTTTTTTTAAGAATATATTTCTGTTAGAGAAATCATTGTTGAAATTTTTATTGAAATATAGTTCAATGCATCATACATCAATGTCCCAGTCTCAAAATTAGGTAACATACTCTATAATACATAATACAGTGTTAGAATCAAATATTAAACAGTTGCATACAACATACATCTTATTTCTCTATTTTTCAAATTAACTGGAATATATAAGAATACAGAAAACAATTTACAGATACACATGTAATTCAATGAACAGTGATATTCAGCAAAGGTCGTTCATTTTGAGGGTATTTCTTTTTTCAGATTGTTTTCAGTGATATTCAACCAAGTGATATAGAGCTTCTTATTTATTTAGATTCTTCTAGAAGGCGTTGATATAGTGAACAGTCCTACTCATTCAGACAACAATGAAGATGATTCGGATGACTTTAGTCTTAGACCGCCTCTTCAGTCTAAGAAAAACATGATGAATACAGCTTTTTGAATATTATTTTGGTAAAGATGGTGTTCTATTAAGAAAAAACTCATGTTTTCACTTTATGCACTATATCCACAGTGTTTATTCGACAGTTTGTAATTTCAAATATTCATGTTGTTTCAATGTTTTGTGCAGCAGTTACTATTCAGCAGGTTGTATTCAGCATATGTATAAATACAATATGCATTCATCAGTTTTCTAAAATTAATCCTTTAGTAGATTGTATTCATATGTATATATGTATATAGATATATGTAGCAGGTTTTATATGCATTATGTATTGGTATATATTCAAGAGATTGTACTATATGTGTATTATATTTTATATTCACATGTATTCAAATATATTTAGGAGATTAATATATTCAGGAGATTGCTCTGCATTTTGTATACACATACAATATTAAATATATTTAGCAGATTGTGTGTGTGTGTGTATTTATATATATGAGGTTGTACTGTATGCATACTCCATTTTGTATTCATATGTGTTCAGATTGTAATGTATGTGTATTGCATTTTATATTCACATGTATTCAGCAGATTGTATAACTGAACCTGTGTGTATACATATTTATTCAACATATAAATGCAGTATGTATTAAGCAGTTTACCAAATTATATTTTTTGTAACTGTTCTAAAAAGAAATCGTCCTGCAATAATCCAATACACCAACAAATCAATATGTATTATTCCAAAATATTACCGGAATCTATGACTCATCGTTATTTCAATAATACAAGTTAGAACATGAACTAAGTCCTACGTGGAGTATTTTTACAAGTACGCTTATTATGTCCTCCCTGCCCACATATGCTACACGAATGTTGATTTTTCTTCCGCAAGAACTCACTGAACGGCTTATCGTGCTTCTTCTTTGGCCTTCCAGGAGGTCTTTTCCATTTAGGTGGTAAGACAACTTCCTCTGATATATGTGCTGGTATATTTCATTCATTTCGGTCAGGCAACGAATACACGGGCACCTCGTATGTCATTACAACAGACTTTGGTTTGTAATAGTTTGAGCAATAATCTTCTGGTATTAGAAACTTGCTCTTCAAGACAGCCCAAGCGTGTGGGCATGGTAATTCGTCAACTTGGAACCGCCCACAACTGCACTTTCTCTCTAAGAGGCAAACGATGTAATGCCTTCCTTCATCGTTCATCGTATGCAAGTATTCAGTCGATGGTACAACCTACATTTAAACATAGACATATAAGTTTTGAATGTTTTTAAGAAGTCATATATGTCTCAAAGAATAAACGTATTAAATAAAGTATAGATATATACAATAAAGAGACAAATAAAATATATAGAATTATCATTGTTGATACACAATTTTTTCCTCATATATTTTAAAATATGCATGCATACTTTCAAAATATTGTACATGCATTTACAAATATGCACAAGTATTTTTACAAATTTTCTATAATTTTTAAAAGCCCTAAATCAATTTATTTCTACATTTTTAATTATATAAATATTTAGTAATCATCCCTCATATTACTTTATAATGATTTAGTCATCTAAATTCATCATTTATGCTCATATGAGTGCCCAAATATTTTAATTATATTTTTACAATTACATTTGTATTTTTTAAGACCATAAGTGCATATTTTGCAATAATGGCCCATACATATGCATAACTACTTCATCTACACAAAAAATAATTTTTTATTTTTTATAATGTTAGGTAATTATTTTAAATCACCTTCATGCATAAAAATCATTTTTATCATTTAATTAGATATTTTTATAAATTATTTCATCAATTAATTGGGTATTTAACAAATAGCCCTTTTTATTAAGTTTGAATTCGAACCCCCTTAGCCAAATTAAATCCAATACGCCCCAGCCCAACTTAAAATAACCCCTATCCAACCCAAATTTCCCCTAATCGTGGCCGTTGATCTCTAAGATCAACGGTCCACAATTCCCCTTTCCATTTTTAACCCAAACGACCCCCTAACCCTAGTTATTTGTTATAACATGCCGCCCTTGAATCCCTCTTCTTCTCCGTTCTCTCTGAAACCATCCCTAACCCTAGTGTCGTCACCCCCTAAACCTCTCAAACCCCTTCGATCCCGAACTAGATATGGAGTTATTTGAGGTTTTACTACCCTATCTAACCTATCACTGCTGTTGGTTGTTCGACTCTCGTTGCTTTCTGAGGAAACCTCGTAGAGGTTCGACTCAGAGTCGACCTAGGTTCTTCACTTTTGTAACAACCTGGCCGGTCGTTTCATGAGTTACCGTCATGTTTTCCCCATTTCTACTTCTTATTGCTTTGTTTATCGGTTCTATGTGTGATCGGGTTGGTTGGCTCGGGTTCGGAGAGGTTTTTGGAAAAGGTTGAGACACTTAGTCTCTTTTGAGGAAGCTTAAGTTGGAAAAGTCAATTGGATGTTGACTTATGCGTTAGAGGGATCGGATGTGAGTTCTGATGGTTCAGATAACTTTGGGAGATGATTTGGGACTTAGGAGCATGATCGGAATGTGGTTTGGAGGTCCGGAGTAGATTTAGGCTTGAATTGGCGAAATTGGAATTTTGGCATTTTCCGGTTGGTAGGTAAAATTTTGATATAAGGGTTGGAATGGAATTCCGGGATTGTAGTAGGATCGTTGTGTCATTTGGGATGTGTGTAAAATTTCAGGTCATTCGGATGTGGTTTGGTAGACTTTTTGATCAAAAGCGTAATTTGGAAGATTTTGGAACCTTAGGCTTGAATTCGATGTGTTTTGGTTGATTCGATGTTGTTTGAGGTGTTTTGAGGATTGGTACAAGTTTGGATAGTGGTATAGGACTTGGTTGTGCTTTTGGTAATGTCCCCGAGGCCTCGGGGTGATTTCGGATGGTTGGCGGAAAGTTTGGAATTTGGAAATGGCAGCTGAAGTTTTAGGACTGCAGTCATAACCACATCTGCGGTTGGGAGGCCATAGGTGCGACCCCCGCAGATGCGGAAGACCAGTCGCAGAAGCGGAAAGAGCCTAGGAAGGCAAGAACCGCAGAAGCGGTTGAGGAACCACACCTGCGATGGCGATGTGCGGATTGTGCATCGCAGATGCGGAGAGTGAGGATTTAAGTGAGGGCCGTAGATGTGGCGTCTTGGAGTGCAGAAGCGGTAGCTGGACCGCAAGTGCGAAATGCCTGGGTGAGAAGGTATAAAAGCATTCCTTCGCGATTTTTGAGTTGTTCTTCACCATTTCAAGTCGGTTTTGGAGCTTTTTGGGAGATTTCGAAGAGGGAATCAAGGGATATCGTCTGGAGGTAAGATTTTTTAATCTAATAATCGATCCTATGGCATTATTTCACTGAATTTGGCCTAAGATTAATGGAAATTAAGGTTAAAAATTGGGAAACTAGGGCTTGGTATTGGAGACCTTGACTTGAGGATTTGAGGGGCCATTTGTAGTCAGATTTTGGGACTTTTGATATGTATGAACTCGTGGGGAGATAAGGAATCTATTGATGTAAATTTTATCAAATTCCGAGATGTGGGCCCGGGGTCGGGTTTTGTTTAATTTTCGGATTTTATATTGTAAATTGATTATTTCCGCATGGGCTTCGTTCCCTTAGCATATTTTGATATTGTGATTCTGATTTGGGTAGATTCGACGCGAGTTGAGGCCGATTCGAGGGGCAAAGGCGTTGCGGGCTAGAGTTTGGACCGGATTGAGGTGAGTAATGATTTTAAATGTTGTCCTGAGGGTATGAAACCCCGGATTTCACATCGTTGTGCTATATTGAGGTGACGCACACCCTAGATGACGAGCGTAGGGTGGTGCACCGTTGGGGATTGTGACTTAGTCCATCCTGAATGACTGTTTTACCGCATATTTGACTGAAAACTGTTTGCTACCATCATGTTTTGGGCGGAATGCCATATTTGGGCCTCGTGCCAACTATTTAGACCATTAGGGGATTTTTACTAATATTTCCTCACTGTTTTGACTTTATACTTGTTTTCAAGGTTTATATTCTACTGTTTTCATAACTCAGCCGTGTTTACTCTATTTTAACACATTAAATGATAATTTGGGCTGAGCATCATGTTTTACTGTTGCCCGAGTGGCTTATGAGATTATGATTGAGTAAGGCCAAGGGCCTGTGTTGTAAGGATACACTGATTTATGATTATGGGGCCGAGGGTTTGAGATTGTACGCCACGAGGTGGCTTGTTGATATGAGGCCGAGAGCCTACTGATTATGCCACGAGATGGCTTGATATTGCACTTGGGCCGTAAGGGGCCCCTCCCGGAGTCTGTACACCCCCAGTGAGCGCAGGTACCCATTGTGATATGAGATATTGCCTGAGGGGCTGATTCTCTTGGTATTGTGCCTGAGGGGCGGTTCTTTATGTGTTTATCTTTTCTAGCTGCCTGTCATTTATTTGTTTAACTGTTAAAAAGGTATTTTAAAGAAGCTTAAACTAAACTAAGGTGACTTTATATGTTTTCACTATTTCATTGTTTTTTTACTAGTTTTATACTGCTTCTTTATGGCATATTGATGTGCCTTTACGTGATTTCTTATTGCTCAGTCTTCATTTATTATTATTACTCACTGAGTTGGAGTGCTCACTTTACTCCCTACACCTTGTGTGCAGATTCAGGCGCTTTAGGTCCCACTAGCGAGTGTTGATTTCTTCCAGCTCAGGCGGTTTCAGAGATTCACTAGGTAGTTGCTCGGCGTTCGCATCCCAGTGCTTCTCCCCCTATCTTATGTTCTCTTGTTTTAGTTCTGTAATAGACTATGTAGACTCTTCTTATTTTAAATCGGTTGGTAGATGCTCATGATTGGTGACACCCCAATGTCGGGTTGTGTCTATTCCGCAAATTGTAGTATTCACCTTTATTTTGGGATTATTATTATGTTAAAGACTTAATTTGTATTATTTTAATTGCTTAAAATGACTTGGGAGTGTGTCGGCTGGCCTTGTCTTCACGAGAGGCGCCATCACGATCGGGTGTGGGTTTAGGGTCGTGATAAGTTGGTATCAGGGCCAGGTTACATAGGTCTCACGAGTCATGAGCAGATTTAGTAGAGTCTCATAGATCGGTACGGAGACGTCTGTATTTATCCTCGAGACGCTGCAGAACCTTTAGGAAAAACTTCATATTCTTGAAACTCTTGTCGTGCGAATCTGTTGATCCGAGTACTAAACTTCTGTTATTCTATTATCTCACAGATGGTGAGGACACGCGCTATTGGTTAGGATGGACGACCACCAATATCACCAACTGTGGCCACTAGAGGCCGAGGACGCGGTCGTGGTCGCAGTAGGGGTAGGGGTATGGCCCACACAACAACTAGGGTAGCACCTACAGATCCACCAGCCGCCCTAGTTCAGGATTAGGTCCTAGTTTTGGACGCTCCATCAGCACCAACTCTGGCACCAGTTGTGCCCATTGTGATTCTGGGTCTTCAAGAGGCCTTGGCTCAGATTCTATCAGTATATACTAGCCTAGCTCAGGCGATCTCAGTTACTACAACCGCAGCTACTTCTCAGGCTGGGGGAGGCAATCAGACTCCCGCCGCTCATACACCTGAGCAGGTCGTACAGGGACTTCAAACACCGGGGGAAAATCCAGCCCAGCTGATTGCAGCTGCTCAGGACTATGTAGCTCCTGCCATTCTAGAGGACGAGCAGCGTAGGTTGGAGAAGTTTGGTAGACTTCAGCCTCCGACTTTTAGTGATGTAGAGGGAGAGGATGCCTAGGATATCTTGGACAAGTGTCAGAGGATTCTTCGCACAGCGGGTATTCTGGAGACCAGCGGGGTCGCTTTTACTACTTTTTAGTTTTCTGGAGCTGCCTTCACTTGGTGGGAGGTGTTTGAGAGGTGTAGGCCTGTTGGTGTAGCACCCCTTACCTGGCAGCAGTTCTCCGTTCTCTTTTTAGAGAAGTATGTGCTGCAGTCTCGCAGAGAGGAGCTGCATAGGCAGTTCGAGTGCTTGCATCAAGGAGAGATGACTGTGACGCAATATGAGATGAGGCTCTCTGAGTTAGCTCGTCATGCGATTTGGTTGGTTCCGATAGATAGAGAGAGGATTAGGAGGTTTGTTGATGGCCTCACTTATTAGCTTTGTATTCTCATGACCAGAGAGAGGGTGACTGGTGCTACTTTTGAGGAGGTTGTAGACATTGCTCGTGAGATTGAGTCAGTTCGTTGCCAGAAGCGAGATGAGAGGGAGGCCAAGAGGTCTCGAGGATCTGGTAGCTATGGTGGTGCTCCTTCGAGAGGTCAGTTTCAGCATGGCAGAGGCCGCCCATTCAGGCAAGCTCAGCCAGCCCGCCTAGGTTATCATGGGGAGTCATCGAGTCATGGTTCTCACAGTTCTCATCAGGGCCAGTCATCACTTAGTGCCCTTCCAGCTCAGAGTTCATCCCGTGCTCCATCAGTTCAGGGCTCTTCTATGCCAAGTGCATCTGCTAGTCATTGCAGTGCTAGGGGTTCCCTTCAGTCCCTGTCTCTAGCGCCCGGGAGTTTCTATGAGTGTGGAGAGATGGGTCATATGTGAAGGTAGTGTCCTCGTCGTCCTGCGGGTTCATCTCAGGAGAGGAGTCAGCCATCGGCTTCAACGCCAGTTACTTCACCACCAACCACCCACCCAGCTAGGGGTAGAGGTCATACAACAAGAGGTCATCCCAGAGGGGGAGGTCGACCAGGTGGCGGTCAGGCCCGTTTCTATGCATTTCCAGATAGACCCGATGTTATTGCTTTCGATGCTATTATTACAGGTATTGTCTCAGTCTACCACAGAGATGCCTCTATATTATTTGATCCCAGTTCCACTTATTCTTATGTGTCATCATACTTTGCTCGTTATTTGGATATGCCCCGTGAGTCTCTTGTTTCACCTATTTATGTATCTACTCTGGGGGCGATACTGTTATTGTAGACCATGTGTACCAGTCATGTGTGGTGACTATTGGGAGTCTGGAGACCCGAGTGGATTTTTTGTTATTATCTATGGTGGATTTCGATGTCATTTTGGGCATGGATTGGCTATCTCTGTGTCGTGCTATTTTGGGCTGTCATGCTAAGACAATCATATTGGCTATACCGGGTGTGCCACAGATTGAGTGGCGAGGTTTGACTGATTATGTTCCTAGTAGGGTAATTTCATTCTTGAAAGCCCAGCGTATGATTGGGAAGGGTTGTCTTTCGTATCTAGCCTTTGTGAGGGATGTCAGTGTAGAGACTCCCAGTATTGATTATGTTCCAGTTGTGAGGGATTTTTCTGATGTGTTTCCTGCAGACCTGCCGGGCATGCCACCGAACAAGGATATTGACTTTGGTATTGATCTGGTGCCGGGCACTCAGCCCATTTCTATTCCGCCGTATCGTATGGCACCAGCGGAGTTGAAGGAGTTGAAGGAGCAGCTTCAGGAAATCCTCGATAAGGGGTTCATTCAGCCTAGTGTGCCGCATTGGGGTGCGCCAGTTCTATTTGTAAAGAAGAAGGATGGCACTATAAGGATGTGCATCGATTATAGGCAGTTGAACAAAGTAACAATTAAGAACAAGTATCTTTTGCCTCGTATTGATGATTTGTTTGACCAGCTTCAGGGAGTGAGAGTGTTCTCCAAGATTGATCTCCGTTCAGGATATCACTAGTTGAAGATCAGGGACTCGAATATTCTTAAGACAACTTTTAGGACCCAATATGGTCATTATGATTTCTTGGTGATGTTTTTTGGGCTGACCAATGCCCCAGGAGCTTTCATGCATTTGATGAATAGCGTGTTTCGTCCTTATCTCGACTCGTTTGTCATAGTCTTCATTGATGAAATTCTGGTGTATTCGCGTAGTCAGGAGGAGCATGCGGAGCATTTGAGAGTTGTGTTGCAGAGATTGAGGGAGTAGAAGCTTTATGCAAAGTTCTCCAAGTGTGATTTTTGGCTTAGTTCAGTGGCTTTCTTGGGGCACGTGGTGTCCAGTGAGGGTATTCAGGTTGATTCGAAGAAGATAGAGGTGATTCAGAGTTAGCCCAGACCATCCTCAGTCACAGATATTCGCAGCTTTCTTGGTTTAGTGGGTTATTACCATCGTTTTGTTCAGGGATTTTCATCTATCGCATCGCCCTTGACCAAGTTGACTCAAAAGGGTGCTTTATTTGTATGGTCGGATGAGTGTGAGGAGAGCTTTCAGAAGCTCAAGACTGCCTTGACCACAACTCCAATGTTAGTTTTGCCATCAGCTTCAGGTTCATATACCGTGTATTGTGATGCTTCGAGAGTTGGTATTGGGTGCGTATTGATTCAGGAGGGTAGAGTTATTGCTTATGCTTCTCGCCAGTTGAAGCCCCATGAGAAGAACTACCTCGTTCATGATTTGGAGTTGGCTTCCATAGTTCGCGCGTTGAAGATTTAGAGGCATTATTTGTATGGTGTGTCTTGCGAGGTATTTACTGATCATCATAGCCTCCAGCACTTGTTCAAGTAAAAGGATCTCAATTTGAGGCAGCGGAGATGGTTGGAGTTGCTAAAGGATTATGATATTACTATCTTATACCATCGGGGGAAGGTCAATGTGGTGGCCGATGCTTTGAGCCGAAAGGCGGTGAGTATGGGGAGTTTGGCATATATTCCAGTTGGGGAGAGACCTCTTGCAGTTGATGTTCAGGCCTTGGACAATCGGTTCGTGAGGTTAGATATTTCGGAGCCAAGTCGGGTATTGGCTTGTGTGATTTCTCGGTCTTCCTTATATGATTGCATCAGAGAGCGCTAGTATGATGATCCTCATTTGCTTGTCCTTAAGGATAGAGTTCAACATGATGATGCCAAAGATGTGACTATTGGTGATTATGGGGGTATTGAGGATGTAGGGCCGGATATGTGCCCAATGTAGATGGGCTTCAGGATTTGATTTTGGATGAGGCCCATAGCTCGTGGTATTCCATTCATCCGGGTCCCACGAAGATGTATCAAGATCTGAGGCAGCATTATTAGTGGAGGAGAATGAAGAAAGACATTGTGAGATTTGTGGCTCGGTGTCTCAATTGTCAGCATGTGAAATATGAGCATTAGAGACCGGGTGGCTTGCTTCAGCAGATGGATATTCTAGAGTGAAAGTGGGAGCGAATCACCATGGACTTTGTAGTTGGGCTCCCACGGAATTTGAAGAAGTTCGATGCTATTTGGGTGATTGTAGATCGACTGACCAATTTCGCGCACTTCATTCCTGTGTGTACTACCTATTCTTCAGAGCGGTTGGCAGAGTTCTATATCCGGGAGATTGTTCGTTTGCATGGTGTCCCAGTTTCCATCATTTCAGATAGGGGCACTCAGTTTACTTCATAGTTTTGGAGGTCTGTGCAGCGAGAGTTGGGTACTCAGGTTGAGTTGAGCACAACTTTTCACCCTTAGACAGACGGACAGTCGAGCGCGCTATCAGATATTGGAGGACATGTTGCGTGCTTGTGTCATTGATTTTGGAGGGTCATGGGATCAGCTTCTACCGCTTGCAGAGTTTTCTTATAACAACAACTACCAGTCGAGTATTCAGATGGCTCCATATGAGGCTTTGTATGAGAGGCGGTGTAGATCTCTAGTTGGTTGGTTTGAGTAGGGGGAGGCTAGGCTATTGGGGACGGACTTGGTGCAGGATGTTTTAGAAAAGGTGAAGGTAATTCAGGAGAGGCTTCGTCAGCGCAGTCGAGACAAAAGAGTTATGCTGACAGGAAGGTTCGGGATATGTCCTACATGGTTGGATAGAAGGTTCTGTTGAAGGTTTCGCCCATGAAGGGTTTTATGAGATTTGGGAAGAAGGGTAAATTGATCCCTCGGTTCATTCGTCCTTTTGAGGTGCTTCGGAGGATTAGGGAGGTGGCTTCTGAGCTTGCTTTGCCACCCAGCTTGTCGAGTGTGCATTCAGTATTTCATGTTTCTATGCTCCGGAAGTATATTGGGGATCCGTCTCATGTTCTGGATTTCAGCACGGTTCACTTAGATGATTATTTGACTTATGATGTGAAGCCAGTAGTTATTTTGGGGTGTCAGGTTCGAAAGTTGAGATCAAAGGATATAACTTCAGTGAAAGTGCAGTGGAGAGGTCGGCCCGTGGAGGAGGCTACCCGGGAGACCGAGCGGGAGATGCGGAGCAGATATCCTCAAATATTTGAGGCTTCAGGTATGTTTCTTGACTCGTTCGAGGATGAACGTTTGTTTAAGAGGGGGAGAATGTAACGACCCGACCGATCGTTTCATGAGTTACCGCCCTGTTTCCCCCATTTCTGCTTCTTATTGCTTTGTTTATTAGTTCTATTTGTGATTGGGTTGGTTGGCTCGGGTTCGGAGAGGTTTTTGGAAAGGTTTGAGACACTTAGTCTCTTTTTAGGAAACTTAAGTTGGAAAAGTCAACCGGATGTTGACTTATGTGTTAGAGGGCTCGGATGTGAGTTCTGATGGTTCGAATAGCTTCGGAAGATGATTTGGGACTTAGGAGAGTGATGGGAATGTGTTTTGGAGGTTCGGAGTAGATTTAGGCTTGAATTGGCAAAATTGAAATTTTGGCGTTTTCCAGTTAGTAGGTGAGATTTTGATATAAGGGTCAGAATGGAATTCTGGGAGTTGCAGTAGGACCGTTGTATCATTTGGGATGTGTGTGAAAAATTTCAGGTCATTCGGATGTGGTTTGGTAGACTTTTTGATCAAAAGCGTAATTCAGAAGATTTTGGAACCTTAGGCTTGAATTCGATGTGTTTTGGTTGATTCGATGTTGTTTGAGGTGTTTTGAGGATTGGTACAAGTTTGGATAGTGGTATAGGACTTGGTTGTGCTTTTGGTTGAGGTCCTGAGGGCCTCGAGGTGATTTCGAATGGTTGGAGGAAAGTTTGGAATTTGGAAATAGCAGCTGAAGTTTTAGGACTGCTGTTATAACCGCAGGTGCGACCCCCACAGGTGCGGAAGACCAGTCGCAGAAGCGGAAAGAGCCTAGGAAGGCAGGAACCGCAGAAGCGGTTGAGGAACTGCACCTGCGATGGCTCAGGTGCGGATTGTGCATCGCAGATGCGGAGATTGAGGAATTAAGTGAGGACCGCGATGCGGCGTCTTGGACCGCAGAAGCGGTAGCTGGACCGCAGGTGCGAAATGCCTGGGCCTGAAGGTATAAAAGCATTCCTTCGCGATTTTTGAGTTGTTCTTCACCATTTCAAGTCGGTTTTGGAGCATTTTGGGAGACTTTGAAGAGGGAATCAAGGGATATCATCTGGAGGTAAGATTTTTGAGTCTAATAATCGATCCTATGGCATTATTTCACTGATTTGGCCTAAGATTAATGGAAATTAAGGGTTAAAAATTGGGAAACTAGGGCTTGGTATTGGAGACCTTGACTTGAGGATTTGAGGGGCCATTTGTGGTCCGATTTTGGGACTTTTGATATGTATAAACTCGTGGGGAGATAAGGAATCTATTGATATAAATTTTATCAAATTCTGAGATGTGGGCTCGGGGGTCGGGTTTTGGTTAATTTCGGGATTTATATTGTAAATTGATTATTTCTGCATGGGCTTCATTCCCTTAGCATATTTTGACGTCGTGATTCTGATTTTGGGTAGATTCGACGCGAGTTGAGGCCGATTCGAGGGGCAAAGGTGTCGCGAGCTAGAGTTTGGACCGGATTGAGGTGAGTAATGATTTTAAATGTTGTCCTGAGGGTATGAAACCCCGGATTTCACATCGTTGTGCTATATTGAGGTAACACATACGCTAGATGACGAGTGTGGGGTCGTGCACCGTTGGGGATTATGGCTTAGTCCATCCCGAATGACTGTTTTACCGCGTATTTTACTAAAAATTGTTTGCTACCATCATGTTTTGGGCGGAATGCCATATTTGGGCCTCGTGCCAACTATTTGGGCCCTTAGGGGATTTTTACTGATATTTCCTCACTATTTTGACTTTATACTTGTACTCATTCATGCTATATTCTACTATTTTCGTAACTCAGTCGTATTTACTCTGTTTTAACACATTAAATGATATTCTAAATGATAATTTGGGCTGAGCATCATGTTTTACTGTTGCCCGAGTGGCTTATGAGATTCTGACTGAGTAAGGCCGAGGGCCTGTGTTGTGAGGATACATTGATTTATGATTATGAGGCCGAGGGCCTGAGATTGTATGCCACGAGGTGGCTTATTGATATGAGGCCGAGAGCCTACTAATTATGCCTTAAGATGGCTTGATATTGCACTTGGGCCGTAAGGGGACCCTCCCGGAGTCTGTACACCCCCAGTGAGCGCGGGTACCCATTGTGATATGAGATATTGCACGAGGGGCTGATTCTATTGGTATTGTGCCCGAGGGGCAGTTCTTTATGTGTTTATCTTTTCTAGCTGCCTGTCATTTATTTGTTTAACTGTTAAAAAGGTATTTTAAAGAAGCTTAAACTGAACTAAGGTGACTTTATATGTTTTCGCTGTTTCATTGTTTTTTTTACTGGCTTTATACTGCTTCTTTATGGCATGTTGATGTGCCTTTACGTGATTTCTTATCGCTCAGTCTTCATTTATTATTATTACTCACTGAGTTGGAGTACTCACTTTACTCCTTGCACCCTGTGTGCAGATTCAGGCGCTTTAGGTCCCACTAGCGAGTGTTGATTTCTTCCAGCTCAAGCGGTTTCAGAGATTCACTAGGTAGCTGCTCGGCATTCGCATCCCAGTGCTTCTCCCCCTATCTTATGTTCTCTTGTTTTAGTTCTGTAATAGACTATGTAGACTCTTCCTGTTTTAAATCGGTTGGTAAATGCTCATGACCGGTGACACCCCGATGTCGGGCTATGTCTATTCTGCAAATTGTAGTATTCACCTTTATTTTGAGATTATTATTATATTAAAGACTTAATTTGTATTATTTTAATTGCTTAAAATGACTTGGGAGTGTGTCGGCTGGCCTT
This sequence comes from Nicotiana sylvestris, assembly GCF_000393655.2. Classification (NCBI taxonomy): domain Eukaryota; kingdom Viridiplantae; phylum Streptophyta; class Magnoliopsida; order Solanales; family Solanaceae; genus Nicotiana; species Nicotiana sylvestris. The sequence goes on from NC_091068.1 coordinate 110,374,463, forward strand.
GTCTTCACGAGAGGTGCCATCACGACCGGATCTGGGTTTAGGGTTGTGACAACTTTCCTTATGAACACCGCCTTGTGTTCGTCAATGTTGTGAGTATCGTCGGTTTTGTGGTTGTGGTTAGATTTTTTCCTTTACCCCGACCTTTTTCTCAAAACCCTCATCTTTCAACATAAATCTATTAAGATCTTTGTAGATCTGGAGTGATTTTGAGTTTATCCAGTAACTTTCTTTTAAAAAAAATCTCTTGTTTTCTTTATTGTTAATCGATTTTAGTATCCCTCTAGATTAGGGTTTTGCTTCCTAATCTAGATCTCTTTGAACCTGAAATGATTTCGAGTTTCCATGATATTTTCCTTAAAGATCTTCTGTTTTTCTCATTATTAATCGACCCTAATGTTCTCTGAGAACTAGGGTTTCATTTCGTCTGTTTCTGCGAAACTTTTCTAGAAAATTCCTATGTATTTGATTCTTTTTTTCCACTGATTCTTGCGTAACTATGTTCCATTTTTAGTTTTTAGTTATTTCATTGTTCGCTCCAATAGTTGCCCGATATTCTTGAGTAATCGACTGAATACCTACACTGCCTGGGGTTTTGAAATTTGCTTTGTTTATTGATGTGATTACTTCCTGTAATTTTATTTACGTTCTTTAGTTTGGGACTCCTAACTAGTACTACTTGCCTTAATTGTTCCTGCTTAGCTTAATTTGTGGGTTGATTGGCTTACCAACTCCAGATTGGTCGCTAATTTACTTGTATTACCTTATTTGTGACTAATTGCCTTGTTACTTGCCAGATTTTTAGTGTTCTGACTCTAATTGGCTATCAGACTTACCACTTACCTTATTTAGACCTCAATTCCAAGTTATTTTGTATACAATCCCATAATTTTTGCCTATTGATTAGCCCTGGCATGCCTAAATTGATTGACTGATTATTTCTTTGCCTTATTTGCAAACCTTTAAACTGCTTTACCTTATTTACTCTACTCTACTCAATGCTATATAATCCCCATTCTTTTTCTTTAACACACAAGCACACAAACATAGAAAGACACAAAGTTCTTGCTCTCTTCCTCTATCATAATCTTCTACTTTTTGTTTGTTGCATTCTCTGGCCGGCTGGAAGCTAGGGCTAGACCTTTGGACCCTGTTTGCTTCACTCTTCTATTTCTATCTCTTAATTGGTATGCCTCCACTACTGCTATTCAATTAAACCTATGTGTTTCCTTATAATCAACATGTCTTTTCTTCTGTTTAACTAAACCTATGTGTTTCCCTAATCAGCATGTTTATTGCTACGTGTCATGTTATCAACATGTCTACTTTTATCTCATTAGATCCTCGTGCTTTATATTTATTGTTCCTAACCAGTATGTTTACTGCTATTCAATTAAACTATGTGTCCTGTTATCAGCATATCTACTTCTGTTTAACCTATGTGTTCATCTTGTCTACTTATGTTTAATTAAACCTATGTGTTTCCTGCTTTCAACATGTCTACATGTCTGTTTATATATAAATTAGACCCATGTCTATTTATTTCTTAACTAGCTTGTTCTCCTTGTCTTGTTTTAAGTACTCATCCCTAACAAACTCCTGATTGATTCATGATTTCTATGTTCTCAACCTTATTGCATTCCTGTATGACTATCTGACCCCAGCATACTGCCTTATGACCAATGTCTACTTGTATGATCACCTCGTAATAGCTAAGGGATTAAGGCCATGTGAAACTTTGCCTTGTCTGTTGTTGATTGATGGAGTTCAGTGCTGAACTCCTTCTACTAAGTGTGTGCTGCTTGTGATTCTTGTGATCTGATAATCTGCTTCTATGCACTTCTGAAACCCAAACTATCTTTCTAAAAACAAAACTGTCTCCTATTTTTAATACACTATTTTCAACTCCTACTCTTAGAACATCTAGAGTCCTGCCCCTCCAGTGTGAGCATTGCCTAGAAGTCCATGAGACTCCTCTGAACTTTGACATACTGGGGTTGGCTCTCCAAACTTGCTCACAAAAGGTTTCTTTAAAAGTTTTCTGGTGTGAGCATTGCCCGGGCTCCCGGAGGCCCTTGGGAACTTTGACATATCAGGATACCATTGGGTGCACTATGAGAATATTGGCATATTCATACTTGGTTGAAGGCCTGGTTCTTCCAGGTTTACTTTTTGGGCCTATCCAGGCTCCCTATAGTTTTAGCAGTTTCACTTCTATAATTCATTATTTATATTTGGTTTGTAATAATAATTTCTTTGTAAACAGATATTGGGGATATTAGTAAAACTGGGAGGGATTTTTATATGTATTTTGTTGGGAACGGGTAAATACCATGCCTATAGAGTTTAAATTAGTTCCTACATTTAGAAATCATGCCTATAGGTTGCTGCGATGTTTGTTTACTTATGTGCATTTAGATACCATGCCTATAAGTTTAAAATCAGCTCTGCATTCTAGATATCATGCAAATAAGGTTTAAATTAGTTTCTGCATGCAAATAAGGTTTTAAAACCAATTTGTGCATTTAGATACCATGCATATAAAGTTTTAAAACCAATTTCTGCATTTAGTTACCATGTCTATAAGTTTTAAATAAGTTCTACACCTAGACAACATGCCTATAAGGTTTAAATCAGTTCCCGCATCTAGATACCATGTCTATAAGTTTAAAATCAGTTTCTACACCTAGACAGCATGCCTATAGGACCTACTGAACCAAATTGCCTGCTTAAAATCGTTTACTGGTTTATTGTGGTTCTGATTAATGATTAGCTATCATATTCATAAAACATCTCTGATCCGCGCCTAGAGAAGCATGTAGGACGACTAAAATCTTGAGATTATAAAATTGTGCTTTGTTTAACTGTTTGTGAACTGCTCAGATTAAACTAGTCCTAAATCAGTAGGCAACTGATTAAGTACATTATGCCTCGCTTTAATAAAAACACTACATATGTTCTACTTTGTGCTCACCTAGATATCCTGCTATAGGACCTATAAAGTGTCTGAAATACTGTTGTTTGAGACGTATAATTGCCTGCTTATTTGTGGAGGTAAAATGTGAGCCTTTAACTGTTCCTTTATCTGACAGTCCTATTTGTTTTGCTTGTCGCTTAGATTTTCTCCTTTTAAGCACTATAGGAGAGTCTAGATCCACCTTAACTAGAAGTCCTAAACACCTCCGGGACCATAAGTAAGGGACAGGTAATGCACGCATAGAGTACGTTTAATTAGAATCACTTATATAACCATTATGGAGAGGGTAATCGGGTAGTAAAGGATATGATGACATGTGCGCTAATGCTATGTGTAGCACCCCAACTTGGGAACGATTACCAAGCATTGCAAAAAAGTGATCCTATAGGCTAAAAAACCTAGGACCCTCTTTACCCCTTGTTTTAAAATAAAATATCTATCTGTCTAAATTGCTTTGTTTGCTTATAAGATTAATTCACCTAATTCGAGTTTGGCCGGGGCCCACCGTTGTGGACCCGAGGGGTGCATAACACCTTCCCCTCAAGGTTATTTCGAGCTCTTACCCAATCTCGGGTAACACAAATCGGTTTATGAGTTATTTTCTTTAGGTGCCCTAACGCACCTTAAATCCGTTAGGTGATGACTCTTCAAATTTCATACCCAATTCTCAAAAGAAAATGAGTTGTTCCCAAGAAATGTCAAAACCCGGACTCCGCGAGAAAAAAGATAGCGCGACAATCATATATATTGAATTCAATAAAAATATGTATATATAAAATACAAAGACATACAGTGATATACAATGAAATATATTGAATACCGTTTCATATAGTCTATATTTAGGCTGGCAGAATATTAAAGTTGATGACATTTTAACTAATGAATACAGTAACATATAGTCTATCTGCTTAGGAAATGCATTTGATTAGAAATAAAGCTATTGAATTCAACCAATGAAATGCAAATGTATAAACAAGTAATGTATACATATAATGATCAGTTTTTTACAAATTTCATAAAATAGAAAACATGCACAACTGTTATAATACAATGAGCATTTCATATTTGAATCCATTCTTAGAATCAGAAATAAATACATCTTGTACCAGGGCTAAATACATGATACAATGACTTAAAAAAATACTTATAGTCATACGTGTAGACATTGCCACATTCAAAGAAAGCATTTCCTGGTATTTTTTTCCCAGTGTTGTGTACATGTGTAAAGCTTCTTTCAGATTGTTGCAATTCCAACGTCCAAACATCTTCCTAAATTCTTCGAGGAAGTCGTATATTGGCAATTCTCTTGCTGAAACAAGTGCGGCATTGATTGACTCATCTATATTTGACGTCATGGTCCATCCCCTATTAACAGGTGCATACAACCTAGCCCACTTTTCGTATCCAGCTAATTCCAAGCATTCTTTCACCCTAATATCTACCTTCTCCACCTTATCCATTAGACTATCAAATTCAGCCTGTGTGTATGCTTTTGCCATCGAGAAGTATATCTCGCTCAACTTTGAATGACTCTTTTTGAATTTCTTATATACGTTGTTCTATAAATGCCATATACAAGCAAAATATGGTATCGTTGGATACACTCTCGATACATATTTGATGATGCTCTCATTCCTATCTGAAACGATGCACATATTTTCCCTCTCACCATATGCTTCCTCGAATTGCTCAAAGAACCACGACCAAGCAACATCATTCTCTGAATCAATAATACCATATGCTAGTGGCAATCTATGACCTGTAAATACAATTGCATACATATTAAAAATATGTATTTCAAAATTGAATAGGCAGTAGAATTAACAAATTTTATTATAATCCCCATACTCACCTGCACCATCCAACGTGCTGGCCGAGACGAATGTCCGGTGTATGCCGATTTTAGGTGGCTGCCATCCACAACCACAATGGGTCTACAATGATCGAACCCCTTTATAAAGGCATACAAAGATATATACATACATGAACTCATTTTTTGATGATTTTACCATTCTAATGTGGGAACCAGGATATGTCATATCCATTATGTATAGGTACCCTGGAAATTTATTGTATGAATCAACCGGTTCACCTCTCAAAAAATTCATTGCTTTTTCTTTAGCCCACCACGCCAACATGTAACTAACATCAACGCTAAAATCTGATTTCACATCATCAATTATATCCTTTGGGGTGTATTTTCTCTTATGATTAGTAAGCTTGGACCTAATCATACCACCGATAAGACTACTACTTGTTTGACGATGATCATACACCTTATCCTTTCTACGAACATGTATGCTTATCATTGAACTCTCTCACTTTGAACATTTGTGATTTGTTAATGCTAGAAGCCTTAAATCTCTATTCACAATCCTATGATATACATAATAATGTATAGCTACAATATCATTATATATATGATCAGTATAAATGCATAAAAAATACACTCATATATAATTGAATACATTGCTACATATATATATATATATATATATATATATATATATATATATATATATATATATGTATATATATATATACACATTTATATACGCCTAATACATCTGAAAACAAACAGCGAAAGTCACTGTAATGAATATTTTATCAGTAAAATACAGATGAATAGATGTATTTGAAATATATAACACATTCATAAGTACAACAGTGAAAGTCATGTAAAAATATCCAAATATATCTAAATACATCTTAATACAATTTAAAATTTCTACCATGAATACAATATACAAAAAATTCTAACTACATAACATGATGTTCAACGAATTGTAATTAAGAACACTCAAACCTGATAGCATTAAACTTGTCAACCCGAAATTAAAACCTTTCAGATATTGCATAATGCTCCATCACCTCTTTCAATGTAGTCTTATCCTTATATACTTGTCCAGCCATAACCTCTCTTTGATTAGTTTTTGAAATAATCAAATCCGTGTCCAGTTCGAACACCCCAGTCGGTTCGCCTGAATTGACAACGTCAAGAGCAAGTGTATCATCTGTAGCAAAATTACACCTTTGATTTGTTTCGTCAATTTGCACAAGGTCGCCTTGAATTAAACTATCTCTAGCTACAACTTCTTTGTCAATTGTTGTTATGCACAAATGATACATCTCGAATTCTCTATTCATTTTTTTCAACTCTACATACACCTTGTAACCCATGACGTTGTGTATTTCCATTGGCGTGCAATTTTCTTCTACTTTATATTCAATTTTAATGGACTTTGAGCTCAAATCTATGTCGAGTTGATTCGAAATTGAAGCAACCAAATCATTGTACGACGCATACTCCTTTATCAGTATCCCCTCAATCGAATAATCGACATAGTTACTCTCACTGTTCTACTTGCCAGAATGACGCAATAGCATGGTTAAACTTGTCATATATAAAATCGAATTATATCAAATTTTTGTATACAATTGTATGAATCTAGAAATTTATTGGTTGAAAACAGAACTTCCACGAACGACAACAACAGAAAAAATGAAGGATTGAAAATCTAGAGATTTCTCTTTTTTGTGGTATTTTTCGGATGGGAAATCTTTTCTACAACGTGAAATAAAGATTATGCGTGATATAATTGTGTTAATTGAGTTATATTAGGAGAATATTTTGTTAATTGATTCACTTACCGTTTTAAAACAGCTGAAAAGACCATTTTTACGCAATTTACGTTACTGTATTCACGAATACAGCTTGCGAATACAATAATTGCTTAGCTGGACTTCCCCTATTTTACGCCGAGTTTTGCTACTGTATTCATACAGTAGCTTAAATACATCGAATACACTTTATAACAACTGAAAACATAGCTATAGGAAGTAATATAGTAAATGGTAGCTACATATAGCTAATAACCACTAAACAATAGTGGTTTGTGAAAATTTCTCAAATAAAATACTTGTATTAACATTTTTGCAATACCTAGATAAGATATAGTGGTGACAATTTGAGCCCAAACCCATCCAACCACCCAGAGATTAATGGGTTGAGCTACAAATATTTTAGCTTATGGATCTATTTGGGCTGAGCCCAAGTTAAACCATCATTTTTTATAGCCTATTCTGACCCATGAAGTAGCCCAAATACAACTTATAAAACTCACCCAAAATAAAATAAAGGGATCTCAACCCAACTTATCTAGAAATTTACTTAGTTGCCTCATCATTAGTTTTTGTATCTAAGTTTAAAAAATGAGAACCAAGGTATTTAAGTTTTAATGTAAATATGAATAATTTGTAATTGAGTTGTGGTGAAATTTACTTATTTAGAAATAACATAAAAGATATTTTTCAATTTACAAATTTTAAATACTAATTTGTTATTTAAGAAAATATATTTTGATTCTCAAAATAATAATAGTATTTATTTATATTTTATACATAGGCGTATAAAAGGTAAAAGGCTTTGTTTATGCAATATGAGCATGGTCTTAAAACTCAAGTTGGACGAGTTGGGTTATGACCTATTGTTTAACCCATCTTGACCCAACTCATCTTAGCCCAAGTACACTTTGGGCTGGGTTGAAAAATGACTCATTTATTGACCTAACTCATCTTGACCCGCCCAAATTCAACCTAACCTACCCATTTGCCACCCCTAAATTAAGGCACCTAAAATGACAAAATTATCTGTCAAGGTAAGCACCTTGTTTTAGTAAATAAAAATAAAATTTGTTTCAATCAGAGTAAAAATCATTACAGCATTATCTAGTGAGAATTCTTAATAAATTTTAACTTTAATTTACTTTTAAACTAGAAGTTATACATGTATACTGATTATTGTATCTAATTCTTGGCTTGCTTATAAGTAATTCACGCAGAATAAACTCACTGCTCGCATAACAACTTAAAATGTAGTTGAATGTAACTAGTTTATACCCTAATTTTATTCCAACCAAACATGAGATAAACTCATTTCAAATATAATTTCGAGATTAATTATTCCTTATCCATCGTACCAAACGAGCCCTAAGAGTTTTTTTTTTTTGTGTACATGAACTTTATTTTGAGGGCAAAAAAAAGCAATCGATTCTTGGTAAATATAAACATTTGGCCTTGGTTTTTTGTCATTGGTGATTATTTCTACGCTTTGCTAGTTTAATATGCAGTTTACTTGTGTTATCTAAGAGTTTCAAAATTAAAACTTATATTCATATGAAGAAAAACATCTTTTAGTTTCACCAAACTTTGGATGAGAAATGAACAATAAAAAACTTAGACTTGGTAAATATAAGATTTCTTCTTTAAGTATGTAATCTCAACGCTTCGGACTTTCTAGCAAGGCCAGGTTCCAGCTGCAAACTCTGAAGACCTGCATCATGTTTATGACCAGAGGCGGATGCAGAATTTAAGCTAATCCTAAATAATTTTTGCCATGAACCTATGGTATTTTTAAAACTATAGGTTCAAACCTACTATTTATTATAATTTTAGTGAATTTTTACACATAAATTTATGCTTCACATCGGAAGTACTGGTTTCAGTTGAACCCGGTATTACAACTCTACATTCACCTCTGTGTCTGACCCCTAACAATCCCAAGGGAAGGAAAATTCCAAAATTTTAATATCATATTTGCAGACACAGCAGGAAACAAGGCAACAAATGATCACAAGAGAGTGGAAAGAAACAATTGCCCAACAAGATCTCCATAGGCAAATATTTCATATTTGCTACACAAGCAGCTGATCTTAAATACAGGCTATATGCATCTCTTAGACGCTATTCAATGGTTGAGCTCATATTAAGATTTTGTACTATCTGTGGAAGGTTTTCCAGGAACAAGGTGAAGAGGGTACCGATCAAGAACATTAGAAAAAATACAAGCAATATCTTTCCGATGTAGAGAGGGCTGACAGCAGCTTGTGATTTTCTCCTTGCAGAATGTGAGTTGTCTGAAACCTGCAAACAATTCAAGGCAGAGAATCAGAAAGTATGTCTGATTTTCTTCTCAGTACATAGCTTCGAGTTCAATCAATTTGAGACTGTAGCTAAACTTACTCTCCATCTAAATCACATAACCCCACAAAACTTTTGGGTGGGAGGCACCCAGAGATGAGAGGGAAATGAAAACAACAGAAAAACATTAAGGGAAGGGTCATAAAGAGTATGTCTTACACTTGAGGATTCTATGTTACTCAAAGTTTTTGAACAAACTAATATCAGATTGTTCAGCACCTTAACCAGAGTGTTATCATTCTTCTTGTAACCATATTCCCTTCTCCTCCTCCTCCTCCTTTTCAATCAAACAAGAAGAGGAGATGCCTTATCTCCTCATTTATCATGAGCATGAACAGAATTCCTTTACCTCACATTATAAAGAAAACTAGGCTAATTGCTTTTTTCAATACTGAATTATAAAAAGAAAATACACACTCTGCTTAGTATCCATTTTACACTTCCATAGGTATTCTTTTCTGTCCAATAGAGTCTAGATACGGCTATACTGCAGGAAAATTTAACACTCATAGGCCTCAAAACATTGTCAGAAGTTTGTTGCACATCCGAGAATAAGGTGTTGAATTTCTAAGAAAGGTGTGTATTACTGCTTTCCTATCCATTAGTCTACCATATTAACTAATGATCACTACCCGACAACCGAAATGGTGTCTCTGTTTTCTCAAACAATTCTCAGCATGTTCTCTCTCCTTATCTAGTATCTGATGAGTGGAGCCAGATTTAGGAAAGCAAAAGTATAGAGATTCAAATGCAAGTTTATAAGAAAGTGTGGAAATTGGCATAATGCGCATTTACATACAATTTCCTAACAAAAATTGATATATGTAACTGGATTAAGGAAAGACACTTATCTCAGGCATACATCTTATTTCACTACAATTTTCAAATATAAATTTGACATAAGTAAACTGATGAGGGTTTAAAAGCCAAATTTTTTTTAAGAGAACTACGAAGTTTCCATGTGCAAATCATCAGGAATCGTCTGAGGAGTATGCAAAGACAAAGTTCTGCCAGTGAATGAAACAATGACAATTCTGAAATAATATCCAAATACATGAGAATGCAGGGGGGGTTACTATAATGCCTTCTATTTTGTATCTGCATTCAACTGAGCCTTAAGTTTGCAGTTTGTCAGGAAATGCAAATTCAAAGCACAGGAATAAGAATAGCTACCCAAAATTGACTATGCACACGTAAACAGACACAAATACAATACATGGAGACGTGTGAGGGATTATCCTAGTAAATATAGATCGTAAACAGGAACAATATGAAAGATATTAATATTGAATTTTCAGAGAATGATGCAAGATCAAGAATGCTAAAAATTCATGAAATTCAAGAAGCGAAGAATCCATCCAAGATTAGGATTTCTTTTCCTTAAAGATTAGGATTTGTTATTTCTTATTTCCTAGTAATTTAATTCTTGTTTTAGTAGGATTATATTTGTAGTTCTAGTCAAACTAGAATTGTTAGTTGGTATCCCATTCTTACTAGAATTCTTTTTCCTATTTTAGTTAGGATAGATTTTCTTAGCCTTATTCTTATTCTAGTCTAATTAGGATTAGTTTTCCTTAACCTTACCAATTTTACTCATTGTAAGGCCTATTTAAAGGGCTTAATATGCTGAAAATAAACATTGGTGATTAGTTTTTCTAAGCTATTGCTTCAAAAACGTGATTTACTTTTTATTTCATTGTTCTTCCTTTATTCAACGCTTCTTGCAATCTTGCGGGATTGGGGAACGTGTGGGTGAGGTTTATTTCCATCTTACATTCTTCTAACGTGAGTTTGAAGAACGCTTTCGCTAGTTTTGTGAAAAACTTTAGCGGGGTGCTTTTGTTTTTCTCTCTTCTTTGTACTTGAGAGGTGCAAAACCTTGAAAGTACATTAATTTGGTATCAGAGCTCATGTTCCAGGTCCGAATTCTTGATTTGCTACTTTATTCATCGTGTCACCAAACAAGAAAATACCAAGTTCAGGATCCTTTTCAAGATCCTCTTCAATGGATCTTCAATTACAAGTTCATAAATTAAGAATTAGAATCCTTGAACGAGACAACGAAGAAATTAAAGTGCAGCTAAATAACTTGAAGGAATCAATGGAGAATCTGACAAAATTAGTTGAAGGTTTGGTGTTTCAATATCAACTACCAACTCCGCCACAACGCCTACAACCGCCACATCTACCACTTCTATATCCACCAATTCATTCACAAACAACTGAAGAGGTTGAAGCTGACCAAGGCACAAGAGAACCAAGGCACTATGCCCATTATGATAAATATTCAGATAATCAGGGGCGTGAAGAAGACAAAGCTGATAAAGACCAATATCAAAGAGACGAGGAACATGCATTAGATCCAAAACTTGAGGAATTACCACCAAAGTTTTATGACGATCCATTGGATTATCCAGCCATATGTGTTGTTGACTTTTCACCGTCCAGAGATGCTCAACACAATATTGACTTGATTGTTGACTCAATCAATCCAAACAAGGCAACATATTGCGTTAATTCTAAAGTTCATAGAAATATGCTAGAACAAGAGGAAAAATTACCTATAAAGGAGTGGATAATGGAGAGTTTGAGACCAGATATTGGAGAGACAAGATGTCTTAACGTCATAAGTATATATGGCTATCATCAAAGTGTCTGTTGGTGTATGAGCGATGCAATTGATGCATTCCCAAGAAGAGCATTGATCTCCATGCTTAACTCAAAGCTAGACATGGAGTTAGTCAAGTTTATACCAATAACTTCATATCGTAAGTTGAAGTTTGAGAGTCCATATAGAAAGATTACATGGAGAAGACTTGGTAGAAAGTTGAAACATAGAAAGTGGGATTTAGTTCGACCATATGCCAAATTTGCTTATAACGTGAAGAAGCTCTATGATAAACTAGCAAAATGTAACTTAAAACCTGGTGAGCATTGGGTCCCCATTTTTTCCCCTTGGGTCTTCTTGTTTCTTACAACGGGGTTGCCCAGTAAGCTTAGAAGTTTTGGCCAGAGTTGTTCACACGCTCGAAACGCAAACCAAGGTGGAGATTGAAAATGTTGGTTTATGTTTAGTTAACAATGGCATGCTGAAAATGTTGGTTTATGTTTAGTCAACAATGGCATGCCAATTGGAAGAGTTGGTGGAAAGAGTTGGTGTGGATGCTAGGAGGAAGCTTCCTCCTTTGATGTCACCCATGACATCAAGAGGAGGTCTTTACCTCTATAAATAGATGCACTCCTTCACTTGTAGAAATCATCCCAAAATAATACAATACATTGTAGTGAGTAGAGAGTTAAGAGAGAAATTCTCTTAAGTGTAATTGGGAAATCTCCCCTTCCTTTGTTAATATTAAAAGGGCAATTGTTCTCTGGTGGACGTAGGATTATTTTGATCCGAACCACGTTAAATCTTGTGTTCTTTCTTTTACGTTTCCGCTAACAATTGGTATCAGAGCGACAGGATTCTTTAACGATCCAAGGAGAAAGAACAAGCAAATATGAGTTCCATGAAGTTTGAAATTGATAGATTCAATGGACGCAACAACTTCAATATCTGGAAGATCCAGATGATGGCGTTACTGCGGAGGGAAGGTTCAATCCATGCTATTGACGGAAAGTATCCTACGGATATATCAGCTCCCGACAAGGAGAAGATTGAAGGGGATGCATTGAGTGCAATCCAACTATCCCTTGCACCTAACGTGCTTTGTGAAGTGAGTACGGGTACCGAAGAGACGGCCAAACAGTTGTGGGAAAAGCTAGAAGGGCTATACCAAGACCGATCAGTGACAACAAGAATGTTGTTACAACGGCGTCTTCACACATTTAAGATGGGGTCAGGTACTTCGTTACAAGATCATTTAGATGCGTTTAATAAACTTGTCATGGACTTACAGATTGCAGGAATTAAAAGGGAGGAGGAGACGCTTGCATGTGCTTTGCTATTTTCATTGACTTCAGGATATCGTGATATTGAGAATTCAATGATGTATAGCAAGGAGCCTATCAAGCTTGAGCAAGTGCGGCAGGCACTTAACTCTAGTGATGTGCGGAGGCACATTGAAGGAGATAGAGATGACCAGGCAAGTGGCCTCTTTGTTAGAAGCCGGACTAGCCAACAGGGAAAGACCAAATCAAAGCACAGATCAAAGTCTCGTGTGAACAAGAAGAATACAGAGTGTTGGGGTTGTGGCAAGAAGGGGCACTTTGAACGAGATTGCCCAATGTCAAAGTCCAAGGAAAAGGCGAGTGCATCTACAGTTGAACAGGTACATAATTTTGATAATGATTATGTACTAACAACATCGTGTAATAATAATAGTAGTTATGAAAACAAATGGGTGTTAGACTCTGCTTGTACTCTGCATATGACGTTCCGAAAAGACTGGTTTAGCAGCTACGAGAAAAGTGGAGGAACCGTAGTAATGGGCAATAATGCAACTTGTGCAATAGTTGGCATTGGCTCAGTTCGGGTTCGCTGCCATGATGGAATCGTGAGGACTATTACACAAGTCCGTCATGTTCCTGATCTGAAGAAGAATTTGATCTCCTTGGGTACTCTGGATGAACAAGGCTACAGGTACATGAGCGAAGCAGGAACTATGAAGGTGACTAAAGGTTCTTTAGTCATGCTGAAAGGCAAGCTGGAGAACGGCCTTTACACATTGGCCGGAAGCACCATTGTTGGCTCTGCAAATGCATCTACAGTGCAGTTATCTAATGATGACAAGGCAAGACTATGGCACATGAGACTGGGTCATATGAGCGCACGTGGACTGGAGATGTTGAGCAATCGTAAACTTTTGGAAGGTGAGAAGATCAGCACGCTTGACTTCTGTGAGCACTGCGTTCTAGGGAAGCAGAAGAAGGTCAGCTTCAGCACTGGCAAACACAAGACAAGAGGAGTGCTAGACTACATCCATTCAGATTTATGGGGTCCTTCTAAACTTCCATCGAAGGGCGGAAAGAGGTATCTTCTCATTTTTATTGATGATTTCTCACGAAAGGTTTGGGTGTATTTTTTGAAGGCAAAAAGTGATGCTTTTGAAGCATTTAAAGAGTGGAAGATTTTGGTTGAAAATCAAATGGAGCGGAAAATCAAGTATCTTCGCACAGACAATGGCTTGGAGTTTTGCAATGAAGAGTTTAATGAATTCTGCAAGGTTCATGGGATCTCAAGACATAGGACTGTCAGGCATACCCCACAGCAGAATGGAGTTGCCGAGAGAATGAACAGAACTCTTCTTGAAAAGGCTCGTTGTATGCTCCTACAAGCCAAAATGTCCAAAGTATTTTGGGCTGAAGCAGTTCACACTGCTGCTCATATTGTCAATCGATCTCCAGCATCGGCAATTGACTTTAAGACTCCGAATGAGGTATGGTCAGGTGAACCCTCTAACTATTCATACTTACGAGTATTTGGGTGTCCAGCTTATTATCACGTTAATGAAGGAAAGCTTGAACCAAGGGCTAAGAAGGCCATATTCGTAGGGTATGTGGATGGAGTAAAAGGGTACAAACTTTGGTGTTTGTCTTTACTCAAATTTATAGTTAGTAGAGATGTCACCTTCGATGAATCCTCTATACTTGATCCCCGTAAAGTTTCCGTGGAGTTTTCAGGAAACAAGAACAACGAGCAGGTGGAGCTTCCGGTGGAGCTTGCCAAGGAAAAGGATCAAGAGACTCAGGTTAAAGATGAGTCAGAAGATGTAGGCGTTGAAGAACTTGCTGTCAATGAACCATACACAATTGCGAAGGGGAGGGAGAAGAGGCAGACACGAGAACCGGAACGCCTTATAAATCAAGCAAACTTGATTGCATATGCGTTCGTAGCTGCACAAGAAGAGATTAAAGATCTGGAGCCCTCCTCGTATATTGAAGCAACTTCTTGCAAGGATGCCGCACAATGGCGGTTAGCCATGACTGAAGAGATGGAGTCTCTTCACAAGAATCAGACATGGGTCTTAGTGAAAAGACAAAAGGGGAAGAGGACAGTTGGATGCAAGTGGGTCTACCGAAAGAAAGAGGGAATTCCTGAAGTGGAAGATGCTAGGTTCAAGGCGAGATTGGTTGCAAAAGGTTTCAGCCAAAAGGAGGGAATTGACTACAATGAGATTTTCTCTCCGGTCGTGAAGCATAGCTCAATTCGCGTGCTACTAGCATTGGTTGCACAATTTGACTTGGAGCTTCAACAGCTTGATGTCAAAACTGCTTTCTTACACGGTGATCTAGAAGAGACAATCTATATGGATCAACCTGAAGGTTTCCTAGCTGAGGGAAAAGAAGATCACGTATGCCAACTAAAGAAGTCTTTGTATGGTTTGAAGCAATCCCCTAGACAGTGGTACAAGAGGTTTGATGCATTCATGACTACACATGAATTCTCAAGGAGTGCATTTGATAGTTGTGTGTATCACAAGAAGATGTCTGGTAACTCAATGATTTATTTACTGTTGTATGTTGATGATATGCTTATTGCTGCTAACAACATTACAGAGATAAATGCTTTGAAGAAACTATTGAGTAAGGAATTTGACATGAAGGATTTAGGAGCTGCAAAGAAAATCCTTGGTATGGAGATTTCAAGAGAAGACGATGTTGTACATCTTTCTCAGAAGAGGTATATTGAAAGGGTTCTCGAGAGATTCAATATGCAAACGTGCAAGCCTGTAAGTACACCATTAGCTCCTCATTTTAAACTTTCAGAGTCACAAATGCCTCAGTCTGAGGATGAGGTGGAGCATATGTCAAAGATTCCTTATGCCAGTGCAGTTGGTAGTATTATGTATGCTATGGTATGCACACGTCCAGATATTGCTCAATCTGTAAGTGTGGTAAGTAGATACATGTCCAACCCAGGAAAGAGGCATTGGGAAGCTGTCAAGTGGATATTGAGATATCTCAAAGGAGCTTCTGGTGTTGGTCTTACCTTTCGAAAAAGTGGTACAGGTATTTCAATTCTCGGTTATGTGGATTCTGACTATGCAGGAGATCTTGACAGAAGAAGGTCCACAACTGGATACATCTTTACCCTCGTTGGCAGTGCCGTCAGTTGGAAGTCGACTTTGCAGTCGATTGTCGCTTTGTCTACGACAGAAGCAGAATACATGGCAGCAGCGGAGGCGGTAAAGGAAGCTATCTGGTTGAAAAGTTTAGTAGCGGAATTGAGTTTGGTTCAGCTGGAATCAACTCTTAGATGTGATAGTCAGAGTGCTATTCATCTAATGAAAAATCAGAGATTTCATGAGCGCACTAAACACATTGATGTCAGATTTCATTTTATTCGAGATGTTATTGATGAGGGAACTATCAAGGTCGTGAAGGTTATCACAGACGATAATGCTGCAGACATGTTGACCAAGATAGTCCCGCTCGCTAAGTTTGCACACTGCAAGGACTTGGCGGGGGTGTGCATCAACTGATGCAACTCCGAAGAGAACAGTTGCTAGGTGGAGGTGGTATGTTCAACAATGGTTTGATTCTTCTTGTTTCTTACAACGGGGTTGCCCAGTAAGCTTAGAAGTTTTGGCCAGAGTTGTTCACACGCTCGAAACGCAAACCAAGGTGGAGATTGAAAATGTTGGTTTATGTTTAGTTAACAATGGCATGCTGAAAATGTTGGTTTATGTTTAGTCAACAATGGCATGCCAATTGGAAGAGTTGGTGGAAAGAGTTGGTGTGGATGCTAGGAGGAAGCTTCCTCCTTTGATGTCACCCATGACATCAAGAGGAGGTAGTTTGATGTCACCAATGACATCAAGAGGAGGTCTTTACCTCTATAAATAGATGCACTCCTTCACTTGTAGAAATCATCCCAAAATAATACAATACATTGTAGTGAGTAGAGAGTTAAGAGAGAAATTCTCTTAAGTGTAATTGGGAAATCTCCCCTTCCTTTGTTAATATTAAAAGGGCAATTGTTCTCTGGTGGACGTAGGATTATTTTGATCCGAACCACGTTAAATCTTGTGTTCTTTCTTTTACGTTTCCGCTAACACTAAAAATTCATGAAATTCAAGAAGCGAAGAATCCATCCAAGATTAGGATTTCTTTTCCTTAAAGATTAGGATTTGTTATTTCTTATTTCCTAGTAATTTAATTCTTGTTTTAGTAGGATTATATTTGTAGTTCTAGTCAAACTAGAATTGTTAGTTGGTATCCCATTCTTACTAGAATTCTTTTTCCTATTTTAGTTAGGATAGATTTTCTTAGCCTTATTCTTATTCTAGTCTAATTAGGATTAGTTTTCCTTAACCTTACCAATTTTACTCATTGTAAGGCCTATTTAAAGGGCTTAATATGCTGAAAATAAACATTGGTGATTAGTTTTTCTAAGCTATTGCTTCAAAAACGTGATTTACTTTTTATTTCATTGTTCTTCCTTTATTCAACGCTTCTTGCAATCTTGCGGGATTGGGGAACGTGTGGGTGAGGTTTATTTCCATCTTACATTCTTCTAACGTGAGTTTGAAGAACGCTTTCGCTAGTTTTGTGAAAAACTTTAGCGGGGTGCTTTTGTTTTTCTCTCTTCTTTGTACTTGAGAGGTGCAAAACCTTGAAAGTACATTAATTTGGTATCAGAGCTCATGTTCCAGGTCCGAATTCTTGATTTGCTACTTTATTCATCGTGTCACCAAACAAGAAAATACCAAGTTCAGGATCCTTTTCAAGATCCTCTTCAATGGATCTTCAATTACAAGTTCATAAATTAAGAATTAGAATCCTTGAACGAGACAACGAAGAAATTAAAGTGCAGCTAAATAACTTGAAGGAATCAATGGAGAATCTGACAAAATTAGTTAAAGGTTTGGTGTTTCAATATCAACTACCAACTCCGCCACAACGCCTACAACCGCCACATCTACCACTTCTATATCCACCAATTCATTCACAAACAACTGAAGAGGTTGAAGCTGACCAAGGCACAAGAGAACCAAGGCACTATGCCCATTATGATAAATATTCAGATAATCAGGGGCGTGAAGAAGACAAAGCTGATAAAGACCAATATCAAAGAGACGAGGAACATGCATTAGATCCAAAACTTGAGGAATTACCACCAAAGTTTTATGACGATCCATTGGATTATCCAGCCATATGTGTTGTTGACTTTTCACCGTCCAGAGATGCTCAACACAATATTGACTTGATTGTTGACTCAATCAATCCAAACAAGGCAACATATTGCGTTAATTCTAAAGTTCATAGAAATATGCTAGAACAAGAAGAAAAATTACCTATAAAGGAGTGGGTAATGGAGAGTTTGAGACCAGATATTGGAGAGACAAGATGTCTTAACGTCATAAGTATATATGGCTATCATCAAAGTGTCTGTTGGTGTATGAGCGATGCAATTGATGCATTCCCAAGAAGAGCGTTGATCTCCATGCTTAACTCAAAGCTAGACATGGAGTTAGTTAAGTCTATACCAATAACTTCATATCATAAGTTGAAGTTTGAGAGTCCATATAGAAAGATTACATGGAGAAGACTTGGTAGAAAGTTGAAACATAGAAAGTGGGATTTAGTTCGACCATATGCCAAATTTGCTTATAACGTGAAGAAGCTCTATGATAAACTAGCAAAATGTAACTTAAAACCTGGTGAGCATTGGGTCCCCATTTTTTCCCCTTGGGTCTCCGTTCTTACTATAGCAAATCCTGCGCCATCTATGGAAGCTGTTAGACTCGAGGACGAGTCTTTTTCAACCAGGGGAGAATGATGCAAGATCAAAAATGCTAAAAATTCATGAAATTCAAGAAGCGAAGAATCCATCCAAGATTAGGATTTCTTTTCCTTAAAGATTAGGATTTGTTATTTCTTATTTCCTAGTAATTTAATTCTTGTTTTAGTAGGATTATATTTGTAGTTCTAGTCAAACTAGAATTGTTAGTTGGTATCCCATTCTTACTAGAATTCTTTTTCCTATTTTAGTTAGGATAGATTTTCTTAGCCTTATTCTTATTCTAGTCTAATTAGGATTAGTTTTCCTTAACCTTACCAATTTTACTCATTGTAAGGCCTATTTAAAGGGCTTAATATGCTGAAAATAAACATTGGTGATTAGTTTTTCTAAGCTATTGCTTCAAAAACGTGATTTACTTTTTATTTCATTGTTCTTCCTTTATTCAACGCTTCTTGCAATCTTGCGGGATTGGGGAACGTGTGGGTGAGGTTTATTTCCATCTTACATTCTTCTAACGTGAGTTTGAAGAACGCTTTCGCTAGTTTTGTGAAAAACTTTAGCGGGGTGCTTTTGTTTTTCTCTCTTCTTTGTACTTGAGAGGTGCAAAACCTTGAAAGTACATCAATTTGGTATCAGAGCTCATGTTCCAGGTCCGAATTCTTGATTTGCTACTTTATTCATCGTGTCACCAAACAAGAAAATACCAAGTTCAGGATCCTTTTCAAGATCCTCTTCAATGGATCTTCAATTACAAGTTCATAAATTAAGAATTAGAATCCTTGAACGAGACAACGAAGAAATTAAAGTGCAGCTAAATAACTTGAAGGAATCAATGGAGAATCTGACAAAATTAGTTGAAGGTTTGGTGTTTCAATATCAACTACCAACTCCGCCACAACGCCTACAACCGCCACATCTACCACTTCTATATCCACCAATTCATTCACAAACAACTGAAGAGGTTGAAGCTGACCAAGGCACAAGAGAACCAAGGCACTATGCCCATTATGATAAATATTCATATAATCAGGGGCGTGAAGAAGACAAAGCTGATAAAGACCAATATCAAAGAGACGAGGAACATGCATTAGATCCAAAACTTGAGGAATTACCACCAAAGTTTTATGACGATCCATTGGATTATCCAGCCATATGTGTTGTTGACTTTTCACCGTCCAGAGATGCTCAACACAATATTGACTTGATTGTTGACTCAATCAATCCAAACAAGGCAACATATTGCGTTAATTCTAAAGTTCATAGAAATATGCTAGAACAAGAGGAAAAATTACCTATAAAGGAGTGGGTAATGGAGAGTTTGAGACCAGATATTGGAGAGACAAGATGTCTTAACGTCATAAGTATATATGGCTATCATCAAAGTGTCTGTTGGTGTATGAGCGATGCAATTGATGCATTCCCAAGAAGAGCGTTGATCTCCATGCTTAACTCAAAGCTAGACATGGAGTTAGTTAAGTCTATACCAATAACTTCATATCGTAAGTTGAAGTTTGAGAGTCCATATAGAAAGATTACATGGAGAAGACTTGGTAGAAAGTTGAAACATAGAAAGTGGGATTTAGTTCGACCATATGCCAAATTTGCTTATAACGTGAAGAAGCTCTATGATAAACTAGCAAAATGTAACTTAAAACCTGGTGAGCATTGGGTCCCCATTTTTTCCCCTTGGGTCTCCGTTCTTACTATAGCAAATCTTGCGCCATCTATGGAAGCTGTTAGACTCGAGGACGAGTCTTTTTCAACCAGGGGAGAATGATGCAAGATCAAGAATGCTAAAAATTCATGAAATTCAAGAAGCGAAGAATCCATCCAAGATTAGGATTTCTTTTCCTTAAAGATTAGGATTTGTTATTTCTTATTTCCTAGTAATTTAATTCTTGTTTTAGTAGGATTATATTTGTAGTTCTAGTCAAACTAGAATTGTTAGTTGGTATCCCATTCTTACTAGAATTCTTTTTCCTATTTTAGTTAGGATAGATTTTCTTAGCCTTATTCTTATTCTAGTCTAATTAGGATTAGTTTTCCTTAACCTTACCAATTTTACTCATTGTAAGGCCTATTTAAAGGGCTTAATATGCTGAAAATAAACATTGGTGATTAGTTTTTCTAAGCTATTGCTTCAAAAACGTGATTTACTTTTTATTTCATTGTTCTTCCTTTATTCAACGCTTCTTGCAATCTTGCGGGATTGGGGAACGTGTGGGTGAGGTTTATTTCCATCTTACATTCTTCTAACGTGAGTTTGAAGAACGCTTTCGCTAGTTTTGTGAAAAACTTTAGCGGGGTGCTTTTGTTTTTCTCTCTTCTTTGTACTTGAGAGGTGCAAAACCTTGAAAGTACATTAATTTGGTATCAGAGCTCATGTTCCAGGTCCGAATTCTTGATTTGCTACTTTATTCATCGTGTCACCAAACAAGAAAATACCAAGTTCAGGATCCTTTTCAAGATCCTCTTCAATGGATCTTCAATTACAAGTTCATAAATTAAGAATTAGAATCCTTGAACGAGACAACGAAGAAATTAAAGTGCAGCTAAATAACTTGAAGGAATCAATGGAGAATCTGACAAAATTAGTTGAAGGTTTGGTGTTTCAATATCAACTACCAACTCCGCCACAACGCCTACAACCGCCACATCTACCACTTCTATATCCACCAATTCATTCACAAACAACTGAAGAGGTTGAAGCTGACCAAGGCACAAGAGAACCAAGGCACTATGCCCATTATGATAAATATTCAGATAATCAGGGGCGTGAAGAAGACAAAGCTGATAAAGACCAATATCAAAGAGACGAGGAACATGCATTAGATCCAAAACTTGAGGAATTACCACCAAAGTTTTATGACGATCCATTGGATTATCCAGCCATATGTGTTGTTGACTTTTCACCGTCCAGAGATGCTCAACACAATATTGACTTGATTGTTGACTCAATCAATCCAAACAAGGCAACATATTGCGTTAATTCTAAAGTTCATAGAAATATGCTAGAACAAGAAGAAAAATTACCTATAAAGGAGTGGGTAATGGAGAGTTTGAGACCAGATATTGGAGAGACAAGATGTCTTAACGTCATAAGTATATATGGCTATCATCAAAGTGTCTGTTGGTGTATGAGCGATGCAATTGATGCATTCCCAAGAAGAGCATTGATCTCCATGCTTAACTCAAAGTTAGACATGGAGTTAGTCAAGTTTATACCAATAACTTCATATCGTAAGTTGAAGTTTGAGAGTCCATATAGAAAGATTACATGGAGAAGACTTGGTAGAAAGTTGAAACATAGAAAGTGGGATTTAGTTCGACCATATGCCAAATTTGCTTATAACGTGAAGAAGCTCTATGATAAACTAGCAAAATGTAACTTAAAACTGGTGAGCATTGGGTCCCCATTTTTTCCCCCTTGGGTCTCCGTTCTTACTATAGCAAATCTTGCGCCATCTATGGAAGCTGTTAGACTCGAGGACGAGTCTTTTTCAACCAGGGGAGAATGATGCAAGATCAAGAATGCTAAAAATTCATGAAATTCAAGAAGCGAAGAATCCATCCAAGATTAGGATTTCTTTTCCTTAAAGATTAGGATTTGTTATTTCTTATTTCCTAGTAATTTAATTCTTGTTTTAGTAGGATTATATTTGTAGTTCTAGTCAAACTAGAATTGTTAGTTGGTATCCCATTCTTACTAGAATTCTTTTTCCTATTTTAGTTAGGATAGATTTTCTTAGCCTTATTCTTATTCTAGTCTAATTAGGATTAGTTTTCCTTAACCTTACCAATTTTACTCATTGTAAGGCCTATTTAAAGGGTTTAATATGCTGAAAATAAACATTGGTGATTAGTTTTTCTAAGCTATTGCTTCAAAAACGTGATTTACTTTTTATTTCATTGTTCTTCCTTTATTCAACGCTTCTTGCAATCTTGCGGGATTGGGGAACGTGTGGGTGAGGTTTATTTCCATCTTACATTCTTCTAACGTGAGTTTGAAGAACGCTTTCGCTAGTTTTGTGAAAAACTTTAGCGGGGTGTTTTTGTTTTTCTCTCTTCTTTGTACTTGAGAGGTGCAAAACCTTGAAAGTACATCAACTTCCCTTTATTAATCATTTCCAAAATACTGTCTACTTTTTTTGCGGAGAAGCTTTTAGTATCACAGTGGAGTAATACACAATCAAATTGTTATTTTGGAACTCCTTTACAAATTTTCATACTGCTTCAATCTAATATGTTTCTATTAAGCACATGAAAAAGAACAAAGAAAAAAGCAACTAGTTAAATGTGAGCCTACTACATTTTAACTTCCAAGACATGTTAAATGCGGATATTCAAATTGGGACATGGAAAGAACGATAATTCATGTAAAAGGATAGGTAATTTGATTTGTGTGGTTTCAATCATACCGGAGGAACATATGCTGGTTGCGCTGCTGCGTAGTCGTCGGGCATCCCTCTTGAAAAACCTGCTGCAAGAGAATAACAAAAATTCTTACCACTGACAATTTCCTATTTCTAAGTAATTCAGGTATGAAAAACAATTAAATATCATAATAGTTTACTTGTTGTCTCAGTGGCTGGCTGCAATTTCCATCCTTTGCCGTAATTCACAAGAATTGAGTTGGGGCCAAAAATGACAGATACTTCCCCATCTTTAACAGCTTCAATATAGGCTACTGGTGGGTTTGCCAAGATAGAATCAATCCTACTGTCATTGATAAATTTCAGCGCGAATTTTGCCTCTGTTCCAGCAGCAAATCGCCAAGTCTTGTCGGTGCATTTGCAAATCACTTCCACAAACTACAATGCAGAAATTAGAAAGATCAATTTCAATCTCTGATTGCAAAAACACCCAGCTTTTTTATAAGTAAAATATTCCAAATTTCATTCTGCTGAATGATCAAATGGGCAACAATCAACTGTTTTCAAGCACATAATTTCAGAAGGGTCAGAAAAGTACAATATCACTCAGAAACTTCAAGGTAGCCATTAGAAAATGAACAATTCTAGTAGAAATTAGAAACAACAATTTTACTTACTGATAACAAGAATACCCAATTTCATAGTGAAGTGAATGATATACCATAATTTCAGAAGGATCAACGGATAATATCACTTTCAGAAACCTCAAGGTAACAATTAGAAAATGAACTATTCTTGTACTGATAGAAAAGAGTAAAAACCAATTTTAGTTGCTGATTACAAAACTACGCAATTTCATTATGCACTGAACGATAATTAATTGTATAGCAGAATTTCATAAGGATGAAGGGGAACCTTAGAGCAATGATAAAGTTGTCTCCATGTGACCTATAGGTCACGGGTTAGAGCCGTAGAAGCACCCACTAATGCTTGCATTAGGGTAGGCTGTCTACATCACACCCCAAGGGGTGCGGCCCTTCCCGGACCCTGCATGAACACGGTTCACCTTGTGCACCAGGTTGTCCTTTTAAAATTTCATAAGAATCAAATGATAATATCACTTCCAGAAACCTCAAGGTAGCAATTAGTTAATGAACTATTCTAGTCGAATTTAGAAAGAAAAAAAAGGAGAAAATCTTTAGTTGCAGAATACAAGAACACTCAATTTCATTGTGAGCTAAATGATCAAGCAGTCAATAAAGAACTGTATGAAAAAACACAAATTTCAGTAGGATCAACAGATAATATCATTTTTACAAAATTCAGGATAGCAATTAACAAAATGAAATATTCTAGTAGATATAAAACGACTGATTACAAAAGAGGGACAATTTCATTATGAACTGAATGGTCAAACGAACAATAATTAACCATATAAGAACCATGAATTCAGAAAAACTTACAGAAATTACAACATAGCAATTCGGAAAAAGAGAAAAACAATTACAATTCGAACTGAAGGATCAAAATGGTCAATTCCACAAACTACGGGAATAAAAATCAGATATTGAATTCACATTGTTAATCATGAAAAATACCCAATATCATGTTAAACTGAATGATCAATCTGGTCAACTATAAGCAGGAATCAAAGCCGTAATTGCAAAAAGAAAAAAGAAAAAAGATAGCGGAATTACAGAATGAGATTGGTCTGTGGGTTGGTTGACTTCTGTTTCTTCTTTCTGCTCTCCCATGAGCTGATTACTTTTGAAGAATAAAGAGAAAGTCAATCTGGTGGTAGAAACTGGAATGGATTATCCTTCACGTGACGGGGGGTAAAGTGCAGGAATGGCCATTCTTTGGGCTGTTATTTAAGTTTCAACCAGGATTTAAAAATTATTTAAAGCTTAGCCCTTAAAAAGGGGCAGCCTCCTCCCTCCTCCTCTCTATTTTTTCCTTCTCGTTTCTTCTGCCCGTTTCTCTTCTTCAATTCTTTTTCTTTCACATCTCTTAACTCTTAATTTATCTCTACTACACAAAATACTTTCTGCCAAAGAAATCATTTTTTCACCAATAATTCATAAATTAACATAGCTCCATTCATATACACATTCAACGATGAAATCTATATCACTTTTATTTTAATTAACAACAAAAATTTCACCTTCAAATTGTTAGGCTTTAGTTATTCTATAAAATAGAGATATATATTGTTTACCCGTAAAACGGTATAGTCGAATTTGTAACGTGGTTTATAGACAAGCGAATCGATTTGATCCTAAAATAATAGAGAAATAGAGCAAGAAATAAGATTAACGATTGAAATTAAAAAAGATAACAAGCCTTGCTCCGACCTTGGTCTTTCCGAGAGCATAAATGAAAGCAATGATAAAGTGATGCTAAAACTATTAGATAGAGTGTAAAATAACGAGTTACGGTTCTATGTGCAGAATATTTCATGTCTTCTCAAGAGTTATCAATCTGATATTTATAGCTATTCTTAGGGAGACAACATCCTAAAATCAAACCATTCTTGAATGAGAATAAAAATGTCATTGATGGATACATATATTCTCTGTATCGATTGCTCATTAAATTTTATCTGATGCCAAGCATTTGAGTCTTTGTCGTCGGTTGTGCTCCATTCGGGATCCATCTTATACCGATTATGCATTTTATAACCAATGTCGATTATTCATTAACTCATCTTCTGTCTGTTCTCGATTCCATGTGTTACCTTGCTATTTAGCCACTTGTAATCAACCAATTTCACCCCATACATACACACCTGAAATTTGATATACAAGTTTGAAGTTAATTAAACTTCAGGATTGAACTTTAGGACATAGTGTCCTAAAGTTTTGAGCTAGAAAATTGAACTGCATGACATAGTGTCTTGAAGTTTTAAACTGAAAAATTGAACTTCATGACATATAAAGTTTAAATTGAACAAAAATGAACTTCAGAATTTGAAAATTCTGAAATTTGAATTGAAAAACTAAATTTATTAATAACATCGTGAAGTTTTAAATAGAAAAAATATAAAATTAGGACACAGGGTCCTAAAGTTTTGAACAAAAAAATCGAACTTAGTATTCTGATATTTTAAACTAAAAAATCTGATTATGACGCAATGTCCCGAAGTTTTGAAATAAATAGTAAACTTCAGGACACTACGAGTTTTGAACTAAAAAAAACTTCAGGACAAATGTCTCCTGAATTTTGAACTGAAAGACTAAAGTTTGTCCCGAAAAACTAAACTTTGATCCTTTTTTAAGTTGTGGCTAAATATTAAATAATTTGCAATGTTGGTTGAGATCTAAATAGCGATCCTAAAAGTAGGGACGAAGTGCACCATTAGCCACTTTTAAGCGTGCTACTTAAAAATATTCTCAATTTATAATGTATTTAAAGATTAACCAATTCATCTAAACTTCGGGACTAAGTATTCTGAATTTTTGTATCTTGAATTTTTGAGCTGCTAGTTTGAAATTTAGAACTAAGTATCTTGAACTTTTGAATTGTTAATTAAAATCAGGACAAAAGATTCAAATTTCTAGATACAATTTTTGAACTTTAGGACACAATGTCGTGAAGTTTGAACTTTGAGCGTTAAACTTCAAAACGTCGCGTCCTGAAATTTGAGAAAATTGGTTAATCTTTAAATACATTATAAACTGTGAATATATTTTATTCGGGATTTTTACATACCTATACACTATTTGAAACCTTATTACGAAAAATATCCATGTTTTGGTATTTACCCGACCTAAACATAGTTTAGTTACAAAATATATACAATCCACCTTAAAATGCTCTCAATCCATTGTTTGTGCCTTCAATCAAGGGATTTAGTTACACCCTTTTCCTTTTTTCTCTTCTCTCCGAACAAATGCAATTTAGATTTTTTTTCCCTATGTGTATTCAGTATTTTATTTCTCAATATTTCAGTGGTGATCGGAATCTAAAATTCTGGAAGCATCTATTGTTCCTTTCCAACCAAATGTTTCATATGATGCAGAGAGGGATGGTTTTCCAGATCTTCTTCTTCCTTTTGCCCAATTTATGACTTTGCCAACTTTCTATTAGAGCTCGTACATTGTGAGGCATGACTCACTACCCACTACACTCTACATATGTTTAAGGAGAGACCCCAAATCTGTCCAGCTTATTTACAGTGGAGGAATAAATGAGTTGCAGATTTCTGCTCTTTCTCACAAAAGAGACATCTACTGCATGGAGCAAAACCTCTTCTTTAAAGCATCTCTTGAGTGACGCATGCATTCCTAACTGACACATTAGGAGGAGCTTTATATTGTTCAATTTTCACACAATATTTAAATAAAAAAATATATATAAACAACATAAAATAATTTTTCTACAAGTTTTCTACAACTTTACTACAATTTTACAGTATAATGTATGTCATATCTTTTTCTTCGAGTTTCAATCTTAAATTCAGCTAAAATCAAGTCTAATCTTCACCAAAACATCCTCAAAATTGAAATATAAAATTCAAACAATATTTTCAATTGTTTGCAACAACACCCAATCCAAATAAGTAATGATTTTTGAAGACCCAAAATTCGAATTCAAAGTTCAAAGCTTTTTAATGGCTGTCAATGGTGGAATTACTGCTCTCTTTTTCTTTGCTTTACATTACTGGAATTAGGGATTGAGAGACAGAGAGAGACGTAGAGAGAATTTCCAATTGTTTGTAACAACATCCAATTCAAATAAATAATATTTTTTGAAAACCCAAATTCGAATTCAAAGCTTCAAAGCTTTTGAATGGCTGTCAATGATGGAATTGCTACTCTCTTTTCCTTTGCTCTACATTACTGAAATTAGAGATTGAGAGATAGAGAGAGACATATAGAGAGAGGGCGCATGAGAGAGGGAGAGAGAGACGGAGAGAGAGTGCCCATGAGGGAGAGAGAATAAGGATGGGAAATAATTGATTCCTAATATAAAGGGATACTCATTTAATTCCTAAAGTGTATATAATTGGTAAGTTTGTATATATAAGGTAATTAAATTAAGACTTGAGTATGAAGGGTAATAAAGTTTCTAATAATATATAGATACGTAAAAATCCCTATTTTAAATAACATGCTTAAAAGGCTACTTGGTGTCGTTTCCACCAAAAGTAGCTACCTGGTGACATTTCATCCGTGACGGGTCGGGGTAGCCCAGATAAACTGTTGGTATAGGTTGGTTATACGAGTTGGACCCCCAAGTCAAAACTTTGGGCCCAAGTTCAGCTCTTACAAGAATCCAAGATCACACAAACGTTGACTAGAAGTTGGGACTTCTTTCCTCTAAAGTAAACATACTGGATTGCTGCAGAGGTGAAACCAAGTGAACAAAGAATTCTTTTTGCATCATTTGCAACCCAATCTTTTAATTATTTAAAAAAAAACTGTTCCTAGATACTTTTTGAAGTAAAGAAATGAAAATTTTAGCTTTACTCCTAGGAACATATACTGTTTGACCCAAAAGATATTGAAACCTTTTTGATTAAATCAATTAATAAAAGTGAAGAGATAAATCTCAGCTACGTGTAATAAAATCTAGATTAAATAGTGTAAGAGAAAGACAAGGTGAACGATGTTTCCTAGTGTGTTGGAAACAAATGATTATTCATAAATGCGAGAATTTCATATGTAAGAGAATATAGCAATGAATGCAATTAGTCAACACCAAGAATGATGTAAGGGTTTTTTGATTTGTAATAAGCAAAATGCCCTCCTTTTACAAAGTGTTCTCCTTTCTTTTTATATGGGACAATCCCCCTTTTTACCCTAAAAAGGTACAACACAAGAAATATTCGAAAGGTATATTCCCATTGTTTCCTATCATGATAACACTACTATAGACGCCGTGCATTCTCTAGCCATCGTTAGTTGTTACCCTTCATAACGATCGAAGGACGCTGCATCGTGAGGACCTAGTTCTTTGCTACACTCGGTAACAGTCGTGGTCGTCCAAATTTCGACCTATATAGTTAGTCCCTCCGCTTGTCGAGGTCGCGACCTGGGGCGTCCTTGATAAGCGGACGTCGCCCATACTTACGAAGAAATTTGATCTGCATACCATAACGATTTTGGCCGATGATGGAAGAATGACGTACTTTGCTATACCCTGGGCAATGTGTTCTATTTGGGAAGTGACGTCACTTTCACGTGCGTCATTATTGCGCATCTTCCCGAGGCAGAGATTGATGACCTGTCGTTTTGGTTTTGCTGCCACCCAACCCTATAAATAGGGGAAGGGTTTGTTTTTTTCAAAAACTCTTGGCCATTTCTCTTCTGATCATTCCCTTTCATATTTTTAGCTTTGCTTCTGCGATTTTCTTCATTTCCTCTTGAAGCTCATTGTTCTTGGTCTCTTTTATTTTATTAATACATCTTCCTCCATAGACATGTCTAGAACACACCGATCACGTGAGGGGATTTCTGGCGCCACTTCGTTATCCGTGGCGCTTGCTACTGGTGGTGAGGACGCGACGGCTGGGGAATGGGATAGTTTTCCCACCGTAGACGAGTTATTACCGAGACACTCCATGTCTCGAAGTGACTTTATTAAGAACCCTGCTCCTACTCCCACCCCGTTAATATCTAAAACCGAGCAGGCCCATATAAATGCTTTACGTACCAAGTATAACATTCCCCGTCACATCGAGATGGTTCCGGCGGGTAGGGACCTCGTGGAGGTCCATAGACCGGGGTACTGTGCTTTTTATGAATACCCTTTTATAATCGCTCATTCCTTCCTCCTTCTTCCGTTAGCGGAAGAATTCTGTCGGTTTTATCGAGTTTGCCCAGCGCATCTCTCTCCGTACACGTATAAAATATTTTTGGTGTTGACAAAATATGCGTAGTTGGCGGGGTGCGAAGTCAATATTCACCATCTCTTGCACTTGTTTTCCCCCAGTTTTCACAGGGGTATTATGGAACACTTGAGGCACCATGGAACCAAAGGGCTGGTGGTCGGAACTGACGAACGGGCGAGCCGTAAGTTTTGGCATAAGTATTTCTTTGTCAGAATTGAACATATTGTGTCGGACCCCGCTGGATTCCCGGAGCGGTGGAATAATAATCATAGGTGTCATAACATTTTTACTCTTTTTTTTGTTTTCTGTTCAAGTTAGTACTTATCCGTGGATTTCTTTTGCAGTTGTGGGGCGTACACCCCATCCCATTGCCGGTATAAGGGACTGGGTATCCCAATTACTTGCTCACGTAGTGGAGACTCGGGACTGACTCACTTTTATGAAACGATTTGGGCCGAAGGTCTCGTCTGGTAAGTGTTTTCCTCTACACCACTTTTCGGCTGTTTTCCATTATCTATTGATACGATTTTTTGTGATGACAGGTCATGGAGCTTATAGGCAGAGGGCCCCAGTTCCTGCATTTCGTTAAGCCGCTGCCTCGGCGGGGATGCAATTTGCTTTGGATGAGTCCGTCGGAGAGGGTCGTGCTCCATCGGTATAGGTGAGAGATTCCTCTCGGGATATGGTCATGAGAGAGGAGATTTCTTCTTTACCGGCCTATCACCTCTTGGACGAGTCCTCTAACAAGGACGAACATTTGCTGAGAAAAAAGAGGAGGGTAGAGCTCGGGAAAGACATGGCTGTTGAGACTGATAAGAGTAGGACGGGTACGTCGGGGACGACACCTGTATCCACTTTTATGGCGGATGCTATCTTGGCGGGGAGGTCTCCCCAAACGGAAGGAGTTCACCAAGGAGGGGGATCTGTGCGCTCCGCTGAGGTTGGCGCGTCAACTATTATTGGAGGGGGCGTACGTGTGGAGGACGATATGTTGGGTTCGGACGTCGACCTAGGGAACGTTCAGGAGTTTTGAGAGTGCCATACTTGCGTAGAGGTTAGAATGGAGGGTTCTGATTGACATATAGTCGTCCCGGGGGACTACGACTTGCTGTCGGTGATCAGGTGGCGTCCGTTTTTGCCCCTTTGTGTGCTCCCCCTGAGAGCGAGGCACTTAGAGCGATGAGTGATGCAGAGTTGCCACGGAGCATTTCTGGCATGGCTCTGTGGGTAAATGTCTTTCTTTTCTTTTCGTCGTTGGATCTGTTTTACTATTTTTGGCCCATCCTTTTATTTTAACTTTGCTTTTCGTGTTAGACCCTCATCATGGAGATCAAGCGTGAGCGTCGGGAAAGGAGGAGGATGACTGTATAAGGAAAGATGTCTTCTAAGTATCAAGAATATCGCACCAAGCATCGTGCAATGGACGACATCTACAATCAGGATCGCGACTTCCAACTGTTCTGCGAAAGGCTCAAGCAGAGGGAGGATCAATTGGCCTGTAAGGTCGAGGAGTTAAAGGAACGAGATGAGGACCTCATGAAGGTCGTTGCCCGTAGTAGTGAGCTTGAGGCAGCCCTTAAGGTTAGGGAAGATGAGCTTGAGCTAAGTAGGGGAGTAGTGGCCGAAAATGCCGACCTCTAAGCAAATGCGGTCAATTTAACTGCTGAACTGGATATGAAAACGACAGAGGTCAATGAGCTTAAGGGTGAATTGAGCGTGAATGCTGATAGATTGGCCCACACCGAGAGGGAGAGGGCAACTACCATCTCTGAGGCAGCGGTTTTAGAAGATGCCCTCTATGTTTGTAGGTTGGAGCGGGCCAAGGAGATGGAGGCGTCTGCGCTTAAGATAGCGGGACTTAAAGGGCGTATTCAAGGATTGGAGGCAGAACTGTCCGCGTTAAATGAGCAAGTGGATTCTTTGAAAATGGAGGACGTACAACGATGATCACAGCCTTCTACATCTCATATTTCGGCTGATCCCATCGTGCCTCAACATTTGTATGAGTTGTGGGTTCACGCTGAAGCCCAGCTTGATGTGTATAAGGATCTTCATGTTGATGGGAGGGCGTCCGAAGTAGAGCTTCAGGATGTATGTGCCAAGGCCCGTGTAGCTCGTGAGGCATGCAGGTACAATCCTTTCACGCCTGACGGGGTTGATATTAATTATGATGATGCAAATAGACTTGCCTCCGACTCTTGGTACGAAGGTGTGTATACCACCGGAAATGATGTGTAGTATTTGGTTTGTATTTACTTTTGCTTCACAATTTTTGTAAGGACGTCTTTGAGCCCTTTGTAAAGACAGGTACTTGTAGTATATTTGCTGTAATGAAAAATCATTTTGTCGATTCGGTGGTAACCTTTGTGCTGCATTCACGTTATTCCGAACCTTTGCCGAAATATTTAAACCCGTTGTGTTTTGAGTGAATTCGAACTAATTTCTTTGATGATGGCCTTAGCCATTGGGATGTTACTTTTGAGCTGGTGCCGAAGTAGTATCCCATCGTGGTTCGAATGATGTCGAACTCATTTTTTGATGATGGCCTTAGCCATTGGGATATTACGTTCGAGCTGGTGCCGAAGTAGTATCCCGTCATAGCTCGAATGATGACGAACTCATTTTTTGATGATGGCCTTAGCCATTGGGATGTTACTTTCGAGCTGGTGCCAAAGTAGTATCCCGTCATGGTTCGAATGATGTCGAACTCATTTTTTGATAATGTCCTTAGCCATTGGGATGTTACTTTCGAGCCAGTGCCGAAGTAGTATTCTGTCGTGAGGATGGCGTTCTATTGTATTTGTTGGAGTGTCGCATATGCCAATTTTATTCATGCATTGGAGACGCGTGTTGATTTCGTATACATAATGAAATGACTATATTCCTGTCGGAAATATATGTTGACTTCGTGCGTTCAATGTAGATTCTTTATATCTACGATGGCGATACATGTTGACTTCGTACATATAATGGAGATTCTTTATACCTAGTCCCTTCATTGCTTGGCCTGGAGATGATGTCAGTAGGCGGGGCAATGAACAATACTTCGGACCTCGAGACATATCCCTCGTCGCCTCATTAAAAACCTCCCCGAGAAAACCCGATTGGGACAAAACCCGGGTGAGGGAAAAAGAGTATGACTTAGGCGACATCTCTTTTCAGAAATGGAAGTATTTGAGGTGGGAGACATTGATCGCTGCCAACTCGACGCTACACTAAGGTAGGTAGAGCGGGTCGCAATAGCTTTTACCCTATATGAGGGTCGGGATCAAATTCCTCAGGGAGCTAATAGTGGAGTTGGATTGTCTGTCTATCCTAGAGATGTGTTTGTACTCCTAATGTCACTTCAAACATTTTTGGGTTTTCGAATTATAACTATTTTTATAAATCTATCGATTAACACTAAATTATGCTACGAGAATATTGCTAAGTTGTATCTAATGGGAATAAGGGCACTAGGGTCGTGACACTACCTAGGTGGCTAATTGACGGGTAGATGTTACTAAGGTTCGATTGAAATAATTGGGGCTTATGCTATAACCGTTGCACAATTTTACCCACTCTCACACCTCTCAGTAGAGAAAGTAACTTTGCCTAATTGACTCTCTCAAGACCAAATGAGTAGGCAAATTAGACCAAGCAACTAGGGTTCAAGTAGGGTAATTACTCTCTCGAGGTTTAACCCGTTAATTGGGACTATCATTTCTCATGAGTCCATCCCAATTCCTTGTTGGGTCAATTTTGGGGTTATAGACTCTCTTTCTCAAGAAACGTTAAACCTACAAAGCTTGAATCAGTGTTTGCGACCATCAATTCTAGATTAAAACATAAAATCAACCCAAATAGCAAACACCCATAGTCAATCTAACACTAGATGGCAACACCCATTAATTACCCACACTAGGGTTGAGCCACAACCCTAGCTAATGGGTTTAGCTACTAATGCTAGATAAAGAAATAGAAGAAATAGATGAAGAACTAAGCATATTAATTAATTGCTAAAATTAAATTACAAGAATCTATCGTAAATGTAAAGCAAAAGTGCCAAAACTGGCTACAAAATATGTTCTCACGAGCGCAGCTTTCCACTGATGTATCTGATTGCCTAAAAAATGGTAAAATATTCTATTTATACTAGGCTGGAAAAACTGGACAAAAATACCCTGCGGGGTCAGTGCGGGCCGCATTAAATGGACCGCGGACGCACTGGGCTTACTTCTGCTTCTCTGAACTTGGACTCCGCGGACCACGTAGAACAGACCGCGGCCGCGGAGGGAGCTGGCGCGGTTCGCGCAACCACGACCGTGGACCGCATGGCACTGGCTTTGCAAACTTCATCTCTCTAAACCTCATGACCGCGGACCGCATAAAAGAGTAGTGCGGTTGCGGAGCCTTCACCGCGGACCGCGAGATGTGTACTGCGACCGCGCTTCTTCTAGCCTGATTCACCAACTCTCTGAACCACCTAGTGCGGCCGCATTCCACTTTGCGCGGTCCGCACTAGGCCTTCTTTTCTTAAATTTCTTGGTCTTTGATACTTGAGCAGGTTTCACTCCTTTTTGAGGCGATCTTTGACATTTCGTCACTTTGTCGATCAAACCTGCGATCAAGCACAATTTGTGAGCCTTTTAGGACTATTTTGTAATAATATATGATCAAAGCATAGGCAAGTAGAGGCATAAAACATGTTAAAATCCTAACTTATCAGACATTCCAGTTATTTTGTAGTAGTTTTCCTTCCATTGTCTCTAATTGGAATGCTCCTTTATTTGTTGCTGCTATGATTTTATATGGCCCCTCCCAGTTTGTTCCCAGTTTCCTTTCATTCGGGTCTTTCGCTGCTTGTGTTTTGGCTTTGAGAACATAGTCCCCAACTCTGAGTGGTCGTACTTTGGCTTTCTTGTTATAGTACCTTTCTGTTTGTTATTTTTGGGCTATCATTCTTATGTGAGCCATATCCCTTCGCTCTTCGACTTCATCCAGGTCTTGTAACCTGCTTTCATCGTTGCTTGGTCAACTCTCATTGGAGTATCGCAGGCTAGGTTCTCCAACCTCGACGGGTATAACTGCGTCAGTACCGTAGACTAACGAATACGACGTCTCGCCTGTGTTGGTTTTTGGCGTGGTACGACATGCCCATAGTACCTCTGGTAGCAGTTCTGGTCATAGCCCCTTGGCGTCCTTGAGCTTTTTCTTCAATACATTAAATATTGTTTTGTTGGAGGATTCAGCTTGACCGTTACAGGCGGGATGGTATGGCGTGGAGAGTGTCCGTTTAATGCGCCATTTTTTCAAAAAACTCGGTCGTTTTCTTCCCGACGAATTGAGGTCCGTTAACGCAGCTGATTTCTTTGGGAATGCCGAAGCGGCATATTATATTTTTCCATATGAATGTGATGACTTCTTGCTCGCATATTTGGGTGTTCGCACCTGCTTCCACAAATAATCAATTAAAACCAAAAGGAAACGTACCTTAGCTTGTCCTATTGGGAGGTGTCCGACGATATCCATTCCCCACTTTATGAATGGCCATGATGAAGTGACGGAATGCAGGAGTTCTACTGCTTGGTGTATCATAAGGGCGCATTTTTGGCATTGCTCACATTTCTTGACGTAATCCATGTCTTCTTTTTTCACGATAGGCCAGTAGTATCCTGCGCGGATGATGCATCTAACGAGGGTTCAGTTTCTTGTATGGGCACCGCAGTGACCCTCATGTACTTCTTCTAGCACCCGCCTTGTTTGATTTGGCCCAAGGCATTTGGCCAGTGGACCGCCGAACGTCCTTTTGTAAAGGTCATGGTTTACGAGGCTGTACCTGGACACCTGTATCCGAAGCTTTTTGGCTTCTTTCTTATCTTGTGGGAGCGTCCCCTCCTGTAAATATGTTATGATACAGTTGCGTCAGTCCCAAGTTAAATTTATAGAATGTACCTCGACCTGGTCTATTGAGGAATGGAGGAGGGTGACCACATTTTCTTTGTTGATATTTCTGGTAGCTGCCGCTAGTTTGGCGAGACCGTCTGCTTCGATGTTCTACGCCCGGGGTATCTGGTCGAGGAGGCATTCGTCGAATTCTGGTAGTAGTTTGTGAATTTCTGTCTGGTACTTCTGCAGTCTCTGTTCCTTGATTTGGAAAGTCCCAGTGACTTGATTTACCACGAGTTAGGAGTCATAGTAAAGGACGAGTCGTCGAACGCCATACTTGAGGGCTAATTTCAATCCTGCAATTACGGCCTCATACTTGGCCTTGTTGTTAGTCATTTAGGGACACCGTATGGATTGGCGTATCATTTCGACCGAGTTGATCTTTGAACATTTTTGTGACTAACCTTTGGTATGTTGCCCCCGCGTTCTTAAGTCCGAACGACATGAATCTATAGCAATACGTTCCTCGGTGAGTGATAAAAGTAGTTTTTTCTTGGTCTTCTTCTGCCATTAGAATTTGGTTGTAACTAGAATAGGCATCTAAGAAGCTTAGCAACTTGTGCCCCACTGTTGCATCGATGAGCTGGTCGATGTGTGGTAACGGAAAGGAATCTTTTGGGCATGCTTTGTTTAGGTCGGTAAAGTCGACACACATCCGCCACTTTCCACTTTCCATTTTTCTTTTTCACCATGACCACATTGGCGACCCACTGAGGATACTTTGACCACATTGACCGTTTGAGTTTGTGTGTAGTGGTGAACTTTACGTGGTTGATTGCCGTATCATCGCCACCGCCGATGATCATCTGTATAGTACGAGCGGGTGAAGGTGGTTTTGGGGGTCCCTAATGTTGATCGCGCCCTCGAGCAAAGGTAGCCCGTCCTCGATCGCTCAACAGCTCTTTCAGGTGTCCTGGCTTAACATTCTTACTACTTCCTGCCACAGGCCTATGCAGTCTTCGGTCTTATGCCCCCTTTCCTGATGGAATTCGCACAGAACATTCGATTTTCGGGTGGTCGGGTCATATTTCATCTTTTATGGCCATTGCACCTTTGTGCCGAGCTTCTCTAGTGCATACAATATTTCTGAAGAAGAAACACAAAAGTTATGAGCAAATAATAGTGGAGGCATACCTCTTTCGTTTCGGTATGGCACAACATGTCGAGGAGTGATTTCTGCGTGTCATGAAGGAAGTGGGATATATGTCGGGATGTAAGGCTAATGCCTCTCTCGACCAAGACGGGGTAGTTGATCCCTTCGGCCATCGTTGCGGCGATCTTTCCTTGTTTCATTTTGGACTGATGTCAGCCATTAGATCGGACCATTGAGGTTGTCCTTGTCTACCCTTACTCCGGCACAATAGGCATTGTGGATTTCTTCCCAAGTGGTGGGAGGGTATTTCATGAGCCGATTTAACAGCTTTTTGGTCGCTTTCGACCCATTCCTGCTTAACCCATTTTGGAAGGCTGCTACCGCCATCCCCTCTGATACATTTGGTAGGCTCATTCTCACCCTGTTGAATCTGGCTAGGAAGTCCCTAAGTCCTTCACCCGTCGTCTGTCTAACGTCAAAGATGTCATTTACCCTGGCTTATGCCTTTTTCGCTCCTGCATGAGCGATGACAAATTTGTCTGCCATTTCTTTGAATGTTGATATTGATCGTGCTGGCAATTGTGAGTACCAAGTCAGCATTCCCCCTGTCAGGGTCTCGTCGAACTTTTTCAGCAACACCATGACACTTGTTCTTTCGATAGATTGTTGCCTTTTATGGCTGTGACATAGCGGATTATGTGATCTTTCGGGTCCGAAGTACCATCATATATTTTCAAGTATGGTGGCATTTTGAAGGTTTTTGGAATGGCGTGGGGGGCTTCCCCTTCATTGTATGGTTGCTCGACGAATCAATCGACGTCTCGTTTTGGTAGTAACTTCGGAGCGCTCGGTATTTTATCAACCCTTTCTTGATGCTCATTCATCTGATCACGGAGCGCCTTGTTCTCATTTTCCATTTCCTCCATTTTCTTTAGGATGGTTGTGAGTGTGTCGTTACCTGCATCAACAATAATATGAGTGTTACCTGTGCGTGGAGTTTCTAGTTCGCCGACTGTTACTGCGTCTGCGTGCATTGTGCCTCCGATATCCCTTTGAACGAGTTTATCAGAGTGTTTGTCAGCCACTCTTCCAATAGCCTTTTAACAGCTGGTGGTGCTTCTCATGTTGCGGATGTCTAGGCTTCCTTCTCGCGCGAAGTGGTTACGCTTTCATGTGGGGGAGGTGAAGCTTCTCCTCTAGGTGTGGCATTTGGTGTTCCGTTTTCATTCTCCTCCCTGCTGTCTTCGTCGATGGTATTTAGGATGTTGGTTGAAACACCTACTATTGCTTTCAGCCTTGTATCTCCTTTCCCTGTCATTGTTAACTTGTGCAAAGCTAGGAAGAAGCGATTGTCTCTTTCAAGCATTAGTTTATGCAAAGCTAGATGAAACTAAAATCTTAGCTAAAGAACTCCCCACAGACGGCGCCAAATTGTTTGACCCAAAAGATATTGAAACTTTTTTAATTAAATCAATTAATGAAGGTGAAGAGGTAAATCTTAGCTAAGTGTAATAAAATCTAGATTGAATAGTGTAAGAGAAAGACAAGGTGAAACGATGCTTCCTAGTGTGTTGGAAACAAATGATTATTCATAAATGCGAGAATTTGAGATGTAAGAGAATATAGCAATGAATGCAATTAATTAAGACCAAGGATGATGTAACGATTTTTTGATTTGTAATAAGCAAAATGCCCCCCTTTTACAGAGTGTTCTCCTTTCTTTTTATAGGGGACAATCCCCCTTTTTACCTCAAAAAGGTACAACACAAGAAATATTCGAAAGACATATTCCCATTGTTCCCTATCATGCTAACACTACTACTACAGACGATGTGTATTCTGTAGCCACTGTTAGTTGTCACCCTTCATAACGATCGAAGAACGCTGCATTGTAAGGACCTCGTTCTTTGCTACACTCGGTAATAGTCGTGGTCGTCCAAATTTCGACCTAATACATATACGAAATAAGAGCCTTCAAATATCTTTGCAAGTCACGTCTATTCCTTATGAAATAACAATACATTTTCGTGTTATCTCAATATCGTTTGTCGCATCGGATAGAATTTATTTCGACCAATCTAGATTACATATTCAAGAATTGTCCTTAATATCAAGCACTTCAATAATCATGACCTTCCCAACAAATTGAATCAGATATCCATAAACATTTTAACAATTTCTTATAGCTATTACTGCAATACCAATATTTACCTTCCTTGAATCTGCATGTAACCCTGCATCTGTAAACAATAATATGTTAGCTCAGAAAACAATTACTAGCATGCAAATATTAAAGCTGTAGTGGCAAAATGCTACTAGTATATATCAACCAAAGATCTTTTCTCTTTTCTTTTAATTTTTTTTCCCCCCCCCCCCTCTGGTATATAAAGTATATGACAGATGTGAAGAGCTGATAAGCCATGTGACCCCAAAGAGAAAAAGTGAGCTCGTAAATTCAACACCTTCTTACTTCAAGTATTTTTAACTCTTTAACATTTAAGTGCCACAAAAGGACACAGGAACACCTATGTGTGTCACCCTCTGTCCAGCAATTCAACACAATGAGAGAATTAAAGACCTTCTTCTTTTTCCTACTATCACCTCCCTTTATTTAAACACCACCATTTTCACTTCAAAAACTTCATACAACAAATAACCCCTCCACACACACCAACTAGAGAGAAATGGGAAGGCCTCCTTGTTGTGACAAAATAGGTATAAAGAAAGGTCCTTGGACTCCTGAAGAAGATATTGTTTTGGTCTCTTATATTCAAGAACATGGTCCTGGAAATTGGAGATCAGTCCCTACTAATACTGGTAATATATTCACTTTATATTTTGAACCTTACAATTTTTTTCCTTGTTAAATACATGTATAATGAAGAAATTTCTTTGTTTTTTAAAGGGTTGATGAGGTGCAGCAAAAGTTGCAGGCTAAGGTGGACAAATTACTTGAGGCCAGGAATCAAAAGGGGTAATTTCACTCCACATGAAGAAGGAATGATTGTCCATCTTCAAGCTTTATTGGGTAACAAGTAATGTTCACCTCCTTATATAGTAATTATATTTCCTTCCTTCTAACTCTACATTGTTTTCTTAATCGCACAACTAAAAGAAAAAACCTAAAGACGAACATAACAACAACAATCCAGTAAAATCCTACAAGTAGGGTCTGTGGAGGGTAGAGTGTACGCAGACCTTACTCATACTCCGGAGGAGTAGATAGGTTATTTTTAAAAGACCCTCGGCTCAAGAAGGCGAAAAGGAGATAATGAATCCGCAACAACAACAGAAATCAGAAAGATAATATCAGCATTGTAAGAGACAAAGAATAGATGGAAAAATAATAACAATAACCAGTAATAAAGACGAGCATAAACGAAGGAAAAGGATAGTGAATATTCATATAGCTGACTCAACTTGCTGGAAACGTCTGTAGTAGTAGTTATTGTTGTACAACTAAAAGAGAAACAAAAGATTAAGATATAAATACACCATTCTGAATATTTTCAAAAATACATGTTTTAAAGTTTTTATATGATTGATATTTGTACAGATGGGCAGCCATAGCATCATATCTTCCACAAAGGACGGACAATGACATAAAGAACTATTGGAACACTCATCTAAAGAAAAAGCTCAAGAAATTCCAAACAGGTTTGGATTCACATTTGACTTCTCCTCCTCCTGCAGATTCTACCACTTGTGATCATTTCTCATGGCATTTCATGAGTGACAATAATAAGCAAGGCTCAAAGTTATTACTACAACAGAACCACAACTCTCCAAATTCTTCCTCTTCCTTGTATGCTTCAAGTACAGAGAATATTTCAAGACTTTTAGAAGGATGGATGAGATCTTCTCCAAATCCTTCTACAAAGATTAATGAAATGATCTTTCATGAAAATCAACATAACCAAGATGATCAAGACCTATTTATAAGTTGTGAAACTTCTCTGGTTCAGGATGAAGGAATTAGCAACAGTATTAAAACAATTCCAAGAGAATACAAGTCTGTTATTTCAGCTTGTGAAAGCAGTGGAGTTGCTGAAAAGACAATGAATACTAATACTCCTCCTCCATTCACATATCTTGAGAAGTGGTTGCTAGAAGAAAATGCTGGTCAAGTTGAAGAACTTATGGGACTTCCTATGATATTCACTTAATATTAATATACATTTTCTGTTGTAACTTAATTATCAGTATTGTAACTTCATGTGGACGAAGTCCATAGATGTATGAATTTTTAAGTTAACATAGTTCAAATTATAAACTTTATGTAACTTTTCTAAGAAGTTAAAAATAAGCTCCATCACAGCTCCACGGATATCTAAAAAAAATTCAATGGCACAAGCAGTGGAGGAGCCACCTAAGCTAAGGTCAAAAATTTATTTTATGTACATATATTATATGTTGACTCCCCTTATTTTCTTCTGTGTGTTCACTATTTTATATTTGGACACTCCTTAGTAAAATTATTAGCTTCGCCCGGCACAAATTTAAGGATCTTGAGATTTCATAACTATTCTATTCTTAGGGTACTGTGGAAGAGACAATCAACTAATTATGGGAGTTGTTTTCCGATCCCTACTCGGCTACTCCCATTAGGGAAGTTAATTATTTTTCTAATTTTTAAGCAACTTGTTTAGAGAAAATATTTGACCAACCAAACACAGGGAAATCGAAATTAAAACACTGAACATTGTTTTCATACGAAACACACCCTTAGTATTGTGAATATTTCCTGGATCATAACTCAAAAAAGAAAAGAAGATATTTTGTTTAGATGGAGGTGTAATTTCTTCCAGGTAGGAAATTTAAGAGGAATAATGAAGTATGGTAGGAAGTTAAGAAGGGTAGAGATGCAAGATCAATTTAAAGTCATTTAAATATGATTAACCATTTTTCACTAAAACTATTAAAATCGTACTGTGTTTGTAGATCAATATCAAGTTCTATGCATGGAAAATGCGTTATTAATATTTATGTACCATCGGGTTAAGTTGCTTGGAATAGCAAGTACTAACTGTTTATAACAAACCTGATCTGATAACTCGAAATATAAAGTAATACTAATATAATAATATAACATGTTTAATTATGCTAATCATCATCGATGTATATAACTTAAGATGTAATCATGACTTTAATCTTGACCATTATATACGCAAAATATTAATCACCGATTTTCGATAAATGTCGATGGAGATTGTTAATCATGACCGACGAATGGGGCATTTGCATCTATACTTGCTTTTTGTGTCACGCTTTAACTTGTGCCCGCTTTGCAAAAAAAATTGCAAGCGTACCCGCTTTTTCGCATAATTCAGCATACGGGGCTGAAGTAGCAAAGACAATCACGCAAAACTTCAGCATTCTAGTAGCCGGGCCTGAAGTTCAGCTCTAGTGCTGAAGTTTTTTGTTTTGTAACTGTCGAGTTGAAGTTTTTGTTTGTAACTGGCGAACTTCAGCTCTAGAGCTGAAGTTTTTGTTTGTAAGATTCAGCTCTAGAGCTGAAGTTTTTGTTTTGTAACTGTCAAACTTTAGCTCTAGAGCTGAAGTTTTTGTTTGTAACTGGGCTTTTGTTTGTAAGCTTCAGCTCTAGAGCTGAAGTTTTGTTTTGTAACTGTCGAACTTCAGCTCTAGAGCTGAAGTTTTTGTTTGTAACTGGCTTTTTGTTTGTAAGCTTCAGCTCTAAAGCTGAA
Source organism: Nicotiana sylvestris (assembly GCF_000393655.2). Lineage (NCBI taxonomy): Eukaryota > Viridiplantae > Streptophyta > Magnoliopsida > Solanales > Solanaceae > Nicotiana > Nicotiana sylvestris. The sequence continues at coordinate 110,417,038 of NC_091068.1, forward strand.
GTTTTTGTTTTTGTAACCGGCGAGAGCTGAAGTTTTTGTTTTTGTAACTGACGAACTTCTAAGCTTTGCTCTTCCAATATATGATATCAAAAGATCAATTGGACAATTTTTAAGAGAAATGTCGTCCTGGTTGCAAACAGTTTCAGAAAAAAGGCCGAAAACTTAAACCTCTTTAGTCTCAGCAAATTTACAACCAATGATGAAATATGACCTCTTTCTGTTTGTTGCTTCTCAGGGACTTCAGTACAGAAAGGAAATTCAGGTACATTTGAATCTTTGTTCAAACTTTCAAGGAAGACATTTAACTACATCTGTTCACTTGTGAAAGAAGAGATGATGGCAAAACCAACGAACTTAACTGATCTCAACGGCAAATTTCTGGTACTTTTGTACAGAGATGTATTAGTGGTTTTAACTATAGTCAAATTTATGCATAGCCGTAACAGATTTCTTGCAGAAAAGGGAGAAGGAAAAGTTTGAGAAAGAAGAGGCGGATATAACTTTGAGGAGGAGAAGGAGGAGGAGAAAGGGGGCTGAAGTTATTTAAAAAGTAGATACAAGTTAAAAGTTTTTAAAAAAGATAGGTATATGACAACCAAATAAGGCGCATCGTGCAATTTTTACCGACGAAGGGGACGTAGACTAATATAGAGTTATAAAGAGTATTAAATAAGTTGAAAAATACGATTAATTGGATCATGGATCAATGATGAGAGTTGGGACTACTACTCAAAAGCCATAAAATCGTGGACTTAGCTGCCCAAACTCACTAGTACTAGCCCCATAATTGAGTAGAACTTATAAACCAGTTATATTGTCTGAATACTGTTATCTGGCTAAAGTAATTTGTCTGTTGGTTGGATGCGTCATTTCTGTATTGGAGACCTAGGATTGATTCTCCTCGCCAGCAGCCTCCTCAGAGCTCATCGCATAGGATATGTCTAGTGTAGTTTATATTTCCTATGTAGTTTGCGAGTTGTTGCACACAATAAACAAGTTACCCCGTACACACATCCGGTAAATTTTCCAAAAAAAAAAAGTCCTACTTGGCCATGGATTGCAACAAAATATAGGTATCTACAACAACAACAACAACGACCCAGTATAATCCCACAAGTGAGGTCTGGGGAGGGTAATATGTACGCAGACCTTACCCCTACCCGAAGGGTAGAGAGGCTGTTTCCAGGAGACCCTCGGCTCAAAAAAGCAACAGGAGCCGATATATTAGTACCATAAAAATGCATAATACAATAACAACAATATAAGAGATATGAAATACGAAATACGAAATAAATGGCTGGTATAGTAAAACTAGCAGGTAAAGCCCTGTATCAATAGACGACCAATTATATTCTTAGTCTAACTCCTAACTAGCTAGTCTCACTCTATTGTGCTGTAGAAATATTCACAACTTTCCCTTAACCTACAACCTTAATGCTCGACCTCCATAATTCCCTGTCAAGGGCCATGTCCTCAGTAATCCTAAGTCGCGTCATGTCCTGTCTGATCACCTCTCCCCAATACTTCTTAGGTCGCCCTCTACCTCTCCGCGTGCCCACTACAGCCAGTCGCTCACACCTCCTCACCGGTGCATCAGTGCTCCTCCTCTGAATGTGCCCGAACCATCTGAGTCTTACTTCCCGCATCTTGTCCTCCATGGGGGCCACGCCCACCTTCTCTCGAATATCTTCATTCCTAATCTTATCCATCCTTGTATGCCCGCACATCCACCTCAACATCCTCATCTCTGCTACTTTCATCTTCCGGGTGTGTGAGTTCTTTACCGGCCAACATTCAGTTCTATATAACCGGCCAAAATATAGGTATCTAATTTAAACCTTTAAAATAAGAGCTAAACAGATTTACAACACGAAAAGTGTACCCAACAAAGAACAACTAAACTTTAATATAAGCAATCATCCTCTTCTAATTTTCTAAGATGCGGACAAGTTAGATGTTCCACAATTTTCTTCTTGGCTTTCTTGAAGGAATAATATTCTAGTATAAATCTCTCAAAGATCTCTATAATTCTTAATTTTTTTCATGCACAAATAAACTATCAATATCCCTATTTATAATAGTATGAAACCTATGTCAACTAGAAACAGGAAAGCCTATTCCTATATTTATTCTAACTGCAAATTATATTTAGACATGAATTAAATAAACCAAATCCTAAATAACTAAGGTTTCCTATTACAACTTTGAATTAATTTTCCAATATTCTCCCGTAATTCAAAGTTGTATACGTCTGACTTGTTCGTTGTGCAGTTATGCTGGAGCACTTCTCTCCAACTTTCACTTTTGACGAAGCACATGTCTTCATCCCTCAATTTGGTGGAGCACCTATTTCCAAATTTGATGCACTTTGTCACCAACCGTTGATGCACTTTATCACCAACACTCAATTTTTGTTGAAGCACATGTCTCCAACTCACATTGATGTACTTTGTCACCAACACCCGATTTTGTTGAAGCACCTGTCTTCAACTCCCGTTGATAGGCACTTTGTCACCAACCGTTGATGCACTTTGTCATCAACACCCAAATTTATTGAAGCACCTGTCTCTAACTCACGTTGATGCACTTTGTCACCAACACTCAATTTTGTTGAAGCATGTATCAACTTCCAACTTTTTTAAACCTCTCTCCAACTTTTAGAGAAGAGTTTCTTCCTCTTGTGCCATATTTATTTGTACCTCTTTAAACTTATTTTTTTTCATGAATCTGTCTTGAAACTTTTCATCGAATAGGCTAATTCTGTTGACAACTATTTATGATTTTGCCAGCATATTTTTTTGGCCAGACGGGCGGCAAGTTTGGCTAGCGCCACCCGCCGGCAGCGGAAGCTACTTGATTCTCTCTGAAGATCGTAGAAGCTCTGATACTAATATGAAAGAAAATATTTTATTAAAATCTCTGATTGATCTCTACAATTCTTTATTTCCTCCACGCACAAAATAAGTTATCAATACCCCTATTTATAATAGTATGAAACCTATGTCAACTAGAAACATGAAAGCCTATTCCTATATTTATTCTAACTGCAAATCATGTTTAGACATGAATTAAATAAACCAAATCCTAAATAACTAAGGTTTCCTACTACAACTTTGAATTAGTTTTCCAACATTTCTGAATATCTTTGACTGTGATTTTCTCTATTAACATCATGATTTTGTCATGTAAATTTATGTTGGTAACATTAGAGAATTCATAATTGCTCATTGCGTCTTTCCTGACGTGTCAAGTAACAACTTTGGAACGACAGTCGATCGATAAATGAATGGAGGGATGATTTGGTTTTTACAATATGAGCGAAATATTTGATAGGATATCCTAATGATGTTGGTATCGTAAGTAGTTCATCTGCAGCAGTAGGAAAATATCGATAATAAAAGTAAGAACCTAGAGATCCAAAGAGATTATAAGCAAAACTTGTTAAGGAGAAGGTGGAAAGCAAAACTAATCATCTCAACGTTGACCTGAAAAATGTAATAAATAAACAAAAAACAAATACCATTTCTTAAATTACACAATCGTGATTCTTTTAAACAAAAGAAATGATATATAATTATTTCACTTTTTAAATGTAAATTATGGACAGAAAACTGCCGCCTAGGGTACTAGACTACACACTCTCTTTTCCTTTTTCCTGCAAAAACTAGAACTTTTCTTTCCCTAATTTTGACTAATAGCTAGAGGAAAAGAACGCATATGTATAAGGATAGGCTTTTTTTTCAACATCTATAAAAGTTCAAGTAATTAAAGAAGAATTTACATGCCAAAAGAAATCCGTCCAAGCATCTGGGTGGAGAGCGTTACTCAGTATCTATCAATAGCTCATGAAATTAGTAGAGATATACGAAAGCTGACTGGAACATAGAAAATAACGCCAAAAAGAAAGAGAAAAAAAAGGTAAAAAAGAGAGAATGGTTGATGGAAACAATGAATAGTATGAAAGGAAAGAAAATGAATGCCACTGTGTCACGAAATTCTTGCTATCTCTTTAGGGTAAATGCTTTAGTTTTAATTTGCCTGTAACTTTCTTTTCACCAAAATAAACAAAACGAAAGAGGGAAACATGTGATCTCTCTTATATATGCCCGTTCTCTAAGGGTAGTTTGATGATTAATTGGTCGACTTTAGCAAGTCACAAAGGGCAAAGGCATGCAATTTTGTGGGTGGGGTGGGGTGGGTGGGGGTGGGGAATGCATGGGGTTGTTTATGCACCGTCAATGTAAATATCAAAAAGCTGGGAGCGCTTTACCCCTTTGTTGAACCTACTCGATTAAAAAGAGAAAAAGAAAAGTTGATACCAAAGATAATTCTGTTTGTGTTAGATTATTATTTGTCCTCATTAACTTTCTCTACGAAAACCCGAAAATTAAACTGTTCTTTGTTTTGTTTGTTTGCTTCGAACTTAACTAGATTGTGCAAAGGAAACTGAATAGTCTGGGTGTTAGGTTATAGATCTCATTACAAAGCAGGCTAGTGATTGGATGAAATTTAGAGTTTATAGATAAGTTACACAAATGTTCATGCCTGGTTATAGATCTTATTACAAAGCAGGCTAATGATTGGATGAAATTTAGAGTTTATAGATAAGTTACACAAATGTTCATGCCTTTTCATGGAGTTAATTCCTTCGATAATCACCCAACTTATAGAAATAATCCACTAAAATCACTTTTGTTTTTTTGGGATAACAAAGTCACCCCAACTATTATTTTTTAACTCAAAAATAACACTATTACTCATTTAGCAGGATATATAAAATTTACCCGCACCTGATATTTATACCAAGTAAATGAATGCATGATATTTGTCCGGAGGTGGCTCAACATTGTTGGTGGCCTAAAGCAAATCTTGACGAGGGGCCTTATTTTTAATTTAAAAAAAATACTTATATATTTTTAATTTAAGTCTATTTTCCTTACTTTTTGAGATGAAAAATTATTAATACTTTGTTTATAATCGAGTTATTCTAATAAATCTTTTTCGCTTGATAATATAGCTAATTCATTTTAATGTCTCTTGAGATAATGTTGATCCTAGATAAGATTGTATAACATTAAAAAATCTTCTTCCCGCAAATGTAATTGTTATAGGAACATTATTCGATAAAGAATATAGATATTTAAAAAGAATCAAGTCTTACTTTTGTAAGTCTTGTTAGCTGATTGAGTATATCGATTAGAGTATTATTTTCTACTTATAATATTTCTTTTAATGCTTTTAATTCGAAAAATAAGTCTAAACTATCCATCAGAATGACTTTTCTTAGATTCTTATCACCTAATAATCTCAAAAGGTTTCCACTAAACAAAAATTATAGATATTTTTCACGCTTCAAATTATTCAAATTGTACAAGGTGGAAATCGAGGCTACCCGATTTCGTTCTTCGATGGAAAAGATGATACTGCGTCGAGAGGCCAGGATGTCGAGCTCGGGGTCGAGTTTCCTTTCCAATATCGAGGTCGAGGTCAAAATCATTTGCCAAGGTCGGAAGAAGGCATACCTCGAGATAATACCGTTATGATTCAGTAACAGAAAGAGCTTGATACCCGCAATGGCCCGAAGATCACGGTGTAAATTGCGGAGTGGATTGACCCTTGGTGGTTAGACAACTGTCAAATATGATTTCTTATTGTAATTATAAGTGTACCTTATTTAGGACTCCCCTATTATATAAAGGGGAGCCCATTCATTCTTAAGACACGTTTTGACTGATAAGATAATACATACAAGTTATTCTCTAGCTATTTTATTCACTGTTCATCAGAGTTGCTTTGTCACTTGCTATTCCCACTATTCCACCTCGAGGCTGTCATAGCTCGAGGTCGAGATTTGGCTTGCGCACTGGTTTGACTTATTTTATTCTTCAATTTATTTGTGTAATTCCTTGTTTATCAATTGGTATTGGATTAAATCACATATCCTTAAAACCACAATATAAGTTTAATTGTTACTCGGATTTTAGTTAAACAGTTTGGCGCCCACCGTGGGGCTAAGAATAATAGTGATTGTTTCAGTGCTGATTCTGATAACACACGTTATTTTCACACTTGTTCTTGTCAAGAATTTTTGTTTTCAAGTTAAAACATGTCAAGCTCACAAAATGCACCCGTGCAAGGTAAGGATGGTCTTGGATTTCATGGTAAAAACGATAACGTAATTGATCCAAGAACCGGGGTGCCACCGGATAATCTCAAGGGAGTACCGGTCGTCAATCCAGTCGATATCAGTTTGCACATTGCTTTGAATGCAGATTTGGGTGCGGACCTCGAAGGGAGTGTGCGCAGGGAAGGCCGATCTGGTGGCCAAGGAACACAGGGCGTAAGAGACGGGGGAGTTAGTCTCCAGGTACTATTCGAGATGCTACAGGCCCAGCAGGCCGCTATTGCTCAACTTCAGAGTTAACATAGAACTCTAAGTGTGGTCGAGCCAGAAATCACTCGCCGTACCGAGCCAGTGCCAGAAAGGTCGAATGATAACGGATCAGGGACTGATCCTACAATTATGAAAATGCTCGAGGCACTCACCAAAAATTGAGTCGGGAGAAAAGAAAATCGAGGATAATGACAAAAAAGTGGAAAAATACAACTCCCGAGTCGGTCAGATACCGAGGGCACCCCCGATCCTAAAGGGTTTGGATTCAAAAAAAATTATGCAGAAGCCTTTTCCTCAAAGTGAGTCTCCAAAGCCCATTCCTAAGAAGTTCCGTATGCCGGATATACCTAAATACAACAGGACCATCGATCCCAATGAACATATCACTTCGTACACATGCGGGATAAAAAGAAATGACTTAGAAGACGATGAGATCGAGTCCGTTTTGTTGAAAAAGTTTGGGGAAACTCTATCAAAGGGAGAAATGATTTGGTATCACAAATTGCTACCGAATTCCATCGACTCATTTTCCATGTTAGCAGATTCTTTTGTGAAGGCACATGCCGGGGCCATAAAGGTCGCAACAAGAAAATCAGATGTTTTCAAGATAAGACAAAGGGATAGCGAAATGCTGAGGGAGTTCGTATCCCGATTTCAAATAGAACACATGGAGTTACCATCGGTCACAAATGATTGGGCAATTATATCTTTCACCCAGGGGTTGAACGAGCGGAGCTCGATAGCATCACGACAGTTGAAGCAAAGTTTGGCCGAGTATCTAGTTGTAACTTGGGCAGATGTGCACAATTGATATCAATCAAAGATCAGGGTCGAGGACGATCAATTAGGATCACCTTCCGGTTTAGTACATCCAAACAGGTTGGCAGTTAAAGCCCCGAGGGACATCGATAGGGAGACAAGGTCGAACGGAGAACGATATCAGCCATATATTGCAGATCGAAGAAGCAGTGGCTTGGGGCAGAATCCCTCTCGGAATGATCGAAAAAACGATCGAGGACAAAATTCTTGGGGACTTATGAGCAAAAGTGGATTTGATAAACACGCCGATCCCGTAGAGGCACCTCGGTTATCGGAATATAACTTTAGCGTCGATGTATCAGGCATTATCTCGGCAATCGGAAGGATCAAAGATACTAAGTGACCCAGACCCATACAAACCGATCCTTCCCAAAGAAACCTAAATTTGATGCGCAAGTATCATGGCACGTATGGTCACAAGACCGAGGATTGCAGGTAATTAAGGGAGGAGGTAGCCCGTCTATTCAATGAGGGCCACCTTCGAGAGTTCCTTAGCGATCGAGCAAAGAACCATTTCAGAGATAGAGATGCCAAAAGGAAAAATGAACAGGAGGAACCATAACATGTCATTCATATGATCGTCGGCGGGGTTGATATTCCACAAGGGCTCGTATTTGTCACGACCCGATTTTTTCCACCCTCGGGAGTCGTGATGGTGCCTACTAGTGAAAGCTAAGCAAGCCAACCAACTAAATTATTTACCTTGTTTCCACTTTAAATCCATTAACAACTAAGAACTAACAATTAATAAACAACATAATTTAATAAGCGGAAGACTAAATTTCAAGTTTTAATAATTTAAGAAAGATGCCAATACCAATCCATACAAGAACTACCCAAGACTGTTGTCACAATTCTACAGACTGTCTAGGAATACTACAAATAAAAGTTTGAAAGAATTATTACAATACTGTCTCTAAAATATGAGAAGAAACAGACTAAAAGGATAATAGAAGACGCCAAGGCCTGCGGACGCCTGCAGGACTACCTCGAAAATCTCGGACTGGACTGAAGACAACCACCTAAGCTAAGGTCCGAATGCTGCTGCTTCGGGATCTGCACACAATGCAAAGTATATTATCAGCACAACCGACCCCATGTGCTGGTAAGTGCCTAGCCTAACCTCGGCGAAGTAGTGACGAGGCTAGGACCAGACTACCAAATAAACCTGTCAGTTGTTTCATATACATCGGAAAGATAGTAGCAGGTATGTACAATTAAGGATGGGATGGGGAAACATGCTGCGGGGAAACATCAAATGATAACAGAAAGACACCATAACTTAATTATCAACAAGAATCAGAAATCAAACAAGTGCATGACATCACCTTTCGTGCATAACTCTCATCCTCACCATAAAATAAACATAAACTGCACGGCACTACCCTTCATGCTTTTACTCTCATCCTAATCATAAAATGAATATAATCGACACGGAATGGTACATCGTGCGGCACGACATCACCCTTCGTGCTTTAACGCTCTTTTACCAAAACAATACACAACATCACCCATTGTGCTTTACACTCTTCCTTACCCAAACAACAAACATAACCAATAAGGGCAAGGAAATAAATGAATCATAATAAAATCCCGGCAAGGGAACAATATCAAAGCAACAACATCCCGGCAAGGGAGCAATATTAAAAGCAACAACGTCCCGGCAAGGGAACAATACCATAATCCTCTTCTCTTTTTTTCACATTTACTCTACAACTCGATTCACAATTTGAGCCAATGCTCTATGAGGTTCAATTGCCAGTTATACTTCCACAAATCACTTTACAACTTGAACCAACGCTCTTCAATGTTCAAATATCAATATTCTTTCCAAAACTTTACTCAACAATAGCAATCATCACATTAGGCATGAACAGTACAAACGGAGTCACATTAATCATAACATAAGACTCACGGGCATGCTTGACACCAACGTATAGATACTCGTCCCTATGCCTATACGTCATACTCAACAAATAACACATAGCAAATAGGACACAACTCCTAATCCCTCAATCTAAGGTTAGACCAAACACTTACCTCGATGCCACAAACACAACTCAAGCCTCAACTATCGCTTTACCTCTTGATTCCACCACCAACTCACTCATATCTAACCACAAGTTACTTAATTATATTAATAAATGCTAAATGAATCAATTCTAATGCATGGAAATAAGCTTTCTAAAGTTTTTTCCAAAAATTCAAAAATCGACCCCGGACCCGCTTGGTCCAAACCCGAAATTCAGACCAAAACCCGATTACTCATTCACCCCCGAGCCCGGATATATAATTGGTTTTGGAATCCGACCTCAATTTGAGGTCTAACTCCCCAAATTTCAATATTCGTAGGTTTTACCCAAAATTCCCAATTCCACCATGAAAACCCTAGATTCTAGGACGAAATCTTGTAAAAAGAAGTTAAGGAGTAAAGAAAATGAGTTAGAAATCACTTATTAATGTTTTGGAGAAGAAAGGTTGTTTGAAAAATCGCCTCTTATGTTTTTAGGGTTTTAAAAAGTGAAAATAACTGAAAGTCCCGTGTAAATATACCCCTCCCAGACCCTCTCCGTGGACCGCACAAAAAGGATTGCGGCCGTGGAGCTCACCGAGGAGAAGGTTGACTGCTGTGACATGATTTATTATTTTGGCTATAACTTCCTCTACAGATGTCCAACTTGTGATTTCTTTACCTTTCTAGAAACTAGACACCAGTGAACCTACGGATTTTTCCTCACCGCGGACCGCACAAAATCGAGTGCGGCCGCAAAGTCCCTCCATTGCAGACCGCACAAAATCCTTTGCGGCCGCAAAAGGCCCCTCCGCGGTAGCGCAAAATAATTGTAGTCCGCACTGGCGGGTTCAGAGATCTGCAACTTCTCTGAACCTGCAACAACTATGTTTTAAGCCTAAAACATCCCAGAACCTACCCGAAACTCACCCGAGCCCTCGAGACTTCAAAACAAACATGCATAATAACTCAAAACATCATATGGACCTACTCATGTGATCACATCATCAAAATAACATGTAAACCCATGAATTCAACCTCAAAACTCAACATTTTCATCAAGAACACTCAAAATTCATAACTCTTCAACCGGAAGTCCAACTTACGTCAAATAAACTCCGTTTTCACCAAATTTTACAGTTATCTTTTAAATACTATGACAAGTTTGTACTGGGCTCCGGAACCAAAATACGGGCCCGATACCATTGGTTTCAAACATTAATTCTTTTCTTCATTTCTTAGATAATTCAGTAAAACAATTTCTTTCAAAAATTGATTTCTAATGCTTGGGACATCGGAATTCATTTTCGGGCATACGCCCAAGTCCCATATTTTACTGCGGACCTCCCGGGATTGTTGGAATACGGATCTGGGTCCGTTTGCTCAAAATGTTGACCAAACTCAACCATAATCAAATTTTAACTCTAGAAATTTCTATTTCTCATATTTTCACATAGAAGGCTTTCCGGATATAGGTCCGGACCACGCATGCAAGTCGAGGTGAGGTAAAAAGAGAGGTTTTAAGGCCTCGGGACAGTGAATTTACTTGCAACACAAGTGATGACCTTTTGGGTCATCATATTCTCCACCTCTAAAACAACCGTTCGTCCTCGAACAGACATAAGAAGAAAGTACCTGAGTCGGGAAAAAGATGAGGATAACGTCTCCGCATATCGGACTCAGACTCCCAGGTCGATGCCTCAGTAGGATGACCTCTCCACTAAACACGAACAGAAGGGAAACTCTTTGATCTCAACTGACGAACCTGCCGGTCTAGAATAGCTACCGGCTCCTCCACATATGACAAGTCCTTGCCCAACTGGACAATGCTGAAGTCCAACACGTGGGATGGATATCCGTGATACTTCTGAAGCATGGATAGTGAAACATTGGATGCACGACTGATAAACTCGGCGGCAACGCAAGTCTGTAAGCCACCTCTCCCACTTGATCAAGAATCTCAAATAGGCCAATGAACCTAGGGCTAAGCTTGCCCTTCTTTCCAAATCTCATCACGCCCTTCATAGGCGACACCCGGAGCAATACTCGCTCACTGACCATGAATGCCGAATCACAAACCTTACGGTCGTCATACTTCTTTTTCCTGGACTAAGTTGTACGAAATGATCCTGACCTTGTCCAAGGCATCCTGCACCAGATCCGTACCCAACAACTGAGCCTCTCCCGGCTCAAACCATCTAACCGACAACCGACACCGCCTACCATACAACGCCTCATAAGGAGCCATCTGGATACTTGACTGGTAGCTGTTGTTGTAGGCAAACTCCGCTAAAGGCAAAAACTGATCCCAAGAGCCTCCAAAATCGATGACACAAGCTCGAAGCATATCCTCCAAAATCTGAATAGTGCGCTCGAACTGCCCGTTCGTCTGAGGATGAAATGTTGTGCTCAACTCAACCCGCATGCCTAACTCACGCTGAACTGCTCTTCAGAAATGTGAGGTAAACTGCATACCTCGATCAGATATGATAGACACGGGCACACCATGAAGACGAACAATCTTCCGGATATAGATCTCAGCTAGCCTCTTCGAAGAATAGGAGACTACCACAGGAATGAAGTGTGCTGACTTGTTCAGCCTATCAACAATAACCCACACCGCATCGAACTTCCTCTGAGTTCATGGGAGTCCAACAATGAAGTCCATAGTGATGCGCTCCCACTTCCACTCAGGAATCTCAATCTTCTGGAATAGACCACCAGGTCTCTGATGCTCGTACTTAACTTGTTGACAATTCAAACACCGAGCCACATATGCAACAATATCCTTCTTCATCCTCCTCCACCAATAATGCTGCCGCAAATCCTGATACATCTTCATGGCGCCCGGATGAATAGAGTACCAGGAACTATGGGCCTCCTCTAAAATCAACTCCCGGAGACCATCCACATTAGGAACACAAACTTGACCTTACAGCCTCAAAACTCCATCATCTCCTAAGGTAACCTATTTGGCACCTCTGTGCTGCACCGTGTCCCTAAGGACACACAAATGAGGATCATCATACTGCCGATCTCGGATACGCTCCAATAATGAAGAACGAGCGACTGTGCAAGCTAATACACGACTAGGCTCATTAACATCCAACCTCACGAACTAATTGGCTAAAGCCTGAACATCCAAAGCAAGCGGTCTCTCACCGACCGGAATATATGCGAGACTGCCCATACTGGATGACTTCCTACCCAAAGCATCGGCCACCACGTTGGCCTTTCCCGGGTGATATAAGATGGTGATATCATAGTCCTTTAATAGCTCTAACCACCTTCTTTGCCTCAAATTTAGCTCCTTTTGCTTGAACAAATACTGCAGACTCTTGTGATCCGTGAACACCTTACATGCCACGCCATACAGATAATGCCTCCAAATCTTCTACGCGTGAACAATGGCTGCTAACTCCAAATCATGAACCTGATAGTTCTTCTCATGAATCTTCAACTGCCGCGAAGCATAGGCAATGACCTTGCCATCCTACATCAACACCCCACCAAGTCTAATACGAGATGCATCATAATAAACTGTATAAGGCCCTGAACCTGTGGGCAAAACCAACACCGGCGCCGTAGTCAAAGCTCTCTTGAGCTTCTGAAAGCTCGCCTCACACTCGTCCGACCATCTGAACTGGGCACCCTTCTAGGTTAACCTGGTCATCGGGGCTGCAATAGATGAAAACCCCTCTACAAACCTACGATAATAGCTTGCCAATCCCAAGAAACTCCGGATCTCTATAGCTGATGTGGGTCTAGGCAAATCCTTGACTGCCTCTATCTTCTTTAGATCTACTTGAATACCCTCTACTGAAACAACTTGACCCAGGAAAGCAACCGAACTCAACCAAAACTTACGCTTCGAAAACTTAGCATACAACTGACTATCTCTCAAAGTCTGAAGGACCACTCTCAAATGCTGCTCGTGCTCCTCTCGGCTGCGGATATAGATCAAAATATCATCAATGAAAACTATCACGAACGAATCCAAGTAAGGCCTGAACACTCGGTTCATCAAATCCATGAAAATTGCTGGGGCATTTGTCAACCCGAATAACATCACCAAGAACTCATAGTGCCCGTACCGAGTGCGAAAAGCTGTCTTAGGGACATCAGATGCCCTAATCCTCAACTGATGGTAGCCAGATCTCAAGTCAATCTTGGAAAACACTTTGGCACCTTGAAGCTGGTCAAACAAATCATCAATCCTCGGCAATGGATACTTATTCTTGATTGTAACCTTGTTCAACTATCAGTAATCTATACACATTCACATCGATCCATCCTTCTTCTTAACAAACAACACCGGCGCACCCCAAGGCGAAACACTAGGTCTAATGAAGCCTTTTTCAAGCAAGTCCTGCAACTGCTCCTTCAACTCTTTCAATTCAGGCGGGGCCATACGATACGACAAGATAGAAATGGGTTGGGTACCCGGAGCCAAATCAATGCAGAAGTCAATATCCCTGTCGGGTGGCATAACCGGCAGGTCTGAAGGAAATACCTCAGGAAACTCACGAATAGCAGGCACAAAATCAATAGAAGGAACCTCGGCACTAGGAAAAACATTATATGGACCTACTCGTGCTATCACATCATCAAAATAACATGTAAAACGATGAATTAAACCTCAAAACTCAACATTTTCATCAAGAACACTCAAAGTTCATAACTCTTTAACCGGAAGTCCAACTCACGTCAAATAAACTCCATTTTCACCAAATTTCGGTTATCTTTTAATTACTATGACAAGTTTGTACCGGGCTCCGGAACCAAAATAGGGGCTCGATACCAATGGTTTCAAATATTAATTCTTTTCTTCATTTCTTAGATAATTCAATAAAATAATTTCTTTCAAAAATTGATTTTTAAGGCTTGGGACCTCGGAATCTATTTCCGGGGATACGCCCAAGTACCATATTCTACTGTAGACCTCTTGGAATCATCGGAACACGGATCCGGGTCCGTTTTCTCAAAATGTTGACCAAAGTCAACCATAATCAAATTTTAACTCTAGAAATTTCTATTTCTCATATTTTCACATAGAAGGCTTTCTGGATATAGGTCCGGACCACGCACACAAGTCGAGGTGAGGTAAAAAGAGAGATTTTGAAGCCTCGGGACACTGAATTTACTTGCAACACAAGTATTCAAATGCACAAAGGTATCTATTACTACGGAGAAAGAGATCCGAGATTATGCCCGAGGGCTCCTTATCATTCAATGATGAAGATGTAGCAGGCATTTCTCAACCACACAATGACGATCTGGTAATTTCTATCTTATTAAATACAATTCAAGTTAAGCGTGTTTTAGTGGATCCAGGTAGTTCGGCGAATATCATCCGATCGAGGGTCATGGAGCAACTCAGCCAACAAGATCAAATTGTACCCACAGCTCGGGTCTTAAATGGCTTCAACATGGCAAGTGAAACAACTAAAGGTAAGATTACTCTGCCAGTGAACGTAATCAGAACCATTCAAGATACCAAGTTCCACGTGATCGAGGGCGACATGAGTTATAATGCCCTACTCGAGAAGCCTTAGATCTATAACATGAGGGTAGTTCCTTCGACTCTTCACCAAATGATGAAATTCCCAACATCGGACGGCGTGAAAATAGTGTACGGGGAGCAGCATGATGCAATGGAAATGTTTGAAGTAGACGAGGTAATACCGATATCAATGTTATCAACCTCGGAAAGACCGAGAATCAAAAGTAAATAGGAAACCAAATAGCAGTCACAGTTACCAGCCTCGACCGAATCGGGAAAACAAGAGGTAGAATAAGAGGGGGAGGATTTTCTGACCCCTCAAACCTTTATTGTACCCGAAGAGTCCGACGCCACCAAATCAATGGTCGAGAAGCTGGAACAGGTTATATTGATCGAGTAACTGCCCGAGCGAAAGGTATACATGGGTATGGGGTTAACCCCCGAACTCAGGAAAAAGCTTATTCAATTTCTTATTGATAACATGGATTGTTTTGCGTGGTCCCATTTAGACATGAGAATGATCCCACCGGAGATAACAATGCATCGGCTAAGCCTTGATCCTAGGTTCAAACCGGTGAAACAAAAGAGAAGGCCCCAGTCCGAGGTAAAGCATGCATTCATAAAGGACGAGGTAACTAAACTTCTCAAAATAGGGTCCATTCAGGAGGTAAAATACCCCGAATGGTTAGCCAATGTAGTCGTAGTCCCTAAAAAGGGGAACAATGTAGTCGTAGTCCCTAAGAATGTGTGTATATTACAAGGATTTGAACAAGGTATGCCCTAAAGACTCTTTTCCACTGCCTAACATCGATTACATGATCGACGCCACGGCTGGCCACAAGATCTTTACCTTTGTCGACGCCTATTCTGGGTACAATCAAATTTAGATAAACCTGGAAGACCAGGAGAAGACCTCATTTATCATAAAGTATGGAATATATTGTTACAATGTAATGCACTTCAGGCTAAAAAATGTAGGAACTACTTACCAACGCCTCGTAAATAAGATGTTCGAAGAACAAATAGGTAAGTCAATAGAAGTTTATATTGATGACATGCTAGTTAAGTCCCTGCACGCATAGGACCATTTGACTCATTTCCAGGAAACGTTCGAGATTTTGAGGAAATATAACATGAAACTCAACCCTGAGAAATCTACTTTCGAGGTCGGCTCGAGCAAGTTCCTAGGCTTCATGGTGTCAAATCGGGGGATCAAGATCAACCCTGATAAAATCAAGGCCATCGAAGATATCACCGTTGTAGACAGCGTAAAAGTCGTGCAGAGGCTAACTGGGCAGATAGCTACTTTAGGCCGATTTATCTTGAGGTCATCAGATTGAAGCCACAGATTTTTCTCTTTACTCAAGAAGAAGAATGATTTCACCTGGACCCCGGAGTGTCAACAAGCATTAGAGGAGTTAAAATGATACCTATCGAGCCCACCATTGCTTCACATTTTGAAGGCAGATGAGAAACTCTACTTGTACTTGGCGGTGTCAAAAATTGCGGTAAGTGGTGTCCTAGTTCGAGAAGACCAAGGTATGCAATTTCCTGTTTACTATGTAAGTCGAACCTTAGGGGAAGAAGAAACTAGATATCCACAGTTAGAGAAATTAGCACTTGCACTAATAAACGCTTCTAAAAAGTTGAAACCATGCTTTTAATATCACCCCATATGTGTGTTAACTACTTACCCACTTCGTAATATTTTGTACAAACCCAAACTTTCGGTCGGTTGGCCAAATGGGGTGTCAAACTCATTGGGTACGATATCGAGTATCAACCCCGAACGACCATCAAGTCTCAAATTTTAGCGGACTTCGTGACTGATTTCACACTAACCCTCATACCCGAAGTTGAAAAGGAACTCTTGTTAAAATCGGGCATATCATCGGGGGTATGGACCCTTTTCATAGATGAGCTTCTAATGTGAAGGGGTCCGGGCTAGGCATCATTTTGAAGCCACCCACAAGTAGCACTATTAGGTAGTCTATCAAAACTTCTATGTTGGCTAACAATGAGACCGAGTACGAGGCCATGATTTCAGGTCTCGAGCTAGTTAAAAGCTTGGGGGCAGAAGTCATTGAAGCCAAGTGCGACTCTTTATTGGTGGTGAACCAAGTAAACAAAAGCTTCAAAATTCGAGAGGATAGAATGCAAAGGTATTTGGACAAGCTACAGGTAACTTTGCACCGCTTCAAGGAGTGGGCTCTAGATCACGTACCTCGAGAACAAAATAGGGAGGCCGATGCACTTGTAAATTTGGGATCATCAGTCGAGGAAGACGAATTATTCCGGGGACTGTCGTCTAATTATCGAGATCTATGGTAGAGGAGGGTCATGCCGAGATAAACTCTACAAGCTTGACCTAGGATTGGAGGAATAAATATATTGAATATCTAAAGAACGGAAAGCTCCCATCGGACCCTAAAGAGTCGAGGACTCTGCGAACCAAAGCTGCCTGATTCACATTGGATGAAGATGGAATATTATACAGAAGGACATTCGATGGACCATTGGCGGTATGTCTAGGGCCAGGGGACACCGATTATGTTTTACCAGAGATCCATGAAGGCACTTGTGGGAACTAATCCGACGCCAAATCTTTGACTCACAAAATCATTAGAGCAGGGTACTACTGGGATAGCATGGAGAAAGACTCTAAGGAGTTTGTTCAAAAATGTGATAAATATCAAAGGTTTGCACCGATGATCCATCAGCCCGGAGAACAACTTCATTTAGTCCTATCCCCATGGCCATTCATGAAATGGGGGATGGATATCATTGGCCCTCTGCCAACGACCCCAAGTAAAGCTAAATTTATTTTGTTTATGACTGACTACTTTTCTAAATGGGCGGAAGAACATGCCTTCGAGAAGGTCAGAGAAAAAGAAGTTATAGACTTCACCTGGGATCACATCGTGTGTCGATTCGAGATACCTGCTGAAATCGTATGCTACAACGGAAAGCAATTCATCGGTAACAAGGTAACGAAGTTCCTCGAGGAAGACAAAATAAAAAGGTTCTTATCGACGCCGTATCGCCCAAGCGGAAACGGACAGGCCGTATCGATAGACAAGACTATCATTCAAAACTTAAAGAAAAGGTTGAGCGACGCTAAGGGGAAATGGAGAGAAGTTCTACTCGAAGTTCTTTGGGCGTATCCAACAACATCGAAGTCCAGTACGAGGGCAACCCCGTTCTCCTTAGTATATGGCTCTGAGGCCTTAATTTTAGTTGAGGTCAGGGAACCTAATGCCAGATTTCGACATGCAACGGAGGAATCAAATCACGAGGCCATGAATACTAGCCTCGAACTATTGGATGAAAAATGAGAAGTTGCGCTTGTTCGGATGGCTACACAGAAGCAAAGAATCGAGATATATTACAATAGAAGAGACAACCTTTGCCACTTCGAAATCAGGGACTTAGTTCTAAGGAAAGTCACCCTCAATACTCGAGACCCAAACAAAGGGAAACTAGGCCCGAATTGGGAAGGACCATATCGAGTCCTCGGTGTCATCGAAACGGGATCTTACAAACTTGGCACGATGGAGGGCGAACAATTGCCAAACAATTGGAATGTGTCACTACTCAAACGATATTTTTGTTGAGGTATGACTTTCTCCCTTTTCCATTTGTATTTGGTACTAACTTATTGAAGGTGTTCGATCGAGGCTTCAAGAAAACACGATCGAGGCTTCAAGAAAACTCTTCAACACAAAGATCTTAGGTTTTAAAGCACGCATTGCACTCTTTTTCCCGCAGATCGGTTTTTATACCGAATGGGTTTTTCCGGCGAGGTTTTTAACGAGACAACAATTATGTGCTACCCGAGGAAAATTCAATAGTATCCAAGGCTTCTTTTAAATCAACCTTGAATACTGGGGGGCATCACCACTAGGGGTTATATTTTCGAGAAAAATACTTCGGGTCAAAGGGTCTCGATAGGGAAACCTTGTAATGGGCCAAATGGTTGAATGAATCGTGTCCATATAGATTAGTCAAGCCTCGATGGCAAAACATGTACGTATGTATGAATTATTCAAAGAAACATTCTTTCTATATCAAACGCTTTGTGTCTCAAAGAAATTACTACTATACGAGCTCTATACTTATAATTTTGTGAGAAATAGCTCAAGGGCCAAGCACAAATACACCTCGAAGACTCGGGGACTGTCATCGACAATCAACACATTCGAGTTATCTAAACACGAATTCATAAGACCTCAAAGAGGCTCCCCTCGATTTATAAGCCAAGGCCATCTTTCTCAAGGACTAACACCTCGAACAAGTTTGAAGTGTTATTGGGGAATAAGCCCAAGAGGCATACCCAAAGTCTACGGCCAAATTAATGCGGCTCGGAGACGTCAGAACCCCGCAATCAAAATAGGCCTTCAAAATCTTTGAAAAATCGATTAAAATAGGCTACCTTCGGCAAATAATAAAAGGGCTTCGATAAAATCAGCCCTCGAAAAACCTTAAGAGGTATCAAAATTATCTTAGAGCAAACGTGCTAAGGCATAAAAAGTAGAAGGGTTTCAATCAATATCGAACCCTCAAAAAATCCAATGGGTAAAAAATACATGCTAAGGCATTACGAAATTCTCACTAAGTATTTTAAGCCAAAAGAGGGAAATAATAGCCATATTTTAGAGGCCATAACGGCCCGATCCAAAAGAGCCTAAGGGCCAACACACTTAGGGTTCGAGATCTTGTTCTCTCACTCAATTTGAACCCAAGGGTTCGATTATCCCCAGCCCAAATAAATAATAACTTGATTATGGCTCGGGGACTCACCATTATCCGGCACCAACCCTTGAGGGTCTATGCCTCAAAGTTCGAACCTTATTCGAACTCGACCATGGTAACTTCAAGGAAGCCACCCGAGACAAAGTCTCGAACACACCATTCAAAGCATGAGACTATGCTAAAATTTTGCAAGGAAAAGAACATGTTCATAAAAATTGAGAAGACATTCAAGAAACTTTTTCTTTTATATATATGTACAAGAGACCGACAGAGGACTAACAAAAACAAAAAGAAAAAATCCTAACTATGCCCGGGGTTGGTTTCTCCCTCAGGAGCGACTTCTCCTTCTGGGCCCTCATCATTGTGAGACCCACCTTGGCTACCTTCATCATCATCATCGTCGTCGTCGGAGACGAGAAATCTGGCACCAGCTTCGAGCGCCTTTGCTTGAGCTATCTCTTCAGAGAGGTCGTAACCTCGAGCGTGGATCTCCTTGAGGGCCTCCCTCCGAGATTGGCACTTGGACAAATCATTACTCCATTTCTCTCGGTCGGAGGCTTCCCTTAGCTGCATTTGAGCAGCCTCAGTATCGGCCAAGTATACAACAATAGTTTTGTCAGCCGCGACCTTCGTCTTCCCGACCTCTGCCCTGGCCTCAACAAGCTTGACCTCGAGCTCGTCAATCCTTCTGGCCTGGGCAGAACTTTTCTCTTTATCTCCCCAAAGTTGGGCCTCAACCGATGCCAGGTTGGCCAAAGAAGCCTCTTTCTCCGCAGCAAAGTTGTCCATGTTCTTTTTCCACCGATCACAGTCAACCTTGATCTGATCGAACTCCCCTCGAACAAGCTCGATCCTCTCCAGTTTTTGCTGCAGTTGAGACACTGAAGTATTAGCCTCCATAGTTAGGTCGAGTAAACCGTACTCTTTCAAAATGATAGTTACCTGCTTGTCTAGCTCGGCCTCATCCTTACGAGCCTTGGCCAAGTCTGCCCAAAGGTCCTTGAGCTCCTCCTCCTTTTGACTGCAAAGGAGCTTCAAAGCATTCCTTTCATCCGAGATCTTTTGGAGCTCGGCCTAGCATTGGCTCAGGTCGGCCCTAAACTTGGTGAAAGCCTACACAGAAAGAAGGATACAAGTTAGGGTAAAGGGAGAAGAAGAAAAAGAAAATTGCAATGATAGGAATTAATGCTTACTCGAGAGAAAAAACGTTGAACCTCTTCGAAAAGAGTAGATGCGTCATTGAGATCGGCGACGCCATCGACCCGGTAAAGCAATCCCGAAAGGGATCCTCTTCGCTGGGGACTCCACCCAAGTCAGGCATTTGCAGATCCCAAGTCTCCTTTATGGCCTCTTCAGAATAAGCCGGTAGAGAGGGAGAGTGACCTATTGTCATGGCCCGAGCGAATCACTCGGGGCGTTCTGTTCAGTATTGGGGATCTCAGATGCTGCCCCCTCTAGTGTACTTGTTGATAGCCGAGGAAAAATCTCGACCTTGGGTGATTCCGGGTTTTCCCCGTATCTTTCTTCGAAGCCTCTTCATCACGAGGCAGAGTTTCTGACTCGAAGGGCTTGGCAGCTTCAACCGGCTTCCTAGCTCGAACCACCAGTGCCGAGTCTTTACCCTCGTCTTCTTCTTCATCATTCAGCTGGTGGATTGATTTTATATCCACATCAATGAGATTCCTGCTGCGTCTTCGAGCTGGACCCTTTATATCTTGGGGGTCTTCGGGCTTCGAGACCCTTTTCCTCTTATTATCTTTCCCCAATTTTGGAATCGGGGACCCGGTCTCTTCCCCAGGCGAGGACTTTCTCATTTCAGAGACATCTCCAATGCCTGCATGAAGGAGAATCAGGCATGAGTAAAGAGGCATCTCTGATAAAAAGGAAAGCATCAAAAGCTTACAAGATGAACTTACCATGATGTTTGGCTTCCCATCTGCCCCTCGCCAAGTCACTCCTACGACGCTCGTTATACGAGGAGGTTATGGCTAGTTTTCGGACCCAGTCTTCGAGGTTAGTGACTACATGGGGCATCCAAGCGACCGCTGCAAAAAAGATGAAGGCATCATGCAATGCAAAAATGGAGTACGAAAGGCTACTTGGTAAAAACTCACTTACGTTCCAGGTTCCACTTCTATGGGAATGGCATTTTCTCCTCTGGGATGATGTTGCAGGTCCTTACTTGCACGAACCGTCTCATCCAACCCCAATCTTTATCCTCGTCGTTGCTAGCAACAAAGGCCTTGGTCGCCCGACGTTGGAGCTTGATCAACCCTCGAAAAAGTTGAGGCCGATACAATCGAATAAAATGGTTGAGGGTGAACTCTAGCCCCTCGGCCTTGCTGGAGAAGAAATGGAGCATGATCACTATGCGCCAGAAAAAAGGGCGGATCTGGCCGAGGGTGACCTGGTACCTCTTGTAGAAGTCGATGACGACTGGATCGATGGGACCCAGTATGAAGGGGTAAGTGTAGACACTTAGAAACCCCTCCACATGAGTAGTGATTCTTTCCTCGGGGTCTCGGGGGGCGGGGATTTGTACCACGACCTCATTCCCCCAGCCACAATCTCTCTTCATGGCCTCGAGGTGTTTCTCCGTTATCGAGCAAATATATCTCGATACGTGCTCACATCGGCCACAGATCGATGGGGATTTTCGACTTTGAAGTCGTTCTTTATGACACATGGGCCAGGAACAATCTCATGAAGGGCCGACGCTTTATCACCGGCCGACCAGGAAGAAAAGGAAGAAGCTTTCTCCTTTTGAGGAACGGTTTTGGTGGTTTTTACCATTGATTCAGGTTGGAGGAAGCGGAAAGAGGAGGAGTTGGATCAACAAGTAGTGAAAGAGTGAAATGAAGAGAGGAAGAGATCAAAAAAGTTTGAAGGTGGACGCAAAGCTTTTGATTCAAATAAGAAGCCTTGTATTTATAGGCACACAGTGATGTCACCTCGAGCGCTTACGTCACGGGGATGATATCACCATCAGGGTCTCCGAAAAATCGAGGTTCAAGTCATTTCTTATCATTTTATTCTAAAAAACGAGGGGACTATCTGTATACGCTGAAAATCAGGGCTACCCGATTTCGTTTTTCGATGAAAAAGATGATACCACGTCGAGAGGCCAAGACGCCGAGCCCGGGTTCGAGTTTCCTTTCCAATATCAAGGTCGAGGTAGAAATTATTTGCCAATGTCGGAAGAAGGCATACCACGAGATAATACCGTTATAATTTAGTAACAGAAAGAGCTAGATACGCGCGACGGCCCAAAGATCACGGCGTAAATTGCGGAGTGGATTGACCCTTGGCAGTTAGACAGATGTCAAATATGATTTCTTACTGTAATTAGAAGTGCACCTTATTTAGGATTCCCATATTATATAAAGAGGAGCCCATTCATTTGTAAGACACGTTTGAACTGATAAGATAATGCATACACTTTATTCTCTAGCTATTTTATTCACTGTTCATCAGAGTTGCTTTGTAACTTGCTATTCCCACTATTCCACCTCGAGGCTGTCATAGCTCGAGTCGAGATTTGGCTTCCGCACTAGTTTGACTTATTTTATTCTTCAATTTATATATTTAATTCCTTGCTTATAAATTGGTATTGGATTAAATCACATATCATTAAAACCGCAATATAAGTTTAATTTTTACTCGAATTTTAGGGTAAACACAAATCTCTATGGTCAACATCAGTAATAAATCAAAGTTTTCTTCTTCCTTTTTCCTATTTAAAAATTATTTTTACTTTAAAATATTCAATTTTTTTTAAAAAAGATATTAATTCTTAAAAAGTTCTACTAGTAGTAAAAAAATGAGCCCCTAAACTTTCGGGCGTAAAACAATTGCTTGGGATGCCTTACCCCTGAGCCGACATTGCATTTGTCCTATTTATAGGTTATACCTAATAATGATCGAGTGATATGCATTTATACTTTAGTTTGTGACTCTCATAGTTAAACTGCTTGGTTTGATGTAAACATTAAATGTACGAACAAGTATTTACATATCGTATCATAGTATTAAAAGCTCATTTTTTTAATGATAATACTCAATATTAAACCCTTGTCCCTGTCCCATATGACCATATAAAAATAAAGCCAAAAATTAGGCCTAGAGGAGGGCCTCATTATTGAATTAAATTGCATTAGTTCTGTACGTTATTGTAAAAGTAATTTTCTTTTCTTAATAATAAAGTCGTCAAGAATTGATCTTCTTAGAAAAATATAATTAACCACCAGAGCCATTTTTTTTTAAATTTTTTTTTAACATACAATGAAGAGTGACACAAATAAGTAGAGTTCACAATAGAGTAGAGCTGCTATCTTTTTTCTTTTCGACGATTGAGCTTCTATCTTCATCGACTAGTTTTGCTTGCTTTCAATAAATGATCTTTCATAAACCAAAAAAATAAAAATAAAATTCGCAGAGGAATCAGACTCATCTCTTATCCTTATCCTGATATCTCATACCCACAAATTAACAACAATTTAGAAGGCATATACTTAATGCATTTCAAAGAGGTAATTATCCTGCGTCTTTATTTAATTTTTTTTTTTTACAATCTAATAGTCAGAATATATATTATGCAACTCCCTATCCAAGCAACTAGTTTTAGGGTAGACGCTTTGCATAAAAAAATAATAGTTGTGTAACTTTGTTGTCTCAAAAAAAGTAAAAATATCTTTGATAGGTTATTTCCAGAAATTAGGTGACCATCCAAATAATTAACTCCTTTTCAAGATTATTTAAATCTGGCAATCTATGATTGCTTTTTCTTTCATCATTTTTAGTGACTTAATGTGTTACGTAATTAAAGAAAAATGTGCAGTGTAATTGTATACTTCCTTTTATATGTTTTGACATCTAAGCTAACTCTGCAGGTTTTCTTTTTTCTAATTAACCATTACATGCATATCATATAAACATAAATATAAATACAAATATACACTCTTAACATCACTCCGAGGAAGAGGGGAGGATGTATTAGACGGATTCAAGATTCGAATTTTAGGCATTCGAGTTTGGTATTGTACAATAGTATATATGATTTACTGCGTTCCAAATATATTGTATACTACTATTTAGAAAAAAATTTAACATATATGTAGAAGTTTGAGTCAGCTATTGCGTTTGGATTAACCCATAAGCTATACACTAGATCCGCTCCCAGAATTACTCAAAATCACTCCAATGGATTAAACAACAACACATTATCAATTACAGACTACAATGATAATTTAGTCAACCTCCTAAAAATAGCATGTAGGTGAAACTATATATAACATTAAATCGTAGATACTTTGTTTGTCATCATATGTCTTCCCAAAAATAATCATGCATGTGAAGCTCACAAATACGCCTTTATAATTACCGCAAAGAAATTAAATAAGGCAATTATTTGGTCAACATGCATTGCCAACCTACAGACCCTACAATATTTAAATATTTTACAACTCAGAAATTATATTTTTGATGATACGTGTCGAACAAATTGGGGGGGGGGGGGGTACTACCTACACCCAGTGACCTACGTAAAAACGTGCTGAGGTTTCTTAATTTTTTTTTATTTAAAAAGTTGTCAAGATCCTGTATTTTCATTGTGCAATTAAGTGGCATTTACAAGCTAATTAATCTACCGCCCCTACAAATTTATTTTAGTTAGATTTATTTATTAATTTGTCGCTAGTGAATTAGTGGTTTTGCCATGCATTGATTAGTAAAACCAGAGTGCATCCAATTATTTTCCTATAACGATAATGCCTTTGAGGCAACAAGATGTTCCCAATATTTCCCAAAGAAATGTACAATTTTTTTCTGATCCAAACACCGCATAGGCGCATCTTCGGTTAAGACTCACACATTTTGAAGAATTAACCCAAATAACAGCCTACCTATCTCTTAAACTAAAAATAACCGCTGGATATGTAATATATAGTATAATATACAGTATAATATATGTATAATTATATATAATCAATGTATACCGAATAGAAAGAATAAACAATGATTTGACCAGTTGTTTGTGTAACAATCGCAAGAATCAAATGGGTCTTTTGACAGTAGACTTGAGCAATGATGGGCCAGCTTACAGTTTGTTGGACTACGCAACAGGGCTAATGGCCCATCTCCAATCGATCTGTGGCAAAACGGTTATCAAAATTTCTGCAGCAGTTGCCTACTATGAACTTATCTTATTTTCCTATCTATTCTGGGTGAAAAGTGACAGCCAATTTTGCCAAGCTTCCAAAAGTTACATATTTGAGAAGTACTTTTGTTTATTTTTTTTCTCCTCGAAACCATTCATCTATTAATTCATAAAGGATGAGATATGTCCAGAGGAGCGTACAACCTCATTTAAAATCCTACTTGGAAATTCTATGACCATTTGAAAGTGTTTGGTTGCAAAGCTTTTGTACATGTGCATAAAGATGAGAGGTCAAAATTAACTGCCAAGACAAGGCAGTGCATCTTCATTGGTTATGGCCTTGATGAGTTTGGTTACAGGCTATATGATCCAATTGAGAAGAAGGTCGTGAGAAGCCGTGATGTTATCTTCTTGGAGGATCAAACCATTGAAGATATTAACAAAGCGGAGAAGCTAAAATCTCCAAGTTCTGAAGGTTTAGTTAATCTTAATGAAATTCCTCATACAAATGCGGATAGCGTTAGTGGGCTCAATGATGATGGTGATGCCCAGAACCATATTCCAGGTCAACATATTGATGGTGATGGTGATGACAATGCTAATGATGATGAGGTAGATGCTCATACTCACAAAGTTGTGGACGAGTTAGATATTCCACTCAGGAGGTCTTCTAGACCTCGTACTCTTTCCTCCCGTTATTCACCCAATGAGTATGTATTACTCACTGATGGGGGAGAACCTGAATATTATGCGGAGGCCATAGAAGATGAGCACAAGGATCAATGGATTGAATCTATGCAAGATGAGATGAAATCTCTGCATGAGAACCATACTTATGAGTTGGTGAAATTGCCTAAGGACATGAGAGCTTTGTTGAACAAGTGGGTGTTCAAAGTTAAAGCTGAAGAACATAGTTTGAAGCCTAGATACAAAGCTAGATTGGTTGTCAAGGGATTTGGTCAAAGGAAATGTATTGACTTGGACGAAATATTTTCTCCTATCATGAAAATGTCCTCCATTCGGACAATTCTTGGTTTAACTGCCAGTCTTAATTTGGGGATTGAGCAGATGGATGTGAAGACTGCTTTTCTTCACGGTGACTTAGAAGAGGATATTTATATGGAACAACCTGAAGTCTTCAAGGCAAAAGGTAAAGAAAATCTTGTATGCAAACTTAAGAAGAGTCTATATGGACTGAAGCAAGCTCCCAGACAGTGGTACAAGAAGTTTGAGTCTGTTATGGGAGAACAAGGCTACAAGAAGACTTCTTCAGATCACTATGTATTTGTACAAAGATTTTTTGATGACAATTTTATCATCCTCGTGCTATATGTGGATGATATGTTGATTGTGGGCAGGAATGCTTCTAAGATTGACGAGTTGAAGAAATAGTTGAATAAGTCTTTTGCAATGAAAGACTTGGGTAATGCTAAGCAGATTTTGGGCATGAGAATTACTCGTTCGAGAAATGAAAGGAAGCTTCACTTGTCACAAGAGAAATACATAAAACGTGTACTGGAGCGCTTCAATATGAAAAGTGCTAAGTTGGTTCGCATACCCCTTTCTGGTCATCTGAAGTTGAGCAAAAAGATGTGTCCAATAACAACGGAGGAAAAAGAGAGAATGGCCAAGATTCCTTATTCCTCTACCGTCGGAAATATGATGTATGCAATGGTATGCACTCGACGAGATATTGCTCATGCAATTAGTGTTGTTAGCAGATTTCTCGAAAATCCAGGAAAAGAGCATTGGGAAGCTGTAAAGTGGATACTCAGGTATCTAATAGGAAGCTCACATGAATGCTTATGTTTTGGAGGATCAAATCCAATTTTGAAGGGCTATACAAATTCTGATATGGCAGGTGACCTTGATAACAGAAAATTCACTACTGGATATTTGTTTACTTTTTCAGGTGGAGCTATATCATGGCAGTCAAAGTTGCAGAAGTGTGTCGCACTATCTACAACTAAAGCGGAGTATATTGCGTCTACTGAAGCTAGCAAAGAGATGATATTGCTCAAGAGATTTCTTCAAGAACTTGGATTGCGACAAATAGAGTATGTTGTCTATTGCGATAGTCAGAGTGCAATAGACCTGAGCAAAAACTCCATGTACCATGCGAGAACAAAACACATTGACGTCAGATATTATTGGATTCGTGAGCAAGGGGAGAACGAATCACTTCAAGTCAAAAAGATTCACAAGAGTGAAAATCCTGCAGATATGTTGACCAAGGTGGTACCAAGAGACAAGTTCGAGCTATGCAAAGAACTTGTTGGCATGCACTCAAACTAGAAGATAGTGCTACCTCCTCTAGATGAATGAGACCGGAGGAGGAATTTATATGGTGTCCATCTCATTCAAATGATTTGGTAGCCAATTTTTGTTGACTTGGTTTGGTTTGGTAGTCAACCTTGTTGAATTAGTATAATTTGGTAGCCAATTTTATTGACTTGGTTTGGTTTGGTAGCCAACCTTGTTGAAATTGTGAAAAGGATGTGCAAATTATCAAATATTGTAGGCTTTAGAGCAAGGTATTCCATAAACTATAAGGAAATAGTTTGTGAAGAAAAATAGAGTGTGAGAGATATTGTAGTGAGGTGGAAAAAGCAAAAGAGTGTTTATTTCTTTTGAGGGTGTAGTGGTCTTAGGAGTATTCGTACTCGTTACTACACAGTGTAAAGTTCTTCGCTATAGTGATATCAGTTGCTTTTCTTGGCCGTGGTTTTTTCCCTTATTTAGAAGGGTTTCCACGTAAAATCTTGGTGTCATTATTGCTGCATTTCTATTCTTGTTGATTTAATTATAACTTAGTGTTCTGTATTTATCACTAATACCGTGAATACTATATTTACGGGGTTTATTCCCAATAATAACTACCTCCACCCATGAATTTTTTGCCCACATTAACAAGCATCTTCCACTTTAACTGCTCAGAAATAGCCACTTTATTCTTATTCGCACACTACCTCCTACAATATATATGTTTCTCCTTTGAAAAACAGAACAAATATATTCAGCACTATAAACAATATCTGCAGTACATCAGAAAATGAATTGTGCATGTCCAACTCCAACTGGAATTTATGATAGTGAAACAATGGCGGATGACATTACCGAACAGTTACACAAATTTGTGCTTACTGAAGAGGAAAAGGAAGTTGTATCTATTGACTTTCTGGATATTCAGCCAAGTATGAACGATTGCGAAGTAAGCTTGTTGGGTAAGGTAATCTCTGATAAAAATGTGAACTTTAATGGAGTTAATATTGTGATACTTTTAGTTTGGGGAAATCCGGTGGGTTTGCAGATTAAAGAAGAAGGATGGAATTTCTTCCAATTCATCTTCAAAAATAAGGAGAGTATGGAAAAAGTACGGCTTGGTGCGCCATGGCTATATGATAGATACTTCCTAAATGTTCATCAATGGGAACCAGGCTTAAAAAGCAACTCACTGGTTTTCAACGTGTGCAACATGTGGATCCAAGTTTTGAATATTCCTTTTCACTGAATGTCTACGGACGTGGGACATAAAATCGGTCATGCTCTAGGAGGGAAAATCGACATTGTAATTCCAGAGAACGGAAGCAGAAAAGGAGCACACACGAGACTTAAGATTATGATGAATATTAATAAACCAATACTAAGGGAAAAACTGATAACTTTGGGTCTCAAAATAGTACGGGTTGAAATATGTTATGAAAACATTCCTTATGTGTGCTTATATTGTGGTATGTTTGGCCATAATGATAAAAGTGCAAAAGAGAAAGATATAAGAACGAGTAACATAAAAAAAATATCAGTTTGGAACATGGCTTAGAGCAGAAGGTTATGGGTTTTCATCCGAAAATATAAGGCGCCAAGGTGGCACCACCAACAATTAAAGAAACACTTGGGTTAGGAATGACACCGTTAAAAGAGCTGAAAAAAAACGAGATGCAGGAACTAGTAGAAACCTTTTAAACTTGTAAGAATGGGCAGACTCTACTGATTCACAATATGAAAAAAGAATGGATGATACTCTAGGTGTCGAGCAACATGATTCAAGAGGGAAACAAACTATTAGATTGGAAAATAATAATACGACAACACAAACTAAAAAAGATTATATACTCCAGTTGGATCAAATGAATGCGACAAACTACGGTTTGGGTGAGAAACAATCTGTTGAAGATGATTCTTTTGATGGGAAGGGTGTGAGGACATTGCAAAACACAGATAAAGGGTTGGAATCAAAAGGTTCGCAATAACTATCGAGTGAAGAGCCTTTTTTTGACGACACTATAGGAGGACGAGAGGCGAGAATGTATTATCTGCTATCTCAACTTAAGAGATTAGGGGATTATATTGATGAGGATACTTTAAGAAAATATAATACAGTAGTTATAGAGCAAACTGAAATTGTTGCTGCTTCTTCAACTGATGGCGTCGAAAAGATGAAAACGAGCAATGCGCAAGGAAGTGAAAATCATGTTTATGTGGAATACTTCTTGAATAATAATATGTCCAATGCTCATATTATAAAGAATTTTTCAGATATTGATAAAATGGTTGCATCTCCTTGTTTAACCAAAAATCTGAGTCTTTGGTCAAAACTAAAAAGAAATTCGGGTTACTGATAATCAGGAGACGAAAATAAAATGCTTTTGAGAATAATGGTAAAACAACAAATAGTTTTGTATTTCAATAAGTTCCCAATAGTATTCCGTGTCCTTACAAATGATGATACTTCTTCCTTTTATAGGTAATTCTAGGTAAAGGAATGAAGCCTCAGCTTTAATGATATAATTATGAGTAATAAATGATATTAAATAAGCCGTTATACAATCATTCCTATTAAATACCAATTTTCTAACGTATCAGGTATTTAATAATGAATTTGGACTCCTTTCTGTCATCAGATCTTTGTCTTTAATGCCTTCTAATCCGTTGGCTGTAAATGACTTGAATTGGTACGAGACTCGTATCTGCACTTCGTCTCGTGCCTATTTTAATTCCTCTTCCCGTGGTTGTCTCCATCCGTGCCTCTTAGTCAATTGTTGCGCTTTGACCATTTAACCAAACCACGTGTCATGCCACGTCATCTTTAAAATAAACTTAGTTTTTTCCCAATACACTCCTAAAAATAACATGAATTTTAATGTGAATGAGCAAGGTAAAAAAATTAAACAAACAGTGGAAACGTTTGGCTAGGAAGAATACTTATTTTGATGGAAGCCAAGGAGAAAATCAAATGATAAATAAGAAAAATCTTGTGGATGTTACTGCGATAGAGGAGGTGGTAGGGGATAAAAGAAAGGGAACTACTTTATTAGCAACTGACATGGAACCAAAAAAAACTAAAGCAAGTGGTGAAACCGCGGGAAGCCAGCCCGATATGGCTTCCCTCAACAAAATGAAAATGATGGTGTGGAATTGTCGAGGCCTAGGGGGTCCTTGATAGTTCCCTTTCTGAAGGAGACAATGAGGCTCCATTCCTCAAACTTGGTATTCTTATGTGAAACAAAAAATAGAGTTGCTAGAGTTCAAAGGTTACAAAGACAAATTGGAACGGCTAACTTTCAAGTAGTTGATCCTGTTGGACTTTCGGGTGGTTTATGCTTGCTTTGGTATGATGATATTCAGGTTTGTAATTTTTCTTCATCTAGTTACTTTATTGAAGTTTTAATTAATGAAAGCAATCATGAATGTGAATATTGGTGTATTTTTCTTTACTAAGTACTGATAAAGTTATTAGAAGAAGACAATTTGATGAACTCGTAATTAAATCTACTAAATGGGATTTTCTTGGATTATTGCTGGTGATTTAAATGATATAATTGACGATACGGAAAAAATTGAAGGATGGGCTAGAGAATCTTGGTACTTCAATAATTTTAAACTTTTTATTTGGAAATTAAATGAAATTGATTTAGGTTATAAAGGAAAACCATGGACTTGGTGGTGTTATAGGAAAAATGAAGGTGTGATTCAAGAATGACTTGATAGAGCTTTAGGATCTCCTCACTGTAGATATAAATTTGATAATGCAAATGTTATCCATGTTGAAACTGAAGCTTCACATCACGTGGCTCTTATTATTTTTACCGAAGCTAGTCTTGTAAGAAAAAAGAAAAAAATTTATTTTGATAAAATATGGTGTAAAAAGGAGGAAATTACTGGCATGATTCAGAGAGCTTGGAATATTAATAATGTTACTGGTTTTGAACAATATACGTTTTATTTCAAATTAAAAAATTGTAAACGCTCTTTAGTTGCTTGGTTAAGGGGTGGTAATGGAAATTCTTGGGAAAAAAATTTAGGTAAAAAGAAGATGATTGAGGAAGTTAGAAAAAATCTGAGTGGCTTGATATAAATAAACTAAAAATGCTAAGAAAAGATTTAGGCCAAGCATATAAGGATGAAGAGATTTATTGGAAATAGAAATCTCGAGCTTTATGGTTGAAAGAGGGAGATAAGAATACATCCTATTTTCATATGTCTATTATCCAGAGAAGAAGGAGAAATACCATTAAGGGTTTTCAAACTAATGATGGTCGCTGAATTTCAGATATGTATTGTGGAAATGATAGAAATTCTTTATAATAATCTATTTCAATCTACTGGACCATCAGATCTTGAGCATATTTCTATTAATGAGTCAATGAATAGAAAACTAATAAGATATGTATCAGATGCCGAAATTAAGAAGGCTACTTTTTCAATGCATCCCTTAAAAGCTCCAGGTATTGATGGAATGACTCCACTTTTTCTCCAAAAATATTGGCATATTATTGGTAAGGATGTTTGTGAATCAGTTAGAAGTTTCTTTCATTGAGGACATTTAATTCCAAAATGGAGCTAAACTTTTATTACTTTGATTTCTAAAGTTAAAAGTCCTATCACTGTGGCTCCATTAAGACCTATAAGTTTGTGTTCAACTACTTCTAAAATTATTACTAAAGTGTTAGTTGCTAGAATGAAAGAATTTCTGCCTATGTTTATCTCACCAAATCAAGCAGCTTTTGTGGGAAATAGACAAATTACTGAGAATTCAGTGCTTGCTCATGAGTTTATGCATTTGCTTAAAAATAAAAGAAAAGGACGAGAGAAATCTATGACTACGAAATTTGATATGTCCAAAGTATATGATGTAGTTGAATGAATTTTGTTAAGGAAATACTTTTAAGAATGGGATTTGATAAACTATTTGTGGGATGAATAATGGGGTGTATTACTTCAACAAGTTATAGATTTAATATTAATGGTGAAGCAACTGGTTAGGTTAAGCCAATAAGGAGATTAAGACAGGGTGACCATTATCACCATATTCATTTTTGATTTGTGCTGAAGGTTTATCTACTCTCTTAAAAATTGATGAAGATAGGTATCAAATACGAGGCTTAAGATTGGTTAGGACTGGACCTAGCGTATCCCATTTACCTTTTGAGGATGATTCTTTAATCTTCTTTTTTTAACACAAAAATGGATATTATATTAATAAATAAAAGGTCACATAGACATAACATATTCCCTGAGGACATTACTGTTGCCTAGAGTAGTGTCACGACCCTAAACCCGTCCCCGGTCATGATGGCGCCTCTCGTGGAGATAAGGCCAGCCGACACATTCCCATTTTAATTTTTAAGAAATTAGAATAATAAGTATTAAGTCTTAAATATGATAAAATCCCAAAATAAGTAGTGAACATTATAATTTGCAGAATTTAAAACCAACACAGCCCGACATCGGGGTATCACCAGTCATGAGCATCTATCAATATAGTACAAGTCTGAAGAGTCTACAAAGCTATTATAGAATCACTAACAATAGAAAGGAAATAAGATAAAGGGGGAGAAACACGGGGCTGCGAACGCCGAGCAGCTACCTCGTGAACTCCAAAATCTCCCGGGAGCTCTCCACCCTTGCAAGCAGGATCAGCAGCGCCTGAATCTGCACACGTGGTGCAGGGAGTAAAGTGAGTACTCCAACTCAGTGAGTAGTAATTATAAATAAAGTCAAAGAAATACGAAATCACGTAAGGCACATCACAGGCTATACGGAAGCAGTAAAAGCCAGTAAAAAGTCATGAAACTGTGAAATTATGCAAAGTCACTTTAGTTCAGTTTAAGCTTCTTAAAATCCCTTTTTAAATAGTTAAGCAAGTAAAAGACAGGCAGCTAAAAAAGGTAAACACATAAAGAAACGCCCCTCGGGCACAATACCAATAAAATAAGCCCCTCGGGCAACGCATGGAACAATAACCAGCCCCTCGGGTTATATCTCACATCACAATGGTACCTGCGCTCACTGGGGTGTGCAGACTCTTGGAGGGGCCCCTTACGACCCAAGCGCAATATCAAGCCATCTCGTGGCATAATCACAGAGGCTCTCGGCCTCATATCAACAAGCCACCTCGTGGCGTACAAATTTCAGGCCCTCGGCCTCATAATCATAATCAGTGTTTCCTCACAACATAGTCCCTCGGCCTTACTCAGTCAGAATCTCACAACCATTAGGGTAATAGCAAAATATGGTGCTCAGCCCAAAATATTATTTAAAATATCATTTAAGTGTTAAAGTAGAGTAGACATGACTGAGTTATGAAAACAACAGAATATAGTATGACTGAGTTCAAGTATAAAGTCAAAACAGTGAGGAAATATCAGTAAAAAAAATCCCCTAAGGGTTCAAATAACCCTTCGCGAACGCGACTACCTACTCGTGAACGCGAAGGCCATTTCTCTACAACACTGATCAGCAATTTTCTGCAACTCCCAACATCTAGAAATGATTCGATTGACCAACCAAAACTCACCCGAGGCCCGCGGGATCTCAACCAAACATGCCAACAGATCCCATAACATCATTCAAACTTGTTCCAACCTTCGGAACGCTCAAAACAACATCAAAACACCAAATTCGCATCGGATTCAAGCCTAAGAATTCCAAAATCTTCTAAATTACGCTTTTGATAAAAAACCCAACCAAACCACGTCCGAATAACCTGAAATTTTACACACACATCCCAAATAATACAATAGAACTACTGCAACTCTCGGAATTCCATTCCGACCCCTAAGACATCACATTCCGATCACAATCCCAAGTCCCAAATCACCTCCCAAAGCTATCCGAAACATCAGAACTCACATCCGAGCCCTCTAAGACATAAGTCAACATTTAGTTGACTTTTCTAACTTAAACTTCCTCAAAAGAGACTAAGTGTCTCAAACCTTACCAAATCCTTTCCGAACCCGAGCCAACCAACCCGATCACATATGAAACCAATAGATAAAGCAATAAGAAGTAGAAATGGGGAAAACAGAGCGGTAACTCATGAGATGACTGGCCGGGTCGACACATCCTCCCCCTCTTAAACAAATGTTCGTCCTCGAACGAGTCAAGAAACATACCTGAAGCCTCAAACAGACGAGGATATCTGCTCCGCATCTCCCACTTGGTCTTCTAGGTAGCCTCCCCCACAGGCCAACCTCTCCACTGAACTTTCACTGAAGCTATATCCTTTGATCTCAACTTTCGAACCTGACGCTCCAAAATAGCTGTTGGCTCCACATCATAAGTCAAATCACCATCTAACCGAACCGTGCTGAAATCCAGAACATGAGACGGATCCCCAATATTTTTCCGGAGCATAGAAACATGAAATACCGAATGCACACTCGACAAGCTAGGTGGCAAAACAAGCTCATAAGCCACCTCCCCAATCCTCCGAAGCACCTAAAAAGGCCCAATGAACCGAGGACTCAACTTACCTTTCTTCCCAAATCTTATAACACCCTTCATGGGTGAAACCTTCAATAGAACCTTCTCACCAACCATGTAGGACACATCCCGAACCTTCTTGTCAGCATAACGCTTTTGCCTCAACTGCATTGTACGAAGCCTCTCCTGAATTACCTTCACATTTTCTAAAGCGTCCTGCACCAAGTGTGCCCCCAATAGCCTAGCCTCATCCAGCTCAAACCAACCAACTGGAGATTTACACCACCTATCATACAAGGCCTTATATGGAGCCATCTCAATACTCGATTGGTAGCTGTTGTTATAAGCAAACTCTGCAAGTGGTAGAAACTGTTCCCATGACCCTCCGAAATCAATGACACAAGCACGCAACGTGTCCTCCAATATCTGAATAGTGCGCTCAGACTGCCCGTCCGTCTGAGGGTGAAAAGTCGTGATCAACTCAACCTGAGTACCCAACTCTCGCTGCACAGACCTCCAAAACTAAGAGGTAAAATGAGTGCCCCTATCTGAGATGATAGAAACTGGGACACCATGCAAACGAACAATCTCCCGGATATAGATCTATGCCAACTGCTCTGAAGAATAGGTAGTACACACAGGAATAAAGTGTGCGGACTTGGTTAGCCGATCCACAACCACCCATATAGCATCGAACTTCTTCAAAGTATGTGAAAGCCCAACTACAAAGTCCATAGTGATCCGCTCCCACTTCCACTCTAGAATATCTATATACTGAAGCAAGCCACTTGGTCTCTGATGCTCATAATTCACCTGCTGACAATTGAGACAAAGAGACACAAATCCCATGATGTCTTTCTTCATTCTTCTCCACCAATAATGCTGCCTCAAATCCTGATACATCTTCGCAGCACCTGGATGAATGGAATACCGCAAGCTGTGGGCCTCCTCCAGAATCAACTCCCGAAGCCCATCTATATTGGGCACACATATCCGGCCCTACATCCTCAACACCCCCATCATCACCAATGGTCACATCCCTGGCATCATCGTGCCGAACTTTGTCCTTAAGGACGAGCAAATGCGGATCATCATACTAGCGCTCTCTAATGCGATCATATAAAGAAGACCGAGAAACCATGCAAGCCAATACCCGACTGGGCTCCGAAGTATTAACCTCACAAATCGATTGGCCAAGGCCTGAACATCAACTACAAGAGGTCTCTCCCTAACTGGAATATATTCCAAACTTCTCATACTCACCGCCTTTCGGCTCAAAGCATCAACCACCACATTGGCCTTCCCCGGATGGTACAATATAGTAATATCAAAATCCTTTAGCAACTCCAACCACCTTTGTTGCCTCAAATTAAGATCCTTCTGTTTGAATAATGGCAGCCAACTCCAAATCATGAACGAGGTAGTTCTTCTCATGGGGCTTCAACTGAGGAGAAGCATAAGAAATAACTCTACCCTTCTGCATCAATACACACCCAATACCAACTCTCGAAGCATCACAATACACGGTATATGAACCTGAAGCTAATAGAAAAACTAACACTGGAGTTGTGGTCAAGGTTGTCTTGAGCTTCTGAAAGCTCTCCTCACACTCATTAGACCATACAAATGAAGAACTCTTCTGAGTCAACTTGGTCAAGGGCAATGCGATAGATGAGAATTCCTGAACAAACCGGCGATAATAGCCTGCCAAACCAAGAAAGTTGCGAATCTCTGTGGCTGAGGACGGTCTGTGCCAACTCTAAACTACCTCTATATTCTTCGGATCAACCTGAATACCCTCACTGGACACCGTGTGCCCCAAGAAAGCCACTGAACTCATCCAAAACTCACACTTGGAGAATTTTGCATAAAGCTTCTCCTCCCACAATCTCTGCAACACAACTCTCAAATGCTCCGCGTGCTCTTACTGACTACGTGAATACACCAGAATATCATCAATGAAGACTATGACAAACGAGTCAAGATAAGGCCGGAACACGCTGTTTATCAAATGTATGAACGTTGCTGGGGCATTGGTCAGCCCAAAAGACATCACCAAGAACTCATAATGACTATATCGGGTCCTGAAAGCTGTATTAAGAATATCCGAGTCCCTGATCTTCACCTGGTGATAACATGAATGGAGATCAATCTTGGAGAACACTCTCGCTCCCTAAAGCTGGTCGAATAAATCATCAATGCGAGGCAAAGGATACTTGTTCTTAACTGTTACTTTGTTTAGTTGCCTATAATCAATGCACATCCTCATAGTGCCATCTTTCTTCTTCACAAATAGAACCGACGCTCCCCAAGGCAAGACACTAGGCCGAATGAGCCCCTTATCAAGGAGTTCCCAAAGCTGCTCCTTTAACTCACTCAACTCCGCTGGTGCCATACGATATGGCGGAATAGAAATGGGCTGAGTGCCTGGCACCAGGTCAATACCAAAATAATATCTCTATCCGGTGGCATGACCGGCAGGTCTGCAGGAAACACATCGGGAAAATCCCTCACAAGTGGAACATAATCAATATTGGGAGTCTCTACACCGACCTCCCTCACAAAGGCTAGATACAAAAGGCAACCCTTCCCAACCATACGCTGGGCCTTCAAGAATGAAATTACCCTACTGAGAACATAATCAGACAAACCTCGCCACTCAATCTGTGGCACACCCAATATAGCCAATGTGCCTATCTTAGTATGACAATCCAGAATAGCACGACACGGAGATAGCCAATGCATGCCCAAAATAACATCGAAATCCACCATACATAATAGTAAAAGATCTACTTGGGTCTCCAGATCCCCAATAGTCACCACACAATACCGATACACAAGGTCTACAACAACAGTATTGCCCACCGGCGTAGATACATGAACAGGTAAAACAAGAAACTCACGGGGAAATAACGAGCAAAGTATGATGACACATAAGAAAAGGTGGAACCAGGATCAAATAATACAGAGGCATCTCTATGGCGGACTAAGACAATACCTGTAATAATAACATCGGAAGTAATAACATCGGGTCTAGCTGGAAGTGCATAGAAATGGGCCTGACCACCACCTGATCGACCTCCCTTTCTAGGGCGATCGCTACATGATTGACCTCCACCCCTAGCTGGATGAGCGGGTGGTGGTAAAGTAACTAGTGGTGAAGCCGATGGCTGACTTCTCTACTAAGATGAACCCGCAAGACTACGAGGACACTGCCTTCACATATGACCCATCTCTCCACACTCATAGAAACTCCCAAGTGCTGGAGAAGGGGACTGAAGGGAACCCCTAGCACCAGAATGACTAGCAGATGCACCTAGCATAGAAGAGCCCTGAATTGATGGAGCACGGGATGAACTCTGAGCTGGAAGGGCACTAAGTGATGACTGGCCCTGATGACAACTATGAGAACCATGACCCGATGACGCCCCACGATAACTTGGGCAAGCTGGCTGAGAATGCCTAAATGGACGGCCTCTGTCATGCTGAAACTGACCCCTCGAAGGAGCACCACTATAACTACCAGATCCTCGAGGCCTCTTGTCCTCCCTCTCCTCTCGCTCCTAGAAACGATAAGTAGTGAAAGCGACCCCACTGTTCTCTAGAATACCCGTTGTACAAAGCTTCCTCTAACACTTATCCAAGAAACCCTGGGCATCCTCGCCCTCTGCACCATTTAAGGCCGGAGGCTGAAGTCTACCAAACCTCTCAAACTTATGCTGCTCGTCCTCAGGCATGGCAGGAACTACAGAGTCCTGAGCAGCTGCAACCAACTGGGCTGGATACGCCCCCGGTGTCTGAAGTCCCTGCACGACCTGCTCAGGAGTGCGAGTGGTGGGATTTTGAGTGCCTCACCCGGCCTGAGAAGTAGCTGCGGCTGTAGTGACTGAAACTGCCTGAGCTAGGCCAGTGCAAACTAATAGAATCTGTGCCAAGGCCTCCTGAAGACCCGGAATCACAATGGGCACAGCTGGTGCCTGAGTTTGTGATGTTGGAGCGTCCACAACTGGGACCTGATCCTGAACGGGGGCGGCTGGTAGATTTGCAGGTAATGCCCTAGCTGCTGTGTAGGACATACCTCTACCCCTACCGCGACCACAACCGCATACTCGGCCTCTAGTGACCATAGCTGGTGGTACTGGTGGTCGTCCATCCTGACCGATAGCGCGTGTCCTCACCATCTATGAGAGAATAGAATAACAGAAGTTTAGTACTCGGATCAACAAAATCGCACGACAAGAATTTAAAGAATATGAAGTTTTTCCTAAAGGTTTTGCAGCCTCTCGAGGATAAATACAGACGTCTCTATACCGATCCGCAAGACTCTACTAAACCTGCTCATGACTTGTGAGACCTATGTAACCTAGGCTCTAATACCAACTTGTCACGACCCTAAACCCGGACCCGATTATGATGGCACCTCTCGTGGAGACAAGGCCAGCTGACACATTCCCATTTCAATTTTTAAGCAATTAGAATAATTAGTATTATGTCTTAAATATGATAAAATCCCAAAATAAGCAGTGAACAGTACAATTTGCAGAATTTAAAACCAACACAGCCTGACATCGGGGTGTCACCAGTCATGAGCATCTATCAATATACTACAAGTCTGAAGAGTCTACAAAGCTATTACATAATCACTAACAAGATAAAGGAAATGAGATAAGGGGGGAGAAGCACGGGGCTGCGGATGCCGAACAGCTACCTCGTGAACTCCAAAATTTGCCGAGAGCTCTAAACCATCGCAAGCAGGATCAGCAGCGCCTGAATCTGCGCACGAGGTGTAGGGAGTAAAGTGATTACTCCAACTCAGTGAGTAGTAATCATAAATAAAGACTGAGAAATACGAAATCACGTAAGGCACATCACAGGCTATAAGGAAGTAGTAAAAGCCAGTAAAAGGTCATGAAACAGTGAAATTATGCAAAGTCACTTTAGTTCAGTTTAAGCTTCTTAAAATCCCCTTTTAAATAGTTAAGCAAGTAAAAGACAGGCAACTAAAAAAGGTAAACACATAAAGAAACACCTCTCGGGCACAATACCAATAGAATCAGCCCCTCGGGCAACACATGGAACAATAACCAGCCCCTCGAGCTATATCTCACATCACAATGTGTACTGATCGTGGCGAACTCAACCTCACACAACGGTAGGAGGAGCGAGCGCTAATACTTTTACCCGAATAGTGGTATCGGGGTCAATTTCCACAGGGAGCTTGGAATGGAGTTGCGTATTTGTTTAGACTAGGAATGCGTGTTTGCTCCTAATTGTACTTCTACCATTTTTTGGGTTTTTGTTTAATCACTACTATTATCAACTACAAGTTTAAGCTAATTTATGCTAAAAGGGTATGTTCTAAGTTGTGATTAATATAGAGAAAGGCACTAGGGTCGTGGCATCACCTAGGTGGTTAACTAACGGGTAGAGGTTACTAATAATAGATTGACATATTTGGGATCAATGTTATAACCGTGCACATTTG
This sequence comes from Nicotiana sylvestris, assembly GCF_000393655.2. NCBI lineage: Eukaryota > Viridiplantae > Streptophyta > Magnoliopsida > Solanales > Solanaceae > Nicotiana > Nicotiana sylvestris. The sequence continues at coordinate 110,457,861 of NC_091068.1, forward strand.
TACTCACTCTCACACCTCTCGGTAGAGAGAGCGATTTTGCCCAATTGACTCTCTCGAGATCAATTGGGTAGGCCAATTAGACCAAGCAACTAGGGTTCAAGTAGGGTGATTACTCTCTCGAGGTTTAACCCGTTAATTGGGACTACCATTTCTCATGGATCCACCCCAATCCCTTGTTGGGTCAATTCTGGGGTCATAGACTCTCTTTCTCAAGAAAGGTCAAGACCCACTAAGCTAGAATCAATGTTTGCAACCATCAATCCTTAATTAAACCATAAAATTAACCCAAATAACAAACACCCAATATCAATCTATCAGTAAGAAACAACACCCATTAATTACCCACACTAGGGTTGAGCCACAACCCTAGCTAATGGGTTTAGCTAGACATAATTAAAGCAGAAAATGAAGAAATAGAAGATGAAACAACCATATTAATTAATTGCTAATGCTAAACTACAATAATCTATGATGAAACTAAGCTAAAAATGCCCAAGATAGGCCAAAACATAAGTCTCACGAGTGCAACAGCTGTCAGTTGTACAAAACTTGCCCTAAAAATGGTAAAATGTTCTATTTATAGTGGGCTAGAAAAACTGTACAAAAATGCCCCTGCGGGGTTAGTGCGGATCGCACAAAGATGGCACGCGGCCGCACTGGGTTGCTTTACCTCTGAATCCTGCTCTCTGAAAATGGTGATGCGGACCGCACAAAGTTGGGGTGCAGCCGCATGAAAACTAGCGCGGACCGCACAAAGTTGTTGTGCGGCCGCATGAAAGGTTTTGCAGCTTCTTTGAACTTTACTGATGCGGGCCGCATGACCATAGAGTGCGGCCGCATGGGGGGGGGGGAGAGCGGGCCGCATGAAGTTGAACGTGGCCACGTGGTTTGCTTCTGGAATATAATACTCTCTGAACTTATTGGACGCGACCGCATAGCAAAATTGTGCGGCCGCATGAGTGAGACGCAGGCCGCATGAATTGGGACGCGGCCGCATTGGGGAATGGCTTGTAAGTTCACACTCTCTGATCTTCTATGGTGCGGCCGCATGACATGATGGTGCGGTCCGCACCAAGTTCTGAATGTCTTCACTCTACTGATCTTTGGCACTTGAGCAGGTTTCACTCCAATTTGAGCCGATCTTTGACGATTTGTCACTTTATAGCTCAAACCTGCAATCAAGCGCAATCTGTAAGCTTTTTGGGACTATTTTATAGCAATTTACACTCAAAGCGCAGGCAAGTATGGGTATAAAACATGTTAAAAATCCTACTTATCAACTCCCCCAAACTTAAACCTTTGCTTGTCCTCAAGCGAACAAAACAAAACCCACCCCTCAAAGGCAACATCCAAGCAATTTCAGTTTATCCTAAAGTAACCTCAACAAGCATCAATTGGGACTAACAATTGCCATCAATACGAATGCATCATTAACACATTTAAACTTTGAAAGCTTGTGGATCAAGTGTGATACAAGAGCTTCAAGAGTTGACACATTTCATCAAAGAACTTTTATCAATTACCTTGGCCATTGTGGAACCCAAACTCAAACACCCTCAACTCTCCCTAAGCGAACCTCACCTTTTTGAGTATTATCACACAAACCGAGGTTGATGGATTTCCACTCATCTCTCTCAAGGAAGAGGCCACAAGTCCGGCTCTAAGTACCATATGCTTGCCCCTTATGTAAGTATCCACTAATGTAGGTTCCCTTCAACTCAAAATCATGTAGGGCTTTTATGGAGTCATTGTGAAGGCTTTTGGGTAAGGGTAGGACATAGTTTTGTTCAAGTGGGTTCAATCTCTCCTTAAGCACTTCTTTTGATTCATTTCGGCACACTTTCTTGACTCATTTGAGTATTCACTTCTTTTTCAAGGGGTTAGAGAGACACATTGTCACCCTTTTTCATGCAATTCAATACATTTCTCATTTTTTACTTTTTCCACACCCTTTTTCACTTTTATTTTCTTTGAGTCCCCTTTTTGACCTTATTCAATTGGGTCTTTCTTTTTGTCTTATCTTTTCTTTTTTTTTCTTTTGTACCTTTTTACCACATTGTTTTCTTTCTTGCCTCCCCCCCCAAACTTAGACGTTTTCCATCTACTCAAGGGAAGATTTGGGTGCCACGGGAGGGTATCATTAAGAACGGGTATAGGCTTGTAGCTTCGATTCTTGAAAGAAGAAGATTCAAGGCTCAAAAGGGTTAACTAGGGATCATTTCATTGGTAGGTCATGGAATTTTTCAATCTTAGCATTTTGGATCAAGGAGAGCCTACAATCACTTCTCAAGCCAAATTTCACCTAGGATTTCGCCTCAACAAACATTCGGGGCAAGTTCTAGACCATCGGCTCGGGACCTGGACTCGCAAATCGAATTCTCACCACATACACTCAAGGATTGCTAAAGATGTCGAGTCGAGGGCCCACAACGACCTTAGTTACGATTTAAGCGCACAATGGTTCAATACTACCACATGATGACTGTTTGGTCAACACAAGAGTCTCAAGGCCACGACTTTCACCATCCTAAGAACAACATTATGTCTTTGACCATAGGATCAAAGGCAAATGTGTTAGGCCCAAGTGAAGCTTTGCCTGAGGTATCCTTGACTGCAAAACTTGAAAATAAAAAAAACGAAAAATAAAAAATGGACTCAAACCCTTAAGAAGGTTGTCACGCCATCTATCATTGGGAAGAGCCACCCGGTTCACACAACACTCTACCCTTGGAAAGAACCGTGGCATTAAGAAAACCAAGGGCTTATTGCAAATGCCAAAACAAAACAAAAAGGCTACGAGCTTACTATGAAGCTACAAACGAAAAATTTTAACGAAAATAAAAAAAAGCGAATGAATATGTACAATAGGGGAGTAGAATATACAACGGGGGAATGAATATGTACATAAAGTAGAAAAGTAACTAGAATGAAAAGTTATATACAAGCCAACTATCATCTAGCAACATAAGTTAAGAATCAAATAAATATGTACAGTCATCCCAAATGTATCAACCATCAAAATACAAAATAGTAGGGCGCACCCCCACGAATAAAAGCTGGCATTGTGCCCAATGCCAACTACCAAAATAAGCATATAAACAGAGAAAGGATATAGAGTGGCTCCTTAAGCCTGATCCGTCGTCATGGGCTGATCAGTGGTCCCCTGGTCCTCTGTACTGGCGGGAACCTCAGACTGGTTTCCGGCCTGCTGCTACTCTGCTGCTGGGATAGGGGCCGGGTCATGGACCGGCTAAACATCTGGTGGAGCACTGGAAGTATCCTTCTGAACCTGTGCTACCTCTATCACAACACCCTCAGTGCTAGGAAGCTTCCTCTTCTTCCTTGGGTGCCTAGGCTCCTCCTCCTGCTGTGGCTCCGGTACAACTACTGATGGTAGAGGTGCTGACTCATCAAAGAACAAGTCTAAAGGCAGCTGGTCTGCCTTTAGCTTGTCAACCTCAGCTCGGAGCTCCTTCACCTCATCCTTGGATGCCTGGGATTTTCTCATCTTTTTATGTTCTCGGGCAAGCTTCTTTAGAGTTTTGCCCTGTGCATCAACTGCCTTTGTCAAGGCAGCCTGAGTAGCCAAAATCTTCTCCTGGTTGGCCAGGAGTGTCTGCAATGTCTCCTCAGTGGACTGAGGAATCTCAACTGTGGCTGGAACAGACTGAGCCGCAACTGTGGTAGCCAAAGTGGACAACTTGGATGTCGAGACTGACATCCAGTTGTTCAAACTGGCCAATGTCTTCGCTAATTGCTAGGCCGTGAGGGGGTTGGATTTGGAGGTGGGAACCACTGGGCCAGTTGAAGAACTGGGACCCGTAGAGGAGGATGGGATGTCCGGAACAGTAGTGGCAGCGGGAGTGGGTGGCTCAACAAAGGCTTCTACCGCAACTGGCTCCTCAGACTGGCCAGTCGGGGCAGAGGTGGATGCTTTTCCCTTCTTATCCCCCTTCGGGTTGTCCGGCCCCTGAATATTAAACCATGAGAACGGGGACACCGGTCGGACTTCAACATCGAAGGGGTATTTTTTTACCTTTGCATCTTCAAAGTACATTGTGAGGGTGTTTGGGTAGGGATAGTTTCTGTCCGTATCAATGCCAATGGATGTGATCACACTATACATAACATTCCCCACATTGATGGGGAAACCTGCCATGATGGATGCAATGAGAACCGCTCGGGCGATTGGAATGGTTTGGTCATGGGACGAAGGGTCCAACCTGTTGCATACAAAAGTTAACCATCCTCTCGCCTCAAAATTAAGGTCCTTTCTCAGTATTTTCTTCCCCACCTGAATCCATTCCGGAATGGTACCCGGCTAAGCTAAGAACTGTGCCACCCAAGGACGAACTTCCTCTTTCAACACTAATTTCTCTCTGTACAAAGCGTCATCCTCCTCGTTGAAACCCAAATATTCGTTTAACGCCTCTGCCGAAAACACTATCGTCTTATCCCGCACTTTGGTTGCAATTGAACCTTCTTTGGTGTGGGCTACATTGTAGTAGAATTCCTTCACCATATGTTCATTTGCATCGGTCATCACATCTTTAAAGAAATTCCACCCCACTCTAGTAAGAAATTGATCATAGACTCTGGGAAGGTAGGGTAACATATCCCGGGTGACTATTCTTCTTTCTGGAATCAGCTTCTTCTTTGGCCACACTTCCCGAAATTTATGAAAGGCTACCTCGCTGACAAATCTGTCCTGCCATACAGCCGGGTTTCTACTTCTTTCAATTCCCCCAACTCTAGGTACCCCACTGTCCGGGACCTCCTCATTATTCTTGTTTTTGTCTTCTGCACTTTCCCCGAATTCTGAAGCTGTGGGGGAGGTGGAGTATTTGGTACTGCTGCTTCTGAGCCCTCAGACGACTCAGGTTGTATAACAATTGGAGCTTTAGCAGGGCCTGCGGGGGCTTTCCACGAACCCGTTGAGAAATCCTGGGAGGGGAGGTACTCACTCCCCGACTGCTCTTCAGCACTCACCACCTGCTTTCTTGTTTTTAACTTTGATTGGGGAGTGAGTTTCTTCAATTTAGCTTTACCTCCCCGGAAGGGGTCACCTCCTCGTCCGGGCTGTTTAGCTCCACGACCTCGTTGTTTAACCATTTTCTGCACACAAATAATTCTAACATTGTTAGTTCAGGCAGTTGCAGAGTTTAAGTACAGAACAGAAACACAGATAGAGAATAGCTGACAGCAGTGCGGACCGCACAAACTAGGCATGCAGACCGCACTGACCAACTTTGGAATTCAACACCTCTCTGATTAGGGATCATGCGGACCGCATGAATAGGGTGCGGGGCCGCATGGGAGCTAACGCGGTCCACACAAACTGGTCATGCGGCCGCATTGGCCATAATATTGAAAAGTGGTGCCCTCTGAACCTCACTCATGCGGACCACTCAAACATGGCATGCGGCCGCATGGAGCATGGCGCGAACCGCACAAACTCGGCATGCGGCCGCGCTGAGAGAATCAACCTTTGGGCTCAAGGTTTACGCGGACCGCGTAACAGACTGATGCGGCCGCGTGGTGTATGGCGCGAACCGCACAAATAGGGTGCGCAGCCGCACTGAGCTGAAAATACAGGGGCAACTAGGGCTTTAATTACTAGGCTCAAATATTTCATGTTTTAGCATCCTACTTTGTCCCTACTCATTTATAACATGCCCATCATTTCAAAGAGCAACAAGAACACTATAGAACTATTCTAATCATGAAAAATGAAAATCAAAAAGAAAAATTGAAGAAGTTATGGCTAGGGGAACATGTATAAAGTTTAAATTAATGCTAAGTAAAGAGTAATGTGAGAGATATGTTACCAGGAAAGCGAAGAAATTCCGTTGATATTAACACTAAGAAGGATCTCTGAAGGTGAACAATAACTTTTAGGGCTCAGGAGTGAATTTTTTGCGAAAAGTTCTACTGAAGACCCTAATGGTCTATTTATAGGAAACAAGGGGGGGCCATCACTTACCGTCCAGTGTGGCTGTGTGAACATGACCGCGGGCCGCACTGGGGTTTAACCTTTTTACGTGAAGCTGCAGCGAAAGCACGCGGACCGCATGAAATGGGATACGGTCGCATGAGTACTACACGGGCAGCACAAAGTGGGACGCGACCGCGTGAACACAGTTCAGAGACTTGGCAATAATTTCTTTGGCCGGTGCGGACCGCATAAAGTGGGATTGCGGCCGCGTCGGTCACTGTTCAGAGACTGTTGTTTTACACAGTTGTTTTTCCACTGGTTCAATCGCAATTCCTGCAACATCTCACAAACCATTAGCTCAAAAATCCTAATCTACCACAAGAATCAAAAAGAAAGAAAAAGACATGGGTTGCCTCCCAAGAAGCGCCTGATTTAACATCGCGGCATGACGCATGTTACCATCAAAGTCACTTCAAATGAATGAGTGCCACCACGGTACTATCATCAAACTTTCCCAAGTAATGCTTGACACGATGCCCATTGACCTGGAAAACTTCACCATTTTTGTTTTTGAGATCAATAGCACCAAATGTGTTTACACCGACAACTTCAAATGGACCACTCCACTTAGACTTAAGCTTTCCCGGAAATAACCACAACCGGGAGTTGAAAAGAAGAACCACGTCACCAACTTTGAATTCCTTCCCCCGGGCATACTTATCGTGAAGATACTTCATCTTGTCCTTGTACAAGGACGAGCTGGAGTAGGCATGAAATCTAAACTCGTCTAGCTCATTGAGTTGCTCAACCCGGAGATTCGCAGCGACATCCCATTCTAAGTTCAATTTTCTCAAGTCCCACATAGCCTTATGCTCCAATTCCACCGGAAGATGACAAGCTTTCCCAAACACCAACCGGTACGGAGACATACTAATCAGGGTCTTGTAAGCTGTCCGATAGGCCCAAAGAGCGTCATCTAGTTTCTTCGACCAATCGGTCCTATTGGCATTGACAGTTTTTGACAGTATATTCTTGATCTCTCGGTTGGAAACCTCAACTTGGCCACTCGCTTAAGGATGATAAGGAGTGGTCACCTTGTGATTTACACCATACTTGGCAAGCAATGAATCAAAAGCCCGATTGCAAAAATGAGAGCCACCATCACTAATGATAGCACGTGGAGTGCCAAACCTTGTGAAGATACTCTTTTTCAAGAATGCCACCACACTTCGAGCTTCGTTGTTGGACAAAGCGACGACTTCGACCCATTTCGACACATAATCAACCGCTACCAAGATATAGGTGTTCCCACAAGAACTCACGAACGGACCCATAAAGTCGACACCCCACACATCAAAAATATCTACCTCTAGAATTGTGTTGAGAGGCATCTCATCCTTTTTAGAAATCCCACCAGTTCGTTGGCATTCATCACATCTCTTGACAAAATCACCGGCATCTTTAAACAAGGAGGGCCAATAGAAACCGCAACTAAGCACCTTAGAAGTCGTCCTCACCCCACCATGATGGCCACCATAGGGAGAGGAATGACAAGCCTCCAAAATACTCAATTGTTCTTCTTCCGGGACACACCAGCGAATCACACCATCGGTGCAAATCTTGAACAAATATGGCTCATCCCAATAATAATCCAAAGTATCCCGCTTGAGCTTCTTCCTTTGGTTAGAAGAGAGCTCATACGGGATTATACCGGACACAAGATAATTTGCCACATCAGCAAACCACGACATATCATGCATAGATACCGCAAGGAGTTGTTCATCCGGGAACACATCATTGATTTCAAGGCCGTCAGAAGGCCTCCCCTCTTCTTCCAAGCGGGACAAGTGGTCTGCCACTTGATTTTCACTTCCTTTGCGGTCCACAATTTCGAGATCAAACTCTTGAAGAAGAAGCACCCATCTCATCAACCTTGCTTTTGAATATTTCTTGGTCATCAAATACCTAAGGGCGGCATGATCGGTATGGATAATTACTTTGGCCCCCATAAGGTACGGTCGGAACTTTTCCATGGCAAACATAATAGCTAGCAATTCCTTCTCGGTGACTGTATAGTTTCTTTGAGCTTCATTCATCGTCTTGCTTGAGTAGTACACCGGATGGAACATCTTGTTGATTCTTTGTCCCAAGACCGCCCCTACCGCAACATCACTAGCGTCACACATGAGCTCAAATGGAAAGCTCCAATTGGGTGCGGTAATGATAGGGGTTGTTGTCAACTTGTGTTTTAGCAGCTCGAAAGCATCCATGCACTTCTCATCAAAAACAAATTTGGCCTTCTTCTCTAACAACTTGCACAACGGATTAACTACCTTAGAGAAATCTTTGATGAACCTTCGGTAGAAACCCGTGTGCCCTAAAAAGCTCCTCATCCCTTTGACAGAAGTAGGGGGAGGTAACCTTGAAATGACTTCAATCTTGGCTTTGTCAACTTCAATACCTTTCTTCGAAATCTTATGACCCAATACAATACCCTCTTCTACCATAAAATGACATTTTTCCCAATTGAGGACTAGGTTTGTATCTTCACATCGGGCCAACACTCGGTCCAAATTTGTCAAACATTCCTCAAAGGAGTTTCCCACCACGCTAAAACCATCCATAAATACCTCCAATATATCTTCCACCATGTCGGTGAAAATTTCCATCATACATCGTTGAAAGGTTACTGGGGCATTACACAATCCAAACGGCATCCTCGAAAATGCAAATGTGTCGTAGGTACATGTAAAGGTCATCTTTTCTTGATCTTCTGGGACAATGAGAATTTGATTGTACCCCGAATACCCATCTAAAAAGCAATAGAACGACCGACCCGCAAGACGATCAAGCATTTGGTCGAGGAACGACAACGGGAAATGATCCTTTCGAGTCACCTTGTTAAGCTTTCTATAGTCCATACAAACTCTCCATCCTGTCACCGTCCGAGTAGGAATCAACTCATTGTTGGCATTGGTTACCACAGTCATCCCGCCCTTCTTCGGTACGCATTGCACCGGAGAAGTCCATGAGCTGTCAGAAATAGGATACACCACACCGGCGTCAAGCCACTTGATAACTTCCTTTTTGACCACTTCTTGCATAGCTTCGTTGAGTCTCCTTTGGTGTTCAAGTGAGGTCCTCGCATCCTCCTCCAATATAATCTTATGCATGCAAAAGGCGGGGCTTATGCCCTGTATATCCGCCAATGTCCATCCAATTGCCCTCTGCGCTTTTGTAGAACTGCCAAAGTGGCGTCAACCTACACGTTAGTCAAACAAAACGAAAGAATAACATGCAAAGTGAAATTAGGGCCCAAGTATTCATACCTGAGGTGAGGAGGAAGTGGTTTCAACTCCAACACCGGTGGCTCCTCAATAGATGGCTTGGTTGGGGGAGTTTTGCGATTCTCAAGATCCAAAGATAACTTCCTAGGCTCATAAGAATACGAGCCCATACCATGCAAAGCGTTTACACATTCAACTCTCCCAGCATCATCATCAACATCCTTGTTCAAGAGAACAGCTTCAAGTGGGTCTTCAACATTCACCATTGCACTTGTGTCATCCACTATCACCGCCGTGACAATGTCAACAAACGAGCACACCTCGGTGCTATTCGGTTGCCTCATAGATTTGCATACATGGAACACCACCTTTTCATCACCAAGACGGAAGGTCAACTCTCCCGCCTCGACATCTACCAAAGCCTTCCCAGTAGATAGGAAAGGTCTTCCAAGGATAATTGGAACCTCAAAATCCACATCACAATCCAAGATAACTAAATCGGACGGCAATATGAACTTATCAACACAAACAAGGACGTCATCAATAATCCCCAAAGGTCGCTTCATTGACCGGTCCACCATTTGAAGCCTCATAAAAGTTGGACGAGGTTGTCCGATTCCCAAGGACTTGAAGACCGAATATGGCATTAAATTGATACTTGCCCCCAAGTCACAAAGGGCTTTTGCAAAGTCGGCACTTCCAATGGTACATGGGATAGTGAATGCACCGGGGTCCTCAAGTTTCGAAGCCACATAGAATGTAAAATTGCGCTCACTTGATGGGTCATCTTGATTGTCTCACACTCCATTGATCTCTTTTTTGTAACCAAATCTTTCATTAACTTTGCGTATCCCGACATTTGCTCGAGTGCCTCCACCAAAGGCACGTTGATAGTCATACTATTCATCATCTCAATGAATTTCTTAAATTGGTTGTCACCCTTTTTCTTGGCCAACCGTTGAGGATAGGGCGGAGGAGGTCGAGGTAAGGGTGCTTGAGCTTTGGGCACCACCGGCTCGGGCATATCAATCACTTGTTCCCTAGACGGGTTCACGGCCTCTTGTGTTTCTTCCTCAACCTCATGAACATCAATCCGCACATCATCTCTCACACTTGGTTCAACTACATCTTCAACCACCAAAGGTATTTCATTATCTCGTAACTCATCTTCATCCACCGTAACTTGGTTTCCTCTTGAGGCATGCACATCACTGCCTCTTCCACTTCGCGTTGTCACTGCCATCACATGATTATTGTGCCCACCCTTGGGGTTTACTACCATATCACTTGGTAGAGCACCCTTTGGGCGAATATTTAAAGACTGAGAGATTTGGCCTAATTGCACTTCCAAGTTCCGGATAGATGTGTTATGCGAAGCTAATTGGGCCTCGGAATCTTGGTTCTTTTTCATCATTTTCTCGAACATGCTTTCAATTCTCCCCATCTCGCTTCCGAACGAACTCAGACCTTGAGAAGGAAAGGGGGGGGGGGGGGATTGTTCGGTTGTTGGTACATAGTGGGCCTTTGAAAACCTTGCCCCCGGTTGCCTTGGTTCCCGCCATTGTTCCACCCTCCTTGATTGTTGTTGTTTCCCCAATTATTGTTATTACCATGCCAATTTCCTTGGTTGCCTTGATTACCCCAATTGTTGTTTTGGTTGTTGTTATTCCAATTACCTCCGCCTTGTTGTTGATTGCCCCAATTACCTTGAGGACGCCATTGTTGGTTTGAAGAGTTACCTCTATTCCCTTGATAGTTGTTGACATATTGGATCTCTTCGCTTTGATCATCATAGCACTCATTTGAATAACCACCACCATCATTGTTGTTGTCATATTGTTCACAATTAGCTTGAGGTTGTTGTCCTTTTTGCCTTCTTTTCAACATAGAAACACCTTCCATTGCGTTGACTTGGCGCGGGTTTTGGACTTGTTGCAATTGCGCCTTTGCCAATTAATTCATAGTTGTTGTAAGCTCGGCGATAGCTTGGCCATGATCGTGCAATTCCTTGTGCAAATGGATGACCGTGGGGTCACCTTGGGGCACGTTTGCTCGGCTTTGCCATGCCGAAGAGGTGTCGGCCATTTCATCAAGTACATCACATGCCTCTTGGTAAGAAAGTTTCATAAAGTTCCCTCCGGCCAATTGGTTCACGATGCATTGATTCGTGGTGTTGATGCCTCGATAAAAGGTTTGTTGAATCATAGCCTCGGTCATATCATTATTAGGGCACTCTTTCACCATTGTTCTATATCTTTCCCATATCTCATGCAAAGGTTCCATTGGCTCTTGCTTGAAAGCTAGAATTTCATCCCAAAGAGCTGCCATATGACTTGGAGAGAAGAACTTGGCAATAAATTTGTCCGCAAATTCATCCCATGTTGTAATAGAATGATTAGGGAGCCTTTCTAACCAATCCAATGCTTTACCCCGAAGAGAAAATGGGAAAAGCCTCAATCTCAACGCATCCTCGGACATGTTTGTCTGCTTGCTACCCCAACATGTATCCACGAACCCCTTCAAGTGCTTGTAGGCATTTTGATCGGAGGCACCAGTGAAATAACCTCTTTGCTCGAGCAAGGTCAGCATAACATTTGTGATTTGAAAGTTCCCCGCCCGGATTCGGGAAGGAACAATAGCACTGGCATATCCTTAATTTGGTAAAACTCTGGGAGCCACTCTCGGCGGTGCCGGAGGAGGGTCTGGAATGTTGTTGTTCTCATTTGCATTTATATTGACATGTCGGCCTCTCCGTGGAAGTTGAGCTAAGACCTCATCTTGTTCTAGATCCTCTACCTCCTCCCCCGCTAATCACATTACCGAGAGGGTCATTTGCATTAAGAGCCATTGTACCTGATTGATCGACACAAACAAAATTAGTAAACAAGAAGGAAAGAGAAGCAAAACACAATTCTAGCTACACAAATAGTCAACACCGTAAGCTCCCCGGCAATGGCGCCAAAAGGTTGATCGCGGCGAACTCAACCTCACACAACGGTAGGAGGAGCGGGCGCTAATACTTTTACCTGAATAGTGGTATCGGGGTCAATTTCCACAGGGGGCTTGGAATGAAGTTGCGTATTTGTTTAGACTAGGAATGCATGTTTGCTCCTAATTGTACTTCTACCATTTTTTGGGTTTTTGTATAATCACTACTATTATCAACTACAAGTTTAAGCTAATTTATGCTAAAAGGGTATGTTCTAAGTTATGATTAATATAGAGAAAGGCACTAGGGTCGTGGCATCACCTAGGTGGTTAACTAACGGGTAGAGGTTACTAATAATAGATTAACATATTTGGGATCAATGTTATAACCGTGCACATTTGTACTCACTCTCACACCTCTCGGTAGAGAGAGCGATTTTGCCCAATTGACTCTCTTGAGATCAATTGGGTAGGCCAATTAGACCAAGCAACTAGGGTTCAAGTAGGGTGATTACTCTCTCGAGGTTTAACCCGTTAATTGGGACTACCATTTCTCATGGATCCACCCCAATCCCTTGTTGGGTCAATTCTGGGGTCATAGACTCTCTTTCTCAAGAAAGGTCAAGACCCACTAAGCTAGAATCAATGTTTGCAACCATCAATCCTTAATTAAACCATAAAATTAACCCAAATAACAAACACCCAATATCAATCTATCAGTAAGAAGCAACACCCATTAATTACCCACACTAGGGTTGAGCCACAACCCTAGCTAATGGGTTTAGCTAGACATAATTAAAGCAGAAAATGAAGAAATAGAAGATGAAACAACCATATTAATTAATTGCTAATGCTAAACTACAATAATCTATGATGAAACTAAGCTAAAAATGCCCAAGATAGGCCAAAACATAAGTCTCACGAGTGCAGCAGCTGTCAGTTGTACAAAACTTGACCTAAAAATGGTAAAATGTTCTATTTATAATGGGCTGAAAAAACTGGACAAAAATGCCCCTGCGGGGTTAGTGCGGACTGCACAAAGATGGCACGCGGCCGCACTGGGTTGCTTGACCTCTGAATCTTGATCTCTGAAAATGGTGATGCGGACCGCACAAAGTTGGGGTGTGGCCGCATGAAAACTAGCGCGGACCGCACACAGTTGTTGTGCGGCCGCATGAAAGGTTTTGCAGCTTCTCTGAACTTCACTGATGCGGGCCGTGTGACCATAGAGTGCGGCCGCATGGGGGGGAGCGGGGGGGGGGGAGCGCGGGCCGCATGAAGTTGAACGCGGCCACGTGGTTTGCTTCTGGAATATAATACTCTCTGAACTTATTGGATGCGACCGCATAGCAAAATTTTGCGGCCACATGAGTGAAACGCAAGCCGCATGAATTGGGACGCGGCCGCATTGGGGCATGGCTTACAAGTTCACAGTCTCTGAACTTCTATGGTGCGGTCCGCACCAAGTTCTGAATGTCTTCACTCTACTGATCTTTGGCACTTGAGCAGGTTTCACTCCAATTTGAGCCGATCTTTGACGATTTATCACTTTATAGCTCAAACCTGCAATCAACTGTAATCTGTAAGCTTTTTGGGACTATTTTGTAGCAATTTACACTCAAAGCGCATGCAAGTATGGGTATAAAACATGTTAAAAATCCTACTTATCATGTACCCGTGCTCACTAGGGGTGTGCAGACTCCTAGAGGGCCCCTTACGGACCAAGCACAGTATCAAGTCATCTCGTGGCATAATCACAGAGGCTTTCGGCCTCATATCAACAAGCCACCTCGTGGCGTACAAATCTCAGGCCCTCGGCCTCATAATCATAATCAATTTTTCCTCACAACATAGGCCCTTGGCCTTACTCAGTCAGAATCTTACATCCACTAGGGCAACAGTAAAATATGGTGCTCAGCCCAAAATATCATTTAAAATATAATTTAAGCGTTAAAGTAGAGTAAACAAGGCTGAGTTATAAAAACAGTAGAATATAACATGACTAAGTTCAAGTATAAAGTAAAAATAGTGAGGAAATATCAGTAAAAAATCCCCTAAGGGTTCAAATAGTTGGCACGAGTCCCAAATATGGTATTCAGCCCAAAACATGATGGTAGCAAACAGTTTCCAGTCAAATACGTAGTAAAATAGTCATTCAAGACGGACTAAGTCACAATCCCCAACAATGCACGACCCCACGCTGGTCATCTAGCATGTGTGTCACCTCAATATAGCACAACGATGTGCAATCCGGGGTTTCATACCCTTAGGACAACATTTACAATCATTACTCACCTCTATCCGGTCCAAATCTCTAGCTCGCGATGCCTTTGCCCCTCGAATCGGCCTCTGAATGCTCCAAATCTAACCAAAATCAGTGAAAAACCATCAAACTAAGCTAAGGGAACAAAGCCCACTCGAAAGAAATCAAATTACAATACAAATCCCGAAATTGGCCAAACCCGACCCCTAGGCCCACATCTCGGATTCTGATAAAATTTACATCAATAGACTCCTTATCACTCCCCAAATTCATTCATACCAAAAAGCATCAAATTCCAACCACAAATGACCCCTCAAATCCCAAATTCTAGGTCTCCAATTGCAAGCCCTAGTTTTCAATATTAGGCTTAAATTCCATGATTAATTAGGTAGAATTCACATTTGAATCGAGTATTAAGTCCATGAATCTTACCTCCAAGTGTTTCCCCTTGAATCCCTCTTCAATCCTCTTCAAAAAGCTCCAAAATCGCTTAAAAATGATGGAAATAAACCCTAAAATCGCGGACAAGATGACTATTTAAACATTCTGCACAGGCCTAAATTCCTTCTTCGCGAACACGGTCAACGCCTCACGTTCGCGAAGCACAAACCAACTTTGATTAGATTTACCTCTTATGCGATCACGACCAGCCCCTCACGAATGCGATGGCTCTTCCGCTCCTCCTCTCGCGAACGCGATGAACAAATCAATCTTTAAACCCAGCTGCTCAATTCCCTGTATGCGAACGGGACTCCACCTCGCGAAAGCGATGCACCTTATTACAGCCCTTCGCGAATGCGGAGCCTTCCTTGTGAATGTGAAGGCTAAATCATCTGCCTCCTCAACTAACCCTTCACGAACGTGACTGCCTACTCGCGAACGCGAAGGCCATTTCACTGCAACACTGATCAACAATTTTCTGCAACTCCCAACATCTAGAAATGATCCGATTGACCACCCGAAACATACCCGAGGCCCCCGAGACCTCAACCAAACATGCCAACAGATCCCACAACATCATTCAAACTTGTTCCAACCTTTGGAACACTCAAAACAACATCAAAACACCAAATTTGTATCGGATTCAAGCCTAAGAATTCCAAAATCTTCTAAATTACACTTTTGATCAAAAACCCAACCAAACCACGTCCGAATGACCTGAAATTTTTCACACACATCATAAATGACACAACAGAACTACTACAACTCTCGGAATTCTATTCCAATCCCTATATCAAAACCTCACCTATCAATCGGAAAATGCCAAAAATCCAATTTCGCGAATTCAAGCCTAAATTTACCCCGGACCTCCAAAACATGTTTCGATCATGCTCCTAAGTCCCAAATCACCTCCCGAAGCTATCCGAACCATCAGAACTCACATTCGATCTCTCTAACACATAAGTCAATATCCGGTTGACTTTTCCAACTTAAACTTCCTCAAAAGAGACTAAGTGTCTCAAACCTTGCCAAATCCTTTCCGAACCCGAGCACACTAACTCGATCACATATAGAACCGATATACAAAGCAATGAGAAGTAGAAATGGGGGAAACAGAGCGATAACTTATGAGATGACTGGCCGGGTCGTCACAAGTAGCTAGACAATTACAAACTGTAGTAGAAAGAAACTTAGTACTAATACATATTCCGTGCTTATTCTTGTATACTTCTTGCTCAACAAAAAGGGGTGGATGAGCATGGTAAAAACACTTAGTAGGGGAGAAGTTTTTAACATCTTCCTTATCTAATAGGTATGCTACTTCATTTTCTTCTATGAAGTTATGTCTCAGAATTGGGAGCTTCAGCTGGTGCATTAACAACCTGTATTAAAGAATAATGTTAGAAAGATATTGATTATTTTATATAAGAGCTTGATGATTTTCGTAAAGTCTGTTTCAATTTCCATTTTTGAGGAAATTCATCTCTCTTGCAATCTTCAAACTTTCATGTAAAGCCATTAATTCAGCATGTGTGCATGATGTTGCATGGCATGATTTATGAACACCAACGATCCGGTCTCCATTGCTATTTGAATGCTCCACCTAGACCAGCTGCCATAGTGTTTTGTGAATAAGCACTATCTACGTTTGTGATGACCCAAAAGGTCATCTCGTGTTTAGAATCCAATTCGGGGTTCCGAGACATTCAAAACCTCATCTTACTCTCCTCAATTTGCGTGCACAGTTCAGGCGCATTTCCGGAAAGCCTTTATGTAAAAATTTGAGGAAATTATAATTTTTTTGCCTTTAAAAGTGATTTTAGTTAACTTCGGTCAACATTTTAAGTGAACGGATCTGGACCCGTATTTTGGCGGTCCGGGAAGGTCTCTAGTAAAATATGAAACTTGGGTGTATACCTGGAATCAAATTCCGAGGTCCCTAACCCCAGTAATAAATTTTTGTTAAAAATTGTTAAACTGAAAATCTAAGGATTTAAAAAAAATGAAGAATGCTTGATCATATTGGTATCGGGCCTGTATTTTGGTTCTGGAGCCCGGTACATGTTTAATATAATAATTCAGTCATATCTGTAAAATTTGATAAAAAACGGGATCGATATTCAGACGTCCGGTTGTGAAAATAGGAATTTCAAGCGTTCTTAACGATTTCATGTGTTTTGTTATTAAATCTGTGGTTTTTGATGTTATTTTGACGTTTTGATCGCACGAGCAAGTTTGTATAATGTTTTAAGACTTGTGTGCATGCTGGGTTTGGAGCCCCGAGGGCTCAGGTGAGTTTTGGATAGGCTACATAGTGTTTTGGAACTTAGGAAAAATTGCTGGTATGACTGAACCTGTTGCAGGACTCTGATCTCGCAATTGCGAGATCAGGCATCGCAATTGCGAACCCTGCATGTTTTGCTTTTGGGGGGCTTTTATCCCAATTGCAATCATAAGCTAGGCCAGGCAGTCTTCGCAATTGCGAAGACTTCTTCACATTTGCGAAGTAAATTTGGGAAGGCCAGTGATCGCAAATGCGATCATTTTATCGCATTTGCGGAGGTTCCTATTCGCAATTGCGAACATACCTTCGCAATTATGAAGGCAGCAGAAGTGTTAGGAACTTTGAATTTGCTATGGTTCTTCGCATTTGCGAGCTTCGCAATTCCGAAGCTCATGTTGCAAATACGACATCTACAGCTGTGTAAAAGTGGCTTAGATGGAATTTTTTTATTCATTTTCCAAATTTTCAAAATCTAAATTTCAAGAGGCAATTTTCCAAAGGCTAGTTCTTCCCCAAATCATAGGTAATTGATCCTTAACTCTTTTCTTTCAATCTATTACATCTTCTTACAAGTTTTCATCCTAGAATCTAGGGTTTTTCATGGTGGAATTGGATGTTTTGGGTAGAACTTAGGAATTTCGAAATTTGGGGGTTTAGACCTAAAATTGGCGGATTCCAAAACCAATTGTATATCCGGGCTCAGGGGTAAATGGTTAATCGGGTTTTGGTCCGAACTTCGAGTTTTGACAAAGCGGGCCAGGGGTCGATTTTTGACTTTTTGGGGAAAATATTAGGAAACCTATAATTATGTATTGGAATTGATTTATTTGGCAATAATTGATATTATTAAGTTAATTATGACTAGATACGGGTGGTTCGGAGGTGGAAACTAAGAGAAAACTGTGTTTGAGGTTTGAGTTCGGCCGTTGAATTGAGGTAAGTGTTGTGGTTAACCTTAGCTTGAAAGATTAGGTGTTGTTTCCTTATTTGCAATATGTTTGGTTGTTGAGTACGGCATATAGGTGAGGTGACGAGTACCTATTGCCACGCCCCTTTTTTCCTCGTGGAGTCCAAGTTTCGATATTCATTGGGAACAACTCGTTTCCTTTTGGGAATTGGGTATTTGAAGAGTCGCCACCTAACGAATTAAGGCGAGTTAGGGCACCTAGAGCAGTTAACTCATATAACTAGTTTGCATTACCAGAGATTAGGGTAAGGGCTCGAAATAACCTTGAGGGGAAGGTGTGAGGCACCCCTCGCGGTCCACAACGTTGGGTCGCGACCGAACTCAGTTATGTGAATTAGTCATTTAACAGGTAAGCAATCTAAACACACATTTGTAAATAAAGGAAGTTTAGGTAGTCTGAGCACACATATGTAAATAAAGAAAGTTTAACGAATAGGTAGTCTAAGCACACATATGTAAATAGAGGAAGGGAAGTCCTAAGTTGGTTAGCCTATAGAATCATATCTGTACAATACCCGGTAAGCCTTCCTCAAATAGAGGGGTTACACATGGCATTAGCACACAGGTCATCATATCCTTTTAACTACCCATTACCCTCCCCTTAGTGGTTATATAAGCGATTTTAATTAACGAACTCTAAGCGTGCTTTACCCGTCCCTTCGTTGTGGTCCTGTAGGTATTTAGGACCTCTAAATTTAGGTAGTACTAGACCCTCATAAGGTGTTTAAAAGGTAAAATATAAGCAACAACAAATAACATATAAGACTGTTAAATAGGGAAGCAATTAAGGGGCTCATATTTACCTCCACACATAAACAAACAAGTAGCACGTCTCAAACAGCAGATTTTAAAGAATTTCAGAAGGTCCTAGAATAGGATATCTAGGTGAGCATCACAAACATAGAATATGCAACATTTTTTTAAAACGAAGTGATATAACCTGATCAGTTTGCCTACTGATTTTAGAAACTGTTAAACCTGAACAATTTTACAAACACAACACCATTTCGCAGTTTTTATGAAGCTCTTAATTACCTAAGGCTTGCCTAGGTGTGGATCTGTTGTACACCTATAAACATGCTGTCTAAAATAGAATTTTGGGAATTAGTCAAATAGCTTGAATTTTATTAAATCCTATAGGCATGTTGGTCTAGGTGTTGAATGTTACAAAAAGCTGATTTCATGCATATTTATACTAGAACATGATATCTATGTGTTGAGGCTGTCTTTAAACCTATTTATAGATAATTATTCATTTAAGCGACATAGATACGATTTAAATCAAATACAAACAGAGTCCTAAGGAAGGATTTCTAATGCACAGAGAGAGATGGTCATTTTATTAAGCATGATTACAGCGGTGACTTTAACAACAAATTTCTCGGTGATTATGACTTGTGTAGAAACAGAGTTTTCGTGATAATAGAATGATGAGAATATAACATGTTTTTTAATATGCAAAATCAGTAAACATGATTATCCTAAGGCAGGATATCCAATAAACAGATTTATAGCATTGTTTTTAATACAAATAGGCATAACAAACCTAGAGGCATGATATCTATTGCATAATATAAACCTAAAGCATGATTTCTATTTCAAATCGGCATAATATAAACCTAAAGCATGATTTCTACTGCAAATCAACATATATATAAACCTAAAGAATGATTTCTACCTAGTTTCCCAACAAAATCGTATAGGAACCCTCCTCTTTTTAATAATTACCCCAATATCTATTTACAAAGAATATTATTACAGACTAGGACTGAATGAATTATATAAATAAATGTAAACTATACTATAAGGAGCCTGAATTAGGCTCAAAGTAAACCTGGGGATGGCAAGCCTTCAAAAATAGTCTCAGATGCCAAGAATCTCACAGCCAATAGTGTGTCCTAGTGTGTTAAAGTTCCCTAAGGACCTCAAGGATCCCGGGCAGTGCTCACACTAAGACCTTTTCTCAAATAGAGGATTGGTTATGTGCAGTGTAGAAGGGCCAACCCTAGTGTGCCAGAGTTCAGAAGAATCTCATGGATTCCTAAGCAATACACACACTGGAGGGGCAGAACCTAATAATCTAAGAGTAAAGTGAGAGTGCTTGACATAGTTTTGAAAGACTTAGTAAAACAGTGTACAGACAATTTTAGAAGTGAAAAGATTTTCAGAAATAGAAACAGTTTTCATGAAGATGCTCGGGGTGAAAATAGTCTTGGAATCGATTCTTAAAAGAACAGACATACAGTCACACAAATGTAGAGTGCACAGACTTACAATCACTCAGCAATCAGCTTTACAAATAGGGGTCAAGGGGGTTGGGAACATAGAGAGTTCGAATACATAAATAGAGTCTAGGGCATATGGAGCAACAACTGTACAGAACAAACAGGAATCCACTAGTTCAGAGACTTAGCAAGTTAGTCATGATAAGAAGTAATTAAGACATAGGCATAGAATGTAGTGAAATAGTCATGCTGAAGACAAAGTGTTTACTAATTAGGATCAACCAAGTACATACACAACTAAGTTATCGACATGATCACACCAATTAAAGAGAGTAAACAGAGGCTAAATAAATATGTTGGCCAAGTATCAAACATACAAGTGATACCTAGACATACTGATTGCACATTTGAACAGAGGAGGATAGAATTTAGACATGCTGAGTAAAGTAGTAAACATGAAGATAAAATAAATACATAGCAAATCGAACTAGTGCAAAACATGGAACACATAGAGTTTGAGTTTCAGAATTGAACTGGAGATATACCAGTTAGAGAAACAAAGTGCAGAATGTAAAGCAAGTGTAATTCCACTGTCTAGCCTTGGCTTTCAGCCGACTGGACCAACAGTTAGCACAAGTAACAAAGAAAGAAGAGAGATCTTAAGTGTGTGTGTGTGTATTCTAAACTTAGTTCGTCTGTTGGGAGGTAAAAATAAGAGTGTATATATACCAGTTTAAGAGTAGCACAAATAAGGTAAAAGAATCAACATTCAGTCAATTAAAGAAATCACATAATCCAATCACATAAGGATTCGGAATAAACCCCCTTAATTAGGGGTAATTGATTAACCGTAACAACAAGGGTTTAATTAAGGCAAGGAGTCTAGACCATACCAAATAAGGAATAAGTAAGAATCCCAAAGTTATACGGGCAAGTAATTAAGGCAGATATGAACAATTAAAGTTATAAACAAGGAAACAAATAAAGTCTATGCATACGAATCTTTAACAGAATAAAGCAATCAGTAAAACTTTCAAAAGAATACTGATTTTCGGAAAGAATACTCAACTTCCATAAATAGAAATCAGACTAAGTAAAACCTCACAGAAACATAGAACTTAGTCGGAAAAAGCAGGTTCAAACCCTAACAGAGATTAATTAGGGAAAAAACCACAAAATACTGAATTTAACAAAGAAAATGTTTAAGTCCAAAAGACAGAGTAAATTAATACGAGTGGTAACACGAAAAGACCCAAAATCGAAGCAAAGATTGGAAAAATCAGTATATTACATATAATCAATTAGGGTTAGAATACTCTTGCAAAAATCAGTCAAGAAGGTGAAAGAATAATTGATTAAACAATTAGAAGTCAGAAAAACCTTTGATAAACAATTTGGGATGAACCCTAGTTTAGGAAGAGCGATAAAAGTTGGAATAGTTAATTAACCCAGAAAAGTTTAATGGAAAACACATAATAGTGCTCGAACCACCCCAGATCTATACATATTTGAGAAGGATCGATAGTAACGGACTAGGTTTTTTCAGAAAAGTAGTATAGATGAGAGAATAGGTCAAGAACCTATAGATTCGTAACAAAATAAAGAGAAGTTCTTACTCACAGTCGAAAAAATGGCCTGAGACAGGCTAATAAACGAAGTTTCAAACCAGAACCAACTAGGTTCTTTGAGATATTCTCAAGGATACAAGAAATCAAAGAGCCATGGCATGTAGAGGGCCAGGGCTGGTTGGAGAAGCCATGGAAGCCACAAAAGGTGGAGGTTTATGCCGGTAACGGCGCTTAGAATAAGGGTTAGGTCGAGAGAGTTTGAGAGAAGAGGGAGATGATGACGGCGGGTGAGGGAGAGCACGAGAGGGTTTGGGGGGGGGGGGGGTTAGGTCTAGGTTTAATTAAGGAAAGTGGGATTGTGGACCGTTGATCTGAATGATCAACTATCAGGATTGAATGGGGGTCTTAGGTCGGGCAGATGTGTATTTGGGCTTAAGGGAATTGGGCCAATTTTAGAGGGGTTTTTGGGCTGGCTTAAAAGGGATTAGATCTGAAAAATAAAGGGGATGTTTGTTAAATACCCAAGTAATTGAATAAAAATTATTTTATAAATTAATTAACAATTAAAAAATAATTTTCATGCATAGAAGTGTTTTAAAATAATTATTCGCTATTTTTAAAAATACAAGGGACCATTCTCTGGTAAAATAATGCAATAATGTGTGCATGGGCTATAATTGCAAAGCTATTGTAATTGTAACCAAAAAGTGTAAATCTAGCCATTTGTGAAATAATTTGAACTTAATATGACTATAAATGGAAATATTAAATCATGAAATGCTATAAAGTCATTTGTGATGCAATTTTGTAATTATTTATATAAATAAAATACTTGGATAAATTAATTTTAAAATGTACAATTTATGGAAAAATATCAATCGATGTTAATGCATAGTTTTGAAGATACATATGCACTTAAAAAGTATTATAGGGAAAAATTCGGTATCAACACCTATATGTTGTCGTCAAGTTATAGCATGCGAGTGAGTTTTATACTTGTGACCATTGTATTCTATATTCGTATTGTTCATGCTTAAACTGGCTATTCTTCATGTTAAACAAATCTTATCATGTTTTACTGGAATTAGATATCGGTTGAGTATTGACTCATGTTGAAATTACATTGTGAAATTTAACATTGAAACAAGGTTGGTTATTGATGATTTCCCTTTCCGGGTTGTTATTGTTCTATTGTTTGGGTGAGGAAGAGTGTAAAGCTCGAAGGGTGATGTCGTGCAATATTTTGTGAGTGAGTGATAATGTACGAAGGGTGATGTCGTGCCATATTCTTCGAGTGTTAATGCACGAAAGGTGATACCGTGCCATATTCTGTGAGTGTTAATGCACGAAGGGTGATGTCGTGCCATGTTATGAGAGAGTTAATGCACGAATGGTGATGTCGTGCCATTTCCATTATTTTTATGGTAAGGACGAGAGTAAAAACATGAAGGGTGATTTCGTGCACATGTTTTACTATGTTATTACTTTAGTTGGTGCAAAGCATGATATTTACTATGTTTCTTTATTGTACTATTTTCAGGACTTGATATTTCCCCTCAGCATGTTTCCCCCCTTCCCTTATTATCTGTTAAATTTTCGTTTGTTGTTATTTTCTCGTATATGAATTAACTATACAGGTTCATGTTATTGTCGTGTCCTAGCCTCGTCACTACTTCGCCGAGGTTAGGCTCGGCACTTACCAGTACATAGGGTCGGTTGTACTGATACTGCACTCTGCACTTTCTGTGCTGATTTTGGTACCAAACCTTATTGATCATAGTTGGGTTGCTGCCTTCAGTCCATCAGGAGACCCAAGGTAGATCTGCCGGCGTTCGCAGACCCTGGAGTCCCCTTCCATTTGTCCTAGTTTCACTGTTTTCTTGTATTTAGAGAATAGATGTATTTCCTTTAAACCAGTATTTTTAGTAACTCTTAGAGGTTTGTGGATTGTAACAGTTGATTTTGGGTAAAGGTGTTGAGATATTTGAGTAATTATAACTTCCGTATTTTATTAAATTGTTATTTTTAAATTATTGTCATTTAGTGAATTTCCTAAAGAAGTAGTGTATTTGGATTTTTATAGGTTGGCTTGCCTAGCAATCATTTGGTTAGGCGCCATCACGATCCCGACGCTAGGAAATCTGGGTCGTGACAAGTTGGTATCAGAGCACTAGGTTGCCTAGGTTTCACAATTCACGAACAAGCTAGGTAGAGTCTGAGGGATCGGTATGGAGATGTTTGTGCTTATGCCTCAGAGGATACAAAGTTTAGGAACAAACTCACTTCTATTCTTCTCTATCGTGCGATTTGATTTCTCAATGCTAATCAAATTTTCTACTCTTGTTCTTTTGCAGATGGCGATAACACGTACCGCTTCATTAGCTGATTAGCAGCCCGAGCCCCCAGTGGCAGCTCTTCTGAGGGGCAGAGGATGAGGCCGAGGCCGTGCCTGAGGCCGAGGCAGGGGCAGGGCTTAGCCCAGAGCTCGAGCAGCAGCACCAACGGCATAGCCTTAGGTAAAGTTTGATGAGGAGGCTCCAGCCCAGGTTGTTCAAGTAGGACCAGCTTAGGTCCCAGAGGGGGTTCATAACCACCCCAGTGCTTCCGGATGCTTTGGTCCGTCTAGTGGGCCTTATGGAGAGCGTAGCTTTGACTGACACATTTCCTGTGGCACCAGCCGTCTCTTGGGTTGGGGGAGGAGCACAGACTCCCGCTACCCACACTCTGGAGCAGATGGCTCCTCAGTTTCAGACTCTAGCAGCTCAGCTAGTTGGAGTAGTTCAGCCAGCTATTACGGCATAGGCCGCAGGTGGATCAGACATGTCTTCTGAGGCATTGTTGAGGTTGGACAAGTTCACCAAGCTTTCCCTGGTTAATTACAGCGGGGCAACTTCTGAGGACCCATAGGATTATCTTGACTGCTGCCATGAGGTGTTGCGGAACATGGGGATAGTGGAGACTAATGGGGTAGACTTTGCTGTATTCCAGATGATAGGGTCCACCAAGAGATGGTGGAATGATTTTGTGTTGACTAGACCAGCTGGGTCGCCTACCTTGACTTGGGACCAGTTCTCTCAGTTATTTCTCGAAAAGTTCCTTCATGTTACTTAGAGAGAGGACTATCGTAGGCGGTTCGAGCATCTTCAGCAGGGTTATATGACCGTCACTCAGTATGAGACTAGGTTTATTGATTTGGCCCGACATTCTCTTCTTATACCTCCTACCGAGAGAGAGAGAGAGAGGGGAGGAGGTTTATTGAGGAACTCACTCAGCCCATTAGGTTGCAGATAGCTAAGGAGACAGGGAGAAAGATTTCTTTCCAAGATGCGGCCAATGTGGCTAGGCAAGTTGAGATGGTTTTAGCTTAGGGGAGTGGTCAGGGGTCTGACAAGAGGCCTCGTCATTCTGGTAGGTTTAGTGGTGCCTCATTTGGAGGAAGGGATTCTTTTGGTAGAGGCCATACTCCCAGGCCATTTCATTCAGCGCTTCAGGCGTCTCACGGTGCTTTAGGTAGTTGTGGCTCTCATGTGTAGTATTCTGATCAGCTACCCTACAATAAACCACCAACTCCTATCAATGCACTTCCGCTGCAGAGTTTTCAGGGTGGTTACACAGGCCGTTAGGGTCAGTTTCAGGGTCATCAGTCTCAGCAGCCGGGGTCTTATTATACTTGTGGCAATCCGAGGCGCATCGCTAGGTATTGCCCTCGAGCATCGAGCAGTTCTCAGCATCAAGGTTCTCGTGCCTAGTTCCGGCACCGGGTGTTCCACCGCCCGCTCAGTCAGGTAGAGGTAGGGGTCAAACATCTTGAGGTGGAGGTCGAGGTATTAGAGGTGGAGATTAGGCCACTAAAGGTGGAGTCCATCCAGTAGGAGGCCATCCTAGGGATGCCGTTCAGAGTGGTGGGGCTCAGCCCCGAGGCTGAGGTATCTGATGCCATTATCACAGGTACGGTTTCAGTGTGCAGTAGGGATGCCTCAAGTATTATTTGACCCAGGATCTACTTATTCGTATGTATCATATTACTTTGCTTTATATTTGGTTGTGCCTCAAGATTCTTTAAGTGTTCCTGTGTATGTGTCTACACCGGTGGGTGATTCTATTGTTGTAGGACGTGTCTATCGTTCGTGTATGGTTATTATTGGGGGTCTTAAGACTAGCGTAGATCTTCTACTTCTCGCTATAGTTGATTTTGATGTCATTTTGGGGATGGATTGGCTGTCACCTTATCATGCTATATTAGACTGTCACGCCAAGACCGTGACCTTAGCATTGTCAGGGTTACCTCAATTAGAGTGTAGAGGGACTCCTGGGCATTTTACCAGTATGGTTATCTCTTATATGAGGCTCAGTGTATGGTCGAGAAGGGGTGTTTGTCTTATTTGGCTTATGTTCGTGACTCCAATGCGGAGGTTCCTTCCATGAATTTCCAGGGGTATTTTCTGCAAACCTGCCAGGGATGCCACCTAATAGGGATATTAACTGTTGCATTGATTTGGCTCCGGGCACTCAGCCCATTTCTAGTTGTTCGTGAGTTTCCAGGGGTATTTTCTGCAAGCCTGCCAGGGATTCCACCTGACAGGGATATTGACTTTTGCATTGATTTGGCTCCGGGCACTCAGTCCATTTCTATTACGCCGTACCATATGGCCCCGCCAGAGTTGAAAGAATTGAAAGAGCAATTGCAAGATTTGCTTGATAAGGGATTCATCAGGCCTAGTGTCTCGCCTTGAGATGCACCGATGTTGTTTGAAAGAAAAAGATGGATTGATGAGGATGTGTATAGATTATCTACAGTTGAATAAAGTCACCATTAAGAACAAGTATCCATTATCGAGGATTGATGATTTATTTGATCAGCTTTAGGGTGCCAAGGTGTTTTCAAAGATTGATTTGAGGTCTGGTTGCCATCAGTTGAGGATTAGGGTATCCAATGTCCCTAAGATAGCTTTTCAAACTCAGTATGGGCATTACGAGTTTCTAATGATGTCATTTGGGTTGCAAAATGCCCAGCAACATTTATAGATTTGATGAACTGAGTATTCAAGCCCTATTTGAATTCCTTCATTATTGTTTTTATTGATGATATCTTGATCTACTCCCACAGCCAAGAGGAGCATGAACAACATTTTCGGATCGTTCGTCAGACTTTGAGATACAGCCAATTATATGCTAAGTTTTCAAAATGTGAGTTTTGGTTGAGTTCGGTTGCATTGTTGGGTCATGTTGTATCAGTAGAGGGTATTCAGGTGGATCCTAAGAAGATTGAGGCAGTCAAGAACTGGCCCAGACCCATATCAGCTACAGATATTCGTAGTTTCTTGGGATTGGCGGGTTATTACCGTCGGTTTGTGGAGGGGTTTTCATCTATAGCAGCCCTGATGAATAGGTTGACCCAAAAGGGTGCTCAGTTCAGGTGGTCGGATGAGTGTGAGGTAAGCTTCTAGAAGCTCAAGACAGCTTTGACTAAGGCACCGGTGTTGGTGTTGCCCATAGGTACAACACCATATATAGTATATTGTGACGCATCTCGTCATGGACTTGGTGCGGTATTGATGCAGGGTGACAAGGTTATTGCATATGCTTCACGTCAGTTGAAGATTCACGAGAAAAATTATCCAGTTCATGACTTGGATCTAGCTGCCATTGTTCACGCACTGAAGATTTGGAGGCATTATCTATATGGCGTGTCATGTGAGGTGTTCACAGATCATAAGAGTTTGTAGTACTTGTTCAAGCAAAAGGAGTTCAGTTTTAGGCAGAGATGGTGGTTGGAGCTACTGAAAGACTATGATATCACCATCTTGTATCACTCCGGGAAGGCCAATGTGGTGGCCGATGCTTTGAGTAGGAAGTCAGCTAGTACGGGCAGTCTGGCGTATATTCTAGTCAGTGAGAGACCACTTGCCTTAGATGTTCAGGCTTTGGCCAGTCAGTTCGTGAGGTTGGATGTTTCTAAGCCCAGTCGTATTCTAGCATGTACAGTTGTTTAGTCTTCCTTGTTTGAGCATATCAGGGAGCGACAGTATGATGATCCTCATTTGCTTATCCTTAGGGACACAGTGCGGCATGGAGATGCTAAGCAGGTTACAGTTAGGGATGATGGGGTTTTGAGAATGCAGGGTCATATTTGCGTGCCTAATGTGGATGGGCTTTGTGAGTTGATTCTGGAGAAGACTCACAGTTCCCGCTATTCTATTCATCTGTGCGCCGCTAAGATATATCAGGACCTGCGGCAATATTATTGGTGAAGGAGGATGAAGAAGGATATTGTTGCATATGTAGCTTGGTGTTTGAATTGTCTGCAAGTAAAGTACGAGCATCAGAGACCTGGTGGTTTATTTCAGAAGATTGAGATACCTGAGTGGAAGTGGGAGTGTATCACTATGGACTTCGTTGTTGGACTCCCACAGACTCAGAGGAAGTTCGATGCAGTAGGGGTTATTGTGGATAGGCTGACCAAATCAGCACATTTCATTCCTATGGCAGTTACCTATTCTTCGGAGCGGTTGGCAAAGATTTACATCTATGAGAACGTTCCTCTTCATAGTGTACCTGTGTCTATCATTTCTGACCGAGGTACACAGTTTACATCGTATTTATGGAGGGCAATATAGTGTGAGTTGGGTACTCAGGTCGAGTTGAGCACAACATTTCATCCTTAGACAGACGGACAATCCGAGCGTACTATTCAGATCTTGGAGGATATGCTTCGCGCATGTGTTATTGACTTTGGAGGTTCTTGGGATCAGTTCTTGCCATCAACGGAATTTGCCTACAACAATAGTTATCAATCGAGCATCCAGATGGCTCCCTATGAGGCATTGTATGGTAGACGGTGTCGATCGCCGGTTGGATGGTTTGAGCCGAGGGAGGCTCGATTAAATGGGTACAGATTTAGTGCAGGATGTCTTAGATAAGATTAAGATTATTCATGATAGACTTCATACAGCTCAGTCCAGGCAAAAGAGTTATGCCGACTGTAAGGTTCGTGATGTGGCATTCATGGTCGGGGAGACAGTGTTGCTTTGGGTGTCACCCATAAAGGGTGTGATGCAGTTTGGGAAGAAGGACAAGTTAATCCCTAGGTTCATCGGGCCTTTTGATATCCTTAATCGAGTGGGAGAGGTGGCCTATAGACTTGTGTTGCCACCAGGCTTATCAGCAGTACACCCAGTGTTTCATGTGTCCATCCTTCGTAAGTATCATGGTGATCCATCCCACATGTTAGACTTCAGCACTATCCAGTTGGACAAGGATTTGACTTACGAGGAGAAGCCAGTAGCTATTCTGGACCGGCAGGTTCGTCAGTTGAGGTCGAAGAGTTATCCTTCGATTTGTGTGCAGTGGAAAGGTAAGCCTGTTGAGGCAGCTACCTCAGAGTCCAAGTCTGATATATGGAGCAGATATCCCCATATTTTCCCTAGCTCAAGTACTTTTCTATGTCCGTTCGAGGACGAACGATTGTTTTAGAGGTGGAGAATGTGATGACCCAAAAGGTCATCTCTTATTTTATAACCCAATTCGGGGTTCCGAGGCCTTCAAAACGTCATATTACTTCTCCTCGATTTTGCGTGTGCAGTTCGGGCACATTTTCGGAAAGCCTTTATGTGAAAATTTGAGGAAATAATAATATTTTTGCCTTAAAAAGTGATTTTAAATGACTTCGGTCAACATTTTGAGTGAATGGACCCGAACCCATATTTTGACGGTCCCGAAGGGTCCGTAGTAAAATATAGGACTTGGGCATATGCCCGGAATTGAATTCCAAGGTCCCTAGCCCGAGTAATGAAATTTTGTTAAAAATTGTTAAACTAAAAATCTAAGGATTTAAAAAACAAATAATGTTTGATCATATTGGTATCGGGCCCATATTTTGGTTCCGGAGCCTGGTACAGGTTTAATATAATATTTAAGTCATGTCTGTAAAATTTGGTGAGAAACGGGACTGATATTCGGACGTCCAGTTGTAAAAATAGGAATTTCAAGTGTTCTTAAGGATTTCATGTGTTTTGATGTTATTTTGGCGATTTGATCGCACGAGCAAGTTTGTAAGATGTTTTAAGACTTGTGTGCATGTTTGGTTTGGAGTCCCGAGGGCTCCGGTAAGTTTTGGATAGGCTACAAAGTGTTTTGTAACTTAGGAAAAATTTCTAAGAATGACTGAACCTGTTGCAGGCCTCTGATCTCGCAACTGCAAGATCATGCATTGCAATTACGAACCCTGCAGGTTTT
Organism: Nicotiana sylvestris; assembly: GCF_000393655.2. Taxonomy (NCBI): domain Eukaryota; kingdom Viridiplantae; phylum Streptophyta; class Magnoliopsida; order Solanales; family Solanaceae; genus Nicotiana; species Nicotiana sylvestris. The sequence continues at coordinate 110,487,994 of NC_091068.1, forward strand.
GCTTTTGCAAGGTTTTTATCGCAATTGTGATCATAAGCTAGGCCAGGCAGTCTTCGCAATTGCGAAGACTTCTTCACATTTGCAAAGTAAATCTGGGACGGGCAGTTATCGCAAATGCGATCATTTTATCGCATTTGCGGAGGTTCCTGTTTGCAATTGCAAACATCATTCGCAATTGCGAAGGCAACAGAAGTGTGGGGAACTTCGCATTTGCGATGGTTCTTCGCATTCAAATGCACCATCTGCAGCTGTGTAAAAGGGACTTAGACGAGATTTTTGATTCATTTCCCAAATTTTCAAAATCTAAATTTCAAGAGGAAATTTTTCAAAGGCTAGTTCTTCCCCAAATCATAGATAATTGATCCTTAACTTTTTTGTTTTAATCAATTACATCTTTTTACAAGATTTCATCCTAGAATCTAGGGTTTTTCATGGTGGAATTGGGTGTTTTTGGGTAGAACTTAGGAATTTCAAAATTTGGGGGTTTAGACCTCAAATTGAGGTCGGATTCCAAAACCAATTGTATATCCGGGCTTGGGGTGAATGGGTAATCGAGTTTTGGTCCGAACTTCGAGTTTTGATAAAGCTGGCCAGGGGTCGATTTTTAATATTTTTGGGGAAAATGATAGGAAAACTATAATTGTGTATTGGAATTGATTATTTAGTAATAGTTGATATTATTAAGTTAATTATTACTAGATACGAGTGCTTCAGAGGTGAAAACTATGGGAAAAGCGGTGTTTGAAGCTTGAGTTCGGTCGTAGAATCGAGGTATGTGTTGTGGCTAACCTTAGCTTGAGGGATTAGGTATTGTTGCCTTATTTGCTATATGTTGGTTGTTGAGTACGACGTATAGGTGAGGTGCTGAGTACCTATTCATTTTTGTCGAGTTATAGCATGCGAGTGAGTTTTGTACTTGTGACCATTGTATTCTTTATTCGTACTGTTCATGCTTAAACTGGTTATTCTTCATGTTAAACAAATCTTATCATGTTTTACTGGAATTAGATATTGGTTGAGTATTGACTCAAGTTGAGATCATATTGTGAAATTTAACATTGAAACAAGGTTGGTTATTGATGATTTCCCTTGTCGGTTTGTTATTGTTCTGTTGTTTGGGTAAGAAAGAGTGTACAGCACAAAGGGTGATGCCGTGTAATGTTTTATGAGTGAGTGATAATGCATGAAGGGTAATGTCATGCCATATTCTGTGAATGTTAATGCACGAAGGGTGATGCCGTGCCATATTCTATGAGTGTTAATGCACTAAGGGTGATATCGTGCCATGTTATGAGAGAGTTAATGCACGAAGGGTGATGTCGTGCCGTTTCCATTGTTTCTTATGGTAAGGACGAGAGTAAAAGCACGAAAGGTTATCTGTGCACATGCTTTACTATGTTATTACTTTCATTGGTGCAAAGCAGGATATTTACTACGTTTCTTTACTGTACAATTTTCAGGACTTGATATTTCCCTTCAACATGTTTTTCCCCTTCCCATTATTATCTGTTTGTTGTTATTTTCTCATGTATGAATTAACTGCACAGGTTCATGTTATTGTTGTGTACTAGTCTCGTCACTACTTTGCCGAGGTTAGGCTTGGCACTACCAGTACATGGGGTCGGTTGTGCTGATACTGTAATCTGCACTTTCTGTGCAGATTTTGGTACTGGACCTTGTTGATCAGAGTTGGGTTGCTACTTTTTGTCCATCAGAAGACCCAAGGTAGATCTACCGGCGTTCGCATACCCTGGAGTCCCCTTCCATTTGTCTTAGTTTCCTTGTTTTCTTGTATTTTGAGAACAGATGTATTTCCTTTAAACTAGTATTTATAGTAACTCTTAGAAGTTTGTGGATTATGACACCAGATTTTGGGTAGAGGTGTTGAGATATTTGAGTAATTATAACTTCCGCATTTTATTAACTCATTATGTTTTAAATTATTGTCATTTAGTGAATTTCTTAAAGACGTAGCGTATTTGGATTTTTATATGTTGGCTTGCCTAGCATTCGTTTGGTTAGAAAATAAACCATTGAGTTTGGGTTTCAGCTGATAATGTCTTTATTAAGAGCTCTACTAGATAAAGGTATTGAAGAAATCTTATTTATGATAGTGGAGGGCAATTCAAAAGAAATATTAGAGATATTCCACTCGTCCTTCTTAATAAGGTTTTTAATGGAAAGATTTTGATCATCCTTACTAAGAGGGTCATATATGGAATTTATAAGGGTATTTGAGTTGTAAATCCATTTGGAGGACCACATATTAATGTTGGAGTTAGTATAAGGGTGCCATAATATACCTTCGTTGCAAACTTTCTAGCCTTTGAGAATAACCTTCCAAATGAAAGAGGCGTTAATAATAGACTTTTTCTAGGCATACTTTCTAGAAATCAGTTGTGCCAAGGTGTAGTAGGGTTTTGCAAGAGTCTCCAGGTGAGGCTTGTCAGCAAGACCATGTTTTTGGATGCGGCTGAGTGTATACTAAGACCACCCTCAGCTTTTTCCCTTGTAACCATTTGCCAATTAACAAGATATAATTTTCTAGAAGAGTTAGTGGATCCCCAAATAAAATTCTTTTGTATTTTATCTATTTGTTTAAGGATTTTGGTTGGGTGTAACGTGTATTGCATAGAATGAGTAGGAATGACATTTAAGGTACTTGTGGACAATGTTGTGCTTCCAACCATATTTAAGAAAGAACATTTCCAATGGGACAGTCTAGTACGCAATTTATCTAATACAAATCTTTTGGTTTTGGAGGGTGATTTAGGATTGGGAAGCCAAGGTATTTACCAAACTCATAACTTGACTTTATGCCAAAAAGGTTTGTGAAATAAGAGGTAATTTCCTTGGGGCAAGTTTTTGGGAAGATAATTTTTGATTTTGAGTAATTTATGGAAAGCCCTTATTCATGACAAAAAAAAGTCCATGCATGATTTTATGCATTGACCCCTTTTTGGTTAGCCTTTCCCATTAGAGTAATATCATTCGTGAATAGTACATGAGAGAAAGAAGGTCTTCTCTGGTTTGTTTTAATAGGATCCCACCTTAATATGTCTATTTGATAGTTTATGAGCCTTGATAGTAGCTCAAGGTAAATGATGAAGGCATATGGAGATATAGGATCTCCTTGGCGTATACCCCGACTAGGACTGAAGAAGTAAGTTCTAGAACCATTTACCAGGATCCCCATAGAGCTTGTACTAATGCAATGCATAATTAATTTGATCATTTTTAAGGGAAATTTGAAAAATCTAAGAGTTCTATGGAAAAGACCATTCCAGTCTATCAAAAGCCTTCTCTAGGTCTATTTTAATTAACATATCAAAGTTGGAACGGAGGTTATTCATGATTTCCTGGATAATAATGGCATTGTCACTAGCTCTTTTGTTCTTTATAAAACTGGATTGGAGAGGACTAATGAGGTAAGGGAGTAATGGTTTGATCCTATTAGCTATGATTTTGGTAATGATCTTATAAGAAGTATTACATAGACCAATAGGTCTGAAATTTTTGAGATTATTAGCATTAGAAAATTTCAGTATGAGACATATAAAGGTTTCATTTATACCTATTGGCAAGGTTTGAGTTTCAAACACCTTATGACAATAATTAGTAACAGATTCGCCAATAACGTGCCAATATTTTTGATAGAAGAAGGGATGTATACCATCTGGACCTGGTGCTTTAAAGGGTTTAAAGGAAAAAATAGTGTTAGTAATTACTATATTTGATAGAGGCATATCAAGGCTAGTTAAGTCAACAGTGGTATGGCATGAAGGGTCTTTCAAGATGGAATTTTTATGGGTGATGAATTTCGAGATTTTAAAGGCATTTTGAAAGTAAGTGAGGGTATGATCTAGGATTAATTTGGGATCAGAAATCCAATCACCATTGTCATTTGTAAAATACATAATAGCATTACAACGTTTACGATCAGAGGACATTATGTGGTAGAATTTTGTGATTGCACCACCATCATTAAGCCCAGTAATTCTAGAGCGAAGTTTTCAGAAATTCTTGGTCCAATTTAAGAATGTTATTGTATTCAAGATGAAATTGAGATTCTAAGTCTTGTAAGAAAAAACTCATTTTATATGAATGAAAGATTGAGTTCCATTTAAACGAGCTAAAATTCTTTTTTCTTTTTAAAGATATATCCAAACATTTTATTTTTGCACTTGATCACAACATCTTTAAAGGATTTTTGAGCACTAACAAGGTCATTACTAGTCCAGCATTGCTTAACAATGTTGATGAATTCGGGGTGTCTATACCATATAGTCTCCAATCTAGATGGTTTACCATTATAATTCATATTTTTCGAGGTAAGATTGATTAGTAGGCGATTATGGTCAAAATAAGTTTTAGGTAGGTGTATAACCATAGCCTTAGGAAATAAGGACAACCAATCGTTATTAACAAAAATTCTATCAAGCCTTTCCATAATTAACCCTCTTGATTTTTTCCTATGATTAGACCAAGTATATTTGCTTCCCTTATATCCTAAATCCATAAGGTTACAATTGTTAATACTATTCTATAAGGAATTACTATGTTTACTATTAATGGGGTTCCCTCCAAGTTTGTCATTTGCACTAAAAGTATCGTTAAAATTACCTCCTAATAACCAAGGACCCTTTTAGTTACTATTAATATTTTCTATATTATGCCATAAATCACGTCTTTTTTCTAGTTTAGTACAACATAGATAGAGGAAAAAAGCCAAGTAGATTGAGTAGGAAGTACCTCAACAGTCACGTGGATTTCTTGATTCCTCTTAATAAAGTTGTGAAACTTTAACAATACTAGAATCCCACAAGATGACCATACCACCAGCTTATCCTTCAGAAGGAACCTCAATCATCTCCGAAAATGCAAATTTATTTAAGAGAGAAATATAATTTTTCATTCGAGATTCCAATAGTGTCACCATGTATGGCTTATGAGTATCAACCATTTCCCTAAAATTAATACGAAAGTTATAATTGTTACCACCCCGTATGTTTCAAATTATGATATTAGTTGGCTGATACATCATCGTTGCATGGTTGTTGGTTGAGCCATTCTCCATCCTTGCATGGAGTACTAGGTTCCTCCTTAGTGAGGGAAGCAGTATCATTGCATAGCTCCTAACTGTTGGATCATGTGGAGGCCTGATGTCCATCGAGCATTTGTATAGAGCCGAGGGCAACTGAGAATAAACCTCTTCTTTTGCATTTCCCTGAAGAGATACACCTTTACTTCGTTTAGGCTTAAAAATTGTATTATTTCCTCTGATCCCAGCAAGTTCATCTCTTTTGCATTCTCCACTTAGTGGTCTTCTGGTTCTGGAACATTGGGATAAGGTGTTGGAGGTGGTGCATGGTCCACTGGTGGTGTAGCATAGGCTTGATTGTATGCAGGGTTTTGAGATGCAACCTATAGCATGAAGATTGGATTCATGTTCAAGATCTCCCCTGGTGGGAAGAAGGAGATCCATTGACATGTTTTGTGGTTGTAGAGGGTTGAAATATGGAGGCAGGTTCCAATGGTTCCTCATTGCCTGGCTTGGCTTGCACTCATTATAGGGGATAGTGGGTGGAGAATATTGTTCAACCATACATGATTGAGGTAGTTGCCCATGGCCCTGTGCATCCCTTTGAATACTAGCTGGGCTAAGAAGTATGAATTTTGGAGAATGCTTACTATCTCCTGGACATCCAGGATCATGTTGAACGATATTGCATGGCCCATTAGAGCTTGCTCTATCCAGGACAACGGTTGGAGATCTTGAGGTACGGGTGGTTGAATGAAGAAGATCGTTTGGTTTCCTATCTGAGTGCTCAAGTTTGGTGGTGGATTGGCCATTGTGTGTGCTCGTGGTATTTTAGGATTTGGACAAGTCTGAATCTTCTCCGTTGGGATATTGATATTTTTGGCATAGTTATTGTCGGAGTATTGTTTTATATTATCTATAGGGACTAAGTTGATGGAAGGGGAAGGGTTTTGAGAAGTAGGTTTAGATAGAGTAGTAATGAATATTGGATCTATTTGCATGCTTTGATTGCTTGTGGAAGATGAGATTTTAAAAGGATTTGGAATATTGATAAGGGTAGGCACGTATTGCCCTTCATTGGTCATTTGTGCATCCAATATGTTATTATGAGACATGTATTGTGTGGCACCATCTTCATCCATACAGATAATATTATTATTTTTGGAGATATTAGGGGGTTAATTACAGGGTTTAGAGGGTCTTTAGTACACTGTTGGTGAGTATTATGAGAGCGATTAGCCTTGTTATTTTCGTTAATAGGTAGCTTAGATAATTACATGTTAGTTGAGCTAGCCTCCTTCATGGAGGACACGTAGTCATTAGTCTGGTTTTTTGAAGCCACGTCAGAAGTTTTACATCCTAAAATCATTTTTGAATTTATGATTTTTTTTATCCAATTCCATGGGCGGATTCTCCAAAGCAAGAAATTTGTTTTCCTGGTAACGTGCTTTTTTGTAGAAAGATCATTATCATAAGTGATGATTTTTGTTTTGAAATTGTTTTGGGTCCTAGGGAAGTTATAGCTGGTATTAGGGTATTGAGTAGACAACTTACCCGGTATTCCATGTGGTAGTTTATTGATTATACCTGTCTTTTGGATTGCCTCGTTCCCTCTCCCATTGACTCTCTTTTTCTTGGTAAAGTTAACTGTCTGCCACACTTCTCCACTAGTTTTCTAGGCATTGGTGCCTTTATTTGGTTGGGGAGATATATTGTTTGGCAGTATAGATTGCACAGTTGGCATGGCCTTTTTAATTTGGCATTTTGCAGCTACATGACCTAGCCTCCTACAATTTTTACAAAAAAGTTTCTCACCCTCATATTGGACATGTTGCTTGTGATTTCCAATATGGATAAAAGGAATAACCGGCTCCTCCAGTGGAAATTCTATACACAATCTTTGCATAACGACCCCTTAGGGTAGAGGATGTACAAGTATCTACTTTTAATAATTTCCCAATTGTATTACTAATTTTCTCTAGTATAATACCATTGTAGAACTCGGTTGTCAATTGTGGTAAGCGAACCCAAATAACTGTTAGTGAATTATCAGTTTTCGTTGCTATAAAATTTGGTTTCCACCTTTGGACTGAAAGGAAGTGACCAAATATAAATCATGGACCATAATGTAGTACCTTAAACATGTGTTCCTCACAATTGAATTTCGTAATATAGTAGTCTGTCCCTAGATCAATTAAATGAAAGTTCTTTGGGATTTTCCAAATTTCTTGTACTTTCCATTTAAGAAGATGGTGTTGAATTCATTTACCATGAAATTTGATAATGACTGAAAATTTTTATGGCTGATAGATGTGCTCTTATTCTTCCAATGAAAGATGAATTTGGTGACCCCCAATAGAGCTTGTATTTGAAGATGGAAGACTTGATCCTTGTGCTAGTGATGGATAGCCAGCAAAATAAGGGGTATGAACATTAATTAGTGTACCAAGCTCACCCGTTATTAATTTATCTTTGAAACTTGGACCAAGTTTACAAGGATTTATATTAGTAGATTTAGGGTCTATATCAGGTGGTTTGGGCAGGATTTGGCACGATTGTCTTGGATTTGACATAGCTACTGAAGTAGGTTAGGGAAAGTATAGAAGACCTTTCTTATTTAGTGAGAGGCAATAGAAATTTCTAGAGAGAGAATTTAGCAAAATACCTTTGCTTTTTCCTTAATTCTTTAATCTTCTGTTCAGTTGATACTCAAACTACTAGGACTATTGTAGATATATTAAAGTTATATGCAAAATGTTCTGGTCAAGTTATTAATATAGAAAAATCTGCCATTTATTTTAGTAAAAATACCATGGAGGCTGAGAAAGAGGATATTTTTTCAGTATTGGGACAAAGCCAAGGAAATCAAATGGGTATGTACCTTGGATTACCTACGGTGATAGGAAGATGTTAGGAAACAAATATTGAATTATATTAAGGATAGATTGCGTACTAAGATTAAAGAATGGAAAGGAATGTTTGTAAGTCCGACGTGGAAAGAGGTTATGCTAAAAGCAATTTTAACAGTTGTACCTACATATGCTTTATATTGTTTTTAACTTCCGGGTGGGTTATGTAAGGAAATTACTTCTATATTATCAAATTTTTGGTGGAGCCAAGGGTATGGAACAAAAAAATTACTTTGAGATATGGGATAAATTATGTGGACCTAAATATATAATGACCCAATCGGTCGTTTTGGGAATTTAAGTTCCGTTCAGCGGCATAAGATCTTGAGCAACTTCATATTATATGTATCGACTTATGTGCGTGGTTGAATTCAGTTATAGGATGTTTCAGAGTCGAATTGGAAGAAGGAATCTAGTTTTGGAAGCTTAAGCGGTGAGAATTTGACCGGAATTTGATTTTTATATAAACGGCTCCGGAATGAGTTTTCGATGATGTCAGTTGGTTTCTAAGGTGATTTTGGACTTTGTTGTGCGCTTGGCTTTGAATTTGGAGGTCTGTAGGGTAATTTGAGGCATTTCGGCGAAAGTTGGAAAAATTGAAGTTTGGAAAATGGAGAAGCTTGACCCATAGTTGACATTTTGATATCGGGGTCGGAATACAATTATGAGAGTTGGAACATCTCCGTCTTGTCATTTAGTACTTGTCTGCAAAATTTTGCATCATTTCGAGTTGATTTGATTGGTTTTGGCACGAGTTTTCCAAGTTGGATGATTTGGAAGTTCATAGTTCAATTCATGGCGCGATTTGCATTTTCGGTGTTGTTTGATATAATTTGAGACCCCGAGTGAGTCCGTGTTAGATTATAGAACTTGTTTGTGTATTTAGACGGGGCCTCGGGTGTGTTTCGGATGGGCTATGGGCCAATTTCCTCTATTTTTGGATTGATGGTTTCTGGTGTCTTGTGTCCTCTTTCGCGATCATGTAGTCCCAGCCGCGATCGCGTAGTGTCCTTATGATCTGCCCCATTCTTCTTCATCGCGTTTGCATAGTACCTTCGCGATCGCGAAAGTCTGTTTCCTTCTTCTTCGCGTTCGCAATCCCTCATTCGTGTTCACATAATAGAAATTAGGAGCTGGGGGTGGGTGGCTATTTCTTCTTCGCGTTCGCGTCAGTCACCCCACGTTCATGAAAACTTTTGTTTCTTACTCTTCGCGTTCACGTCCCTTAGCTCGTGTTTGCAATGGGCATTTCTTGGCAGCCTCATTTCTCTTCTTCGCGAACGCGAGCCTTTCTTCGTGTTCGCGATGCATAGTCACCTGGGCAGAATATATATTTTCCAAATCAAGGGTTAGACCATTATTATCATATTTTGACTTGTCGAGCTCGGTTTTGAGCAATTCTTTGTGGGGGTTTCAAGTAAATTTATTAGGTAAGTGTTCTTTATCTAGATTTTATTATATTTCATGATTTTTTTGTTTATTTTTATCATTTAGTTTGTGTTTTGAGGTGAGGAAAATGGTGGTTTTTGAATAAAGTTTTCAAAATGAAAATCATGATTTGAAGTGCGGAATGGTATTGAAATTTGATAATTTTTGTATGGTTGAACTCGTATAGGAATGGGTATTTCAGTTTCTGTAAAATTTGTCAGGTTCCGAGGTGTGGGCCCAGGGGTCGACTTTTGGACCGATTTTTGGATTTTGTTAAAGGTTGAGACTTTATGATCCGCAATAGTTTCTTATGAGTTTTATTAGTGCTTTGAAGTTATTTTGGTTAGATTTGAGCCATCCGGAGGTCTTTTCACCCGAGAAGTTCATTTTAGAGTATCGGTTTTTATTCTTTGAGGTAAGTATCTTGCCTAACCTTGTGGGGGGGGGGAGGGATTTTTCCTTAGGATTTGAGTCTTCTATGTTAATTGTAGTTCGTGCACGCGAGATGACGAGTGCTTGCTCGGACTTATTTGTAGAAAATTGGTCTTTTAGGATTCGTAGGTCCTTACATTCACTAAGTAGGAAGTTGTTCTTGATATGAATGAGTTTCCTATTTACTAGTTTCACCTCTACATGCTTAAATTAGAATTAATTGCTCTAGGATTCACTCTTATTGCCTATTTGACTCTTAATTGACTTAACTGAAGATTTTACCTCTTCTATTGACATGTTATCTTTTCATAACTGCTTATTTTTATTTAAAATTATCATCATCTCATCCTATAATTGTATAATCTTAATTGAGATTATGATTATCTTTCCGTTGTCTATCTTTAATTGAATTGTTGAATATTCTTCGTAATTGCCCAACCTTAAAAGAAGTCTAGATATCTCATATTTTAGTTGACTTGCCCTTATTTGGAACTATTTGACTCCTGTTAGTTTTACTTGTTGCTGAACTGTATATTGTGGAATCGTTGTAGCATATTAGTCCTTTCCTTGTTGAGTTGTTCTCTTTACACCTAGCATTCTTTACTCTGGTTATTCCTTGAGAATGATTTCTACTGTTTCTTTGTGATTTAAAGTACTTGAGTTGATTCACTTGTCGTACTTTGTATTATTGTCATTGTTGTTGTTATACTTGTTGTGGTGATGCACGAGGTTTCTACCATGCTGTAACTGTTATCTCTGTTGGTTGCACTGCACATTTACTTTGGGACTACGGAATGGTATTCTGGGAAATCCCCCATGTTCTGCATATTTACTTTGGGACTATAGAACAGTATTTCGGGAGATCTCCCTGCACTACATATTTATTTTGGAACTACAGAACGGTATTCCAGGAGATCCCCGTGCACATTTACATTTGGGACTACGGGGCGGTATCCTGGGAGATCCCTTGTTGTTATATCTGTGTTCTGAGTTGTTGATCTTCTATGCTTACATTCTTGTAAACATTCTATGTGATGTCCGTTCTTTTCCTTATACTTACTAGCATGTATGAACTATATTAAGGCACTTGCACAGGTATACACATAGCTAAGCACCCTTATCGGATAGAGAATTTCTTGATATTGCTGATTATAGACTCACACCCTTGCTTACTTGCCTTCCATTTGAGAATGGCTCTATTTGGCACGTGAGTCGTCAGTGCGGTTATGAGGTGTGATAAGGGCATAGGATGCCAAGTGTTAGTGTAATGACCCGATCGGTCATTACAAGAGTTTTAGCCCCATTTCTACTCCATTTTGTGTGGTTCAGCTCTTTTATGGTGTTTTAAGTTGATTGGCTCGGGTTCGAAATGATTGTAGAGAGAAATAAGACACTTAGTCTTTTAAGTCGACCTTTTAGTTGGAAAAGTCAACCAGAAGTTGGCTTGTGGATAAACTATCTTGGAATTTGGTTTTTATGATTTTGATAGCTTCAGGAGGTGATTTGGGACTTAGGAGCATGATCGAAATGTGTTTTGGAGGTCTAGAGTATATTTAGGCTTGAATTAGCGAAATTGAAATTTTGGCGTTTTTCGGTTGATAGGGAAGATTTCGATATGGGAGTCGAAATGGAATTCCGAAGGTGGGATAGGATCGTTGTCTCATTTTGACGTGTGTACAAAATTTCAGGTCATTCAGACGAGGTGTGATAGACTTTTTGATCGAAACTGTAATTCAGAAGTTTTTGGAGTTCTTAGGCTTGAATCTGTGGTTGATTTAATGTTTTGATATTGTTTTGAGTGTTCCCAAGGTTGGAACAAGTTTGAATGATGATATGGGATATGTTGGCATGTTTGGTTGGGGTCCCGAGGGCCTCGGGTGAGTTTCAGGTGGTTAAACGGATCAAGTTCATGTTTGAAAAGTTGGAGATTTTCTGGTTTCAGTTGCAGGCATTTTTGTTCTTCGTGATCGCGTATGAGTGTTCACGATCGCGTAGCTCAGTTGGGCAGGGGTGAAAAATTGTTCTATGCGATCGTAGAGGCCAGGTCGCGATCGCAGTTGGTTGAGAGATTGTGCTTCGCGAACGCATGGTCAATGTCGCGTTTGCGTGAGAGAGAAGGAGCTTGTGAGAGGAGTATAGGATTGTTCTATGCGACCGCATGGGCGAGGCCGCAATCACGGAAGGTAGCCAAGGCAGTACTACACGATCGCGTGGTGTGTTATATGATCGCGTAGGGTTAAAATGAGGGTAGTCAGATTTGTGCTTCACGATCGTGAGGCCTTTTCCCCGATCACGATTAAGGAATTTAAATTGTTGGGCAGCATGTTTAAAAGGCCATTTTCGCGATTTTTGGCCGTAGTTCACCATTTTTGAGTCGGTTTTGGAGCTTCTTAAGGGAGATTGAAGAGGGAATTCAAGAGAACTTCTTTGAGTTAAAATTTATGGACTTAATACTCGATCCTATTGTGAATTATACCTAATTAAACATGAAATTTGGGGATTTGAAGCCTAAAATTTTGGGAGTTAGGGCTTGGAAATTGGAGAACTTATTAATCTAAAGATTTAAGGGGTCATTTGTGGTCGTATTTTGGTATTCTTGGTATGTATAAACTCGTGAGAGTTTAAGGATTCTAGTTTTATGATTTTTATCGGAATCCGAAATGTGGGCCCGGGGGTCGGGTTTTGACCAATTTCGGGATTTTGATGTAGTTTGATTATTTTCGAGTGGTTTTTGTCCTCTTAGCATATGTTGATGGTTATATAGTGATTTTGGTTATATTCGGGGCAATTGGAGGCTGAATCAAGAGGCAAGGGCATCGGGCTAGGGTTTGGCTTGGCTTGAGGTAAGTAACACTTCCAAACTTGGTTCTGAGGGTTCGAAACCCCAAACTATGTGTTCTATGATTGCTATTGAGGTGACTCAAATGCCAAGTGACGGGCGTGCGGGCATGCGGGTGTGCACCGTGACGAATGCGGCCTGGATCATTCCATGGCGCCGCTTAGTGACTCTTTTATGTTGATATCTGTGTTGTAATTATGTGGTTAAGTTAATGAGATGCAAATTATGCTAATTATTATGTTAAGGCTCACGCCAACACTATTGTGACCCGAGAGGTCATTTCTTGTTGTCATATCATTAGCTTCATTTATAATCTATACTCAGTCATGTTCATGCATATTATATCATGCCTCAGTCACAATTATTGGTATTTGACATATCATATCATTGTTCAGGCTAGTATCATGATATTTTGAGCCCGTGTTTGTGTGAGACTGGAGGTATTGACTGAGTGAGGCTGAGAGCCTGATATTGATTGACAGTATGGGATCGGGCTACACACCACAGCGAGATATTAATCATGGCTTCACTGGCATTGATATAGCGCTTGGGATCAGAGAAGCCCCTCCGGAGTCTTTACACCCCTAGTGAGCGCAGTTGATGATATTGAGAGATGGATATTCCCTGGACATGGATCTTGTCCGAAGTATTGGTATGGAGATGGATCTTATCCATGAGGCTGGATTGGCCTATTCCTCGGTACTAGAGACTAATAGTCTGTGATGTATATATATATTTCTGGGATGGATCTTCCCTGGGCCTTGTGAGCCATATACGGTACTGAGTGGTTGTGAGGTAGTTATTATTATTACCAGGAGATGGATCTTCTCCGTAGGCTGGATTGGCCTTCCTCAATACTGAGTGACTGCTGTCAAAGATGTATATATATACGGGATGGATCTTCCCTAGGTCGTACATGCCATATACAGTATTGAGTGGATGAGCATCGAGTTATTGGGCAGATGAGGTACTTGGCATAGTGCATTTCGTACAGTATGTGCATTGACATGTAGATGTAGCGGAGTTATACTCCTTTATCATGTTCATACTTGCTCTATTTCCCTGTTATGAGCTATTTAATTAACTGACAGCATGCCTACTTTCCTGCACGATATTCCTATTTATATTATGAAGAGGTTGAGTTCGTCACTACTTCTCAGTCCATAGTTTTGACTTGTTACTTACTGAGTTGGTTTACTCACGTTACCCTCTACACCTTGTGTGCAGATCCAGGTATCTATGATCCCAGTAGTAGTCGTTGATCGAGGTCGTAGGATGTGGAGTATCTGCATGGCTTTCGCAGGCCTTGGCTCTCCTTCTCACTTCCAGTTGTATTTTTCTGTTGGTTCTTAGACACTTTGATAGACTATGTATTTACCTTAGACTCTCATGACCTCAGTGACACCGTGGTTTTGGGATGATTGTATTGTAATATGAATCTTTCTCTTATGTCTTAAACGATTTGTTTTAAAAATGATAAAAGTTTTCCGCAAATGATTTTTAATATTTATATTGTGGTATTGGATTGTGTTGGTTTGAGCCTGGTCTAGTTCCTTGATAGGCGCCATCACGACAGGTTGAGTTTTGGGCTGTGACAAGTTGGTATCAGAGCCTAGGTTACATAGGTCTTACGAGTCATGAGCGGGTTTAGTAGAGTCTCGCGGATCGGTACGGAGACGTCTGTACTTATCTTCGAGAGGCTGTAGAACCTTTAGGAAATAAACTTCACATTCTTGAATTCCTATCGTACGACATTGATTCAGCTTGAAGCTTAACTCCTTGAATTCCTTCCATGCATTCGTGTGCGCGCATGAGCGCTCGGTATCAGCTGTGCATCGACGGCTAGTGATTCCCTGATCGAAGGGCAAGATGTGATTTATGTGTGTTGATATTGGGCCAGTCTGGAGGACTTGAGGACGAGTTTTGCCTATAGCTTGAGCGCTGAGGGATTGATTGTGTGGGCACATGCTTCTGGAATTATATGTTCGGTAGTGTCCCTATTAGTGGAAGTGATGATCGAATGACTATATGATGAGTATGATATGACTGCGAGATGTGTTCATATGATTTGAATGTGATGAAAAGGGTCTGCTTGAGGGTAGGAAAAACTATTTGGTACTTGATTTCCATCGTGATTTGATGTATGGACCGAGTTAGGATGTATTGAAGGATCTTTTCGTGTTGTAAGTTAGGAAGTGAGGTGGATTTTATGTCACGATTTGAGTTCAGAATCAGGAAGATTAAGTGATTGTGTGATGTTTATGACGGTGGAAGGGTATAAAGAGATGTTAGTTTGAGGCGAAGCAGGTGGGTTATCTCCTGCGGAGTGTGCTGAAGTTGTGTGATCCCTATGTTGTTTTGTAGCGGGATCTCTATTACCAAGGAAATATATGTGTTGCAATTTGAATTCGTATCGCTTGATAGTGGGCTTGTCTGTTACGAGGATGAATACGAGAATTGCAGATGATTTAAAGTACTAGAGGGTTTGTGTTGCACGAGCTCATGCAGGATTTAGTTTAATCTCACCACAGTATTATGGCAGTAGTAGAGTATGGTCATTTTGAGTTCTATGTGTTTTTATCTATGGCTTTGAGCCAAATTGGGGAGTCCGCTATTGATTAGTTGATTGCATGGCTATGTGTTGTATTGGTGTCAGTTTGAGGTATAGTGAATCAGTCGTGGCTTGCAGGGGTTGAGATCGAGGATAGCTTGAGTAATGGAAATTTTAATAAAGGTTATGTCATGCTTTATGGGTGAATGAAAATCACGGAATGACTTGAGTTGTTATTGTTGAAGTATGTACGGTGCATAGAGTAGGAATTTATTCTGGTGCATTAAGGTGGGGTTACTTCCATAGATGTTGTCGTTCTCATGGGGCACAGGTCGTTCAGTTGGTTTGATCAATGTAATTGAAACCTGAGTAGAGTGGATGACTCCCAAGAATGGTTTAATGGATTCAAGACTTATATGTGATAATTGGAGATCTTCAGCAGGTGTATTTGGCTAGGAACTGAGGTTTGCATTGTAGGGTGTTAAGACTGTGGCATTTCTATAGCATTATGAATTCTACCCATCAATATCAAGAAGGCAAAGGCAATGGCCTTAGATTCGCAGGAAGTCTCTTCAGGCTAAGCATTTTGAAAGTGGTACTTTTGGGAATATTTAAGAGAGTATTCAGCGGCTTATGAGCCTTGGACGGTGCGGTTTCATGCTTGAGTCTCGTGTGGTAAGCCTGGGTTGAGGATTGTGGTATTATGACAATGGGAAATATCAATTTGAAGGAAATTTGAAGTAACTTGGATAAATAGGACAGCTTGGTAGTAAGTCGGATCGACATGGTAAGGGATATGATTAGTTCTTTGGGTGCTTATGAGGTAATGAGTTTCTACAGATGTTTCGCGGCAATGCTCTTGGTTTTTTTGGTGACTCGCATAGCTTGGTTGAGTTAGAAGGATTCAGTCCTGACGGTTCGGTTTTGTGCAAATGGAATTCAAAGAGTTCGTGATGGTTTCTACCACGGTTAGAGATGTATAATTTCTACTAGCGAGAGGAGCATGTGATGTATATCCATTTTCTTCTAGATTGGATCGGATGGGAAAGTTCTTGGCTAGTGAAGTACGCAGTTGCTTGTGACTCAGAATGGATTATGAAGTTCTCATATTTGTCATAGGACGGCATTGTATATGCAGTATGTTGTGTACGGTTGAGATGGGTATCTGAGAGGTTACGGTTTAGTTCTGAAAGGAAGGTCATAAATTCTTAGGCAGCACGAGCAGTTTCAGATGAATAGGCAAATGATATTACGAATTGTGCGGCTTGATGAGGGTAAACATTTTAGAAAGGGCAATGTGTTGAGTTAAGGGTACTTTATTGGTTAGACTACTGATATTCAAGTTTCTTGGTGGCACAGAAGAGTTATAGGAGTATCCCTCATGGAATGATTAGGTATTAGAGATGTGGTACATATTCGAGCGGTGGAGTTGGGTCAGATATAGTGATCGTATGCTTTATGGATTTAGGGACTGGGAGTTCTCAGAAGCGGGTTATGTTGTGGTTGTGAACCACATATATCGGCCCTGTGTGGTATCTATCGGGGTTTGGAGACCCGAGTGGATCTTTGTTGCTTAGTATGATGAATTTTGATTTGATATTGGGTATGGATTGGTTGTCTCTGTGTCGTGCTATTCGGGACGTTGGCTATGCTGGGGGCGCCACGAATTAAATGGCAAGGTTCGACGGGTTGAGTTCTTAGTGCAGTGATTTCACTTTTGAAGACCCAGTTGATGGTTGGGAAGGGCTGTCTTTCTTATTTGGCCTTTGTGAGGAATGTCAGTACAGAGACTCCTATCATTGATTTGGTTCTGGTGGTGAGGGATTTTTCCAGATGTGTTTCCTGTTGTTGGGCGTGCTGCTGGACAGGATTGTTGATTTCGGTATTGATTTGGTGGTCGGGCGCCGTATTGTATGGAACCAGCGGCGTTAAAGAAGTTGAAGGAGCAGCTTTAGGAACTCCTTTGTATGCGGTGAAATCAAGGGGATCTATTTCTTGCCGTTAAGGTACATTCGGGAAGTCATATCAGTGTCTCGAGTCTGCAGGATTACGATCAAGCTCCCTCCCTCGAGGTTCATCTGCGACCCAACAAAGATTCCGAGGATAGGGAATTTGTCCGCGACACAACAAAGGTTCTAAGGACGGGGGATTCCCGAGGTGAGTAGCTAGAATCAACAAACACTAGTACCATGCCTAGCCGTCCCATCCCCGTATCTTTACATTCAATGCACTCTGTACTATATGGTATTTCATCTCCTATAAAAAGGGAATCCATGCCACTTTGTAAAGGGTTGATGTTGCTCCATTTCTCCACAAGTGCAATAATATCTCTCTCTCTCTTTTCTTTCTAACTTGCTCGTTCTCGCTGGCCCTAGGCCACTTTAATATTTATCTCTTTCTTACTTGTTCTTCATTCTATCGCTTGGTATTGGCCATATTGAGCTTTGTTTGATCATAATTTAGCTGTTATCCCATTCCCGGCTATCTCTGATAGCTCGAGCTCGACCCCGAGGTCCCCATCGACCAATCCTATATCTGGGCAGCAGGCCCCTCGGTGTGATTACTGCCACGTTTTAGCTTGCATTTCATCATTAAACTCCGTATTCTTAGCATCATCTGCTCTAACAACTAACATAAAAATAGATCACGTATTTTTAGAATCACATTTACAAATTTAATTGTTGTTACCATTTTCACGGTAAACGGTTTGGCGCCCACCGTGGAGCTAAAAATAACAGTGATTATTTTCTTGCTGGTTTCATTGCACAAATGCGAGTTATCTTTTAGGTCAAAATATCTTGCTCGGTAAACAGATTTGAGAACGACTACCTAGAAAATCACAGCGAAAATAGTGTGGCTATTCCAGTGGTTGGCGCGATGCCACAGAACCCCGATAACGCATCTGGGCCGATTTCAGCGCATGCAGGTTCACAAGGCGTGCAGCAGGTTGACGAAGCCTTGCACACCGATGGGAGCATACAGTATATCAACCGACAAGAAGCCCAACAAACCCCGACTTGGGAAACACATGGAGTTAGTCTTTACGATATTTTTAAAATGTTGCAGGCACAACAGTTGGCCATCACTCAGTTGCAAAGCCATCCGAAGACTCCCAGCGCAGTAGTGCCGGAAACAGCTCCTCGCGCTGAATGAACACTTGAGAGATCAAGCAACAATGGATTGGTAACAGACCCTGCCATAGAGAAGATGCTTGGGGATCTCTCCAAGAGGAACGACTCAGGTTCGTGGAAGTTCATGCAACAGTCGTCCCCCGAGGAAGCGGTCCCGGAACCCATTTCACGGAAGTCTAGAATGCCAGAACTCCCTAAGTACGACAAGACCTCGGATCCTGATGAGCACACCACCGCTTACACGTGTGTGGGAATAAGTAGCGACCTTCAAGATGATGAGTTCGAGCCCGTCTCGTTGAAAAAGTTTGGGGAAACACTCTCAAAAAGAACCATGATGTGGCGCCATAGCCTAGCACCTGAACTCATGAACTAGCTTACCATACCAGCAGATTCCTCCGCAATGGCACACGCCGATGCCATCAAAGCAGCAACAGGAGA
Organism: Nicotiana sylvestris; assembly: GCF_000393655.2. NCBI lineage: Eukaryota > Viridiplantae > Streptophyta > Magnoliopsida > Solanales > Solanaceae > Nicotiana > Nicotiana sylvestris. The sequence goes on from NC_091068.1 coordinate 110,506,763, forward strand.
GGCTGACACATCCGAGGCCGAACAAAGGGAGAAAGAAATGCCACGGGAAGTCGCACCTTATTCCCTGATAGAACAAACAAGATCGCCCCTGGTTTTGGATGGCTGGGCAATATAGCCCTTCGCCCGAAGCCTAAACGAATCATGCCCGACGACTTCGGGGCATTTCAAACGAAGCTTGATCAGATACCTAGCTGAGATCTGGTCGGATGCTCGTACCCGGCATCAGCCACGAATCAGGACCGTGGATGACCATCCAGGAGCATACTCGGGCTCGGTATACCCAAGAAGGCTTCCGGCAAAGAAACTAACGCCAAAGAGGTGGAGGTACCGTCCATGCGCCGCGGATAGGAGGAACGCCCGAAGATGCAGTCTACCTCGCAACGAGCGGGAAAGATCTCGAGGGCAACATCCTCAAGGAATCTTCAGCAGAGCCAGATTCGGCAAGGCATGGCCGGCAGGGGCACTTGCCCATCAGAGTATGATCTCAGCATTGCTATACCGAACATCGGGATCACCATAAGCGAAACCAGGGACGCCAAAACGCCTCAGACCTATTCGACCGAATCCCCCTCGAGGAAACCACAACCTAGCGCGGGAACCGCATGTTGTGCACGACCATAGGGTCAAAAATGGCCACCAGCTCAGGAGGAAAACAACTGTGCTACTCAATAAAAATTATCGTCGATCACTGTCGAGCGATCAGGCTCGAATTCGGCCCAAAGGGAGGAAGGCAACCAGGAAAAACAAAGCAAAGGAACCGCGACGTATTTCCACGATAGTGGAAAAGTGGAAGCACCCTCCAAGGATTCATAAAAATGGAAAGTAAAAATGTTCGTCGTCGGGGAAAAACGGGTCCAGGGATATATTCCAGAGGACGCCCTTACATCCGGCAAAAAAAGGACTGAGACTTCACCTCGGCCTCACACTCACGCATTAGTAACCCTCTCCCTCGTTTGATCTATTTCAAATAAAACATGTGCTCATGAATTTAGGTGGTTCAATCAACACATCAACATTGTCAGGTCGAGGTTAATACCGCTGCTTGAACCGCCGGGCCAAAACACAACCACCTCTCGATACAGCTCGTCTAAGCCCGGACTGGAACGCCGAGTTCTATACCATCAAAAAAGGCGCAAGGCACGAACGTCTTGTTTAGATGGCCGCAGGCACACCGCCCGGAGACAGCGCCGACCCCACTTCGTCAAAAGAATGAAATCCCATACAAGGAGTGGAATTAAAATCGTCGATTGGTAGCGATACACGATGAGGGTAAATTCCTCACCATGTGACGCATATCCGGCATCAATACCTCCACCCTCGAAAGGATCAAAAGGTAAGCAAACCACATCTTCGGCCAAGCCTGATTAAACACAGCGGAGGGTTGTATTAGGGCTCACACCGCGAAACAGCAGAAACGTCGCCTACACATCCCGCGGTAAGAAAGAACTGCTCCATTCCTTGGCTTTTTTCCACTAAACTGTATGCAGACAATCGACCGGGACATTCGGAAGTTCTAAATCCACCCAGAGATCCCAAGGCCTTAGCAGGACCCGACGCGCTTTTTTCCCTCAGTCTGGCTTCCTCCTCGAAAAGGGTCTCGCCAAAAATATTATTAGCGGAACAACGTACCCCTAGAGGAGGATACGATAAGATCACAGGCCTCCTTCTGCAATCAAACGACAAGCGATGATCTATTTTTAAGGGCGTCATCCCCTCGGAAGGACCGAGGAATGGCAAACTAAGTTTTAATAGGAAATCATGTACCCGGATCAAATGGTCCCAAGAGCCGCGCCCGCGCGGGCCGAGCTCACAACAATGAAACGATATGTGTTTACGCCAAGCAATAAAAGAATATCTTTTTAGCATCTCATACGCCAAACAAGGAAATATCAGTATACTCTCGGAAAGGACTCCTCCACCGAATGCATCCCGAAATACTCGGAGACTTAGCGTCAATAATTTGGCACCCGCACGACCCCAGGGTCGGAACTCCAGCTCACAAAGCCCTAGCAAGGAAACTCCGAGCTCACGAAAAGTGGCCTTCGAGCCTAAACAAACTCAATGACTCAGAGACTATTATTAATCGCCATGCACTGGAAAACCCGAAACTGTAAGACCCTGAACGGGCAGACTCGGCGTAACTAGATCTATTCTACATTACAACAAAAACTATAAGACCTCAACAGGCATGACAAACTGTAAGATCTCAACAGGTATGAAAATCAAAATCCCGAAGTTTAAGCTATACATCGCATTTGTAAGAATCCCGAAAGGTTATACCCTCGGTGTAGACGCCTAAACTATCAGTCGAGATCAAAAATGGCTCCGGCCAAACACATATGACTACGGTCTAAGCGGCTGATACAGCTAAATTAACGTGACTCGAGGATGCCCGACCGTTGCTAAACAAAATCGCACGCCACTACTTCAAATATACTTCGGAAAAAACCGGTTAAAATAGGCTTCCCTTAATAGGAAAACGAGATTCGACCATGTCAGCTCCAAATCACAAGGCTTCGACCTACCCAGCCTACGAGCTATGAACCTTCCGAGGTGCTCGAACACCACCGCTAACGACTTGAAATCGAGATTCTTACAGAACCGACGATGGGTTAGGCAAAATCATTTCAAAAGAGCTTAACGAGCAAAAAACGAAGCCTATAAAAAGCCCACGCGCAAAAAGCATAAGAGCCATTGTCACCAGCCAAACGAGCCTCCGAGCCTCATATTAAACGGTCTCAAAGTCCCAATAGCGTAAGAGCCATTGTCGCCAGCTTGCAAATTGAAAACTTGAAGATTAAAATGAGCTCGAATCATAACCTGATTTGGAGACCAGATCCAAAATAGTTAACTACACATGCCTAAGGGCCACATATATAGAAGGTTTCTTCGACCCGAGGCGTAAGAGACACTATCTCCAGCCCATACAAACGCAAAACTTGAGGGTAAATTAAGCTCGAGTCGAATCCCGACTCGGAGATTGAACCCGAAGACGGTTAAAGCACGCAAGCCTAAGGGCAAGTCCGAGATCAAATCGACCCAATTGGAACTCCAACAAGCAGAAATACAGAAGATACAAATTGTGGGGTTCCCCCTCTTATTTCTACATATTGACGATGGAGCGCAATCTTAGCCTATGACATATAATGAAAGCTATATACACAACAAAGAAGGCAAGGAATAGACATTTCCCCCTTTTTCTGGCAGCTATGGCCTGATGATCTCCTCCTCATCGGACAGTAGGAACTTGGCATCATACTCCTCTCCTTTGGCTTGCTCGATCTCCCCCGAGAGATCAAAGCCCTTGGCATGAATATCCTCGAGGATTTCCCTTTGGGATCTGCACCTCACATACTCCTTGCTATTGTTTGCACGATCGAGGGTCTCCTTCAGCTCAGTTTTAGCAGCGGCAACACTTCTTGAATAAGTTGCCATTTTCTGTCCCGCCCTGGTATTATTCATCACAACCACGACCCGAACATTCACCATCTTGGTTTTCGCCCTCGAAAACTCGGAGTGGGCATTCACATGCGCCTACAGCTAGGCGAATTCGCGTTTGGCTTTGCCAACCTTGCCCTAGAGTTGTTCCAGCTCATCCGCCTTATCCTTCAACTGAAATAGCAAAACATCAAGGCGGCGAGACAAAAAGGGAATACAGGCTAGAGTGAAATGCATGGTACCTGTTTCTCCAAGAGGGTCGTAAAGAGACGAGCTCGCTTTCCTTTTCCGCAAAAAGACATTTGAGGGATTTCTCCCTATCTCGAGCCTCTCACAACAGGGCTTCGCAATGGAGCAGTTCAGCTTTGAGCCTATCAAAGGCATGAGAAAGAGAGCCAGGTAAATAACAAAAAAAGGGAGGAGCACCGGGCCAGAACATCCTTACAGCAGCCGAAACTCACCATAAGGCCAAAACGCTGAGCCTCGCCGAAGGCCGAAGCAATGTCCGATGGTGCATCAATCCCGGAAGGTTGCCGGTCGGCCGAATTGCTTCCCCTTAACCGCTGTGAAGAAGTCGCCTCACTAAAAGCCTTCTCGCACCTTGGAGCATCTTTCCTTTTACCCGCGCTCCTTAACCCCGGGGCCAGCAGTCTCTCCTCCTCCCTCGGGGAACTCGGCCTTACTTTGAAAGGATTCCCGACACCTGTAGCAGATAAATTAGATGAGCTGGCAAGAAGGAAGCCATATCTTAGGGGGGCAGAACGCCAGGCACCTACCATGATGCTTCGCCTCATATCTCCCTTTTGATAGATCTTGCCACCGGCGCCTATCGTAAATCGAGCAAGCTGCTAGCTTATAAGATCATTCAGCTAAATCGGGGACCTCTCCGAGCAACTAATGAGTTGCTATAAACAAAGAACAGGAAGATATCATTACGGGGCCAACCTTATATTGAGATAAAGGCAGTTCAAATGGAGCACTTACGTGTGAAGGTCCATTTCTCAGGAACGGCAAAAACTCTCCAGGGATAACATCAGTCGTTCGGATTCGAATAAACCGATTCATCCATCCACGGTCCTCATCCTCCTCGCTGCCGATTACAGGAGCTCGGGTGGATCTACGCTGAAGAGTAATCAGGCCCCGATAGCGTAATGACTGGTTCAACCCCAGGAGGTGGCTGAGGGTGAATTCTATCCCGGCCTTGTCAGCAAATTATCTCATCAACTTCACTATTCTCCAAAGAAAGGGATGAACCTGCGCCAACGTTACTTGATATCTTCTACAAAAATCAAGCACGACCCGGTCCGGGGAACCCAGCGCAAGAACGTGAATATACACACTCAAAAATCCCTCAACATATGTCATGACACTCTCCTCGTGGGAAGGTGCTTGCAAAATCGCGCCTTCCCCCCATCCGCATTCTTTTCTGATCATCTCGATATTTTTCTCCCTCACCGATGAAATAATCCTCGACACATGCTCTCGATGGCCCGAAACATTAGGAGGCATCTCCGATGTTACAGCCCTCCTCAAGTCAGGGCACCCTGGGCCTCGCTCTCCCGACATCGGAGGTGAGTCGCTGGTACCGACCAAAGGAGGAGCACAAGACGGACTCCCCTTCGTTCGAGGATCAGGCTTCGAAGCAGCGGTAATGACTACGGCAGAATAGGGGGAAGAAGATGAGGATCTAGGAAAAAAAAATTGAAACAGGGAAGCAAATATATAGAGGCAAAGCGACAACTGCTCGTTTGCCTAAGAGGGCCAATTAATTCTAGTTGCGTTAACGTCACCCTCTCCTAGGGGAGTGTACTGGCAGAATCACCCCGGCTCCCACATGACTCATACAATTATGGGATATCGGGAGATCCCCGATGTCATAAAATCGGTTCGGGAGGAGCTATCAATTTAACCTCGGGACGTGGCTAGTCTCGGGGCTCCGATTTGTCCAAAAAAGGCCCCAAAGGGCCGATGCCGGAACGCAAAAGCAAAAAAGCAAGGAGAAGGGCTAGCAGAATGAAAGCTCCTTTTATACATTGACAAAAAGGAAAAAAATGTCTTTACACTATCTGTTTCTTAGCGGAGGGGCAGCATACGAAGCAAAAAGGAAGGCATACAAAAAGGACTCGGAGACTACTCGTCGTCACTATCGTCTTCGCCCTTATCAGGGGAAATCAAGAGTGTCAATCTTCCCTCCGCTACATGGCCCTCCTTGAGATCAGCTGACAGGTCGATGCCTCTAGCCCCGAGTTCTTCCAGGGTCTCCCTCTTCGCCTTCGCTTTGGCATGCTCGATAGCTTGGATTAGTTTCTGCTCAGCTGCCAGGGATATGTCATGAACCATTGTATGCGCTGTGGTCGCATCCTCCCAATAAGTGGCAGCATCTCATTCGGCCTCGGACTTAACTGCGGCCAAAGCAACAATCTCCCTGCGAGTGTCCGTGAGAAGATCACAGGATGTCACCAATTCCCCGGCCGCTATCTCATTTCGCTCTCTCAGCCCAGAGATCTCCGCTTTCAACTGACTAATATGCGAGCCACTCTACTCGACCTACGGGAAAAGGGCAAGTCAATGAATATATGAATCTAAAATATATGTGAATACAAGGTAAAAGGTCAGGTAAGAGCAAGGCAAAATACCTGAGCAACAAGATTGGCCTTCTCCCGGAGCACCATCTCCAAAGCGACCCAAAGCACTCCCAGCTTTTTATCTCCCCGGGCAGAGCGAGCCTCCAAATCCTGTAGCTTCGAAGCAATTTTCTTACGCTCCTTTTCATGAAAAGAAAGTTCCCTGCGGAGCTGAAGGATGGCATGGTCATACATCTCCCAACACTGTGGCACAACGAAAAAGTTAGAAAGACAACGAATGACGCCTAAGATCGAAAGAAATACGCGAGGAATGACTATCACCTGCTGCATTGACTTCTCTGCCACTTTAACGGCGCCAAAAATATCAAGATCAGCTCTGTCGATTACGACATAAAAATGTTGGCAATAAAGTCTCCCCCTTTGGGAGGAGTCCCAGCTGTGGCGCCGATCATCCCTTGGGCATCCCTTAGTTCCCCTGATGAAACTGGAAAGTTCAAAATAAAGTCGTTCGGTTTGTTGATTTCTCCAACTGGCAACCCACGTTCTTGGAAGGCCCTAAGCTCTGATCCCTCAGGATCAATGCCACCGATCCTCCTAGAAGAAGCTACACAGAATCTAGTTGTACGATTCGAAGCTACATCAACATCCTCTTCAAGGACCCCTGGCCCACGAGCCCGGCTGGAGCCAGCCGTTCCGGACTCAGCAGGTTTCTATCGGGGCGCCTGCAAGTCTCTCGCACTAGACCTTGTTCTACTCCTTAACGGGCTTCCATCATCTTTCTCCCCTTCGATATCAGGATTCGACCCCGAGGTTAGAGCAGCAGTCCCACCAGTGTCTCGGCGCTCGGGTGACCTAGTTTTCTTTGACACATGATGGGCAATGGCTGCCCTGCTTTTTCTCTTCTTGTTCGTGCCAGGATCCAAGGCCCCTGCTTCACCATCAGGGGGCGGCCTCATCTGCTTATTCTCGCCAAGAACTATGCCAGCACAATAACCGCGATACACTTTCGCTAAGGGCTTAGAAGGAAACACAAAATATGAAGCATAGGCGTTAAAGGAATCTCACCATGATTCTTGGCCACCCAATGCTTATTAGCCAGGATGGTCCAAGTTTGAACGTGGTACGAGAATTTCTTGCTCAACCGCTTGATGCATCCCGACAAATCTGGGACCACCTCCGGATGCCAAGTAGCGGCTACAGAAAGCACAAAGAGATTATTATGACAAACGAAAGAGTAGTCAAAAAAAGTAGCTAAGGGGAAAATCGCTTACGTCGGGCATTCCACCAGTCAGGAAAGGGCATTCTCCAGGTCGGGATGATATCCGGGTCCTCACTCGGATAAACCTACTCATCTATCCTCGGTCTTTCCCCTCGTCAACACTCGTGAAAAAAGATTTTTTGGATCGATCACGGAGCTTGATTAAGCCTCGATACAGTCGAAGGCTATACATTCTGATCAAAAGACTAAGGGTAAAAACCTCATCTTCAACCCCATCGGTGAAATGTCGAAGCATCAACACTATCCTCCAAAAGGAAGGGTAGACTGACCAAGTGTCACCTGGTATCGGTCGCAGAAGTCAAGAATAACCGGGTCGATTTCTAGGGGAGGAGACTCGACGGATTTATTAGGACCTAGGGTGAATGGGTAAGTGTATACATAAAGGAAGCCAGCCTTTAAGTCAATAAAATTATCGTCGGGATCGGGAATCTCCACCTCCACTACCTTGCTCCATCAACAATCCTCCCTCACTTTGCTAACATCGGTCACAACGCCAACGTATCGACACGTGCTCATACCGACCCGGCATAGATGAGGTAGTCTCGACATCAAAATCCGTTGACATGTCGAGATCGGGTGTGATACATTGTTCCAAAGTGGGAATCGATCTGGTTTCTTCCTCAGGCAATCGGGACGACGATGCAATGTCGTTCCATTAGGGAACCGTCCTAGAAGTCCTAGCTATGTAAAATGGTAAACACCCTTCTGTGAAAAGAAGAAAGAGTGTCAAATACAAAATTTTAACTCGCGGGCTTGTAAGTGGGGTGAAAATGGGAAGTATCTAGCAACCGGTACATTTATAGGAATCGCTGGGGAAGCATAAGGGACAAGCCGATGGCAGTTTGTGGGTTTCTCGATTACCGCATTTGATGGTGGTCTTGCACGGTTCTCTGGGGCATGGCATTTAATGCTCTTAGACGGTTGACGTCATAGCAATAATGACCTTGAGACGACGGTTCAATGTCGTTTCCTATTACTTCATTCTAGGAAACACGGAGACTATCTGAATGCGGTGAAATCAGTGGGATCGATTTATCGCCGTTAAGGTACATTCGGGAAGTCATATCAACGTCTCGAGGCTGCAGGATTAAGATCGAGCTCCCTCTCTCGAGGTTCGTCCGTGACCCAGTAAAGATTCTGAGGATAGGGAATTTGTCCGCGACCCAATGAAGGTTCTGAGGACCGAGGATTCCCGAGGCGAGAAGCTAGAATCAGCAAACGCTAGTACCATGCCTAGCCATCCCATTCTCGTATCTTTACATTCAATGCACTATGTACTATATGGTATTCCTTCTCCTATATAAGGGGAATCCATGCCACTTTGTAAAGGGCTGATGTTGCTCCATTTCTCCACAAGTGCAATAATATCTCTCTCTCTCTCTCTTTTCTTTCTAACTTGCTCGTTCTCGCTGGCCCAAGGCTACTTTAATATTTATTGCTTTCTTACTTGTTCTTCATTCTATCACTTGGTATTGGCCATATTGAGCTTTGTTTGATCATAATTTAGTTTTTATCCCATTCCCAACTATCTCCGATAGCTCGACCCAGACATCGACCCTGAGGTCCCCATCGACCAGTCCTATATCCAGGCAGCAGGCCCCTTAGTTTGATTATTGCCTCCTTTTAGCTTGCATTTCCTCATTAAACTCTACATTCTTAGCATCATCTACTATAACGGCTAGCATAAAAATAAATCACGTATTTTTAGAATCCTATTTACAAATTTAATTGTTGTTACCATTTTCACGGTAAACATCCTTGATAAGGGGTTCAGTGGTAGGTCAATATGGATGTGCATTCTGCATCGAGTCGGCCTTGTTGACTCCGAGTTGCTATCGTTGAGGGATGTGTTGATTCAATTGTTATTAATCTTATTAGTGTTCTGGGGAGAGTATTGAGTATTGCTCAGTGGATGGCATATTGGTTGTGTCCTTTCGGGTTTGTCTGGTGTCATGTCATTTTGCTTCGTCGTGGTTATGATGATTTGCTTTTTGTTCTAAACATCAAATTGCGCGAGGTTGTTGATTTTGAGCATAGTGACTTGAGGTGTTTCATGTGGACCGTTGTTCGGATAAGGCCGCGCATTGTAGTGAGGTTATGTGGAGGTATGATCCTTCGAGTTAGATTTGTGTGTTCTAGTTCAACAATGTGTGATGGGTTCTCAACATTGCGTTGGGGTGGTACTGGTGAGCCTACGGTACAACTCTCTTATTTGAGTCATTTTTCCATGATTTGAGTACATTCGGACTGTTGCTTATTGGTGCGCGGGTCGCACGAGTTGTGGATTTAGATTGTATAGATGTTTCATGTCACTAGAGTAGTCGTGTTGTATGAGATGAGGTCATTGGGATCTAGAATGGATACTATTATATTCGATTTCAGCATGTTGGAAGGATAATATCGAGATTCGGTTTAGAAATTTACTATGGTCGTTGCCGACTAGTTGATCTGAGGAATGGTTATGATTTTCTGCATGTTTCATTCATCGTTGGTAGTACGAAAGTGTTGGAATGAGGCTTTGATTGATAAGAGGTTTACTATCGGTATTCGGTTGTTTTGAGCAATTACTCTGATTAGAAGTTATCGCTATGAGTGTCTGAGTTATGTGGTATATCGTGTAATTGCATCATGGGTACGGATATGGTTGATATAACTTGTTCGTACTTATTCAGTGTGTAGATGTGAGATTCTAATCTTATAGATAACTTCGGAAGTGGAAATTTTGTTCTAAGGGTAATAGGCAAGGTTGGATTGTAAACATTTCAGTTATGTTGTGTTATGGGACCTATATGGGACAGGGTGAGGTGGGATCACCCCCTAGTATGTGCATGATAAGGTGATACAACGATTTGCTGGCTTTTGGAATAATTCTGGGCACGTTCGAGGACGAACGTATGTTTAAGCGGGGGAGAATGTAACAACCCGATCGGTCGTTTTGAGAGTTTTAGCCTCGTTTCCCCATTTTTGCTTCATTGTTTGTGGTTCAGCTCTTTTATTTTGTGTTACGTTGATTGGCTCTGGTTCGGAATGATTGTAGAGAGAAATGAGACACTTAGTCTCTTAAGTCGACCTTTTAGTTAGAAAAGCCAACCGGAAGTTGACTTGTGGGTAAACGATCTTGGAATTTGGTTTTATGATTCGGATAGCTTTGGGAGGTGATTTGGGACTTAGGAGCATGATCATAATATGTTTTGGAGGTTCGGAGTATATTTAGGCTTGAATTGGCGAAATTGGAATTTTGGCGTTTTTCGGTTGATAGGGGATATTTCGATATAGGAGTCAGAATGAAATTCCGGAAGTTGGAGTAGGTCTATTGTATCGTTTTTGACGTGTGTGCAAAATTTTAGGTCATTCGGACGAGGTTTGATAGAATTTTTGATCGAAACCGGAATTGGGAAGTTTTTGGAGTTCTTAGGCTTGAATACGTGGTTGATTTGATGTTTTGAGTGTTCCGAAGGTTGGAACAAGTTTGAATGATGATATGGGATATGTTGGCATGTTTGGTTGGGGTACCGAGGGACTCGGGTGAGTTTCGGGTGGTTAAACGGATCAAGTTCATGTTTGAAAAGTTGCAGATTTTCTAGTTTCAGTTGCAGGCATTTTTGTTCTTCGCGATCACGTATGAGTGTTCGTTATCGCGTAGGCTCAGTTGGGCAGGGGTGAAGGATTGTTCTATGCGATCGCAGAGGTCAGGTCATGATCGCAGTTGGTTGAGAGATTGTGCTTCGCGAACACGTGGTCAATGTCGCGTTCGCGTAGGACAGAAGGAGCTGGTGAGAGGAGTATAGGATTGTTCTATGTGACCGCGTGGGCGAGGCCGCGATCGCGGAAGGTATCCAAGGCAGTACTACGCGATCGTGTGGTGTGTTATACGATCGCGTAGGGTTAAAATGAGGGCAGTCAGATTTGTGCTTCGCGATCGCGAGGCATTTTCCGCGATCACGATTAAGGAATTTAAATCGTTGGGCAAAATGTTTAAAAGGCCATTTTCGCAATTTTTGGGCCATAGTTCACCATATTTTAGTCGGTTTTGGAGCTTCTTGAGGGAGATTGAAGAGGGAATTCTAGAGAACTTCTTTGAGGTAAGATTTATGGAGATAATACTCGATCCTATTGTGAATTTTACCTAATTAAACATGAAATTTGGGGGATTTGAACCCTAAAATTTGGGGAGTTAGGGCTTGGAAATTGGAGACCTTAATCTAGGGATTTGAGGGGTCATTCGTGGTCGGATTTTGGTATTCTTGGTATGTATAAACTCGTGAGAGTGTAAGAATTCTAGTTTTGTAATTTTTATCAGAATCCGAGACGTGGGCCCGGGGGTCGAGTTTTGACCAATTTCGAGATTTTGATGTAATTTGATTATTTTCGAGTGGGCTTTTTCCCCTTAGCATATGTCGATGGTTATATACTGATTTTGGTTAGATTCGGGGCATTTGGAGGCTGTATCTAGAAGTAAGGGCGTCGCGGTCTACGGTTTGGCTTGGCTTGAGGTAAGTAATGCTTCCAAACTTGGCTCTGAGGGTTCGAAGCGCTGAACTATGTGTTCTATGATTACTATTGAGGTGACGCAAATGCTAAGTGATGGGCGTGCTGGCGTGCACCATGAGGAATGAGGCCTGGATCATTCCATAGCGCCGTTTAATGACTCTTTTATGCTGATATCTGTGTTGTAATTATGTGGTTAAGTTAATGAGATACAAATCATGCTAATTATTATGCTAAGGCTCACTCCAACATTGTTGAGACCCGAGAGGTCATTTCTTGATGTCATGTCATTAGCTTCATTTATAATCTGTACTCAATCATGTTCATGCATATTATATCATGCCTCAGTCTCAATTATTGCTATTTGACATATCGTATCATTATTTGGGCTAGTATCATGATATTTTGAGCCCCCGTGTGTGTGAGACTGGAGAGTATTGACTGAGTGAGGCCGAGAGCCTCATATTGATTGACAGTATGGGATCGAGCTGCACACCGCAGTGAGATATTGTTCATGCCTTCACTGGCATTGATATAGCGCTTGGGCTCAGAGAAACCCCTCTGAAGTCTTTACACCCCCAGTAAGAGCAGTTGATGATATTGAGGGATGGATCTTCCCTGGACATGGATCTTGTCCGAAGTATTGGTATGGAGATGGATCTTCTCCATGAGGCTGGATTGGTCTGTTCCTCGGTACTGGAGACTAATAGTCTGTGATGTATATATATATATTTCCGGGATGGATCTTCCTTGGGCCTTCTGAGCCATATACTGTACCGAGCGGTTGTGCGGTTGTTATTATTATTACCAGGAGATGGATCTTCTCCGTAGGCTGGATTGGCCTTCCTCAGTACTGAGTGACTGCTGTCAGAGATGTATATATATATGGGATGGATCTTTCCTAGGCAGTACGAGTCATATACAGTACTGAGTGGACGAGCATCAAGTTATTGGGCACATGAGTTACTATGCATAGTGCATTTCGTACAGTATGTGCATTGGCATGTAGATGTAGCAGAGTTATGCTCCTTTTATCATGTTTATACTTGCTCTATTTCCCTATTATGAGATTTTAATTAACTGAAAGCATGCCTACTTTCCTGCACGATATTCCTATTTATCGTATAAAGAGGTTGAGTCTGTCACTACTTCTCAGTCCATAGTTTGGACTTGTTAGTTACTGAATTGGTGTACTCACGTTACCCCCTGCACGTTGTGTGTAGATCCAAGTATCTATGATCCCAGTAGCATCTATTTATCGAGGCCGTAGGCTGTGGAGTTGCTGAGGTATCTGCATGGCGTTCGCAGGCCTTGGCTCTCCTTCTCACTCCCAGTTGTATTTTTCTGTTGGTTCTTACACACTTTGATAGACTATGTATTTACCTTAGACGCTCATGATCTCAGTGACACCATGGTTTTGGGACGATTGTATTGTAATATGAATCTTTCTCTTATGTCTTAAATGATTTGTTTTAAAAATGATGAAAGTTTTCCGCAAATGATTTTTAATATTAACAACGTGGTATTGGATTGCGTTGGTTTTAGGCTAGCCTAGTTTCATGAGAGGCGCCATCACGACGGGTTGAGTTTTGGGTCGTGACAAGTTGGTATCAGGTATTGAGACCCATATTGTATGGTTATGAGATGAGGTGTGTGAGCACGTGATTTTTGCCTCATACGAATTACTCAAAAAGAATTCCCAAAATTAGGTCTTTTCTTTAATTATGTGTTACTTTTAGGAATTATTATGCTATTTTCTTGATTGTTTGCATATGTTTGTGTACATGTTTAATGCATTAAAAATACAAAAATATAGTATCTGCATTTAGGATTTAGTTTTACATTTTTTAGATTTATTAAGTAAATTGTTGTTTTACAAAAATGAAAAATTCAAAAAAATAACGTATTTTGCATTTTTAGTGTTTAATGTTGAAATTTCGTGATTTTCTTTTTGATTTGGTAAAATAATATTGTGATAATTATTATTTAGAGTTAATTAGTATTTTTGATAGGATGATTTGGTTTTATAATTTAATTTAGGATTTTAATTTTAATTTTTCGAAAAAAGGGAAGAAAAGAAAAGGAAAAGAATTAAAGAGAAGGAAATCAGAATTGGGCCAAAATTCAATTTAATTTAAGAAGCCCAAACAATTACCTAGCCAAACCTGCCCGATCCAGCCCAAACCCGTGTCAAAATCCGGTCTATCCCAGGCCACATCAAACGACGTCGTTTGGTATAGTTTGATCAGGACCGTCGATCTCACTTGATCGAACGGTCCCTAACCTCGCCCATGACCCAAGCTAGACCCATTTGCATCAGAGACTGATCCGGTCTCTATTTAAAATGTCGTCGTTCCATTTAGTCAAATGATCCAAGCCGTTGATCTCGTTTGATCAAACGGCCTGGATCCAATTCCACCCCAAGTATATAATTACCCAAACGGACCCCTACCCCCTCAGAACCGAACCCCCCCATCTCATCACTCATCTTCCTCACCCAAACCCTAGAGACCAGCCACCACCATTCCCCACCGCCTTCCGGTGGCAGCGCCGGCCTCAACCCGCCTGAGAATTACACTATAGAACCCCCTCACTCCCCTCATGCCAAATCCCCACTCCTTGTTCCTCGAATCACCCCAAAACTCTTCGAATCTTGGATCGAAGATCGAAACCCGAACTCTAGCCTACCTAACCAGCCCCAAATCGATACCCCAGAACCATCTCACTACCCTCTTTCCAAATCCCCACTTCACGCCCTTCGAATGACACCAGAACTGTTCGAATCTTAAAGGAACCCTAAAATCCTAAACTCCAAATCGGTTAGATATTTGAAGGTTTGAGGTCGAACTCGACCTTAGTTATGTGTTCTCGTCGAGAACACTCGATTAAGGTCTATTTTGGCTTCAAATTCAAAAATTGAAGATCTACTTCAAGACGGGGTTCAATCATTTGGAGGTAGGTGTCCTAATTTTAATTTTTCTAATTCTTTTGTATTATCTTCCTCTACTCCTTTCTTTTATTTTTAGAATGGTTATTTGGTCGGATTCGATTAGTGATTTTTTTTTAGTTTAGTTTCTGTGTCGAACTAAAAATTGTTCGTCGATTTGGTCTGGTTTATTCATGAGCTTCTTTAGCTATTATTCATGTCATCTGAATTCTTAATTTCTTCTGTTAATTATGGTAACCTCTGAGTCCTTCGTATTCTAGGTTTAGTCAGAATAATTAGGATTAGTTTAATAATTTGGTTTAAATTCTTGTTTAATTGTGTTGATAAGAATTGATTAGTATAAGTTTAAAGTGGTCACTCAATTGAGAAGCTTCTATAATGGTAGGGATAACAATTCACTACTGAATAATTTAAAGCCATAAGAATTGAGTGGAATCGAATTTTTAAATGTTGAATGGGCATTCTGTGAATCCTAAGGGCATTTCTCATTGCCTATTTAAGAAAGCAGAACTCTGAATACGGAGGAGATAGTCTGGTACTCTGAAAATACTGAAATATACATATAGAGAGAGATTTAAGTGAAAAAATCCAAAAAATACCAACGGTTGAACTGCTACTGTTTCATTGAATTTTGAGTCATACTCAATTTCTTTCTAATTCCTGAAATTACTTTAACTCATTTGAATGGAAATCGATTGATTTTTTGGTAATTGAGAGTCTGTAGGTTTAAAGTTTTGCTAAAAGTGCACTATTCCATCGAATTTCATAAGCTGAATCTACTGTTTAACTGATTAAATCTGGGCTAGCTGCTACTGTCGTAGCTAATCCTTCATTTTTTTGTTGTGTTTTGCTTTTCCAGGTATTCATCTCACCTTCCAAAGTGTGAGAATTAATAAATATGAAGATTGGTTCCTTTAAATAGAGATTTGTACTAATGCAGTTGGTTATTCAATGTTTCTGCACTTTCGGAACTGTTTAGCTTAGCTTGATCTTCTTATATTTCTTTCTGTTTGATCTGAGTATGGACTGTTGTATTAGTATAAGCTTGGTAGTTCATTGTGGAGCATCAAAGGTGCATGAAAAGTCATGTTAAACGCTTGGTAATGTTTGAAAGTTGTATGTGTCCATAAGACTGGATAATTAGTCCATTTGACGATCAGTATGTAGGCTAGCTTGTATATTTGTATTGTCAAAAGGAGTATGTTCAAAATTTAAGTTATCTATGTGATTAGTATAGAGTCCACGTTAGAAGGAGTTGGTTTATGTTTGGTTTGATCTATTTTCGACTTAGGATTTATACAGCTAAGGACTTCATCTCATTTTTATAGAAGCTTACATGGGGCTAAAGTCCACAGGTGACTAATGATTGGTCAAATGCAGAGATTTCATTTTAAATCACATACATAATAAGCTTAAAACTTAAACTTACAGAATAATTACTTTGCTGAATTTTTTTAGAGTACTTGTTTTGGATCTTTCAAAAAATGGGAATTGCGGCTTAGATCAATATTGCTAAATTTCGATGTTCTGTGTTATTTTCTTTAGCAATGCGTTTTGGCTTAGATTAATATTGCTAGTGAATGGATTCGTGAACTAGTATAATCTTACTGTTAAATTTATTAATTAGTTGTAAAATGTTGGTTTCTTGTCATATGTATTTGGAATTGCTATTCCAGTTATTATGTCCATTTGATCCCATGGTTTTGTGTTAAGATTTGGAAGTAGCCTGTGTAAAATTTAAAGAAGTAACCAGTGTTTTGTTTTCTTAAGTTGGATAAAGCATATTTTCTTTCAATTTGCTAAAAGTGGTTTATTAACATGTAATAAGATCATTGATTCCAAGGAAAATACACTCAAATCTTTGTGTCCATTTAGTGGAACTCACGTTTGAACCCAATTAATTTTCATAATTCCTTGACGTTTAATAACCTCAAATTTAGGAAAGGAATAATCTTGAACATCCATCGTTTGCTTTGGTTGAGTACAATCTCCGGAATAAATCGAGGTGATCCGTGTCGAATAAAAAATTTTAATTGCATGGCCCTCGTTCAACTAATCTTTTTTTAATCCTTAGAATTCGGGGCGTACCATCTAGTGGAATTTTCATGGCCCTCGCAAACTTAAAAGACACGTAGTTACTTTAGGCGCGTCATTTTAATAATTTACCTTCCTAAACTCGGGTGCGCATTTATGTGACCCAAATCCAAATCTCAATAACGTTAGATAAAATGTGTTGTGGACTACGGGTACATTTATGTGACATGGTTCAAGACACGTTTTATGTGACGTTTAATCTTCCTAAAAATATTTAAATAAAAGTAGTTTTAAAGTTAAAATGCACATAGGTTTAAAAGTGTTTTAAAATCAGATAATTAGGCCAATAATAACAGTTGAGCGACCGTGCTAGAACCACGGAACTTGGGAATGCCTAACCCCTTCTCCCAGGTTAACAGAATTCCTTACCCGGATTTTTGGTTCGCGAACTGTAATACAGAGTCAATCTCTTCCTCGATTCGGGATTTTCAACCGGTGACTTGGGATACCATGAATTATCCCAAGTGGCGACTCTGAATCTTTTAATAAAAATAATCCCGTTTCGATTGTCCTTTAATTAGATAAACTCCCTTATGTATACTCTTTCTCGGGGGTGTAGTATAAAGGAGGTGTGACAGCTCTGGCGACTCTGCTGGGGAACGAACCCAGAACTTCTGGTTCAGGGTTCAGAATTCGAGCTTGGAATAACTGTTACAGTTGGCTTTTATTTATTATCTGATTTTTACGTATTTGAACCTAATATGCTAAATGTTGCTTTTTACCGCTTTGATATTTCTTGAATTGTATATAAAACTGTTACGAAACCCTATTCTTTCTGAGTCTTCTAAATCATGGAGAAGGGTGCACTTCGTGTGGCTTCTCTACTGTCTAGAGTCTTATCCCATTTTAGAACGAGGTTCGGACAAGTTGCAAAGCCGGTGAAGCTTCTATATTCCCGGTACGCTGCCCCCCCTCGGCTCGAGTTGTCCGCTCGGGTAAGCCAGGTCTAGGACAATAAACCCAGGTTTTAAACCTAGAATAACTCAGCCTCATGCCGGATCCCTAGTAAGAACGTTGATTGCATCATGTGCATTTAACTTAGGGGACTCAACACAGGGGTTGGGTCCGTCTAGGACAGGTGTACCCATAATCAAAGACCATACTAATGCATATTTTACATGCTACTTGTGCATTTATTTGCTTTGGGTTTGCATGCTGACCGGCTTTTGAATGATGAGAGGAAAATTGGAAAAGAAAATAGCGGTATAAGGGTTGAGTGAGTTAATCACCTGTTTTGAAAAAACCAATGTCCAAATAGTACTGAAACTCCGCCGAATTTTTTTTTTTTGGAGAAAAATGAAATGGAAAAAAAAGTTTTGTTTTCAAAAAAAGTTTTATCGGGTCCAACTTTCCCCTTTTGCAAGAATAGCCCAAAAATAACAAAATTTTAATTTGTGTCACAAATAAGTCGGGTGATGTCATTCTTGTTTAAAATAAGCCGAATGTCCCCAAAAGGGCGCCGGAAGGCTATTTTTGTAAGAACAGCCACCTTGGGTCATTTTTAACGGTTAGCAGGCACAACCTTAAAATCTTCTTCCCCGAAGTGCTGAAAGGCCGTATTTACGAAGTCGAGTTAGTTTTTGAAATAAAAAAAAATTGAAAAAATGGTGTTACTTTTTCTTTTTGGGTCAAAATAATCACCTTAATAAATGTGCACGATGAGCACAAACAAAATTGAACCCTTCACAGTCCTTAATGAGATCCCCTTAAAGCTCCACATATGGTGGAATGATCTAGGAAAAGGTAGTAGAGAAACAATGGTAAATGTTCTGGGAGGCCTCGTCGGACTATTGAATGTCAAGCTAAGGTTGGACATAATTGAAGCTTTAATACCTTTTTGGGACCCGACTCGCAATGTGTTCTGCTTTTCTGACTTTGAGCTTACACCTACATTGGAGGAAGTTGCGGGTTATGCGGGCCTTAACGGAAACCTTAGAAGTCGATATCCATTGGCACCAAGACCGGTATCCCCCCACAGATTTTTGGATTTGCTGAGTATTAGTCGGGATATTCAGGACAAAAACTTATTTGAAGTGTATTGCACGCTCCAGTTCTTTTATCATCGATATGGTAAACCCCGAGGTTTTGAAGAACCAAATACTGGTCTAACCCATGCCGAAAATAAAGACAAATGGGAAGCAAGGCGAGGTTTAGCTTTTATAGAAGCCTTCTTGGGTGTTGTGGTTTGTCCGCGAAAAGATGGTAATATAGAGATAGGTCTTGTGGGAATGATCGATGTTGCAATCAAGAAAGGCAACATCACTGTGGTTCCTCTGATCTTATCTGAAATCTACCGAGCCTTGACTATCTATCAGGAAGGGGGAAAGTTCTTCCAAGGCTGCAATCTGTTGCTACAATTATGGATGCAAGAACATCTCTGCCACCGGGTTGGGTATATGAATTACGGTTTGACCGGTTTGAGCTGCATTGAAGAATTCGGAAGCTGAGTGGCAGGTATTGAATTCCCCGAAGGTACTAAAGCTTGGCTTACACATTTGAGATCCTTGATTGCTGATAAAATTGAGTGGGCATTCGGATGGCTTCCTATCACCGAAGCAGTGTACACGTCAGCTGAAGTATGTTATATCCTCTTGATGGGCATCCGGAGCATCCAGCCTTATGCTCCCTTCAGGGTTTTGCGCCAATTAGGAAGATTTCAAACTATCCCCAATGATGAAGATTTGAGTAAATATGACATTGAACTGGGCCCAAAAGCTTCATTTCCAGAAGGGAAAATTCGCCAGATATGGAATGAATGTAGGTTTCTTGAACCTAAGACCATGGTGCGAGATTTAGCTAGAGGTGAAGTGGACCCTAAGTACATTTCCTGGTTCGGCAAAAGATTCCAGATCCCCAAGAGGCCCGCAAAGAGACCCCATGTCCAACAATTCATCGATAGGGCACAAGTGCAATGGGACTGGTTGACCAAAGAAAACGAGTACAGGGCCAAAATAAGCCAATTGGAAAGGCGAGTCATGGAGCTTCAGTTTGAAAAGGGTGTTCAAGCCGCTGCAGATAAGGGAGAAAAGAAAAAACTAGCTCAGGAAAATGAGGCCCTCAAAGCTCAGATCCAAAAGATGAAAATAGCTGCCAAAACCCCGGAAAGAAGCTGGGTTGATAAAAAACTCATAAGCGGTCTGAAAAAGAAATCCCTCGAGTATTAAGAAGAGCTGGAAAAATCTAAAGCTGGTCTAGCAAAAATCCGGGCAAAATGGACAAAGAAGGCAGAAGAGCGGGCACGGTTTGTGCAACAAATGAAGAGGAACTATGAAGGGCCATCACTATCCTAAGAAGAAAGATAGCCACTCTCAAGAATGAGGCAGTCAAGCAGGCTAAAGATTTTAAAGCTGATAGGGAGCACTGTTATGATCTGATGGCTCAGATGGAGGAAGGAATACAACAGTTGCAAAATCAACACCTCCATGACTCTCAAGTGTTAGAAGCCCGGAATCAGCAGATAGGGCGGTTGCTTTAGGAAAAAGGCAGAATTAGAGAACGGATCAGAACCATCGCTGACTACATTAACATGAAGTGACAAGCATGCGAGGACATGACGCGTACCACCTTTTTCGTTGCAGTGATGACTTTCGTCCGCCAAGTTATGAGTAATTTGGAGCAACTTCAAGGGGATCTCGCATTTAGGCCCGCGGCGAGACCGAATGATGTCCCGCGGGCACCAGGAGCATTAATGTATTCTTGATTTTACTTGAGTCTGTACCTTTCTTTTTCTGTTGAAGTCCATTCTTTTCCTTTTTGAGTCTTTTAGCTTTGAATCATTGTAATGCAAAGAATTTCCTTTTTATGAGAAGAATTGAAAATATTTTGTTATTCATTATTCCCAGAACTACGCTCGGTCTGGTTCATGCGGGGTCATGATACGTAGGCAATCTCCATAGGATTCGACCACAGCCAAAAGAAAGAATAAAATGGTAAAAGAAAAAAAGGGGAATAGAAGATAGGCGTGAGTAACAATAAAAGGGAAAGGTCATAAAAAAGAAAAGCCAGGATGACACAAGCAACCGAGCAATACATGATAGAAATGACTAATTGCCTAGGTGCATTGCATTCCTATGTGCGGTTGCCTATTTGTTAAAACTCTAATCACTAACAAGTTTTGTTGTTGTTCCTAGAATTCAAGCAGTTAGTTCACCTAAGCATACTGGCAACCCACTCATACCAAACCAGATCCAAAGGTGAAATAATCATGTGTATCCCAGATGTAGACACCAGTGTCATCGATCCTTTGAGAAATGTTCAGGAAAGTTAAAAGATTAGAACAATCATTCAGGGACATGCATGGATTGGGAGGTCAAGTAAGTGTGGCCTACAAGGAACTATGTCTATTTTCGAATGTGCAATTGCCGGCAGGTTTCAAAATGCCCAAGTTCGATCTATACAACGGGCACGGTGATCCAGTAGCCCACTTGAGGGGTTTTTGCAGCAAAATGAGGGGAGTAAGAGGAAAAAATGAGTTGTTAATGGCTTACTTCAGTCAGAGTTTGAGTGGATCAGCATAGGAATGGTATACACGCCAAGATCACGGAAGATGGTACACATAGGATGATCTGGCACAAGCATTCGCTTCTCACTTCCAATACAATCTTGAGATCATTCCAGATCGACTGTCCTTGACTTAACTGGAGAAAAAGCACAGCGAAAGTTTCAGGGAATATGGTTTCCGATGGAGGGAGCAAGCAGCAAGAGTAGACCCCCCAATGAAGGAAAGTGAGATGGTGGATTACTTCCTACAGGACTTACTACCTACTATGGCCATCTGGTCTCGGATATGGGGAAGTCATTCAACGAAGTGGTGAAGATGGGAGGCATGGTAGAAGAAGGCCTCACGTCAAATAAAATTATAAGCTATTCGGCCATCAAAGCAACTAATCAGGCTATTCAGGGCGGCATAGGAGGGATTGGGAAAAAGAAGAGAGAGGACGCGGCAATGATTGATACAGGAACTTAGTCCGGATCCAGAGGCTCACCTTACCACTACAATCAACCTCGACCCCACCAACAAACCTACTATCACAATCCACCCCAATAGAATATTATCCCCCACCAGAACCTCATTTTTCTGTCCACCATGCACAAGCATGCAACCAACCTCCTGCCCACACGCAATGGCATGCTCCAGCTCCACAAAATACTTATCCACATCCACGAGGACCAAGTTTCCGGCCTAGTCAAGCATTTAAGGGTGAAAGGTTGAAGAAAAAGAAAATCTTTACTCCATTGGGAGAGTCACACTAGTCTATTCCACAGGCTAAGACAGTTGGATATGCTGACGCCGATACAGTCCAAACTGCCAAATCCTCCTCCAAAGAATCTTGACTATATTGTTCGCTGTGAGTATTGTTCTGGTACTCTGGGTCATGATACAGAGAAGTGCTGGCACTTGAAAAGTGCAATACATGAGCTCATTGATACCAACAAAATTGAAGTTCAAGCTCCTGAGGCACCCAATATTAATAGGAATCCGATGCCAGCCCATCAGGAGGCAAATATTATTGAAATAGTGCATGAGGAGGGGGAACCCAAGAAGCCATCACAGACTGTCATGATGATTCGGTCCAATGGAGTCAAGACAGTTGAACAATCAGCAGGTGAGGAGTCGGTGCTCAAGTCGAGCAAAAAGAGTATTGGGCCATCTGTAGCAATTGAGAAGGGATCTTCAAGCAAGGTTGCAACGAAACTGGAAGGGATAAAGGAGATTGTACCAGGAGCGGTCAGCCAACCCGTCATAATCGTGGAAGGTGCCCGCGTAGATTGGGTTATTATCAAACCGGTAACCCAGTTACCACTAATCAACAGCAAGGCTATTCCATGGAACTACGAACGGGTAACAGTGATGTACAAAGGGAAGGAAATTAGAGAAGAAGTTTGTAAAGCCCATGGGTTGACTCATTCGGGGAGATGCTTTGTCCCCGAAGAGTTAAGAAAAGCCAAGGTCCCCAAGGACAACCCGGTATTGGTAAAGAAAGCTGTGACGGAAGAGGAAGTGGAAGAGTATTTAAGGAAAATGAAAGTGCAGGACTATTCTGTTGTAGAGCAGTTAAGGAAAACGCCTGCTCAGTTCTCATTTCTCTCATTGCTGATCCATTCAGATGAGCACCGTCATTCGCTGATGAAAATTTTCAATGAGGCCCATGTTCCCGACAAGATCTCGGTAAACCATTTGGAGAAGATAACAAACAAAATATTTGAGGTAAACAGAGTTACTTCTCTGATGATGAGTTTGAGGAAGGTACTGAGCATAATAGGGCCTTTTATCTAGCGGTAAAGTGCGAAGATTCAATGGTTACCAGAGTTCTGGTGGACAATGGGTCTAGTGCGAACATTTGCCCTCTCTCCACGTTGAACAAGCTGAAAGTGGACAATGATAGAATTCACAAGAATAGCATTTGTGTTCGGTGGTTCGACGGCGGGGGCAAAGATTCAGTAGGTGATATAATACTGAAACTGACAATAGGTCCTGTTGAGTTCACTATGGAAAATTCCAAGTGTTGGACGTGGCAGTTTCTTACAATCTTTTGCTGGGGCGACCCTGGATTCATGCCGCCAAGGCAGTTCCGTCTACTTTGCATCAGATGGTTAAATTTGAATGGGACAGACAGGAAATTGGGGTGCACGGTGAGGATAATATGTGTGCTGATGCCATCATACCTTTCATCGAAGTTGAAGATGACAAAGGGCCATGGCTATATCAGGTCTTTGACGCAATATCAGTTGAAAAGATCCCAGAGGGGAAAAGCATTCCAGTTCCTAAAGTAACAGCCACGTCAGTCATGGTGGCTTCTGAGATGTTGAAGAATGGCTTCGTACCTGGCAAGGGTTTGGGTGCTTCATTGCAGGGCATCATACAGCCATTATCTCTGCCCAAAAACTTGGATGCTTTTGGTCTGGGATTAAAGCCCATAGCTGCAGATGTAAGAAGAGCCATAAAGTTTAGGCAAAGGGCATGGGTCCTCCCAAAGCCCATCCCGCGGATGACCAGATCATTTGTTAGGCCTAGTGCTAGAAAGCTCCCGACAGCAACGGTTCCTGGTTCATTGATTGATGTTGATGGATATTTGGATAAGGGGTTTGAGAGGTGGTTCACTGATGTTAACATGGTGGAAACTGGAGAAGGATCAAGTCAAGCGGATGTGCAATTCGTTGGGCCAGAAACAAAGCTTAATAATTGGAAAGCCACTCCTCTCCCCATTCGAAAGAAGTCTTGGTAGTTTATTTTGATTTTCCTTCAGTTTGTCTGGGTTATTCTAGGGTTGTAATCCAGATTGTTATCTTTCAGTCTGTTTGAGTGTGCAAACCTTGTTATCTTTTATCATTCAATGAAATGCAATTTCTCTTTCTTCATCATTCCTGATGGTTTTCCTTTTTGTTTTTCTTTTCTTTTCTGTACAGTTCTTTTTACACTAGTTCTAATGACATGGCATGCATATGGAATCCTCAGCCCAGTCTTAAACATCAATCTGATTTTGAAATAATAGTTCAAGAAGTAGATTGTGACTACGAATCAAAATACGATGAGGATGAAGCCTTCGAAGAGATTAGTAAGGAGTTAATTCACTTCTAAGAAAAACCCAAACCCAACTTGAATGAAACAAAGGCAGTCAATTTAGGGGACGCAAATAATATCCGAGAGACTAAAATAAGTGTCCACCTCGAGCCAAAGATCCGAGAAGAGTTAATCAAAGCACTCATCACATACAGAGATGTTTTTGCATGGTCATATGACGACATGACAGGTTTAAGCACCGATTTAGTAGTCCACAAATTGCCCGCTGATCCAGTGTTTCCTCCCGTCAAGCAAAAGTTGAGGAAATTCAAAATTGATATGAGTGTGAAGATTAAAGAAGAAATACCAAGCAGTTGGATGCAAAGGTTATTCGGGTCACTCGATATCCTGTTTGGTTGGCTAATGTTGTGCATGTGCTAAAGAAGGACGACAAGATCAGAGTATGCGTCGATTACCGCAATCTTAACAAAGCAAGTCCGAAGGATAACTTCCCACTACCCAATATCTACATTTTGATCGATAATTGTGCCAAGCGTGAGGTTGGATCTTTTGTGGATTGCTATACCGGGTATCATCAGATTCTAATGGATGAAGAAGATGCAGAAAAAACGGCATTCATCACGCCATGGGGAACTTATTGCTATCGGGTAATGCCATTTGGTTTGAAGAACACCGGGGCAACTTACATGAGGGCGATGACTACTATGTTTCATGGTATGATACACAAAGAGATTGAGGTATACGTAGATGATGTGATCATAAAGTCAAAGCAGCAGGTCGACCACGTTGGAGACTTGAGGAAATTTTTTCAGAGGCTTCGCAGGTACAACCTCAAACTTAACCCTGCCAAGTGCGCATTTGATGTTCCATCCGAAAAATTATTGGGATTCATAGTCAGCCGTCGAGGCATTGAGTTGGACCCGTCAAAGATCAAAGTTATCCAAGAATTGTCGCCTCCGAGGAACAAGACTGAGGTGATGAGTCTGTTGGGATTAAGTGGAGGAGTTTTGTATAAAAGAACTCCAGACCTTGGATTGTTAAGAAGCATAGATGCTAGACAAGCTACGGCTGTCATGTCCGAAGTATATTCGGGAGTCTGCAGGCCACCTATGAGCGGATATGTGCTGGCAAAGAAAATTCTTCGAGCAGGTTATTATTGGCTCGCCATGGAGCGGGATTGTATCAGTTTTGTGTGCATATGTCATCAGTTCCAAGTACATGGAGATTCAATTCATTCTTCGCCATCTGAGTTGCACACAATGTCCGCACTATGGCCCTTCGTTGCTTGGGGTATGGATGACATTGGACCAATTGAGCCAGCAGTATCCAATGGGCACAGATTCATTCTGGTAGCCATTGATTATTTCACCAAGTGGGTTGAGGCCAAAAGTTTCAAATCGGTGACCAAGAAAGCAGTGGTCGATTTTGTTCACTCAAATATCATCTGTCGATTCGGAATCCCAAAGGTGATCATCACGGATAAGGATGTTAATCTTAACAGTAATTTGATGAAAGAGGTATGTTAACAGTTTAAGATTACACATCGCAATTCTACCCCATATCGTCCCAAGGCAAATGGAGCAGTCGAGGCAGCCAACAAAAACATAAAGATGATACTTCGGAAAATGGTAGAAGGTTCGAGACAATGGCACGAAAAATTACCATATGCGTTGTTGGGTTATCGCACTACTGTTCATACTTCAGTAGGTGCAACTCCTTATTTGTTGGTATATGGCACTGAAGTAGTAATATCAGCAGAAGTTGAAATCCCATCCCTTCGGATTGTCGCTGAGGCTGAGATTGATGATGATGAGTGGGTCAAAACCCATTTGGAGCAGTTGAACTTGATTGATGAAAAAAGATTGGCATCAGTGTGTCATGGCCAGTTATATCAAAAGAGAATGGCAAGAGCATACAACCAAAAGGTGTGTCCCCGAAAGTTTGAAGTGGGTCAGCAAGTGCTAAAACGTATCCTTCCACATCAGGCTGAAGCAAAAGGCAAGTTCGCCCCGAATTGGCAAGGGCCATTCATTGTAACCAGAGTATTGTCCAATGGTGCTTTATGTTTAACAGATATCGAAGGAAAATGCATAGACATGGCTATCAATTCTGATGCAGTAAAAAGATATTATGTATGATTTCTTTGGTATAATTGTTGATTGTTTGTATTTGGCATTGTTTCGAAGATTGAAATGACGAAGACAATTTGTTCTGCTATCTAAACACTTTACCCTTTGTTTCCCCTTTTGAGACTTATTTATTTCCTTCATACCTCTCTTTTGGAATCAATAACGAAAAAAGAAAAAAAAAGAAAAGAAAGATAGAAAAGAAAAGAAGCGAAAAGAAAAAGTACAAGAAAACAAAGAAATTTGTGTGAACTACGTTTGACCTGATTCCTGTTAAGGATACGTAGGCAGCCTCACGGCTTAGTCATGGTAAAATAAAATATCAAAAAATCCCCAAGCAAGAAGCTAGGGCAGAATTTGTGATTGTGATAAGAAATCTGATTCCAAAAGTTGTAATTCTAACCCATTTGAGATGATTGGAGCCTTTTCGATACCCTTTTCTTTCCAAACATATCCAAGAACCCACATGGCTGTCCAAAGAAATACCTCCCGATCAGTCTTCAAGAGATGCCAAATCAAGCAAGTAAAGAGAATTCATATCAGGGGCAACACTCCGGTTTAAGCAAAAGAAATCAAAAAATGAGAGAGTCTTATTGGTGAAAACCCTCATGGGCACCATGAGGCGACGAAAGCTGAGAGAAAGTAAAAATGAGAGAGTCTTATTGGTGAAAACCTTTGCGGGCACCATGAGGCGACAAGGAATTGAGGAATAAACAAATGAGAGAGGTTTGTCGGTGAAAACCCTTCAGGGCACTGCAAGTCGAACAAGGTCCGTAAGTTGGCGGAAAGTAAATTGAGTTGTGGAAATCTTGGAGTACAAAGTAAAACAATTGGAAATGAGATTGGTTAAATAGACTGGGCTGATTAATCCAAAATGCATACCATGATCATCGGGGCCAGTGACTGCCCTCAGATAACTTTCTTTTCCTATCTCCAACAGTCATCCAAATTTGGATTTTTCTTCTTTATTCTTAATTCCCAAAATCATCGCATTTCATTGCTGTTAATTTTACTCCTCTAGAGATCTTCCAAGGTTAGCCTTGTAAGAAGGAATTTCAGAGTTTACTACCGGTTTCAAAATTGCACAAAGCAAAATATGGCTAGAACATGCCGGAGATAATATGATGAAAAGTGGGACATAGGGTGTAAGTAAAAGTTATATCGGTGGAATGGTTCAATAATGTCGTGGGAGATGTACGGGTTCAGGCAGAAAGTTCGAAAGTGGAGAACAATAGTTGGGGGATCCTACAGTTAAGGATCAGTCAGAAGGTCAAAACAATCTTTCGACCAGTTCAAGGCAGTCGGTCGAAGCAAAGCATGGCAAAGAGAAAATCATCCCCAGCAAGAATGCCACAACTAACCACCATGTTTTAAACTGTCAAGGTTTTCTTTGATTTGAAATAGGGGCAAAGATGGCATTTGTTTCAGGAAGCACCCTGTAAGGAAAGCAAGTACCATGCAGGTTTGATCGCATAAATTCTCAGGACCCTCCTGGAAAATGTGACTTAGTTTAAAATTTAAAATAATCATGAGTAGCAGAATTTAGCACAAATGCACCCCAAAGGATTATAAGTGGAACTTCGAAGTTTGCATGCTTGAGATACATTTTTGACATTACCCCCAAAGGCCTCGGAATTTAGCATAATTTGGGAGACCCTCATAGCC
The DNA here is from genome assembly GCF_000393655.2 of Nicotiana sylvestris. Classification (NCBI taxonomy): domain Eukaryota; kingdom Viridiplantae; phylum Streptophyta; class Magnoliopsida; order Solanales; family Solanaceae; genus Nicotiana; species Nicotiana sylvestris. The sequence continues at coordinate 110,534,907 of NC_091068.1, forward strand.
CCGGTCTCTCAGGGTTGGCCAAAAAAAAGGGACCAAAAAGAACCCATTTCCGCTTTATTTTTCCGGAAAAAAAACACCACATTTTTCCCCCAAGTAGAAACACCACCTTTTTTCCACCTTTTTCCCCCATGAAGAAACACCATCTTTTTCCACCTTTTTTCCCCCGATTTAATTGGAAGTTTTCAAGACCCTCTTGAATAGTGGGACATAACTTAAGAAATTCCATTAAATAGCAAGATTTAGCGTAAGTTTTGCCATAAGGAGGTATAATTTCGCTTTAAAATTGTCACTCTTAAGAAAAGAGTTGATTTTAGATTTTCAGGACCCTCCTGGATAATGGGATTTAATTTGAAAATCTCAGGACCCTCCTGGATAATGGGACTTAGATTTAATTCAAAACATTCATGAGTACAAGATCTAGCATAAGCTCTACTTCGTGAAAATATAAATTGGTATGAAGTTTTCATTCTTAAGACAAGACTCAATTCGAAATTTCAGGACCCTCCTGGAAAATGGAACCTAGGTTAAACTCCAAAACAATCATAAGTAGTAAATATAGGACAAATGTGCACCAAAAGGAATATAAGTTGGCTTCAAAGTTCGCATAAGAGTTTTCAGGACCCACCTGAATAATGGGACGTAACATTAAGCATTCCATCATATAAGTAAGTGTTATTATAAGAAAGTACAGTTTAGCATTGAAATTGTCATTCGTAAGATAAGCTTTAATTCGAAATTTAAGGACCCTCCTGGATAATGGGATGTAGCTTTAAGACTGTCTTAGATAACAAGATTCGACGGAAGTCATACATCTAAAAAATATAATGTAGCTTTGGAAACTTATTAGAGATTTTTAGGACCCTCCTGGATAATGGGATATAGCTTGCAGATTGTTAGAAATATTTGGTAAAAGGATTCAATTAACACTCACAGATGCGCCTGGTTACCAAACTGGGCAGAAATTTTCTTTTGTTGTCTATTTTACTGAAGTCAGATGCTCGTCTGAAGAACAGGGAAGAACAACACGGATAATAAAGATAAAAAGCAGTTCAGGATCAAGTAATCAGGAGCCCACCTGGAGAACAAGGGAAAACAAATCAAGTTTCAAGAAATATTGGCACAAGTATTGGTAATCAGGCGCCCACCTGGAGGAACGAGGGAGAACAAGTCAAAGAAAGGCAGTTGCAAGAAGAAGATGATTCAAATATCAGCAATCAGGCGTCCACCTAAAGAACAAAGAATAACGGTTGAAATATCAGCAATCAGGCGTCCACCTAGAGAACAAGGAACAATACTTAAAGATTCAAGCAATCAAGCGTCCACCTGGAGAACAAGGAAAAACAGTTGAAGTATCAGCAATCAGGCATCCACCTGAAGAATAAGGAAAAGCAGTTAAAAATTCAGCAATCAGGCATCCACCTGGAGAACAAGGAGAAACTATTCAAATCAAGCAATCAAGTGTCCACCTGGAAAACAAGGAAAAACAGTTAAAGTATCAGCAATCAGGCGTCCACCTAGAGAACAAGGAAAAGTAGTTGAAGATTCAGTAATCAGGCATCCACCTGGAGAACAAGGAACAATAGTTAAAGTTTCAGCAATCAGGCGCCCACCTGGAGAGCAAGGGAACACAACTCGGGTCAAACAGCCAGGAGCCCACCTGGAGAACAAGGGAACACAACCCAAGTTTTGGAAGTTAGATGCCCATCTGAAGAACAGGGAAGGACAACACTAATTTCAAAGAATAGAAAGTAGTTCAAGTTTTGGTAATCAAGAGCCCACCTGGAAAACAAGGGAGGCAATACAATTCAAGTTTCAGTAATCAGGAGCTCGCCTGGAGAACGAAGGGAGGAAGCAATTCAAGTCCAAGCAATCAGGGGCCCACCTAGAGAACAGAGATAAGCAACAATGGTGAAAGTAAGACGTTTAAAGGTTCAGCAACGAGGTGCCCGCCTGGAGGAGAGGGAAAGCATTTCGAAAAATACCATTCAAGTCAACCACAAAGGAACTTCTGAGGGAAATACAAATCAACGAGGCAACAGTAGTCACAAGATCAAGTTTGAAAATAAATCTTTGTAAAGCATAGATCATAGCTTAGTCTAGCTTCTTCATTTTGTCATGGTGTAATAAGGAGGTCAGTAAGCACTATCAGCAGCAGCAGCAGCAGTAACAGTGAAACCACAGCTTCATGGTAGTCCCAGCTACCGAAACTTCCCGAACTACATTGGCCTGATTCCTTTATAGCCAAGGATATGTAGGAAATCTTTGAAACAGAGGTTCGGTCAATTCTTTCAAAAAATGCTTCCCACGGAGTATTCAAACGGACAAAAAATCGCTCGTATCCGCTCACTTTATCTTTGCACGAAAACTCTTCGTGTTTCCACGTAAAGAGGGGTAGCTGTGAGCATGTGATTTTTGCCTCATACGAATTACTCCAAAAGAATTCCCAAAATTAGGTCTTTTCTTTAATTATGTATTATTTTTAGGAATTATTATGCTATTTTCTTGATTATTTGCATATGTTTGTGTACATGTTTAATGCATTAAAAATACAAAAATAAAGTATTTGCATTTAGGATTTAATTTTACATTTTTTAGATTAATTAAGTAAATCGTTGTTTTACAAAAATGAAAAATTGAAAAAAATAACGTATTTTGCATTTTTAGTGTTCAATGTCGAATTTTCGTGATTTTCTTTTTGATTTGGTAAAATAATATTGTGATAATTATTATTTATGAGTTAATTAGTATTTTTGATAGGATGATTTGGTTTTATAATTTAATTTAGGATTTTAGTTTTAATTTTTCGAAAAAAGAAAAGGGAAGAAAAGAAAAGGAAAAGAAGTAGAGAAGGAAATCGGAATTGGGCCAAAATTCAATTTAATTTAAGAAGCCCAAACAATTACCCAGCCAAACATGCCCGATCCAGCCCAAACCCGTGTCAAAATCCGGTCCATCCCAGGCCACATCAAACGACATTGTTTGGTATAGTTTGATCAGGACCGTCGATCTCACTTGATCGAACGGTCCCTAACCTCGCCCATGACCCAAGCCCGGCCCGTTTGCATTAGAGACCAATCCGGTCTCTATTTAAAACGTCGTTGTTCTATTTAGTCAAATGATCCAAGCCGTTGATCTCCTTTGATCGAACGGCCTGGATCCAATTCAACCCCCAGTATATAATTACCCAAACGGACCCCACCCCCCTCACAACCCCCCCCATATCATCACTCATCTTCCTCACCCAAACCCTAGAGACCAGCCGCCACCATTCCCCACCGCCTTCCGGTGGCGGCGCCGGCCTCAACCCGCCTAAAAATTACACCATAGAACCCCCTCACTCCCCTCATGCCAAATCACCACTCCTTTTTCATCGAATCACCCCATAACTCTTCGAATCTTGGATCGAAGATTGGACCCCGAACCCTAGCCTACCCAACCAGCCCCAAATCGATACCCCAGAACCATCTCACTACCCTCTTTCCAAATCCCCACTTCACGCCCTTCGAATGACATCAGAACTGTTCGAATATTAAAGGAACCCTAAAATTCCAAACTCCAAATCTGTTAGATATTTTAAGGTTTGAGGTCGAAATCGACCTTAGTTGTGTGTTCTCAGTCGATAACACTCGATTAAGGTTTATTCTGGCTTCATATTCAAAAATTGAAGATTTAATTCAAGATGGGGTTCAATCATTTGGAGGTAGGTGTCCTAATTTTAGTTTTTCTAATTCTTTTTTATTATCTTTCTCTATTCCTTTCTTTTATTTTTAGAATGGTTATTTGGTCAGATTCGATTTGTGATTTTTTTTTAGTTTAGTTTCTGTGTCGAACTAAAAATTGTTCGTCGATTTGGTCTGGTTTATTCATGAGCTTCTTTAGTTATTATTCATGTCATCTGAATTCATGATTTCTTCTGTTAATTATGGTAACCTCTGAGTCCTTCGTATTCTAGGTTTAGTCAGAATAATTAGGATTAGTTTAATAATTTGGTTTAAATTCTTGTTTAATTGTGTTGATAAGAATTGATTAGTATAAGTTTTAAGTGGTCACTCAATTGAGAAGCTTCTATAATGGTAGGGATAACAATTCACTACTGAATAATTTAAAGCTATAAGAATTGAGTGGAATCAAATTTTTAAATATTGAAAGGGCATTCTGTGAATCCTAAGGGCATTTCTCATTGCCTATTTAAGAAAACAGAACTCTGAATACAGAGGAGACAGTCTGGTACTCTGAAAATACTGAAATATACATATATAGAGAAAGATTTAAGTGAAAAAATCCAAAAAATACCAACGGTTGAACTACTACTATTTCATTGAATTTTGAGTCATACTCAATTTCTTTCTAATTCCTGAAATTACTTTAACTCATTTGAATGGAAATGGATTGATTTTTTGGTAATTGAGAGTCTGTTGGTTCAAAGTTTTGCTAAAAGTGCAATGTTCCATCGAATTTCATAAGCTGAATCTACTGTTTAACTGATTAAATCTGGGCTAGTTGCTGCTGTCGTAGCTGATCCTTCATTTTTCTGTTATGTTTTGCTTTTCCAGGTATTCATCTCACCTTCCAAAGTATGAGAATGAATAAATATGAAGATTGGTTCCTTTAAATAGAGATTTGTACTAATGTAGTTGGTTATTCAATGTTTCTGCACTTTCGGAACTGTTTAGCTTAGCTTGATCTTCTTATACTTCTTTCTGTTTAATCTGAGTATGGACTGATGTAGTAGTATTAGCTTGGTAGTTCATTGTGGAGCATCAAATGTGCATGAAAAGTCATGTTAAACGCTTGGTAATGTTTGAAAGTCGTATGGGTCCATAAGACTGGATAATTAGTCCATTTGACGATCAGTATATAGGCTAGCTTCTATATTTGTATTGAGTATGTTCAAATTTAAGTTATCAATGTGATTAGTATAGAGTCCACGTTAGAAGAAGTTGGTTTATGCTTGGTTTGATCTATTTTCGGCTTAGGATTTATACAACTAAGGACTTCGTCTCATTTTTATAGCAGCGTACATGGGGCTAAAGTCCACAGGTAACTAATGATTGGTCAAATGCAGAGATTTCATTTTAAATCACATACACAATAAGCTTACAACTTAATCTTACAGAATAATTACTTTGCTGAAATTTTTTAGAGTACTTGTTTTGGATCTTTCAAAAAATCGGAATTGCGGCTTGATCAATATTGCTAAATTTCGATGTTCTGTGTTATTTTCTTTAGCGATGTGTTTCGGCTTAGATTAATATTGCTAGTGAATGGATTCATGAACTAGTATAATCTTATTGTTGAATTTATTAATTAGTTGCAAAATGTTGGTTTCTTGTCATATGTATTTGGAATTGCTATTCCAGTTATTATGTCCATTTGATCCCCTGGTTTTGTGTTAAGATTTGGAAGTAGCCTGTGTAAAATTTAAAGAAGTAACCACTGTTTTGTTTTCTTAAGTTGGATAAAGCAGATTTTCTTTCAATTTGCTAAAAGTGGTTTATTAACATGTAATAAGATCATTGATTCCAAGGAAAATACACTCAAATCTTGTGTCCATTTAGTGGAACTCACGTTTGAACCCAATTTATTTTCATAATTCCTTGACGTTTAATAACCTCAAATTTAGGAAAGGAATAATCTTGAACATCCATCGTTTGCTTTGGTTGAGTACAATCTCCGGAATAAATCGAGGTGTGCCGTGCCGAACAAAAATTTTTAATTGCATGGCCCTCATTTAACTAATCTTGTTTTGATCCTTAGAATTCGGGGCGTGCCAACTAGTGGAATTTCCATGGCCCTCGCAAACTTAAAAGACGCGTAGTTGCTTTATGCGAGTCATTTTAATAATTTACCTTCCTATACTCGGGTGCGCATTTATGTGACCCAAATCCAAATCTCAATAACGTTAGATAAAATGTGTTGTGTACTACGGGTGTATTTATGTGATGCAGTTCAAGACGCGTTTTATGTGACGTTGAATCTTCCTAAAAATATTTAAATAAAAGCGGTTGTAAAGTTAAAATGTACATAGGTTTAAAAGTATTTTAAAATCAGATAATTAGGCCAATAATAACAGTTGAGCGACCGTGCTTGAACCACGGAACTTGGGAATGCCTAACCCCTTCTCCGGTTAACAGAATTCCTTACCCGGATTTCTGGTTCGCGAACTGTAATACAGAGTCAATCTCTTCCTCGATTCGGGATTTTGAATCGGTGACTTGGGACACCATGAATTATCCCAAGTGGCGACTCTGAATCTTTTAATAAAAATAATCCCGTTTCAATTGTCCTTTAATTGGAAAAACTCCCTTATGTATACTCCTTCTCGGGGGTGCAGTAAAAACGAGGTGTGATAAGGTGTCATAGGGTTACTTATATTCGAAGGATATTTATTTGAAAAAATTATATTTGAAAGGTATTTTTTTTTTGAAAGAACTATGTTTGAAAGATATTTGTTTGAAGGAAGTATATTTTGAAATATCTTTATTGGGAATGGTTATATTCTAAAGATTTCTATTCGAAAACTTGTGGGTGAAATATTTATACGTGAAGGATTTCACTAATTGATTGGAGTTTCTTGGCTAAGACCTGATGTGAAAACTACCGTAGTAGCTGAGTTATTACTTGTCTTTACTGTATTTGTGATTTTTTATTTAGGTTGTGTTTCAGTTCACTTTTTTGTGTCCTTATTATGCAGTTCTATTGTTACTTGATGTTTCCTCCCTTATTACAATTACTGTATTGTTAGCCATATCGCGTAGTCTTTATATAAAAATCATGCACTATTGTCCCTATACTTATACTTGTTCAATTTATTAGACCAATAGGTATCTTGATTTTTCCTCGTCACTACTCCATCGAGGTTAGTCTTGATACTTACTGGGCACTGCTGTGGTGTGCTCATTCTACACTTCTATCTATTTTTGTTTAAATTCGGGTATTGGATCGCTAGTAGCTGTGCAGACCGTTGTTGTGGAGACTCAAGGTAAACCTGTGTCACGACCCGGATTTTCCACCCTTGGGAGTCGTGATGGAGCCTACTAATGTAAGCTACGCAAGCCGACTATTGAACAAATTACCTTTTTACCCATTTTATATTCTTTAACAATTATGAAGCAATAATATTTAAATAACGGAATTTAACATAAGCGGAAGAAAACGCAATAAACTATCTGAACATGAATCCAATACAATTGTTCGAACCTCTACTACCCAGAACTGGTGTCACAGTTCATAGACGATCTAAGAATGCTACATACAAAGTCTAAAAAATAAACGATACACTATTTCTGAATTAAGGAAATGAAACAGGAATAAAGGGATAGAGGGAGACGCCAGGGTCTGCAGATGCCTGCAGGTCTACCTTGGATCTCCGTGTGGACTGAAGGCAGCCACCCAATCTACGGACCAAATGTTGCTGCTACGGGATCTGCACACAGTGTGGAGTGTAGTATTAGCACAACCGACCCCATGTGCTGGTAAGTGCCTCGCCTAACCTCGGCGAAGTAGTGATGAGGCTAGGACCAGACTACCAAATAAACCTGTGTAATTCAACTATATACAGCGGAAAAGAAGAACAGTAATATACAATCAAGTATAGGAGGGGTAACATGCTTCGGGGAAACTATCAATTTAGAATAGAAAGACAACAGGTAATTGAAAAAAACAACATATCTCGGATATCAACAAAGAACCAGAAATCAATAAGTGCACGGCATCACCCTTCGTGCCTTTACTCTCGACCTCGCCAAATCAATCAAATAATGAAAATGTGCATGGCATCACCCTTCATGCTTTTACTCTCGTCCTCACCATATAATCAATATAATCGGCACGGAATGGTACATCGTGCGGCACGGCATCACCCTTCGTGCTTTACACTCTTTCCTCACAAATCATACACGGCATCACCCTTCGTGCTTTACCACTCTTCCTCACCAAAACAATACACGACATCACCCTTCGTGATTTTACACTCTTCCTCACCTAAAAAATAATCACAAACAATAGGGCAAGGTAATAAATGAAATTACGATAAGAATCTCGGCAAGGTAACAATAGTTCAACAATCATGTCCCGGCAAGAGAATATCATCAAAAGAAACATCAACATCCCGGCAAAGGCGATAACATTAAAAGGAACAATATTCCGGCAAGGAAGATAATATAATGCTTCTCTTTTCTTTTTCACTTTTACTTCACAACTCACTTCACCGCTTTGAGCCAATGCTCTAAAAGGTTCAATTTCAACTTATACTTTCACATTTCATTGTACAACTCGAGCCAACGCTCCTCAATGTTCAAATATCACAATTACTTCCACAAACCTTGCCCAACAATAGAAATCATCATCAAAGCATGAATAATACAACGAAGCCATAACAGTCACAATATAAGACTCACGGGCATGCTTGACACCAACGTATAGATACTCATCACCATGCCTATACGTCATACTCGACAAATACTACATAGTGAATAGGACTCCACTCCTAATCCCTCAAGCTAAGGTTAGACCAAACACTTATCTCGATGCCACGAACACAATTCAAGCTTCTACTATCGCTTTACCTCTTGATTCCACCACCAATGCGCTTGTATCTAGCCACAAGTTACTTAAGTACATCAATGAATGCTAAATGAATCAATTCTAATGCATGAAAATGAGTTTTCTAAAGTTTTACCCAAAAAGTCAAAATCGCCCCCTGGCCCACATGGTTAAAACCGGAGGTTCGAACCAAAACCCAATTACCCATTCCCCTAAGAACCCAAATATATAATTTATTTTAAAATCGGACCTCAAATCAAGGTCCAAATCCCCAATTTTTGAAAAACCTAGGTTCTACCCAAAACACCCAATTTCCCCCCATGAAAATCATTAATTTTAAGTTGAAATCATGTGAAAAGATGTTAATGATTGAAGGAAACGAGTTAAAATTGACTTACAATCACTTTGGAAGAAGAGTTGTCTTTAAAAAATCGCCCAAGAGTGTTTTAGTTTTGAAAGAGTGTGAAAAATGAAAGATTTTCGGCTAAGTTATAAAATTGCAGGTTGCAGATATGGGAATTGTGACCAGGGTTCGCAATTGCGACCAGGGTTCGCAATTGCGAACCCAGACTTCTTCTAAGTTGGGAATTGCAAACAGCTTTTCTCATTTGTGAGTTAGGAATTGCGAAGAATGCGTCGCATTTGCAACGACTGGCTAAGAGGGAAGGCATCGCATTTGCGATAGATTTCCTCGCAATTGCGATGTAGCTGGCCTGGGCCATTGTTCGCATTTGCGACAAGGCCTTCGCATTTGTGAACTCTCATTTGAGAGCCAGGCTTCGCATGCCTGCAATGCAACAGCTGAAAGTCTGCAATTCCTCAAGTCCAAAATCCACCTCGTGGCCTATCCAAAACTCACCCGAGCCCTCGGGGCTCTAACCCAAACATGCACACCAACCAAAAAATATCATACGGACTCACTCGTGCATTCAAATCACTAAAATAACATCAACAACTATGAATTTAACATCAATATCATGAAATTTCTCAAGAACTTCAAATTTTCCAATTTTCTCAAATACGATCCGATTTACGTCGTTTCAAGTCCGTTTCTTACCAAATTTCACAGTCTTATCTTCAATCACATATAAGACCTGTACCGAGCACCGGAACCAAAATACGGGCCCGATACCATCAAGTTTTAATCACATTTCATTTCCAAAACTCATAAATAATTCTAGAAAATAATTTTCTTTAAAAAAATTATTTCACGGGCTTGGGACCTCGGAATTCAATTCCGGGCATACGCCCAAGTCTCAAATTTTCCTACAGGCCCTCCGGACCGTCCAATCACGGGTTCGGATCCGTTTACCCAAAATGCTGACCGAAGTCAACTTAAACTCATTTTAAATGCAAAATCATCATTTTTCACAAATTTTCACATAGTGGCTTTCCGGCTACGCACCCGGAGTGTGCACGCAAATCGAAATGATGCCGAAAGAAGTTTTTAAGGCCTCAGAATGTAGAATTTACTTTTAAAATAAGTGATGACATTTTGGGTCATCACAACTTGCTAATGCATTCGCAGGCTTCAGAGTCACCTTCTTATTTTGTATTTACACTGTTCACTCTTATTTTGAGATAGTTGTATTTTAGAAGTTGTAGCGAACTCTGTAGAGCTTATGACTTGTACAGCCGGTTTTGAAAATTATAAATTTTGTGGAGATTTCCCTTTCAAATTGTTAGATGTTCTTCTATTATTGTTGTTATTCTGAAAATGTTATGCTTACCTAGTCTCTAAGACTAGGTGTCATCACGACACCGAAACGGAGGAAAAGTTGGGTCGTGACAAAATATAGAAGGGGTCTGGGTTTTATGGATATTAATGCTTTTAATCAAGCAATGTTAGCTAAAATGGCATGGCGAATTTTAACTAATCCGGATTTACTTCTTTCACGCGTCCTACAAAGTAAATACTTTCCTAATAACTAATTCTTTAATACTACAATTTCTTCATCAACGTCATGAATTTGGAGAAGTATTATTTGTGGTAGAGTATTTCTAGAAAAGGGATTAAGATGGAGAGTTGCTAATGGGGCGAATGTTTATGTTTGGAGCAATCCTTGGATTCCAAATGCTACAAATTTTAGACCTTATAGAAGTATTATTAATGATAACTTTGACCTAAAAGTGACAAAACTTATAAATTTAGAATCTGGGACTTGAAAATTGGAGAATTAAATAGACTTTTTTGTGAAGATGATATAAATGTTATTTTGACAATTTCCTTATCTACCATTACTTCTAGAGATAAATTAATATGGCACTATACCAAATCCGATAACTATAAAGTTAGATCTGATTATTATACTACAAAAAATATAGGCAAACAATGTGAGAATAGCAGGAATATTGCTCAATCTGGTTGTCATTCTTTCCCTAAAGCTTTTTGGAACTATTTATGGGCTATGAATATTAAAAATAAGTATAAACATTTCCTTAGAAGATGTGTGCTTAACACTTTACCTGTGAATATTATTCTTAGAAAGAGAATGAATCAAGTTAATGGTGTATGTAAAAAATGTGGCTTATAAAATGAAACTGTAGAACATAAGCTTTTTAATTGTCCCGAATCTAAAACAATATGGAAAGTGAGTCCTGTTAATTGGAAGGATATTGATGGTATTACTGATTTCTCTATATGATGGAATGATAAGATTAAGAAGGCAAACAATTGTTCTCATTCTACTATGGTGTTAAATTTGTCTGTAATCATCATGTGGCATATTTAGAAAGCTAGAAATCTTTGGTATTTTAGTAATGAAAAAAGTGAACCTCCTGATATCGTTGCAAAACCATTGTTTGAATATAATGAATTCACTGAAATAAGGCTTGCTAACTCACCAAATGGTACTTTACAAGAAAGTTATGAGTCTTCACTAACTATGCTTGAAGATGGGATTTATTTATTTGTAGATGCAGAGCTACATGTTGAAAGAAAAAAATCAGGCATTAGTTTGGTTGCTATGGACAGCAACGGCACTTTGCTTCATGCTCATGGATCCCCGATTCAGTTTGTTGGGAAGGCCATGATTGCTGAGGCGTTTGCAATTAGGAAAATTATTGAAAGGGCAATTCAAAATGGATGGAGGAAAATACATATTTTCTCTAATGCAAAAGAGATAGTAGATATATTGAAGAAAAGTGTGAAGGCTTCTTGATATGTTGAAGTGGCATGTGAAGATATTTGGAACATGACTTCAAGCCTTGAGCATACAAAGCCTCACCCCAAAAGGAATTCGGCAACTTTGCTTCAGAAAGCAAACATCTGACTCTTTCCATCAAGGTCCTATTCATCCTTTCTGCAAAACCATTAAGCTGAGGAGTCTTAGGAGGAGTCTTCTGGTGTTTGATACCCTGTTGTTTGTAGTATTCGTCAAATGGTCCACAATATTCAGCACCATTATCAGTACGAATATACTTCAGCTTCTTTCCAGTTTCTCTTTCAACTGAAGCCTGAAACTGCTTAAAGACACCCAACACTTGGTCTTTAGTCTTCAAGATGTAGACACAAAGTTTCCTTGAACAATCATCAATAAAGGTAGCAAAATAAAGTGCACCACCCAAAGTTCTTGTCTTCATTGGACCACATAAATCTGAATGCACCAACTCAAGCAACTCTGTCTTTCTTGAAGGAGGATGAGACTGGAAAGAAACTCTTTTTTGTTTTCCAGCCAAGCAGTGCTCACATTTTTCTAATTTTGCACTTTCAAAATTTGACAACAATTTCTTCTTGGCCAAAACATTTAGTCCTTTATTGCTAATGTGGCTAAGCCTCTTATGCCATAATGTTGAAGAGTTATAGCTTTTAACGGCATTCACCATATCAACAAGGTAGAGGCCGTAGTCCAGTATAAACCACGACGCTTTTCCCCACGAGCCACAATCATGAAGCCCTTAGTGAGCTTCCACTTTCCAGCACCATTGGTACTGACATATCCCTCATCATCCAAAACACCAACAGAGATCAAGTGCAAACAAACAACAGGTGCATGCTTTACATTGTTTAAAACTAGTTTAGTTCCAATACTAGTTTCCAAACAAATCGTTCCAATACCAGCCACCCTAAATACAGTCTCATTACCCATACTCAAAGTTCCAAAGTCACCCTGAGTATAGGATGAGAAAAATTCCTTCCTTGATGTCACATGAGATGCGACACCACTGTCCACAACCAAGCTTGACTCATCACAAACAATACTTATTAGATCCGCATCAAGGACAACAACAAGATCTTCTGTAATGACGGTGGCCACACGATTGCCATCTTCTTTATGTTCTTCCTTGTCTCTATTCTCCCTTTTCAAAATCCGGCAGAACTTCTTTGTGTGCCCTTTCTTCCCGCTTCTAGATTTGCTTCTATTATGTTCTCTATTTTGAGAACTCCGATTCTTGCTTCTCCCCTAGAGTCAGTCACCAAGACTTCTGATGAGGAGGAACCCTGAGATTTTCTTCTCATCTCTTCATTTAGAAGGCTGCTCTTGGCAAGATCCATAGAGATCACACCATCCGGAGCAAAATTTGATAATGAAGTTCTAAGAATTTCCCAAGAATCTGGTAGGGAACCAAGTTGAAACAAGCCTTGAATTTCTTCATCAAATTTAGTGCCCATAGCAGATAACTTGTTCATGATCCCCTGAAAATTATTCAGATGATCTGTCATCGCGGAACCATCGTGGTATTTTAAACCCAACATCTACTTTATCAGAAACATCTTGTTGTTTCCAGTTTTCCAAGCATGTGTCTCCCCAGAAATATGGTTCAAAACATTATCATCAACCCACTGTCTAATTAAGCCACAAACTTGCGTGTGTAACAGATTCTACTCTTCATCTGATTTATTATCAGGCTTTATAGTGGTGAAGATAGGTTGATGAAAATTCTTGATATAGAGCAAATCTTCCATTTTGCCCCTCCAAATGACATAGTTTGTGCCATTCAAAGTAACCATTCTACTAGTGTTGGCTTCCATCGTTTATCACAAATACAAATACTATTTATTATGAGATCAAAGTAATTATTTTCTGATGTGGAAGTTCAGACTGTGCTGCAACCATATAGCATATTCAGACAGAACCTTGGCTCTGATACCACTTATTGGGAATAAACCCTGTAAAAATAGTATTCACGGTATTAGTGATAAACACAAAACACTAAGTTATGGTTAAATCAACAAGAATAGAAATGCAACAATAATGACACCAAGATTTTACGTGGAAACCCTTCTGAATAAGGGAAAAATCACGGCCAAGAAGAGCAACTGATATCACTATAGCGACGAATTTTACACTATGTAGTAACGTGTACGAAAACTCCTAAGACCACTACACCCTCAAAAGAAATAAACACTCTTTTATTTTTTCCACCTCACTACAATATCTCTCACACTCTATTTTTCTTCACAAACTATTTTCTTATAGTTTATGAAATGCCTTGCTCTCTCTCTTTTCTCTCTTTGTTGGTGTGTAGAAATGAGAGTTAAAGCTCTCCTTTTATAGCCAAAATCTCGCTCTCTAAAGCCTACAATATTTGACAATTTGCACACTCTTTTCACAATTTCAATAAGGTTGGCTACCAAACCAAACCAAGTCAATAAAATTGGCTACCAAATTATACTAATTCAACAAGGTTGGCTACCAAACCAAACCAAGTCAACAAAATTGGCTACCAAATCATTTGAATGAGATAGACACCATATCAGTTATCTGCTTACTAGTTCTCAAACTCGTGCGTTGCACGTGTATCTCATGTTAATTAGTATGAATGGCAAATTGGCGGGTCGGGTCGAATATGGTTCGAGTCGAAAACGGATAATGAAAATATGATTCAATTATCCGATCCGACCCATATTTAATGTAGAAAAAAAATGGGTTAACCGACCATATTATCCATGACTTCTTATGATCAATTTTGAAAGAATTTTTAGTCTCCTAAACTTGAGGAACCCCCAATTTGAAGTTTTAAAAATGTAAAAGTTAAACCCATTAGTTATCCATTTTCTAAATGGATAATATGGTTCTTATCTATATTTGACCCGTTTTTAAAAAGTTCATTATCCAACCCATTTTTTAATGGATAATATGACGGATTAACTGTTTTCTTTTAACTATTTTGCCACCACTATTAATTAGTATAAATTAACAAGAAAGCTAATACGTTTTGGTATATGCAATCATGTTTGTGCAATATTAACAATTATTATGTATATTGGATCTCTCAAACTTTTGAGGGAGAAAGGAACTCCATCTAGAAATAGAAATGAATTGCTTAGTATTTTTTTCTTTTACTTTTTTGGTGTAAAGAATGCCCTATAATAATAGTGACTCCATACTTGATATCATACAATTCATGTAAGTTTTTGTTATCATAGAATCTCTGTAAATTTTTGTTTTAAGGGGATTCATATTTTTTTTTTTCTTGGAGTATGTATGTTCTCACTTCTAACTGCACTTGTGCTATTATATTTATAAAATTGTAAGCATCCTTAGAAAATAAGTAGATATTACTATAAACATTTACCATTAATGTATCACGTTATATAATTTAATTATAGAGGCAACGATTCAATTTTTATTTTTACACTGATCTTCTTTTGTTTGCAAAGTGTCCCGCTTATTAGTTATTATTGCAAATCACCACCACCTAAAGTAGTAGTATAACACAAAAGGCAACCAATCATTTTAAAACAAAGATATAATAACAAAATCAAATAAGGATGCCAAAGATTGCAACAATCTAAATTTCAGCTTTTGGACCACTACAAAATATACCAAAATGGAACATGAATCAGACACAATAAATAAAGAGAAGAAAATCAAGAAAAATTCAAAAATTAAACCTGTTATATGTTGCAGAATGAAGTCCGGCAAAACCAATGGATTTTTTGAGGAAAGGGAAAATTTTGACAGAACCAAGAGAAACGAATATACAGATTAGAGAACTTGATGTGCATTTTTATAGAGTGAAATAAAGAATTTATGCAAAAATATTACACTACTATTACCCTAGAAGATGAAAGAAACAAAACTGAATTATGAAAACTATATGACTTCCCATCAATAATAATCACAATAAATAAATAGAGTACTTAATATATCATTTAAGATTGCAAGAACCAATGTTCCCACGTAATTGTATATTTACTGTATTTTCATGTTCATATATGCATTGTATGTGAAAAGATGTTTAGTAGATTAATAAATTTATTAAAATATATATTTACAATTTTTTACAAAAGTGTTATAGAAATAATGTTTGTCTGAAGGGTATAATGGTTATTCATTTTTTGATGGGTATTTTGGTAATTCAAGTTTTTACTTTAGGACTTTCTACTTATAATATAATATGATTTGATAGTTTTTTTAAAAGATGATACCCTACTAGGAGTAAAGCGCTCTCACAATTTGAGAGAAAAAGCCCTCAATCAACCGAGGGAGTTTTATTGGTTACGTACTTTTGTCTATTAGATAAATAAATTGTAGCTCTATTTTTGGTTGGGGGGAGGGGGAGGGGTAGGGGGTGCGGGGTGGGGAGGGGGTTTGCATGTGATATTCGGTATTTACTTTGAGACCCGACTAATTCAGATCACATATTGGGGATAAAGCGCTCCAAATCATAGGCAACTCCATTCCAAGACTCAAACTCGAAACCTTTGATTAAGAATGCAAATGTACTTATCATCCTACCACAATATTTAGTTGTAGAAAAGAATTATATTTTATCACTTAATACAACTTCTCATCAATCTTAAAGGACAAAACATAATTTTGTATTTTTTACAGGCAAAAAATTGAATAATCTAACATATTATATTTGAATTGTTTAGGATACTCGTGAATAGAAGAAAAACAAAAATGAAAAATTTGGTTATTCTGCATTTCAAGTTTCAATCGAAAAACACCTATCGACCCTTGGGAAGATCTCAACTAAGAGACATACTCGACTTGCTTAAACAAAGGGTTGATACGGCCCACAGCTATTCGGCCCAAAGGCTACGACCACCTAAAGGATAACAACAAAAGAATAAAGAAGCAAAGCATGCAAGAACTAGAGCAAAATATGCAAGTAAAACATGCAAGTACAGAAACAACACCTTGCAATCCTTGCACAACCCTCTGTCACGCCTCCTGAGGAGGAGATAGTCAATCTAAGTCTTCGCCACCGCATTTTGAAAAGTAACCAAATGCTCCTCCCTCTTAGGAAAGTTAGAGTTTGCAATCACCAACCCAAAAGCCTTAGCTAAGTATAGTAACAAGGTACCTCCTCCGTTCCTCTCCCCAAAACCGAAGCCTCCATGCACTTCATCATACCCACCTATAGTCGACCCAATATGACCACTGAAATCCCCTCGTATGAATAACTTCTCAGCAGGTGGTACCTGACGCATAATCTCATCCATCCCCTCCCAAAAATGCTATTTAACCTCCTTATCTAGGCCCGTATGCGGCGCATAGGCGCTAACAGTGTTTATGATGCACTGACCCACCACCAACTTAATAATTATCAATCTATCATTCACTCGTCTAACCTCAACCACAGACTCTCTAAGATCCCTATACACCAAAATACCCACTCCATTCTTAACCTTCTGGGTTCCTGAGTTCCAAAGTTTACACCCGTCCGCGCCCCTCGCAATCGACCCTACCCACCCTGTCTCCTGGACACATGCTATATCAAGCCTCCTCTTCTGAAGTATCTTCGCCAACTCTATAGACTTACCTGTCTATGTACCTACGTTCCATGATCCAATTCTCAACCGATGGACACCCTTGTTCCCTTTACCTCCCTTGCCTCCCAACCCACCCCCTAACCCCCGCACCCCCCTCCTAACCCACCACTCGCTCCCCCCGAAGACATGAACTCATTTGACTATCCCAGACCACAGCCACTATACCTCCGGTGGACTAAGAGGAATCACTAACACACACAACAGACCAAATTAGAATAAGACAAGATGCCAATACAGACGCACTAATACGGTGAATAAACTAATACGAACTAAGACGACAAAAATTTAACTAACACAATAGAGGGAAATAGGAAAATGGGAGGTACCAACTCCCGTGAGTATATCCTAGGAATTGCCTTAGTATACCTAACGGTGTTGCGTCCACCTAGTTCGTTCACGTGCAACTCCTGCCATTCCTTGCTGACACTCGGGTTTTTCTTCTCTGCTTGCATGTGCACGTCTTGCTCGCCGCCCAAAGACATCGTCCCTAACCTGAAATACACATAAAATACCACGAGGCCAAACAAATAGTGGTTGTCACCACTACCACTGGTGATGCCCAGCCGTTGCAACGATACGCAGAGAAAAAGGGAGCGAATTGAAGGTGCTAGTTTATGAACAAACAAAATATGATCAAATAAAATATTGTAGAATTAGTAAAAATAACAATGTAAAATGGTTGGGGAGATTTGCATATACAAAAAAACAATTTTTTTGAAAAAAGGAAGAAAAAATCATAATAAAATCGCAATAAGAAAGAATACCTGTAATAATGTAGCGAATCTAGTGAAATTCGAAAGTAAATGCGAGAAGTGCAATGAAACAAGAACATAGAACCTGGAACCGTCGACGGAGATGGTGAGGCCGGTGGTGGTCGTCGAAGAACTGGCCGAAGTTGTTGGGTAA
The DNA here is from genome assembly GCF_000393655.2 of Nicotiana sylvestris. Classification (NCBI taxonomy): domain Eukaryota; kingdom Viridiplantae; phylum Streptophyta; class Magnoliopsida; order Solanales; family Solanaceae; genus Nicotiana; species Nicotiana sylvestris. Next base: position 110,553,085 of record NC_091068.1, read on the forward strand.
TGAATCACTTGGCTTGAAGACGGGTCTGGTTTGTGTGTCACCATGGCACCGCAACTAGGCCTGATACTTGACTGTGGTTGTTCCCACTCATCGGCGACTGGTCCGTATCTCACCGGAGTAAGAGGGGGAAAAGACAGGGGGAAAAAAAGAAGACGCGGGGTGAGAGAGATGCGCAGAGAGAGGGAGGAAGGGTATTGGCTGATGTGAAGGAGAGAGGAGCGAGAGGACTTACCTGGGCGGAGGATGGTCGCCGGCGACTGAACTAGTCACTAGGTTGTTCTCGTCTATTTTGTTGCCGTTATGGGCAGGAGCATTTGGATAGAGAGAAAAGTCAGTCCATGCCAAAAAAAAATATACAAGAAGTTAAAACAAAAATTAGTGTGCATCACCATCCTGGCCTCGGGTTCCCTCTCCATCGATCCTCGCCTTGACCGTAAACGGAGTCATATCAATCACCATCCGCGAGCCAGTCTATACCCTCTTCCTCATTCAACTCGGAACCAGGTTGAGGCGTGTCAGGATCGTAATCAGAAGCAAGATGACTCGAGCATTCTTGAAGTCTGTCTCAGAAACAAAGCCCGCTTTAACCAAATCACAGGGCACATCCAGTCAGGCTTTAGCCTGGATCCACTCCTCGTACGACTCTCGAGAAATGCTAGGATACTTAGAAGCATTAGACACAAAGGGTCACACAAGCAGTTGGGCCTTCTCGCCCTCAAGAGCAGCAACCCGATCATGCAACTCAGAGTTTTCCTTATCCAACTTCCCAATCCTCTCTTCGTGTCGGTCCCCTTTAGCCTAGGCCGTTGGCAAAACATTATCCTGCTCAAAACGGAGAGTCCTATTCGCTAACTCGAGGATGTCAACCTTCCTATGAGCATCCAGTCGGGAAGACTCCACCTGCTCGAACATCTATTTCTTTTTAGCAACCTCCCCCCGAAGAGCGTCCCTTTGAAACTAACATCCTTCTGGCTGGCCTTGCAGTTGGTTCACCTGATTTTGGAGGTCTCTAAATTGGGCTTCCATGCCCTTACTTAGCTCAAGCTCCTTATCTTTTCTCTTAATATCCCCATCGAGAATGCCGAGCCTCTCCACGACTGCCATCAGCTTCTCGTATTTCTTCTTTAGCTCTTCTTCTCCCCCTCGCAAAGTCACCTATGAGCCTCCTGGTACTTTTTTAATGACCCGATAGGTTGCTTTGAACATTTTTACTTTGCTCGGTAGTTAGAGGGCATGAGTAGCTCTGTATGATATATTATGACATGTGTGAATCATCAGTTTTGGTTTTTAGGTGATTCAGAAGTGATTTGGAAGAATGAATTTCATGATTGAAGCTTTAAAGTTGGAAGAGTTGATCAAGTTTTACTTTTTAGTGTCACGACCCCAAATCGGACCCAGTCATGATGACGCCTCGCGTGAAGACAAGGCCAGCCGACACAGTCCCCAAGTTCATTTCAAAAGTTTTAATAAGTCAATTTAAGCCTTTTTAGTTAATCAGGTATTGCATAATGTAAGTCACCTCTGAGCCTCTTGGTACTAAATACAGTCTAATGACATCAAAGGGAGAAAAGCAGTGATGCGGACGTCGAGCAGCTACCTTGTTAAACTCCAAAGACTCTGCCTCTGATCAACCAATACCCGCTACCGGGTGCAGAAATACCTGAATCTGCACACAAGGTGCAGGGAGTAAAGTGAGTACTCCAACTCAGTGAGTAATAATCATAACTAAAGATTGAGTGATAGAAAATCATGAAAAGTACATCAACATGCTGTATAGAATTAGTACAAAACCAGTAAGAAAGCATTGAAGCTGTGAAATCTCTTAAAGCATCTTAGCTCAGTTTAAACTTTTTTAAAAATGACTTTTTAACAGTTAAGCAATTGAATGCAAAGCAATTAGAACAGATAAGCACAGAAAATCCACCCCTCTGGCACAATGTCAACAATACTAGCCCCTCGGGCTATATCTCACATCACAAAGGGTACCTGCGCTCACTGGGGGTATGCAGACTCCTAGAGGGGCCCCTTACGACCCAAGCGCAATATCAAGCCATCTCATGGCACAATCACATAGGCTCTCGGCCTCATATCAACAAGCCACGTCGTGGCGTACAAACTCAGGCCCTCGGCCTCATAATCATAATTAGTGTATCACCGCTGCGGCGTGCAACCCGACCCAAAAGTATCCTCACAGCACAGGCCCTCGGCCTTACTCAGTCAAAATCACATTAGCCACTCGGGCAATAGTAAAACATGATGCTCAGCCCAAAATATTATTTGAAATATCATTTCATATATGAAAATAGAGTAAACATAGTAGAGTTATGAAAACAGTGAAATATAGAATGACTAAGTTCAAGTATAAAGTCAAAACAGTAAGGAAATATCAATAAAAATCCCCTAAGGGTTCAAATAGTTGGCACAAAGCCCAAATATGGCATTAAGCCCAAAACATGATGATAGCAAATAGATTTCAGTCAAATACGCGGTAAAGTAGTCATTTGGGATGGACTAAGTCACAATCCCCAACAGTGCACGACCCCACGCTCGTCATCAAGCGTGTGGGTCACCTCAATATAGCACAACGATGTGTAATCCGGAGTTTCATACCCTCAAGACATCATTTACAATCATTACTCACCTCGATCCGGTACAAACTCTAGCCCGCGATGCCTTTGCCCTCACGAATCGACCTCCGGATGCTCCAAATCTAGCCACAATCAATACAGAATCATTAAAATATGCTAAGGGAACAAAGCCCACTCGAAAATATCCGATTTACATAAAAAATCCCGAAATTGGTCAAACCCCCCCCCCCCTCCCGGGCCCACGTCTTGGAATCCGATAAAATTAACATCAATGGAATCCTCATCCTCTCATGAGTTCATACATATCAAGAATACCAAAATCCGATCACAAATGACCCTCATATCCCTAGATTAAGGTCTCCAATTTCCAAGCCCTAAACCCCCAATTTTGCTACTGATTTTCCATAGACTTCACTCTTAAAATGTTAAAATTCATCATAGAAACAAGTTTAGGGTCCAAAAATCTTACCTCCACGAAATCCCCTTGAATTCCCTCTTCAATTAGCTCTTCCAAGCTTTCTCCCGAATCCTCTTGAATTCCCTCTTCAATTAGCTCTTCCAAGCTTTCTCCCGAATGAAATATGGTGAAAACCCTCTCAAAATCGCGAAGGGTGAAATATATACATTCTAACCCAGGCATTTTCGCACCTGCGGTCACTCCACCGCATCTGCGGTACAGCTTTTGCGGTCCAAGAGCCGCTTCTGTGGTCTTTCACTTAAGTTACCAAAAACTGCATTTGCGATGCCTTGCTCGCACCTACGCTTTCGCAGGTGCGGCTTCAGAACCTCTTCTGCATCCACAACATTCCCAGCCTATTTCCACTTCTGCGACAAATCTCCCGCATTTGCGGCATCACACTTGCAGTTCTAAATCCGCAGGTGCAGAAACAACAGAAACAGCAAATCTACAGCATTCACCAAACTCCCAATCTCTCCGTCGACCATCCAAAATCACCCTGAGGCCCTCGGGACCTCAACCAAAAGCACAAACATATCCCATAACCTTATTCAAACTCGTCCCAACATTTGGAATGCTCAAAACAACATTAAAACACCAAAATCACATCAAATTCAAGCCTAGGATTACAAAATCTTCCGAATTCCTCTTTTGATCAAAAACCCAACCAAACCACGTCCGAATGACCTGAAATTTTGCACACACATCCTAAATGTCACAACGGAACTACTGCAACTTCCGTAATTCCATTCCGACCTCCATATCAAAATCTCACCTATCAACCGAAAATGCCAAAATCTCAATTTCGCCAATTCAAGCCTAAACCTTCCACAGGCTTCCAAATTGCATTCCTATCACGTTCCTAAGTCCCAAATCTTCTAACGGAGCTAACCAAGTCATAAAAATTCTAATTCAAGATCATATACTAACAAGTCAAATCTTGGTCAAACCCTTTCAAATTTGAAGCTTCAAACTGAGAGCTATTCTTCCAAATTCATTTCGATTACCCTGAAAACCAAAACCAACAACTTACATGAATCATAATACATCACACGGGGCAAGATATGCCCGAGAACTGGCGAGCAAAGTGTAAAAGCTCAAAACGACCGGTGGGGTTGTTACATCCTCCCCCACTTACATACGTTCGTCCTCGAACGTGCCCAGAGTTGTTCCAAAAGCCAACCAATCACTGAATAACCTTATAATGCCTATACCCGAGGGTGATCCCATATCACCCTATCTCATATAGGTACGATAACACAATGTAACTGAAATTTCACAATCCAACCTAGCCCATAAATCTTAGAACCACATTTCCACTTCCGAAATCATCCACCAGATCAGAATCTCACATCTATATTCTGAATAAGCCCGAATAAGCTATAATAACCCATACCTACAACCTCAGGTGAAATCACATGATATACCACATAACTCAAACACTTGTAGTGATAACTTCTAATCACGGCAGCCGCACACAACACCCGAATACCGATAGAAAACCTCTTATCAACTAAAGTCTCATTCCAACACTTTCATATACTGCCAATGATAAATGAAACACGCAGTAAGCCATAGACACTTCTCAAATCAACCATTCGCGAAGCCACCTCTCCTTTGGCAAAAACCATAGCAACTTTCTGAGCTGAACCTCGATATTATCCTTCCAACATGCTGAAATCGAATCCATTTGTATTCATTAAATACCCCAACGATCTTATCTAATCCAACATCATTACTCTAGTGACATGACACATCAATACAGGCTAAAGCCGCAACTTGTGCAATCCGCGCACCAATAAGCAACGATCCGAACATACTCAAATTATGAAAATGACTCAAACGAAAGAGTTGTACCGCAAGCTCACCAGTACCACCACACATAATGCTGATAACCCGTCACACATCATAAAAACAGAACACACGAATCTAACCCGAAGGATCACACCGTCCACATAGCTTCGCTCCAATGCGCGACCTCATCCAAACACTAGTCCACACGAAACACCTCAAGTTACTATGCTCAAAAATCGATAACCATTCGCAATATGATGTCTAAAACCAAAGCAATCATTATAACCACCGCGAAGCAATTGACATAACATTACACATACCCGAAGGGACACAACCAATACGCCATCCACCGAGCAATACCCATTACTCTTTCCTGCTCGACTTCCATTATGAAACCCCAATGGAACCGCACCATCTATGCCTATAACTAACAAATCATAATGTCTCGCAACACAGAGTAATTCATAGATCATCTCAGAAAACTAATAGCTCAATAACAACTGAATCAACACATCCCTCACCAATAGCAACTCGAAGTCAACAAAGCCGTCTCGATGCAGAACACATATCCATATGTCTACCAATGAACCCTTTATCAAGGAGTTCCGGAAGCTACTCATTCAACTCCTCTCACTCTGCTGGTGCCATACGATATGGTGCCCATCACCAAATCAATACCAAAATCAACAACCTTGTCCGGCGAGATGCCCGACAGCAGGAAACACATCCAAAAAAGTCCCCCATCTCTAGAACTGAATCAATGGTAGGAGTCTCTGCACTGACATGCATCACGAAGGCCAAATAAGAAATACAACCCTTCCTAGCCATCCGCTGGGTCTTCAAAAATGACACCACCCTACTGGGAATATAATCCGTCGAACCTCGCCACTCAATCTGTGGCATTACCGGCATAGCCAACATCGCTGCCTTAGCGCAATACTCCAGAATAACACGACACGAAGACAACCAGTCTTTACCTAATATTACATCAAAATCTAACATACTAAGTAGCAAAATATCCACTTGGGTCTCCAAACCCCAATAGTCCCTAAACAGTGCCGATACACGCGACCCACAACCACATCATAACCTGTATATGAAAACTCCCAGTATCCAACTCCATATAGCACACAAATCACCATACATGATCCTAATTCCACAGTCCGAATATACAACGCACCTCTAATACCCAATCTTTCCATGAGAGGTACTCTTATAATCCTTCTGTGCAACCAAGCAAACTCGAATATTAGCAGTCGATCCAACAGAAGAGTGCCGCAATACTAATAAAGTACCATCAACTTAATCACATTGCCTCTTTCTGGAACATATACCCTTGTCAAATCACCCTAATTAGAAATACCATTTCCTTAATCATCTGAAGATCATTTCCATAATCATCTGAAGCTCATTTCCCTAATTATCTGAAGCTGCCTGCTGCCTAAGGATTTTTATGACCTTCCCTTCAGAACTGAACCAAGACCTTACATATGCAAATCTCAAGCCTACAACACATATCGCATAAACCATACCGTCCTAGGATAACCATGAGAACTTTGTATCCCCCTCCGAGCCATAAGAAACTATGTACTCAACTATCCAAGAACTTTACATTGATCCCATCTAGAAGAAAATGACTATACCTCCCATGCTCCTCATGCCAGCAGAAAATATACCTCTCTAACCGTGGTAGAAATCATCACGAACTCTCCGACTCCCTTTTGCACAACACCAAATCTGTCAGGACTAAATCCCTCTAACTCAACCAAACTATGCAGACTGCTAAAACCCAAGAGCATTGCCGCGAAACACCTACAGAAACTCATTACCTCATAAGCACCCTAGGAAATAATCATATCCTTACCATACCGATCCGACCTACTACCAAGCTATACCGTCTATCCAAGTTCCTTCTGATTTATCTTCAACTAGATGGTTCTTCTTGCTATAACACCACTATTCTTCAATCTAGACTCACCACATGAGTCCCAAGCATAAAGCCACACCGTCTAAGGCTCATAAGCCGCTAAGTACTCTCTTAAATTTTCCCAAAAGCACCACATTAAAAATACCCACTCCGAAGAGACTTCCTGTGAATCCAAAGCCATTACTTTCACCTTCTTGATACCGATATATATAGAATCCCATAATTGATATAGAAATGCCACAAGCCTTGACACCCTCCAAGGCAAACCTCAGTTTCTAACCAATTATACAATTTGAAAATCTCCAATTATTACATGTAAAATCTTGAACCCATTAGAACCATTCTCGAGAGTCATATACTATACTCAAACCGCAATTAGACTAATCAAATGAACTGAATAACCTGCACCTCATTAGCAATCTGTCACCGCAGAATGTAACCTTACCTTAATGCAACCAAACAACTCTCTGTTCTAAGCACCCCACACCCTTTACCCATAACAACTCAAGATATTCCGTGATTCTCATACACCTACAAAGCATAACATAATCTTTTCCTTTACTCGAGCCATCCTCGGTCTCAAATCTTTGTAAGCCATAACTGATTCACCCGAAAGTCTCAAACTGGGACCAATATAGCACATAACCGTGCAATCAACTAATCAATAGTAGACTCCCCCACTTAGCTCGAAGCCGTAGATCCAAACACACTCAATAACTCATAACGCATATACTCTATTGCTGCCATAATACCATAGTGAGATTAAACTCGATCCTTCCTAAGCTTGTGAAACATAGACCATCTGGTACTTTAAATCTTATGCAAATCTCGCATTCACCCTCGTAACAGTTAAACTGACTCTCTTAAGCGACCCAAATTTAAATTGCAACACATATATTTCACTTGTAAATGAGATCTTCTAACGGGCAACATAAGGATCACACAACCTCAGAACACTTGGCAGGAGATAACCCACCTGTGTTGCCTCAAACTAGCAATCATGTATACCTTCCACCGTCATAAACATTACGCAGCCACTTAATCTTCCCGAGTCTGAACTCATGCCACAACATGAAATTTACTTCACTCCCAACTTGGACACATGAAAAGATTCTTCACACACCCACAACTAGGGGCTATTCCTCAAATCAAGATAAAAATCAAGCACCTAATCGTCCTTGCTGCCCCAAAGCAGACCCTTCTCGTCTCATTTGATTCATATTAACATATCCCGCAGTCATATCACCCTCATCACGTAGCTATCCAGTTATTACTTCCCTTAATAGGGACACAACGACACATATAGGTCCAAAAGCACGTGCTCACGCAATCAATAGCTCAGGGCTCAAGCTATAGGCAAAATCCGGCCTCGAGTCCTCCAGACTGGCCCAACATCAACGCACAGAAAATCATACCTCGCCCCTCGACTAGGGAATAACAAGTCATCGATGCACATATGATACTGAGAGCTCATGTGTGCATATGAACGCGTGGAAGGAATTCAAAGAGTTACAATTCAACCTGAATCAAGGACGCACGATAAGAATTCAAGAATATGAAGTTTTTCCTAAAGGTTCTGCAGCCTCTCGAGGATAAGTACAGACGTCTCCGTACTGATCCGCGAGACTACTAAACCTGCTCATGACACGTGAGACCTATGTAACCTAGGCTCTAATACCAACTTTTCACGACCCCAAACCGGACCCAGTCGTGATGGCGCCTCTTGTGAAGACAACGCCAGTCGACACAGTCCCCAAGTTTATTTCAAAAGTTTTAATAAGTCAATTTAAGCCTTTTTAGTTAATCAAGTATTGCATAATGTAAGTTTAGAAGAACAGTGCGAAAATAGATACAACCCGACATCGGGGTATCACAAGTCACGAGCATCTACTAAGGTCTAAAATACAACGAAATTTCTGTAATAGTACTAAATACAGTCTAACGATATCAAAGGGAGAAAAGCAGTGCTGCAGACGTCGAGCAGCTACCTTGCTAAACTCCAAAAACTCTGCCTCTGATCAACCAACACCCGCTACCGGGTGCAGAAATACTTGAATCTGCACATAAGGTGTAGGGAGTAAAGTGAGTACTCCAACTCAGTGAGTAATAATCATAACTAAAGATTGAGTGATAGGAAATCACGAAAAGTACATCAACATGCTTTATAGAAGTAGTACAAAACCAGTAAGAAAGCATTGAAGCTGTGAAATCTCTTAAAGCATCTTAGCTCAGTTTAAACTTCTTTAAAAATGACTTTTTAACAGTTAAGCAATTGAATGCAAAGCAATTAGAATATATAAGCACAGAAAATCCGCCTCTCTGGCACAATGTCAACAATACCAGCCCCTCGGGCTATATCTCACATCACAATGGGTACATGCGCTCACTGGGGGTGTGCAGACTCCCAGAGGGGCCCCTTACGGCCCAAGCGCAATATCAAGCCATCTCATGGCATAATCACATAGGCTCTCGGCCTCATATCAACAAGCCACATCGTGACGTACAAACTCAGGCCCTCGGCCTTACTCAGTCGAATTCACATAAGCCACTCGGGCAGCAGTAAAACAAGATGCTCAACCCAAAATATTATTTGAAATATCATTTGATATGTTAAAATAGTGTAAACATGGCTGAGTTATGAAAACAGTGAAATATAGTATGACTAAGTTCAAGCATAAAGTCAAAACAGTAAGGAAATATCAATTAAAATCCCCCAAGGGTTCAAATAGTTGGCACGAAGCCCAAATATGGCATTCAACCAAAAACATGATGATAGCAAATAGATTTCAGTCAAATACACGATAAAATAGTCATTTGGGATAGACTAAGTCACAATCCCCAACAGTGCACGACCCCACGCTCGCCATCAAGCATGTGTGTCACCTCAATATAGCACAACAATGTCTAATCCAGGGTTTCATACCCTTAGGACATCATTTACAATCACTACTCACCTCGATCCAGTCCAAACTTTAGCCCGCGATGCCTTTGCACTCACGAATCGACCTCAGGATGCTCCAAATCTAGCCACAATCAGTACATAATCATTAAAATATGCTAAGGGAACAAAGCCCACTCGAAAATATCCAATTTACATCAAAAATCCCGAAATTCCTCAACCCCCCCCCCCATGCCCACGTCTTGGAATCCGATAAAATTAACATCAATGGAATCCTCATCCACTCACGAGTTCATACATATCAAGAATACAAAAATCCGATAAAAAATGACCCCTCATATCCCTAGATTAAGGTCTCCAATTTCCAAGCCCAAAACCCCCAATTTCGCTACTGATTTTCCATAGATTTCACGCTTAAAATGTTAAAATTCATCATAGAAACAAGTTTAGGGTCCAAAAATCTTACCTCCACGAAATCCTCTTGAATTCCCTCTTCAATTAGCTCTTCCAAGCTTTCTCTCGAATGAAATATGGTGAAAACCCTCTCAAAATTACGAATGATGATATATATACATTCTAACCCATGCATTTTTGCACCTGCAGTCACTCCACTGCATCTGCGGTACCGCTTTTGCGGTCCAAGAGCCGCTTCTGTGGTCTTTCACTTATGTTACCAAAAGCCGCATCTGTGATGCCTTGCCCGTACCTATGCCTTCGTAGGTGCGGCTCCCCAACCGCTACTGCGGCCACAGCATTCCCAACCTATTTCCACTTTTGCGACCAATCTCCCGCATTTTCGGCGTCACACCTGCGGTCCTAAATTCGCAGGTGTGGAAACAACAGAAACAACAAATTTGCAGCATTCACCAAACTCCCAATCTCTCCGTCGACCATCCGAAATCACCCCGAGGCCCCATGGACCTCAACCAAAAGCACAAACATATCCCATAAACTTATTCAAACTTGTCCCATCCTTCGGAACGCTCAAAACAACATTAAAACACCAAAATCACATTAAATTCAAGCCTATGATTCCAAATCTTCCGAATTCCGCTTTTGATCAAAAACCCAACCAAACCACGTCTGAATAACCTGAAATTTTGCACACACATCCTAAATGTCACAACGGAACTATTGCAACTTCCGTAATTCCATTCCGACCTCCATATCAAAATCTCACCTATCAACCGAAAATGCCAAAATCTCAATTTCGCCAATTCAAGCCTAAACCTTCCACAGGCTTCCAAATTGCATTCCTATCACGTTCCTAAGTCCCAAATCTTCTAACGGAGCTAACCAAGTCATAAAAATTCTAATTCAAGATCATATACTAACAAGTCAAATCTTGGTCAAACCCTTTCAAATTTGAAGCTTCAAACTGAGAGCTATTCTTCCAAATTCATTTCGATTACCCTGAAAACCAAAACCAACGACTTACATTAGTCATAATGCATCATACGGGGCAAGCCATACCTGAAAACTGGCAAGCAAAGTGCAAAAGCTCAAAACGACCGGTCGGGTCGTTACATTTAGTATTTGACCTCAGATTGGAGATTTGATGGTTCCGTTATGTTCGAATGTTAATTTTAGACTCGGGCATATGCCCGGATTTGCATTTGGATAGGATTGTGGAGCACTGTGATTTTCCCTTAGATGGGTTTAAATGGAAGGTCTCTGATTGATCGGGTATGTATTCTGCTGGTGATTCAGAGTTGATTATGAGATTCTCGAGCTTTTCATATGATGACATGATATATGCGGTGTGTTTTGTGGGACTGAGGGTTGCATGTGCAAGGTCACAGTTCAGTTTTGAAGGGAAGGTCATGAAATCTTAGGCAACATAGACAGTTTTAGATTACTAGATGAATCATATTACTACTTGGTATTGCCTGAAGAGAGTGTACATTCAGTAAGCGCACTGAGTTTTGACTTACAGATGTTTCATTGGTATTGTAGTACTCGTTTGGTTGATCAACTGCTGATATTTAGATTTTTTCTATGTGGAACGGAAGAATTATAGAAGTATTCCTCGTGGGATGATCGTGTATGAGATATGTTTTAGACATTCGAGTGTAAGAGTTATGATCAGCTATGTTGATTCATATGTTCTATGAATTTGGAGACTAGGAGTTCTCAAAAGCTTATTGTTTCGTGGTTATAGACTGTGAAGGTGTGGCCGGAGCTAGCCAGATGCTAGTATATGTTATGGTTAGGTCATTGTGGCCTTTGAGAGGGTTATTTATCTAATTGTGGATGACTAGAGTCGATTTGGGGCCCATTGGTAGGCCTAATGAGGATGTGTATTATAAACCACTTCAGAGGATCCCCAGGACTATTTGGACAGTTGTCATGAGGTTCAATGGAACATGGAGATAGTGGAGACCAATGTGGTCAGATTGGTGGACTTCGTATTGCTATTTTTGAGAAATGTGTCATTCGATTAGAGTTGATCTCATCCGCATCTGGTATGTTATATGTAGTACTTTTCTATGCTATAAGGGATTGTGACTCGTAGGTCATATGTACATATGGTGTAGTTCTGTTTGGGTCTTATAGTAGAATTCGAGTGAGATGGTGATTGGGGTGGAATGGTTGATTGCACCTTGATAATGGTTATTCCAAGTTGCGATATATTGTGTTATTTGCTTCTTTGTGGTTATGGTCATGCATCTTGTGTACTTGATGTCAAATTACGTGTAGTTGTTGATTTGGAGCATTGTGGTTTGAGGTAATTCATATGGACCAGTGTTTAGATGGGGTCACGCATTACAGTGGAAATATGTTGAAATATGATCAACGATTAGGGTGTCTTGGTTCTAGTATGTATGATGGGTTCATAGCATTGCGATTATAGTGGTACTGGTTGAGTTTGCGGGGTTCTCTCATTTGAGTTATTTTTCCCTGATTGAGTACATTTGAATTATTGCTTATTGGTGCACGGATTGCATAGTTTGTGATTCCACGTAGTATTGGGTGGCATGTCAATAGAATAGTTGTGCTTGATGAGGTAAGGTCATTGGACCTAGAATAGATACTATCTGATTTGATTACAGTATATATGGAGGAATAATGTCGGGAGTCAGCTTAGAAATTTGACTTTCACTACAAGAAAAAGGCTCATTAGTGACGGGATTGAAATCTGGTCGCTAAAAGTATACTTATAGCGACTAGTTTTGTTTCTTGTACCTAATTCTAGAATAAATAACGACGATATTGAATCTCGTCCCTATAATTATAAAATTTTCGTCCCTAATATGTAGAATAGAGCGAGAGTGTGAGACTTGTGGTGCCGCCCAAAATTTCTTCTAAAATTTCAATATTTTTATAATTATAAAGAGATAGAAACCTAGAAAAAGAAAAAAAAAAGGGAAAAATAGAAACACTTAAAGACATTCCCCAAGTCGTCATTTAGGAACTAGGGTTTACTCTCTATCTTTCAATGTTTCTCTCAAAATCCCAAAATCCTTATCAATTTGACAACTAGTTCTGGTGTTTCATCAAAATCTATTCTTGATTTTATTGTTCAAAGTGCGATTTCCATCATCAATTTGTTCACGACTATTCTACAAATTATTCAATTTTACTGAGTTATTTTGGGTAATTTTTCCACCACCAATTGAAGTTGGGTCGGTGCAATTGAGTTGACACTTTATGATTCAACAAGTTGTTTTTATGGCAAGGCCGTCTCTCTGAGCCAATTTGAGAAGAATAGCTCATGTGTTATTCACGTCAGCCTCCACAGTGAAATGAGAAGGAATTGTTTTATTGTGGTCCAAGGTTCTTCCAGGATTATTAGCTTGAAATTCGTAAGTTTTGCTTCCCATAATCATATTCTCTTTATCTGCTTCAACTATGCTTGTATATGTGGGCTGACAATTTTGTTTCTTTAATGCAAGATTTGATTATCTTTACGACTTTCTTAAGAGATGAAGTGTTCCAATTATCGGTTAGTGTTCCTTTGTTCCACTCACTATTTTAGACTTGCTGGGTTTTGCTATTAATTCTTATGGGTTTTATTTCATTTCATTTATAGGCGCAGTGAGTGATTTTTAGTATTTATTTTCATTTTTACTCTTCATTTTGTTGATGGATACATGTTATCCATGTTTTTGCTGAAATTCGGTGTTTATTTTATTGTGCGCTTCTTAATATTATTATACTAATGTCAAATATTGCTACTAACCACTCTTTTACATACTAAAAGGAAGTTTTAATTAATAGGATTATTATACTTTGTTACCAATTGATATTAGGTGAGGTGCTTAACTGAGCTTGCTAGTCTACAGTGATTATCAAGTTCATGTATCTTTTTTTAAGTATGAGCGATAGTTATGTTTGCTAAAAGAAATAAAACTTGTGAATTTATTAGACAGTGACTATTTCAAGTGGTGGAAAAATTATTTGCTACTAGCAATGCTGTAGTAAATGGATTGAAGTTATAGAAAAAAGGTAAAGATTCATCTGCGCAAAGCTTTTGTGAAAATGATAGATTGAAATGAGTAATTTTAAATATGTTGTTGTATGGTTCTAAGACATGTTTTAAACAAAATATTAAAACATTCGCTAAATATGGTATTAAAGTTGAACACCTTGAAAGAGATGAGACGTGTTTATGGTTTCTCCACAAGTAGGTTACTTGAATAGGTGCTTTTTTCAGTGATAAGAATCAAATAAAGTGACTATCGGATTACCATTCTCTACTAGAACCAATGTACATGACTGCCTGTTTATAGAGGACAGTAATACTCTCATGTTATAAATAAATTCTGTAGCTAATAATTCTCCTCTTACAAATGTTCTCATCCGAGGACGAAAATTCTTCAGACTCCAGCTAGCCCAGTTTCTGCATCCATCTTTATGTACAAAATCAATATTATATGTGATGTAAAATGCCCTTTTCCATTAAGGCATAAGTTAAATTCAGATAAATGTTATGATTTTTACCTTGTTGCAACTTGCAAGACCAGCTTTGGGCCTTGTAGGCTTTAGCTTGATTGTGATGGTGATTTTACACTTCTGGACTGGGAAGAAGTAATAAAGACCAGAACTGGTGGGATGAGTGTGTCCCTCTCAGGCCCTAATGGTTGAGTTATTGGAGGTGGACTTACCGGCAGATAAGTTTCTTTTCTTGATTCTTTTCCCTTCTCTTTCCAGGATTAAGTTTGATAACTGGAAACAATGCCATTTGAAGTTGGCACAATTTGAGCTGAAACTTGAGAGAGTTAGACAACAGGTCCAGAAACTTCTTTTACGATTTTTGTAAAAATTATGTTTCTTTTACTTGTTAAAAACATATCTATGTGCATGTTATTGATCATTATGAAATTGCTAATTATTTTCTCACAAGTTAATGGCTAATTGCAAGGACACCAAGTTTTAGGTTCAAATATAGGATAATTGTCAATAGTTTATTTTTTTATTTTTGCATCAGTAGATCTATGTTGAGTGATATGAAAATTTGCTACATTGAACTGATAGGAACATGAACCCCTCATAGTTTCTTATTTATAGAAGAACCTAAAATATGATTATGATAATAAAAAAAATAATTATCTGTTCGTCTCTCTCTAAGCGTATGGAATCTATTTGTACATAATAAGATGTAGTGCTCCATGTCATTGACGAAACAAATTCCTTTTTTGAGTGTCTCTTATAGTGTTTTAGTTGCAGACATAGCTATTTGTGTTTTCTTTCATCATGCAGGTTTCTTATATGACCAAAACGTTGTTATATTGTAATTTGCTTATGAAATAATGTAGGTCTCGCGATTGGTTACCCAATGTTTCTAGTTGATTATTATAATTTTTTAAGTGAATTCATTTCATACTTCTCACAGGTCTTGAGACATCGGTTTACAAGTGAAGATGCAGATTTTGGAGACTTCAAGTTGACAAGCTAATTATCATTTGCCCAGAACTATAGACAACAATTCATTTTATTTGCAAGTGATATTAATTTATTTTCTTCCATAGGGGTGCTTAAATAATACAGAACAAATGGAATGTTAATCCTTTCTTTTGTAATCGTTAGAATATGAAGACATTATTGATATGTTTGTCTATATGCATTCATCATATACATTATGAATGGAATAATATTTCGGAAAAGCAGGACTTAAAATACATTTGTTCAAGGACCACATTTCATAAGATCTTTAAGGACTAGAAATTTTCGTCCTTAAAGTCATATTAGGACCTGTAAATTCTGGTCGTTGCAAATTAATAGGCACCAGATGCAGCATCCATTGCTCTTTTTTATCATTCTTTAGGGACCAAAAATGTGGTCCGTGAAAGTATATTAAGGACCAGAATCACACCAGTCCTTAAAGGTTTTAAGGACTGGTCACTAAATCTCGTCGTTACTGACCTTTAGCGGTGAAGCCTCTAGCGACCAGTGACGACCAGGTTTTGCTAGTCGCTAATGATATTTAAGGACCAGAATCAGACTTTTAGGGACAATTATTCTCGTCCCTAGAGGTGATTTTTCTTGTAGTGTGTGATTCTTGTCAGACAAGAGAGGGCCTTATAACTTGTTGATTTGATAAGTGGTTATGATTTTCTCCATGTTTCTTTCATCATCGGTAGTGTGCGAAGGATTTAGAATAAGGTATTGTTTGATATGAGGTTTATTACTGGTACCGAGTTTGTTTTGAGAAGTTATTGTAGTCGAAAATTTAGCGCTATAGGTATTTAAGTTATGTGGTATATTATGTGATTGTGTCTTGGGTGATGGTTGTTGCTTGATGCAGCTTGTTCCAAATTATATAGTGTGTAGGCGCGAGATTCGGTTCTTGTAAGGAATTCTGGATGTTGGAAATTAGATTCTATGGCTTGTGGGCTAAGGTTGAATTATAGATCTTCAGTTAGGTTGTGTCGTTAGGCTTATATGGATTAGGTTAACGTGGGATCACCCTCAGGTATGTGCATGGTAAGGTTACACGGCAGTATGATGGCTTTGGAATGACTCTAAGCACGTTCAAGGACGAAAGTATATTTAAGTAGGGGAGAATGTAACGACCCGACCGGTCATTTTTACAATTTGCACTTCGCTCGGCAGTTTGAGGGCATGAGTAGCTCCATATGATGTGCTATGACTTGTATGAATTGTCGGTTTTGGTTTTCAGGTGATTCGGAAGTGATTTGAAAGAATGAATTTCATGATTGAAGCTCTTAAGTTGGAGGAGTTGACAAAGTTTAACTTTTTAGTATTTGACCTCGGATTGGAGAGTTGATGGTTCAGTTAGATCTAGATGGTGATTTTAAACTCGGGCATATGCCCAGATTTGCATTTGGATATTTCTAGAAGGTTTCATCACTAATTGGTGAAGTTAAATTTGAAGGTTTAAAAAGTTTATAAGTTTGATCGAGAGTTAACTTTGAGGATATCAGAGTAGTTTCATGAAATGGAATAGCTTCGTTATGTCATTTGGGACTTGTATGCAAAACTTGAGTTCATTCCGAGTTGATTTGATATGTTTCAGCACGAGTTTTGGAAGTTGATTTGAGGCCTCGAGTAGGATATGTTGTGGGACATTTTAGTATATTCGGGTGGGGTCCCGGGGGCCTCGGGTGAGTTACAGACGTGTTTCAGATCATCTTTCATTCATGTGTGATGGTTGGACTTTGTTGGATCCGGTGTGACCGCACCTGTAGAGCCATGGGCGCAGGTGTAGAGCCGCAAAAGCGGTAGGGCATCACAAAAGCGGAGACTGTGCTGGAGCAGGAGTCCGTAAATGCGGAGTTTTCTTTGCATCTGCAAAGGCGCAGATGCGGCGCATGAGGGCGTAGAAGCGAGAGGCAGTGCAGGTGTGTAAAGTTTGCTCGCACCTGCGTTTGCACAGAAGCAGAGATATTCTGCAGGTGCGATGGGCTGGTTGGAAGTGCTTTTCTGCAGGAGCGAGATGTCGGTTGCACGCACGAGTCCACATAAGCTGAAATTTGTCGCAAATGCGGTAACTGCTGGGCAGAACCTATAAGTCGAGGTCTTTGGTTTCTTTCATCATTTTCGGATTTTGGAGCTCGGTTTGGGCGACTTAGGAGAGGAATTTCACCATGTGAATTGGGGTAAGCATTCTTGACTCACTTGTTATTATATTTCATAAATCTATTCTCATTTTTTGGCATTTGGTTAATGGTTTCAAAAGATAAATTAGGGATTTTTGCCTAAAGTTTCATAGAGTGAATTTTTGAGTTTTAAACGTCAATTTAGAGTCGGATTTGGGTGAAACTAGTATGGTTAGACTCGTAATTGAATGAGTTATCGAGTTTTGTGAGTTTTGTTAGGTTCTAAGGTGCGGGCTCGGGTTTTACTTTTTGTTTGACTTTGGGGTTATGATTAAATATTCAACCTTTACCATTTGAAAATTATTTCCTTAGGCATTATTTGATGTTCTTGAGTTGCTTTTGGCTAGTTTCGAGTCATTTGGAGGTCGGTACGCGTGACATAGCATTTTTGGAGCATCGTTCGGCTTGCTCGGTATTGGATTTGGCTTGTTCGCAATAAGTAAAACATCTAAACTTGGTGTTAAGGGCATGAATCCCCTAATATATGTGTTATATGCTTGGTATTGAGGTGACGCATATGCTAGGTGACAGGCGTGTGGACGTGCACCGTGTGATGTATGATTTAGTTGTTTCTGTGGTACTATGTAGTTACCTAATATTGTCTTTATCCATGAGATTTCTACGTGCTAGTGTAATTGAGCTGTGATCCATGTTAGAAACCATGTTTAGGCTATATGCTTCTCCTGTTGAGACCCACCGATGTCACTTTTGCTGTTGAGTTATTTGCTTACATTGCAATTACATACTTAGTTATACGCATTCATTTACATATCATATCTCAGTCTCTGTTACCATTATTAATACATCACATCATCATTTTTGGGCTAATTTTCATGTCATGGGAGTCCGAGAGACTGGAGAGGTTGATGACTGAGTGAGGTCGAGGGCTTGATTGGGAGGATATTGATGGCATCAGGTTGCACGCCATAGCAGGTATTATTGATTTATGATGGGATTGGGATGCACACCGCAACAAGTATATTGATAAGTGTAGATAGGACTGGACACCGCAACAAGCGTTATGCTATATATATATATATATATATATATATATATATATATATATATATATATATGGATCGGGTTGCACGCCGCAACAAGCCTTATGGGTATATGTGGATCGGGTTGTATGCTACAACAGGCCTTAGGGCTATATGTTGATCAGGCTACATGCCACAACAGGTTATATTAGCGCTTGCGCTGGCTTTACCCCTCCGGAGTCTGCACATCCACAGTGAGCACAGTTGCGATTGATTTGTAGGATGGATCTATCCTGCACACTACTAAGTGCGAGTACCGAGTGATTAGGAGGATTGAATGGTTATGAGGATTGAGATACTGTGAGGATTGAGTAATTAGGAGGACTGAGTGCATTGATACACCGAGAGTATGCATACTATTCCATCATGCATTGTATTACAGTTGGCATGCATACATTGGCATGTAGGCATAGAGATGTACGTTCCTTATGCCATTTGATATTGAAACATCTCACCTGTTGTTGGAAGTGTTTGGAAAAAATCACGATTTTCAAGCTTACTTATATTTTTGGTATTTTCGGTGAAAGATTTGGGATTTTGTCACGACCCAAGTTCTCCCTCCGTGAACTGTCATGATGGCACCTAGTCTCTATGACTAGGTAAGCCTGACAAATTGCGGAAAGTAAGTTAAAGATACAAAACTAGCCAACTAACAGGTAAATATGATTAAAAGAGTTTAAGATGCCACTCGGCATATACAATAACGACAGTCTCTACTGAACATAGCACTCCCAAAACCTGAAATCCCATGAATCACAAGATAAAGAAAATACATAGAGTTCTAACTCCAGAAGTCTAAACGAAGGAAACATACAGGAAGTCTATAACTGAAGGGAGAATAGAGAGGGACTTTTAGGTCTGCGGACGCAGCAGATATACCTCGAAGTATCTGGATTGCCTTGCCTCACGGATAGTATGGCTGAGCAGAAGAACTTGGATCTGCACAAAAAGAATATGTGCAGAAAAAGGCATGAGTACATCATAGTGGTACCCAGTAAGTGCCAAGCCTAACCTCAGTCGAGTAGTGACGAGATCAGGTCAGGGCCCTACTGGTTATATATATAACAAGGTAAAATAGTATGAAAAGTGACAGTATAATTTAAAATACTAATAGTCAATAAAGAAGAAATCAAAGAAAGAAATAACTTAGTACACAGAGATAGCAACAGGGGGATCTCCCAGGATAACGTCTCGTAGTCCCAAACGTAAATGTACAGAGGATCTCTCAGGATACCGTCCAGTAGTCTAAATCATAAATATGCAGGGGAACTCCCGAAATACCGTTTCGTAGTCCCAAAGATAAATGTGCAGGGGGAACTCCCGAAATACCGTTTCGTAGTCCCAAAGATAAATGTGCAGGGGGATCTTCGGAAATACCGTTTCGCAGTCCCAAAGTAAATATCCAGTACAGGGGGATCTCCCGGGATACCATCCCGTAGTTCTAATGATAAATGTGTAGGGGGATCTCGCAGAATACCGTTCCGTAGTCCCGAAGTAAACATGCAGTAGGGATCTCCCGGAATACCGTCTCTTAGTCCCAAAGTAAACATGAAAGGGGGATCTCCCGGAATATCGTCCCGTAGTCCCAAAGTAAATACACAATAGTTTCAACAAGAAGATCTACAATTCTATTCAAGTTTGTATCAAGAGATAGGAATTTCCTACTCTAAACATGCTACACATAATCCAAGTAAGCAGTTAAAACAAATAAGACAGTTAAGTCACATAAGCATGTTTTTCTAAGCTAAACATGAGGCTTCACATACTAATATTGCTCAATTAAAGGAAAAACACAGATATTTACTTAATGAAAATGGGGGTTTTCAATAATTAACACGTGTATGCACTCGTCACCTCACGTACATGACATTCATATATCAACAGTACCAAAATCCTAAGGGGAGTTCCCCCACACAAGGTTAGGCAAGCCACTTACCTCGAACTAGCTCAAAATTAATCTGATATCATGCTCTTGCCATGAGTATCAAACTTGGAGTGGCCCAAATCAAATCAAATCAATTACATGACGTAAATAAAACAACAAGAAACTAATTTAGCTAATGAATTTAAAGCTACGGCGAGAAATTAGAAAGACGCCCAAAAATCCTCCTCGGGCCCATGTCTCGGAATCGGGCAAAAATTATCAATATAGAACACCCATTCACTCACGAGATCACTCGTCCAAAAATTACTCAATTCCAACAACTAAAACCCGATCAAAACCCAAAAACTCGATTGGGGAACTTTTTCCCCAAATTCCCATTTTCCACTCAAATTCCTTGATTAGATGAGTAAAACAGCAATAGATTGATGAAATATAAACAAAATAGGGTTAGGAATCGTTACCCACTAATTTCCTCTTCAACAACCTCACAAAATCGCCTTCTCCCAAGCTCAAAATCGAATTTGATGTTATGAACTTCATGCCCTCAAAATTTCATATTTCTGCCCAGCGATTACCGCATCTGCGGTCATGGGGACACATCTAAGGTCCCACACTTTTGGAAAAGGCATCGTAGGTGCAAAATCCACTTATCCAAGCTAGGGACGCATTTGCAGTTCCGCATATGCGGTCCCCCAGCCGCACCTGCGATTCCTGAATCCCTGGCCCTTTTACGCTTCTGCGATTACCAAGCCGCTTATGTGGTGCCGCACCTACGGTCCCACATACGCAGGTGCGGTTGTAGCAGGTTCAACAATATCCGAAAAATGCCTAAGTCCAAATTCCAATCAGTTAAGCATCCAAAACTCACCCGAGGCTCCCTAGACCTCAACCAAACATACAAAAGATGAGGGTAATGGCTGCACATATCCTGCTCGGTCACCCAAGTCGCCTCCTCGACCGGCTGACCCCACCACTAAACCTTTACTGATGCAATGCTCTTTAACCTCAGATTCTGAACCTGTCTGTCCAATATAGCCACTGGTTCCTCAACATAAGATTGATCCTTGTCCAACTGGGCTGAACTTAAATCCAACACGTGTGAGGGATCGCCATGATACCTCCAGAGCATCGAAACATGAAATACTGGATGAACTCTTGCCAAGCTGGGAGGTAAGGCTAACTCATAAGCAACCTCCCCAACACGTCGCAACACCTCAAAGGGGATAATAAACCTTGGGCTCAACTTTCCCTTCTTTCCAAATCTCATAACGTCCTTCATAGGCAAAACCCGAAGTAAGACCCGCTGTCCAACCATAAATAAAACATCGCAAACCTTCCGGTCCATATAACTCTTCTGTCTGGACTGAGCTATGCCGAGTCTATCCTAAATCACCTTAACCTTCTCCAAAGCGTCCTGAACCAAGTTTGTGCCCAATAATCTAGCCTCGACCGGCTCGAACCAACCCACCGGGGATCTACACCACCTACCATACAGAGCCTCATACGGTGCCATGTGAATGCTGGACTGATAACTGTTGTTGTAGGTAAACTCCGCAAGTGGTAGGAACTGATCCCAAATCTCCATCAACCGCTCTGAAAAATAGGTAGTACACACAGGAATGAAGTGCGCGGACTTGGTTAGCGATCCACAATCACCCAAATAGCATCGAACTTCCTCAAAGTCTGTGTGAGTCCAACTACGAACTCCATGGTGATCCTCTCCAACTTCCACTCCGGATCTGCTGAAGCAAGCCACCCGGTCTCTGGTGCTCATACTACACCTGCTGACAATTGAGGAACTGAGCTACAAACCCAACTATATCTTTCTTCATCCTCCTCTACCAATAGTGTTGCCTCAAATCCTAGTACATCTTCGCAACACCTGAATGGATGGAATATCACAAGCCGTGGGCCTCCTCCAAAATCAACTCTCGAAACCTATCAATATTAGGTACACATATTCGACCCTGCATCCTCAATACCCTATCATCACCAATGGTCACATCTCTAGAATCACCATGTAGAACCTTGTCCTTGAGGACAAGCAAATGAGGGTCATTATACTGACGCTCTCTGATACGATCGAACAAGGAAAACCGAGAAACCACGCAAGCTAGGACACGACTAGGCTCCGAAATATCCAATCTCACAAACTGGCTGGCTAAGGCCTGAACATCTATTTCCATGGGCCTCTCTGCTGCTGGTAGATAAGCCAAACTCCTCAAACTCTCTGCCCGGCGACTCAAGGCATCGGCCACCACATTGGACTTCCCCAGATGGTACAAAATAGTGATATCATAGTCCTTCAACAGCTCTAACCACCTCCTCTGATGCAAATTAAGGTCCTTCTGCTTGAACAGATGCTGCAAACTCCGATGATCAGTGTAGATCTCACAAGGAACACCGTATAAATAATGTCGCCAGATCTTCAAGGCATGAATAATAGCAGCTAACTCGAGCTCATGGACAAGATAATTCTTCTCATGCACCTTCATCTATCTAGACGTGTAGGCAATCAACCTACTATCCTGCATCAATACCGCTCCAAGTCTAATCCTTGAGGCATCACAATAGACAGTATAAGACCCCGAACCTGTAGGCAATAACAATAATAGGGCTATAGTCAAAGCTGTCTTAAGCTTCTGAAAGCTCTCCTCATAGTCCTCCGTCTACCTGAACGGAGCACACTTCTGGGCCAACTCTGTAACTGAGGATGGTCTGGGCCAACTCTGCACTGCTTCCACTTTCTTCGAATCCACCTTGATCCCTTCACTCGAGAACACGTGACCCAAGAATGCCACGGAATCAAACTAGAATTCACAATTCGAGAACTTTGCATATAATTTCTTTTCTCTCAAGGTCTGAAGCACTGTACTTAGGTGTTGCTCATGATCTTCCTGACTCCGGGAGTACACCAGAATGTAATCAATAGAGACAATGACGAACGAGTCAAGATATGGCCGGAATACACTATACATCAAATGCATAAATGCTGTTGGGGCATTGGTCAACCCAAATGACATAACAAGGAACTCGTAATGACCATACCGAGTCCTGAAGGCAGTCTTTGTGATATCTAGCTCCCGAATCTTCAACTAACGATAACCTGAACGCAAGTCAATCTTAGAAAACATTCGAGCACCCTCTAACCGAACAAACAGGTCGTCAATATGAGGAAAATGATACAGTTCTTCACTGTAACTTTGTTCAACTGGCGATAATCAATGCACATACGCATAGAACCATCTTTTTTCTTCACAAACAAGACAGGACCACCCCAAGGTGACACACTGGGCCGAATAAAGCCCTTATCAAGCAATTCCTGTAACTGATCCTTCAACTCGGGAAGGGCCATACGATAAAGAGGAATATAAATGGGCAGAGTGCCCGGCAACAAATCAATGCCAAAATCAATATCTCTCTTGGGCGGCATGCCCGGAAGATCAGCTGGAAACACATCAGAGAAATCCTTCACTACCGAGACTGAATCAACTGTAAGGGTATCAATACTAACATCTCTCACATAAGCTAGATACATGTCATACCCCTTCTCAACCATTCGTTGAGCCTTAAGAAATGAAATAACTCTACTGGGAGTGTGATCTAAATAACCCTTCACTCTAATCATGGTACACCTGGCATAGCCAGCATCACGGTTTTCGCATGAAAATCAAGAATAGCATAATGGGGAGACAACCAACCCATGCCCAAGATAACATCAAAATCTACCATGCTGAGCAATAATAAATCAGCTCTGATCTCAAAACCACTAAAACCAATCAAACATGACTAATAAACGTGGTCCACAACAAGAGAATCTCCCATAGGAGTAAAAACATAAACAGGGGGAACTCAAAGAATCCCGAGATACACCCAAATGGAGGGTAAAATAAGAGGACACATAAGAATAAGTGGAGCCTGAATCAAATAGAACCGATGCATCTCTATGATAGACCAGAACTATACCTGTGATGACAGAATCGGAGGCAACAACCTCAGTGCAGGAAGGAAGGGCATAGTATATGTCTTGGCCTCCCCCTCTAGGGTGACTTCTACCTCCCCGACCTTCACCTCTAGCTGGCTGAGCAGGTGGGGTAGCAACTGGTGTATTAATCATATCCTGGGAAATCTGCGGAGCACGATGTGGCTGAAAAGTCTGTGGAGGTGCACCCCTCCTAAGTCTAGGGCAATCCCTCACCACATGGCATGTGTCGCCACACTCAAAACTATCTATAGGAGGACGTGGCGGCTGTGACTAGCTTAGGCCAGATCTGCTGGACTGACCACTAAAAGCACCCCGTGCAGGAGGCACACTAGTTACTGGAGGTGCATAATAAGGCTCCTCGGGCCTAGGAGGAGCTGGAATACCACTGGCTGTTGGAAGAGCTGAATGAATGGGGCGACTCACATAACCCCTACCATGACAAACTGCAGCTGGGGCACGGGTACCAGAATAATGGCCTGACTCTTGAGACCTCTCGGCCTCTCTCTCCTCTCTATCCCGAGCAAGCATTCCCTCTACTCTCCTAGCAATGCTCACCACTTATTGATAAGAAATATCCATCTCTAGCTCCCGGGCCATGCAAGACCTAATGCTCGGAATGAGTCCCTTAATAAACCAGCAAACGCTCTCACGAACTGTGGAAACCAAGGCTGGTTCATGTCTAGCCAAGTGGCTGAAATGGACAACATACTCTGAAACAGTCATAGTACCCTAGCGCAAAAGCTCAAACTCTGCGCGACATGCGTCCTTGAGGCTCTGAGGAACATACTCCCTCAAAAACATATCTGAAAATTGGGTCCATGTAATTGAAGCTGCCTCAGCCGGACTGTCCAACTCA
The DNA here is from genome assembly GCF_000393655.2 of Nicotiana sylvestris. NCBI lineage: Eukaryota > Viridiplantae > Streptophyta > Magnoliopsida > Solanales > Solanaceae > Nicotiana > Nicotiana sylvestris. Next base: position 110,578,579 of record NC_091068.1, read on the forward strand.
AAAGTACGCCACCACTGATAGGCTGCTCCTCGAAGCTGGAGGCCAGTGAAAGAAACCCCACTCGACCCTGATATACCCATAGTGCAGAGGATACGGTGGCACTCCTCTAGAAATCCCTAAGCATCCTCTGATGTTAGACCACTGAATGTAGGAGGCTTGTACTTTTTGAACCTTTCAAGCTTCTACTGTTGCTCTATCCTCGAGCTGAATTGGGGTTTACAAGCGGTATCGATATAACCTCTAGGATCTGATCAACCTGAACTCGCTGCTCTGGGGTGCGGGCGATCGGAGTCTATGCCCCTCCCTCGGCTTGGGATGTGGTTGTAGTAAGGGGAATCAACCCTGCCTGAGCTAGAGTGGTGTACATGCTCATGATCTGTGCAAGGGTGTCCTGGAGAGCTGGAGTAGTAGTAGAAGTAAGCGTATCAGGTGCCTGGGCTCCGGTTAGAGCTGATGGTGGCTCCTTTGTAGCAGCTTGCGCGGGTGCTCTAGCTGCACCACATGCGCGTCCTTGGCCTCTACCCCGGCCCCATCCTCTGGCGGCTCTAGTAGGGGGCGCGGGTGCCTGGTCATCTCCGGTAGAACATGTCCTCACCATCTGTAAGAGAATAGAAGATAGAGGTTTAGAATTTAAATATCAATAATCTCGCACGATAAGGAACCAAATGAAGTGAAATTTTCCTAACAGTTACATAGCCTCTTGAAGATAATTACAGACGTCTCTGTACAGATACGCGAGACTCTATTAAATCTACTTGTGATTCATGACTCCTATGAACCTAGAGCTCTGATACCAACTTGTCATGACCCAAGTTCGCCCTCCGTAAATTGTCGTGATGGCACCTAGTCTCTACAACTAGGTAAGCCTAACAAATTGCGGAAAATGAGTTGAAGATACAAAACTAGCCAACTAACAGGTAAATATGATTAAAAGAGTTCAAGATGCTACTCGGCATATACATAACAACATTCTCAACTGAACATAGCACTATCAAAACCCGAAATCTCATGAATCACAAGCTAAAGAAAATACATAGTGTTCTAACGCCAGAAGTCTAAACGAAGGAAAAATAAAGGAATTCTATAACTGAAGGGAAAATAAATAGGGACTTCTAGGTCTGCGGACGCGACAGATATACCTCGAAGTCTCTGGATTGCCTCACCTCACGGATAGTAAGGCTGAGCAGAAGAACCTGGATCTGCACACGAAAAACATGTGCAAGAAAGGGCATGAGTACACCACAACAGTACCTAGTAAGTGCCAAGCCTAACCTCATTCGAGTAGTGACGAGATCAGTTCAGGACCCTACTGGTTATATATATATAACAAGGTAAAATAGTATAATTTAAACTATTAACAGTCAATAAAGATAAAATCACAGAAAGAAATAACTCAGTACAAAGAGATATCAACAGGGGGATCTCCCAGGAGAACGTCCCATATTCCCAAACGTAAATGTATAGATGATCTCCCAGGATACCATCCCGTAGTCCAAATCATAAATGTGCAGGGGGATCTCCCGAAATACCGTTCTGTAGTCCCAAAGTAAATATCCAGTACATGGGGGATCTCTTGGTATACCGTCCCGTAGTCCCAAAGATAAATGTGCAGGGGGATCTCCAGGAATACCGTTCTGTACTCCCAAAGTAAACATGCAAGGGGGATCTCCCGAAGTACCATCCTGTAGTGTCAAAGTAAACATGCAAAAGGGATCTCCCGGAATACCGTCCCGTAGTCCCAAAGTAAATACACAATAGTTTCAACAAGTAGATCTATAATTCAATTCAAGTTTGTATCAAGAGATAGGACATTCCTACTCTAAACATGCTACGCATAATCCAAGTAAGCAGTTAAAATAGATTAAATAGTTAAGTCACATAAGCATGCTTTCCTAAGCTAAACATGAGGCTTCACATATTAATATTGCTCAATTAAAGGAAAAACACAGATATTTACTTAATGAAAATAGGGTTTTTCAACATTTAACACATGTATGCACTCGTCACCTCACATACACGACATTCATATAACAACAGTACCAAAATCTTAAGGGGAGTTCCCCAACACAAGGTTAGGCAAGCCACTTACCTCGAACCAGCGCAAAATCAATCTGATATCACACTCTTACCACGAGTATCCAACTCCGAGTTGCCCAAATCTAATCAAATTAATTACATGACGTAAATTAAACTACAAGCAACTAATTTAACTAATTAATTTAAAGCTACGGCGAGAAATTAGAAAGACGCCCAAAAATCCTCCCCGGGCCCAAGTCTCAGAATCGGGTAAAAGTTACCAATTTAGAACACCCATTCACTCACGAGATCACTTGTCCAAAAATTACTCAATTCTAACAACTAAAACCCGATCAAAACCCAAAAACTCGATTGGGGAACTTTTCCCGCAAATTCCCATTTTCCACTCAAATTCCTTGATTAGATGAGTAAAACAACAATAGATTGATAAAATATAAACGAAATAGGGCTAGGAATCGTTACCCACTGATTTCCTCTTCACAAACCTCACAAAATTGCCTTCTCCCGAGCTCAAAATCAAATTTGATGTTATGAACTTCAAACCCTCAAAATTTCATATTTCTGCCCAGTGATTACCGCATATGCGGTCATGGGGCCGCATCTGCGGTCCCGCACCTGCGGAAAAGGCATCGCAGGTGCAAAATCCACTTATCCGGGTTGTGGCCGCATCTGCGGTTCCGCATCTGCAGTTCCTGAAGCCCTGGCCCTTTTCCGCTTCTACGATTACCAAGCCTCTTCTGCAGCGTCGGCTTGTGGTCCCACATACACAAGTGCGGTTATAGCAGGTTCAACAATATCACAAAAATGCCTAAGTCCAAATTCCAATCCATTAAGCATTCGAAACTCACCCGAGGCCCCCGGAACCTTAACCAAACATACCAACCAATCCTAAAACATCTTATGGACTCAATCGAGCTCTTTAATATCATCAAACAATGCTAAAACCACGTATCACCCTCCAATTCAAACCAAATGTACTTGAATTTCCAAAATTCTACAACTGATGCCTAAACCAACCAAACCATGTATGATTGACCCCAAATTTTGTCTCATATTCAACACAACAGACCTATTCCAACTTCCGAAATTAGATTCCGACCCTGATATCAAAATTTCACTATCGGCCCAAAACTACAAAAATTTAACTTTCGCCATTTCAAGCCTAAATAAGCTATGGACCTCCAAAACACAATCCGGACACACCCTTAAGCCCGAAGTCACCCAACAGATCTAACAGAATCTATAGAATTCCATTTCGGACCCATCTTCACACTGCTCCGACTACGGTCTAATTTGTAAGACATCAACTCTGATTTAGGAACTAAGTGTCCCAAAACACTCCAAAACTCAAGATGAACCATCTCGACAAATCATAATAGTAGAAATAGACACGGTAAAAGCAGTTAATAGGGGATCGGGGCATAAATTCTCAAAACGACCGCGCATTTCATTACAGATTTACTGTTGTACTTGAAAAACATGCCTATTTTCCTGTAATTGTGAACGAGTTGAGAATCATATCTCTGAGTTATTTCTTGTACAATTTTTATTATATTGTTATGAATTGTTGTTGGTTATTGAAGTTGGACTCTAACCTTTGTCCTAGCTGGTCACTATTTCAACCTAAGGTTAGGTTTTTTACTTATTAAGTGCATGGGTCGGTTGTACTCATACTACACTTCTGCACCTTGTGTGCAGATGTTGGATACTAATGTTATTGTGTACGCTGGGAGCTGGATTTGAAGATGTACCTAAATTTCAGTCATAGCTACGTTTTGATCTTGGTAGCCTTAGCATTTTAATCTGTTCATGTATATTTCAACCAGATGATGTACTCTATTTCATACCAGCCTTGTAAATTTAAAAATAATAGAAGCTCATGATTTGTACTACCAGTCCTTGGGAATTCTTGGTATAATGGTTCAGTTGTATTATCATTTATTCTCTTAATGAAACTCATTTGGATTGGTTTATCGTTAACTAGCTTGCCTAACAGGTTGGGTTAAGTGCTATCACGGCTAGTTGGATTTTGGGTCGTGACAAGTTGGTAGCAGAGCTCTAGGTTCATAGATTCTATGAGTCATGAGCATGTGTCTAGTAGGGCCTTGCAGATCGGTATGATGACGTCCATACCTATCTTCGAGAGACTAAAGGACATTTAGGATAAACTTTCCATTTTTCTTTCCTTATCATGCGACATTGATTCAGCTTGAAGAGTAACTCTTTGAATTCCTTCCACACACTCATATGCGCATATGAGCGCTCGGTATCAACTATATATAGATGGCTTGTGATTCCATGGAGGAGGTGCGAGATGTGATTTCTATGTGCTGATGATGGGCCAGTCTGGAGAACTTGAGGCTGAGTTTTGACTATTGTTTGAGCATGGGGATTTTGGTCATGTGAGCACGTGCTTTTGGACTTATATGTCCGGTAGTATCCCTACGAATGGAAGTTGTGGCTCGATGAGTGGTTATATGACTATATGACGAGTATGATGTGACTGCGGGATGTGTTCAGATGGATTAAATATGACATGAAGAATTTGTTTGAGATCTAAAGAGGACTATTGGGTGCTTGATATCTGTCTTCCAAGTGTGGGGCCTCGGGAGGTCTCCCTAGCATCATCGCCAACGTGTATCATTATCGTCTCCCAAAGCGTGATTTCACCTTTTGATGAGTTGACGGCCAAAGGAACTCTCTCTCCTACGTCCATAGATTTCCTTTTGGGGGGGCCTCAGGTTTGTGTCACAAGGAACAAACACAACATCCTCTTCAATAAGTGAGAATGAGGGAGGAACGGGCACAACAACTAAAGCAGGGTAGAGGCAGATGACGTAGCGGCCCTCATCCTTCTATATGTGGGCACAGGCACCTGTTCCTTCTTGTAGTCCCCTTGGCCGAACCTAAAAATAAAGAAGCACAAAATATTTACAACGGTGCAAGCCAATACAAACATGACGATGACTAGAAGAAGAAGATTACCTGTCGAGGGGAGGGCCGATTTGAACTTTTAAAAGAAGCTCGATCAGTCACAAATTCTCATGGTATAGGGGAGAATCTTCTTAAGACAATCACTGAGACGTATCGGCAAAGGAGGAGGAGTAGTTTTGGCTGAGAGAAGGATTACTCAATCAACTTGCTATGAACAAAGATATTTGGAAAGGTAAAAGCCAAAAATTCAAACACTTACAAGTATGGTTCTGGGCCTCGAGGAAACCGTCGACATTATTCACGACGGCCTTAGTCTTGACATGAAAATAGTCGAGTTAGAATTGCTGAGTCATCTTCACCAATAAGCATTTGCCACTACGATGTCGAAGGTTTAACATTGTCCCTCTATAGAAGCTAGGTGTGAACAGATGCACCAAGTGTCGCACTGTGACCTCGACTCGGCAAGCTCAGCAAATTTTGACAGCATCTTTATGACCTTATAAACATAAGGGACGACCTGAGCGAAGCAAACTCCATAATAGTGGCAGAATTCCTTTACCAACGAGAGAAAGGGGAACGAATAGCCAATGGTAAATGGATAGGTATAGAGAGCACATGACCCGAGACAGTGGACGTGCACTTCATCCTCACCCGTGGGGATCATTTCAACGTGGTTTGGAAGGCCAAACATGGCCTTGAATTCATCCCAGTGCTTAGACTCCATCGTCGATAGAAATTTTTTGGGCCTTAGGGTTGCGGGGGATGGTCTCCTCCACAGAAGGAAGAGTTTCATCTTCTGCGACAGTGATAACATCCTCCCCATGAGCAGGTAACACAATAGCCAAAGGGATGGTGTGACTCTCTTCATAAAAATTAGAAGAAAGGTTAGACATGATTATGAAGGAAGATGAAAGTATGAAAGAAAGTTAAGGCTCCGGAGGCAAAGAAGGTGCAAGAAAAGGAACGAATCTTATGAGAGCAAGCATGGTACAAAAGGAAGTAAAGTCTGAATAATTAGAGAATAATCCCTATTTATAAAGTTAAAGGTACGAGACCCAAAATAGCCCATCATGATTGACATAAGAATTGAAAATGGCATAGCCAATCGAAAGCCGCGCATAAATCGATGCGACACTTTGGGAACATGCATCATCATGACGAGTAACGTGATGACGTCACTCCTTTTCATTAACAAAACGGCTCCAGCAAATCACCTAGGGAAATCAAGAGTTTGAAATACATGGTTCACGATAAGCCATGTCGCCTCTTTATCACAACGAGCATGACCACTATTATCCGCTCATTGAACTCACCCAAGAAGATGACCTCAACAAGTGGAGGGACTAACTGTATGGGGAAAAAATCTCCATAGTTGTATGTGAGCACAATCGATATTAAGAAGGCCTTCAAAGGCCGCCATATGTCATTAAGTTAATTTCAGCGAGCGAAGGCGAGGTCGAAGACTCAACGAAGGTGGAGGACGAGGACGAGTACTCCCTTTAACTAAGTAGTAACGACTAGTTTTAGGAATAAGACTTTAAAGAGAATATTCCTCAGATCCGTAATATTATGGGTTTTGTGGATCATATGCCCTTATAAATAGAAGGCAAAATAGCCTAAGAGACACTTGTACTAGTTTTAGATTGCCATCCCGGTCCCTATACTCCATAGAGTTTCATCCAAATACCTCAACTTGCTCAAAATAAGCTTTTAAACCTTTCTGACCGTTGGCCGAGTTTATGCGACATTGATATGGCTGAAGTGGACAAAATGAGTGATTTACACGCACATTCGATGCGTGAGTTGATCTGCCCCCCTCCCCCCTCCCCCGGTCTGGCCCCTTCTCTTCTTCTTCAAATTCCCTCCCTCTTTGTTCTCCCCCACCCCTCTTCTCTTCTTCTTCTTCTTCAGATCCCCTCCCCCTTTGTTCTCTTCCCCCCTCCACCCCCTTCTATTCTTCTTCTTCTTCTTTAGATCCCCGCCCTTCCCCATTTTCCTTCATCTTTCGTCATCCCTTCTTTCATTAGATTTTCTCCTCGATGTGTATTTCTTCTTCCATCATGTCATCTTCCTCTTCTCTATGGCTCCACCATTTTTTCCGGTCTAAGCTTTGAATTTTTTCACAGTCCTTCCAAATTTGGGTACAGGAATAAGTTAAAATTCAAAAGAATTAATTCTCTGCTCATGTATTGTTCAAAAGGATTTTCATGGATAGATAAATTTCTTTATAAAAGGAGTGAAGGAAGAGGTGGTACTCACGGTGGAAGACCCATGCCAGGAGGCATTATTCTTTTAAGAAGGTTGAGTGGGTGGGTTTGAAGAAAGGGGGAGGGGTTTTTCTTTAATTTTAGTTTTTTTCTTTTCTTTTTTTATTTTTTATTTATGAAATTAAAATTTTGTTAAATAATATTATTTTGGCATAGAATCTGATGTGGATGTTGATTTCTCATCCACGTCAAGCAATTGAGCATCACACAAAGCCGAATGGGTTTAAAAGTTTTGTTTTGATGAAGTTGATGTGTCTGGATAAAACTTTATAAAGTGTAGGGACTGGGATGACAATCCGGAACAAGTACAAGGGTCTCCTAGGCCATTCTGCCACAATAGAAAGATAAGTAGCTATAGCAGGGGATTGGATACTCATGGTAAAGAAAACAACACATTCACATTCTCTGAAGATTCTTGCTTTATTAAATACATACAAAATACACCTTCTTCAAATTGTGTCTAACTTTTCTCCCACGATCCAGGGAGAATCCGAAAATTCAAGACTCATCAATCATTTATCATTTATCATTTAATGCTATTCTGTTTGTTCTTGAGCCATTGAATATTGTTTATTGTTACATAATTACTGCTATTTAAACGAAATTTGTGATACTTTGCCATGAAATCAGTTAAACAATCTTTTGGATATTAATATTGCCTAAGATTAACTCTATTATATTACAAAATTTACTTGTTTAAACCTAGATCTAAATTTTGGGCCAAACAACATGATAGGTCTTGAGTAAAAAATGAAAGTCTTCATCTTCAAAATTTTGGTTCTAACTGTTGACGGCTAATTTTGACCCTCCCTTTTAAAATTAATTTATTCCTACTTAGTAATTACAATAAATATTTTGGAAGTATTTTCTATTCATGATATCTATTTTTAAATTAATTAAGTATTAAGTTTCAAAATTAATCGCGTAGTACTAATATTATGTAATTACAAAGGTGTTTACTATTACTAAAATAACTTTTGTATATACATTACATAGGTTTTATAATTAATTTGACAAAATTACTCCTTAATTTCTAGTGAATAAGGTTACTATGCTAATTGTCACACCTCCTTTTTACGTACGCGAGAGGGTACAAGGGAGTTTTTTTCAATTAAAGGACAATCGAAACAGGATTTATTTATTTATTTCAGAGTCGCCACTTGGGAGATTTAGGGTGTCCCAAGTCACCAATTTTAATCCCGAATCGAGGAAAAGAATGACTATGTTTAACAGTCTGCGCACCAGAAATCCGGATAAGGAATTTTGTTATCCCGGGAGAAGGTGTTAGGCATTCCCGAGTTCCGAGGTTCTAGCACGGTCGCTCAACTGTTATATTCGGCTTGATTATCTGATTTTATACAAATATGAACTTATGTGCAAATTTTATCTTTTTACCGCTTTCATAATTGTTATTATTATTTTTACAAGAATGTGAACATCGTTTAAAAACATGTCTTTGGATTGCGTCACATAAAATGCACCCGCGATCCGGAACGTATTTTTATTCAATGTTTTAGGATTTGGATTTGGGTCGCATAAATGCGCACCCGTGTTTAAGAATGTATTATTATTAAATCGTGCCTAAAGCGATTAGCGTATTATTATTTATGGGTAAGACTGTGGAATTCACTAAACAGTCCATCCCGAATTCTAAATACTCAATTAAATATTTATTGAGGGCCCCACAATTTTGTATTTTTTATTCGGCGAGGCTCGTCTCATTTATTTTTTAAAAGACAATCCTAAAATGCCTACATTATTCTCTATTAAATTTGTCTCTACAAAATAAATAAAAAAAAATGTCTTAATTTATTTACAGGCTGAAATTGACCAATAATATTTAATTAAACAACATTCTTCCAAGTTCCAAAATGGTCTATTTTGATAAACTAACGTGTTTTTTGAGACATGATAATCATCCAACAATAGCGAATTAACTAGACGAAGTTACTACACCATTTATTTATTTTTAGGCAATATATAGGTAGTTCGTCCGTTAAGCTATCATCCGATGTTTCACTATATGTATTAAATATCTACATGATTCTGATTTTTTGCAAGCTAAATAATTTATACATACAAATAAAATTCAGAATATAATTAAATATAATTCAGAATTTCAACTCTTCATTTTCGTATTCATACTTCATATTTCGGATTACAATAACCAGCGTGTCAGTTGTGTACCTGATTTGGAAGCAAAAGAAAATGAAAGATGAGAATCAGCAGCAGTAATAACAATACAGCACAGCAACAACAATCCAGCAACAGTAACAACCCAGGAACAGAGTTTGCAAACCGGTGGAATATTAATCCCAAAAATAAAAGCTTCAAGCTTTGATGACACAACAATTATTAATGCTAATTTCAAACAATGAAAGAAAGCAGAATATTTTTTTTAAACTAAACAAATTTTTTTTTTATTTTTTTTCGGAATTTTCTCTCTCTTAAATGTTCAACCTTTTTTTCTCTCTCTTATTCTCTTTCTGTCAGATTTTTTCCTCTCTATCTGTATTTTTTTTTTTCGTCTGTCTGTCTGTATTCCCCTATTCTGATTTCAAAACTTCTTCTTATAACTCATCCCATAAACCTTTCAATTAATTAAAATCCATACTTTTTCTCTACCCAACCCATTATCTTCCCACTCATCCCCATTACATTAAATAAACATATCACACCACCCCATTTCATTTTGTCCCCCATGCCTAACATAAAATAATGCAAGATTCCCCCTTTAAATTAAATCTTGTCCCCCCTTTATATTAAATAACCATATCACAACCCACCCCATTTTATTTTGTCCCCCATGCTTCATATAAACAATTACAAAATGTACAATTCCTAAACTACCCCTCTGACCCTATTACAAATTACTATTTTACCCCCGAAAGTACTATAAATTACCAAACTACCCATCAGCTATAACACATCAATTAATCAAACTTAACCAAAATATAGACAATATGATCAATTTCTAACAATGTTCAAACAACAATATGAACACGGATGAACATCATAACAACAATATCACATGAACACGATTTTAACAACATTTCAACAACAAATCACATGAACACAAATTGAACAACAAAGAACAAACTAAAATTTGATTGAACAATATTTTAGCAACAAACAATCCTATTTTCGGATTCAACAACTACAACAAACAAGTATATTTAGATTTCTAACTTCAATCATATTGAACTTAAAATCAATTCTAACAATATTACAACCAACAATTCCTATATTAAATTTTATGAGACAAATTCAAGAAATAATCACAAATGGTAAACAAGAAATCAAGCTATACAAATTTCGGATTCAAGAACAATCAAACAAAGTATGAACATGAATTAAATCTATTTTAAACAACAAACATGATGGATTTAAACGATTAAACCAACATATTTCTCTAACACAACTAAATTCTTTAAACAAATAACAAGATCGACGAAGAAACAATTATGAACTTAAACTTGAACTTAACAATATTAACAATTTCTAACAATACATAAACACATGAAACAAATTGAAGAAATATTTAATTAAATTTCAATTTGTATCTAACAAACATCAAACTAACAAATATTCACTTAAACAATAATACAAACATGACATGAATATGAAAACAACTAATTAAACTTCTATTTTGAAATCTGAAAATTAATTTAACAAACAACATGAACACACTAGAAAATTATTTCAATGATGAACAACGAACAAAACAAGGATTAAATCATTTAACGATTTTGGATCCGGAAAATATCAAACAAAAATATGAACAAAAATAAAATTTAGAACAACTAACCGGAGATGAACAACGACGAACTCGAACCATGTATGGACTGTTTTGACAAATATCAACCAAAGCTCGAACAAAAGCTTGAACTCGACTTTATTGAGTAACGTCGAAATAGTAGCAATAATTTACGCGAAACAGAAGCAGCGTTTGGTTGTTTGTTCGGAGAAGATGAAGCAACCACAGCATCGTGCCATGGCGGAAACGTGAGCAACAGCACAGCGAGGGAGACGACGTGAAGCAGCAGCAATCCGAAGCAGCGAGCAGCAGCACGGCGCGGACAGCCATGGACGACGACATGGTCGACGTCGAAGCTCGTCCATGGCTGTGTTCGTTTGGTTGTTCGGTTGAGATAGAAGCAGCAGCGACGAGGCTCGGAACAAACAATGGGCTGGTCGACGCACAAGCAGAAGCAACTGGTGGCGACGACGGACTGTTGCGCCGGAGAAGATGAAGCTCGACCAAACGACGACGAACTATAGCAACAATGGTGGACGAAGAAGATGAAGTGCTTGGGCAGCAGCTGTTTGGACGATGAGGGTGTGTCGAAGAAGAAGGTAAAGGGCAGCCATGGATGCTTGGTTGGAGCTTTGGAGGAAGAAGAAGAAGATAGGAGAGGGGGGGCGGATGGTTTAGATTTTTAGGGTTTTTTTCTTCTTCTTTTTTTTTTGTTTTATTGTTTGTAAGATAATAGAGGTGTTGGGTTATGGACTGGGTTGACCCAGTTCGAAATGGACTGGGTCGTAGGGAAGATTGGGCCATTTTTTGGGCATGTGGCTTGAAATCGAAGAAAAGGCCCAATTCCGACTTTCTTTATATTTTCGCTCTCTTTTCTTCTTTTATTTCTTCTAAAACTAATTTATAAAAATACTTAAACTATTATTAAGAACTAAATTAAGTTATAAAAGCGCAAATTAACTCCCAATAACAATTAACGCACAATTAATTAATAATTAAGCATAAAATTGTATATTTGGACATTAAATGCTAAAAATGCAAACGATGCCTATTTTTGTAATTTTTAATTTTTGTAAAACAAATTTAATTACTAACAATTTTAGAATTAAATCCTACATGCAAAATGCGACATATTTTTGTATTTTTTATTAATTTAGCAAATAAACACGCACAGACAAATACAAATAATTATTCAAAATATCACAAAATATCAAAAAATTGCACACCAAAGAAAAATCATTTTATTTTTGGATTTTTTGGGAGTAATTCTCATATTGGGCAAAAATCACGTGCTTACACTAATACTTTGAAATTAGTGATATCCTTCGAAATATGCATTATTTATAATTAATTAGTTAAAATAATTAGTAGCATATGTAATAATTATAATTTTACCATATTTTTATTGAAATTGTTAAGTTTATTTAAATTAATTTTAAAAGGGTTAAAAACTAAAAGGCTACAATTGTAATTCCTTAACTAAATACAAAATGACTATTAGTTAAAAAAATTTAGCCAAAATACCAAGCCCTATTCAGAATTGACCCAGTCCAAATACCCCATCTCATTCCAAGTTGGCAATCCATGCCACTCCTTGCGAACCAATGAGATCGTGCCACATCACCCTCCGTTATCTCTCACAAAACAAAAATACATGCATCTGAACTGTTGATCCATCTGATCAATGGCTCGCATTTAATCCCTGATTTTCCTTTTATTTTAACACCCACCCAAAGACCCCCTCTCCATCGTTCAAACCGCTTAATCCAATGGCTATTAAAATTCATTCTAAAAAAATCCTAAATGCCCGAAATTCCAGGGCTGTTGATCACCAGATCCAACGACCCGTATCCCATCTCCTAAGCTTAACCCCAGAGACCAACCCCAATACCCTAAAACCCTAAATCATTTGTCACCTGCCCCACCGCCCTTCTTTCCCCTTCCTATCTCTTTTCCCTCGTATGCCCTAGCTCCATCGATCAACAAACTCCGTAAAAATTAGTGCAAGGTCATGAAATTAAACTCAAATCATCTCATTTGTCTCTCATATCTACAATTCTCACTGAATTTTAGCATGCTTCATCATCAAAGTTCAAATCTCTCAAATCCAAACCCTAACCCCATAGATGAGACCTCAATTCTCCAGTGACATTTCAAATCCATGGCATGCATGGTTGTTCATTTTTTTCCTATAATCATGGTCTCGTCATTCTTTCCATTTTCATCATTTAATTTCAAAAGCCCTAATCGAAGAAGTCAGACCAAAAGGTGAAACTTCATCTCACTAGATTTCTTCTTTCGTCCGTTCAAATCGAAGCAAGCATGAGACGTTAGCTGGCTTCATCATTAATATTCGACACTTAGAGGTCATTACATTTGCCCTTTGGGTTAATGGGTTCTGACCAATGGCCTCTTGTCGTGCCCCGTTTTCTCGGAAAATCAGGTTTTGACGTGTGACAACTCTTTTAAAGGAAGGCGTTAAAAGAGGAGAGTCGCCACCTAACGATTTTTAAGGTACGTTAGGCCACCATGTTTGCAAATAACTCTGCTTGTCTAGTCAACATCACCAAAGATCATGTAAATGCTCAAATTACCTCAAAAAGAAGGTGTTAGGCACTCTTCGAGGTCCACAACTGTGGGTCCCGACCGAAATTAAAACTATGTTGATTATGTTATTAGGCAAGGTGATCAAATAAATAAAGAGAATATAAAAATTGAAGAATTTAATTATAACACAATGAGAATTAGTACAAATCTTTAATGATTATAAGGATACAGCTACAATGGTCTATGTTAAATGACTAAGTGTGAATAGCAAGTATATAAAGGTAAAGGGGGTCCTATGATTTTTAGCCTAAAGGATCACCCCGTGCAACATAAATAATACTTCACAACTCCTTTTAGATAGGAGTTTGCTTATCTAAAGCGTTCTAATTCAATTATAAGTAGTGTCCTATGCGTGCACTACCCATCCCATGCCTATGGTTCAGGAGGCTTTGGACCTCTATTTGGGTGGTTCTAGACTTATTAAGGTTGCTCAAAAATGATAAAACTAATCATGCAGGCTTTGGACCTCTATTTGGGTGGTTCTAGACTTACTTAGGTTGCTCAAAAATGATAAAACTAATCGTGCATTCAAAATAAATAGGACTACACATAATAGAAAAGAGTGGCTCATGTTAGCCTCCACACATAAACAAAGAAGCACGCAGTCTGATTTTCAGATTAAGTAGTAGAATATCTCAAAATTAAGACTTAGAGTCCTTTAGTCCTATACGCATGATCTCTATATGACTCCTGTTTACCGTGAAAATGGTAACAATAATTAAATTTGTAAATGGGATTTTAAAAATACGTGATTTATTCCCGAGCTAGTTGTTAGAGCAGTTGATGCTAATAATGTGTAGTTTAATGATGAAATACAAGCTAAAATGAGATAGAAATCAGACCGAAAGTCCTGCTGCCCAGATATAGGTCTGGTCGATGAGGGACCTCGAGGTCGACGTCAGGGTCGAGATCAAGCTATCATAAATAGTCAGGGATGGGATAATAGTTGAGGATATAATTAAACAAGACTCTTCACTGTCAATACTAAGCAATACGATGAAGAACTAGTAAGAAAGCAAGGAATATTAAGGTGACTTCGGGCCAGTGAGAACGAAGAAGTTAGAAAGAAAAGAGAGAGAGAGAGAGAGAGAGAGAGAGAGAGAGAGAGAGAGAGAGATTATTTCACTTGTGGAGAAATGGATAACCATCAATCCCTTACAAGGTAGTGTGAGTCCCCTTTATATAGGAGGGGAACTCGGCTACAAGTACGTGGAGATTAATTACAAAGTATGGAGATGGGATGGCTTGACGTGACGCCTCAGCATAGGCTCTAAATAGGCCGGCCCTGTCAAACTTAGCCGTGTGCCTTAGGAGTTTCCCCCTCTGTCCTGGCTTTGGTCTCCGTTTTCTCTGAGTCGGGCCTCTACGAGCCCCGAGGTCAGGTACTCGGGCGTGGCTTCCTGTCCTCGGGGTCTCGAAGCACTTCTTGCAAAACGACTTGAGAGCGAGAAATCAAGTTCTCTGATTTCACCGCGTATAGATAGTTCTGTATTTCCCAGAGCAAAGTGATGGGAAACAATTTTGACACTTGACTCCTCGAGCTGCTTACGGGATGTCACTCTAATGATGTGACTCCTGGCACGAGCTTTGTGGCACCCCGGGCTTATGCATTCTCGACTTCATTCAATGCCCTCCAGATTCCCGCTCTCCAAGGTGAAGGTACTGCCGTCAGTTCAGTTTTCGAAGGATGCATTAACTGCGCCTGTCGGTCAATCTTTTAAAGTCTCGACGACCGTGTTGTAACCCCTATAAATGGAGGTGTCTTGGCGTTGTTTTTCCTATCCTAGTGCCTTTGTTGGCTTGCTTGCCTATTCTTTCTTATCATCTTCTTTTATTTGTCGACCGTCGATATCTGACTTGGGAGTCAGCGTTCTTTTCGATCCTCTACTGATCGACATGGCTCTTTTTCGAACCCGTGGTCATACCTCGGACCAATCTTAGATTGATCTGATAGGCCCGGGCTACCGGGGCCCTTTGAGTTGTATGGAGATAATACGCCGAATTTCGGGGCCTTAGAGGACGTTATCCTGAATGAAGATCAGCTTCGGGTACGTGGGGGTCCCTTTTGATCTTGATGTAGATAGCCCCTTTAAAACGTATAGGATAGACTTCTGCCGAGGAGTTGCTTGTAATCAGGTGCTGCCTCGGACCTTCGTGGAGCTTTCGTGATCGGAGCTTCCTGTGCTTGTTCCTCTTTTTTAGAAAGGGAAAACCATGAGACTAGGTACTTGGCTTGCGTCGAGTGATGGCATTGAAAGCTTCCTGAAGTCCGACTTCTTTTGGGCGGGGATCCTTGAGGTAGAATGCTGCCTTGAGATTAGAGATAGTGCAGACGGTTCCTCAAGTCTTGGCTTCTCTCCGAAGGATGATTCCCGGATCCGGTCCTACTCTATCGATCTGTATTGAGGCTGTTGGCTTCCCGGGGCTCAATCCAGGTAGGCGAGTCGTCGCCTCTTCTCGCATATATGTGGGGCGGCTTTGGCTTCTTCGCAAGACCCCACTATTTTCAGGCAACTGCCTTTCCGCTCTGGCATAGGGTCCTTCCTTTATTCAGGCGCAAAAAGTGTTGGCGTGACCCTTTCTCTGATCTATTAGTTTTACCATAATCATGGCAAGCACTTCAGGGCCGGCCCGGCAGGGAGTGGAGAGTGCTGCTCCCGGTGCTCGGGAACCGCGAGGTTCGCTCTGAAGATGGTTCCTTTGTTAAGAGGGGAACATCTAGAGATGGCAAGGAGATAATGTGGATGGAGCGAGGGGATAGCGCTGCAGGTGCTTCCATCGGATGAGAGTATTACGAACTCTGCTGATGGATTCTTGAGCGTATACCTATATCTTTTCGCATTCGGTCCCCTTGATGGGGTCGTCCTTGATTTTTGTTTGAAGTATCGGGTTACTTTGGCGCAGATACATCTGTCGTTTTGGCAAGTGGTGCTGATGATGAGGTCCTTTGTGGAGAAGGCTGGGCTTGAATTCACGCTTAACCATTTCGTCAGGCTATACTAGCCCTTTCATCACCAGGGCCTACTAACCCTGAGGTGCCGTTTGTCCACGCCCTTTGTAGTTGATGACGAAGAGGATGGGGATCGAGAGTGGGCCAGTTGGTTTATCTGGGTCCGGATGGTCGACATTATCCCTGTGGAGCTTTTGCCATTTCCCGAAGGGTGGAATTATGCACGTGAGCAGAGCGTCTGGTGCCTTTTCAGATTTTGCCTATAGCAAAAATTAGTTGAATAATAGTGTTTTCTCCCTTGTTGCAGCAACTTCATGGACGTCGGGTGAAGTCCTCGACCTACCCGGCTGGGTCCGAAGGCTGGTGACCCATTTGACATGCGATGAGCATCGATGGTGAGTTGTATTCCATGCCAGATGGGGAGCGAAATACCAAGGTATGCGCACACGTTGCCTTTGCCTTGGCCTTCATATATTTGACGTAACATTTCCCTCCTTTCTTTTGTATTGGCTTTGCCGTTTGTAGGCATTGGGTCGTTCTTCGGGATGATGCAGTGCTCTTCTGAAGGGGAGAAAGAGGCGTCAGCCTCTGAGCCGAGGGACGACGGTGATAAATGGGATTGACACCCGTAGTGTGATGGAGCTTTTAATGGCGCTGAATGGGCTCGTGTTTTCAAGAGGAAGGCATTGTCCGAATCTGCTGCTCCCGAAGTATCTGATTCCCGGTCGGTGGCTCCTCCAAGTGAATATGCTTTGCCCGAGGTCGGTTCTTCTAAGTCCGAAGAGGCAGGATTGACAGGAGTATATTCTGAATTCAAGGAAGTTCGTCAGTTTCACTTCGTGGTGAGTTTAGGCACAGTTTTCCTGTATTCCGCGTCCTCCTCCCTATATTGAACTTTTCTTGTGCAGGCCTGTGATAGGCTTATGTCTGAGCAGCTCCGTCAAGGGGCCAGGCTTCAAAAAATTCTGGACGAGGGAGAGTCCTTTAGGCTCCTTAGCGAGGAGAAAGAGGTTAAGTTGCAGTATTGGCGATATGAGGCGTACCAGAGCTCGAATTACGAGAGCTATTTGATGGAGTAGGTAACTTTTTGTAGCTCGCACTTTGCTCTCTTTGGCCCTTAGGGTTAACCCCCTTTTTGTTGTATTAGTTGCAGAAAAAGACGGAGTCTTTGGAGTACCTCAAGGGCGACATCGACCGCGTCAGAGCTGCTTGTGGTGAGCTAAGGGCTCAGGTGCAAGCTCAAGCTTTAGAGGAGATAGGCGCCTCGGCCAAGGTCCTTGCCTTTGAAGCCCAACGCCACTTGGTTCGTGACAACGCCAAAGTTCAAGCGGACATGATCGGGAAACTTGAATCTGATCTCTCGAAAATCAGGGCTGAGATACTTGATGCCCGGGCTGAAGCGGCACTAAGCCAAACCAAGGCTAATTAGGAGATGGCGATTCATATGAAAGACACTGTAAATGCTCAAGTCGAACTAAAGCGAGCCCTTGATCGGGAGAAGAGGGTCGAAGAATATGTTTGTTGCAGATCCCGAAGAGAGGTACTCGAGTAGATCGATGTGAGGGGCTTCGTTATCCAAGCGGAATTGGCTCGAGCAAGGGCGGACGAGCGTGAAGCGCGGTCATTTCTTGCTGATGACGCGAAGAGAGAACCCAGCAAGCTGTAGCCCTTTGGAGCGGAGTGTAGATTTCGCTGTTTTCCCGCATTGTATTTGATATATGTAGAGCATGTCTGTAGATGGAGAGTGCGCCTTTTTCCGTATGTAAGATAAGAGGAAATTTGAAGTTTTATTTCTTCTGCATCTCTTTCTGTTATTTTTTTCGATTAGGAGTGCTAGTTTCGGTGCTTGGCGGGATCCTCATAGGTCCAAAACTGATCGGGCAGGCCCTGAGGCTCTTAAGTGCAATCCTTGATGCGAGCAAGCGTTGGGGCTTCCGTGCTTTGCCCAGCTGTTTAGGCTTAGTCTCTGAGTCCGGCCCTGACTCAAGCTTTCTTGCCCTTAAATCATCTATGCCCGTGTGGGTAGGTAGTAACTGTTCCCATTTCTTACCCTTGGGCATCTGCCATTTCGACTATTTTGGGTTCACTCCTCGAGTCGCGTTGCAATTCGAGCTTCAATTGACCCTCAAGTTTTATCCTGCCTGCATGGGCGGACGACGATGGCCCTTTGTGCTCCAGGTCGAAATGACCTTACAGGTGGGTGGCCCGGAGGCTCACTCGGCTGGCGATAGTGGCATTTATGCCATGCCCTTAGGTATGTATTTAGTTTAACTATTTCGGGTCCAGTCTCTGAGTCGTGTTGAGATTCGAGCTTTAATTGCCCCTTAAGTATTTTCAGACCGGTGTTGGCCTTTTGTGCTTCGGGTCGAACTGACCGTACAGGTGGGTGGACCGGAGGCTCACTCGATTGGCGATAGTGGCATTTATGTCGTACCCTTAGGCATGTTTTCAATTTAACTATTTTAGGTCCAGTCTCCGTGTCGTGTTGCGATTCGAGCATTAATTGACCCTTAAGTATTTTCAGACCAGCGATAGTGCCTCTTATGCTATTTTTGTTGTTGAGACCTTTCAATATGTGTCCCGGGGGCTTGCATATTTAATTATTTTGGATCCGGTCTCCGAATCGAGTTACGATTCGAGCTCATTTTAATCCTCGAGTTGTCAATTTTTTAGCTAGCGACAATGGCTCTTACGATATTTGATCATAGAAACCTTTTAATATGTGGCCCGAAGGCTTGCTTAGCTGGCGAAAATGGCTCTTACACTGCTTTTGCCCGTGGGCCTTTTTTATAGGCTTTGTTTTCCGCTCGTTAAGGTCTTTTGAAATAGTTTTGCCTGACCCGTCGTCGTTTCTAGAAGAACCTTGATTTCAAGTCATTATCGGCGATGTTTCTAGCACCTCGGAAGGTTCATAGCTCGTAGGTTGAGTAGGTCGAAGCCTTTGTCATTTGGAGCCGACATGGTCGAAACTAGTTTTTACTTGTTGAGAGAAACCTATTTTTACCGGTTCTTTCCGAAGTATATTCAAAGTAGTGGCCTACGATTTCTATTTAGCGACGGTCGGGCGTCCCCGAGTTGCATTAGTTTGGTTGTATCAGCCATTTTGACCGTAGTCATATGTGTTTGGCCAGAGCCATTTTGATCCTGAGTGATATTTCAGGCATCTACACCGAGGGTATGCCCTTTCGGGATTCTTACAAATGCGATGTATAGCCTAAACTTCGGGATTTTCATGCCTGTTGAGGTCTTACAGCTGTTGAGGTCTTATAGTTTGTCATGCCTGTTGAGGTCTTACAGTTTCTGCAACGTAGAATAGATCTAGTTACGCCGAGTCTGCCCGCTAGGGGTCTTATAGTTTCGGGTTTTCCAGCGCGTGGCAATTGGCGATGAATGACAGTATCCAAGTCATCCAATTTGTTTACGTGTGAAGACCGCTTTTCGTGAGCTCGGAGTTGCCTTGTAGGGGCTTTATGAGCCTGGAGTTCCAACCCCAGGGTCGGGCGGGTGCTGAATTACTGATGCAAGTCTCCGAGTATCTCGAGATGCGTTTGGCGGAGAGGCCCCTATCGGGGGTATACTTGAGATTTCCTTGTCTGGAGAATAAGATATTGAAAAGATATCCTTTTATTGCTTGGTGCGGATACATGTTGTTTTATTTTTGCGAGCTCGGCCCGATACGCTGTTCCCTATTGAAGCCTTGTTCGTCTTTTTCCCGAGGCAAGGCTAACTACAAAAGAAATCTTGTAGCTTCCTCGAATCTTTCTGGGGAAATGAATGGACGTCATCTCGTTAAAAACCTTGTTGGCAAAAACCCGTTTCGGGGTAAAAACAATCTGTCGAAGGAAAAGAGTGCGACATTTGCTCGAGGACATTTGTGGGGTTCCACATCCGGCCGCCCTAGCAGTAATACCGCTTAAGCATCGATACGTTCCAGTTACTCGGAAGCTTCTCGCCCTCCATGGTACCAAGCTTATACGATCCTTTGCCAACTATCCCAAGGACACGGTACGGTCCTTCCCAATTTTAGCCCAGCTTCCCTTTATTAGGGTTTTTGGTGTTGAGGGTAACCTTCCTTAGGACCAAGTCTCCGATTCCAAAGTATCGGAGATTCGTTCTTCTGTTGTAGTATCTTTTGACTTTATGTTTCTGGGCAGCCATCCGAACCAGCGAGGCCTCTTGTCTTTCGTCGAGCAGCTCGAGCGTCATTGCCATGGCTTCGTTGTTTGACCCCTCGCTAGTGTGTCGAAATATGGTGCTTGGTTCTTCGGCCTCCACTGGTATTAGTGCCTCGGCGCCATACACTAGAGAGAAGGGTGTCTCCCTGGTGCTCGATTTTGGAGTTGTCCGATATGCCCACAGCACATTGGGCATCGTTTCTCTCCAGTTTCCCCTGGTACTTTCCAACTTCTTTTTTAAGTTTTGAATTATGGTTTTATTTGCAGATTCGGCTTGGCATTTGCACATGGGTGGTATGGCGTCGACAGGATTCTCTTGATTTTGTTGTCTTCAAAAAACTATGTTACCTCGCTCCCGATGAATTGCCTCCCGTTGTCGCATGTTATTTCGGACGGGATTCCGAACCGGCACATGATGTGTTCCCATATAAAATTGATGACCACCTTCTTTCTTATTTTCTCGAAGTCCTGCGCTTCCACCCACTTTGAGAAATAGTCAGTCATAAATAAAATGAATATGGCCTTACCTGGCGCTGTCGGCAAAGGGCCGATAATGTCCATCCCCCATTTCATGAATGGCCATGGTGATAAAACGGAATGCAGTTGTTCCGCGAGCTAGTGAATCATGGGAGCGAACCTCTGACACTTGTTGCATTTTCGGACGAATTCCCTGGCGTCTTTTTCCATGCTGTCCCAATAGTAGCCCGCTCTGATCACTTTTCGGACTAAGGAATCGGCCCCAGAGTGATTTCCGCAGGTGCCCTCATGGATCTCCCGGAGCACGTAATCCGTGTCGCCTGGCCCCAAGCATATCACCAAGGGGCCATCAAAAGTTCTCCTATAAAGAGCCTTATTTTCGTCGAGTGAGAACCGGGCCGCTTTGGTTCGCAGGGCCCTCGATTCTTTTGGATCCGTGGGTAGCTTTCTGTCCTTTAGATAAACGATGTATTTGTTTCTCCACTCCCATGTCATGCTGGTGGAGTTAATTTCTGCGTGACCTTCCTCGACCACAGATTTGAACAGTTGAACGACGGTTTCGGGGAGCAGGTCTTCTTCCTCAGCGGAAGATCCTAGGTTTGCGAGGGCATCGGCCTCGCAATTTGCTCTCGAGGTACATGGACTAAGGTCCATTCTTTGAAGCGATGCAATGCGATTTGGATTTTGTCCAAATACCTTTGCATCCTGTCTTCTCGGGCTTCGTAGCTTCCATTTACTTGGATTACCATGAGGAGCGAGTCGCATTTTGCCTCAACAGTCTCGGCTCCCAAACTTTTGGCCAACTCTAAACCTGCAATCATAGCCTCATACTCGGCTTCGTTGTTAGTCAGTTTTGTGGTTTTTATGGATTGTTTGATTTGCCGCCGACGGGCGTCTTTAGGACTATACCGAGTCCGGATCCCCTTATGCTTGTGGCACCATCTGTGAACAGGGTCCATACCCCAGTGGATGTGCCTGATTTTAATAAAAGCTCCTTCTCTACCTCAGGCACGAGGGTTGGCGAGAAGTCGGCCACGAAATCCGCCAGGATTTGGGACTTGATGGCTATCCGAGGTTGATACTCGATGTCATACCCTTCGAGTTCTATGGCCCACTTGGCCAATCGACCCGATAATAGGTTTATGTAGTATATTCTGGATGGGATAAGTTGACAGGATGCTGATACGGTAGCACTGAAAGTAAGGCTACAGTTTGCGTGAGGCGCTTATTAGTGCGAGAGCCAATCTTTCCAGATGGGGGTATCGGGTTTCAGCGTCCCCTAAGGTTTGGCTCCCACCTAATAAATAGGAAATTGTGTACCTTGCTCTTCTCGGACCAGTACGCCGTTTACCGTTATTTCGGATACGACCAGATATAGGTATAGTGTTTCATCCTCCTTAGGCGTGTGCAGCAAAGGCGGGCTAGACAGGTACCGTTTTAGTTCTTCCAGGGTGTGTTGGCATTCTAGAGTCCATTCGAAGTTTTTCTTTCTTTTGAGCAGGGCGAAGAAATGGTGGCTTTTGTCCGACGATCTCGATATGAATCTACCCAGGGCCGCGATCCGCCCTGTCAGCCGTTGAACGGCTTTTACGTTGTTTACCACCGTAATCTCTTTGATGTCCTTTATTTTGTCGGGATTGATTTTGATCCTCCTGTTTGAGACCATAAAACCCAGGAATATTCCCGAACCTACTCCGAAGGCGCACTTCTCAGGATTGAGCTTCATGTTGTAGCTTCTGAGGATGTCGAAGTTTTCTTGCAAATGGGTCAGATAGTCCTCTGCGCATAGGGATTTGACTAGCATATCATCAATATACACCTCCATTGATTTTCCTACTTGGTTCTCGAACATTTTGTTAACGAGCCGTTGGTATGTTGCTCCCGTAT
This sequence comes from Nicotiana sylvestris, assembly GCF_000393655.2. Taxonomy (NCBI): domain Eukaryota; kingdom Viridiplantae; phylum Streptophyta; class Magnoliopsida; order Solanales; family Solanaceae; genus Nicotiana; species Nicotiana sylvestris. The sequence goes on from NC_091068.1 coordinate 110,601,670, forward strand.
TTTTTAGCCCGAAGGGCATTACGTTATAACAATATTACCATCTCGTGATAAATGAGGTCTTTTCCCTATCCTCGGGGTTCATCTGGATTTGATTTACCCCGAGTAGGCATCGAGGAAAGTGAGGGTCTCGTGGCCGGCCATAGCATCGATCAGGCGATCCATATTAGGCACTGGTAAGGAATCTTTTGGGCATGCTTTGTTCAAGTCTTTATAGTCTACGCACATCCTTAGCTTATTCCCATTTTTTTGGCACTAGTACTACGTTAGCTAACCATTCGGGATACTTTACCTCCCTAATGGATCCGATTTTAAGGAGTTTCGCCACTTCCTCTTTGATGAAGGCATGCTTCACCTCGGACTGCGGTCATCTTTTTTGCTTTACGGGTTTGAATTTGGGGTCAACGCTTAGTTTTTGGGAGGTTATTTCCGGTGGGATACCTGTCATATCTAAGTGGGAACAAGTAGAACAGTCGATATTATTACTAAGGAATTGAATAAACTCTGTTCTGAGTTCGGAGGTCAGCTCGGTTCCCAGGTATACCTTGCGATCCGAGAGGTGTTTGATCAAAACGGTTTGATCCAGCTCCTCAACTGTTGACCAGGTCGCATCGGATTCCTCGGGGGCGACAAAGGTTTGGGGTGCGAAGAAGTCTTCCTCGTCGTCTTCAAGGGCCCGTACGTTTCCCTCCTCGTCTGAGGCCGGGCATGTGGGGATTGGCATCTCGTGGTGGACCGCGAACATTTCCCTCACTGCCCGTTGTTCCCATGTATGGTTCTGATGCCATCCCTGGTAGGAAACCTTATCACCTGGTGCAAGGTCGAGGGCACTGCCCTTATGTTGTGTATCAAAGGTCTGCCAAGTAGGGTGTTGTATCTCATGTCGCCGTCGATGACGTGAAACTCGGTGTTCAAGGTTGTGCCAGACGTGTTGATCGGGAGAATTACTTCTCCATTCGTTTCTTCTCCGATCATGTTGAAACCATGGAGGATCCGAGGGGTGGGAACAACTTGATTGAGCAGCCCTAGTTGTTCTACTACTTCTAACCTGATTATGTTTGAGAGAAACGAGATTACTAGCGCGTCGTTGTGCGGTTCCATCATAGCTTCGAGATCCTCCTCGCTGAATATGAGGGTTTCTCCAGGTAAAGGTTATCGAGCCGACCCTCCTCTGTAGCAAAAGTTCTCGCTCGTTTGGACACGGGTCCTTAGGGAACGTTGGCTCCCCCAATAATCATGTGGACACCGGCCTCTAGGTCGGTCGTGTCCTTTTCTCCTTCGCTTTTGAGGTTCTGGCTTCCCATTTCACTAGTCGAACCAGGCGCTTCATCCTGAAAAAAGAAATCTTTGGGCGAGAAAAAGCGTGAAAAATAACATGCGTTTGTGCAATGGAACCAGTAAGAAAATAATCACTATTATTTTTAGCCCCACGGTGGGTGCCAAACTGTTTCCCGTGAAAATGGTAACAACAATTAAATTTATAAATGGGATTCTAAAAATATGTGATCTATTACCGAGCTACTTGTTAGAGCATTTGATGCTAATAATGTAGAGTTTAATGATGAAATGCAAGCTAAAATGAGATAGAAATCGGACCGAAGGGCCTACTGCCCGGATATAGGTCTGGTCGATGGGAGACCTCGGGGTCGACATCAGGGTCGAGCTCAAGCTATCAGGAATAGTCGGGGATGGGATAAAAATTGAGGATATAATTAAACAAGACTCTTCAGGGCCAATACTAAGCAATACGATGAAGAACTAGTAAGAAAGCAAGGAATATTAAGGTGACTTCGGGCCAGTGAGAACGAAGAAGTTAGAAAGAAAAGAGAGAGAGAGAGATTATTGCACTTGTGGAGAAATGGTGCTAGCTTATCTAAATATTGTGATTCATCCTCTTCTTCGAACCCCAGGAATTTATTCAACGATTTGCCACCAAACACAACTGTCTTGTCCCTCACTTTAGTTGCTTTTGAGTCCCGAACTACATGGTGAACATTGCTGTAGAACTCCTTCACGATATGCTCATTCGCCATCTCAACACGTTCTTTGAAGAAGCTCCAACCCTCTCTAGTGCGGAATTGTGCTTGCACATGAGGGTTGAGAGGGACAAGATCAACATCTATGAACTACCTCTTCGGAATCAGTTTCCTTTTGGGCCACCACTCCCGGAATCTGTGGAAAGCAACCTCACTAACAAACCTATTTGCCCATTCCTTCGGTTTTCTAGTACGCTCTATCCCCCCGACCTGTGGCTCACCTCCCTCAGCATACCCTCCACTCTCCCCTGATAATGAAGTTGTGGGAGATGTGGAGTATTGCTCTTCTTCTCTTGCTACGGACTTATCAGACGAGTCCGAGATAACATTAACCGGCTTCTTGGAGGAGGCTACATTACCATGATCCGGGGAAGGGGAATCATGGAGCTGAAATGAAGTGGACATGTGGGTGGGGGCAAACTCCGAGGTAATGCTCCGTGAAGGTGCATACTCACTCCTCGTGGAATGAGATGCAGCTCTATCAGCTTCCCGGATTATCTTCCGGGTTTTCTTTATCAATTCCCTGGTTTTTGGAGTGAGTTTCACAATCCTCTTGCTTTTCCCCCTCGGGAGGAACCACCTCTCCCGGGTTGTTTTTCTTTGCCCGCTAGTTTTTGAACCATTGTCTGCAAGGAATACATGTCTAACATTGTTAGTAGAAGCACATAAGGTGAAGTAGACAGTTCAGTTGAATGCAAAGAATGCAGACACAGTGACACAGACAGAGGGGCGCGGACCGCACCAAAAGGCACGCGGTCCGCGCAGTATACTGACACCCATACATACCTTTCTGAATAAACCGACACGGACCGCACAGAAATGGTACGCGACCACGTTGGTTCAGCGCGGACCGCATAGAAATGGTACGCGGTCCACGCAGGTGAAATACCCAAATGTTGACCTCTTTGAACTCTTCACACGCGGTCCGCACTATTTTGGACTACGACCGCGCTGGGCTCATGCGGACCGCATAGAGAGGTTCATTATCTCTTAACCAGAATCACGCGGACCGCACACAAATGTTGTGTGGCCGCGTTGGGCTAATTTAACTGAGCCGGGTGTTTATTCAATTAAATCCAATTTTTGTTCACCTTTGTTGGTCCTAAGTGTCCTTACTCAGTTATTTAACAAGATTCCATGCCCATGATTAAACAAAAACACACAAAAATCTAAGCTAACAGTTAAACTAAGAAGAAAAAGACGGAAGTAAGAAGTTACACTAGTAAAAAGCAATTAAACGTAACAAAAATTAGACTATTATTGAAATGAATGAGAGTTGTTACCAGGGATTAATGAGAATTCAACTATGTGCACAATTAGTCTTGATGAACAGTGAAAACTATAGCTCAGGTGAAAATTTGGCGAAAAGGTTAAAATGAGGCCCAAGGCCTCTATTTATAGAAAAACCTTAGGACCCAGTACCTACCTACCAGCGCGGCCGCACAAAAAGGGATGCGAACCGCGCTGGATTTTGCATCCTACACATTAGTTGTTCAATCCACGCGGACCACACTGTTTTGGTGCGCGGCCGCGTGGGACTTTGTCAGAGACTTGTTAATTTCAGCCATCCTAGGGCGGACAGCACTGCTTTGGTGTGCGGCCGCGTGGGACTTTGTCAGACATGTAATTCTGGGTCCTCTAGCGTGGACCACACAAAAATGTCACGCGGCCGCGCTGGGTCTTCTGGGCCTTAACCTTTCAGCTGCTCAAACCTACGCGGACCGCAATGTTTTGTTGCGCGGCCGCGTAGGCAATATTCAGAGACTGACCATTTTGCACTTTTGCCCTGCACTTGTTCAACATTATCCCTACAACACTTCACAAACTATCAGCTCAAAAATCTTACTCTACAATAGAAAAACAAAGAAAAAGAAAAAGACATGGGTTGCCTCCCAAGAAGCGCCTGATTTAACGTCGCGGCACGACGCATGTTACCATCACAGTCATTTCAAATGAATGAGTGCCACCACGTGGCTGTCATTAATCTTGCCCAAATAGTGCTTGACACAATGCCCATTGACCCGGAAAACTTCACCATTCTTATTTTTGAGATCAATGGCACCAAATGGAGTTACACCAACCACTTCAAATGGGCCGCTCCACTTAGACTTCAGCTTGCCCGGAAATAACCTCAACCGGGGGTTGAAAAGAAGAACCATGTCACCAACTTTGAATTCCTTCCCTCGGGCATACTTGTCGTGAAGGTACTTCATCTTGTCCTTATACAAGGACGAGCTGGAGTAAGTATGAAACCTAAACTCATCAAGTTCATTCAATTGCTCAACCCGGAGATTTGCAGCGACATCCCATTCTAAGTTCAACTTTTTCAGGGCCCACATAGCCTTATGTTCCAATTCTACCGGAAGATGACAAGCCTTCCAAAACACCAACCGATACGGCGACATACCAATCAGAGTCTTGAAAGCTGTACGATAAGCCCAAAGAGCATCATCCAATTTCTTCGACCAGTCGGTCCTATTTGCATTGACAGTCTTGGACAAAATACTCTTGATCTCACGGTTGGACACCTCAACTTGGCCACTCGCTTGAGGATGATAAGGAGTGGTCACCTTGTGATTTACCCCATACTTGGCTAGCAAAGAGTGAAAAGCCCGGTTGCAAAAATGAGAACCCCCGTCACTGATGATAGCACGTGGAGTGCCAAACCTCGTAAAGATACTCTTTTTCAAGAATGCCACCACACTTCGAGCTTCATTATTTGGTAAAGCTATGGCCTCGACCCATTTCGACACATAATCAACCGCTACCAAGATGTAGGTGTTGCCACAAGAACTTACAAATGGTCCCATAAAGTCTATCCACCAAACATAAAAAATGTTAACTTCTAGAATCGTGTTAAGGGGCATCTCATCTTTCTTCGAAATCCCTCCGGCATGTTGGCATTCATCACATCTTTTCACAAAGTCACCGGCATCCTTGAACAATAAGGCCAATAGAAACCACAACTTAACACTTTAGACGTCGTTCTCGCCCCGCCATGATGGCTACCATAGGGCAATGAGTGACAAGCTTCTACAATACTCAATTGCTCTTCTTCGGGAACACACCGGCGAATTACACCATCAGTGCAAATTTTGAAAAGATACGGCTCATTCCAATAGTAGTCCAAACAATACCGCTTGAGCTTCTTCCTTTGGTTAGAAGAGAGCTCATACAGAACCACACCAGTAACAAGATAATTGGCAATGTCGGCAAACCATGGCATGTCTAGCATTGAAACCGAGAGGAGTTGTTCATCCGGAAAAGCATCATTTATCTTAAGGCCGTCCAAAGGTCTCCCTTCCTCCTCCAATCGAGATAAGTGGTCAGCCACTTGATTTTCATTACCCTTTCTATCAATAATCTCCAAATCAAATTCTTAAAGAAGAAGTACCCATCTTATTAACCTCGCTTTTGAATATTTCTTCGTCATCAAGTACCTAAGGGCGGCGTGATCGATATGAATAATCACTTTTACCCCCATAAGGTATGGGCGAAACTTCTCCATGGCAAAAACAATAGAAGGCAATTCCTTTTCGGTGACCGTGTAGTTCCTTTGAGCTTCATTCATTGTCTTACTTAAGTAGTACACCGGATGGAACATTTTGTTGATTCTTTGGCCCAAGACCGCCCCCATCGCAACATCACTAGCATCGCACATGAGCTCAAAGGGCAAGCTCCAATTTGGTGTGGTAATGATGGGGGTAGTCGTCAACTTCTGCTTTAGAAGCTCGAAAGCCTCCATACATCTCTCATCGAACACATATTTGGCATCTTTCTCTAGCAATTTACACAATGGGTTAACTACCTTAGAAAAGTCTTTGATGAATCTTCGGTAAAAACCTGCGTGTCCAAGAAAACTCCTCACCCCTTTGACAGAAGTAGGGGGAGGGAGCCTTGAGATAACCACAATTTTCGCCTTATCAACCTCAATCCCTCTTTTGGAAATTTTGTGACCCAACACAATTCCTTCTTCTACCATAAAATAGCATTTCTCCCAATTGAGAACCAAGTTTGTGTCTTCGCATCGGGCCAACACACGATCCAAGTTTTGCAAGCATTCACCAAATGAGTCCCCAACCACACTAAAATCATCCATGAAGACCTCCAATATGTCCTCCACCATGTCGGTGAAGATTGCCATCATACATCGTTGGAAGGTTGCCGGTGCATTACATAATCCAAATGGCATTCGAGAGAAGGCGAATGTGCCATAAGGACATGTGAAGGTTGTCTTTTCTTGGTCTTCCGGGGCAATGCGAATTTGGTTATAGCCTGAATACCCATCCAGAAAACAATAGAAAGCCCGGCCCGCAAGATGATCAAGCATTTGGTCCAAGAACGGCAATGGGAAATGATCCTTTCTAGTCACCTTGTTCAACTTCCGGTAGTCCATGCATACCCTCCAACCCGTCACAGTACGAGTCGGAATAAGTTTATTGTTGTCATTGGTCACCACCGTCATTCCTCCCTTCTTTGGCACACATTGTACCGGAGAAGTCCACGAACTGTCAGAAATTGGATACACCACATCGGCGTCAAGACACTTGATGACTTTCTTTTTGACCACCTCTTGCATGGCCTCATTGAGTCTCCTTTGATGTTCAAGAGACGGCCTAGCATCCTCCACCAATATTATCTTGTGCATGGAAAACGCGAGGCTAATACCCCGAATATCCGCCAAGGTCCATCCAATTGCCCGCTTGCGCTTTTGAAGAACTGCCAAAGTGCGTCAACCTGCACGTTAGTCAAGCAAGAAGAAAGAATAACCGGTAAAGTGAAATTAGGACCAAGAAATTCATACCTGAGGTGAGGAGGAAGTGGTTTCAACTCCAACACCGGTGGCTCCTCAATAGATGGCTTGGTGGGTGGAGTTTTGCGATTTTCAAGATCAAGAGATAACTTCCTCGGTTCATAAGAATATGAGCCCATGCCATGTAATGCGTTCACACACTCCACCCTTCTAGCATCATCATCAACATCCATGTTCAATAGCACGGCCTCAAGTGGGTCCTCAACATTTGCCATTGCACTTGTGTCATCCACTATCACCGCCGTGACAATGTCAACAAATGAACACACCTCGGTGCTATCCGGTTGCCTCATTGATTTGCACACGTGGAACACCACCTTTTCATCTCCAACATGGAAGGTCAATTCTCCCGCTTCCACATCAACCAAGGCCTTCCCCGTAGCTAGGAAGGGCCTTCCAAGAATGATAGGCACCTCGAAATCCACTTCACAATCCAAGATCACGAAATCGACCAGCAATATGAACTTATCAACACGAACAAGGACATCATCAATAATCCCCAAAGTCCGCTTCATTGATCGGTCTGCCATTTGAAGCCTCATAGAAGTTGGACGAGGTTGTCCGATACCCAAGGTCTTGAAGACCGAATATAGCATGAGATTGATACTTGCCCCCAAGTCACATAGGGCTTTTGCGAAATCGGCACTTCCAATGGTACATGGTATTGTGATGCTCCGGGATCCTCAAGTTTCGGAGCCATAGAATGCACAATTGCGCTCACTTGATGGGTCATCTTGATTGTCTCACACTCCATTGATCTCTTTTTTGTAACCAAATCTTTCATGAACTTTGCGTATCCCGGCATTTGCTTGAGTGCCTCCACCAAAGGCACGTTAATAGTCAAACTCTTCATCATTTCAATGAATTTCTTAAATTGGTTGTCACCCTTTTGCTTGGCCAACCGTTGAGGATAGGGCGGAGGAGGTCTAGGCAAGGGTGCCTTGGGCTGTTGGCACCACCGGTTCGGGCATATCAATGACGTGTTCCCTAGACGGGTTCACGACCTCTTGTGTTTCTTCCTCAACCTCATGAACATCAATTCGCACATCATCACTTGCACTTTGTTCAACAACATCCTCAACTACCAACGAGATCTCATCATTTCGTAACTCATCTTCATCTACCGCAACTTGGTTTCCTCTTGAGGCATGCACATCACCGCCTCTTTCACTTCACGTTGTCACTGCCATCACATGATTATTGTGCCCACCCTTGGGGTTTACTACTGTATCACTTGGTAGAGCACTCTTTGGGCGAGTATATAAAGACTGAGAGATTTGGCCTAATTGCACTTCCAAGTTCCGGATAGATGTGTTATGCGAAGCTAATTGGGCCTCAGAATCTTGGTTCTTTTTCATCATTTGCTCGAACATGCTTTCAATTCTCCCCATCTCGCTTCCGGACGAACTCGGACCTTGAGAAGGAAAAGGGGTGGATTGTTCGGTTGTTGCTACATGGGGGCCCTTTGAAAACCTTGCCCCCGGTTGCCTTGGTTCCCGCCATTGTTCCACCCTCCTTGATTGTTGTTGTTACCCCAATTATTGTTATTACCATGCCAATTTCCTTGGTTGCCTTGATTACCCCAATTGTTGTTTTGGTTGTTGTTATTCCAATTACCTCCGCCTTGTTGTTGATTTCCCCAATTACCTTGAGGACGCCATTGTTGGTTTGAGGAGTTACCTCTATTCCCTTGATAGTTGTTGACATATTGGACCTCTTCGCTTTGATCCTCATAGCACTCATTTGAATAACCACCACCATCATTGTTTTTGTCATATTGTTCACAATTACCTCGAGGTTGTTGCCCTTTTTGCCTCCTTTTCAACATAGAAACACCTTCCATTGCGTTGACTTGCCATGGGTTTTGGACTTGTTGCAATTGCACCTTTGCCAATTGATTCATAGTTGTTGTAAGCTCGGCTATAGCTTGGTCATGATCATGCAATTCCTTGTGCAAATGGATGATCGTGGGGTCACCTTGAGGCACGTTTGCTCGACTTTGCCATGCCGAAGAGGTGTCGGCCATTTCATCAAGTACATCACATGTCTCTTGGTAAGAAAGTTTCACAAAGTTCCCTCCGGCCAATTGGTTCACGATGCATTGATTTGTGGTGTTGATGCCCCGATAAAAGGTTTGTTGAATCATAGCCTCGGTCGTGTCATTATTAGGGCACTCTTTCACCATTGTTCTATATCTTTCCCATATCTCATGCAAAGGTTCCGTTGGCTCTTGCTTGAAAGCTAGAATTTTATCCCAAAGAGCTGCCATATGACTTGGAGAGAAGAACTTGGCAATAAATTTGTCCGCCAATTCATCCCATGTTGTAATAGAATGATTGGAGAGCCTTTCTAACCAATCCAATGCTTTACCCCGAAGAGAAAATGGGAAAAGCCTCAATCTCAACGCATCCTCGGACACGTTTGTCTGCTTGCTACCCCAACATGTATCCACGAACCCCTTCAAGTGCTTGTAGGCATTTTGATCGGAGGCACCGTGAAATAACCTCTTTGCTCGAGCAAGGTCAGCATAACATTTGTGATTTGAAAGTTCCCCGCCCGGATTCGGGGAGGAACAATATCACTGGCGTATCCTTGATTTGGTAGAACTTTGGGAGCCACTCTCGGCGGTGCCAGAGGAGGGTCTGGAATGTTGTTGTTCTCATTTGCATTTATACATTGGCATTTCGGCCTCTCCGTGGAACTTGAGGTAAGACCTCATCTTGTTCTAGATCCTCTACCTCCTCCCCCGCTATCACATTGCCGAGAGGGTCATTTGCATTAAGAGCCATTGTACCTGATTGATCGACACAAACAAAGTCAGTAAATAAGAAGGAAAGAGAAGCAAAACACAATACTAGCTACACAAATAGTCAACACCGTAAAGCTCCCCGGCAACGGCGCCAAAAAGTGATTGCAGCGGACTCAACCTAAGGAAGAGTGGGCGCTAATACTTTTACCCAATAGCGGTATCGGGGTCAATTTTTCATAGGGAGCTTCAATTTGGAGTTGAGTGTTTGTATGGTCTAGGACTATGTTTTAGCTCCTAATTGATCTTCTAACATTTTTGGTTTTCTTTTGATCATCAACTACAATTTATAAACTACAAGTTTAAAGCTAAGTTAGGCTAAGATATAGATTCTAAGTTGTATGCAATATAGAGAAAGGCACTAGGGTCGTGGCATGTACCTAGGTGGTCAACTAACGGGTAGAGATTCCTAATGCAAGAATGATGAATATGGGACTTATGCTATAACCGTTGCACTTTTGTACCCACTCTCACACCTCTCGGTAGAGAGAGTGATTTTGCCCAATTGCCTCTCTCGAGACCAATTGGGTAGGCCAATTTGCCCAAGCAACTTATGGTTCAAGTTGGGTAATTACTCTCTCGAGGTTTAACCCGTTAATTGGGACTACCATTCTCATGGGTCCATCCCAATTCCTTGTTGGAATTAATCTTGGGGTCATAGACTCTCTTTCTCAAGAAGAGTCAAAACTCACTAAGCTAGACTTAGTGTTTGCAACCACCAAATCTTAATGAAAACATAAGATTAATCCAAATAACAAATACCCAACATCATTCATGCACTAAACAATCACACCCATTAATTACCCACACTAGGGTTGAGCCACAACCCTAGCTAATGGGTTTAGCTAGCCATAATAGAAACAGAAATTGAAGAAATAGTAGATGAAATTGACATAATAATTAACTACAATGTTAATCTACTCAAATCCACGTTAATACTAGAAGAAATTGCTTAAAATAGGCTAAAACCATGAAGTCTCGAGTTCAGCTGCTATCTGATAAAAAACCAAAACTGAAAACTAACACCTAAAAAGTAAAATGTTCTATTTATACTACACAGGAAAAACTGGACAAAAATACCCCTAAGGGTCTGGCGCGGACCGTGCACAAATGACGCGCGGCCGCATAGGGGTTTGGGTCTTCATATCTTGCTTCTGATACTTGGGGACGCGGACCGCACTGATTAGGTGTGCGGCCGCATGGGCTTTTGCCTTGAATGACCGAGTCTCTAACACTCTTGGGCGCGGACAGCGTGGAAAGGAGCGCGTACCGTGCATCTTGACTTGAAAATTGCATGGTCTCTGAACTATCCTGCACGGCCGCGTGGAAAAGCAGTGCGGACCGCGCAGGTTGACCTGGAAATTGCCCGGCCTCTGAACTCTCCTGTGCGGCCGCGTGACAAATTAGTGCGGACCACACAGGTCATTTTGTTCCCCACTTCAGCTGTCTTTTGACACTTGGAAGATTTAACTCCTTTTTGAGCCGATCTTTGGTATTTGTCATCTTGTCGCTCAAACCTGCAATCAAGCGCAACTTGTAAGCATTTTGGGACTAATTTATGGCAGTTAATGCACAAAGCTTAGGTAAGAATGGATATAAAACATGTAGAAATCACAGTTATCAGTGTGTTTTTGGCCGGATTTGGGATTTGATTTAGGATCGATCATCATCATTTGTAATTGTTTCCTTGGGTTTTATGATGTATTTGAGTTGCTTTTTACTAGTTTTGCGTTGTTCGGAGTTTTCTACGTGCGTGATGGCATTTTTGGAGCATCGTTTGGCTTGCTCGGTATCGAAATTGGCTTGCTCAATATAAGTAACTCTTCTAAACTTAGTGCTGAGGGTATGAAACCCCGAATTTTGTGTTGTATGATTGGTATTGAGGTGACGCACATGATAGGCGACAGGTGCGTGGGTGTGCACCTTGTGAATTGTGACTCCGTTGTTTCCCTAGCACTGTTTAGTGGCCCTAGTTTGTTGATATCTATGTTTTCACCATGTGATTAGTTACTTGATCTGTCAATCATGCTAGATATCATGTTTAGGCTTTATGCTGGGATTGTTAGGACCCATAATGTTCGTTTCTTGCCGTCACCTCACTGATTTCAATGATATTTCGTACTTAGTCATATTCATGCATTCATATCATATCTCAGTCTCAGTTGTTATTTATTGATACATCATATCAATTTTGTCGGGCTAGTTCCATGACATTGAGGGCCCGAGAGAATGGAGATATGGATGACTAAGTGAGGCTAACCTGATTTTGAGGATATTTATGGGATCGGCTGCACACCGCATCATGTTTTATTGATTTATGCCTAAGTGAGGCCGGGGCCTGATTGTGAGGATATTTATGTGATCGGACTGCATGTCGCAACATGTTTCATTGATTTATGCTTGAGTGAGGCCGAGAGCCTAATTGTGAGGATATTTATGGGATCGGGCTGCACACCGCAGCATGGTTTGTTGATTTAAGCCTGGGTGAGGCCGAGGGCCTGATTGTTATGACATGATTGGCTTGTTATAGAGCTTGGGCTTAAGGAGCCTCTCCGGAGTCTACACACCCCTAGTGAGCGCAGGTACCTACTGAGTGCGAGTGTCGAGTGCCTAGTGCCGAGTGTCGAGTGCTGAGTGCCTAGTGCCGAGTGTCGAGTGCCAAGTGAATGGGAGGATTGAGTGACTGTGAGGACTGAGTGGCTGTGAAAACTGGGTGACTGGGAGGACTGAGTGAAATGACACTCTGAGAGTATGCATATGGTTTTGTTACTGAGTCACATCACATTTTACATGCACATGACATACAGGCATAGATATGCATTTTCCTCATGCCATAAGGTATCACGTCATTTCTGATTTTTACACACATTGATATGTGGTCATAGAGAGGCATCTCACACTTACTATCTGAAAAGAAAATGAAACATCTTGTTTATTGTGTAAAAGAATTTTTAGAAAAAGATACATTTTTCAAACTCTCTCATATTTTACGACAATTTTGGTAAAGAATTTAGGTTTTCACTAATATACTTAAAAAGAGGAACTATTTTTTTGGAAAACTATGAAAAGGCTAAGCATTTTATCTCTAACCTACTTCTTTATTTACTTATTTTACACTGTTATGAACTGCTATTGGTTAATGGTGTTGGACCCGACCTATATTCCAGCTCGTCACTACTTTCAATCTAAGTTTAGGTTTGTTACTTATTGAGTATATGGGGTCGATTGTACTCATACTACACTTCCTGCACATTGCGTGCAGATTCTGGATGTCGATGTTGTTGTGTTTGATGATTGCTGGATTTAAAGATGTACCTGCATTCCTGTTGTAGCTGCCTCTTATTAATGGTAGCCTTAGTTTTATAAAACTCTGTTTACGTACTTTTCAAACAAAAGATGTATTTACTTCATATCAGCTTTGTAAACTCTATTCTTAGAAGCTCATGATTTGTACTACCAGTCCTTGGGAAATGTATAAGATTTAGATAATTCCTCTATTAATTGTCTTATTAATATTATTTAAATTGGATAGATATTAGTTGGCTTACCTAGAAGGTTGGGTTAGGTGCCATCACGACTAGTGGATTTTAGGTCATGACAAATTGGTATCAGAGCTCTAGGTTCATATGTTCTACAAGTCATGAGCAAATGTCTAGTAAAGTCTTGCAGATCGTTATGATGACATCCATACCTATCTTCAAGAGGCTATAGGGTATTTAGGATAAACTTCCCATCTTTCTTTCCTTATCGTGCGACATCGATTCAGCTTGAAGCGTAACTCTTTGAATTCCTTCCACACATTCGTATGCGCAAATGAGTGTTCGGTATCAGCTATGTATCAATAGCTTGTGATTCTATGGATGAGGTGCAAAATGTGGTTTGTGTGATGGTGATGGGCCAGTCTGGAAGACTTGAGGTCGGGTTTTTGCTGTAGCTTGAGCTTAGAGATTTGGTTGTGTGAGCACGTGCCTTTGGGACTTGTATGTCTTGTAATGTCCCTATTAGTGGAATTTGTGGTTGGATGGCTATATAACGAGTATGATGTGACTGCGGTAAATGTTCATATTATTCGAATATGACGAGAAGGGTTTGCTTGATATTTAAAAAGGACTATTGGGTGCTTGATTTCTACCTTGATGTTACGTATAGTATCGAGTTATGTGCATATTGGAGGATCTTTCATGTTGTTTAATTGTGGAACGAATTAGATTCTCATGTCTTGTTGATGAGTTCAGATTTAGGAAGATTAAGTGATTGCGTAATAGTTATGACTGTGGAAGAGTATAAAGAGATGTTGGTTTGAGGCGAAGCAGGTGGGTTATCTCATGCGGGGTGTCCTGAGATATGTGTGATCCACATGTTGTTTTGTAGCGAGTTCTCTTTTACCAGTGAATTATATGTGTCGCAATTTGAGTTTAGATCATTCGTGAGGTTTGGCTTGACTGCTACAAGGGTGAATTCTAGAATTCGTAGATGATCTGAGATGTTAGATTGTTTGTGTTACATGAGATTACGAAGGATTTAGTTGAACTTCAGTGCAGGACTTTGGAAGCAACAGAGTATGGGTATTGTAAGTTATCAGATGCTTTATTCCTTGGCTTTGCGCCAATTGGGGGAGTCTGCTATCATCGGGTTGATCGCACGGTTATGTGTTGTATTGGTTTCGGTTTAAGGTATACTTTTGAATAAGTTCTGATTTGCAGAGGTTGAGATCAAGGATGACTCGAGTAAATGAATTTCTGGATATGGGTTGTATTATGCTTTATGGGTATATGGGAAACACTGAATGATTGAATTTTTATTCGTAAAGGATGTAGTGTGCATAGAGTATGGATTCACTCGATGGCTTAGAAGTGTGGATTACTTCTTAGGGTGCCGGTGTGCAAATGGGGCACATGTCATTCAGTCTGTTTGATCAGTTAAATTGAGATTTGATCAGAGTAAATTACTCTCGAGAATGGTTCTAATGGATTCAAGATATATAGGTAACAATTGGGAATCTTCAAGATGTGCATTTGGCTAGAAACTGAGATTTACATTGGATGGTGAAAAGACTTGTGGCATTTCTATATCATTATGGATTCTACATATCAGTATCAGGAAGGTGAAGGTAATGGCTTTAGATTCGCAGGAAGTCTCTTCAAAGTATGTATTTTGGTTGTGGCACGTTTAGGATACTTAAGAGGGAATTCAGTGACTTATGAACCTTAGGGCGGAATGGTTCTATTTTAAAGTTCGCAGTTAAAGTTTTGGTTAAGGTTAGTAGTGTTCTAGCAAGTAAAGGTATCAATTTGAAGGCAATTCGGAAGGAACTAGGAGAATCAGGGCATCTTGGTGACGGTTGGATCAGCATGGTAACAAATGTGATTGGCTCTTTTGGTTCTTATGATGTAGTGAGTTTCTTCCGGTGTTTTGTTGCAATACTCTCGGGTTTTGATGGCTTACGCAGCTTGGTTGACTTAGAGGACTTCAATCTTGGCGGTGTGATTAAGTGCAAATGGGTTTCAGAGAGTTCTTGATGATTTCTACCACAGTTTGAGATATATATTTCCTACTAGTGTGTGGGACATATTGTGTATTGTGATTTTCTCCTGGAAGGGATCAAATGAAAAGTTCTTGGCTAATTGAGTGAGTAGTAGCTTATGACTCGGAGCGGTTTATGAAGTTCATGTATTTTTTTTCATATGATGGCACGATATATGCGGTGTGATGTGTGGGATGGAGATTTGCATGAGCAAGGTCACATTTCAGTTATGAAGGAGACTAGATAAATGATATTACTATTTGGTATGGCTTGATGAGAATATACATTTCAGAAGGGGCAGCGTGCTTTGATTTATGGATATTTCATTGGTATTGCGGCACTCTCCTGGTTGATCGACTGCGGATATTCAAATGTTGCTTTATGGCATGGAAGGATTATAGAAGTATACCTTGTGGGATGATCGTGTATGGGAGATGTGTTAGACATTCGGGCGGTGAAGATGGGATTAGATATGGTGATTCGTGTGTTCTATGGGATTGGAGATTGGAGTTCTTATGAGTAGATTATTTCGTGGTTTTGGACTGTGAAAATGTAGCCAAGGTTAGTCAGAGGATAGTATGTGCTGTGATTCAGTCGTTGTGGACTTTCGGAGGGTTATTTATCTGTTTGTGAGTGACTATAGCTGATTTTAGGGGCCCAATAGTAGGCCTAATTAGGATGTGTATTTGCACCGAGTCGAATTGGTTAGCTCCATGTTGCTATTGTTGAGGGATTTTCTATTTGGTTGTTGTTGAGCTTATTCGTATTCTGAAATGATCTATGAGTTACTCTTTTATGCTACGAAGAGTTGTGATTTGTTGGTTATACGCACATATGGTGCGGTTCTATTGGGGTCTTATAGCGAAATTTGAGCGAGAAGAGTATTGGGTATCACTTGGTTGATGGCATATGGGTTATGCTCTTTCGGGTTTGTGTGGAGTTATGTCATTTGCTTCTCCGAGGTTATGGTAATGCACTTTGGGTGCTTGATGTCTAATTTTGCGTGGTTATTGATTTTGAGCAGGGTGGCTCGAGGTATATATATGGACCAGTGTTTGGATAGGTCACGCATTGTAGCGGAGTTATGTTCACATGATCCTTTATGTTAGATTCGTTTTTGGTTATATGGTGTGTGATAAGTTCTTAGCATTGCATTGTGGCGGTACCTGTTGAGCTTGCAAGACAGTTCTCTAGTCTGAGTCATTTTCCATGATTGAGTATATTTGGAATGTTGCTCATTGGTGCACGGATTGCACGAGTTGCGACTTTAGATTGTATTGATGTCATGTCACTAGAGTGGTCTTGTTGGATGAGATGGGGTCATTGGACCTAGAATGAATACTAACGGAATTAATTACAGCGTGGTTGGAAGAATAATATCGAAAGTCGGCTTAGAAATTTGCTATAGTCCTTGTCGAAGGAGAGGGAGCTCCATGACTTGTTGATATGACGAATTGTTATGAGTTTTTGCGTGTTTCTTTCATCATCTGTTGTACACAAAGGCTTTAAACGAGGTTTTGTTTGGCATGAGGTTCATTACCGGTATTAAGTTGTTTTGAGTAGCTACTATGATTTTGCTATGAGTATTTGAGTTATGCGGCATATCATGTGATTCCATCTTTGGTTATGGATATGGCTTGATACAACTTGTTCAGACTTATGCACTGTGCAGATGCAAAGTTCAGGTCTTGTAGTAAATTCCAGATGTTGGAAATAAGATTTTGTGGTTTACGGATTAAGGTTGAAGTAATGATCTTCAGTTATGTTGTATTGCCGGGCCTATATGGAATAGGGTGACGTGAGATCACCCCTGGGTATGTACATGGTAAGGTTACACGACGGTTTGACAGCTTAGGAACAACTCTTGGTACGTTCGAGGATGAACGTATATTTATGTGGGGGAGAATGTAACGACCCAACTGGTCGTTCTAAGCAATTGAACTTCGCTCGGTAGATTTTAGGCATGAGTAGCTTTGTATAATGTATTATGACTTAAGTGCATCATCGGTTTTTGTTTTCAGATTATTCGGAATTTATTTGGAAGAATGATTCTGAGCTAAGCTTTTAGTTTGAAAGGTTTGACCAAGTTTTACTTTTTAGTATTTGACCTCAGATTTGATTTTTAATGGTCCGTTGGGTGATTTTGGACTTAGGTGCGTGTCCGGATTGTAATTTGGAGGCCCGCAATAGAATTTGGCTTGAAATAGCGAAAATTGAAATTTTGAAAGTTTGACCGGGAGTGGAGTTTTTAATATCGAGGCCGGATTCCGATTCAAAAGTTCGAATAGGTTCGTAATGTCAGATGTGACTTGTGTGCAAATTTTGAGGTTAATCAGACGTTATTTGATAGGTTTCGGTGTCAGTCGAGGAAGTTAGAAATTTTAAAGTTTGTTGACTTTGAATTGAGGTATGATTCATCGTTTCGATGTTGTTATGTGTTCTTTGAGGCCTCAAGTAGGTCCGTGTAATGTTATGGGACTTGTTGGTATGTCGTACGGGGTCCCGAGGGGCTCGGGCGAGTTTCTGATAGGTTTGGGTTGCGTTGCGCTCGTTTTTCTTATGTTTCGACGTCGTTTCTTCAAGCATAAATGGTACTAAATTAAGCAAATGAGCTCCAATTTCTATTTTGGTTGAATCATTAGATCCGTATTGTAATTACGGAGGCATAACAAAAATAATCGTTGAATTTGGACATCGTATGAGGATTTTATGATCATTTTACTAAGAATTGTGTAGCTAGATTTTTCAGATTAATTATGAAATTGCCACTGAATTCGTATTTAAAAATCTGCACCATTTGCAAATATTGAAACCAACATATCTCCTTCAATATAAGGTCAAATGGAGTGATTCAAGCTCCTAACTTAACTGGGATTATACAAGGAATCCATTGGAAGAATCAAAAGTGAATTTCGTGATTGTTTGTCATGAGAAACGAGGCAGAATATCTGGCAGAAAAATATATAAAATATGGATTTGTTCATTTGGTCATATTTTGAATTGGGGAGCTCGGATTTGGGCAAATTTAGAGGCAATTTTCACCATATGAAATGGGGTAAGTATTCTCTACTCAGTTTTGGTTATATTCCATGAATATGCTTTTGGTTATGCTTTTGGTTGATGAATTTGAAAGAGGAAATTGGGGGTTTTGGCCTAAAGTTTCATAATATGAATTTTCGAGTTTTGAACACTGATTTGGAGTCGGATTTGAGTGAAACTAGTATGGTTGGACTTGTAATTTAATGGGTTGTCGGATTTTGTGAGTTTTGTCGTGTTCCGAGGTGCGGGCCCGGGTGTATTTTTTGGCCAGATTTCGGATTTGACTTAGGATTCGATATTCATCATTTGTAATTATTTTCTTGGGCTCTATCTGATGTATTTGAGTTGCTTTTGACTAGCTTTGAGCCGTTCGGAGGTCGCTACGCACATGATGGCATTTTTGGAGCTTCTCTTGGCTTGCCCGGTATCAGAATTGGCTTCTTCAAGATAAGTAACTCTTCTAAACTTAGTATTGAGGGTATGAAACCCCGAATTTTGTGTTGTGTAATTGGTATTGAGGTGACGCATATGCTAGGTGACGGGCACGTGGGCGTGCACTTGTGAATTGTGACTCTGTAGTTTCCCTAACACTGTTTAGTGCCCTAGTTTGTTGATATCTATGTTTTCACCATGTGATTAATTACTTGAGCTGTTAATCATGTTAGATATCATATTTAGGCTTTATGCTGAAATTGTTAGGACCCATAGCGGTCGTTTCTTGTTGTCACCTCACTAATTTCATTGATATTTCGTACTCAGTCATATTCATGCATTCATATCATGTCTCAGTCTCAGTTGTTATTTATTGATCCATCATATCATTGTTGTCGGGCTAATTTCATGACATTGAGGGCCCGAGAGACTGGAGAGATTGATGACTGAGTGAGGCCGAAGACCTGATTGTGAGGATATTTATGGGATCAGGCTGCCACCGCAACATATTTTATTGAATTATGCATGAGTGAGGCTGAGGGCCTGATTGTGAGGATATTTATGGGATCGGACTGCATGTCGCAACATGTTTCATTGATTTATGCTTGAGTGAGGCCGTGAGCCTAATTATGAGGATATTTATGGGATCGGGCTGCACACCGTAGCATGTTTTGTTGATTTAAGCCTGGGTGAGGCCGAGGGCCTGATTGTTATGCCATGATTGGCTTGTTATGGTGCTTGGGCTGAAGGAGCCCCTCCGAAGTCTGCACACCCCCCAGTGAGCGCAGGTACCTACTGAGTGCCAGTGCCGAGTGTCAGTGCTTAGTGTCGAGTGCCCAATGCTTAGTGATTGGGAGGATTGAGTGACTGTGAGGATTGAGTGGCTGTGAGGACTGAGTGAATTGATACTCCGAGAGTATGCATATGGTTTTGTTACTTTTTACTGAGAGTAATTTTAGCGCCTATTGGTAGATAGCCTCTTTTGGAATTATCCATGTTATACCTCTTTAAGATGGTATCAATGTACAAAGACTGGGAAAGTCCAAACAGTTTCCTCGATCTATCTTTATAGATCTTTATTCCCAACATATAAGCTACTTCACCCAAGTCTTTCATGGAGAACTATTTAGATAGCCAAATATTGGTACTTTGTAGTGCAGGTATATTATTCCCTATAAGAAATATATCATCAACATACAATACTAAAAATATAATTGTGCTCCCACTAACCTTTTTGTACACACAAGGTTCTTCTTCGCATCTAACAACATTGAACTTTGCAATTATCTTGTTAAAGCGAATATTCTAATTTCGAGAAGCTTGCTTTAGTCCATAAATTGATCTCTGTAGCTTGCAAATTTTATTATGACCAGACGGAGATGTGAAACTTTCAGGTTGTGTCATGTACACATCCTCTTCTAGCTCACCATTAAGGAAAGTTGTTTTCACATCCATTTGCCATATTTCATAATCATAGTATGCTGCTATAGCAAGCGAAATCAAAATTGATTTGAGCATTTCCATGAGAGAGAAAGTCTCGTCATAGTCGACTCTTTCTTTCTGACGATATCCCTTGGCAACAAGATGGGCTTTGTAGGTCTCCACCTTTTTGTGTGCTCCAATTTTTTTCTTAAAACCCATTTATAGCCTATAGGTTTTATATCATTTGAAGGTTCGACTAAAGTCCATATTTTATTTTCCTTCATGAATTCCATTTCGGATTCCATGGCCTTTTGCCATCTCTCATAGTCAGAACATTGTACAACCTCTTCATAGGTCTTAGAGTCATAATCATTATGATTAACCTCATTCAATACATCATCTTTTACTATTGGATTTAATCTAGTTGGTGCATGACGTTCTCGTGTAGACCTTCTAAGAGGTTCTTGTACAATTTGTTCACCTTGTGCTGGATTTGGTTGTTGTTCAATTTGGTTTGGACTGGTTCATTAACTTGTTCTTGAACTATATTTAGCTCTTGAACTTCAACGGTTGAAGATGGAAACTTTATTGTCAACTTCAAAACATCCAATAAAGGTTCTTCAACTTGTGTCTCTTGATCTTGATTTTGTATTGATTCATTAGTTTCTTGAACTTCATCAAGTTCTATTTTTCAACTATAATTTTCTTCCAAAAGAAGTTCCCTTTTCCATAAAAGGTTGCTCCTCTAGCCACAAATATTTTATGGTCAGAAGGGTGATAGAAATAATATCCCATTATTTCTTTGGGATACCCAATGAACCTACACTTATCAGATTTTGAGTCAAGTTTATCAGACTGCAATATCTTAACATAAGCTGGACAACTCCAAACTTTAATATGCTTAAGGTTAGGCTTACCACCTTTTCATATCTCATATGGTATTGTAGAGACTGACTTAGTGTGAATTTTATTAAGTAATTATGTTGCTGCTTCCAAAGCATATTCCCATAAATTTATTGAAAGATCAGTGAACCCCATCATAGATCTCAGCATATCTAATAAGGTTCGATTTCTCCTTTTAGATACACCATTGTGTTGTGGTGTTCCTGGAGGTGTCCACTGTGAGAAAATCACATTCTCTTTGAGATACCTTGTAAAATCTTCATTAAGATATTCTCAACCTCTATCTGACCTTAGTACTTTAATACTATTACCGGTCTATTTTTCAACTTCACTATGGAACCTTTTGAACATTTCAAAAGATTTAGATTTGTATTTCATAAGATACACAAAACCATATCTTGATATATCATCAGTGAATGTGATGAAGTAAGAATATCCACCTCTAGATTGAATTTTCATGGGCCCACAAACATCTGTATGAATTAATCTCAATAATTCAGAAGCTCTTTCTCCACTTTCAGTAAATGGAGATTTGGTCATTTTTTCTTTGAGACAAGATTCACAAGTTTGATATGATTCAAAATCATACTTGTCAAGGTATTTTCCTTTTACAACTTGTTAATTCTTTTCTCTCCAATATGACTAAGCCTTCATTTCCAAAGGTATGTATGATTTACTTGATCATCTCTTTTCTTCTTAAGACTAGAAACATGCATAATCAAATTCGCATTCACATTAAATAAGACATAAACATCATGCTGGATATATCTATTCACATACAAATCATTACCATAATGAATAGAGCAAATATCATTGCCTATGTTAATGCGAAACCCATGTTTGTCCAACATAGAAGCTGAAATTATGTTCGAAACAAATTTAGGAACATAATAACAATCATCCAACATAAGTACTTTGCCTATTATTAAAGAAATTAATCCTACAACTATGACTGCAACTTTTGCACCATTTCAAACTTGTAGATTAACTTCTCCTTTCTTCAGTCTCCTACTTATCTTGAATCCTTACAATATATTACAGATATTATAACCACTGTCAGTATCTAATACCCACAATGAAGAATTAGTAGTAGCTAAAGAAACCTTGTAAAATATTTTTCCATTAATGTCTCACCTTGTTTCTTATCCTTTAGAGTTGCAAGACTTACAATGCCTTTTCTTCTTACAGTGAAGATATTCAACATCATATACTGACTACAAGATCAAATCTTCAGAAAGCTCTTTACCAAGCTTGTACCCTAACTTCTCAAGTTCTTTGGTAAGATCAATCACATGATTGACATGGGGTCCAACTCGAGTGTTTCCAATGTCCAACTGTGTATCAACCATCTTTTTAAGATATTCAATGACTGCAGTTGGATCCATATTCTGATGTTTTCTCTGGAGTTCAAAACTCATAGAAGCGATAATTATGCGCTTAATAATAAGGCATTCTTCCATGTATTTTTGAAAACTGTTGGGACTATCTTTGCAGGCTTATCGATCACATCAATGAGCTTTTTATGCATGAGAAAAATTCTCAAATTTTTATATCAGTCATCAAAGTTTAGTCCTATCAACTTGTTGGTATCAAGTATTTCACGCAGTGATATAACAGAAATATTGAGAAATCTAAAATATAAAAAAGAAAAGGTAATAATATAAGAAAATATGACATATATCATAAAGACGTGTACTTTTATCTATATGATATTTTCACTAATTATTTTAAATTATTTACCCTCATTATAGTTTAAGACATCTTTATTTCTGTTAGTTGTGTAAAGAAATCCTTCAACAATATATATGAGCACCTTGGAAATCAAGTTGTTTCTTACATATATTTTAAAGGTAGGTACTCTTATAAATTGTATCCCCATATAATTTCCTTAAATATCTCTAAGTTAAATAGTCCCCTCGTAGTCAGGTCGATCCTATTGGCATAGTTAAGTTCAACCATCATGATAGCAAAGAATTTATTAAATTTTATACTTCCCCGGGTAGTCCAGGAGTCGAGTGTAAAATTAAATAATTCTTCCAATCCATATATCTAATGCAATAAATAATTTTAACATATTCTCAAACTATAAGTCTCCTGGTTTTCAGGTCGTTCCTTATAAACAAGAAATTTAAAAAATATTTCTTTTTATGGATAGGTTTACAACAAAATATCTCATATTTTATTATTTAAGAACTCAAATTCTAACAACTTTCAATAACATGAAGATCAAATCTTTTATAGCACATGAATTTAGTTCAAGTTGTCTATATGCTTAGTCCTAATTTAATTTACATCACATGTAATAAATAATTCAAAGTTATGTAACGAATAAGCACGTGACCTAAAAAACAAAATTCAACATTCTTCTATCATGTTTATCTTATATATCACAAAAAAATAATTCATGCTAGAACATTATTATTAATTAATATCTCATGAACTAATAACAATTAAAATAACAATAGAATTTAAAACCTATTATAGAATACCGTCGTATCTAATACAAAATTTCAAAATCAAGTTGCGAACTATCTTAATAGTTTAACTTATATAAATACATATTTTATTCACAATAAAATAAAATCAATCCATATGCATTCAAACGATTTTGACTATTGCATTAACACACAAGTATTATGGTTTGAACTCTTCAAATATAATCTTAAAATATTTCGTAAATAAATTCTAGACACGAAAAACCATGACTCTGATACCATGGGGAGCTATCATGTGTTGAAATGAATGTGAATAGAAACAAAAGTTAATTACAAAATTAATTCAATTTGGAATGCATTTTGTCTACTACTATTTTATCATTATTGATTCAAGTTTGTATTTTTATTTAACTTTTAATGCGCAAAGTAACTAGTTTGCTTATTTTTGATATCGTTTATTCTCCATGATCTTTTTATAAAAAAAAAAAATTTATATAGGCTAAGAGTTTTCTCAACTTGAAAAATAAATTTACATTTATAATGAATTTGAAAAGAAATTGAATTGGATATCTTTATTTGCTAATGTCACGACCCAAGTTCTTCCGTGAACTGTCGTGACGGCACCTAGTCTCTACGACTAGATAAGCCTAATAATTTGCGGAAAAAATAAAATAAAGATACAAAACTAACAATTTACGGATAACATAATAGAGAAGTTTAAAATGCCGCTCGGCATATACAATACCACTCTCTCAAACTAAATACAAACACTCCCAAAACCTGAAATCTCATGAAATCACAAGCTACAGAAGTACATGGTGTATCTAATCTCCAGAAAATCTAACAACGAAGAAAAATATAGGAAGTCTGTAACTAAAGGAGGAATAGAGAGGGACTTCTAGGTCTGCGAACGCGATAGATATACCTCGAAGTATCTAGGTCGCCTCGCCTCACTGGAAGTATGGTTGAGAAGTAGAACCCGGATCTGCACACGAAAAATATGTGCAGGAAAGGGCATGAGTACACCACAGCGGCACCCAGTAAGTGCCAAGCCTAACCTCGGTCGAGTAGTGACAAGAAAGGTCAGGGCCCTACTGGTTATATATATAAAACAAGGTAAATGTCACGACCCAAACCAATGGGCCGCGACGGGCACCTGGTACCTTGCTCAATCGAGTACTAACATAACGTATCTTTTCATGTCATACTATCATAGATAACTGAGCTGGAAGGCTGCCGTGAGGTAAGTAGAATACAACATGTAATACCAACTTTATACATAAGACGTATGGGCCTATAATACCAAAATAACCACTTGTACAATGAACATAAACCGACAAAGCCATACAACCTTTTACGTACATGACGACTGTCTAAAAGACTCTAAGAATACATAATTTTCATAAAGGCCGGGATAGAGTCCCTCCATACCAAACAATACACGTGTATGTCACACCTCTTTTTTACCTCCCCCGGAGGGGCATAAGGGAGTTTTTTCCAACTTAAAGTGACAATCGAAACGGGATTTATTTTCATTTAAAATTCAGAGTCGCCACTTGGGATATTTTATGGTGTCCCAAATCACCAGTTTAAAATCCCGAATCAAGGAAAAGATTGACTTTGTTTTACAGTCCGCGAACACAGAAATCTGGGTAAGGAATTCTATTAACCCGAGAGGTGTTAGACATTTCCGGGTTCTGTGGTTCTAGCACAGTCACTCAATTGTTATTATTGGCTTATTATCTAAGTTTAAAACATGTTTTAGCCTATGGTAGATCTTAATTTATTAACCGCTTTTAATTATTTTTAAGGAAGATTCAACGCTATCTAAAACATGTCTTTGGACCACGCCACATGAAATGCACCCGCGGCCCTCGACACATTTTATTTAACGTCGTTGAGATTTGGAGTTGGGTCACATGAAATGCACACCCGAGCTTAGGAAAGCAATTTTTAAAATGGCGCGCCTAAAGCAACTACGCACTTTCAAATTTGTGAGAGCCATGGAAAATTCCCTAGTGGCACACCTCGATTTCTAAAGAGTCAAAGTTAATTACCCGAGAGCCATGGACTATCTAGTTTGGTTTATAGCACATCTCGAGTCTAATTAAAAGAGCGTGACTAGTTGATTAATAGACGTGGAGGATTTCTACTTATGTTATGCCAAAGCTAAAATTTAATAATCAATGGGCTAGGAATTGACAACCCATGTTTGATTGGGGAAAAGCCCAGGCTGTTCATAAGCCAAAGGCTGATTGTCCGTTACTGCAGGCCGGCATGAGAAATAACTGGGCTCAACATGAAGCCAGCTTGGCAATCAGATCCCTGAAGGGAAAAACAATCACAATTGGGCCAATGATGGCAGCCCAATACACGATTCATCACAACGTTTGAAGCAAATTATATCATTCAAGAAAATCTGGAGTTGAACAAAAACTGATAATCCTTGAATCAAATGAAAAGCACATTTTAATGCTACATAGGTTCTAAAGTAAAGATACAATCCCTAGTTGCAGTAACAGACCTTTACACAAATTATTCACCAATTAACAACAAAAATCAAAGGCCCCCAACTCGTATTAAATTCTGATTCAAATATAGCACATTTAAAATAGACCACACGACATCAAAACTTGCCCAGGAAAACTAAATATGAAGAGTTAATCCAAATCTGAAAATTTCAAGTCAAAAATCAGACTCAAATCCTATTCGAAAGTTTTTTAAGATTCAAGGTTTACATGAGCAAAATGACAACTCTAAAACCCCTGTACTATATTTCAAGCGATATAGGAGAAAATATAAAATAATCAGTGGGAAATAAGCCTAAATCAAGCTTGCTAGACCAACAACATAAAGGGTCTGAACTTAGAATTTACCAAAGCTATGAAACACACATCCAATCCAGCCAGCTTTAACTAACTAAACTAGGAATCATAGTCCTTAATTAATACATATTCTACCAAGTCCAAAACACTCTTGAATCAGCTGTATTCACACAAGGTCCAAATCCAGCACTTAAAACCAAATGTATATCAGGAAATGGAGTATTCACAATAAGCTAGACTAAAACATGAATAAGAATATGGAAAAATCAAATAGTAACCAACAATAGGGACTAATTCTTTTCATTCAACTTCAGCTCGGTTTACAGATCTTTACACGAAACTCAATCAGGCTTCATTTCCAACCATAGTTTCAGAAGAGTACCTGGTGCGGTAAGAGCAGAAGAAAGAATGAGAAGTTTAACAGTAGAAACAGATGCACTCCAACAGAACAACAATAGCAAATTCAGCTTCTTTAATCCATTTCAAACCCAGAATGAATCCATGATTACTTCCAACTTTTAAAAACCTAGAGAAATACACACAAAGCTTTAATGTAACAGTGTTTTGTGGTGTTTTTTTTTTGTATTTTTCCTGATTTTTCAGGCCTTTTCAGTGTTTAGTTTTTTCTTTTATCTGTCTCTGATTTCTCCAGGTCTGATCCCCCTTTTTTGATTAAGAAGTAAGGTCATTTTATAAGGAAGTTTAGGGCAGCAGCAATGAGTTCAAACTTTGCTCATTAATCCTTTTTCAATTTCTTTTTGCTATTGAGTCCTTAGTTTAAAAATCTATTTGTTAAAACAGCCCCAAACCCACCTTCCTAGCAGCTTCCTAAATAAATTACTGAAGATTCTCCTACTTAAAAACCTTGAATTACCCTTTAAGCTTAGGTTATTTATCCTCAAGACCAATCTGCTCAAGTTCACCCAAGACTCAAGCCCAAACCATGGGCCTACCACTCGGACTGACCCTCTTCTTTAGGCTTCTGATTTTCAGAACCCAATTAATAAATCCAAAACCCAACAAAAAAATTCAATAACGGGGCAACCGGGTTATACGAACGCCTGAAACTAAGGATTTCAACTAAAACAGAAATGGGAGAGGAATTTAAACGAAAACAAAATCAAACAAACTAAGACAAACACTAACTGAAAGAAAAAATAAACTAAAATTAACAGACGTGATGTGAAAAAATAGAAAAATCAGAGAAAGGAAAGAATGAAACGAAGCTTGGAATGAAATTACAACGAAAAACCAAAGGACCTGAAATACCTGAAAGAGACAAATGGACGATGGGTTTGAACGGATTATTCGGCAGTTTCGATTTGAACCCAAAATGAGTGTTATTCGGGTTGTTCTTGTGAGAACAACCCGTCTAACACTTGTTTCAAGTCAAAAACTCTTCAAGGCTCGGAGAACAATCAAACCAGACCCTTAAATGATGAATCCGAGGTGAGGAAGGAATTAGGGTTCCGTCTTAAGATCTGAAATTTATGAAAAACAGAGAGGATTTCGGGAAAATTGATGGTGGTTTAGTGTTTGAGGGATTATGGGGAGTGTGTGGTATTAATTTTGGTTCTTGGAGTTCCCTCACCAGTGGAAATGGCGGAAATTCCTTAGGGCAGCGCTAGTTCGATGAGAGAGATGGTGTTTGAGATAGACAGAAGTCTAGGTTAAACTGAAGGTCTTCGGACATTTAATTAAAGTGGGGGAAGTATTCCCGGCCGTTGGATGCACTGAGATGAAAGGCCAGGATTTAATTAGTTAGAGAACTCAAAACGGCGTAGTACTGGCCTTATACTACATCGTTTGGATGGTCTGAAAGACCAACTGATTTGGACCCGGTGGGGATCGATTTTGGGCCTTGATTGGGAATGATTTGAATGGGTCTTTAATTAAAGTGACCCAATTTCACAAGACAAGCATTTTTCCAATTCTTTCTTTTATCTTTCCAATTTCTTTTCAATTTCAAATCTTTTTTTCTTTTTCAAATTAAAAATAAAACCTAGATTAATTCTGAACCCAAATTATCCTACCAAATTAGTTTAATTGCTAAAAACGATATTTACAATAACTAATTAATTATCAAATTAAAAGAAACTACAAAATTTGAAACTGAATGCAAAAATGAGTTATTTTTGTGATTTTTTCTATTTTGTCAAATAAATTAATTTACTAATTAATCTAAAATGTAAAACTAAGTCCTACATGCAAATGCAATATATTTTTTGTATTTTCATGAATTAAACAAAATTAAACATGCGCAGACAAATGCAAACAATTAACAAAAAATGCTACAAAAATCCACTAAATTGCAAACAATGGGAAACATTTATTTTGTTTGAATTTATGGGAATAATTCATGTAGGGCAAAAATCACGTGCTCACAGCTGCCCCTCTTTGCTCGGAAACACAGAGAGTTTTCGTGCAAAGATAAAGTGAGCAGATACGAGCGATTTTTGCCCGCTTGAATACTCAGTGGGAAGCATTTTTGAAAGATTTGACCGCACCCTGCTTCCGAGGTTGCCTATATATACTTGGCTATATAGGAATCAGGTCAGTGTAGTTCGAGAAGTTTCGGTAGCTAGGACTACCAGGAGGCTGTGATTTCACTGTTGCTACTGCTGCTGCTACTACTGCTTACTGAACTCCTTATTACACCAAGCCAAAATGAAGGAAGCTAGACTAAACTATGATCTATGCATTACAAGAATCCTATCTATATCTTCAAACTTGATCTTGCAATTCTTGTTGCTCTGTTGAATCATACTCTCCAAGTGAAATTCCTCTATTGCTCACTTGAATTGTAATCTGAGATGCTTCCCCTTTGTCTTTCTTCGAATATTGATGTTTTCATTTTGCTCTTCCAAGTGGGTCCCTGATTACTAACACTTAAATTGCTGCCTCCCTTCGTTCTTCAGGTGGGCTCCTGATTACCAACACTTGAACTGCTTCCCTTCGTTCTTCAGGTGGGCTCCTGATTACCAACACTTGACTTGCTGCTTCCCTTCGTTCTTCAGGTGGGCTCCTGATTACCAACACTTGAACGGATGCTTCCCTTCATTCTTCAGGTGGGCTCCTGATGACCAACACTTGACTTGCTGCTTTCGTTCGTTCCTCAGGTGGGCTCCTGATTGCCAACACTTGACTTGCTACTTCCGTTCGTTCTTCAGGTGGGCTCCTGATTACCAACACTTTACTTGCTGCTTCCTTTCGTTCTTCAGGTGGGCTCCTAATTACCAACGCTTGACTTGTTGCTCCCCTTCGTTCTTCAGGTGGTCTCCTGATTACCAATACTTGACTGCTACCTCGAAACTTGAACTGCTTCCCTTTGTTCTTCAGGTGGGCTCCTGATTGATGAACTTCTTTGAACCTTGCTGCTTTCTTTTTGTTCTCCAGGTGGGCTCCTGATTGCTGAACACTTGCACTGCGTTTCCTTTAAACTTGAACTGCTTCCCTTTGTTCTCCAGGTAGGCTCCTGATTGTTGTCTTCCTTTTAACATTGCTGCTTTCCCTTTGTTCTCCAGGTGGGTGCCTGATTGCCGAACTCGATTTGACTCCTCTGAAACTGCTGCCTTTGAAACTGATCACAACAAAACGGACAAAATAAAAGAAATTTTCTGCCCCAGTTTGATATCGGGAACATCTGTGAGTATTAATCGAATCATGTTACCCAAAATCTCTAAGAATTTAAAAACTAAATCCCATTATCCAGGAGGGTCCTGAAAACTTCAACTTATATATCATCTTAAGAGTGACAAATTTAAAGCTAAATCATATTTCCTAAAGGTAGAACTTACGCTAAATCTTGTTATATATAAAGGTCTTGAAACTAAGTAGGTCCCATTATCCAAGAGGGTCCTGAGAACCTTTTTTTTCTTTTTTCTCTCTCTTTTTTTTAAAAATTAAATCTCATTATCCAGGAGGGCCCTGGAAATTTTAAATTAAGTCCCATTATCTAGGAGGGTCCTGAAAATTTCAAATTGAATCTCATCCTAAGCATGAAAACTTCAAAGCCAACTTATATTTCCTCAAGGTGGAGCCTATGCTAGATCTTGTTACTCATGAATGTTTTGAAGTTTAACTAAGTCCCATTGTCCAAGAGGGTCCTAACAATTTTGAATTGAATCCTATCCTAAGAATGAAAACTTCAAAGCCAACTTATATTTCTTTTGGGGTAAGACTTATGCTAGATCTTGTTACTCATGCATGTTTGAATTTTAAACTAGGTCCCATTGTCCAGGAGGGTCCTGAGAATTTACGGTCAAACCTGTCTGGTGCTTGCTTTTCCTTATGGAGGGTTTCTCTGAAACAAATTAAATTTCTGCCCCTGTTTCAAATCAAAGAAAAATGTTGTCAGTTTAAAATGTTGTGGTTAGTTTGTGGCATTCTTGCTGAAGGTTGCTCTTTCCTTGTCGTGCTTTTCTTTGACCGGCTACCTTGAACCGGCCAAGTTTGATTTTTTGACTGATCCTCAACCGCAGGACCCTGGATGACCTGAGTTCTTTATACCCAAACCGTTGTTTACATTTCTAACCCATCTATCTGAACCTCTGCATCTCCCACCAGATTACTAAATCCCCTCGACCAATGGAATTTTCAATTGACACTTTATTTCCCACTTTACATCATGCTATCTCTGGTATGTTGTGGTCACATTGTGCTTTGCGCAATGTTGGAAGTTGGTAGTGAGCTTTGAAATCCTTTCTCATTTGCTTAAATAAAACTGACATTGGAAACATCTTAGAGAAATGAACCCAAAAGAAATGAAATGCAATGACTTTGAGAGTTAGGAATAAGAAAAATCCAAAACTGGATGACTGTTTGAAGGGGAAAAAGAAAAGAGACTTATCTGAGTGGAGCAGCTGGTACCAATGATTATGACATGCATTTCGGATTAATCGGCCCAGTCTGTCCAACCAATCGACTTTCAGTTGTCAAACTTTATGTCCCGAGATCTTCAAAACCCAGTTTTTTCAACAAATCACTGACCCTGTTTGGCCTGCGGTGCCCTGAAGGGTTTTCACCAACAAGCCTCTCTCATTTGTTCATCTCTCAACTCATTGTCGCCTTACGGTGCCCGTGAGGGTTTTCACCAATAAGACTCTCTTATTTTAATTTTTTTCTGCTTGGACCGGAGTGTTGCCCCTGATATGAATCACCTCTACTTGCTTGACTCGGCAACTCTCGAAGACTGATCGGAATGTCTTTCTTTGGACCGTAATGTGGGCTTTTGGATAGGGTTAGAAAGAAAGGATATCAAAAAGGCTCAAAACAACTCGACTAGGTTCAAAAATTACAACTTTTGGAGTCAGTTTCTTACAACAACCACAACTTCTGCCCCAGTTTCTTTGTTTGGGGACATTTTGAAATTTTATTTTAATGAGACCGAACCGTGAGGCTGCCTACGTATCCTTAAAAGGAATAAGGAGAACGTAGTTCATGTCATAGAAATTACTCTGTTGTTGTGATTTTTCTCTTTTATTTTTCTTTCTCTTCTTTCTTTTCTTTTTTTCTTTTTCCTTTTTTTTGTTGTTGTTTTGTTTTTTTTCTTCTTTTCTTCTTCTTTCCCCCTTTTTCACTCTTTTTCGTTCTTTTCTTTCTCTTTTTCTCTCTTCTCCTTTACTTATCTTTTGTGCTCGCGTTTCTGAACTTTGTTACCGATTCCAAAAGAGAGGTATGAAAGGAAGTAAATAAGGCTCAAAAGGGGTAACAAATGATAAAGTGTTTAGATAGCAGAATAAAATGCCTTCGTCATTCCATTCTTCAAAACATGCCAAGTACAAACAAATACAATTTAGACCAAAGAAATCATACATAATATCTTTTGACTGCATCAGAATTTATAGCCATATCTACACATTTGTCTTCTATGTCTGTTAAATACAAAGCACCAAGTGACAACACTCTCGTTACGATGAACGCCCCCTACCAATTTGGGGCGAACTTGCCTTTTGCTTCAGCCTGATGTGGAAGGATATGTTTCAATACTTGCTGACCCACTTCAAACTTCTGTGGACGCACCTTCTTGTTATATGCTCTTGCCATTACCATTGATACAATTGGCCATGACACACTGCTGCCAATCTTTTCTCATCGATCAAACTCAATTTCTCCAGGTGGGTTTTGACCTACTCATCATCCTCAATCTCGGCTTCAGCAACAATCTGAAGGGATGGGATTTCAACTTCTGCGGGTATCACTGCTTCTGTGCCATATACCAACAAATAAGGAGTCGCACCCACTAAAGTGCGAACAATAGTGCGATAACCCAACA
Organism: Nicotiana sylvestris; assembly: GCF_000393655.2. Lineage (NCBI taxonomy): Eukaryota > Viridiplantae > Streptophyta > Magnoliopsida > Solanales > Solanaceae > Nicotiana > Nicotiana sylvestris. Next base: position 110,634,176 of record NC_091068.1, read on the forward strand.
GTGCAAAGGGCAACTTTTCATGCCATTGCCTGGAACCTTCCACCATTTTTCGAAGTATCTTTTTTATATTCTTGTTGGCTGCCTCAACTGCTCCATTCGCCTTGGGCAGTATGGGGTGGAATTGTGATGCGTAACCTTAAACTGTTGACATACCTCTTTCATCAAATGACTGGTGAGATTAGCACTATTATCCGTGATGATCAACTTAGGGATCCCGAACCGACAAATGATATTTGAGTGAACAAAATCGACCACTGCTTTCTTGGTCACAGAATTGAAAGTTTTAGCTTCAACCCACTTGGTGGAATAATCAATGGCTACCAGAATGAACCTGTGCCCATTGGATGCTGCTGGCTCAATTGGTCCAATGACATCCATACCCCAAGCAACAAAATGCCACGGTACGGATATTGTGTGTAAATTAGATGGTGGAGAATGAATCAAATCTACGTGTACTTGGCATTGATGACATTTGCACACAAAACTGATACAATCTCGCTCCATGGTGAGCCAATAATAACCCGCTCAAAGAATTTTCTTTGCCAGAACATACCCACTCATATGCGGTCTGCATACTCTGGAATGTACTTCGGTCATGATAGTTGTGGCCCGTCTAGCATTTATGCATCTTAAAAATCCAAGATCTGGAGTTCTTTTGTACAAACTCCTCAACTAAAGAAAAATCCACTTGCCAAATGACGAATTGTTCTCTTTTGATCACCTGTGGCTTGTACTGGATACACCCCCATCCTGATATACTCCTTGATATCGTGGAACCATGGCTCACCATCAAGTTCTTCTTCCACCATGTTACAGTAAACATGCTGATCGTGGACCTGAATATGTAGAGGGTCAACATAAGCTTTGTCCGGATGATGTAACATTGATGCTAGAGTAGCCAAAGCATCGACAACCTCATTACGGATCCTTGGAATATGCCTGAACTCTACTGATCGAAACCATTAACAGAGATCATGCAAACATTGTCGGTATGGTATGAGCTTTAATTCCCGTGTTTCCCATTCTCCTTGAATCTGGTACACCAGAAGGTCCGAGTCTCCCAAGACCAAGACTTCCTGGACACCCATATCTACAGCTAACCTCAAACTCAAAATTCATGCCTCGTACTTGGCCATGTTGTTGGTACAGTAGAAACGAAGCTGAACCGTAACAGGGTAGTGATGCCCTGTTTCAGAAATAAGCACAGTCCCTATTCCGACTCCTTTCGTGTTAGCAACCCCATCAAAGAAAAGTTTCCAACCTGGTTTTTCAGTCTACTCCAACTTGTCAATGTGCATCACCTCTTCATCAAGGAAGTAAGTCTTCAAAGGTTCATATTCTTCATCCACCAGGTTCTCGGCCAAATGATCGGCCAATGCTTGGGCTTTCATTGCAGTTAGAGTCACATAGATAATGTCAAATTTCATGAGCAAAATCTGCCACTTCGCAAGTCTCCCTGTGGGCATAGGCTTCTGAAAGATATACTTTAACAGATCCAATCGAGAAATGAGGTAGGTAGTGTAAGATGACAAATAATACTTCAACTTCTGTGCTACCCAAGTTAGGGCACAACATGTCGTTTCAAGGTGAGTGTACTTAACCTTATAAGATGTGAACTTCTTGCTGAGATAATAGATGGCTTGCTCCTTCTTGCCAGTGATGTCATGCTGACCTAACACACAACCAAATGAATTGTCCAAGACCGTCAAATACAGAATCAAAGGTCTCCCCAGTTCTGGTAGGACCAACACAGGTGGGTTTGACAAGTACCCCTTTATCTAATCGAATGCTTCCTGACACTCATTAGTCCACTTGACTGCAACCTCCTTCTTCGGCAGCTTGAAGATAGGCTCACAAGTTGTCGTAAGCTGAGCAATAAACCTACTATGTAGTTCAACTTCCATAATAGGCTCATCACCTCGGTCTTATTCCTTGGAGGTGGAAACTCTTTGATAGCTTTGATCTTCGATGGGTCCAATTCAATACCTCGACGGCTAACTATGAATCCCAGCAGATTTCCAGATGGAACACCGAATGCGAACTTTGCAGGATTGAGCTTAAGATTGTACCTACGAAGCCTCTGGAAAAATTTCCTCAAATCTCTGACGTGGTCAGACTGCTTCCTGGACTTTATGATTACATCATCCACGTAAACCTCGATCTCCTTATGTATCATGTCATGGAATATGGTCGTCATTGCCCTCATGTAAGTTGCCCCAACATTTTTCAAACTGAATGGCATTACCCGGTAGCAATAAGTTCCTAACGGTGTGATGAATGCCATCTTTTCTGCATCTTCCTCATCCATTAAGATCTGATGATAGCCTGCATAGCAATCCATAAAAGATCCAATCTCATACTTGGCACAATTATCAATCAAAATGTGGATATTTGGCAGTGGGAAGTTGTCCTTCGGACTTGCCTTGTTGAGATCATGGTAATCAACACACTCTGGTCTTACTATCCTTTTTTGGCACCAGTACAACATTGGCTAACCAAGTGGGATACCGCGTGACTCGAATGACCTTTGCATCAAACTGCTTTGTGACCTCTTCTTTAATCTTCACACTCATGTCAATTTTGAACTTTCTCAACTTCTGCTTGACTGGAGGGAATGTCGGGTCAGTGGGCAATTTGTGAACCACCAAGTCAGTGCTTAGACCCGGCATGTCGTCATATGACATGCAAAAATATCTTTGTATTCAAACAATGCTTTAATTATCTCTTCCCTGATTTGTGGTTCAAGATTGATTGCTTCTGGGTCCCCTAAATTGATTGCTTCTGTATCACTCAGGTTAGGTTTGGGTTTTTCTTCAAAATTATTTAACTCCTTACTAATCTCTTCAAAGGCCTCATCCTCATCATATTCTGATTCATCATCACACTCTATTTCTTGGATTATTATTTAAGAATTAGATTGACTTTTAAGACTGGGCTGAAGATTCCTCATGCATGTCATGTCATTGAAACCAGCATAAAAAGAACTATACAAGGAAGAAAAAACAAAAATAAAACTATCAGGAGTGATGGAAAAGGGAAATTGCATTTCATTAAAAATAAAAGATAACAAGGTTTATACATCAAAACAACTGGAACATAGAATCTGAAATACAACCCTGGAATAATCCAGATAAACTGAAATAAAATCAAAGCAAACTACCAAAACTCCTTCTAGGTAGGGAGAGGAGTAGCCTCCCAATTGTTAAGCTTTGCACTCGGTCCGACAAACTGCACATCTACTTTGCTAGAACCTTCTCCAACTTCCACCATGTTCACATCGTCGAACAACCTCTTGAACCTTTCAATTAACTATTCATCAATGTCAACCACAGAACTGGGAACTGTTGTCACTAGGCGTTTCCTGGCACTGGACTTGGCAAACGACCTGGAGAGACGTGGGACAGGCTTTGGAAGTACCCACGCCCTTTGTTTCAACTTTCTAGCCCTCTTTACATTTGCGGATGTGGGTTTGAATCCCAGAACAAATGTACCCAAGTTTATAGGGAGAGATACTGGCTATATGATACCTTGCAGAGATACACCCAAACTCTTACCAGGTACAAAACCATTTTTCAGCATTTCAAAGGCCACCATGACTGATGCGGCAGTTACCTTCGGAATTGGAATGCATTTCCCTTCTGGAATTTTCTCGACCGACACTGTTTCGAAAACCTGATAGACCCAAGGCCCTTTGTCATCTTCAACCTCAATGAACGGGACAACGGCATTACTGTGAGCACACTTTATCCTCGCCATGCACGACGATCTCTTGTCTATCCCATTCGAACTTGACCATCTGGTGCAGAGTGAACGGGATTGCTTTGGCAGCATGAATCCAAGGTCGACCTAACAGTATATTGTAGGAGACGGCTACGTCCAACACCTGAAACTCCATGGTGAATTCAACCGGTCCTATTGTCAACTCAAGCACTATATCACCAACTGAATCTTTCCCTCCACCGTCAAATCCCCGAACGTAGATACTGTTCTTGTGAATCCTCTCATCATCCACTTTCAACTTGTTTAGAGTAGAAAGAGGGCAAATGTTGGTACTGGAACCATTGTCAACCAATACTCTGGTAACCACGAAATCTTCACATTTTACCGTAAGATAGATGGCTCTGTTGTGCTCAGTACCTTCCACAGGAAACTCATTATTAGAGAAAGTGACCCTTTTCACCTCAAATATCTTGTTGGCCATCTTTTCTAGATGGTTTACTAAGATTTTGTTGGGAACGTGAGCCTCGTTCAGAATTTTCATTAAGGCCCGACGATGCTCGTCTGAGTGGATTAACAATGACAACAACAAAATCTGAGCAGGCGTCTTTCTCAACTGCTCTACGATGGAATAGTCTTGTACCTTCATCTTTCTCAGAAACTCCTCCACCTCTTCTTCGGTTACCGTTTTCTTTACCTGAACTGGGTTATCTTTGGAGGTTTTAGCTTTTCTTAACTCTTTCGGGGCAAATCATCTCTCCGAACGAGTTAATCCATGGGCCTCATTGACTTCTTATTTCACTTCCTTTCCCTTATAGGTCACTGTCACCTATTCATAGTTCCACGGGATAGCCTTACTGTTGACTATCGGCAACTGGGTTACAGGCTTGATGATGACAGGATCCGTACGGGCACTCTCTACAATTATGATAGGCTTGTTTGCCACTCCTAGCACAACCACTTTTGACTTTTCTTGTTTTGCTACAACATCACTTGGGGATCCTTTCTCGACTACCGCAGACGGTTCACCGTTTGTCCCGCTCAACTTGTTCACTGATCCCTCAACTTTTGGTTTTTTAACTGGCTTGACCTCACTAGACCAAATCATCATGACGGTTTGTGAAGGCTTCTTGGGCTCCCCTCCCTTATGTACTATCTTGATCATGTTTGTTTCCTGATGGGTAGGCAGTGGGTTCTAGTTGATATTGGGTGCCTCTAGAGCCTGTACTTCAATCCGGTTTGTGTCAATGAGCTCCTGGATAGCATTTTTCAAGTGCCATCACTTCTCCGTATCATGCCCCGAAGTACCAGAGCAATATTCACAGCTTATAGAGTAATTAAAGTTCTTTGGATGAGGGTTTGGCAATTTTGACTCAATTGGCCTTAGCATATCCAATTGCCTCAATCTACGTAACAAACTAGTTTAGGACTCTCCTAACGAGGTGAAGGTTTTCTTCCGATACAACCTCTCATTTTTAAAAGCTTGATTGGACCAGAAACCTGGGCCGGCAGGGTTTCGGTAGGCTCGTAGGGGTTGGTAAGCATTTTGTGGAGTTGGGTAGGTGTTTTGTGGGATTGGCGCATGCCATTGCGCGTGGGCAGGAGGTTGAGTGTATGTTTGGGCGTGGTGGACGGAAGAATGAGGGTCTGGTGATGGAAAGTAATGTTGGGGTGAATTATACGGGGTTTGAGTATAGGTTTGGTGGTGGGGTCGAGGCTGAGTATAATGGTGTGATGGGCCCCTAGGTCCAAACCATGATCCTGAATCAATTGTTGCTACATCTTCTTTCTTCTTCTTTCCGATTACTCCGCCAATGCCGTTCTGAATGGCTTGGGTAGTTGCCTTAATAGCCGTGTAACTTAGGATTTTGTTTGACTTAAGCCCTTCTTCTACCATGCTACCCATCTTCACTACCTCGTTGAAGGACTTGCCTATGGCCGATACCAGATGGCTGTAGTAAGTGGGCTCCAAGGCCTGCAGAAAGTAATCCACCATTTCGCTCTCTTTCATCGGAGGGTCAACCCTTGCCGTTTGTTCTCTCCAACGAAAACTGTACTCCCTAAAACTTTCACTAGGCTTCTTCTCAATCTTAGTCAGAGACAAACGATCTGGAACAATCTCGAGGTTGTATTGGAAATGACAAGCGAATGCTTGGGCCAAATCATCCCATGTATACCATCTATTGTGATCCTGACGAGTGTACCACTCCAATGCTGTGCCCCTCAGACTCAGGCTAAAGTATGCCATCAACAACTCTTCTTTCCCACCGGCTCCTTTCATTTTACTGCAGAATCTCCTCAAATGGGCCACCGGGTATCCTTGCCCATCATATAGATCGAATTTGGGCATCTTAAATCCCACTGGAAGTTGAACATCGGGAAATAGACACAGATATTTGTAGGCCACGCACACCTGGCCTCCCAATCCCTGCATGTTTCTGAATGACTGTTCTAGGCTTTTAAGCTTCCTGAACATCTCCTCCTATTCTGGATTTTTATGTGGTTTCTCAGTCTCAATAGGGAGGTCAAAACGAGGAGTGTAGGAGTAAGGTTCTGGGGCCTTGAAAGTAGGCTCCGGGGGATAGTATTGGTTATCTTGGGTCTGGAATAAAGGCTCACTGGAGGATCGGTGAAGTGTAGCGGGTAGGAGCGCCACGAAAACAGGGGTGAGTGGTGGAGGAGGGCGTGGAATTGGTTTGGGTGGTGGAGCTTATGGTTTTTGGGAAGTGGTGCCTTGGTAGTGGGGGTAAATGGGAAAACCTGGAGATGAATCAACAATGGGAGGTTCCTGGGATTGGGCCAACGATGGGACGAAAGCAGGGTTGGCAGGGTAGGATGGTGGTGGATGCCCTTTCACCCACGCCCGGTACATCTCTGTCATCTGTTGTTTCAGCTTATACACTTCCTCTTTCAGATTAACATCAGACTCCCCCCCCCCCTCTCGATGGATCAATAACACTTGCATCCAGTTCTTGGTTAGTCACAATCAACTTGGTTTTGGACCGGTGTTGTACGGATGAGTTGCCAGAATGCCAAACAAACTAACCACCTGCCTGTACTGATTTTCAACAACACACTTGTTAGTGATTAGAGCTTAACAGATAGGCAACTGCACATTGGGGATGAAATGCACCTAAACAGTTAACCATTTCTATTATGCATTTGATCAGTTGCTTGCGTCATCCCGACTTTCCTTGATTTCCATTTCGCAACTTCTCTCTTTTCACTCCTACCTTTCTTTGCTTGATTTCTTGTTGTTCTTTATTCCTCATTTTCTCTCTTGTTTTGCCATTGTTTCCTTCCAACAGTTTCTTGTTTTCCCTTTTTTTTCTCTTTTTTCCTTCTCTTTTTTCATTTTTTTTCTTTTGGTTATGATCGAATCTTATGGAGATTGCCTACGTATCACGACCCCGCATAAATCAGACCAAGCGTAGTTCTGGGGGATAAGTGCAAAAACAAATAATAAAAACATTTTGGGATTTTCAAAATTTTCATAAAATAAAAATGTTTTGATTACAGAGACTCATCCTACCGAACTTAATCATGAAACTGACAGATTCGAAAAAAAGGGAACTAATAGACTTCAACAGAAAAATGAAAATATAGACTCGACAATAGACTAACAGACTCCAACAAAGAAAATGAAAAATATAGACTCGAACGAAAATCATGAATACATTAATGCCTCAAGTGCTCCTAAGGCCCGCGGGACATCAGTCGGTCTCACCACGGGCCTACGTGCCAAATCCCCTTGGAGATGATAGAGATCCTCCATTATCTGGCAGACAAAGGTCATTACACTGGCAAAAACATGGATCTGGTCATGTTCTCACACTCACTGCATTTCATTGTGATGTAGTCGGTGATCCTTCTGACCCTTTCTCTTATGATGCACTTTTCTTGCAATAAACGCCTAATCTGCTGGGCCCTAGCTTCCAAAGTTTGTTCATCTACATGATTTTGTTCTTGAACTTGCTGTAGATCTCTTTCTAACTGTACCATTGCTGCATAACAGTGTTCTCTTTCTACTTTAAAGTCTTTTGCCTGCTTGATCATTTTGTTCTCAGGGACAGTGATCTTTTTCTTCAACCCCACAATCTCATCGTCATATTTCTCTTTCAACTGCTTAACCAAGCACGCTCGTTCCTCCACATTCTTAGCTAATTTTGTTCGAGCCCTCGCTAGTTCACCCTCTGCCTTGTTCAGATCAAAACCATACTTACTCATCTTCCGTCTAAGGTTATCTATAATCTTTCCATCTTTTGCACTTCTGACGGGGTTTTCGGCTGCTAATTTAATTTCCTGAATTTGGGTTCGAAGGGCGTCATTTTTTGGCTAGCTTTTCTTCTCACCCTCATCCACGACGGCTTGCAAACCATTCTCATATTTAAGATCCTTGACTTGCTTTTCCAGCTTGCTTATGGTAGCCCTATACTCTTTTTTTGGCCGACCAACCCTATTGCACATGCGCTCCATCGGTGAATTGTTGGACATGGGGCCTCTTTGCGGGCTGTTGGGGCTCTTGATGGAATCGATATCTTTTACCGTACTAAGCGGTGTAACTAGGCTCCAACTCGCCTCTAGATAGGTCTCAGACCTGAGTGTTGGGCTCTAAGAACCTACATTGATGCCAAATCCGTCGCACCCTTTCTTCTAGAAAAGCAGTTTTTTGTTCCAACTCAATGACCTGCCGACTCAAATCCTCATTTTGTAGGATGGTCTGGTATCTGCCTAGCTGACGTAGAACTCTATGCGGGGCATAAGGCTGGATGCTCCGGAGGCCCATCAGTAGAAGAAAACACACCTCGACCGACATATAAATGACTTCACTGACCGAGAGCCAACCGAATGTCCATTCAATCTTATTTGTAGTCAAGGAGCTTAAGTGCGCATACCATGCTTCCGTACCATCCGGGAACTCATAACCCTCCACTAATTTTCATGTTTTTCAATACATTCAAGACCGTTCATGCAACAATTCATGTATCCCGGACGGTGGCAAAGGTGTTTCTCCATCCATTTTTTTAAAAGCATATTGCATCCTTCAAAAAACTTTTCCCCTTCTTGGCAAACGATTAGGGCTCGGTAAATTTCCGCCAAGATCATCGGTATAATGGTGCCATTCACCTTCTTAGTCATGAAGTCATCTATCCTGACAAGTCCCAACTCTATGTTCCCATCTTTTTTGGGACAAATCAAAACACCCAGGAACGCCACTATAAAAGCTAATCCTCGTCGAGCTTCCCACTTATCTTTGTTTCCCGAGTGAATAAGACCGGTATCTGGCATTTCAAAACCACGGGTATTCCCGTAACGTCGGTACAGGAAGTAGAATGTACAAAATCCCTTGGCCAAATTTCCATCTTGAACTTCTCAACTAGTGCTTAACAGGTCCAAAATATTGTGGGGGGTTACTGTTCTAGGTTCCACCGGGTATTGATTTCTAAGATTCCCATTAAAGCCAGCGTATCCCACTATTTCCTCAAGCATAGGAGTTAGCTCAAAATCAGCAAAGTGGAACACATTATGTGATGGGTCCCAGAAGGGTATCAGGGCCTCAATTATATCCTTCCTCGGCTTAATCTTCAGAAGCCCAACAAGACCACCCAAAGCTTTTATCACAATTTTTCTGTTGACCTCCCCCAAATCATACCACCACATATGTAGCTCTAACAGGGTTTCCTCGCGGATTATGAAAGGTTTATTTTGAATTGTGCTCATCCTGTACATTTATTTAAGGTGATTGATTAAAAGACAGTGATTTATTTTGACTCTAGAGAAAAACACTCGTTTTCAAAAAATTTAAAACAAAATACACTTGCGAATACAGCCCTTCAGCACCTCAAGATCATGAAAAAAACAATTTTAGGGTTGTTTTTGTTAGTCAACTAAATTTTGAAAAACGGACCCTAAGTGGTTATTCTTGCAAAAACGGCCTTCCAGCGCCTTTTGGGGCAATTTTTGGCTATTTTGGACAAGAATGGCGCCACCTAATTATTCATGACAAAGCAGCGACATTTCATATATTTTTGGGTTATTTTTTGCAAAAGTAGTTGGACCCGATGTGGGTTGCCTACGTATCCCACATCCGGTGAGAATCAAACTTGCGTAGTTCGACCAATTTTGATGCAACATAAAACACAAACTTTTGAAACAACTTTTTCTTTTTTTTTTTAGATAATTCGGCAGAGTTTTGGGGTATTTTGGACACCAGGTTTTTCACAGACGGGTAAATTCCTCTCTCTCATTTGAATTTGGTTTTTCTCAATTTTTCTTATTCTAGAAACCGGTCAACATGCAGTCCGAATCAAATAAATGCGCACGTAGCAAGCAAAATGCATCAGGATGGTCTTTTGATTTCAGGTGCACCTGTCCTAGACGGACCCAACCCCTGTGTTGAGTCCCCAAGGTCAAAATGCACATGATGCAAACTAGCGTTCCTACTAGGAATCCAGTATAAGGCTATGTTATGCTAGGTTTGAAAACCTGGGTTTATTGTTCTAGACCTGGCTTACCCGAGCGGACAGCTCGAGCCGAGGGGGCAGCGTACCGGGAATACAGAAGCTTCACCGGCTGTGCAACTTGTTCGAACCTCATTCTAAATTTGGGATATGACTCTAACAGAAGAGAAGCTACACGAAGTGCACCCTTCTCAAATGATTTAGAAGATCACAGAGAGAAGGGATTCGTAACAATTTATATACAGTTCAACAATATCAAAGCGGTAAAAGCAACATTTAGCACATTAGGCCCAAGCATAAAATCAGATAATAAATAAAGCCAAATATAACAATTCATCTAAGCTCGAATTCATTAACCCTGAATCAGAGATTCTGGGTTCGATCCCCAGCAGAGTCGCCAGAGCTATCACACCTCCTTGTTACCTCCCCGGGAGGGGCATAAGGGAGTTTTTTCCAAATTAAAGTGACAATCGAAACGGGATTTACTTTCATTTAAAATTCAGAGTCGCCACTTGGGATATTTTATGGTGTCTCAAGTCACCTGTTTAAAATCCCGAATCGAGGAAAAGATTGACTCTGTTTTACAGTCCACGAACACAGAAATTCAGGTAAGGAATTCTGTTAACCCGGGAGAAGGTGTTAGGCATTACCGGGTTCCATGGTTCTATCACGGTAGCTCAACTGCTATTATTGGCTTATTATCTAATTTTAAAACATGTTTTAGCCTATGGTAGATCTTAATTTATTAACTGCTTTTAATTATTTTTAAGGAAGATTCAACGTTATCTAAAACACGTCTTTGGATCACGCCACATGAAATGCACCCGCGGCCCGTGACATATTTTATTTAATGTCGTTGAGATTTAGAGTTGGGTCACATAAAATGCACACCCGAGCTTAGGAAAGTAATTTTTAAAATAGCGCGCCTAAAGCAACTACGCACTTTCAAATTTGCGAGGGCCATGGAAAATTTCCTAGTGGCACACCTCGATCTCTAAAGAGTCAAAGTTAATTACCCGAGAGCCATGGACTATCTAGTTTGGTTTATGGCACATCTCGAGTCTAATTAAAAGAGCGTGACTAGTTGATTAATAGACGTGGAGGATTTCTACTTATGTTATGCCAAAGCTTAAGCTAAAATTTAATAATCAATAGGCTAGCAATTGACAACCCATGTTTGTTTGGGGAAAAGCCTAGGCTGGTCATAAGCCAAAGGCTGATTGTCCGTTACTGCAGGCCGGCATGAGAAACAACTGGGCTCAACATGAAGCCCAGCTTGGCAATCAGATCACTGAAGGGAAAAACAGTCACAATTGGGCCAATGATGGCAGCCCAATACACGATTCAGCACTAACGTTTGAAGAAAATTATATCATTCAAGAAAATCTGGAGTTTAACAAATACTGATAATCCTTGAATCAAATGCAAAGCACATTTTAATGCTACATAGGTTCTAAAGTGAAGATACAATCCCTAGTTGCAGTAACAGACCTTTACACAAATTATTCACCAATTAACAACAAAACTTAAAGGCCCCCAACTCGTATTAAATTTTGATTCAAATATAGCACATTTAAAACAGACCACACGACATCGAAACTTGCCCAAGAAAACTAAATATGAAGAGTTAATCCAAATCTGAAAATTTCAAGTCAAAAATCAGACTCAAATCCCATTCGAATGTTTTTTAAGATTCAAGGTTTACATGAGCAAAATGACAACACTAAAACCCCTGTACTGTATTTCAAGCGATATATGAGTAAATCTAAAATAATCAATGGGAAATAAGCCTAAATCAAGCTTGCTAGAGCAACAACATAAAGGGTATGAACTTATAATTTACCAAAGCTATGAAACACACATCCAAACTAGCCAACCTTAACTAATTAAACTAGGAATCATAGTCCTTAATTAATACATATTCTACTAAGTCCAAAACACTCTTGAATCAGTTATATTCACACAAGGTCCAAATCCAGCACTTAAAACCAAATGTATATCAAGAAATGGAGTATTCACAATAAGCTAGACTAAAATATGAATAAGAATATGGCAAAATCAAAACAATAACCAATAACAGGGACTAATGCTTTTCATTCAACTTCAGCTTGGTTTACAGATCTTTACGTGAAACTCAATCAGGCTTCATTTCCAACCATAGTTTCAGAAGAGTATCTGGTGCAGTTAGAGCAGAAGAAAGAATGAGAAGTTTAACAGTAGAAACAGATGCACTCTAGCAGAACAACAACATCAAATTCAATTTTTTTAATCCATTTCAAACCCAGAATGAATCCACGATTACTTCCAACTTTTAAAAACCCAAAGAAATACACACAAAGCTTTAATGTAACAGTGTTTTGTGGTTTTTTTTGTATTGTTTCCTGATTTTTCAGACTTTTTCAGTGTTTAGTATTTTCTTTTAGCTGTCTCTGATTTCTCCAGGTCTGATCCCCCTTTTTTGATTAAGAAGTAAGGGCCTTTTATAGGGAAGTTTAGGGTAGCAGCAATGAGTTTAAACTTTGCTCATTAATCCTTTTTCAATTTTTGTTTTTGCTATTGAGTCCTTAGTTTAAAAATCTATTTGCTAAAACAGCCCCAAACCCACCTTCCTAGCAGCTTCCTAAATCAATTACTGAAGATTCTCCTACTTAAAACCCCTGAATTACCCTTTAAGCTTAGGTTATTTATCCTCAAGACCAACCTGGGTCAAGTTGACCCAAGATTCAAGCCCAAACCCTGGGCCTGCAACTCGGACTGACCCTCTTCTTTGGGCTTCTAATTTTTAGAACCCAATTAATAATTCCAGAACCCAACAGAAAAATTCAATAACGGGGCAACCGGGTTATACAAACACCTGAAACCAAGGATTTCAACTAAAACAGAAATGGGAGGGGAATTTAAACGAAAACAAAATCAAACAAACTAAGAAAAACACTAACTGAAAGAAAAAAATAAACTAAAATTAACAGGCGTGATGTGAAAAAATAGAAAAATCAGAGAAAGGAAATAATCAAACGAAGCTTGGAATAAAATTACAACGAAAAATCAAAGGACCTGAAATACCTGAAAGAGACAAATGGACGATGGGTTTGAACGGATTATTCGGCAGTTTCGATTTGAACACACTTGTTTCAAGTCAAAAACTCTTCAAGGCTTGGAGAACAATCAAACCAGACCCTTAAATGATGAATCAGAGGCGAGGAAGGAATTAGGGTTCCGTCTTAAGATCTGAAATTAATGAAAAACGGAGAGGATTTCGGGAAAAATGATGGTGGTTTAGTGTTTGAGGGATTATGGGGAGTGTGTGGTATTAACTTTGGGTTTCTTGGAGTTCCCTCACCACTGGAAATGGCGGAAATTCCTTAGGGCAGCACTGGTTCGATGAGAGAGATGGTGTTTGAGAGAGACAGAAGTCTAGGTTAAACTGAAGGTCTTCGGACATTTAATTAAAGTAGGGGAAGTATTCCTGGCCGTTGGTGCACTGAGATGAAAGGCCAGGATTTAATTAGTTAGAGAACTCAAAACGGCGTAGTATTGGCCATATACAACGTCGTTTGGATGGTCTGAAAGACCAACTAATTTGGACCGGGTGGGGATCGATTTTGGGCCTGGATTGGGAAGGATTTGAATGGGTCTTTAATTAAAGTGACCCAATTTCACAAGACAAGAATTTTTCCAATTCTTTCTTTTATCTTTCCAATTTCTTTTCAATTTCAAATCTTTTTTTTCTTTTTCAAATTAAAAATAAAACCTAGATTAATTCTGAACCCAAATTATCCTACCAAATTAGTTTAATTGCTAAAAATGATATTTACAACAACTAATTAATTATCAAATTAAAAGAAACTACAAAATTTGAAGCTAAATGCAAAAATGAGTTATTTTTGTGTTTTTTTCTATTTTGTCAAACAAATTAATTTACTAATTAATCTAAAATGTAAAATTAAGTCCTACATGCAAATATAATGCATTTTTTGTATTTTCATGAATTAAACAAAATTAAACATGCGCAGACAAATGCAAACAATTATCAAAAAATGCTACAAAAATCCACGAATTTGCAAACAATGGGAAAAATTTATTTTGTTTGAATTTATGGGAATAATTCATGTAGGGCAAAAATCACGTGCCCAGAGTCTAAATCATACTAACCAAACAAGCAACTCCAAAGCAAATGGAGAGCACCAACATCTTCCGCTGAGCTGATAGCCTATTTGGAGGGCTCTCGGCCTGTCTATCAGACCTGCGGGCATGAGATACAGCGTCCCTAGGCAAATGGGGAATCAGTAAAAATAATGTACCGAGTATGTAAGGAATAAAAAGCAGTAAATAATAGAGATGAGAGAAACATGGAGTAAAAGACTCTACATATAAGTCTTAATAATTCTGTAAATAATGAAATACTTATAATGTCATGCATATACGTATGTATGCCATGTCGTGCATTGGTACATATGTTCATAACATCATCAAGCCTCTGAGGGAATCCCATCATATCATCTTGGTGACTGTGGGCAAAATCATCAACGTATACCAGTTGATCAGGTGGTGGTGCGTATATAACGCGATAACCTTTCCCATACCCCATATATATATACACGTATATAATGTCATCTGGTCATGGTTCAATGTGCATGTATAAATGCATGAAATGCATATGAAATTACGTTAATAAGATTTTCTTGGAATGCCAGAAAAACCAATATGCCTTTCGGATAAACTTTAGCAAATAAGTATTTTTCTAAGACTCATGAACAGAAAATATAATAATAATTCACATGGGGAATCAAGAATATAGATACCCCTAGTATTTCTATGAATAGAGTCATTTATGAAAGTTGCGTATTTTGCTCGTTTCATTTGTATTATTTGGATCATGCCAAAAAGAAGGAAGGGATAGCCTTAACATACTTGGACCGAATCTCTTGAAAATTCCTACACGTAACGGCGAATTAAAGTAGGGAAAAATACATATGATATTCTTGAGAAGGATTGCACCATACTTCCTTAGAATCGCAAAATCCCGTTGCTATTACAAAGTATAACTTTGTATGAAATCTCACGTTTTTTAATTCTTGAAGATTCATGAAAGCTCATGTTATTGAATATGAAGCTCACGTTATTGAATATGAAGCTCACGTTATTGAATATGAACCTCACGTCCAGGAGTTCAAAATGAATTCTCTGAAGTTATTGAATATGAAGCTCACGTCCAGGATTTCAAAATAAATGCTTTGAAGTTATTGAATATGAATTCTTTCAATGTCTTGCTTGGTAGGCCTAGGGCTGTATTCTGGGCCGGGCCCGGGCCTTCATGGGCCAAACGGGCCGGGCTTCGTGGACCTGGGCTCTGGCGGTCCCGGGTTTCGTGGGCTCAATGGGTGGAACCGGCCCGTGACGGGCCTAAGCCCATATGGTCCTGGGCTAAACAGGTCGGGCTCGTGGGCTTCGCGGGCCTAGCGAGTTTTTTTTTATATATTCAATTTCTTGTAGTATCATGGCACTATTAAAAATATATATGTAGTATATATGTAGATCTAATTATTAAAGTGCTTGACGAAAAAGAAAAATAACAAAACAATAGTAAAACACTAAATTGTCATGCATAATATATTGTCTTGTAGTATATATATTGTATCTTATGTATATATATTATAACTTATTACTTATATATTTTCTTGTAGTATATATTGTATGTTATGTATATATATTCTCTTATATATTTTTTTGTAGTATATATTGTATCTTATGTATATATATTCTCTTATATATTTTCTTGTAGTATATATATTGTATCTTATGTATATATATTATAACTTATTACTTATATATTTTCTTGTAGTATATATTGTATGTTATGTATATATATTCTCTTATATATTTTTTTGTAGTATATATTGTATCTTATGTATATATATTCTCTTATATATTTTCTTGTAGTATATATATTGTATCTTATGTATATATATTCTCTTATATATTTTCTTGTAGTATATATATTGTATCTTATGTATATATATTCTCTTATATATTTTTTTGTAGTATATATATTGTATCTTATATATTTTTATAAGATACAATAGTAAAACACTAAATTGTCATGCATAATATATTGTCTTGTAGTATATATATTGTATCTTATGTATATATATTATAACTTATTACTTATATATTTTCTTGTAGTATATATTGTATGTTATGTATATATATTCTCTTATATATTTTCTTGTAGTATATATATTGTATCTTATGTATATATATTATAACTTATTACTTATATATTTTCTTGTAGTATATATTGTATGTTATGTATATATATTCTCTTATATATTTTTTTGTAGTATATATTGTATCTTATGTATATATATTCTCTTATATATTTTCTTGTAGTATATATATTGTATCTTATGTATATATTGTAGCTTATAATAATTCTAAGTAAAGACAAAGAAATATTGCGAAAAGATATTCAAGGGTATGTCTTATAATTTTTATTACCAAAAATGGCATATCTTTCTTAGTCTTCCTTCCCCCAATGGAATGAGCACAACAAGGTACTAATACCACCATTAGAAGGGAAAAAAACTAAGGAAGATGTGCCAAAATACAAGTTACATATTATTCTATGTATTATCTCTAACAAATCTCATAAATCCTTCAAGGTTCGGAGGAGGTTGCGTTGGTGGTGGTGGAAAAGAAGCTTGTTCATCACCACTTCCGGGCGAAGCCGAATCCTCCGCAAGTTCCGCTATCATTTCTTCATAAGCTTCATCTATCGCCGGTTGTGCTTCTGCAATTCCAAAGTTTCTTCTTTCCGAGCGGATCCAATCTCTAAACAGTACTGATTTTTCCAAGCTATCCCTCATAGACGCTCTATGATCACCTATTTGCAGTCTTGCTTGACTGAAAGCGCTCTCTGATGCAACAGTTGAAGCTTGAATTGATAAAATATCCCGAGCCATCCTTGCAAGAACCGGAAAATATTTTTCCCTTGCCTTCCACCATTCCAAAAGATCAAAAGAGCCGTCTGGATTCTCCTTTTCAAGTCCCTGAGACAAATAAACTTGAAGCTCATTTAGATGTGAAGTTTCATCATAATTATCACCTTGAGAACCCCTGAACTCCGTCCAAGATTTAAGAGCTTTTAAGCCCGCAGCTCTTTTAGACGATTGTGAGCTAGACGAAGTAGGGGTTGGAATAGTTGGCCTAGCATGCTCTAAGGCAAGTTGATAAGCATTATAAACTGTTTGAGCATTAATTTTAATTGAGGCTTTTGCATCTGCAAGTGTAGCAACTTCCTCATTTGAAAGATCTAAAGCCTTATAAATATTTGAATACCAAAAATGAGGACCTCCCAATTTCATTGTAGGATTTAACATTGCAGCAAGACCATAAATAGGAGGGATAGGAAAAAAATATTTTTTAAACTTTTGTTTCATTTCATTTATAGCAAGTTCATAAATGTCCCCACCCTCACCAAATTCAACAAACAAATCAGATAGTGCTGCAATATAAACTAAACAGTTTGAAATAGTAGGATAATATTGCCCAGAAAATGCATTTGTAGCAATTTGAAAATGTTCTAAAAAATCTAAAAGAATTTTAACATTCGTCCAATCTTGAGTAGTAAGCATTTCATCATCATCCTCACCACCTACCCGAGAATTAAACGTTGCATTAATTGGGTTTCTATATTCATATGCAACTACTAAACTTTCGTACATACAATTCCATCTAGTCGGGCAAGGTTTAGGAACCTTTCTTTCTCTAAGGCCATATTCATCACATTTTTTAAAATACTCTCTAAGTCTACTTCTACGGTTTGAATAAAAAAGCCAATTAAGAGCCATTCTAACCTTTTCAATTTCTATGTTTAAAATTCGCATACCATCACCGACAATTAAATGATAAATATGACAAATACATCTAACATGGAAAATATTAGTAAATGCAGGATTTAGTGTTGTTGTAAGCATGCCTATAGCACTAGTGTTACTAGAAGCATTATCCATAGAAATTGCCATTATTTTATCGCTAAAGCAAAAATATCTACAAATATCTACAACAGTGTTAGCTATAAACTTACCTGTGTGACGCGAATTAATTATTCTATACGCAATTATGCGTTTTTGCATTGTTCATTCCTCATCTATCCAATGACTTGTAACAGTTAGATAATCACAATCATTACCACTTCTACCAATATCAGTAGTAATAGAAATCCGATTAGGTATATGAGTAAATAAATACCACAAATATTGTTCATATTCATGTTTGAATTTATAAATATCACTCTTAACTGTTGCGCGAGGCCAACCTTTATAAGTAGGATTAAAAACTCTTCTAATATAATGAACCCAATTAGGATTAGAAGCAAAAGTATAAGGTAAGCACATAACAGTAATCATCTTTGCTAATTCTTCACGATCTCTATTTGGATCGTAATATAAAATACCTCCGGTGACAGTGTTAATTCCTGGTTGAACTAGATTTGAACCTGTACTAGGGTTAACCGCAGAATCTACACTTGTCCCCTCTAGCTGCGCTTTCATTTGTAAAAATCTAGCCTTATCTCTAGGGTGTGTTTTTATGTTCCTAGTCAAACTACTCGCGTCGCTACGGTCTCCAGTATATTTATGCGACATTAATTTCCCACAAGTTTTACACTTAGCCTTATTTTGTTCTCTTACTTGAGTAAACAAATTCCAAACTAATGATGTTTCTAGGCATTTAGCAGGTTCTCTATTAAAAGTAAGAGTTTCTACAGGTGGGTCGGCCGATGCATCAGTTGGGTTATTAAGAGGACTAGTAGGTGTATCATCTAAATCCGGTGCTTGGGTTTCATCATCATCCTCATTTTCCTCATTATTTTCTAAGATAGTTTCATTAGGATAAAGAGCATTCATAATTTCATCATCTAATGTTTCACCTAGTGCAACATTATGGCAAAATTCACTATCAGTAAATTGAAAACAAGGGTGATCACTATCAAGAATTACGGAAGGAGGAGGACGTCTAGGTTGGCGACTACTTTCAACTTGCTTATCTTTTCTAGGTCGGGGAGCCAGGGAAGGGTAGTTGGTTGGCCACTACTTTCACCGGTTTTATCTTTTCCTTTACCAAACATTTTTTTCAAAGAAAATGCCATATTAATTATAATTATGCAAACTAAACCACACAAAAATATATTCTTAAAACGTAAGAGTTGAAACGAGTTTACCGGATTGCCGAACAACTTCTTGAAAATTGAAAATCGTTGAACACTTGAAAACTTCAATTCAACAACTTCACAATTTTTCACGAAATTTCAACAATAAATTAAGTAATTGTAGTAGAGAGATTGAGAGAGATTGAGAGATATTGATGAATTGGTGAATAAAAATGAAAGAATGAGGGGGTATTTATAGTTGAGAAATGGGAAAAAATGTAATTATATAAAGTTTGGGGTTAAAATAAAGTTTGGGGGCCAAATGGCCATTTTCTAAACTTAAAAACGGTCAAATTGTCAGCCCAAACGGCTAGATTTTAAATATGGCCATTGGAGAATTTTAAAAACAAATTTTTTTAAAAAAAAAAAATAGTCGTTGGGCCCGCCTGGCCCGGCCCAGGCCCGGCTGACGGTCCCGGGCTAAACGGTCCCGAGCTCGTGGGCTAATCTATGAAGACCGGCCCGTCACGGGCTTCTCAGGACCACCAGGACCGGCCCACCAGGCCCGTTAGGCCCGTTAGGACCGCGGGCCCGGTCCGGTCCGGTTCAAGCCCTGCCCATCCTAGGCAACTGTTCTGTGAATAAATCCAAGGTCCAGGGTATTTCCACCTGTAGGTCTCTTTCTCACACCATGGCCTGTGGTCGGAATTCTTCTAATTTCACAACTCTTGCTACCTTCTGTCATATAGCCTGCACCTTTTTTTCCTTATATATGCACCTATGCGACTCTTCTCCCCTTTTTCTTCCAGCTTTTGGCCAATCTCTAGGCTTCACTTTGTAAACATATACAGAGCTTGACAGGATTCCCTCTGGGCATCTATGGGTATACCGAAGTTCTTCGTCTGGTACTTTTTTGAACTCACGAGTATTGCTATACCTTATTTAGTTTATCCATCCGTATGACTTTACTGTACCTAGGTAGGTCATACTATACCATAACTCTTACCTCGATTTATCCCCACTGAGGTTTGCTACCAAACTCCTGGTTACTTTCTTTGCTTATCCCATATGTATAAATCCATGTCCTTTAATGCTCCCTCATTACTCTTCATCTTAAGAATGATGGCCTAATCTCATCTCAAACTTTCTGACTTTTGTCCATCCATTGTTGATTCACCTTACGTGGGTAAATTAATCCCGTACAATTCATGAATTCCTTTCTTCAAATCATTACTCAATCGAAGGCCCAAACGTCATCCTTTATCTACCACAATTACACCCTTATTCTACTTATCAGGGCAGCATTCCATCTCTTTTAAATGCTACTTATGATGAGCAGCTCCTTTGAGTTTATTCAGGCTATACTGAGCTTTCTATATCTTCGAGAAATCATCAGCCCTCTTGTTTTCACGGGCTTAATCCTGAGAACTTATTCGTTTCTTGACACCTTCTCACTCGCCCCTTCTTATCCTTACTCATGTCTTCCTAAGCCTTGTCGCTTTACCATACTTCATCTTGTGACCTACACATATCAATTTATATTGCTCGTAACCTTCCTTCAACTTTCTTTCACCATAGATTTCCTTATGTTATTCTGGAACTTCAAGTGAGACATTATATCGTCTCTAACTCTTCTTTACTCTCTTAACTGGACCTCACGATACCAAAAAATCATCAACTAGAAGATATGCCACTGACACCGCCGTTATCATTCCTGGATACCAAATCCCCATGCTTCTAGCCTTCTATCCGCGGTACAGACTATTCACAACCTTCTATATTTGAGTATCTCGTAGGTTGTTCACCTTTACCTTACTTACCTTAAAATCTCACACCACATATTCTATATCTTTCATGACCTCCCTTCCACATAGGTGTGATTCACATTCATAACTTGAACTTCTATTACAATACTTGCACCTTTTTACATGATTCGGTGAGAGCTTTATATTGACTTCTTATGAGGCTGGTACTCTTCTAACTGGCTTTATCATAGAGCCATTATAGAATGTGGTTGTTGTACTATCTCTTGTACTTGTAATATTTGTGACGACCCAGCCAGTCGTCTCATGAGTTACCACTCTGTTTCCCCCATTTCTACTTCTTATTGCTTTATCTATCAGTTCTATGTGTGATCAGGTTGTTTGGCTCGGGTTCGGAAAGGATTTGGTAAGGTTTGATACACTTAGTCTCTTTTGAGGAAGCTTAAGTTGGAAAAGTCAACCGAATGTTGACTTATGTGTTAGAGGGCTCGGACATGAGTTCCGATGGTAAGGTTAGCTTCGGGAGGTGATTTGGGACTTAGGAGCATGATCGGAATGAGTTTTGGAGGTTCGGAGTAGATTTAGGCTTGAATTGGCGAAGTCGAGATTTTGGTGATTCCTGGTTGATAGGCGAGATTTTGATATATTAGTTCTGTTGTGTCATTTGGGATGCGTGTATAAAATTTTAGGTCATTCGGGTGTGGTTTGGTTGGATTTTTGATCAAAAGCAGAATTCGGAAGATATTGGGAACTTAGACTTGAATCCGATGTGTTTTGGTTGATTTGATGTTGTTTGAGGTGTTTTGAAGATTGGTACAAGTTTGAACAAGGTGTTGGGATATGTTGGTGCTTTTGGTTGAGGTCCCGGGGGCCTCGAGGTGATTTCAGATGGTTGACGGAGGAGTTTGAGACTTTGTGAGATTTCAAATTTTTGCTACTTCTGGTATTTCTGCACCTGCGGATTAGGGACCGCAGGTGCGATGCCGCATATGCGGAAGAAGGGTCACAGAAGCGGAAGCTGGGTAGTTGGCAGGAACCGCATAAGCGGTCTAGGGGCCGCACCTACGATGGCACAGGTGAGAGAATTTCACCGCAGATGCGATTTGGGCAGTTTAAGTGACTTCTGCAGAAGCGGATCAAGGACCGCAGAAGCCGTAAAGTGGCCGCAAATGCGACAATGCCTGGGCCAGATGGTATAAATTGTGTCATTCACGATTTTTGAGCTATTTCACCATATTTGAGTCGGCTTTGGAGCTTTTTGGACGATTTTGAAAAGGGATTTCAAGGGAACTTCATTGAGTTAAGGATTTTGGACCCAAAACTCGTTTCTATGGTATTATTTCGCGGATTAGGCTTGTAATTTATGGATTTTAAGGATCAAAGTTTGGGGAAACTAGGGCTTGGAAACTTAGACCTTTGATTGAGGATTTGAAGGACCATTTGAGGTCGGATTTCAGAACTTTTGATATATATGAACTCGTGGGGAGATAAAGAATCTATTGATTTAAAAATTATCAAATTTCGAGACGTGGGCCTAGGGGTCGGGTTTTTGTAATTTCGGGATTTGTATTGTAAATTGATTATTTTCGCTTGGGCTTCGTTCCCTTAGCATATTTTGACGTCGTGACTCTGATTTTGGATATATTTGACGCGAGTGGAAGCCGATTCAAGGGGCAAAGGCGTCGCGGGCTAGAGATTTGACCGGATTGAAGTGTGTAGTGATTGTAAATGATGTTCTGAGGGTATGAAACTCCGGATTGCACATTGTTGTGCTATATTGATGTGGCGCACACGCTAGATGACGAGCGTGGGGTCGTGTACTATTGAGGATTGTGACTTAGTCCGTCCCGAATGACTATTTTACTACGTATTTGACTGAAAACTATTTGCTATCATCATTATTTGGGCTGAATGCCATATTTGGGCTTCGTGCCAACTATTTGAACCCTTCGGGGACTTTTATTAATATTTCCTCACTGTTTTGACTTTCTACTTGAACTCAGTTATGTTATATTTTACTGTTTTCGTACTCAGACATGTCTACTCTATTTTTAACACATAAATGATTTTTTAAATGATATTTTGGGCTGAAAAACATGTTTTACTATTGCCCGAGTGGCTTGTGAGGATTTTGACTGAGTAAGGCCGAGGGCATATGTTGTGAGAAAACATTTGATATTGATTATGAGGCCGAGGGCCTAAGATATGTACGCCACAAGGTGGCTTGATTAATATGAGGCCGAGAGCCTAGTGATGATGCCACGAGATGGCTTGATATTGCGCTTGGGCCATAAGGGGCCCCTCCAGGAGTCTGCAGACCCCCAGTGAGCGCGGGTACCCATTGTGATGTGAGAGATAGCCCGAGGGGCTGGTATTGTTGACATTGTGCCCGAAGGGGCAAGAACCTTTATGTGTTTATCTGTCTTATTTGTCTGCCATTTATTTGCTTAATTGTTGAAAAGGTATTTCCTAAAGTTTAAATTGGACTTATATGATTATTCATACATTTACTGATTCACCGTCTTAATGGTTTTACTGCTTCATTATAGCATGCAATGTGCCTTACGTGATTTCCTACTTTCAGTCTTTATTTATGCTTATTACTTACTGAGTTGGAGTACTCACTTTACTCCCTGCACGCCGTGTGCAAATTCAGGCATTGCGGATTCTGCCAGTGCCAGTTGAAATCTCCCGGCAGATTTCAGAGTTCACGAGGTAGCTGCTTGGCGTTCGCAGTCCCGTGTTTCTCCCCCTTATCATTTCTATATCTTTATCAGATAATTTGTAATAGTTATAGACTTCTCAGACTTGTATTAGAACTTGTAGATGCTCATGACTAGTGACACCCTGGTATTGGGTCGTATTTCGCAAATTATGCTATTATCTGCTTGAACTTTGGATTATTTTATCATGCTTTAGACTGTTTCTTACTGCTTAACTATTAAATATTGAAATGGGAAGTGTCGGCTGGCCTTGTCTTCACGAGAGGCGCCATCACGACCGGGTCCGGGTTTAGGGTCGTGACATGTTGGTATCAGAGCCTAGGTTACATAGATCTCACGAGTCATGAGCAGGTTTAGCAGAGTCTCGCGGATTGTTACGGAGACATTTGTATTTATTCTCGAGAGGTTGTAGAACCTTTAGGAAAACTTCATATTCTTGAAATTCTTATCATGCGAATTGGTTGATCCGAGTACTAAACTTCTATTATTCTATTCTATCACAGATGGTGAGGACACGCGCTACCGGTCAGGATGGACGACCACCAGTACCACCAGCTATGGCCACTAGAGGCCAAGGACGCGGTCGTGGTCGCGGTAGCGGCAGAGGTGTGACCTCCACAGCAGCTAGGGCAGCACCTACAAATCCACCAGCTGCCCCAGTTCAGGATTAGGTCCTAGTTATGGACGCTCCAGTAGGACCAGCTGTGCTCATTGTGATTCCGGGTCTTCAGGAGGCCTTGGCTCAGATTCTATCAGTTTGCACTAGCCTAGCTCAGGCGGTTTCAGTCACTACAGTCGCAGCTACTTCTCAGGCTGGGGGAGGCACTTAAACTCCCGCTGCTTGCACACCTGAGCAGGTCGTGCAGGGACATCAGACGTTGGGGGCGCATCTAGCCCAGCCGGTTGCAGTTGCTCAGGACTCTGTAGTTCCTGCCAAGCTAGAGGATGAGCAGCGTAGGTTGGAGAGGTTTGGTAGACTTCAACCTCCGACTTTCGGCGGTGCAGAGGGAGAGGATGCCTAGGGTTTCTTGGATTAGTGTAAGAGGATGCTTCGTACAGCAGGTATTCTAGAGACCAGCGGGGACGCTTTCACTACCTATTAGTTTTTTGGAGCTTCCTTCACTTGGTGGGAGACTTTTGAGAGGTGTAGGCCTATTGGTGCAGCACCCTTTACCTGGAAGCAGTTCTCCGTTCTTTTTCTGGAGAAGTATGTGCCGCAGTCTCGTAGAGAGGAGCTGCGTAGGGAGTTTGAGTGATTGCGTCAGAGAGAGATGACCGTGACGCAGTATGAGATGAGGTTCTCCGAGTTAGCTCGTCATGCTATTTGGTTGGTCCCGACATATAGAGAGAGGATTAGGAGGTTTGTTGATGGCCTTACTTATCAGCTTTGTATTCTAATGACCAAAGAGAGGGTGACTGGTGCTACTTTCGAGGAGGTTGCGGATATCGCCCGTGAGATTGAGTTTGTTCGTCGTCAGGAGCGAGAGGAGAGGGAGGCCAAGAGGCCTCGAGGATCTGGTAGTTATAGTGGTACTCCTTTGGGAGGTCAATTTTAGCACGACAGAGGCCGTCCATTCACGCATGCTCAGCCAGCTCGCCTAGGTTATCGCGGGGCGTCATCAGGTCATGGTTCTCATAGTTCTCATTAGGGCCAGTCATCACTTAGTGCATCTTCTAGTCACTCTGCTAGTCACTCTACTGTGAGGGGTTCCCTTCAGTCCCTTTCTCCAGCACCTGGGAATTGTTATGAGTATGGAGAGATGGGCCATATGTGGAGGAAGTATCCTCGTCGTTTTGCGGGTTCATCTCAGCAGAGGGGTCAGTCATCGGCTTTAGTTCCAGTTACTTCACCACCACCCGCCCAGCCAGCTAGGGGTGGAGGTCAGTCAGCTAGGGGTTGCCCCAGAAGGGGAGGTCGATTAGGTAGCGGTCAGGACCGTTTCTATACACTTCCAGGCAGACCCAATGCTATTGCTTCAGATGCTGTCATTACAGGTATTGTTTCAGTCTGCCACAGAGATGCCTCCATATTATTTGATCCTGGTTCCACCTTTTTCTTTTGTGTCATCATACTTTGCTCGTTATTTGGGTATGCCCCGTGAGTTTCTTGCTTCACCTATTCATGTATCTACCCTGGTAGGCGATACTGTTGTTGTAGACCGTGTATACCGGTCGTGTGTGGTGACTATTGGGGGTCTGTAGACCCATGTAGATCTTTTATTATTTTGTATGGTGGATTTTGATATCATTTAGGGCATGGATTGGCTATCTCCGTGTCGTGTTATTCTGGACTGTCATGCTAAGATAATCACATTGGCTATACCGAGTGTGCCACGGATTGAGTGGCGAGGTGTGACTGATTATGTTCCCAGTAGAGTGATCCCATTTTGAAAGCCCAGCGTATGGTTGGGAAGGGTTGTCTTTCGTATATGGCCTTTGTGAGGGATGTCGGTGCTGAGACTCCCCGTATTGATTCTGTTCCAGTTGTGAGAGATTTTCCCGATGTGTTTCCTGTAGACCTGTCGGGCATGCCACCTGATAGGGATATTGATTTTAGTATTGACCTGGTGCTGGGAACTCAGCCCATTTCTATTCCGTCGTATCGTATGGTACCAGCGGAGTTGAAGGAATTAAAGGAGTAGCTTCAGGAACTCCTTAATAAGAGGTTCATCCGACCTAGTGTGTCGCCTTGGAGTGCATCGGTTCTATTTGTGAAAAAGAAGGATGGCACTATGAGGATATGCATTGACTATAGGCAACTGAACAAGGTAACAATTAAGAACAAGTATCATTTTCCTCGCATTAATGATTTATTCGACCAGTTTCAGGGAGCGAGAGTGTTCTCCAAGATTGATCTCCGTTCGGGTTATCACCGGTTGAAGATCAGGGACTTGGATATTCATAAGACGGCTTTCAGGACCCGATATGGTCATTATGAGTTCTAGGTGATGTCCTTTGGGCTGACCAATGCCCTAGCAGCATTTATGCATCTGATGAACAGCGTGTTTCGGCCTTATCTCGACTTATTTGTCATAGTTTTCATTGATGATATTTTGGTGTACTCGCGAAGCCAGGAGGAGCACGCGGAGCATTTGAGAGTTGTGTTGTAGAGATTGAGGGAGGAGAAGCTTTATGCAAAATTTTCCAAGTGTGAGTTTTGGCTTAGTTCAGTGGCTTTCTTGGGGCACATGGTGTCCAGCGAGGGTATTCAGGTTGACCTGAAGAAGATAGAGGCGGTTCAGAGTTGTCCCAGACTGTCCTCAGCCACAGAGATTCGCAGATTTCTTGGTTTGGCAGGCTATTATCGCCGGTTTGTCCAGGGATTCTCATCTATCGCATCGCCCTTGACCAAGTTGACTCAGAAGGGTGCTTCATTTGTATGGTCGGACGAGTGCGAGGAGAGATTTTAGAAGCTCAAGACAGCCTTGGCCACGGCTCCAGTGTTAGTTTTGCCATCAGCTTTAGGTTTATATATCATATATTACGATGCTACGATAGTTGGTATTGGTTGTGTTTTGATGCAGGAGGGTAGAGTTATTGCTTATGCTTCTCGTCAGTTGAAGCCCCATGAGAAGAACTATCCCGTTCATGATTTGGAGTTGGCTGCCATAGTTCACGCGTTGAAGATTTGGAGGCATTACTTGTATGGTATGTCTTGTGAGGTGTTTACTGCTCATCGTAGCCTCCGGCACTTGTTCAAGCAGAAGGATCTTAATTTGAGGCAGCGTAGATGGTTAGAGTTGCTAAAAGATTATGATATCACTATTGTACCATTCGAGAAAGGCCAATGTGGTGGCCGATGCGTTGAGCCGAAAGACGGTGAGTATGGGGAGTTTGGCATATATTCCAGTTGGGGAGAGACCTCTTGTAATTGATGTTCAGGCTTTGGCCAATCGATTCGTGAGGTTAGACATTTCGGAGCCCAGTCGGGTATTGGCTTGTGTGATTTCTCGGTCTTTCTTATATGGTCGGATCAGGGAGCGCCAGTATGATGATCCGCATTTGCTTGTCCTTAAGAACAGAGTTCAGCATGATGATGCCAGAGATGTGACCATTGGTGATGATAGGGTGTTGAGGATGTAGGGCCGGATTTGTGTGCCCAATCTGGATGGGCTTCGGGAGTTGATTCTGGAGAAGACCCATAGCTCATGGTATTCCATTCATCTAGGTGCCGCGAAGATGTATCAGGATTTGAGGCAGCACTATTGGTGAAGAAGAATGAAAAAAGACATTGTGGGATTTGTAGAACGGTGTCTCAATTGTCAGCAGGTGAAATATGAGCATCAGAGACCGGGCGGCTTGCTTCAGCGGATGGATATTCCAGAGTGGAAGTGGGAGAGGATCACTATGGACTTTGTAGTTAGACTTCCACGGACTTTGAAGAAGTTCGATGCTATTTGGGTGATTGTGGATCGGCTGACTAAGTCCGCGCACTTCATTCTTATGTGTACTACCTATTCTTCAGAGCGGTTGGCAGAGATCTATATTCGGGAGATTGTTCATGTGCATGGTGTCCCCATTTCCATCATTTCAGATAGGGGCACTCAATTTACATCAAAGTTTTGGAGGTCTGTACAATGAGAGTTGGGTACATAGGTTGAGTTGAGCATAACTTTTGACCCTCAGACGGACGGACAGTCCGAGCGCACCATTCAGCTATTGGAGGACATGTTGCGTACTTGTGTCATTGATTTTGGAGGGTCATGGGATTCGTTTCTACTGCTTGCAGAGTTTGCTTATAACAATAGCTACCATTCGAGTATTCAGATGGCTCCATATGAGGCTTTGTATCGGAGGCGGTGTAGATCTCCATTTGGTTGGTTTGAGCCGGGTGAGGCTAGGCTGTTGGGGACAGACTTGGTGCAGGATGCTTTGGAAACATTGAAGGTGATTCAGGAAAGGCTCCGTACGGCGCAATCGAGACAAAAGAGTTATGCTGACAGGAAGGTTCGAGATGTGTCCTATATGGTTGGTGAGAAAGTTGTTTTGAAGGTTTCCCCCATGAAGGGTGTTATGAGATTTGGAAAGAAAGGGAAATTGAGTCTGCGGTTCATTGGGCCTTTTGAGGTGCTTCGGAGGATTGGGGAGGTAGATTATGAGCTTGCTTTGCCACCCAGCTTGTCGAGTGTGCATCCGGTATTTCATATTTCTATGCTCCAGAAGTATATTGGGGATCCATCTCATGTTCTGGATTTCAGCACGATTCAATTGGATAATGATTTGACCTATGATGTGGAGCCAGTAGCTATTTTGGGTTGTCAGGTTCGGAAGTTGAGGTCGAAGGATATAACTTCAGTGAAAGTGCAGTGGAGAGGTCGGCCGGTGGAGGAGGCTACCTGGGAGACCGAGCTTACCTATTTGAGGCTTCAGGTATGTTTCTTGATTCGTTCGAGGACGAACATTTATTTAAGTTAGGGAGGATGTGATGACCCGGCCAGTCGTCTCATGAGTTACCGCTCTATTTCCCCCATTTTGCTTCGTATTGCTATGTCTATCGGTTCTATGTGTGATCGGGTTGGTTGGCTCGGGTTCGGAAAGGATTTTGTAAGGTTTGAGACATTTGGTCACTTTTGCGGAAGCTTAAGTTGGAAAGTCAACCAGATGTTGACTTATATGTTAGAGGGATCGGACGTGAGTTTCGATGGTTCGGTTAGCTTCGGGAGGTGATTTGGGACTTAGTAGCGTGATCGGAATGAGTTTTGGAGGTTCAAAGTAGATTTACGCTTGAATTGGCGAAGTCGAGATTCTGGAGATTCCTGGTTGGTAGGCGAGATTTTGATATAGGGGTCGGAATGGAATTCCGAGAGTTGCAGTAGTTCTGCTGTGTCATTTGGGATGTGCGTGCAAAATTTCAGGTCATTTAGACATGGTTTGGTTGGGTTTTTGATCAAAAGCGGAATTCGGAAGATTTGGGGAACTTAGGCTTGAATCCGATGTGTTTTTGTTGATTTGATATTGTTTGAGGTGTTTTGAAGATTGGTACATGTTTGAATATGGTGTTGAGATATGTTGGTGCTTTTGGTTGAGGTTCCGGGGGCCTCGGGATGATTTCGGATGGTTGACGGAGGAGTTTGAGACTTTGTGAGATTTCTAATTTTTGCTGCTTCTGGTATTTCCGCACCTGCGGATTGGGGGTCGCAGGTGAGATGCCGCATATGCAGGAGAAGGGTCGCAAAAGCGGTAGTTGGGTAGTTGGCAGGAACCGCATAAGCGGTCTAGGGGCCGCACCTGCAATGGCGCAGTTGCGGATATTTCATCGCAGATGCGGTTTGGGCAGTATAAGTGACTTCCGTAGAAGCGGATCAAGGACCGCTACCGCAGAAGCAGTAAAGTGGCCGCAGATGCGAAAATGCCTGGGCCAGAAGGTATAAATTGTGTCCTTCGCGATTTTTGAGCTATTTCACCATATTTGAGTCGGCTTTGGAGCTTTTTGGACGACTTTGAAGAGGGATTTCAAGGGAACCTCATTGAGGTAAAAATTTTGGACCTAAAACTCGTTTTTATGGTATTATTTCACGGATTAGGCTTGTAATTTATGGAATTTAAGGATCAAAGTTTGGGGAAACTAGGTCTTGGAAATTGGACCTTTGACTGAGGATTTGAAGGACCATTTGAGGTGGGATTTCAGAACTTTTGATATGTATGAACTCGTGGGGAGATAAGAAATCTATCGATGTAAAAATTATCGAATTTCGAGGCATGGACCCGGGGGTCAGGTTTTGGTAATTTCAGGGTTTGTGTTGTAAATTAATTATTTTCGCTTGGGCTTTGTTCCCTTAGCATATTTTGACATTGTGATTCTGATTTTGGATAGATTCGAGGCGTCTGGAGGCCGATTCAATGGGCAAAGGCGTCGCGGGCTAGAGATTTGATCGGATTGAGGTTAGTAATGACTGTAAATGATGTTCTGAGGGTATGAAACCCCGGATTGCACATCGTTGTGATATATTGATGTGACACACACGCTAGATGGCGAGCGGGGGGCCATGCATTGTTAGGGATTGTGACTTAGTCCATCCCAAATGACTATTTTACCGCGTATTTAACTGAAATCTATTTGCTATCATCATTATTTGGGATGAATGCCATATTTGGGCTTCGTGCCAACTATTTGGACACTTTGGGGACTTTTATTGATATTTCCTCACTGTTTTCACTTTATACTTGAACTCAATCATGTTATATTTCACTGCTTTCGTACTCAGCCATGTCTACTCTGTTTTTAACACATAAATAATCTTTTAAATGATATTTTGGGCTGAGAATCATGTTTTACTATTGCCCGAGTGGCTTGTGAGGATTTTGACTAAGTAAGGCCGAGGGCCTAAGTTGTGAGGAAACATTTGATATTGATTATGAGTCCGAGGGCCTGAGATATGTACGCCACGAGGTGGCTTGGTTGATATGAGGTCGAGAGCCTAGTGATGATGCCACGAGATGGCTTGATATTGCGCTTGGGCCGTAAGGGGCCCCTCCAGGAGTATGCACACCCCCAGTGAGCGCGGGTACCCATTGTGATGTGAGAGATAGCCCGAGGGGCTGGTATTATTGACATTGTGCCCAAGGGGCAAGAACCTTTATGTGCTTATCTGTCTTATTTGTCTGTCATTTATCTGCTTAATTGTTGAAAAGGTATTTCCTGATGTTTAAATTGGACTTATATGATTATACGTACCTTTATTGATTCACCGTCTTAATGGTTTTACTGCTTCATTATAGCATGCAATGTGCCTTACGTGATTTCTTGCTTTCAGTCTTTATTTATGATTATTACTCACTGAGTTGGAGTACTCACTCTACTCCCTGCACCCTATGTGCAAATTCAGGCATTGCGGATCCTGCCAGTGCGAGTTGAAAGCTCCGGGCAGATTTCGGAGTCCACGAGGTAGCTGCTTGGCGTCCGCAGTCCCGTGTTTCTCCCCCTTATCATTTCTATATCTTTATCGGACAGTTTGTAATAGTTATAGACTTCTCAGACTTGTATTAGAACTTGTATATGCTCATGACTAGTGACACCCCGGTATCAGGCCGTGTTGAGTCGTATTTCACAAATTATGTTATTATCTGCTTAAACTTTTGATTATTTTATCATGCTTTAGACTATTTCTTACTGATTAACTGTTAAATAGTATAATTAAAACACTAACATTTGATAGAGAATAAAATAACATGGAGACTGTAACTCAGTACATAGAAATAGCAACATGGGATCTCTCGGGATATCGTCCCGTAGTCCCAAACGTAAATGTGCAGAGGATCTCCCGGAATACCAATCCGTAGTCCCAAAGTAAATATCCAGTACAGGGGAATCTCCCGAGTGTCGTCCGGTAGTCCCCAATATAAACGTGTAGGGGGATCTCCCGGAATACCGATCCGTAGTCCCAAAGTAAACATGCAGGGGGATCTTCCGGGATATCGTCTCGTAGTCCCAAAGTAAACAGACAACAGTAGCAAGGGGAAACTACAGTTCTATTCATGAATAAACATGAATTTTACTCTAAACATGCTGCACAGGATACAAGTAAGCAAGTTAAACAATTAGAACACATAGGCATGCTTTTCCTAAGCTAAACAAGAGGCTTCAAGTACAAGAAATGCTCAATTACAAGAAAGACACAGATATTTACTTAATAAAAAATGGGGTTTTTCAACAATTAGCACGTGTACGCACTTGTCACCACACGTACACGACACTCATACAACAAACAACACCAAAATCCTAAGTGGAGTTCCCCCACACAAGGTTAGGCAAGCCACTTACCGCGAACCAGCTCAATCAACTCGAAATCACGTTCTTGCCACAAGTACCCAACTCCAAATGGCCCAAATCTATTCAAATTAATTGCATAATGTAAATATAACTTCAAGTAACTAATTTAACTAATTAATTCAAAGCTAACACGCGAAATTAAAAAAATCGCCCAAAAAGTCCCCCAGGCCCACCTCTCTGAATTGGATAAATTTTACAAATTCAGAACCTCCGATCACTCACGAACACACTCGAACAAAAATCACCAAAATCCGACGTCAAAATCTCACTCAAAACTCGGATTCTCAATTGGGGAACTTTTCTCCCATTTTAAAACTTTTATTCCCCAAATTCCTTAAATAGAAGAGGAAAACAACAATAGATTATAGTTCTAAGATCAAAGTCAAGATAGAAATCGTTACCTAATATTTCTCCTTCAAAAACCCTCGAGAAATCACTCTCAACCGAGCTCCAAGTCGTTTTCCAAGTTATGAGTTCAAAACCTCATTTTTCCCTTTTACTGCCCTGCGATTTTTTCACCTGCGAGGGCTCTACTGCACCTGTGGTCCCGCTTCTACGGCCTTTTATCCACACCTGCAACTTTTCATTAAACGGCCATAAGTCGCACCTACGACCCTATACTAGCAGATGCGGTTCGCTTCTATGGTTCTTGGGCTGCATCTGCAACCAGCTTCACTTGGGTCTCAGACTACACCTGCAGTCATCATACCGCTTCTGCAGCATTGCACATGCGGTCCTACACACGCAGGTGCGGTTATGACAGGTTCAACAACTCAGATTTTTGCCTAAGTCCAAATTCCAATCCGTTAGACATCCAAAACTCACCTGAGGCCCCCGGGACCTCAACCAAACATTCCAACCAATCCTAAAACACCATACGAACTTATTCTAACCCTTGAATCACATCAAACAATGCTAAAATCACCAATCACCCTCTAATCCAAGCCATATGAACTAGAAATCTCAAGAATCCTACACCCGATGATAAAACCAACCAAACCAAGTCCGATTGACCCCAAAATTTGCACACCAGTCACATTCAACCCTACGGAGCTATTCCAACTCTCGGAATCGGATTCCGACCTCGATATTAAAATTTCACTATCGAACCGGAAACTTAAAAAATTCAACCTTCGGTCTTTCAAGCCTAAATAAGCTACGAACCTCCAAAATACAATCCGAACACGCCTTTAATCCTAGAATCACCCAACGTAGCTAACGAAACTAACGGAATTCCATTCCGAGGCCGTCTTCACACTTCTCCGACTACGGTTCAAATTCTAAAGCTTAAGCTCTTATTGAAGGACTAAGTGTCCCAAAACACTCCAAATCACAAAATAAATCCTCCCGGCAACTCAAATAGAATAAACAAACACAAGGAAAGCAGCTAATAAGGGATCGGGGCGTTAATTTTTAAAACGACCGACCGGGTCGTTACATCAGGTAAGCTAAGTATGCACGTAACAAGGGGGCTGAAAGATCAGGAAAAGTAACTACTTACTTTTAAAAAAAACTAAGAAGGAACAAAATGAATTATTCAATTAATGACCCAGAGTTTGTTATAAACGCACTTAAGAGTTCAGAGGTTTATACATGCAGTATATATGTTAACAATCATACAGACGTAGATGACTCCGGTATAAGTTAAAATAAAGAATTGAGTCCAGGTCATAGACAAGGATTGAATTGTTAGCAGACTGTATCATGGATATTCCATAGCATCCATGAAGGGCTAAAGTAATAACTTATACTATGAGCTGAAGATCGGAAGATAGCTTAAGCCTACATAAAGGTTGATCAGAGGAATGAGGAAACTAAAGAGTTATACCAACTAAGTAAATCAGGAGTTTGATTATTGGACCTAGAAAATTATAGAAATCGTGAGTGAGAACATTACAGGATCACCCGTAATATTGTCATGACCCTAAACCCGGACCCGGTCTTGATGGCGCCTCTCGTGAAGACAAGGCCAGCCGACACTTCCCGTTTCAGTGTTACATTTTACATTGTCTTACCACGTTTTATGTATATATCTAGTAGAGCCCTGACCTTCCTCGACACTACTCGACCGAGGTTAGGCTTGGCACTTACTGGGTACCGCTGTGGTGTACTCATGCCCTTTCCTGCAAATGTTTTTCGTGTGCAGATCCAGGTTCTTTGGCCCAGCCATATTATCAGTAAGGTGAGGCGACCTTCAGAGACTTCGAGGTATATCCGCCGCGTCCACAGATCGAAAAGTCCCTCTCTATTCTCCCTCTAGCTTTAGCTCTCCTGTATTTACTTTTGTTTAGACATTCTGGAGTTAGAACACTTTGTTGTTATTCTACAGCTTGTGATTTTATGAGATTCCAGGTTTTGGGAGTGTTGTTATTAGTTGAGAGTGTTATTATGGTATATGTCGAGCGACATTTTAAATTTTCTTTATTATATTTCCTGTAAATTGCTAATTTTGTATCTTTATTTCCTTTTTCCACAAATTGTTAGGCTTACCTAGTTTTAGAGACTAGGTGCCGTCATGACAATTCACGGAGGGAGAACTTGGGTCGTGACAAGTTGGTATTAGAGCTCTACGTCATAGGAGTCATAAATCAAAAGAGTTTATTAGAGTCTCGTGGATCGGTACGGAGACATCTGTACTTATCTACGAGAGGCTATGTAACTGTTAGGAAAATTTCACCTCATTTGATTTCCTTGTCATGCGAGATTCTTGATATCATAATTCTAAACTTCTGTTTTCTATTCTCTCACAGATGGTGAGGACACGTGCTACCGGAGATGAACAAGCACTCATGCCACTTGCTGGAACCGCCAGAGGTCGGGGCCGGGGTAGAGGCCGAGGATGCACCCGTGGTGCAGCCAGAGCACCCGCGTGAGCTGCCACAGAGGAGCCACCAGTAGCTCCGCCGGAGTCTAGGCACCTGATATGCCTATTGCTACTACTATTCTAGCTCTTCAGGAGACTCTTGCACAGTTCATGAGCATGTACACCACTCTAGCTCAGGCAAGGCTCATTCATCTTGCTGCAGCCATATCCCAGGCCGGGGGAGGAGCACAAATGTCACGACCCAAATCGATGGGCCGCGACAGGCACCCGGTACCTTACTCAACTGAGTACCATCATAATGTATCTTTTCATGTCATACTTTCATAGATAACTGAGCCGGAAGGATGGCTTGGGATAAGTAGAATACAACATATGATACCAACCTACACATAAGACATACGG
This sequence comes from Nicotiana sylvestris, assembly GCF_000393655.2. Classification (NCBI taxonomy): domain Eukaryota; kingdom Viridiplantae; phylum Streptophyta; class Magnoliopsida; order Solanales; family Solanaceae; genus Nicotiana; species Nicotiana sylvestris. The sequence goes on from NC_091068.1 coordinate 110,669,984, forward strand.
GCCTCTAATACCAAAATAACCACTCGTATACTGAACATAGGCTGACAAGGCCATACAATCTTTTACGTACATGGCATCTGACTACGAGCCTCTAAAATACATAATTTTCATAATGGTTGGGACAGAGTCCTGCCATACCAAACAATATGCGTCTAAATCATACTACCCCAACAAGCAACTACGTAGCAAATGGAGCACCAACATCTTCCACTGAGCTGATAGTTTACTTGGAGGGCTCTCGACCTGCCTATAGGAACATGCGGGCATGAAATGCAATATCCCCAAGCAGAAGGGACGTCTGTATGAATAATGTACCGAGTATGTAAGGCACGTAAATAAGTACATAACTGACATGGAAGAAATATAGAGTAAATGACTCAACCTGTAAGTCTGGATAACTCTGTAAATCATGAAATAATTATAGTGTCATGCATATGCGTATGAATGTCATGTCATGCAGAGCTACATGTTTCAAAACATCATCAGGCCTCTGAGGGCATCCCATCATATCATCTCGGACACTATGGGCAAAATCATCAATGTATACCAGTTGATCAGGTGGTGGTGCGTATATAACGTCATAACCTTTCCCATATTCCATATACATATATATACGCATATATAACGTCATTTGGTCATGGGTCAATGTACATGTATAAATGCATGAAATGCATATGAAATATGTTAATAAAATCTCTCGGTACGTCATGAGACCATTATGCCTCTGATTAGTATCATGAAATAAATTGTACCAACTTATGTATTTTTGAGACCCATGAACAGATGATAGAATTATATGTTACATGGTGAATCAAGAACATAGAGACCCCTAGTATTTCTATGAATAGAGTCGTTTATGAAAATTTTGTGTTTGCTCGTTTCTTCCCTATAATCTGGATCATGCTAAAAAGAAAGAAGGGATAACCTTAACATACTTGAGTCGATTCCCTTAACAATCCCTCTAACACATGTCTTTTGCAAAGAACACGTAATGCCGGATAAAAATAGGAAAAAATCCTTATGATATTATTGAGAAAAATTGTACCAAACCTATTCCAACAAAGCAACTACTGCTCAAACTGCACAACGTTATTCAATTCTGATTTTCATACTGGGATCCTGCTTCATCTTCAATTGTGCTACTGAAGATATAATAAGGAGTTATCTATTCTCCTTATACCAAGAAGTGCTTTTATTAAAGTTCTCTATTACTTTGCAAAACTTAGCATTATAACTGAAAGTATCTTAGATGGAATGATACTAGTGTAAACATTTGCTAAAAATGAACACACTTCATAGAAAATTGCTAATATGATAGTCTATTAGTGAGAAACATTCTTTTGGTATTAAAAAAGCAACTTTTGGAGCTTCATTCGTATGCAAGCCTAAAGAAAGTGTCTTAATAATGATGTTGTGGGCCCCACATTTATGCATGACTTTTCAACCTATTATTCTATATATGCCACCTATGTGTGAATTTTAAGAGTCACATTCTTGTGACTTTATGGGCTGCCACGTCATTCCTTTTTTGGGATTTAAACTTTATCGAATAATCAATTAATTAAATAGGTAATATTTCGCTATCCGATAATTAACCAATTACCCGCATAATTAAGAATTATCTCAAATTGCTTAAAATAGTACCTGCTTTTAACACACCTCATATACCTTGCTATCATGGCCATGTGGTACCTTGTATGGTACTAGTCCATAAATACCGGGTATTTTAGCTTGGGCCGTATTTTATCCCAAATTGCCAAACTTCGACAGAACTCTTTTTCTTCGATTTGCTTACCCTCTCACCTTCACGAATTAACTTATCACTTGTTTGAAATAGCGTAATACTTATAATCCCAAAACAAATCTCATTCCCGAACTTACATCGATTAACTTATGACGAAACTTTAACGTACGAAAATACGGAATGTAACTCATTTCCGAGCTTACATCAATTTACCCATGGTGTACTTCCACGTACGAAAACATGAGATGTAACATCATTCCCCCCTTTGGAACATTCATCCTCGAATGTTAACTGATGTACTTATCATTCTCATAACCCATAGCTCTTGCGAATACTTTAATATTCTCCTTTCCATGTCAGAGAATTCCCCTCCCCCCCCTTTGATCTTCTTTCTCACATCACGACTTGTTGTCGGAATCCCTCTAATCTCGTAATTGTTGTTACCTTCCATCATGCAGTTTGTACTACTCTAACTTTGTATGTGCGCCTATGTGACACTTCTTTCCTCTTTCCTCCAGCTTTTAGCCAATCTCTAGGCCTCACTTTGTGAACGTATACAAAATTATGTCAAGTTGTCCCTCTGGGCATCATTAACTTTACTACATCTAAGTAGGCCATAATATACCATAACTCTTACTTCAGTTTCTAGGTATCGAAGAGCCTGATTAAGAGAGTAAAGAAGAGTTAGAGACGATGTGATGTCTCGATTGATGTTCTAGAATGACATAAGGAAATCTATGATGCAAGCAAGTTGAAAGGTTGCAAGTAATATAAATAGATATGTGTAGTCGCAAGCTATTATATGGTAAAGCGACAAGGTTCTTGAAGACAAGAGTAAGGATAAGAAAGGGCAAGTGAGAAGGGGAGGAGAATGGATAAGTTCTCAGGATTAAGCCCATGAAAACAAGAGAGCTAATGGTTTCTCTAAGTTATAGAAAGCTCAGTATATCCTGAATGAAGTCAAAGGAGTCTAAGACTAGTAGCCTTTAGAAGAGATGGAATGCTGCCCTGGTAGTAGAATAAAGGTAAAATTGTGATAGATAAAGGATGAAGTTTGGGCATTCTATTGAGTAATGATTTGCAGGAAAAAAAGGGATATCATGAATTGTGCGGGATTAAAATATCCACGCAAGATGAATCACATTGGAATGCTATAAAATATGGTTATGGAAGTATAGTATCGCCCCTAGATGGATCAGTCTAATCACTTCAAATATTCCTCGATGCAACATAAGCCCTAGTGACAATGTATTACGTAAGAAGTTTCAAGTTATCAATGGAAGATTGTAGTTCAACACTGAGGTGAATCGATAATGGATGGATAAAAGTTACAAAGTACGAGATGAGATTAGGCCATCAATCTTAAGATGAACAATAATGAAGAAGTGTTAAAAGACTTAGCTTTATGCATATAGGATAAGCAACAAGAGTTTGATGTTGCACCCCATGTTTTCATACGTGGAAGTAGGCCATGCGTAAATTGGTGTAAGCTCAGAAATGAGATATTACATTCCGCATTTTTGTATGTTAAAGTTTCATCATAAGTTAATCGATGTAAGTTCGGGAATGAGATTTATTTTGGGATTATAAGTATTACGCTATTTCAAAAAAGTGATAAGTTAATTCGTGAAGGTGAGAGGGTAAGCGAATCGAAGAAAAAGAGTTCCGTCAAAGTTTGGCAATTTAGAATAAAATACGGCCTGAGCTAAAATACTTGGTATTTATGAACTAGTACCATACAAGATACTACATGACCATGATAGCAAGGTATATAAGGTATGTTAAAAGCAAATAGTATTTTAAGCAATTTAAGATAATTCTTAATTATACATATAAATGGTTAATTATCAGGTAACAGGATATTACCTAATTATTTTATTGATTATTCGATAAAGTTTAAATTCTCCCACGAAGGAATGATGTGGCAGCCCATAAAGTCACAAGAATGTGACTCTTAAAATTCACACATAGGTGGCATATGTAGAATAATAAGTTGTGAAATCATGCATAAGTGTGGGCCCACAACATCATTATTAAGACACTTTCTTTAGGCTTGCATACGAATGAAGCTCCAAAACTTCCTTTTTAATACCAAAAGAATGTTTCTCACTAATAGACTATCATATTAGCAATTTTCTCTGAAGTGTTTTCATTTTTAGCAAATGTTTACACTAGTGTCATTCCATCTAAGATACTTTCAGTTATAATGCTAAGTTTTGCAAAGTAATAGAGAACTTTAGTAAAAGCACTTCTCGGTATAAGGAGAATAGATAACTCCTTATTATATCTTCAGTAGCACAATTGAAGATGAAGCAGGATCCTAGTATGAAAATCAGAATTGAATAACGTTGTGCAGTTTGAGCAATAGTTGCTTTGTTGGAATAGTTTTGGTACAATTTTTCTCAAGAATATCATAAGAATTTTTCCCTAATTTTATCTGGCGTTATGTGTTCTTCGCAAAAGACGTGTGTTAGAGGGATTGTCAAGGGAATTGACTCAGGTATTTTAAGACTATCCCTTCTTTCTTTTTGGCATGATCCAAATTATACGGAAGAAACGAGCAAACGCACAGTTTTCATAAACGACTCTATTCACAAAAATACTAGGGGTCTCTATGTTCTTGATTCACCATGTGACATATTATTCTATCATCTATTCATGGGTCTCAAAAATACATAAGTTGGTAAAGTTTATTTCATGATACTAATCAGAGGCATAACAGTCTCATGACGTACCGCGAGATTTTATTAACGTATTTCATATGCATTTCATGCATTTATACATGCACATTGACCCATGACCAGATGGTGTTATATACGTGTATATATATGTATATATATGTATATGGGATATGGGAAAGGTTATGGCGTTATATACGCACCACCACCTGATCAGTTGGTATACGTTGATGATTTTGTCCACCGTGGTCGAGATGATATGATGGGATGCCCTCAGAGGCCTAATGATGTTATGAAACATGTACCTATGCATGACATGACATTCATATGCATATGCATGATACTATAATTATTTCATGATTTACATAGTTATTCAGACTTACAGGTTCAGTCATTTACTCTATAATTCTTCCATGTCAGTTATGCACTTATTTATGTGCCTTACATACTCGGTACATTATTCGTATAGACGTCCCTTTTGCCTGGGGATGTTGCGTTTCATGCCCGCAGGTCCCTATAGACAGGTCGAGAGCCCTCTAAGTAAGCTATCAGCTCAGCGAAAGATGTTGGTGCACTCCATTTGCTACGGAGTTGCTTGTTGGGTTAATATGATTTAGACCTGTATTGTTTGTTGGCCTTTATGAAAATTATGTATTCTTAGAGGCTCGTAGACAGATGCCATGTACATAAAAGATTGTATGGCCTTGTCGGCCTATGTTCAGTATATGAGTGGTTATTTTAGTCTTATAGGCCCATATGTCATATGTATAGGTTGGTATCACATGTTGTATTCTACTTATCTCACGACAGCCTTCCAACTCAGTTATCTATGAAAGTATGAAATAAAAAGATACGTTATGATAGTACTCAGTTGAGTAAGGTACCGAGTGACCGTCGCGGCCCATCAGTTTGGGTCGTGACAACAGTCTCCTGCCGCCCGCACTCCTGAGCAGCGGGTTCAGGTTGAACAAATCTTAAAGGTTATACTGGTACCGCCTGTGGCCCCAGTTCAACCCGAGGATAGGGCAGCGGCATCAGAGGATGAGCAATGGATGCTTGAGAGGTTCAAGAAGTACAAGCCTTCTGTATTTAGTGGTTTAGCATCAGATGATGCCCTGGGATTTCTGGAAGAGTGTTACCGTATCCTCCGCACTATAGGTATATCAGGATCGAGTGGGGTTTCTTTCACTACCTTCCAGCTTCGAGGAGCAGCCTACCAGTGGTGGCGTATTTTTGAGTTGGATAGTCCACCTAAGGCAACATCTCTTACTTGGACTCAGTTTTCAGACATGTTCCTGAGAGAGTTTGTCCTTTAGAGCCTTAGGGACGTGTGGCACACAGAGTTTGAGCATTTGCGCCAGGGCACTATGACTGTTTCGGAATATGTTGTCCGTTTTATTGACTTTGCTAGGCATGCACCAACCTTGGTTGCTACAGTTCATGAGAGAGTTTGCTAGTTTATTGAGGGGTTCATTCCCAGCATCAGATCTAGCATGGCTTACGAGTTGGAGATGGATATTTCCTATTAGCAAGTGGTGAGCATTGCTAGAAGAGTAGAGGGTATGCATGCTCGGGATAGAGAAGAGAGGGAGGCCAAGACGTCTCGAGAGTCAGGCCATTATTTTGGTGCCCATGCTCCAGCTGCAGTTCATCATGGTTGGGGTTATATTAGTTGCCCCATTCATTCAGCTCTTCTAGCGGCCAGTGATATTCCAGCTCCTCCTAGACCTCAAGAGCCTTATTATGCACCTCGAATATCTAGTGCGCCTCTTGCGTGGGGTGTTTTAAGCGATCAATCCAACAGATATGGCTTGAGCCAGTCACAACCACCACATCCTCCCAAGCTTGTTTTGAGTATGGTGACACACGCCATATGGTGAGGGATTGCTCCAGACTTAGGAGGGGTGCACCTCCACAGACTTCTCTGCCACAACGTGCCCCGCAAAGTTCCTAGGCTATGGTTACAGCACCAATTGCTACCCCACCTGCTCAGTCAGCTAGAGGTAGAGGTCAGGGAGATAGTGGTCGCCCTAGAGGGGAAGGACAGGCCAGATATTATGCCCTTCCTACCCGTACCGAGGTTGTCACCTCTGATTCTATCATCACAGGTATTGTCCTAGTTTGTCATAGAGATGCATCGATTTTTTTCGATCCAGGCTCTACTTATTCTTATGTGTCCTCTTATTTTGCCCCGTATTTGGGTGTATCTCGGGATTCCTTGAGTTCCCCTGTTTATGTTTCTACTCCCGTGGGAGATTCTCTTGTTGTGGACCATATTTATCGGTCGTGTTTGGTTGCTCTTAGTGGTTTTGAGACCAGAGCCGATTTATTATTACTCAACATGGTAGATTTCAATGTTATCTTGGGCATGGACTGGTTTTTGCCCCATTATGCTATTCTTGATTGTCACGACAAAAACGTGACACGGGCTGTGCCAGGTGTACTGTGAGTGGAGTGGAGGGGTACTTTAGATCACACTCCCAGTAGAGTTATTTCTTTCCTTAAGGCTCAATGAATGGTTGAGAAGGGGTGTGACACGTATCTGGCCTATGTGAGAGATGTTAGTTTTGATACCCCTATAGTTGATTAAGTCCCAGTAGTACGGGACTACCCTGATGTGTTTCCCGCTGATCTTCCGGGTATGCCACCCAACAAAGATATTGATTTCGGCATTAATTTGTTGTCGGGCACTCAGCCCATTTCTATTCCTCCTTATCGTATGGCTCCTCCTGAATTGAACGAGTTGAAAGAGAAGTTGCAAGAATTGCTTGAGAAGGGTTTTATTCGGCCCAATGTATCACCTTGGAGTGTTCCTGTCTTGTTTGTGAAGAAAAAGGATGGTCCTGTGGGTATGTGCATTGATTATCGTTAGTTGAACAAAGTTACAGTGAAGAACCGGTATCCTTTGCCTCATATTGATGATTTGTTTGACTAGTTACAGGGTGCCCGAGTGTTTTCTAAGATTGACTTGCGTTCATGTTACCATCAGTTGAAGATTCGGGAGCCAGATATCTCGAAGACTGTTTTAGGACTCGGTATGGTCATTACGATTTCCTTGTTATGTCACTTGGGCAGACCAATGCCCCAGCAGCCTTCATGCATTTGATGCACAGTGTGTTCCGTCCATATCTTGGCTCGTTCCTCACTATCTTTATTGATGATATTCTGGTATACTCTCGGATTCGGGAAGATCATGAGCAACACCTGAGGATAGTTGTTCCGACTTTGAGAGAAAAGAAGTTATATGCAAAGTTCTCGAAATGTGAGTTTTGGTTGGATTCCGTGGCATTCTTGGGTAACGTGGTATCGAGTGAGGGGATAAATCTGGATCTGAAGAAAGTGGAAGCAGTGTAGAGTTGGCCTAGATCATCCTCAGCTACAAAGATCACAGTTTTCTTGGCTTGGCGGGTTATTACTGTTGATTTGTTGAGGGGTTTTCATCTATTGCAGCACCTATGACCAGGCTGACCTAGAAAGGTGCTCCATTCCAGTGGACGGAAGAGTGTGAGGAGAGATTCCAGAAGCTCAAGACAGCTTTGACTACACCCCCAATTTTGATATTACCGACAGGTTCAGGGTCTTATACTGTCTATTGTGATGCCTCAAGCTTGGCCTTGGAGCGGTATTGATGCAGGACGGTAGGGTGATTGCCTACGCATCAAGAAAGCTGAAGGTGCATGAGAAGAATTATCATGTCCATGATCTCGAGTTAACTTCTATTGTCCATGCCTTAAAGATCTGGCGTCATCATTTGTACGGTGTTCCTTGTGAGATCTACACTGATCGCAGTATCTGTTCAAGTAGAAGGATCTTAATTTGCACCAGAAGAGGTGGTTAGAGCTGCTGAAGGACTATGATATCACTATCTTGTATCACCCGAGCAAGGCCAATGTGGTGGCCGATGCTTTGAGTCGTCAGGCGGAGAGTTTGGGGAGTGTTGCTTATTTACCAGCAGCGAAGAGGCCCATGGTAATGGATGTTCAGGTCTTAGACAGTCAGTTTGTGAGATTGGATCTTTCGGAGCCCAGTCGTGTTCTAGCTTGTGTGATTTCTGGGTCTTCCTTATTTGATTGTATCAGGGAGCGTCAGTATGATGAACCTCATTTGCTCGTCCTCAAGGACAAGGTTCTGCACGGTGATGCCAGAGATGTGACTATTGGTGATTACGAGGTATTGAGGATGCAGGGTCGGTATGTGTACCCAATGTTGATGGGCTTCGGGAGTTGATTTTAGAGGAGGCCTATAGTTCGCGGTATTCCATCCATCTGGGTGCCGCGAAGATGTACTAGGATTTGAGACAATACTATTGGTGGAGGCGGATGAAGAAGGATATAGTTGGGTTCATAACTCGGTGCCTTAATTGTCAGCAGGTAAAGTATGATCACCAGAGATCGGGTAGGTTGCTTTAGCAGATAGAGATTCCGGAGTGGAAGTGGGAGCGGATCACTATGGACTTCGTAGTTGGACTCCCACGGACTTTGAGGAAGTTCGATGCCATTTGGGTGATTATGGATTGGCTGACCAAGTCCGTGCACTTCATTCCTATATCTACTACCTATTCTTCGGAGCGGTTGGCGGAGATTTATATCCTGAAGATTGTTCATCTGCATGGTATTCCAATTTCCATCATTTCAAACAGAGGTACTCAGTTCACATTGTTGATACCCAATTTTTCCCGATATATTTTAAATATGCATAAATGCCTTCAAAATAGCATATATATGTATATATAAGCATGCACAAGGTTTTTATAATTTTTCCCATAAAATTTAAGGGTTTAAATTGATTTATTTTCTCCTCTTTTATTCATAAAATCCCCAATAAATATTTTCCAAATTATTGTTATGATGATTTATTCATTTAATTTCTATACTTATGCCAAAATAATGCTAATATAATTTTTATGTATTTTTATAATCACATTTAGTATTTTTTTAAGCTAAATTGCATATAATTGCAATGTTAGCCCATTTTAAGGTATAATTATATTTATATGCACAAAATTGGTCCCTATATTTTTTTAAATGATAATTATGTATTTTAAATCATTTTTCCACATTAAATTATTTTCCAGGAATTACCTACTATTTATTATAAATTAAAATACGGGAAAATTGGCTATTTAAATAATAGCCAGATTTGGCTTTCAATTTTAGCCAAATTGGACCCAATCCTCAGCCCAATTTTCTATTAAATAACCCGACCCAGACCTTATAAACCCTTACCCAAACCCGAAACCCATCTACCCGTTTGAATCCTGACCGTTGATCTCCCAAATCAACGGTCCACACACACCCTTTCCTTTTTAAATCCTAAACGACCCCCTAACCCTACTCATTTCCACCCCCCTCCCCCTGCCTTCAAATTCTCTCATCTCTCTTCTCTCTCAACCTAACCCTAATCATTCTTCAACTACCTCCTCCTCCTCTGGTCATCTCCGGCGACTACCTTTCAACCCCAAGCCTCCAATGGTCACTCCACCGCCTTGCTCATCATCTCTAAGGCCTTCTAGGGTCCTGGGCCATGCCGATTTGGATCTAAGGTTTCTGTTTTTGTTATTCATGGCTTCTCCGGTGTGATTTTGGGCAAAATCACACCACATATGTTACGATCAGTGAAGTTTACAATAGGTTCTTTCGTTTCTATCTCGGTTTCCTTTGAAACCCTAACTCTCATGTGAATCTCTCAGATCTGTGCTAGTTTTATGCTTTAAGTCTGTTTCTTCCTATGTTTTGCATTATTCTCGAACTTCTTCTGAAAGATCCTCAACTTTAAACCGTTTTACTATCTTTAAAAATTAGGGTTTCTCGGAGTTCCTTCTACACTTGTTTTAACCGATTTTCTTTATGATTAAACCTCTTTCCTTGCTTGTTTTGACGGATCTTATGTTCCTACTGCTTTTTAACTCGCCTATGTTAAAAATCCCTAATTTTTTAAGACCTTCTTTGCTTTGGTTCTGTGTGTTAGCCATGGCTACTTGATTTTGTTATGTTTTTGTTGGTTACTATGCTTCGAATAGGTTTTCTACTGAGTCGTCAACCTACTCATGTCACTTCTGTATGATTGTGTTCATTTTGTTTGTTCATCTCTTGCTTCTTTCTGTCAATATGGCTAACCTTGCATGTTTGCTACGCATGTTCGTTCTTCTCTATTTATATGTTGAAGTACAGAATCATGACTCTCTCTTGATTGATTCTGATTTTCTTAATTTATGGGTTGATTACAAGATTTTCTTATAAAACCCTAAAATTCTACTCGTCTGGTTAAATTGACTGATTCCATTTCCTTATTTGTTGTGGTACTTCATTCTTACTGAATCATTTTCTTAATTGGTATGTTCTGTACTTAGACTCAATCATATGCTCTATACTTTTACTACCCCTTATATGGTAAAAATCAGTCTTTCTCAACTGATTTTCTTTCCTTGGTTATCCCTGTTGGTATCCGTTTAAGCTGTGATCCCTTGATTGTACTAAACCTTTACTTGTTACCTTATTTTTTGCATATTTCAAAACTATAAATACCCTAAGTCTTTCATTAACAGACATGAACACTTAGTTTTCAAAACTACCTCTCTTACTAAAAAAAATCTTGGCTCTCCCTTTCTCTTGTGCCATTTGCTACTATTAGCCGGCTGCAAGCCAAGGTAAATCATATGTGCTCTCTTGTTATTTCATTCTGCGTACTTCTCTCTTCACTTATATGTCCTAGTTTTAATTTAAAGCCTCAACAACAACATGCTTCTCTTATTGTTTCAGTTTCTCTTTTTTCTATTCTAATTCTACTTGTGGTTCTGTTGTGAAACTTGTAGTTAAGTTACATTATCAACATGTTATTATGTCTCCCCTTCCCTTTAGATTAATGTATTCCCTTAGGTGTGTTTCAAAGCATGCCTTGTCAATTGTCTTTTACTTACTATGTACTTACCATTTTATGAACCCCCAAATCCGTATCCCCCTCTATGTGTTTGTGTTCTTCCTGACTGGTTTGTGATTATGCCAGTGTCAACTATTTCTGAGCATGTCCAAACCAATCCTAAGACCCTTGTTGGGTTATGTGTTTGCAGTCAAATGTCTATGTGTCCCAAACCCCTTGACCCCTGTGTGACTATTAAATTCATTTGGATTCTGTCGACTAGCTGTGTGTGATCCTATCTTAAGGTGTTTAAGCTTTGTTTACTACTCCAACCTCTTTTTCAAAAATCTCTGTTGCTTTACTAATTGTTTTCAAAACAGACTTTCCAATACAGTTTTCAATAAACCCTTTTCAACTTGTCTCCTGCACTTTCACTTTACTCTTAGTCAATAAGTTCTGCCCCCTCTAGTATGTGTACTGCCTTGGGATCCTCTTGAGAGCTCTCTGAACTCTGGCATATTGAGACTGGCCTTTCCACACTACATTGGTTCAATTCTTGGTTGCTAAGTCTAGGTGTAAGCATTGCCCGGGGTCCTTAAGACCCTTAGGGAACTTTGATGCACCTAGACTCTGATTTGTCTATGGAATTGAGGCTTATGAGACCATTGGAGGCTTTGAGAAACTTGGGCCTAATTGTAGGCTCCCTATAGAATAGCTTCTTGATTTTCTATTTTACCTATGTAATTCATTCATTGGCTTATAATAATTTGTAAACTGATATTTGGGGTATCTAGGAAAAGGGTGGGTAGATGCATATTTTAAAGGGGTAATACGGGTAGAAATCCTGCTCTTAGGACCTTATTTTGAAGTCTGACTGCTTGTATAAGTAGAAAATATGCTCATAGGTTTGCTCTTTTGAATTTGATTGCTTTGCCTAATTGAAATCATGCCTATAGGATTTCACTCTTAATTTCGTTTGCATCAGGTAGAAATCATATTCATAAGGTTCTGCATTTGTCATGTTAGAAACCATGTTTATAGGGTCCAAACAATCACGTCTTAAATCAGTTCAAATATAGATGCCATGCCTATAGGATTCAACTCCGATTCAGTTCTAATAAGTCTTTTTGTTCGTTGCTGCAAATCGACTAAAATACGTAATACGCCTAGATAACATGCCTATAGGTATATCTACTCGCAATTTTGTCTGATAATCTAATTAGACTAATAAATCAACTTCATTAGGCCTAGTTCATTTTTAAAACTGGTCTTATTAAGTGTCAAATATTTCCTGAAATAAGTTCTTTCAAAATTACCTCAATTTCATTAGATATCATGCCTATATGTATTAAAGGAGTCTATTTCAAAAATCTATTTGTTTTGCATCAATACAGGTGTAAGCACGTGATTTTTGCCCAATATGAGAATTACTCCCAAAAAATCCAAAAATAAAATGATTTTTCTTTGGTGTGCAATTTTGTGATATTTTGTGATATTTTGAATAATTATTTGTATTTGTCTGTGCGTGTTTATTTGCTAAATTAATAAAAAATACAAAAATATGTCGCATTTTGCATGTAGGATTTAATTCTAAAATTGTTAGTAATTAAATTTGTTTTACAAAAATTAAAAATTACAAAAATAGGCATCGTTTGCATTTTTAGCATTTAATGTCCAAATATACAATTTTATGCTTAATTATTAATTAATTGTGCGTTAATTGTTATTGGGAGTTAATTTGCGCTTTTATAACTTAATTTAATTCTTAATAATAGTTTAAGTATTTTTATAAATTAGTTTTAGAAGAAATAAAAGAAGAAAAGAGAGCGAAAATATAAAGAAAGTCGGAATTGGGCCTTTTCTTCGATTTCAAGCCACAGGCCCAAAAAATGGCCCAATCTTCCCTACGACCCAGTCCATTTCGAACTGGGTCGACCCTGTCCATAACCCAACATCCTTATTATCTTACAAACAATAAAACAAAAAAAAAAAAAAAAAACCCTAAAAATCTAAACCATCCGCCCCCCCCCCCCTTCCTATCTTCTTCTTCTTCCTCCAAAGCTCCAACCAAGCATCCATGGCTGCCCTTTACCTTCTTCTTCGACACACCCTCATCGTCCAAACAGCTGCTGCCCAAGCACTTCATCTTCTTCGTCCACCATTGTTGCTCTAGTTCGTCGTCGTTTGGTCGAGCTTCATCTTCTCCGGCAAAACAGTCCGTCGTCGCCACCAGTTGCTTCTGCTTGTGCGTCGACCAGCCCGTTGTTTGTTCCGAGCCTCGTCGCTGCTGCTTCATCTTCTCCGAACAAACAACCAAACGCTGCTTCTGTTTCGCGTAAATTATTACTACTATTTCGACGTTACTCAATAAAGTCGAGTTCAAGCTTTTGTTCGAGCTTTGGTTGATATTTGTCAAAACAGTCCATACATGGTTCGAGTTCGTCGTTGTTCATCTCCGGTTAGTTGTTCTAAATTTTATTTTTGTTCATATTTTTGTTTGATATTTTCCGGATCCAAAATCGTTAAATGATTTAATCCTTGTTTTGTTCGTTGTTCATCATTGAAATAATTTTCTAGTGTGTTCATGTTGTTTGTTAAATTAATTTTCAGATTTCAAAATAGAAGTTTAATTAGTTGTTTTCATATTCATGTCATGTTTGTATTATTGTTTAAGTGAATATTTGTTAGTTTGATGTTTGTTAGATACAAATTGAAATTTAATTAAATATTTCTTCAATTTGTTTCATGTGTTTATGTATTGTTAGAAATTGTTAATATTGTTAAGTTCAAGTTTAAGTTCATAATTGTTTCTTCGTCGATCTTGTTATTTGTTTAAAGAATTTAGTTGTGTTAGAGAAATATGTTGGTTTAATCGTTTAAATCCATCATGTTTGTTGTTTAAAATAGATTTAATTCATGTTCATACTTTGTTTGATTGTTCTTGAATCCGAAATTTGTATAGCTTGATTTCTTGTTTACCATTTGTGATTATTTCTTGAATTTGTCTCATAAAATTTAATATAGGAATTGTTGGTTGTAATATTGTTAGAATTGATTTTAAGTTCAATATGATTGAAGTTAGAAATCTAAATATACTTGTTTGTTGTAGTTGTTGAATCCGAAAATAGGATTGTTTGTTGCTAAAATATTGTTCAATCAAATTTTAGTTTGTTCTTTGTTGTTCAATTTGTGTTCATGTGATTTGTTGTTGAAATGTTGTTAAAATCGTGTTCATGTGATATTGTTGTTATGATGTTCATCCGTGTTCATATTGTTGTTTGAACATTGTTAGAAATTGATCATATTGTCTATATTTTGGTTAAGTTTGATTAATTGATGTGTTATAGCTGATGGGTAGTTTGGTAATTTATAGTACTTTCGGGGGTAAAATAGTAATTTGTAATAGGGTCAGAGGGGTAGTTTAGGAATTGTACATTTTGTAATTGTTTATATGAAGCATGGGGGACAAAATAAAATGGGGTGGGTTGTGATATGGTTATTTAATATAAAGGGGGGACAAGATTTAATTTAAAGGGGGAATCTTGCATTATTTTATGTTAGGCATGGGGGACAAAATGAAATGGGGTGGTGTGATATGTTTATTTAATGTAATGGGGATGAGTGGGAAGATAATGGGTTGGGTAGAGAAAAAGTATGGATTTTAATTAATTGAAAGGTTTATGGGATGGGTTATAAGAAGAAGTCTTGAAATCAGAATAGGGGAATACAGACAGACAGACGGAAAAAAAAATACAGATAGAGAGGAAAAAATTTGACAGAAAGAGAATAAGAGAGAGAAAAAAAAGGTTGAACATTTAAGAGAGAGAAAATTCTGAAAAAAAAAATATTTAAACTTTGTTTAGTTTAAAAAAAAAATATTCTGCTTTCTTTCATTGTTTGAAATTAGCATTAATAATTGTCGTGTCATCAAAGCTTGAAGCTTTTATTTTTGGGATTAATACTCCACCGGTTTGCAAACTCTGTTCCTGGGTTGTTACTGTTGCTGGATTGTTGCTGTTGTGCTGTATTATTATTACTGCTGCTGATTCTCATCTTTCATTTTCTTTTGCTTCCAAATCAGGTACACAACTGACACGCTGGTTATTGTAATCTGAAATATGAAGTATGAATACGAAAATGAAGAGTTGAAATTCTGAATTATATTTAATTATATTCTGAATTTTATTTGTATGTATAAATTATTTAGCTTGCAAAAAATCAGAATCATGTAGATATTTAATACATATAGTGAAACATCGGATGATAGCTTAACGGACGAACTACCTATATATTGCCTAAAAATAAATAAATGGTGTAGTAACTTCGTCTAGTTAATTCGCTATTGTTGGATGATTATCATGTCTCAAAAAACACGTTAGTTTATCAAAATAGACCATTTTGGAACTGGGAAGAATGTTGTTTAATTAAATATTATTGGTCAATTTCAGCCTGTAAATAAATTAAGACATTTTTTTTATTTATTTTGTAGAGACAAATTTAATAGAGAATAATGTAGGCATTTTAGGATTGTCTTTTAAAAAATAAATGAGACGAGCCTCGCCGAATAAAAAATACAAAATTCTGGGGCCCTCAATAAATATTTAATTGAGTATTTAGAATTCGGGATGGACTGTTTAGTGAATTCCACAGTCTTACCCATAAATAATAATACGCTAATCGCTTTAGGCACGATTTAATAATAATACATTCTTAAACACGGGTGCGCATTTATGCGACCCAAATCCAAATCCTAAAACATTGAATAAAAATACGTTCCGGATCGCGGGTGCATTTTATGTGACGCAATCCAAAGACATGTTTTTAAACGATGTTCATATTCTTGTAAAAATAATAATAACAATTATGAAAGCGGTAAAAAGATAAAATTTGCACATAAGTTCATATTTGTATAAAATCAGATAATCAAGCCGAATATAACAGTTGAGCGACCGTGCTAGAACCACGGAACTCGGGAATGCCTAACACCTTCTCCCGGGTTAACAGAATTCCTTATCCGGATTTCTGGTGCGCAGACTGTTAAACAGAGTCATTCTTTTCCTCGATTCGGGATTAAAATTGGTGACTTGGGACACCCTAAATCTCCCAAGTGGCGACTCTGAAATAAATAAATAAATCCTGTTTCGATTGTCCTTTAATTAGAAAAAACTCCCTTGTACCCCCTCGGGTATGTAAAAATGAGGTGTGACAACAGGCACCAGTATTTTTAGCATATAGGCAAGCCTTAGGGCGTTTTCAAAACTGTATTTCTCTGAAATTGTCTCTGTTGCTTAACATTTCTAACAGGCTTTTAAAAGAATCCCTAGGCAACTACCAGGGTATAACTTCAGAGTATAAAAGGTTTTGTCTGTTTCTGCATATTCACTTAGATATCCTACTTTAGGACATTGATTAATGAAGACTTTAACTGTGCTTGAGTCGTGTTGCTTGTATGTTTGTGTGAGGAGGAAACTTTGAGTTTCTTAATTGCTCCCATTATGTGTGAAAGTCCTAAATGTTTTAATTGTCACCTTAGAGTTTTCACCTTTCTAAACCTTAAGGGTACGTCTAGAATTACCTATAGGTAGAGGTCCTAACTCCCTCCGGGGCCATTAAGGAGGGACGGGTAGCAGCATGCAATAGGAATCAGTTACCAAACACTCGCTTTGCATGACCAATAAGAGAATGGGAAGGGTAGACATGGGATATGATGACTACGCGTTAATGTCACGTGTAGCCCCTCATTGAGGAGTATTTACCGAACATTGCGTGGGGTGATCCTATAGGATAAACAACCTAGGACCCCTCTTTACCAAATTCTCTCTCTTTATTTAAACTTGTTCAAACCATTATCTTGTCACTTGAGTTATCGAACGTACTTTACTTGCAACTTATTTGATTCAACTATTTATATGGACTAATTCGTGAGTATAAGTTCGGTCAGGACCCACAGTTGTGGACAAAAAGGGATGCCTAACACCTTCCCCTCGAGGTTACTTTGAGCTCTTACCCTAATCTCTGGTAATGCAACCAACCCAAGAGTTAATCACTCTAGGTGCCCTAACGCACCATAAACCTTTAGGTGACGACTTTTCAAATACCCAATTCCCAAAAGGAAATAAGTCATTACACCCCGTGAATGTCGAAACCTGGACTCCGCAAGGGAAAAAGGGGGCGCGTCAGCATGGCGACTCTATTGGGGATATTCTTAGGCTTTTACCATAACAAACTTATCTTCTTATGAATTAGTCCAAGCATGCTTTATCTCGTACCCTTCTCCCTTATTTGAATTTAACTGCCTGTTTCTTTAAGAATTTATGATTCTTTATCACTGAAACTGACTTGTCTCCTTGTTTTCCTTTTTCTGTAACTGTCTTTTCAATTATTTAAGTGTTGTATTTATTTTTCCTAAATGAAAATACTTGCCTACATGTTATTAACTGCTACATAAATCATGCTCCACATCATATTCCACTCGTGCATCTCAAATCCTATAGCAACGTTTTAATGAGTGGTTGCGATCTTCCTATGTACTACCCTTAAATTTGAAAAAGGCTTATTTGCGGTAAAACCTATCGATCAGCGATGCAGTCAACAATTTCGTGCCTTCCCCCTCGAGTTGTCCGCTTGAAGGTACCAGTCTAAAACCCCATAGAAATCTTACTATGGTTAAAATTGTGCATACATCATGGTCAAACCTAGTCGGATCAGTTATGTTGTCCATATAATGATCCTTCAAGATAAGCCTTATCCAAAGTCCATCGGGTTTTCCATAATCCCAATGGACGCAACCACATGTTGTGCATTAATTTGGAGAACTAAATGTCGATATGTTGATCATAAATGTATAAATAGTCGAGTCCGGTGAGGATAAGGTCTAACCCTTTCGTTTTGCAGAAAATGAGGAACGAGATCCCCAATTTCGGTATGGTTAGCACGCCCCCACTCTTTCTAGATTGGTGGAGGAGTCTTCCATCAAATGACCAAATCAATGAATGAAAAAAAAGGGCCGCCAAATCTAATGAAAAGCTGGAATATTTGGAATACAACCTGTTGGAATTGGAAGGAAAAGTGAGGAAGAGAGTCACCGACTGCCAGAACGCTGAGGGAAATGAAGGAGGACATTTGGCAAAGGCATTCTTACTGGTGAACCTACGCGAACTGGAGGATTTTATCAACGAGAGCATTCAACCTGAAGGAAGTCCTCCCGAGGCCAAATAGATTAGATTTCCTTGCTTTTCCTAAAAAATGTAATAAGGCCAAGTGCCAGTAGTGACTTATTTTATTATTATATTAGTGTCGTTTTGGGATTCGACTATTTTTATATTATGAAATGAAGCATTTATTGGAATTTGAAGTTCTCCAAAGTTATTTGTCGCTAGGCCTACCTCGGGCACAAAGAGGCTCCCAAATTAGTATACGAATTTATATTTCGCAATATGTGTTTAATTACTGCAAATGTTTCAGAATCCCCACTAACTTGTTACCTTTTTCTTTGTTTATTTATTATTATTATTATTCCCATCCCCATAGGTTGGTTCATCCATACTGGCCTCATCAACATATCATACCAGATCTAGAGGCCCTCCACCTCCTCCTCCTCCAAGCAACACAAAAAGCAGAGGGAAATAAAAGATGGACGACTTAAGTGGAATCCAAAAGGAAAACATTGAGAACGCAGAGACTTCCGATGGCCGTAGTACTCCAGCCCCAAATGACCTAGTTTTGAGACTTGAACAAAAGAAATTAGAACTGCAAGGAGAACTTGAGCAGGTCCACAATTTGGCAAACTTGTCACTCACCCTCAATGTCCCTGATATCCACAAACAAAACGCAAAGAACCCAACACCTCCTAAAAACACACAGTCGCAAAATCCCACCATACCAAACCAATACGCAACTCTACCACAAAATATCAATCCATTACCGATACTAACTCCACCACAACAGTATCAACCAATCCCGTACCTACCAACCACCACTTACCATACTCCCCAAAATACACCACCACTCATTCCTAATCCACAAAACTCCACCAATGACCATCACTATACCCAAGTCCTTGGCACCCATCAGAGCAGCCCCATATACGTGGAAACTGTACCACATTCTACCCAGCCAATCTCCTGTGCACCGGAACCCTTCGAAAAGGACTTGCTTGTTAAGAACATGGCCGAAGAACTCAAGAAGTTAACAAGTCGAGTTCAAGGTATTGAAGGTGATAGAGGAATAGAAGGTTTGAACTATGAAGATCTGTGCATAATGCCCGATGTGGAATTGCCATAAGGGTAAAAACCTCCCAAGTTCGAAATGTTCGATGGTACATGTGATCCCAGGGTTCATCTAAGGACCTACTGTGACAAGCTTGTCAGGTTTGGAAAAGATGAAAACATTCGAATGAAGCTCTTTATGAGGAGCCTTACTAGGGATGCATTGTCTTGGTATATCAGCCAGAATCCCAAGAAATGGTCCAATTGGGCAAGCATGGCATCAGATTTCATGGACTGGTTCAGGTTTAACACAGAAAATACACCTGATGTCTTCTACATTCAGAATCTCAAGAAGAAACCTACAGAGACTTTCCGTGAATATGCTACTCGTTGGAGGTCGGAAGACGCCAAAGTCAGGCCCGCTTTGGACGAAGAATAGATGAATAAATTTTTCGTCAGAGCACAAGATCCACAATATTATGAGAGACTGATGGTCATCGAAAAATCACAAATTCTCTGATATCATCAAGCTCGGGGAAAGGATCAAGGAAGGAATCAAGAGCGGGATGGTAACAAATTTTGAGGCACTGCAAGCCACGAATAAGGCAATCCAATCAGGTGGAATATCGAAGAAAAGAGATGTTGGGGCAGTAATGGTGGCCCAGGGCCCAAAAACGCCACTCACATATCAAACCCCTCTACCCACATACCAGACACCTCCACCCACATGCCAGACACCTCCACCCATATAGCAGATACCTCCACCTACATACCAAACACCTCCACCCACATATCAAGCATCGCCTCCTGTATATCAACCTTCATCTCCCAGATATTCCCAACCAGTCAATGTCCATCATACCTATAATTCCCAACCATCCCACTTCCAATCACCACTAACTCGCCAAAATTATCCAAGACCAAGACCCAACTTCGACCGCAAGCCACCCAGACAATACACCGCCATTGTTGAGCCCATCGACCAATTGTATGAAATGTTAAAGGTTGCATGTTACGTCACTCCTATTCTCACTGTGGCGCTAGAAAGTCCATCCCAACGGGTCAATCCAACAAAACATATGCATACCACTCCGGTATGAAAGGGCACACCACTGCTGAGTGCCGAACATTGAAGGATAAGATCGAGACATTCATTGTCAACAAGGTCATACAAGCGAAGGAAGCCGCACCTAATGTCAGCAACAATCCCCTCCCTAATCATAGAGGTGACGGTGTACATGTTATAGAAACAAATGAGGATTGGGACCCTGAGGGGTCAATCTGGCGTATCCGAGAAGGCGATGACTTTGCAGTAACACTTACTCCTATCGTGGTTCAGACTCAAGCATCTATTGATGTTGAGGTAACTGCATCAGTTCCATTCGAGGTGAAAGTAGCTCTACCCGCAGCCACCTCCACTCCTTTTGAAGTAGAAGTGGTCACACCTTTTACTGTGACAGTGTCAACCACACCCCCATTCAACTCAAAAGTGATACCCTAGGATTATGTTGCCGAGGCTCGGCGAAAAGGGAAGACTAAGATAGAGGAATCTAACGCCGCGCAAGGGATGAGTAGAACTGGTAGAGTCTACACACCTGAACACCTGGGAGGTTCGAGTAAGGATGCCACTGCTAGGCAACCTGTCATTGAGACCGGGCCAGATGATCTATGGCAAAAAGTATAGGCGAAAGAGTATTTTGTTGTTGATCACCTGAACAAAGTCCCTGCTCAGATATCTATCCTGTCATTATTACAGAATTCAGAGGCACACAAGAATGTCTTGATGAAAGTACTGAGCGAGGCTTATGTACCCAATAATATCACCGGTGGAGAAATGGCCAACATGGTCGGTCAGGTGCTGGAGAGCCATAAGATTATCTTCCACGAAGGTCTGAATCATAATCGAGCATTGCACATTATGGTACAATTTGAAGACAAGTTCATTGTCAGGGTCCTGGTTGATGGAGGTTCGAGTCTAAACATTTGTCAATTGTACACCTTGAAAAGGTTGGATAAAGGTTTCCATGAAATACGGACCGGAAGTATGAATGTGAAAGCTTTCGATGGGTCCCAGAGTGCCACAATCGGGGAAATCAACCTTTGCTTGCAAATGGGGCCAACTTGGTTCGATGTTGAATTCCAAGTGCTTGACATACCAGCCTCATACAACCTTTTGTTGGGCCGCCCGTGGATCCATGCTGCTGGAGTCGTGCCCTTCACACTACATCAAGTTGTAAAATTCAAATAGAACCGTCAGGAGGTAATCATTCATGCAGATAGGAGTAACCCTATCTACACTAGTCAAACCATCCCGGCCATTGGACATAGAAGAAGGCTAGAAGGGGAGACCACATTGAATGGGTCAATGCCGTCGAGAAGGACAAGTGGTGGAGTAACAAAATAGAAAGCATACTAGCATAGTCTGGATACGAACCCGGTAAAGGGTTGGGAAAGAACCTCCAAGGTATCACCAAGCCGATACGGCTGAAAAATCACGGTACCGCCTTTGGGCTCGGGTACCAGTATACATGGCAAGAGTATAGGTAGTGGTTGCCTCCATGGAGTGGACCGTATTACCCTCTTGAGCAATCGGTAACCTGTTTGGAACAAGCTTTCCATCAGGCGTACACAATATGGGGAACTGCTGAAGAAGAAGCACTAGCTGGGTTGAAGGATTTGTTCTTGGAAGATGAGGATATAGAATGCAGTGCCATAATTGAGGAGGAGGAGGAAGAAGGCCTCTCCATTCTGACTGTGGCAAAGGGAGCTGCTCTCAAAAACCGGACCGCCACACCATCCCGAGCCCGCCGAGTCCTTGGGTAGCTTGGCAGAATTTATAGCTGTTCTAGGCATTTAAATTTTTTAGCAATTTTGTTTTAAGATTTTCTTTGTTTCAAATAAATGCACGATCCACCGAGCCAAGCATTGTTCGAATAATTTTCTCAGTTTTAATCAAACATATTTATCCTTCATCATTATTCGTTACTATTTTTATACTTTCCCTTTATAGTGTTATTATTACTTTCCCTGATGAACCGGTGACTATGAAATGTAATGAGGCAATGCAACATGAGAATAGTGACTCAGAGGAAGAAGATGAGATACCCGGGGAAATTGTCAAAGAAGTTAAGAATTTTGAGAACAAGACTAAATCCAACTTGGATGAAATAGAAACACTAAATTTGGGAGACGTCGAGACTGTCAAAGAGACCCGCATCAGCATTCATTTGTCACCAATAGAGAAGGAAGAGTACATCCGTTTTCTAAAAGAATATGAGGATATCTTTGCATGGTCGTATGACGATATGACCGGTTTGAGCACATCTATAGCAGCTCACAAGTTGCCTACCAATCCTATGTTTCCGCCAGTCAAGCAGAAACTCAGAAAATTCAAACCAGACATGAGTTTGAAAATCAAGGAGGAGTTACCAAGCAGATCAAAGCCAAAGTTCTCAGGGTGGTTGAGTACCCAACTTGGTTAGCTAATATTGTGCCAGTTCCAAAGAAGGACGGGAAGGTTAGGGTATGTGTTGATTATCAGGATTTAAATAGAGCAAGTCCTAAAGACGACTTCCCACTGCCAAATATACACATCCTGATCGATAATTGCGCCAAGCATGAACTCCAATCCTTTGTAGATTGCTTCGCAGGTTATCACCAGATCTGGATAGATGAAGTAGATGCCGAAAAGACAACTTTTATTACGCCTTGGGGTGTATACTATTACAAGATGATGACATTCGGTCTGAAGAAGGCTTGTTGAGGCCACTTACATGAGAGCCATGACAACCATTTTTCATGATATGATACACAAAGAAATAGAGGTGTATGTGGATGACGTTATTATCAAATCCAAGAGGGTCGTAGATCATATAGCAGACTTGAGGAAATTCTTCGATAGGCACAGGAGGTACAATTTGAAGTTGAACCCCGCAAAGTGTGCATTCAGGGTCCCCGTAGGAAAGTTATTGGGATTCATCATCAGTCGTTGAGGGATCGATCTAGATCCGACTAAAGTCAAAGCTATTCAGGAGTTACCACCACCTAAAAGCAAAAAGGATGTGATGAGCTTCCTGGGACGACTCAACTACATCAGCCGAATCATAGCACAATCGACAGCAATATGTGAACTCATCTTCAAGATGCTGGGGAAGGATGCCGAGACAAGTTGGACCGAGGATTTTCAAAAAGCTTTTGACAAGATCAAGGAATACCTGTCCACACCGCCAGTTCTGGTTTCGCCTGAGTCAGGACAACCTTTGCTACTTTATCTATCTGTGTTAGATGGAGCCTTTGGATGTGTTTTAGGACAACATGATGAGATAGGAAGAAAGGAACAAGCCATATATTACCTGAGTAAGAAATTCACACCTTATAAAGTACGGTATTCTCTGCTTGAACGCACTTGCTGTGCTTTGACCTGGACAGCCCAGAAGTTGAGGCATTATTTCTATGCCTACACTACATACCTCATATCCAGGATGGATCCTCTGAAGTACATATTTCAGAAGCCCATGCTTATGGGGAAGTTGGCTAAATGGCAGACACTACTGAGTGAATTTGACATCGTATATGTAACTCAAAAGGCAGTCAAAGGACAAGCATTGGCAGATCACCTCGCCGAAAATTTGATGGGAGAAGAATATGAACCCTTGAAAACGCATTTTCTTGATGAAGAAGTATCATTCATGGGAGAATACATTACGGAAGCATATGACGGTTGGAGGATGTTCTTTGACGGAGCTGCAAATTTCAAAGAAGTAAGCATTGGAGCAGTTTTGGTATCAGAAACAGGTCAGCATTATCCCGTATCTGCCAAACTAGATTTCCTTGCACCAACAACATGGCAGAGTACAAAGCTTGTACTAGAGCTCAATATGGTAGTCGACATGAACATTCAGGAGTTGTTGGTGATTGGCAATTCAGATTTGCTTGTGTACCATGTGCAAGGAGAATGGGCTACCAAGAATTCTAAGATATTTCCATATCTGCACCATGTGCAGGAGTTGAAAAGGAGGTTCACGAAGATAGAATTCTAACATGTGCCTAGAATTCAAAATGAGTTCGCCGACGCATTAGCCACTCTGTCAACCATGATACAGCATCCAGATAAGAACTATATTGATCCCATTCCTGTGAGGATACATAATCAGCCGGCATATTGTGCTCATGTCTAGGAAGAAGCAGATGGAAAGCCTTAGTTCTATGACATCAAGGAGTACTTATCAAAAGGAGAATACCCATAGCATGCAAATCGCATTCAGAAACGCACACTCCGGAGATTGTCAAATCACTTCTTCCACAGCGGAGGAAACTTATACAGAAGAACTCCGGATTTGGGTTTACTAAGGTGTGTCAAGACAAAGGGAGCTTCTATGCTACTTGAGGATGTGCATGCTAGGACATGTGGCCCGCACATGAATGGTTTCGTTCTGGCCAAGAAGATACTTAGGGCAGGTTACTTTTGGATGACCATGGAGGCGGATTGTATTCGGTATGTCCGCAAATGCTTTCAATGTCAAGTACATGCCGACATGATAAAAGTGTCACCAAACGAGCTCAATGCAACAAGCTCACCTTGGCCATTCGCCACCTGGGGAATGGATATTATTGGTCCGATTGAGCCCAAGACTTCAAACAGACATCGGTTTATTATGGTAGCCATTGATTACTTCACAAAATGGGTAGAAGCTGCATCTTACAAGGCTGTGACCAACAAAGTCATCGCAGATTTTGTCAAGGGTCGCATTGTCTGCCGATTCAGAGTCCCTGAGTCCATTATTACTGACAATGCCGCCAACCTCAACAGTGATCTGATGAAAGCTATATGTGAAACCCTCAAAATCAAGCACAAGAATTCCACTGCCCGCAGACCTCAGATGAATGAAGCCGTAGAAGCCGCTAACAAAAACATAAAGAAGATACTAAGGAAAATGGTAGAGAATCACAAGCAGTGGCACGAAAAGCTACCCTTTGCTCTGTTGGGGTATTGTACCATAGTTCGCATATCAATCGGGGCAACCCATAAATGTTGGTTTATGGTACTGAGGCTGTCATCC
The DNA here is from genome assembly GCF_000393655.2 of Nicotiana sylvestris. NCBI lineage: Eukaryota > Viridiplantae > Streptophyta > Magnoliopsida > Solanales > Solanaceae > Nicotiana > Nicotiana sylvestris. The sequence goes on from NC_091068.1 coordinate 110,695,527, forward strand.
CAGCCGAGGTAGAGATTCTTCTTTAAGAGCCATACAGGAAGCTGAACTCAGCGATGTGGAATCGATAAGAAGTCGCTAAGAACAGTTGGCCCTTATCAATGTAAAAATAATACGCAGTATGCCACGGCCAACTGTATCAGAATAGAATGTCCAGAGCTTTCAACAAAAGGGTAAAACCAAGACAGTTCACACCAGGGCAGCTGGTATTGAAGAAGATTTTCCCATACCAAGATGAAGCCAAAGGTAAATTCTCTCCCAACTGGCAAGGTCCGTATATGGTTCACAGGATACTAACAGGAGGAGCACTCATACTTGCAGAGATGGATAGAGAGATCTAGCCAAAACCAATCATTTTAGATGCAGCCAAGAGATACTATGCCTAGATTATTTCACATTTTTCTTTTCTGATATAATAGAACTATGCTTGACGTGATTCCCATTTAAGAAGGGATATATAGGCAGCCTTATGGGTTCGGTCACATCATAATAAAATTTTTATTTTCCCCCTTGAATCAGAAACAAGGGCAGAATTTTGAGGAGGGTCCTCAAAATTCCGAAGCAAGTCCAGCCAGCGCTGACGCACGTCAGGAAATCAGTAATCAGTCAGGAACTGGAGCAGAATTTTGAGAAGGATTCTCAAAATTTCGAAGAAGATTCAGCAAGGTTAGCCATTCGCAAACGGTTAGAAATCATCTACCAAACTGGGGCAGAATTTTGAGGAGGACCCTCAAAATTCCAACATAAGAGAGTTGCAATGCCTTTGAAATGTGTCACAGTCGCTAGTTCATCAAAAGTTACTTGATATATCCATACACTTTCAAAACAATCCTATTTTATCAATGAATGCATATTTTTTGAAAATTCTATTTTTTTCATAACAGTCAGGTGCTACCTAGGGGAACTCGAAAGGGGCTTCCAGGGCGGAGCAAAGTAAGGCCAGCAGACGAAGCAAGAACCAACCTCCCCTCATGAAACTTATGATTTTTCTTTGAACACGGGCACATTTGACGATAGCATTCATACACAAAGCAAACTCACCATCCATCCGGCCGTTAGATGTTGAACATAACCTAGCTAAGATATACTCTACCTTTATCTGCTATTCTCTCTTTGCATGAGTCTAATCCTTGACTCTACATTTGTATGAGTCTAATCTCTAACTCCATATTTGCATGAGTCTAATCTCTGACTCCCCATTTTCATGAATCTAATCCCAGACTCCATATCTGCATCAGGCTAAGCATTGCCTTCCATTTGCACGGGACTAAGCCTTGTCCCGAATCTTGCATGAGGTTAAGCTCTACCTCCATATTTGCATAAGGCTAAGCAATGCCTTCTCTTTGCATGAGACTAAGCTTTGTCTCCAATCTTGCATGGGTCTAATCCTTGACTCCATATTTGTATGAGGCTAATCCTTGCCTCCATGCCTGCATGAGTCTAAGCCCTAACTCCATATTTGCATGAGTCTAGTCCCGGACTCTATATTTGCATAAGGCTAAGCATCGCCTTCTCTCTACATGAGTCTAATCTCTGACTCCACATTTACATGAGGCTGATCCTTGCCTCCACACCTGCATGAGTCTAAGCCCTGAATCTATATTTGCATGAGGCTAATCCTTGCCTCACCGTTTGCATAAGGCTAATCCCTGCCTCCCCACTTGCACAGGACTAAGCATTGTCCCTCTTTGCACCAATATTGCTCTGTTTTCTACTACTATCTACCTGCTTTTTAATGGGGCTAAGCTCTGTCCTCTACTTCGCAAGACTAAACCTTGTATTGTTATATCATGTTATTGGATCTCATGGGCTGAAACATTGCCAATCTGTCCAAAGGCGTCATAGTCTAAAGGCACCATCCTCATAGCCGGAAGATACCATGCCATGGACTGAGGATCTCTCAGATTTGCATATCATTATTCAAAGGTGTCATGGTTCGGAGGCACTATTTTCATGGCCCGAGAACATCATTTCATGGCCTGCGAATCCCTTATCATACGCTTCATGGCCCAGGATGTCATGGTCTAAGGACATCATCCTCATCGTCCGAAGACAACCTTTATTGTCCGAAGGAAATTTGCATCATGTTTAAATTTTCGCAAATACGTTTGTAGCATCTTTTATTTGGAGGTAACTAGTAAGAAACCGCTATCCTAGAAGGAGCAATCTCGTTCTGGTTCGCTCCAACCATCCTAAGCCCTAACCGCCCATTGTAGTTGCTTCCACATCTCATGTCCATTCTTACAATAATTTCATCAGCATACTCCGCAGGTGAATCCAGAATTACACATGGCCCGATTCCTGTAAAACCAGGGATATGTAGGCAACTTGAAAACCGGAGCTCGGCCTCTGTCTTTTAAAACATCCCATCCGGTCAAAAATTGGTCATCATTTCTTTACCCGAAAACTCTTTCATCTTTCTCGGGTAAAGAGGGGCAGCTGTTGATACTCAATTTTTTTTTATATTTTAAATATGCATAAATACCTTTGAAATAGCATATATATATATATGCATGCACGAGGTTTTAATAATTTTCCCATAATTTTTAAGGGTTTAAATTAATTTATTTTCTCCCCTTTTTATTCATAAAATCCCCAATAAATATTTTTCAAATTATTTTTATGATGATTTATTCATTTAATTTCTATACTTATGCCAAAATATAGTTAATATAATTTTTATGTATTTTTATAATCACATTTAGTATTTTTTAAGCTAAATTGCATATAATTGCAATGTTAGCCCATTTTTGATATAATTATATTTTATATGCGCAAAATTTATCCCTATATTTTTTAAATGATAATTATGTATTTTAAATCATTTTGGAACATTAAAATATTTTCCAAGAATTACCTACTATTTATTATAAATTAAAATATATAAAAATTGGCTATTTAAATAATAGTCTTGCTCATCATCACTAAGGCCTTCAAGGGTCCTGGGCCATGCCGATTTGGATCTAGGGTTTCTATTTATGTTATTCATTGCTTCTCCGGTGTGATTTTGGGCAAAATCACACCTCATATGTTACGATCGGTGAAGTTTACAACAGGTTCATTCGTTTCTATCTCGGTTTCCTTTGAAACCCTAACTCTCATCTGAATCTCTCATATATGTGCTATGTTTATGCTTTAAGTCTGTTTCTTCCTATGTTTTGCACTATTCTCGAACTTCTTCTGAAAGATCCTCAACTTTAAACCGTTTTACTTTCTTTAAAAATTAGGGTTTCTCAGAGTTCCTTCTACACTTGTTTTAACCGATTTTCTTTATGATTAAACCTCTTTCCTTGCTTGTTTTGACTGATCTTATGTTCCTACTGCTTTTTCACTCGCCTATATTAAGAAGCCCTAATTTTTTAAGACCTTCTTTGCTTTGGTTCTGTGTATTAGCCATGATTACTTGATTTTGTTAAGTTTCTGTTGACTATGCTTCGAATTTCTACAGAGTCTTCAGCATACTCATGTCACTTCTGTATGATTGTGTTCATTTTGTTTGATCATCTCTTGCTTCTTTCTGTCGATATGGTTGACCTTTTATTTTCTACGTTTGTTCGTTCTTCTCTATTTATATGTTGAAGTACAGAATCATGACTCCCACATGATTGATTCTGATTTCCTTAATTTATGGGTTGATTGCAAGATTTTCTTATAAAACCCTAAAATTCTACTCGTCTGGTTAAATTGATTGATTCCATTTCCTTATTTGTTGTGGTACTTCATTCTTACTTAATCCTTTCCTTAATTGGTATGTTCTGTATTTAGACTCAATCATATGCTCTATAGTTTTACTACCCTTTATATGGTAAAAATTAGTCTTTCTCAACTGATTTTCTTTTCTTGGTTATCCATGTTGGTATCCGTTTAAGCTGTGATCCCTTGATTAAAGGGGAGTACTTGTATTAATTGGATTCTAATTGTGATTACTTCCATAATTGTGATAAACCTTTACTTGTTACCTTATTTTCTGCCTATTTTCAAAACTATAAATTCCCTAAGTCTTTCATTAACAGACATGGACACTTGGTTTTCAAAACTACCTCTCTTACTAAAAAATCTTGGCTCTCCCTCTCTTGTGATATTTACTACTATTAGCCAGCTGCAAGCCAAGTCTAATCATATGTGCTCTCTTGTTCTTTCATTCTGCTTACTTCTCTCTTTACTGATATGTCCTAGTTTTAATTTAAAGCCTCAACAACAACATGTTTCTCGTATTGTTTCAGTTTCTGTTATTTCTAGTCTGCTTCTACTTGTGGTTCTGTTGTGAAACTTGTATTTAAGTTACATTATCAGCATGTTATTATGTCTCCCCTTCCCTTTAGATTATGTATTCCTTTAGGTGTGTTTCAAAGCATGCCTTGTCAATTGTCTTTTACTTACTGTGTACTTACCATTTTATGAACCCCCAAATCCCTATCCCCCTCTATGTGTTTGTGTTCATCCTGACTGGTTTGTGATTATGCTAGTATCAACTATTTCTGAGCATGTCCAAACGAGTCCTAAGACCCTTGCTAGGTTATGTGTTTGCAGTCAAATGTCTATGTGTCCCTAACCCCTGTGTGACTACTGAATTCATTTGGATTCTGTCGGCTAGCTGTGTGTGATCCTATCTTCAGGTGTTTAAGCTTTGTTTACTACTCCAACCTCTTTTTCAAAAATCTCTGTTGCTTTACTAATTGTTTTCAAAACAGACTTTCCAATACAGTTTTCAATAAACCCTTTTCAACTTGTGTCCTGCACTTCCACTTTACTCTTAGTCAATACGTTCTACCCCCTCTAGTATGTGTACTGCCTTAGAATCCTCTTGAGAGCCCTCTGAACTCTGGCATACTGAAGCTGGCCCTTCCACACTGCACTGGTTTAATTCTTGGTTGCTAAGTCTAGGTGTAAGCATTGCCCGGGGTCCTTGAGACCCTTAGGGAACTTTGATGCACCTAGACTCTGATTTGTCTATGGAATTAAGGCTTATGAGTGTCGCGCCCCCTTTTTCCTGAGCGAAATCAGGTTTATGACATTTTTGGTATTGGACAACTCATTCCTTTTGGGAATTGGGTTTGATTTGAAGAGTCGTCACCTAATGATTAGGGTGCATTAGGACACCAAGAGGGTTTGATTTGAGTAACCAGAGATTAGGTAAGGGCTTGAAATTATTCTAAGGGGAAGGTGTTAGGCACCCCTCAGAATCCACTAGTGTGGTTCCCGGCGAGACAATTATTGGGAATTTGGTGCAGTTGACATGTAGACAAATAAGGCTCAAATAAGAGGGGATTTCACATATAAAGGCTTGAAAAATAGACAAAGTTTAAAAGAGCAATTTGAGGAAGCGAATTCTAGAATGAAAATGTTAAAGAAATAAGAATAAAGGAAATGGGGTCCTAGGTTTACTAAAAATATGGATCACCCCACACAACGTCCAGTAATCACTCCTCAATGAGGGGCTACACGTGACGTTATCGCATGGTAATCATATCCATATCTACCCTTCCAACCCTGTTAAGGTATTTAAAGCGCAGGTTGGTCTCGTTTACTTATTGCATGCTATTACCCATCCCAATCCTATCAGTCCCGGAGGCATTTAGGACTACTAATCATAAAGGGAGGGATATTGGGCTTATTTGTAGTTTCAAAGGTAAAAACTCTAAGGCGATATACAAAACACGTATTGCAAGTTGAGGCAAAGCACATAACAAGCAGGGCTCAGATATACCTCCTTGAACAAAGAAGCACGTAATCAACATGATTTACACATACTGTTTAGATCTGATTATTATATATGAAGAAAGATAGTTACTGAGGCAGTTTTAGTTTATTACATAACTCAGATAAGAAGTCCAAATCAGGCTTGCCTGCTGGTTGTAATAATTAATAGAAATAGATTCAGCTTATAATTTTACCTTAAGGCTTGCCTAAGTGTTAGACAAGGATCCTATAGGCATGATATCTACTGGATTCAGAAAACAAGGAAACAATAAGGCTCAAAGTAAATTGTTTTGAATGCATACTCGTTAAACTTGCTAAGTGATAGAATCAGATTGTTAAAAGAGAGGCGAATTGATTAAAAGTCATACGGCTGATAGTAGTCATTATTACTGGGTGAATCAGATTTTTTATTAGAAACCCCTATAGGCATGCTTTCTACGCGTTGCTGATTTTTGTTTTCAAACCTTATAGACATAGTGTCTAGATGCAGAGTTTGTTTTAAACCTATGAAGAGAAGCAGGCAGAAGGATTTGCAAACAGGCCACAAGTAACAAGAGAGAATACTTTTAAGTGTGAGTATGAGTTCAGAAAACTATGAGTGTTGGTGTGTTTGTGTCAATGAAAAGTAGGTATTTATAGTGTGAAAACAGGCGGAAAGAAGGTAAGAAAATAATTAAGGAACTGGGTATCAATTAAAATCAATTAGTACAAGACTTTCTTTAATTAAGGAGTTAAAACTTAAACGGTAATGAACAAAAATTATTTAAGGAAAGAGATCAAGTAAGCATCTTGTGCAAAGTAGGAAATTAGGGGTAAATACATAGGAGTTTAATTAAGGGAGGAATTTTTGAAATACACGGTTAAATAAATAAGGTAACAATCAATCAGTACATAGTAAATCAAGGAGTCAGAGATTCGAAATTACTGGTTCATGAATAAACCAAGCCAGAAAGGCTAAGGAAAGTTTTTGACTCAAGCCAAGTAATAAGGAAATCAGCAAACAAGAAAAGAAAATCAATCAGACTTACACAAGGGAAGTCTAAAATCAGTCAAAGAATTGAAAGTCATTTAGAGGGGAAGCTCAGCACATATAAAGAGCACACAAGTATTAGGCATGTGAGGCTGAATTTAGGACAAAGGAAAGCGTCATGCAATTGCAAAATCTGTAAGCAATAGACTTATAGGAACATAGTATACAAAGGGTCAAGTAAAAGATCTTATTGAGTTTAGCAGGAAGTCAGAAAAGAGACAAAAGTTGAAACAAAGATTTCAAAACTCAGTCGAGCAGTAGATGAAATTATTTCAGAAACTCGAATAGGTCAAAAGAAGTTAGGGTTTTTAAAGTTAAATAAGTTCAGAGATGAAGAACAAGCAAATCACATAGCCAATGGTTTCAAAACTCCAAATTTTAGGGTTTTGCCATCAATCGAGTGTAGAGATAAAAGGACAAGTAATCAAGGTAAAAGATACTAACAAAATAAGTTCAGAGATCTCAGAAAGGAACTGAGAATTTTAACAAGCATTTTCCAGTAAAAGAAACTCATGAGAAACATAGTAAAAGGACAATATGGGAAACACAGTAGAAGAACTCATAAGAACATAGTAGAAGAAACACATAGGAAGACAAAGTAGTAAATAAGGGGGAAAAATTGACAAACATATGATCTATTAAAATATTTTTATGGGAGAATTTTTTTAGTAATACATGATAATTATTTTCTTAGTCGTCTAACAATAATTTTTCGTTAATTTACGCTTTCAAGGTTAATACATGAGAGGCTTCCAAATATTTCAACATTTTCTAAAGAAAATTCACTATAAATCTTTAAAATATAAATAAAATTTATATATTTATATGTCGGCTTGGTTCGGATTTTTTACTCAATACCAAACCAAGTCAAACCAAACCTAGTCGAGTTTTTTAATCGGTTTGGTTTGGTTTTTCGATTTGGTGCGGTTTTCCGGTTCGGTTTGAACACCCCTAATTTTAGGGGTAGAAGTGGAGGGAGGCGACTAGGGTTTATGAGAGAGAATTGGGAGAGGGGAATCCAGAGGCGGCTATAGGTGAAAAGTGATTAGGGTTTGGGGGTATTGGGGAATTAAAAAAGGAAAGGTTAAACATGGGCCGTTGATCTAAGTGATCAACGGCTAGGATCAAAAATGGGTCTAGACAGGTTATTTGAATGGGTTGTGGGTCTAGACAGGTTATTTGAATGGGTTGTGGGTCGGGTAGATTCAGAATTTGGGCTGGGTAATTGGATTTGAAATTAGGTTCAAATTGGGGTGCCAAATCTGGCTAAAATTGAAATGCAATGGGCTAACATTTAAATAGCCATTTTCCCTTGTTTAATTTTATACAAAATAGTAAAATAATTTCTGAAAATAAATTAAAGGTACTAAAATGATTAATAATATATAATTATCAAATAAAAAATACTGGAGCCAATTTTATAAATATAATTATAATTAAATCTTAAAAGAGGCTAATATTGCAATTATATGCGATTTAGCTTTAAATTGCTAAGTGAATTTGTAAAAATATGAAAAACTTATGTTAGCTATATTTTAGTATAAATATAAGAATCTAATAAGTGAATTGCCAAAATGACAATTTTGGGAATAATTATTGGGTTTTTCTTGAAAAAATAGGGCAATAAATTGATCTAAAAATCTTTAAAAATTAATGAAAAATAAGAAAACCCTTGGACATACTTATATATGCATACATATTCTATTTGAAAGGTAATTTGAATATAAAAATATACAGGGAAAAATTGGGTATCAACAACTGCCCCTCTTTACCCGGGAAGGATGAAAGAGTTGTCGGGTAAAGATATGATGGCCAATTTTGATCGAACGAAATGGTTCGAGGAGAATTAGGACGTACTCTGGCTTCTGAGCTGCCTACATATCCCTGGTCTTACAGGAATTAGGCCATATGTAAATCAGAATCCACCGGTGGAGTATGTCGATGGAGACTTTTCAAAAACGGACGCGATATTGAGGACGGGGTGAATGGTCAAAGTCTAACAGGGCTGCAGGAACTGGAGCAAGATCGCTCCTGCTGATATGGCCATTGCTCGTCGGTTTACATGCAAATGAGCAATACGACCGTATATTGTGTGTAAATTTAAATATAATGCAAGTTCCCGTCGGACCATGAATGTTGTCTTTGGACGGTTAGGATGACGTTCTCAGACCATGATGTCATGGGCCATGAAGTGTATAATAAAGGATTCGCATGCCATGAAATGATGCTTTCGGGCTATGCGAATGATGCCTCTAAACTATGATGCCTTTGAATAATAATATGCAAAAGATTAAAAGGGGTCCTCAGGCCATGATATGGTGTTCTCGGGCTATGAAAATGGTGCCTCCGAACAATGACGCCTTCGGATGATTTGGCGATCTTTCAAACCATGAGATGCAGTAGGTGGCGATCTTTCAGTTGATGGGATGCAATGGGTGGCGATCTTTCAACCATGCAAGTGTAAAGGTGGCGATCTTTCAGCCGATGGGATGCAATGGGTGGCGATCTTTCACCCACGCAAATGTAAAGGTGGCGATCTTTCAGCCATGCAAATGTAAAGGTGGCGATCTTTTATCCATGCAAATATAAAGGTGGCGATCTTTCAGCCATGCAAATAAGGTGGCGATCTTTCAGCCATGCTAATGTAAAGGTGGCAATCTTTCATCCATGTAAATATAAAGGTGGCAATCTTTTAGCCATGCAAATAAGGTGGCAATCTTTCAGCCATGAAAATGAGGTAGAGCTTAACCTCGAAAGGCAAAATGGTAGACTTATGCAATGCAAGAGTGCAGACGGAGGTAAAGCTTAACCTCGGAAGGCAGAATGGTAGCCTTATGCAGGAAGTAAAAGGGCAAAATGATTTTAGAATTTTCTTAGCGATAGCGGATTGCGATATTGCGACTATTGGGGATACTGTGTCTGCTGGGGACACTGCGTGCGGATAGCAGCTGTGAGTAAGTGCATGGTTCTGAGAGTTGTATTTCTGAGCAATGTGAGTCTCGTGAGCATATAGTATATTCGATGATTTTGCAACTCAAGTGCCTGCATCCAAAGAAAAATTGTGAGTTTTGTAAAGAGGGGAGGTTAGTTCGTATTCCCGCTGGTTCTGCTTGACCTGCTCGGCTTTGATCTGATGATACTGCATGTATCATTGGGGTAGCGTTGCCAAACAAGGAAATTTTGGTAATAAACATGCATGATTTAGTAAAGGCATACATAAAAACATAATTAAGAATAGTTTTCTTTTGATGAACAAATGACTGTGACGTGGTTTACGACATTGCAACCCTTTTTGTTACGGAATCTTGAGGGTCCTCCTCAAAATTCTACCCCATTTTACTGAGTTGATGCTTCTGACTGTTGTTTGCGACGATTGGCTGAAATTACTTTGGAATTTTGAGGGTTCTCCTCAAAATTCTATCCCAGTTTCCAATTGTGGGGGAAATAAAATTTTTATTGCATTGTGACCGAACCCATAGGGCTGCCTACGTATCCCCTCTTAAACGGGAACCAGGTCAGGCATAGTTCAAATTACATCACATAGGATAGCATAAAGATTACACATAGTAATGTTTGACTGCATCTGAATTAATTGGTTTTGGCCAGATTTCTCCGTCCATTTCTGCAAGTAAGAGGGCTCCTCCTGTTAGAACTCGGTGAACCATGTATGGACCCTGCCAGTTGGGAGAGAATTTCCCTTTGGCTTCATCTTGATGTGGAAAGATTTTCTTTAACACCAGCTGCCTCGGTGTGAACTGTCTTGGCTTGACTCTTTTGTTGAAGGCTCTGGACATTCTGGTCTGATAAAGCTGACCATGGCAAACTGCATTCATCCTCTTTCTGTCTATGAGCGCTAGTTGCTCGTAATGATTTTTCACCCACTCTGCGTCGTCGAGCTCAGCTTCCTATATGATTCTTAGGGAGGGAATTTCTACCTCGGCGGGAATGATTGCTTATGTACCATAAATCAGCATATAGGGGATTGCCCCAGTTGATGTGTGGACTGTGGTGCGGTACCCTAGAAGAACAAATGATAACTTCTCGTGCCACTGTTTATGTTTCTCTATCATTTTTCTTAATATCTTCTTGATATTCTTATTGGCGGCTTCTACTGCTCCGTTTATTTGGGGTCTGTAGGCTGTAGAATTCTTGTGTCTGATTCTGAAAGGGTCACATATGGCTTTTATCAAGTCACTGTTGAGGTTGGAGCCATTGTCGGTAATGATTGACTCTGGAATCCCAAATCGACAAACAATGAGGTCGCGGACAAAGTCTGCCACGACCTTCTTGGTTACTGCTCTATAAGATGATGCTTCAACCCATTTGGTAAAATAGTCAATTTGCTACCAAGATAAACCTGTGCCCGTTTGATGCGGCAGGTTTGATTAGTCCAATAACATCCATTCCCCAGGCGGCGAACGGTCATGGAGAGCTTGTTGCATTAAGCTCGTTTGAAGGTACCTTTATCATGTTTGCGTGTATCTGATAGCGGTGGCATTTCCGGACATACTGGATGCAGTCCGTTTCCATAGTCATCCAAAAGTAACCAGCATGGAGTATCTTCTTTGCTAAGACGAAACCGTTTATATGTGGACTGCAGGTCCCTGCATGAATCTCCTCTAATAGCTTGGATTCTTCTTTTGCGTCGACACACCTTAGTAATCCCAAATCAGGAGTCTTCCTATACAGGATTCCTCCGCTATGAAAGAAATTATCGGATAACCTCCAAAGTGTGCGCTTCTGGGTAGGATTTGCAAGTTCCGGGTATTCTCCTTTCGCCAAGTATTCCTTCATATCATAAAACCAAGGCTTTCCGTCTGCTTCTTCTTCAACCTGAGCACAATAGGCGGGCTAATCATGGACCTTTATTGGAATAGGATCAATGAAGTTTTTATCTGGATGTTGTATCATAGAGGACAGGGTCGCCAATGCATCGGCGAACTCATTCTGGACTCTGGGAACATGTTGGAATTCCGTCTTTGTGAACCTCTTTCTCAATTCATGTACATAGTGCAGATACGGGAGTATCTTGGAGTTCTTGGTTGCCCATTCTTCCTGGAACTGATGTATAAGTAGGTCTGAATCTCCGATCACTAGAAACTCTTGAATGTTCATGTCAATGGCCATTTTGTGCCCTAGGATGCAGGCTTCATACTCGGCCATGTTGTTGGTGCAGGGAAACCTGAGCTTGGAAGACACCAGATAATGCTGACCGGTTTCTGATACTAGGACTGCTCCTATGCCAACTCCTTTGAAATTTGTTGCTCCATCGAAAAACATTCTCCAACCGTCATAGGCATCTGCAATGTCTTCTCATATGAACGATACATTTTCATCAGGAAAATACATTTTTAGGGGTTCGTATTCTCCGTCCACGGGGTTTTCAGCAAGGTGATTTGCTAGTGCTTGTCCCTTGATTGCCTTCTGAGTGATGTAAACAATGTCAAATTCGCTCAATAGGATTTTCCACTTGGCTAGCTTGCCAGCGGGCATGGGCTTCTGGAAGATATACTTTAAAAGATCCATCCTTGATATGAGATATGTAGTATAGGCACAGAAGTAGTGCCTCAGCTTCTGAGCTACCCAAGTCAAAGCACAGCAAGTGCGCTCTAACAGAGAATACTGGGCCTCATACGGGGTGAACTTCTTACTGAGGTAATAGATGGCATGCTCCTTCCTCCCTGTTTCATCATGCTACCCCAGAACGCAACCAAAAGCTCCATCCAATACTGCAAGGTAGAGTAATAGAGGTCTACCTAGCTTTAGCGGGACCAAGAGAGGTGGTGTTGACAGGTACTCCTTGATTCTGTTGAAAACTTTTTGGCAGTCATCAGTCCATTTGGTAGCGGCATCCTTCTTCAACATCTTAAAGATTGGCTCACAGATAACCGTAGATTGTGCTATGAACCGACTGATGTAGTTAAGTCTCCCTAAGAAACTCATCACGTCCTTCTTGTTCTTTGGCGGTGGAATTCTTGAATAACTTTGGCCTTTGATGGATCCAGTTCCATTCCTTGGCGACTCACAATGAACCTAAGTAGTTTTCCAGCAGGAACCCCGAATGCACACTTTGCGGGATTCAGTTTCAGATTGTACCTTCTCAATCTATTGAAGAACTTCCTCAAATCTTCCATGTGATCAGTGGCCTTTTTGGACTTGATGATAACATCATCTACGTATACCTCTATCTCCTTGTGTATCATATCACGGAAAATGGTAGTCATGGCCCTCTGTAGGTGGCCCCAACATTCTTTAATCCAAACGGCATCATCTTGTAACAGTACATCCCCCATGGTGTAATGAAAGTCGTTTTCCCAGTATCTTCTTCATCCATCTAGATCTGATGATACCCAGCAAAACAATCTACAAATGACTGCAGCTCATGCTTGGTGCAATTGTCGATCAGGATTTGTATATTCGGCAAAGGGAAGTCATTTTTCGGACTGGCCTGGTTGAGATCCCGGTAGTCGACACAGACTCTGCTCCTTCTTTGGTACTGGCACGATGTTAGATAACCATGTTGGATATTCTACTACCCTGAGAACTTTAGCTTTGACTTGCTTACTGACTTTTTCCTTGATTTTCAGGCTCATGCCAGGCTTAAACTTTCTGAGCTTTTGCTTTACCGGCGGACATGTTGGATTGGTTGGCAGTTTGTGAGCCAGAATAGATGTACTCAGACCAACCATGTCATCATATGACCAAGCGAATATGTCTTCATATTACCTTAGAAATTCTGTGTATTCATCCTTTTTTGATGGCGATAAGTGGACACTGATTCTCGTTTCTTTGACGTTCTCTGAATCTCCCAGGTTAACAATCTCGATTTCGTCCAGGTTGGACTTAGGTCTGTTCTCAAAATTCTCAACTTCCTTAACAACCTCTTCGGGTATTTCATCTTCCTCTGAATTTGTGTCCGTTTGTTGCATTATCTCATTGCATGTCACAGTCATCGGTTCATAAAAATAAGTAATAGTAATGATGTATAAGTAAAGTAATGAGAGAAAACAATAGTAATAAGTGTTGATTCATAAGAAAAATCAAAATGCTTTGATAAAATGCATAATTGTTTTAAACATTAGAGATCTTATTACGGGAATTAAAATGCGAAAGGAAAATTGTTTAGTAAATAAAAATAGTGCGTGATGTTTGTTTTAGCCTTGCTACCCCAAAGCTCGTCGGGCTCTGATTGTCCTGATGGTCCAGTTATTGAGGTGGGCCCCTCTGCTTACGGCCTGTATGGAAGGGCCTTCCTCCCCCTCCTCCTCGAGAACAACATAACAGTCCATGTCATTATCTTCTAGGAACAAATTCCTCAACGCTGCAAGTGCTTCTTCTTCTTCTGACCCATAGATAATACCGGTCGGTTGGAAAGTCCGCTCCAAGTGTGGTACTGGCTGATCCAGCGGATAGTAAGGACCGCGCCATGGTGGTGACCAGTGATTGAATTCCTCCCAGGTGTACTCATATCCCAGACCGAAGGTGGTGCCATGTTTCTTGATTTTTACGGGCTTAGCGATTCCTTGGAGGTTTTTACCGAGCCCTTTGCCAGGTTCGTACCCACACCAATTCAGTATACTCTCGATCTTGTTATCCCACCATTTGTCTTTGTCAACAGCATTCACCCTTTCGATGTGATGGTAAGTTTCTCCTCCTAGCTTCCTTCTTCCTTCGATTGACAAAATGGTCTGGCGACTGTATATAGGATTGCTTCCGCCACCATAAATGATTACCTCTTGATGGTTCCATTCGAATTTCACTGCCTGATGCAGTGTCGATGCCACAGCCCCAGCAGCATGAATCCATAGTCGTCCCAACAGTAGATTGTAAGATGCTGGTACATCTATCACTTGGAAGTCAACATCTAACCGAGTTTGCCCCATTTGCAAACACAGACTAATCTCCCCAATGGTGGATCTTTGGGAGCCGTCGAAGGTTTTCACGTTGATATCTCTATCCTTTATCTCATGCAATCCTTGGCCCAATTTCTTGAGTGTTACCAGTAGACAAATGTTGAGGCTGGAACCCCCATCAATCAGGATCCTGGTGATAAAGTAATCCTCGCATTGCACAGTGATGTGCAGTGCTTTGTTATGCCCCAACCCTTCAGGTGGTAGCTCATCCTCATGAAAAGTAATTTTGTGATTCTTCAATACCTGTCAGACCATGTTAGCAATTTCTCCGCCAGTAATGTTGTTTGGCACATATGCTTCACTCATCACCTTCAATAGAGCATTCTTGTGTGCCTCAGAATTTTGTAGCAAAGTAAGTATGGAGATCTGCACCGGTGTTTTATTCAACTGGTCGATGATCGAGTATTCTTTGGCCTGTATCTTTCTCCAAAGATCGTTTGGACCTGTCTCAATGATGGATGACCGATTGGAGGCCTGCTTACTTGACTCATCTAGGTGTTTCGGGGTATAGATCCTACCAGTTCTCGTCATACCCTTTGCGGCAACAGTTTTCTCGAACCTAACCTTGTCATTCCTCCTTGTCTCAGCTGTATAGTCCCATGGTATAGCATTTGTGTGGAATGGTGTCATGGTTTACATCACCACTAGGATCGGCATGGCTATATTCTCTCCGAACGAAGCATGTTCCTTGGGTGGTAAAACTGCAACTTCGAATGGTACAGGTGCATTTGCTGGAGACACAAATTCAACCTCAATTGGCGCTGGTGTCTTTGCAGATGACGTTGTTTCAAATTCCAGTGGTACTAACATATTTACCTCAGCATGCCTAGAGGGCTGAATCTGGACCATGATCGTGTTAAGAGTAACTATTGGTTTCTTTGGGTCATCACCTTTTATGATCAAACCGATCGATCCCTCGGGATCCCAATCATCCTCTATTTCAATCATGTGAACGCCCCCACCCTTGTGGTCTGGCAGCGGGTTATTGTGGACATTCGGAGTGGGTTCCTTCGCCACAATAATCTTGTTGTCAATCAAAGCCTGGATTCTGTCTTTCAAAGAGCGACATTCGTCGATGGTGTGTCCTTTCATGCCGGAATGGTATGCACAAGATTTGTTTGGATTAACCCACTGAGAAGAGTTCTCAGGGGTTGCCGCAGGGATAGGGGTGACGTAACCAACAGCTTTGAGTCTTTTGTACAACTGGTCAATAGGTTCAGCAATGGCTTTGTATTGTTTAGGAGGTCTATGATCGAAATTTGATCGAGGTCTAGGAAAGGTTTGGCGTGTAGGAGGTGATTGATAACGGGAAGGTTGAGTATTGTAGGCTTGGTAAACATGTGCGGGTTGGGAATATCTGGGTGAAGTGGGCTGATATGTGAGAGGCGGAGGTGATTGATAAGTGGGTGGTAGAGTTTGGTATGCAGGTGATGGTGCTTGGTAGTTTGGAGTTGGTTGATATGTGAGTGGAGGTATTGGGTAAGTTTGGTATTTGATAGGAGATTTGGTTCTCTGTGCAACCATTACGGCCCCTACGTCCTTTTTTCTTGGACACGCCACCAGACTGCAAGGCATTATTTGTAGCTTGCAAGGCCTCAAAGTTCGTAACCATACCGTTTTTGATGCACTCTTCGATCCTTTCACCTAGCTTGATAATGTCAGAAAATTTATGGCTCTCAATCAACATTAGTCGTTCATAATACTGCGGGTCTTGAGCCCGAACAAAGAATTTGTTCATCTATTCCTCCTCTAAGGCAGGTCTGGCCTTAATAGCTTCGGACCTCTAGCAAGTAGCATACTCGTGAAATGTTTCTGTAGGTTTCTTCTTTAGATTCTGAATATAAAAAACATCTGGCGCATTCTCGGTGTTGAACCTGAACCTGTCCATGAAGTCCGACGCCATGCTTACCCAATTTGACCACTTCTTCAGATCCTGACTAATGTACCAAGATAGAGCATCTCCCTTCAAACTCCTCATGAATAGATTCATGTGGATTCTCTCGTCTTTCCCTACTCCGACCAGCTTGTCATAGTAAGTTCTCAAATGGACCCTTGGATCCCCTGTACTATCAAACATTTCAAACTTTGGAGGTTTGTACCCCTCGGGCAGTTTGACATTGGGTTGTATGCAAAGATCTTCATAGTTCAGCCCTTCAATTCCCTTACTTCCTTCAACGCCTTGAATTCGGCTAGTCAATTTCTTAAGTTCTTCAGCCAGGTTCCTGATGAGCGAGTCTTTATCATCAGATCCGGGTATGTTTGAGACGGGTTGGGTGGAGTGTAGCATAGTCTCCATATAGATGGGGTGTTATGATGGGTGTGGAAGTGGTCATTTGTGGAGTTCAAGGGTTCTGGGATGAGCAGTGGAGCATTGTTTGAAGTATGGCAGGTGTTGCAGTGGTGGTGAGGAGCGGGATGATTTTGTTGCTTTTGGATATTTTGTGAAGGTGTGGGATTTTGAGCATTTGGGAAGTTGACATCCGGAGTGGTGAGGGAAAATGACAGACTTGCCAGATTCCAAACCTGATCAAGTTCCTCTTGGAACTTCAGCAGCTTTTGTTCCAGTTGGTATGCATTTTCTTTGGAAACCTGAGTACCATGGGCATGAGTGACCTCTACCCATTCAGTTGAGTTCTCCTTTCTGGTGTTGTTCAGATCTTCCATCTTCCCTTTGTTCTTGTTTCTGACAGGACTAAGAGGAGGAGTGGGTGGAGGGCCCCTGGATCTCGTGGAATAAGATGATGTTGCCAGAGTGCACGAACTATCCTTTAGGGAGGGGAATAAATAAACAAAAAGTAAAAACAAAAAGGTACAAGTTAGTGAGGATTATAAGAAAATATTGCGATATTTAAACACATAGTGCAAGAATGTAAATCGTGTACTATTTGGGAGCCTCTTTGTGCCCGAGGTAGGCCTAGCGACAAGTTAATTTGGAGAACTTAGAATGCTAAATTCCCCATTTTATTGATAAAAAGTAGATGAATCCCAAATCGATACTAAATAACAGGAAATAAATATCACTAGTGGTCGTTGGCCTTATTACATTTCATAAAACAAAAAAACTCCTATCTATTTGGTCCCAGAAGGACCTTCCCCAGACTCGGCATCTTTGGCTCCGTCAAACAGCTTTCCCAACTCTCGAAGTCCCAACAATAGGTAGGCTCTGGCTAGATGTCTGCCCTCATTTCCCTCAGCATTTTGCCAATCCTCGATCCTTTTGAGAAATTTCCTTTCTAGCTCTACTATGCCCCGCTCCAAGTATCCCAGTCGCTTGTTGGCACCGACAGCCATGTCTTTCCACTCTTCAATCAGTTTTTGGTTGGCTTCCTATATCTCACAGTGCTCGCTTTCGCATTCCCGAATCCTCTTGCGCAGTTGATTATATTTGACTTGTGCCTCGGCCCTCTCATCTATGATCCTGTGGCCCTTAGCAAGTCCTGGCTGACCCAGACCATCGTGATTAGATTCTAACCAACCTGAATAATAGGGAGAGCAACCAGCGTGGTATCTGTCTAGCTCGATAGTATCTCTTCCCATGATGATCTTGCAATGCCACATATGCTGAGCTTGGCACTTATAAGGACTGTCATCAGCTTGGAAGTCATCCTGCAAGTGACTCATCTTGTCTACCCTTGGTATAATCTGCTTCCTACCTGCCTGTCTCGTAACTCAGAGAGGGACATAAGGATAGGTTCCTCTCAGACCGATTAATATCAGAAACGGTGCATCCCTGGATCGGGCGATAAACTCCTCGGTAGGGAACCATTCAAAAATCCATTGTATTTTATCCTCAGTTAGGTTTTCAAATAGCTCTAACCATCCTTTGGCGTCTTCTGGCTGGGCGAACATGTTGGGCATGTAATTCATCCTCCTTGGATGATTGAAAGCTATAAGATCATCCCAATCCCTTACATCTTGCCGGTATTCACCCCTTTGGAGATGTTCTATGAGCTAGAGCTGGAATAGCAAATTGCAGCCCTCGAAGTGTTTGGCTCCCCGTTGACACTTCTCCAAGGCTCGGTATATCTCCACAATAATCATGGGAACAATGCTAAAAGGTTGCCTACCAATGCCCTAAATCAGAGTTTTTGTTACCACAGCCAGCCTGGTATGGATCTTTGCTTTCTTCATTGGAAACACTATCAACCCCAGGAAACAAAACATAAATACAAAGACCCTTCGGTGAATATGTCCTAATGATGTGATGGCAAATTCCTCAGGATAGGTACGGTAGGATTTGCTGTGACCGTACCTCTCATACAAGTAGTCGAAAGGGATATAAGATTCCTTCAGACATTTCAGTTCTGGATTCTTCTTCAGACCCATCATTTTGAGAAAACCCCTGCCCTTGCGGTTCTCAAGCATTAACAATCCCAGTGTTTCCTATTGTATACTGGCCAATCCTCCTATTTCTTCTAGCAAGTGTGTCATTTCAATGTCCCTGAAGTGGAATACAGCCCTCTCACAGTCCCAGAACAAAGTAGAAGCTTCTATAATCTTGTTGTTGGGTTGAATCTCCAGAAGAGAAGGTAGATTGCCCAGATATTTCCGGACAAGAGTTTGATCACTAGAGTGAAGATCCTCCTACCAGCTTAACAATTTTGGGTGGATGTTGGTGACCATGCCGAATCTGGGGACTTCGTGCCTCATTTTCTGCAAAATAAAAGGGTTAGACCCTTACCCCCACCGAACTCGACTATTTAATATCAACAATTGGTATGAAAACAATTAGTTCTCCAAATTAATGCACAGAACGTGGTAGTGTCCGTTTGGGTTTTGGGGAACCCAGTGGACTTTGGACAAGGCTATCTTAAAGAGTCATTATGCGGACAACATAACTGACTCGGCTAGGTTTGACCATGATGCATGCACAGTTAAACAGAGTAACGTTTCTATGGGGTTTAGATTAGTACCCTTGAGCAGATAACTCAAGGGGAAAAGGCACGGAACCGTTGACTACACCGTTAATCGACTGGTTTTACCGCAAATACGCCTTTTTCGAATTTAGGGGTGATAATATTGGAAGAGCGCAACTACTCATTATAAGCATTTCTATGGTATTTTGTTTGGCACGAGTGGAATATGATGTTGAGCATAATTATACAATAATTAAAGCAGGTTGTCACGTATTTGCACATTATAAAAGTAGTAAATACAACGGTTCTTCATAAATTAAAGCAGTAGTAAGGGAAAGCAGTAAAGGGAAGTAATAAAGGAAAGAAACAAAAGACAAGTCAGTTTTGCAATCGAAAAGAAAATTGAATGCTTGAAAGAAATAAACAGATCATTGCGCATAAAGAAGCATAAATTAAAAATAATAGTTTGAGATGGTAAAAGCCTAAAAATCCTCAGCAGAGTCACCACGCTGTCGCGCCCCCTTTTTCTAGATCGAAATCGGGTTTATGGCATTTTTGGTATGGGACAACTCATTCCTTTTGGGAATTGGGTTTGATTTGAAGAGTCTCCACCTAATGATTAGGGTGCATTAGGACACCAAGAGGGTTTGATTTGAGTAACTAGAGATTGGGTAAGGGCTTGAAATTATTCCAAGGGGAAGGTGTTAGGCACCCCTCAGAATGCACTAGTGTGGTTCCCGACCAGACAATTATTGTGAATTTGGTGCAATTAACATGTAGAAAAATAAGGCTCAAATAAGAGGGGATTTCACATATAAAGGCTTGAAAAATACACAAAGTTTAAAAGAGCAATTTGAGGAAGCGAATTCTAGAATGAAAATGTTAAAGAAATAAGAATAAAGGAAAGGGGGGTCCTAGGTTGACTAAAAATATAGATCACCCCACACAACGTCCGGTAATCACTCCTCAATGAGGGGATACACGTGACGTTATCGCGTGGTCATCATATCCATATCTACCCTTCCCACTCTGTTAAGGTATTTAAAGTGCAGGTTGGTCTCGTTTACTTATTGCATGCTATTACCCATCCCAATCCTATCAGTCCAGGAGGCATTTAGGACTACTAATCCTAAAGGGAGGGATATTGGGCTTATTTGTAGTTTCAAAGGTAAAAACTCTAAGGCGACATACAAAACACGTATTGCAAGTTGAGGGAAAGTACATAACAAGCAGAGGCTCAGATATACCTCCTTGAACAAAGAAGCACGTAATCAGCATGATTTACACATACTGTTTAGGTCTGATTATTATATATGAAGAAGGATGGTTACTGAGGCAGTTTTAGTTTATTACATAACTTAGATAAGAAGTCCGAAGCAGGCCTACCTGCTGGTTGTAATAATTAATAGAAATAGATTCAGCTTTTAATTTTACCCTAAGGCTTGCCTAAGTGTTGGACAAGGATCCTATAGGCATGGTATCTACTGGATTCAGAAAACAAGGAAACAATAAGGCTCGAAGTAAACTGTTTTGAATGCATACTCGTTAAACTTGCTAAGTGATAGAATCAGATTGTTAAAAGAGAGGCGAATTGATTAAAAGTCTTGCGGCTGATAGTAGTCATTATTACTGGGTGAATCAGATTTTTTATTAGAAATCCCTATAGACATGCTTTCTACGCGTTGCTGATTTTTTTTTCAAACCTTATAGACATAGTATCTAGATGTAGAATTTGTTTTAAACTTATGAGCATGGTATCTAGATGTAGTGGAATATGCAGAATTGAACAATCACATAGGCATAATTTCTATATGAAGTTGAATATGCAGAATTCAGAATGGGCCTATAGGCATGATTTCTATGTGCATTTGAATATGCAGAATTCAGAATACCTATAGACATGGTTTCTATATGAAAGGTTGGATATGTAGAAATATAGTAGTCATATAGTCATGATTTCTACCCTTTTCATAGTTACCCACCCTTTTCCACTAACCATTCCCAAGTGTTTATTATAAATTATTACACCCCGGAATAAATAAAATTACATCAGAAACTATAAAGAAAAATACAACCAGAGGAAGCCTGATTCTTGACTTCCTCTCTGAGTTATGAGATAGACCAACTCAAAGAGACCATGATCCAAAGCCTTTCTCCCATTTGAGTGAGTCAAAGTTCCCTAAGAGCCTCAATGGGACTCCGGGCAATGCTCACATCCAAATGTATTATTAAAACAGGGAAAAGTGTAGTGTGGAAGTGTCAGCCCTCAAGTGTCCAAGTTCAGAGGGAGCTCAAAGGGTCACAAGGCAAGGCTCACAAGGGGGTAGAACTTAAAGGCTAAGAGAGAGTGCAAGTGCAGAAAACAGAACTTGAAGAACTAGGGGAGTAAAGGAAAAGGGCAAGGGGTGCTACGGAATAATAACTTCACACAAAAGGGATTCAGGGGTTGGTTACTAATTGTAGAGAGCCCTTGTGCCTAGGCATTAATTGATTCTGGGCATACACAGCAATAGGGGATGTTGTTATGCTCACAAAACCAATAGAATATATAACATACAATGGTAGCATAAGGTTATGATCCCAGGTGATCAAATTTGAGTCATAGACAGCAATACTTTAATGTTGTCATGCCTCAAACGACCATCATTATCAAACACACTTAGAATACACAATAGAGGCAGAACAGGCAGAAGGAGAATGCTAAATAAGTATTGAACTAAACACAAGCAATAGGCAGATAGGAGGAAAAAATGTTAAACAAACACATTGTTGTAGTGCTGAATCTTAATTAGAACATACTAGTTCAAAGAAAGCAAATAGAGAGAGAAGCAGGCAGAAGGATTTGCAAACAGGCCACAAGTAACAAGAGAGAATACTTTTAAGTGTGAGTATGAGTTCAGAAAACTACGAGTGTTTGTGTGTTTGTGTCAATGACGAGCAGGTATTTATAGTGTGAAAACAGGCGAAAAGAAGGTAAGAAAGTAATTAAGGAACTGGGTATCAATTAAAATCAATTAGTACGAGACTTCCTTTAATTAAAGAGTTCAAACTTAAACGGTAATGAACAAAAATTATTTAAGGAAAGAGATCAAGTAAGCAGCTTGTGAAAAGTAGGCAATTAGAGGTAAATACATAGGAGTTTAATTAAGGGAGGAATTTTTGAAATACACAATTAAATAAATAAGGTAAGAATCAATCAGTTCATAGTAAATCAAGGAGTCAGAGATTCGAAATTATTGGTTCATGAATAAACCAAGTCAGACAGGCTAAGGAAAGTTTTCGAATCAAGCCAAGTAACAGGGAAATCAGCAAACAAGGAAAGAAAATCAATCAGACTTACACAAGGGAAGTCTGAAATCAGTCAAAGAACTGAAAGTCATTTAGAGGGGAAGCTCAGCACATATAAAGAGCACACAAGTATTAGGCATGCGAGGCTGAATTTAGGACAAAAGAAAGCGTCATGCAATTGCAAAATTAGTAAGCAGTAGGCTTATAGGAACATAGCATACAAAGGGTCAAGTAAAAGATCTTATAGAGTTTAGCAGGAAGTTAGGAAAGAGACAAAAGTTGAAACAAAGATTTCAAAACTCAGTCAAGCAGTAGATGAAATAATTTCAGAAACTCGAATAGGTCCAAAGAAGTTAGGGTTTTTGAAGTTAAATAAGTTCAGAGATGAAGAACAAGCAAATCACATAGCCAATGGTCTCAAAACTCCAAATATTAGGGTTTTGCCATCAATCGAGTGTAGAGATGAAAGGACAAGTAATCAAGGCAAAAGATACTAACAAAATAAGTTCAGAGATCTCAGAAAGGAACTGAGACTTTTAACAAGCATTTTCCAGTAAAAGAAACTCATGAGAAACATAGTAAAAGGACAATATGCGAAACATAGTAGAAGAACTCATAAGAACATAGTAGAAGAAACACATAGGAAGATACTGTAGAAGAACTCGTAAGAACACACTAGGAGAGACACATAAAAATTACAGTAGAAGAAACTAATAAGAAACATAGTAGAAGAAACACACAAGAGAAAAAGAAAATCAGAGAAACATCTAAATAACTTAACAAAAACCCTAAATTGGAAAGATAAAGGTTTTGAAAGCATAGTTTTTTGAAAGAAACTTTTGAGAAAACGTTTAAAAGCTTAGAGAGAACACAGATCTACAACGGATCTAAAAGAATCAGAAGAACCTCGAAGGTTAGGGTTTCAGAAGAAACCCAAAGAGTGAGAAAGGCTTGGAAATCATCGATCTAAGCAGGAGAGGTCAAGATCAGGCTTGAATAGCCATAGCTGGCCGGAGTAAGGTCGAAGACGGCCAGAGACAGCCATAGCACTGATATAGGAGTTATAGGAGGCCGGTATAGGACTTCGATAGCCTTGGAAGCCATGGATTCCGATAATTTTAGGGGTAGAAGTGGAGGGAGGCGACTAGGGTTTCTGAAAGAGAATTGGGAGAGGGGAATCTAGAGGCGGCTATAGGTGAGAAGTGATTAGGGTTTGGGGGTATTGGGAAATTAAAAAAGGAAAGGTTAAACATGGGTCGTTGATCTAAGTGATCAACGACTGGGATGAAAAAGGGGTCCGGGCGGGTTATTTGAATGGTTTATGGGTCGGGTAGATTCAGGATTTGGGCTGGGTAATTGGATTTGAAATTGGGTTCAAATTGGGGTGCCAATACTGGCTAAAATTGAAATTCAATCGGCTAACATTTAAATAGCCACTTTTTCCTTGTTTAATTTTATAAAAAATAGTAAATAAATTTTGAAAATAAATTAAAGGTACTAAAATGATTAATAATATATAATTATCAAATAAAAAATACTGGAGCCAATTTTATAAATATAATTACAATTAAATCTTAAAAGAGGCTAATATTGCAATTATATGTGATTTAGCTTAAAAATTGATAAATGAATTTGTAAAAATATGCAAAACTTATGTTAGCTATATTGTAGTATAAATATGAGAATCTAATAAGTGAATTGCTAAAATGACAATTTTGGGAATAATTATTGGATTGTTCTTGATAAAATAGGGCAATAAATTGATCTAATAATTTTTAAAAATTAATGAAAAATATGAAAACCCTTGGACATACTTATATATACATACATATGCTATTTGAAAGGTAATTTTCATATAAAAATATACGGGAGAAAATTGGGTATCAACAATGAGGCCATTGGAGGCTTTGGGAAACTTGGGCCTAATTGCAGGTTCCCTATAGAATAGCCTCTTGATTTTCTATTTTACCTATGTAATTCATTCATTGTCCTGTAATAATTTATAAACAGATATTTGGGGTATCAAGTAAAAGGGTGAGTAGATGCATACTTTAAAGGGGTAATATGGGTAGAAATCCTGCTCTTAGGACCTTATTTTAAAGTCTGACTGCTTGCATAAGTAGAAAACATGCTCATAGGTTTTCTCTTTTGAATTTGATTACTTTGCCTAATAGAAATTATGCCTATAGGATTTCACTCTTAATTTCGTTTGTATCAGGTAGAAATCATGTTCATAAGATTCTGCATTTGTCATGTTAGAAACCATGTTTATAGGTTCCAAACAATCACATCTTAAATCAGTTTAAATATAGATTACATGCCTATAGGATTCAACTTCGATTCAGTTCTAATAAGTCTTTCTGTACGTTGCTGCAAATCAACTAAAATCAGTAATATGCCTAGATATCATGCCTATAGGGATCTCTACTCGCAATTTTGTCTGATAATCTAATTAGCCTAATAAATCAACTTCATTACTCATAGTTCATTTTTAAAACTGGTCTTATTAAGTGTCAAATATTTCCTAAAACAAGTTCTTTCAAAATTACCTCAATTTCATTAGATATCATGCCTATAGGTATTAAAGGAGTCTATTTCAAAAATCTGTTTGTTTTGCATCAATACAGGCACCAGTATTCTACATATAGGCAAGCCTTAGGGCATTTTCAAAACTGCATTTCTCTAAAACTGTCTCTGTTGCTATATACATATAGGCAAGCCTTAGGGCATTTTCAAAACTGCATTTCTCTAAAACTGTCTCTGTTGCTTAACGTTTCTAACAGGCTTTTAAAAGAATCCCTAGGCAACTACCAGGGTATAACTTCTGAGTATAAAAGGTTTTGTCTATTTCTGCATATTCACTTAGATATCCTACTTTAGGACATTGATTAATACAGACCTTAACTGTGTTTGAGTCGTGCTGCTTGTATGTTTGTTTGAAGAGGAAACTTTGAGCCTCTTAATTGCTCCCATTATGTGTGAAAGTCCTAAATGTTTTGACTGTCGCCTTAGAGTTTTCGCCTTTCTAAACCTTAGGGGTACGTCTAGAACTACATATAGGTAGAGGTCCTAACTCCCTCCGGGACCATTAAGAGGATACGGGTAGCAGCACACAATAGGAATCAGTGACCAAACATTCGCTTTGCATGACCAATAAGGGGATGGGAAGGGTAGACATGGGATATGATGACTACACATTAATGTCACATGTAGCCCCTCATTGAGGAGTGTTTACCGGACATTGCGTGGGGTGATCCTATAGGATAAACAACCTAGGACTCCTCTATACCAAATTCTCTCTCTTTATTTAAACTTGTTCAAACCTTTATCTTGTCACTTGAGTTATCCAACGTACTTTACTTGCAACTTATTTGATTCAACTGTTTATATGGACTAATTCGTGAGTATAAGTTCGGCAGGGACCCACAGTTGTGTACCAAGAGGGGTGCCTAACACCTTCCCCTCGAGGTTACTTCGAGCCCTTACCCTAATCTCTGGTAATGCAAACCAACCCAAGAGTTAATCACTTTAGGTGCCCTAATGAACCATAATTTGTTAGGTGGAGACTCTTCAAATACCCAATTCCCAAAAGGAAATGAGTCATTACACCCCATGAATGTCGAAACCCGGACTCCACAAAGGAAAAAGGGGGCACGACACACATCACGGTTATGGAGGGCCGTACAACATGATTTGGGTACTCGGGTGGAATTGAGCACAGCATTTCACCCTTAGACGGACGGACAGTCCGAGGGCACTATTAAAATTCTTGAGGATATGCTTCGTGTGTGTGTAATGGAGTTTGGAGGTTCTTGGGATCAATTCTTGCCACTGGCGGAGTTTGCATACAACAATAGTTATCAGTCCAGCATTTAGATGGCACCGTATGATGCTTTATATTGTAGGCAGTGTAGATCCCCGGTAGGTTGGTTTGACCAGGGTGAGGCTAGATTATTGGGCACAGACTTGGTTTAGGATGCCTTGGAGAAGGTTAAGGTGATTCAGGATAGACTCCGTACAGCCCAATCTAGACAGAAGAGTTATGTGGACCGGAAGGTTCGTGATGTTTCCTATATGGTTGGAGAGCAGGTCTTGCTTCGAGTTTCGCCTATGAAGGGCGTTATGAGATTCGGGAAGAAAGGGAAATTGAGTCCAAGGTTTATTGGTCCTTTTGAGATATTGCAACGTATTGGGGAGGTTGCTTATGAGCTTGCCTTACTTCCTAGCTTGACAGGAGTTCATCTGGTATTTCATGTTTTGATGCTCTGGAAGTATCACAGTGATCCGTCGCACGTGTTGGATTTCAGTTCATTCCAGTTGAACAAAGATCTATCTTATATTGAGGAGCCAGTGGCGAAATTGGACAGGCAGGTTCGAAAGCTGAGGTCAAAGAACATCGCATCCGTGAAGGTTCAGTGGCGGTGTCAACCAGTCGAGGAGGCGACTTGGGAGACCAAGCAGGATATGTGCAGCCGTTACCCTTATCTTTTCACTACTTCAGGTATGTCTCTATGCTCATTCAAGGACGAACGACTATTTTAAGAGAGGGAGGATGTAATGACCTGGCCGGTCGTTTTAATAATTAACGCCCATATTAACTGCTTTTCACGTGTTTGTTTCTGCTATTTTGAGTTTCCAGGAGGATTCGTTTTGTGTTTTGGAGTGTTTTGGGATACTTAGTCCCTCAATGAGAGTTTAGCTTTAAAATTTGGACCGTAGTCGGAGTAGTGTGAAGATGTCCTCGGATTGGAACTCCGTCAGTTCCGTTAGGTTCGTTGGGTGATTCCGGGCTTAGGGACATGTTCGGATTGTGTTTTGGAGGTTCGTAGCTTATTTAGGCTTGAAATACCGAAATGTTGAATTGAAGTTTCTGGTTTGATTGTGAAATTTTTATATCGGGTTCGGAATCCGATTCTGAGAGTTGGAATAGCTCTTTAGGGTTGAATGTGACCGGTGTGCAAATTTTGGGGTCAATCGGACTTGGTTTGGTTGGTTTTATCATCAGGTGTAGGATTCTTGAGATTTCTAGTTCATATGGCTTGGATTAGAGGGTGATTCATGATTTTAGCATTGTTTGATATGATTCGAGAGTTGGAATAAGTTCGTATGGTGTTTTAGAATTGGTTGGCATATTTGGTTGAGGTCTCGGGGGCATCAGGTGAGTTTCGGATGTCTAACAGATTGGAATTTGGACTTCGGGAAAAATCTGAGTTGCTGAACCTGTCATAATCGCACCTACATGTGTAGGATCGTAGGTGCGGCACCACAGAAGCGGTATGATGACCGCAGGTACGGTCTGAGACCCAAGTGAAGCTAGTCGCAGATGTGGCCCAAGAACCGCAGAAGTGGGCCGCATCTGCGAGTATAGGGTCGCAGGTGCGACTTATGGCCGTTTAATGAAAAGTTGCAGGTGCGGATAAAAGGCTGCAGAAGCGGGACCGCAGGTGCGGTAGAGCCCTCGCAGGTGTGAAAATCGCTGAGCATTAAAAGGGAAAAACGAGGGTTTGAACTCATATCTTGGAAAAACGACTTAGAGCTCGGTTGAGGGTGATTTCTCGAGGGTTTTTTAAGGAGAAACATTGGGTAATGATTTCTATCCTGATTTTGATCTTATAACTATAATCTATTGTTGTTTTCCTCTTCTCGTTAAGGAATTTTGGGGATAAAAGTTTGAAAATGGGAGAAAAGTTCCCCAATTGAGAATCCAAGTTTTGAGTGAGATTTTGACGTCAGATTTTGGTGATTTTTGTTCGAGTGTGTTCGTGAGTGATCGGGGGTTCTGAATTTGTAAAATTTATCCAATTCTGAGACGTGGTCCCGGGGGACTTTTGGGCGATTTTCTTAATTTCGCATGTTAGCTTCGAATTAATTAATTAAATTAGTTACTTGAAGTTATATTTACATTATGCAATTAATTTGAATAGATTTGAGCCATTTGGAGTTGGGTACTCGTGGCAAGAACGTGATTTTGAATTGATTGAGCTAGTTCGAGGTAAGTGATTTGCCTAACCTTGTGGGAGGGGACTCCCCTTAGGATTTTGGTGTTGTTTGTTGTATGAGTGTCGTGTACGTGTGGTGAGGAGTGCGTACACGTGCTAATTGTTGAAAACCCCCGTTTACGCACTTGTCACCTCACGTACATGGCATTCATATAACAATAGTACCAAAATCCTAAGAGGAGTTCCCCCACACAAGGTTAGGCAAGCCATTTACCTCGAGTCAGCTCAAAATCAATCCGAAATCACGCTCTTGTCACGAGTATCCAACTCCGAGCGGCCCAAATCTAATCAAATCAAGTACATAACGTAAATAAAATTACATGCAACTAATTTAACTAATGAATTCAAAGCTATGGCGGAAAATTCGAAAAACACCCAAAATTCCTCCTCGGACCCACGTCTTGGAATCGGGTAAAAGTTACCAATTTAGAACACTCATTCACTCACGATACCACTCATCCAAAAATCACTCAATTCTGACAACTAAAACCCAATCAAAACCCAAAAACTTGGTTGGGGAACTTCCCCCCCCCCAAATCCTCATTCTTCCACTCAAATTCTTAGATTTAATGAGGAAAATAACAATAAATTAGTGTATTAGAACCAAATTAGAGTTAAAATTTATTTCCCAATCTTTCTCCTTCAAAATCTCTCCAGAAATCGCCATCCACCAAGCTCCAATTTGATTTTAGAAGTTATGAATTTCAAACGATCGATTTCTCTTTTTCTTCCTTTTCGCTTCTGCGAGGGGGTCCACCGCACCTGTGGTCCCGCTTCTGCGGCCAATAATTCGCACCTGCGTAATTTCATTAAACGGCCAGATTCCGCACATGTGGCCCTTCACACGCAGATGCGGTTCTGCTTCTACGGTCCATGGGCCGCATCTGCAGCCACTTCCCTTATGCCTTAGACCGAACCTGCGGTTGCCTAACCGCTTCTGTTCCTAAGTCCAGTCCAACTTTCGTTAAGCATCTGAAACTCACCCGAGGCCTCTAAAACCTCAACCAAATACACCAACCAATCCTAAAATATCGTACAAACTTAATCCAACCCTCGAATCACATCAAACAACGCTAAAACCACGATTCACCCTCCAATCCAATCTTAATGAATTTGAAATCTCAAGAATTCTACAACCGATGCTGAAACCAACCAAACCACGTCCGATTGACCCCAAATTTTGCACACAAGTCACATTCGACACTATGGAACTATTCCAACTTTCAGAATCGAATTTCGACCCTGATATCAAAATCTTACTATCGATCCGGAAACTTCAAAAATTCAACTTTCGGCATTTCAAGCCTAAATAAGCTACGGACCTCCAAAACACTATCCGAACATGCCCCTAAGACCGAAATCACCCAAAGGAGCTAACAGAATCGATGGAATTCCATTCCAAGGCCGTCTTCACACCATTCTAACTATGGTCCAAATTTTAAAGCTTAAGCCCTCATTTAGGGACTAAATGTCCCAAAACACTTTGAAACTCAAAACGGATCTTCCCGGCAACTCACAATAGTAGAAACAAATACGGGGAAAGCAGTTAATATGTGATCGGAGCTTTAATTCTCAAAACGACCGGCCGAATCATTACAGCTAATTAGTTAATTAATATAGAAATTGATTATTTGTTCTCAACATTAAAGGAAATGATTTTTTTTATTCAAATTCACATCAGCTCATCCAAGCTTTAAATATTTAAATGTAACAATAATTTTATCCAAACATTTATAACATGAAAAATTCAAAAACCCTTTGAGTTTTAATTAATATTAATTATCTAAAGTTAAATTTAGTTAGATATTTTTGTGATATACTTTAAGTACCTTAATATATGAGTTCGTACATTGTTCAAACAAGAATAAATTTAATAGTCAAAATTTAGAGTTAATTTTAAAGTATGAAAATAATAATTTGTCTAATGTCAATTTATCTTCAAAGGATAAATTTATTGATTGTAACGACCTGGCCGGTCATTATGAGCATTTGCACTTTGCTCGGTAGTTTGGGAGTACGAGTAGCTCCGTATGATGTATTAGGACTTGTGTACAAAATTTGAGTTCACTCTGAGTTGATTTGATATGTTTCGGCGCGAGTTTTTGGAAGTCGAAAGTTCGAAAGATAATTAAATTTGATTTGAGGTGCGTTTCGTCATTTCGATGTATTTATACGTGATTTGAGGCCTTGAGTAGGTCCGTATTATATTATGGGACTTGTCGATATGTTCGTACGGGGTCCCGAGGGGCTCGGGTGTGTTTCGGATAGGTTTGGGCTGTGTTGCGCTCGTTTTTGTTATGTTTCGACGTCGTTTCTTCGAGCATAAATGGCACTAAATTAAGCAAATGAGCTCCAATTTCTGTTTTGATTGAAGCATTAGATCTGTATCATAATTTCGGAGGCATAGCAAAAAGAATCGTCGAATTTGGACATCGTATGAGGATTTTATGATCATTTACTAAGAATTGGGTTGATAGATTTTTTACATTAATTACGAAATTGCCACTGACTTCGTATTTTAAAATCTGCACTATTTTCAAATATCGAAACCAACATATCTCTTGCATTATAAGGTCAAATGGAGTGATTCAAAATCCTATCTTGACTGAAATTTCATAAGAAATCCATTGGACGCATCAAAAGCAAGTTTTAAGATCGTTTGACATGCCAAACGAGGCAGAATAGCTAGGCAAAATTACTTAATATAGAAAGTTTGTTCATTTGGTCATACTTTGAGTTGGGGAGCTCGGATTTGGACAATTTTTGGAGGCAATTTTCACCATATAGAATGGGGTAAGTGTTCTATACTCGATTTTGGTTATATTTCATGAATCCATCTTTATTTTTGACATTTAATTGATGATTTCAAAGTGAAATTTGGGGGTTTTGTCTAAAATTTCATAAAGTAAATTTTTAAGTTTTAAACACCGATTTGGAGTCGGATTTGAGTGGAATTAGTATGGTTAGACTCGTATTTGAATGGGTTGTCGGATTTTGTAAATTTTGTCGGGTTCCGAGGTACGGGCCCGGGTTGGGCTTTTTGCCGATTTTGGGCTTTTGAATAAAGATTCAACCTTTTTCGCTTGGGATTGGTTCTTTTAGCACTATTTGATATATTTGAGTTGTCTTTTGACTAGTTTTGAGCTGTTCGGAGGTCATTACGCATGAAATGGCACTCTTGGAGCATCGCTTGGCTTGTTCAGTGTTCAGAATTAGCTTATTTGAGATAAGTAACTCTTCTAAACTTAGTGCTGAGGGTATGAAACCCCGAATTACATGTTATATGATTGATGTTGCGGTGATGCACATGCTAGGTGATGGGCGTGTGGGCGTGCACCTTGTGAATTGTGACTCCGTTGTTTCCAGGGCATTGAATATTGGCCTTATTTTGTTGATATCTGTATTTCCACCATGTGATAAAGTAATTGAGCTGTGATCCATGTTAGACACCATGTCTAGGCTACGTGCTTATCCTGTTGGGACCCACTGAGGTCATTTCTGTTGTTGAGTTATTTACTTTTATTGCTTTATATACTCAGTCATACGCATTCATATGCATATCATATCTAAGTCTCTGCTGTTATTTACTGATACCTCATATCATCATTTTGGGCTAATTTCATCACATTGTGAGCCCCTAAGAGAGAGAGGCTGGAGAGATTGATGACTGAGTGAGGTCGAGGACCTAATTTGAGATATTGTTATTGTAACGACCCGATATTGGTCGTTTTGCCTTCAAGAACCCTGGTCCCCTAAATAAGACTTACCGTACTTGCTTTTACTGACTTATGACTTACGGGGATAGTTGGTTCGGGATTTGGAAGAGTTTGGGTTGAAATCGGAACACTTGGTTCCTTAAGGTTAGCTTAAAAGGCCAAGTTTGACTTTGGTCAACATTTTGAGTAAATGACCTCGGAATTGGGATTTAACGGTTCCAATAGGTTTGTATGATAATTTCGTACTTGGGCGTATATTTGGATTGGGTTTTGGATGACCCGGGAGCGTTTTGGCGCGTAATAGTAAAAGTTGGTTCTTAAAGGTTTTTGGAAGTTCTTTAAATTTGATCTAGAGCGAGATTTGATGATATTGAGGTCCAAATGGAATTCCGAGACTGGGAATAGTTCCATAGTGTTATTTAAGACTTGCATGAAAAATTTGGTATCAATCCGAGTAGTATAAGTGTGTTTCCTCACATTGGAAGTAAATTGAAGAACTTGAAGTTCATAAGTTTGAATCAATTGGTTTTAGGGTGTGATTCCTAGTTTTAATGTTGTTTCTAGTGTTTCGAGGGTTCGAGAGAGTCTGTTTTATCAATGCAAACATGTTGGTATGTTCGGGCAGGGCCCCGGGGGTCCCGAGCGTCAATCGGGCGAGGCTCGAGCTTAGTTGAAAGTGTGAGAAGGAGCGGAAGCTCCAGGCTTCTGTCATAATCGCACCTGCGGTTGGCCAGCCTCAGGTGCGAGAGCGCAGAAGCGGCTAAGCCATCGCAGATCCGGCCATGGGTGGCCAGCCCAGGAAGCACAGAAGCGGCCCCCTAACCGCAGAACTTAAATTTTGGGTAGATTAACATGTAAAGATTAGTGAAAATTATGGGTTTAGAGTAAAACTGAGGGTTTTGATAAAAATAATATTTAACCACGAAATTCGCTATAGAATGAAGTAAATATCATATATTCTTGATCCTTAGGTTATGGGTAACAACTTTCTTCAAAAATTTCTAGAATCCGGGCACATAAGCCTGGGGATGAACTTTAGGAACCTTGTATTTAGGGTTGGAAAATTACTTTAATTGTTAGAATATGGACTCTTGAGCATGTATTGACTAGTTCTTACCACATTTGAATAGTTTTGGATCGTTCGGCTCCGATTTGAGGGTTTGAGCGCATTCTTGAATTTGAAAGTAAGCTTTGGGCAAGGTAAGTCTCTTTTATAACCTTGTAAGAGGGAAATTTTTCCATAGGTGAACTTAATTAATATGTGATTAATTGTGGGGCATACGTATGCATGAAGTGACGAGAGTCCATACGTAGCTACTATTTCTGTTATTGTCCGGGTAGTTCTAGATTTACACCATACTTTGTGGACACTACTACTTGATTATATATGCAAATTGTATGGAAGTAATTAAGTTGAAGAAAATCTATGGATTTAAAGACTTCAAGAGAATTGTCTTCATTTTTTAAAAAGAATCAAAGAATTGTTGTGTTCTAAATGATAAAACTTATGTTTGACTGCGTCGCACGGATGATTCGCGAGCGGGGTTATGCTTTTACTGTATCGCATGTATGATTCGCGATCGGGGTGAATAGATGTATCTAGGGTTCACACTTTTTGACCCTCGGTAGTGCACATTTTACTTTTATGTTGGATCGGGCCGAATGTCTTCAGTGGTAATTGTATGTGATAATAGAATAGGAACGATTTGTAGTTGTATGCTTCATTTCTTGTTATGCCACTTGTTTTAAATAAAGAAAGTGTCTTGCCTTCTTAAATATGATGGAGGAAATTCATCAGTTATTGTTCTGGTTTAAGCTTGGTTGTTATCTACATACATTATGCTTTAAGAATTGGAAGTTGACATTATTATATTGTTGGCCCTAGTAAGTGTCGGAGTCGACCCCTCGTCACTACTTCTGCGAGGTTAGGCAAGATACCTACTGAGTACATATTTTTATGTACTCACGCTATACTTTTGTACTTGATTGTACAAGCTTTGAGGCAGGTGCATCTGGCCATCAGTCCGGTGCATAGAGTGGACTCCTCAGCTTGAGACTTCCGGTGAGCTGCCCTTTTGAACCGTTCTGCAGCAGCTGGTGTCTTTCTATGTTTTTACTTTTCCTATCTATTTCCTTTCCATACAGTAGGATATGATGATTTTGTATAGTCTACTAGATTGCCCACATACTTGTGACACCAGATTTTGGCACACACATTAAAGGACTTATGAGTTTTGGATTACTGTCATGATTTAAGTTCGTAATTATTACTTTCCTTTAATTATGCTTAAGCTTCAATTCCTAATTTCTTTATCAATAAGGAAACGTTTTCACATACTAATTATTTAAATGAGAATTTACTAGTTGATTAGTATTGGCTTGCCTAACAACGGTGTTTGGCGCCATCACGGCCTAATATGGAATTTGGACGTGACAGTTACTATGGCACGTGAGTTATCCGTGCGGATCCTGATATTGATACTATGACATATGGGTTGTCCGTACAGCACGTGAGTTGTCCGTGCGGATCTTGATTTGATATTATAGCACGTGAGTTATTCGTGCAGCACGTGAGTTTTCCATGCGGATTATAGCGTTTGGGCTGAAGGGGCCCCTCCAGAGTTTGCACACCCCCAGTGAGCATAGTCGACTATGTATATGTATGTGGATCGGGTTGCACGCCGCAACGAGCATTGTACAGTGCTGAGTGACTGAGTGTGTTGAGTATTGAGTACGGTAAGAGATAATGCGAGACAGTGAGGTTGAGTACTCTACGAGTGTGAGTACATGATTCACCTCTGAGATACATAGCATTGACATGCAAACATGACATACAGGCATATAGATGCATTTTTCCTCATGTTGTACAGTATCACGTTATTCATGATTTTTCACGCATATTGATATGTGGGCATAGTGAGGTATTTCTCACTTGTTATCTAGAAAGAAGAAATGAAGCATCTTATTTATTGTGAAAAGTATTTTTTGGAAAAATTACAGATTTCAAACTATCTCATATTTTTTTATGTTTTCGGTAAAGGATTTGGGTTTTCATTGATATACTTGAAAAGTGGAACTAATTTTCGGAAAATTATGAAAAGGTTGAGCATGTTATCTCTGAGCTACTTCATTATTTAATTGCATTGCATTGTTATGAACTGCTGTTAGTTATTGGTGTTGGACCCGACATATGTTCCAGCTCGTCACTACTTTCAACCTAAGGTTAGGTTTGTTACTTATTGAGTACATGGGGTCGGTTGTACTCATACTACACTTCCTGCACATTACGTGCAGATTTCGGATGTCGATCTTACTGTTCATGGCGGGAGCTAGCATTGAAGGTGCACCTGCGATCCAAACTCAGCTGCCTCTTGTTCATAGTAGCCTTAGATTTTGTAAAACTCTGTTTTTGTACTTTTCAAACAGAAGATGTATTTACTTCATATCAGCTTTGTAAACTCTATTCTTAGAATCTCATGATTTGTACTATCAGTCCGTGGAAATTTATAAGATTTACATAATTTCTTTGATTAATTGTCCTATTAAATATTATTGAAACTGGATAGATATTAATTAGCTTACCTAACAGGTTGGGTTAGGTTCCATCACGGATCTTGGATCGTAACATTAATCATTATTTGGCGTAACATTCTTGCGTTTATAATAGTGAGCAGTAAGTAGATGTTTGCAAAACAAAGACAACGAAAGAGGAATCAATTTAGACTTCGAAGAAGAAAGGGATAGTTAAAAATTAACGCTCCAAAAGAGTTGACTTTTTTACTATTCATTTAAGGTAAAATTTAACTGATATAAAATCCTAATTTTTAGGTATATAATTCAAATTAGGAAAGATTTAAAGAAATCAAATTTCAACGGATTTTCAAGTCCTAATTATTACAAAATGTAATATTTCTTTTAAAGGATAAAAAAGGTAAACGATATTTCGCTAAGGACCTTCGTGCTTTTAATATAACATAGATAGATAGGTATAAATGGGAACTCATACGAAGGAAAAATACAGCGCGACATCTTTTTTCATCCCTTTTTGGTATTACTTTTATTTTTGGCATTAAATCTGATACTTTTTAACGAATTGGGTTCTTTTGGCAGAGCCAATTGTGTTTTGGCTTTTAACAAATTTGGTCGCGCGAGTAAAGATATTTATAACACTTAACTAGTGTACATATTTTATACACTAATAATTTAAAATATGTATATTTGTCAGCTATTTTCTTATAATTAATTTCGCTTGTATGCGTTGTTATTTTGACTTTTAGGTGGACGCTTTTATTTCGATTTAACTATTCACGCTAGTAGACATAATTTTCTGACGAATATTATAGCTCCTGCTTTTTTGTTTCATTATTGAAAATTAAAATTATATTTAAATTATAAAATAATCAAGAATGAATATTTTTAATGCCAAAGGAAAAACTTGGGCCGGTCAATTTCTCAATTTGGTTGCTAAGGCGAGAAAAACTTGTTGCAATAACTAAGAATATTAATTCTACAACCTCGTGGCTTTTGAGACTATTCACGATCTACTCATTTTTTTATTTTCATAACAAAAAGCAAGCAAAGATAGCTAAATAATTTTTCATCTTTGTTTTCACCAGCATTAATGAATATTAATTTTAGAAAATGACTTTTATATATCTTAATCATTTAGGTCTTAGCAAAAGTAAATTTTTGCATCACAAAGGAAAATATTAAGGCCTGTTGCTTTTTTAAAATGATTTTACAACTTTGCTCTCGAATTATGGTAATTTCAAAATGTTTAGTTTAAGGAATTGATTATTTCGTATCGTATTTATTAATAATTGATTTTAGAATACTTATGCAATTGTTTTTATTACTTTCGACACGCGTATTGTAATATTTGACAAAGATATACGTGCAATGCACGTACATAATGACTAGTCTATATCTATATTATATTAAAAGCACGAAGAACCTTAGCGAAATGTTATTCGATTTTTTTACCCTTAAAAAAAGATTTTACATTAAATAAAATATTAATTTAAGTCTTTTCCTTATATTTAGGAATATGTAATCAACTAAACTTTGTATATTAAATATTTGCTTTTTTAAATAGATTAAAACTAATATGTTAGATTTTTCCAAACATCTAAAACTTTAAAGTTGACTGATTATGAAAAGTATTCATGGAGTCTAATACGAATCTGCGTGAACTTCTAACACCTTCTAACTTCTAAATTCCTTAAAATATTGTATCAAATACTTACGGTTAAACTTTCACAACAAGGGCCGGCTTAATGGTAAAGCCACTCAAGCGATTACTTGAGGCTCCACATCTAGGGGGACCCAAAATTTTCTTATATTAATAAATTTTTCAATATCAATAAATAATTGTATTTGTATTTGATGAATTTTTTAAAAAACTATTTAGCATATAAAAAAAAGTATAGCTGTCACGACCTGGATTTTCCACCTTCGGGAGTTATTATGGCGCCTACTGATGTGAGTTATGCAAGCCGATCATTTAAACTAATAACTTCATCATCCATTTATTTTTTTTTTTAACAAACATAAAGCGATAACATATGAACAGCGAAAATTAGAATTTAAGCGGAAGGAAATAATAAAATATCTGAAATCTGCGTCTATTACAACTGTTAAGGCCTTAAGTATCCAAAACTTGGTGTCACAGTGTCACAGGCGGTCTAAGATTTACTACATACAAAGTCTGAAGAAAATAACAATACACTGTTTCTGAATGTAAGGAAAATGAAACAGGAAATAGGGATATAGGGAGACGCCAGGGCCTGCGGACGCCTGCAGGTCTACCTTGAATCTCTGCGTGGACTAAAGGTAGCCTCCAAACTATGGTCCAAGAGCTGCTCCGGGATCTGCACATAGTGCAGAGTGTAGTATCAGCACAACCGACCCCATGTGCTGGTAAGTGTTTAGCCTAACCTCGGCGAAGTAGTGACGAGACTAGGACCAGATTACCAAATAAATATGTGCAATTCAAATATATACAGCAGAAAAGAAATACAGAAATAAACAATCAAGTATGGGAGGGGGAGCATGCTGCAGGGGAGATATCAATTCCAAATAGAAAGACAACAAGTAAACGAAAGAAACAATATAACGGGGACATCAACAAAGAGTCAGAAATCGATAAATGCACGGCATCACTCTTCGTGCTTTTACTCTCAGCCTCATCAAAGCAATCATATAATAAAAATGTGCACGGCATCACCCTTCGTGCTTTTACTCTCTTTCCTCACCATATAATCAATATAATCGTCACGGAATGGTACATCG
Organism: Nicotiana sylvestris; assembly: GCF_000393655.2. Classification (NCBI taxonomy): domain Eukaryota; kingdom Viridiplantae; phylum Streptophyta; class Magnoliopsida; order Solanales; family Solanaceae; genus Nicotiana; species Nicotiana sylvestris. The sequence goes on from NC_091068.1 coordinate 110,734,317, forward strand.
TGCGGCACGACATCACCCTTCGTGCTTTACACTATTTCTTCACAATCATATGCGGCATCACCCTTCGTGCTTTACACTCTTTCCTCACAAAAAAAAATAATGCACGGCATCACCCTTCGTGCTTTAGCTCTCTTCCTCACCCAAACAACAATCACAAACAATAGGGCAAGTGAATAAATGAGATTATAATAAGAATCCCGGAAAGGGAACAACTTCAATAATATCAACATCCCGGCAAGGGAGATAACAAATAAAGCAACAATAGCCCGGCAAGGGGGGCAACGTAATGATCTCTTATCTTTCTCACTTTTACTTCACAATTCACTTCACAACTCGAGCCAATGCTCTAGAGGTTCAATTATCACTTATACTTTCACAATTCGTTATACAACTTGAGCTAATGCTCCTCAATGTTCATAGGTCACAATTCCTTCCACAAACTTTACACAACAAGTAGAAACCATTAACAAGGCATGAAAGATACAACAAAGTCATGATAATCACAAGATAAAACTCACGGGCATGCTAGACACTAACGTATAGATACTCGTCACCATGTCTATACGTCGTACTCGACAATTACCACATAGCAAACAGGACTCGACTCCTAATCCCTCAAGCTAAGGTTAGACCAAACACTTACCTCGATGTCACGAACACAATTCACGATTCAATTATAGCTTTACCCCTTGATTCCACCACCAATTCGCTCGTATCTAGTCACAAGTTACTTAATTACATCAATAAACACTAAATGAATCAATTTGAATGTATGAAAATGAATTTTCCAAAGTTTTACCCAAAAAGTCAAAAATCGCCCCTGGGCCCGCATGGTCAAAACCCGAAGTTTGAACCAAAACCTGATTACCCATTCCCTCACGAACTCAAATATATAATTTGTTTTGAAATCGGACCTCAAATCGAGGTCCAAATCCTCAATTTTTGAAAAACCTAGGTTCTACCCAAAACACCCAATTTCCCCCATGAAAATCATTGATTTTGAGTTAAAATCATATTAAAAGATGTTAAGGAGTGAAGAAAATGAGTTAGAAATCACTTACCAATGTTTTGGAGAAGAAAGGTTATTTGAAAAATCGCTTCTTATGTTTTTTGGGGTTTTGAAAAATGAAAAATAACTGAAAATCCCATCTAAGATATCTTGTGCAAACCATACAAAATCAACTGCGGCCGCACATCCCTTCCTGTGTACTGCAGTGACATATTTTAGTAGTTTGGCCATAACCTTCTCTACAGATGTCCAAATTTGTAATTTCTTTAGCTTTATGGAAACTAGACACGAAGGGCTACAACTTCCGTTTTTGATTCATCTCAAAATTCCTTGTAGATCAAACGATATAGGCTTCCGAAGTCGGACTAGTGAACATGTGCGGACTGCACAAAATCAACTGCAGCCGCACAGTCACCAGTGCGGCCAGCGCAAAAACCAGTGCGGACCGCACTAGCAGGTTCAGAGATTTGCACTTCTCTGAACCTCCAATAGCCATGTTTTAAGCCTAAGACACCCCGGAACCTACCCGAAACTCACCCGAGCTCTCGGGACTCCAAACCAAGTGTGCATACTAACTCAAAAACATCATATGGACCTACTCGTGCGACACATCATCAAAATAACATGTAAAATCATGAATTAAACCTCAAAACTCAACATTTTCATCAAGAACTCTCAAAGTTCGTAACTCTTCAATCGGAAGTCCAACTCACATCAAATAAACTCCATTTTTTCACCAAATTTCACAGTTATCTTTCAAATACTATAACAAGTTTGTACCGGGCTCCAGAACCAAAATACGGGCCCGATAATAATGGTTTCAAACATTAATTCTTTTCTTCATTTCTTAGATACTTCAGTAAAACAATTTCTTTCAAAAGTTGATTTCTAAAGCTTGGGACCTCGGAATTCAATTTCGGGCATACGCCCAAGTCTCATATTTTACTGCGGACCTCCCCAGATTGTCGGAACACGGATCCGGGTCCGTTTGCTCAAAATATTAACCAAAGTCAACCATAATCAAATTTTTAACTCTAAAGATTTCGATTTCTCATATTTTCACATAGAAGGTTTTCCGGATATAGGTCCGGACCACGCACGTAAATCAAGGTAGGGTAAAAAGGAGGTTTTTAGGCCTCAGAACACTGAATTCACTTGCAACACAAGTGATGACCCAACCGTTCGTCCTCGAACGGACATAAGAAGAAGTATCTGAGTGGGGGAAAAGATAGGGATAATGGCTCCACATATCGAACTCGGACTCCCAGCTCGATGCCTCAGCGGGCTCACCTCTCCACTGAACACGGACTGAAGGAAAACTCTTCGATCTCAATTGATGAACCTGCCGGTCTAGAATAGCTACCGGCTCCTCCTCATAAGACAAATCCTTGTCCACCTGGACAGTGCTGAAATCTAACACGTGGGATGGATCGTCGTGATACTTCCAAAGCATGGACACGTTAAACACTGGATGCACGGCTGATAAGCTCGGCGGCAATGCAAGTCTATAAACCACCTCTCCCACTCGATCAAGAATCTTAAATGGGCTAATGAACCTAGGGCTAAGCTTGCCCTTCTTCCCAAATCTCATCACGCCCTTCATAGGAGACACTCGAAGCAATACCCGCTCACTGACCATGAATGCCAAATCACAAACCTTGCGGTCGGCATAACTCTTTTGCCTGGACTGAGCTGTACGAAGCCTATCCTGAATATGACCTTGTCTAAGGCATCCTGAACTAGATCCGTACCCAACAACCGAGCCTCCCCCGGCTCAAACCATCCAATCAGAGATGGACACTGCCTACCATATAAAGCCTCATACGGAGCCATCTGAATACTCGACTGGTAGTTGTTATTGTAGGCAAACTCTGCTAAAGGCAAAAACTGATCCTACGAGCCTCCAAAGTCAATGACACAAGCTCGGAGCATATCCTCCAAAATTTGAATGGTTCGCTCAGACTGCATGTCCGTCTGAGGATGAAACACTGTGCTCAACTCAACCCGTGTGCCCAAATCTCGTTGAACTGCCCTCTAAAAATAGGAGGTAAACTGCGTACCTCGATCCAAAATGATAGACTCGAGCACACCATGAAGACGAATAATCTCCCGGATATAGATCTCAGCTAACCTCTCGGAAGAGTAAGAGACTGCCACAGGAATGAAATGCGCTGACTTGTCAACCTATCAACAATAACCCACACTGCATCAAACTTCCTCAGAGTCCATGGGAGTTCAACAACGAAGTCCATAGTGATCTGCTCCCACTTCCACTCAGGAATCTCAATCTTCTGGAACAAACCACTAGGCCCCTGATGCTCATACTTAACCTACTGACAATTCAAATACCGAGCCATAAATGCTACGATATCCTTCTCCATTCTCCGCCACCAATAATGGTGCCGTAAATCCTGATACATCTTTGCGGTGCCCGGATGAATAGAGTACCAGGAGCTATGGGCCTTCTCTAAAATAAACTCTCGAAGCCCATCCACATTAGGCACACAAACTCGACCCTGCAATCTCAAAACTCCATCATCACCTAAGGTAACCTGCTTGGCACCTCCGCGCTGCACCGTGTCTCTAAGGACACACAAATGGGGATCATTATACTGCCGATCACGGATAGGCTCCAATAAAGAAGAACGAGCGACCGTGCAAGCTAACACATGACTAGGCTCAGAAAAATCCAACCTCACGAACTGGTTGGCCAAAGCCTGAACATCCAAAGCAAGCGGTCTCTCACTGACTGGAATATAAGCAAGACTGCCCATACTGGCTGACTTCCTACTTAAAGCATCGGCCACCACATTGGCCTTTCCCGGATGATATAAGATGGTGATATCATAGTCCTTTAATAGCTCTAACCACCTTCTCTACCTCAAATTCAACTCATTCTACTTGAACAAGTATTGCAATACGAACCGACGATAGTAGCCTGCCAACCCCAAGAAACTCCGAATCTCTGTAGCTGATGCTAGTCTAGGCCAGTTCTTGACTGCCTCAATCTTCTTCGGATCAACCTGAATACCCTCTGCTGATACAACATAACCCTGGAATGCAACTGAACTCAACCAAAACTCACACTTTGAGAACTTAGCATATAACTGATTATCCCTCAAGGTCTGAAGGATGTTGCTCGTGCTCCTCCTGGCTGCGGGAATAGATCAAAATATCATCAATGAAGACTATCACGAATGAATCCAAGTAAGGCCTAAACACTCGGTTCATCAAATCCATAAAAGCTTCTGGGGCATTCGTCAACCCGAATGATATCACCAAGAACTCATAATGCTCGTACCGAGTTCGGAAAGCTGTTTTAGGGACATCGGATGCTCTAATTCTCAACTGATGGTAGCCAAATCTCAAGTCAATCTTCGAGAATACCTTGGCACCCTAAAGCTGATCAAACAAATCATCAATCCTCGGCAATGGATACTTATTCTTGATTATAACCTTGTTCAACCACCGGTAATTAATACACATTCTCATCGATCCATCCTTCTTCTTAACAAACAACACTGGCGCACCCCAAGGAGAAATACTCGGCCTAATGAAACCCTTCTCAAGCAAGTCTTGCAACTTCTCCTTCAACTCTTTCAACTCAAGCGGGGCCATACGATACGGCGGGATAGAAATGGGCTGAGTGCCCGAAGCCAAATCAATGCAAAAGTCAATATCCCTGTCGGGTGGCATACCCGGCAGGTCTGAAGGAATACCTCAGGAAACTCACGAACCATGGGCACAGAATCAATAGAAGGAACCTCAGCACTAGAATCACGAACATATGCCAAATAGGCCAAACACCCCTTCTCGACCATACGCCGAGCCTTCACATAAGAGATAATACTACGGGTAGAATGACCAGGAGTCCCTCTCCACTCTAAACGAGGTAAACACGGTAAGGCTAAGGTCACAGTCTTGGCATGACAGTACAAGATAGCGTGGTAAGGTGATAAATAATCCATCCCCAGTATGACATCAAAATCAACCATATCCAGAAGAAGCAAATCTACATGAGTCTCAAGACCCCCAATCACAACTATACATGAACGATGGACTCGATCTACCACAATAGAATCACCCACCAGTGTAGACACATAAACATGAGCACTCAAGGAATTACTAGGCATGACCAGATATGGTGCAAAATAAGATGACACATACGAGTATGTAGACCCTGGATCAAATAACACTGAAGCATCTCTATCACAAACCAGAATCGTACATGTGATAACTGTATCGAAAGCCTCAGCCTCGGGCCTGGCTGGAAGAGCATAATATCGGGGTTGGGCCCCACCACCCTGAACTACATCCCTGGGACGGCCTGTTGCTGGCTGGCCTCCATATCTAGCGGCCTGAGCTCCAGCTCTAATACCTCTACCTCCACCTCTAGCACCTCTACCCCCACCTCTAGCTAGCTGGGCGGGATGTAGAACACCTGGTGCCTGAACCATGGCACGGAAACCCTGATGCTGAGAGCTACTCGGTGATCGAGGGCAAAACCTAGCAATGTGACCCATATCACCACAAGTGTAACAAGCCCTCGGCTGCTAAGACTACTAACCCTGACGACCTGAATGACCACCCCAAAAACTCTGAAGCGGCGGTGCACTTATAGGGGCTGGTGGTGCACTGTAGGATTGCTGATTAGAATACTGCATCTGAGGACCACGGCCACCTGAAGCACCATGAAAAACCTGGAGTGCTGACTAAAAAGGCCTAGGAAGATGGCCTCTACCGTACGAATCCCTACCTCCAAACGAGGTACCACTGAATCGGCCTGAATGATGGGGCCTCTTGTCCTAACCATGACCACCTCCCTGTGATAGAACCATCTCCACTCTCCTCGCCACATTGGCCGCCTCCTGGAAGGAAATCTCACTCCCGGTCTCCCTAGCTATTTGAAGACGAATCGGCTAAATAAGTCCATCAATGAACCTCCTTACCCTCTCTCTCTCTCTCTCGGTGGGAAGTATGATAGGAGCATGACGAGCCAAGTCAATGGATCTGGTCTCATACTGGGTGACAGTCATAGAACCCTACTGGAGATGCTCAAACTACCTCCGATAGGCCTCTCTCTGAGTGATGGGGAGAAACTTCTCCAGAAATAGCTGAGTAAACTGCTCCCAAGTCAAAGCTGGCGATCCGGCTGGTCTAGCTAAATAGTAATCCCTCCACCAAGTCTTGGCGGATACAGACAAGCGAAAAGTAACAAAATCGACCCCATTGGTCTCAACTATCCCCATATTCCTGAGAACCTCATGACAGCTGTCTAGATAATCTTGGGGATCCTCAGAAGATGCACCGCTGAAGGTAGTAGTGAAGAGCTTGATGAACCTGTCCAACCTCCACAAAGCATCGGCAGACATAGCTGCTCCATCACCGGTCTGAGCTACCATACCCGACTGAACTTCTCCAACTGGCTGAACTACTAGAGTTTAGAACTAGGGAGCTACCTGATCCTGAGTGCGAGTAGCAGGAGTTTGGGCTCCTCCTGCAGCCTGAGAGACGGCTGGTGCTACAGGAAGCAAGTCTGCCTGGGTGACAATCTCCATAAGGCCCACTAGGCGGACCAGAGCATCCTGAAGAACTGGGGTGGCAATAAACCCCTCTAGGACCTAAGCTGGGCCCATCGGAACTGTCGGGGCCGGAACCTCATCATCAAAGTCAACCTGAGGCTCCGCCGCTGGTGCTGCTGCTCTGGGCTGAGCTCTGCCCTCACCTCGGCCTCTAGCACGGCCTTGGCCTCGCCCTCTGCCCCTCGTGGGAGCTGCTGTTGGGGGCTCGGGCTTCTGGTCAGTGGATGAGGAAGCGCATGTTCTCGCTATCTACGAAAGAATAGAGTAGAAATTCAATTAGCATTGAGAAACCAAACAGTACGATAGGAAAGAATAAATGTGAAGTTTTCCTAACTCTGTAGCCTCTCGGGGATAAATACAAACATCTCTATACCGATCCCTCAAACTTTACTAAGCTTGTCTGTGAACTGTGAGACCCATGTAACCTAGAGCTCTGATACCAACTTGTCACGACCCAGATTTCCCACCATCGGGAGTCGTGATAGCGCCTACTGATGTGAGCTAGGCAAGTCGATCCTTTAAACTAATAACTTCATCATCATTTATTTCTTTTTAACAAACATAAAGTGATAACGTATGAACAACGGAAATTAGAATTTAAGCGGAAGGAAATAATAAAATATCTGAAATCTGCATCTATTACAACTGTTAAGGCCTTAAATACCCAAAACCTGGTGTCACAGTGTCACAGACGGTCTAAGATTTACTATATACAAAGTCTGAATAAAATAACAATACATTGTTTCTAAATGTAAGAAAAATGAAACAGGAAATAGGGATAGAGGGAGACGCCAGGGCCTGCGGACACCTGCAGGTCTACCTTGGATCTCTGCGTATACTGAAGGTAGCCTCCAAACTATGGTCCAAGAGCTGCTCCGGGATCTGCACATAGTGCAGAGTGTAGTATCAGCAAAACCGACCTCATGTGCTGGTAAGTGTCTAGCCTAACCTCGGTGAAGTAGTGACAAGGCTAGGACCAGACTACCAAATAAACTTGTGCAATTCAGATATATATAGCAGAAAAGAAATACAGAAATAAACAATCAAGTATGGGAGGGAGAGCATGCTGCAAGGGAGATATCGATTCCAAATAGAAAGACAACAAGTAAACGAAAGAAACAATATAAATCGGATATCAACAAAGAGTCAGAAATCAATAAATGCACGGCATCACCCTTAGTGCTTTTACTCACGTCCTCACCAAAGCAATCATATAATAAAAATGTGTATGGCATCACCCTTCGTGCTTTTACTATCTTTCCTTACCATATAATCAATACAATCGACACGAAATGGTACATCATGCGGCATGGCATCACCCTTCGTGCTTTACACTCTTTCCTCACAATCATACACGGCATCACCCTCGTGCTTTACACTTTTTCCTCACAAAAAAAAATAATGCACGGCATCACCCTTCGTGCTTTAGCTCTCTTCCTCACCGAAACAACAATCACAAACAATAGGACAATGGAATAAATGAGATTATAATAAGAATCCCGGCTAGGGAACAACTTCAATAATATTAACATCCCGGAAAGGGAGATAACAAATAAAGCAACAATAGCCCGGCAAGGGTGGCAACATAATGATCTCTTATCTTTCTCACTTTTACTTCACAATTCACTTCACAACTCGAGCCAATGCTCTAGAGGTTCAATTATCACTTATACTTTTACAATTCGTTATGCAACTTGAACCAACGCTTCTCAATGTTCATAGGTCATAATTCCTTCCACAAACTTTACACAACAAGTAGAAACCATTACCGAGGCATGAAATATACAACGAATTCATGATAATCACAAGATAAGACTCAAGGGCATGTTAGACACCAACGTATAGATACTCGTCACCATGCCTATACGTCGTACTCGACAATTACCACATAGCAAACATGACTCGACTCCTAATCCCTCAAGCTAAGGTTAGACCAAACACTTACCTCGATGCCACGAACACAATTCACAATTCAATAATAGCTTTACCCCTTGATTCCACCACCAATTAGCTCGTATCTAGTCACAAGTTGCTTAATTACATCAATAAACGCTAAATGAATCAATTTGAATGCATGAAAACGAATTTTCCAAAATTTTACCCAAAAAGTCAAAAATTACCCCCGGCCCACATTGTCAAAACCCGAGGTTTGAACCAAAATCCGATTATCCATTCCCCCACGAACTCAAATATATAATTTCTTTTCAAATTGGACCTCAAATCCAGGTCCAAATCCCCATTTTTTAAAAAACATAGGTTCTACCCAAAACACCCAATTTTCCCCATGAAAATCATTGATTTTGAGTTGAAATCATGTTAAAAGATATTAAGGAGTGAAGAAAATGAAATAGAAATCACTTACCAACGTTTTAGAGAAAAAAATTGTTTGAAAAATCGCCTCTTATGTTCTTTGGAGTTTTGAAAAATGAAAAATAACTGAAAATTTCGTCTATATATACTACTCTCAGATGCCCTGTACGGACCGCACAAAATCAACTACGGCCGCACAGCCCTTCATGTGTACTACAGTGACATATTTTTGTATTTTGGCCATAACTTTCTCTACAGATGTCAAAAATGTTATTTCTTTACCTTTTTGGAAACTAGACACGAAGAGCTACAACTTTCATTTTTGATTCATCTCAAAATTTCGTGTAGATCAAATGATACAGGTTTCCGAAGTTGGACCAGTAAACCTTTGCGGACCGCACAAAATCAACTGCGGCCGCACAGTCACCAGTGCGGACCGCACTAGCAGGTTCAGAGATTTGCACTTCTCTGAACCTCCAATAGCCATGTTTTAAGTCTAAGACACCCTGGAACCTACCCGAAACTCACCCGAGCCCTCGGGACTCCAAACCAAATGTGCATACTAACTCAAAAATATTATATGGACCTACTCGTGCGATCACATCATCAAAATAACATGTAAAATCATGAATTAAACCTCAAAACTCAACATTTTCATCAAGAACTCTCAAAGTTCATAACTCTTCAATCGGAAGTCCAACTCACGTTAAATAAACTCCGTTTTTTCACCAAATTTCACAGTTATCTTTCAAATACTATAACAAGTTTGTACCGGGCTCCGGAACTAAAATACGGGCCCGATAACAATGGTTTCAAACATTAATTCTTTTCTTCATTTCTTAGATACTTCAGTAAAATAATTTCTTTCAAAAATTAATTTCTAAAGCTTGGGACCTCGGAATTTAATTCTGGGCATACGCCCTAGTCCCCTATTTTATTGCGGATCTCCCGGGATCGTCGGAACACGGATCCGGGATCGTCGGAACACGGATCCGGGTCCGTTTGCTCAAAATATTGACCAAAGTCAACCATAATTAAATTTTTAACTCTAAAGATCTCTATTTCTCATATTTTCACATAGAAGGCTTTCCAGATATACGTCCGGATCATGCACGTAAATCAAGGTGGGGTAAAAAGGAGGTTTTTAGGCCTCGGAATAGTGAATTCATTTGCAACACAAGTGATGGTCTTTTGGGTCATCACAATATCTTTCATAAATAAAGAAACTATGGGACTGATAGAGATAATTTGGGAATAGGAATAGTAATTTACGTGTGAATATATTTCTTGTCTCCTTTATATATTATCATTATTATCACAGGGCTCACATTACTTTTATTACATTCTCTTTAAGCTGGTTTTTACTTAATCTTTTTATATTCCTTTTAGCCTTCCAGACTTATATGTCCACTGTCAAATATGAGAGCAGAAAGCAATTGCGAACTCTTTTTTTGTCAAGCTTTCTCGGCATTGCACCAAAAATATTGAAACAGCAAAAGTAATATCAAGTTATCTATGACTATTTATTAAACCAGGTTCAATTGTTCTATATTTTTCTTATCACTTTGTATCTAAAGTTTTTTTTTTTTTTGATATCTTTTGTTTGTAAGTATATGTATTATCTTTTTAAATTTATTATAATTTTAATATGTCAATAAGAAAATATGAATCCGCATATTAAAAATGCCAAAAAAAAGAGAAGAATTGAAACTTTAATACAATGCCCAAAAATAGGAAAAATTTATGGAAGATAAACAAATCATTAATATAATTGAGCTAGAAGAGAATGGAATCCAAGAAGAAGAAGAAGAAGAAGAAGAAGAAGAAGAAGGTGGTGAGAGTTTAACATAGACCTTTTAGAAAATTAGAAAATCCTAAAAAAGTTGAAGAATAATCCTAGAAAGTAGAAATATATATAATCTTAATACTATATTAAAAGCATGAAGCCCCTTAGCGAAATATCATTCGCCTTTTTTATCCTTCGAAAAGTAATTTCACACTAAATAAAATAGTTATTTATTTATTTTCCTTATATTTAGAAATAGACATTTAATTATGTTCCTAATATTTAGGGCTTCTTTCCATTTCTTCCCTAAGTTCTCTTTGAGTTATCCACGTTCAATAAGTTTATTGTTTCAATAATAAAGGAATTCAGATGAAAGAAAATGAATTTCTCTTTAATCAAATGGAGACAAAAGGGTTTCTATTTCTCCACTCCTACATATCTTTTGGACATCTATTCCAAGTAGATTTCTAATAGACTTTTTTCTTAGTTTTCTCTCACATCTAGATTTTGTTTTAAAAAATATACACACGCCAAGCTTTTATTGGCATCGAATTGTGCTATTTTTTGGTAATTAAATTTTTATATTAATCACCTTTGAAACTGTACAAAATCATAGCTAAACAAAACACAATTAGCTATCTAAAATCTACCAATCAGTAACTCTGTGATCTGTACATGCCAGTTTATAACTGGATTCTAAAAAATAAAACTCTGTAGCAAAACCTTAACTCTTGGAGCTGCTCTTACATGACAAATATAAGCAACTTCTCGCATAATTGTTTCCCAGCTCCGGTACTACTTTTCAAAAAATTTATGGTTCCTTTCTATCCATATAGCATAGATACACTCGAATTGTACTATTTTAAGTCTAAAAATTAATAATTTTATATTAAATAAATTTGTATTATTTAATACTTTGACTAATATTTTAAAATTTGAAATCAACTTTAAATTTATCTCTTTGAATTTTAGCTTTTGTATTTGATAAAGCAACACTGCCAAACAAACATTCTTTCGCATATTTGACATAAAACTTTACTCTCTTGAATATTGTTATTACATCTTTTTAATCTAACATTAAATGTATGAACAATATTTTACTCCTATAATATTAATATTTCTTAGTAATTTACATATATTTTTCCGACGGTAGTTTACATGTATTTACTTTTAATATTCTTTGCATCATACTTGGCATTTTAGTAAATGCACTATACTCAACAAACTTAACTAAATTGTTCATCGTTGCAAGTTCAATTATTATTAATGTAATAACTAAATGTTTGCACCACTTTAACGTCCATTATAACTTTAAAGAATTCATTTTTGTACGTAAATTTTAATTGATTGACGCTGCAAATACATACATAGGTCACACATTTGACAAAATAATAATTTAAATTATTTTTAATATTTAGGACTTTAAAATTAATTAAAATTTTAGTTATTAAGTTTTTTCTTATTGAAATAGGTAGAAGTTACTAATATTTAGAATTTTAAAATTAAGAAAAAAAAATCTTATTAGAATGGTTAATATCTTACATCTTATTTCAACATATTTTCCTAGGAATTACATGGTAGAGGTTTTATGATTTTGCCGAGAGTAAATATTAGACTTTGCATTTTACTCGCAGAGAAATAGTCCATATTTGTATCCTATAGAATGAATATAATAATACATAGCTTTCCAATTTTTTATTAGATAAATTCTTAAATCTTCAAAATTTATTTGTTCTCCCTTAAAGGAAGAATGAAAATTTATGAAAATTGAAGTTATAAAATTATAAAACTGAAAAAGATATTAAGTCAAATATATTGATTAAGATGATTGAAAACTTCATCAGAAAAGGTTTCGTCTTTATTGATCAATTAGCTAAATAGGATAAAGAATAGTCTTTTTCAAAAAGCTATACTTTTATTCAACTTTTATTTTATAACTCAGATATAATTTTAAAAATAAAATGTATGAAATTCTCTTAAAATTTTGTATTCATTAAGATAGGATACACGCGCAACGCGCGTATCTGTCACGATCCCAAATACTCCGGTCGTGATGACGTCTATCACAGTACTAGGCAAGCCAACCTAACAAGTAACCACAGTGAATTCATTTTATAAAAGCATTTTCTAAAACTGATTAAGTCTCGAATTCTCATATGAAATATATAAATCAACTTAACTATGCGGAAAACAGTACAAAATATACCAACACAACCCAACAATCCGGTATCACAAGTCAAGAGCCTCTAAATATAACCCAAACTGACTAAATAATACATTATAAGTCTAAAATAGCAAAAAACTAAGGTAGGAAGGAGGAAAGCAGGGATGCGAACGCCGTGCAGCTACCTTGCAGTCTCCGGTAAAGCTCTGAGAGTGCTGGGAACCCTCACTCTGCTGCTCGGGCACCTGGATCTGCACACAAGGTGCAGGGAGTAACGTGAGCCAATTCAGTACATAAGTAAAGTAAATAAGGTCTGAGTGCAGTGACGAGCAGTTAAAAATCATATAAGAGTGTTCAACAGAATATCAAGTCAAACTCAAAGTTAATTAGCCAGTTACTTTGTAAAAGCTTCAATTTCAATTGAAATACTTTGAAATCATTTATTCAACATCTTTCAACAAAGGCTCTGATAGTAGGCGATATAGTAGATATTTACACCTTAATATGACCATACTTTGTTGTTGTTTTATAGATAAATTGCCAACAAAATGATCTAAATAGAGTTCTTTTTTTAGCAGGGAATATTATATGAGAGGAAGCAACATCGAATGTTTTGGAGGCGATAATGTGAAGAAAAACACCCACTTGAGAAGTACCCGAATACAAAGAAGCATAAATGGCATGGGCAAGAAGGCCACCGCGACCGCGGTGAACCGCGGCAGGTTACTGAAGTGAGGCAAAAAGGTCAGCTTTCACCACAGTCGATCGCGGTTGGCCGTGACCGCAGTGCACTGTTCACGCAACTGGAAGTTTGAGGACCAAAGTGTAATTTTGGGGAAACTTTTGTAAAACCCTTATAAGCTTTAGAAACTCGCCCAATTGAAGGGGGGAGCTAATTTAGACTACTTTTGGAGGAAGAACAAGTGTGAGAAGATCAACAAAATATTAGAGTTTTTCTATCTCCTTTTAATTTTTGTAATTTTACATTATGAACAATTTAGTAGTTTTCTCTTGTTTTGTTATGAGTAGCTAAATACTTATCTAGGGTTGATGGAACCAATTGTTGGTTGAAGTTTTGACTCAAGTTGTTATAATCGAACCGGATTTATGATATGGTTGTTCAACTATGTTTTGTATGGTGATTAATTGAATGGGCCCTTGATTAATCATGTCTAATTATCTTATATTGATTGAGAAAGAGTATTAGGTTATACAGCGGTTGAACAACACCACTTTTGGGTAATTGAAGAGATTCATTACTTGAACTTAAAAGTGGGTTTAGAGATAACCAAACTTTGGTGGGATACTTTAGAGTTGCATAACTATTGTCACCTAGAGTAGTTCGAGAGAATTCTCTAGTAAATTATTGTAGTTGATCAAGAGATAATTACGATAACCCATAGCTCTTAATCCTCATAGAGTATTATGGCGAGATTATAGTGGAGGAGTCAGGACCTAAACTAGCAATTGGGGAAATCACTGCCCTAGACCTTTTTACAATTGCATTATCTTTGTTTTAGCTTACCGTTGTTTTTATAGTAGTCGAAGTAGTTAAACAAAAAACCCAATCGTTATTGATCAAAAATCTTGCATCTAGAGATTGATTGAGTTGATAATAACATTGTCGAAGAGGGTAATAGATAGGTTAGTTCCATGAGGATTCGATTCCGGACTTAAAAATCGGATTATATTTGCAGCGACCGCTTTGTCCCTTAAAAGGCATAGTTGGGCGTTATCAAATTTTGGCATCGTTGTCGGGGAACTAACGGTGTTATTTATTACAACTTAAAAGTAGTATTAAAATTATTAGTTCAAATCAAATTTCAAAGGTGTTAAACAATTTTCATTGAAATTCTAACGTTTGAACTCTTGTGGAATTCAGGTGTATGCCTAGAAATTCTTCGAGGACTGGAGAACTGCTTGAAAGACTTTGAGACCCCGAGAAAACATTCAGGGTATTGAACCGTGCCAACAGGAGGATCCAACAAACACAACAACCACACCAACTTGAATTTGACATGGGTGACGTAGAGAACGTCAACGGAAACATCAGGGATGAGCCAGCTGACCCAAACGTCAGAGTGGTGGCACCTCTTGTGCCAGAAGTTGCACTTTATGATTGTGCTCAATCCACAACTAACAACCTGGCAACTGCCATAGCTGTGCCCGCAATTCAAGGGGAGACATTCCAGATCACCAACAACATGCTGCATCTGCTACAGAATAAGGGATTGTTCTCTAGGTCACACATTGAAGACCCTCAGCAACATTTGAAAAAATTTCTGTCAATTTGTGTGACCCAAAGGCAGCCAAATATGACCCCAGAAGCTATCAAGCTATTACTGTTCCCGTTCTTTGTGACTGGGGAAGCTCAGACTTGGCTGAATTCGCTCCCAATCAATTCCATTGTCACCTGGGAGGAATTAGTAAAGCAGTTCCTGAATAAGTTCTACCCGCCCAACAAGACTACAAGGCAGATTGGTGAAATATTGCAGTACAAGCAACAACCGACTAAGACCTTGCAAGAAACTTGGGAAAGATTTAAAGGGATGCTGGTGAAGTGTCCTCACATGGCATTCCAGACCAGATGCTTGGCCAGAGATTCTACATGGGGTTAACTGACAATCTAAAGGCCAATGTGGATGCTTCAGCTGGAGGTGCATTTTTAGTAAGACATTCACTGAGTGCAAAGTCCTTCTTGACAAGATGTCCCAGAATTCGGGGTGGATGAGTAGAGGGACAACACTGGCACCCATAGTGCATTCAGTTCCTCTTGACCCAAATAATTTGCATGCAGAGAACATGGCCACACTCATGACTCAGATAAGTATTTTGACAGAGAAGATAGATGAGATGGGTACCAAACAGGTGCATATTGTTGACATGACAAATGGAGGACTGTGTACACCCTGTGTTAATCAGTCTTATGTGTGTTCATGGAGCAGAGAAGGTGAAAATCAAGGGGAAAGGGAAGATATGAATTATGTTAACAACTTTGGGGGTCAGAGACAAGGAGGACAGCAGTGGAGACTGGCACCAAATCAGCAATACAGACCTAACATGCCTCAGCCTGGGGGCATGCAAGTTCAAGGCCAAATGGTGTCATACCACCAGAGACAACAGGGCTACCCATAGCAGAACCAGCAACAATTGACATATCAGCCACTTCCTCAGCAGCAAGATAACAACATGGTAGAGATCAGGAGGATGCTCCAGTAACTCATTGGGACAAATGGTAAGATGCAAGAAAAGTTGGCAGTACATGATTCAACTATAAAAAAACATTGAAACTCAGTTGGGGCAGTTGTCTATGGATTTAAACAACCGCCCCCAGGGAACATTACCAGCGGACACAAATATTAACCCCAAGGAGCCAAACCCAAATCAGCTGATGGCAGTAAGCCTTCGGAATGGGAGAGATTTAGACAAAGAGCAGGAGGTTGCACAAGCCACTCCAATTCCACTAAAGGTAGATAAACCATCAAATCTGACTAAAGTGATGGTTGAACAGGGTCAAGATGAAAAGGGTAAGGCTAAGGTAAATGAACAAGCTGCAAAGCAGGTGGTGCCTCTTGTGCCACAGAACCCCAACAGAGAAAAGCCAGCAAATAGTGCACAAAGGGTGATACCGGCACCATTCCCTCAGAGACAGGTAAAACAAAAGAAGGAAGATCAATACAAGAAATTCATGGAGAAGTTGCGTCAAATTCAGTTGAATATTCCTTTGATGGATGCCTTGAGGGAGATGCCAGGTTATGCGAAGATGATGAAAGACCTAATGTCACAGAAGTTTGATTTCAGAACCTATCCACAGTGACTCTGACGCAGACTGCAGCGCAGTAGTGACCAAACTGATGGCTCAAAAGATATCAGACCCAGGTAGCTTCACTATTCCATGCACGATTGGGAGTTATGCCTTTGCAAAGGCATTATGTGATTTGGAGCCAGCATAAATTTGATGCCTCTGGCTGTATATACCAAACTGGGCATTGGCAGAGCTAGACCGACTTCGATGTTGCTGCTGCTAGCTGATCGCACGGTAAAAAGGCCTACTGGGATTCTTAATGATGTGTTGGTGCAAGTGGGGAAGTTCGTGTTTCCTGCAGACTTTGTTATTCTGGACTGTCAGGTAGATGAGGAGATACCTATCATTTTAGGTAGGCCATTTTTGGCCACTGGGAGAGCACTGATCGATTGTGAGACTGGGAATTAAAAATGAGACTGAACGATGAAGAAGTCATATTCAATGTTTAGCAATCTATGAGGAGACCTAGTGAATATGCTAATTTCTCTCTAGTGGAGGCAGTGGATGTGATTCTGCAAGAAGATGATGTGACCCTGACTGCTAAAGATCCATTGGAGGCATGTCTAACAAATTTAGAAGAGATGGATGGTGAAGGGTTAGCTGAGTGGGTCATGGCACTTGAAAGCCAAGGATTTGGAAAAGGGACCCTCAGTTCGAGTCCCTTGAGTTAGAAAAAAGGGCTACACCTCCAGCAAAGCCATCAGTAGAGGAACCACCCAAGCTGGAGCTGAAGTCGCTCCCAGCTCACCTCAGGTACGTTTTCTTAGGCCCTGATTCTACTTTGCCTGTTATTATATCATCCGGTTTGCTAGATGTGCAGGTAGAACAGCTCTTATAGGTACAGGAGGAAAGCAAGACTGCCATTGGCTGGACCATGGCAGACATAAAGGGTATCAGCCCAGCCTTCTATATGCACAATATTCTCTTGGAAGAAGGGAAAAAACCTTCCAGAGAACATCAACGAAGGCTGAACCCGAACATGAAAGAGGTATTAAAGAAGGAAGTGAACAAATGGTTAGATGCGGGAATCATCTTCCCCATCTCTGATAGCAATTGGGTCAGCCCTGTCCAATATGTGCCGAAAAATGGGGGAATGATTGTTGTGCAAAATGAGAACAATGAGTTGATCTCAACTCGTATAGTCATGGGATGGCGGATTTGCATGGATTACCGAAAATTGAATACAGCCACCCGGAAGGACCACTTCCCCTTGCCTTTCATTGACCAAATGTTGGACAGGCTGGCCGGGCGATCGCACTTCTGTTTCTTAGATGGATATTCGGGGTACAATCAGATATCAATAGCCCCCGAAGATAGAGAGAAAACATCTTTCACCTGTCCTTATGGCATCTTCGCCTTTCGGAAAATGCCTTTTGGGCTTTGCAATGCACCGGCGACATTTCAATGGTGCATGTTAGCCATTTTCACAGACATGGTGGAGAATATTATGGAAGTCTTTATGGATGATTTCTCCCTAGTGGGAGATTCATTCGAGGACTGTCTTCACAACTTAAGAAGAGTGCTCAAAAGATGTGTGGAGACAAATTTAGTGTTGAACTAGGAGAAGTGCCATTTTATGGTACATGAAGGGATAGTCTTGAGACATCGAGTGTCCAGTAAAGGAATTGAGGTCAACCATGCTAAGGTTGACGTGATTGAAAAACTACCACCGCCCACTTCAGTCAAGGTGGTGAGAAGTTTCCTTGGGCACGCCGGTTTCTACGGGCGATTCATAAAAGATTTCTCCAAAATTGCTAACCCATTATGAAAACTCCTTGAAAAGAATCACCCTTTTGTGTTTTCTAATGATTGTAGGTTGGCATTTGAGGAGCTGAATAAGAGATTGGTGACTGCACCCATCATTGTTTCACCCAACTGGGAGCAACCATTTGAGCTCATGTGCAACACAAATGACTATGCCAAAGGAGTAGTCTTGGGGCAGCGAAAGGGTAAACTGATGCACCGATTTATTATGCAAGCAGAACGTTAAGCGGTGCACAACTCAATTACACTGTGACAAAAAAGGAGATGTTGGCTGTTGTTTTTGCATTCGACAAATTCAGGTCATACTTGATTGGCTCGAAAGTTATTATTTACACTGACCATGCAGCAATTAGGTACCTGATAGAAAAGAAGGAGTCAAAGCCACGCTTGATTCGCTGGGTTCTTCTGTTACAAGAATTCGATCTGGAAATACATGACCAAAAAGGGATAGAGAACCAAGTAGCTGACCACCTCTCAATATTGGAAGGAGCTGAAAAGAAGGTAGAGGTTGAGGGTATAACAGAGACATTCCCGGATGAACAGTTACTGGCAATGACAATGGAGGAGGCACCATGGTATGCTGATATTGCTAATTATTTAGCAAGTGGTATTGTACCTTATGAACTCTCCTCAATTCAAAAGAAAAAGTTCTTTCGTGATTGTCGGTATTATTATTGGGATGACCCTCTATTGTTTAAAATATGTGTGGTTAACATGATCCGGCGGTGTATCCCCAAGAAAGATCAACATTCTATTTTGCAGGCTTGCCATGCTTCACCATATGGTGGACACTTTGGAGGAATTTGGACAACAGCTAAGGTGTTGGAGTCAGGCTTGTATTGGCCTACTCTGTTCAAGGATGCCCATGCTTGGGTTAAAAGCTGCGATGATTGCCA
Organism: Nicotiana sylvestris; assembly: GCF_000393655.2. Taxonomy (NCBI): domain Eukaryota; kingdom Viridiplantae; phylum Streptophyta; class Magnoliopsida; order Solanales; family Solanaceae; genus Nicotiana; species Nicotiana sylvestris. The sequence continues at coordinate 110,753,633 of NC_091068.1, forward strand.
AAGGACTGGCAACATATCTTGTAGACACGAGATGCCTATGACCACAATTCAAAAGGTGGATATTTTTGACATTTGGGAGATTGACTTCATGGGGCCATTCGTCAGCTCGTATGGTAACAAGTATATATTGGTAGCAGTTGACTATGTCTCCAAGTGGGTCGAAGCGGTGGGTCTAAGCGGTGGCTCTCCCGACCAATGACACTAAAGGGGTACTAGGTTTTCTGAAGAAGAATATTTTCACACGTTTTGGTACCCCAAAGCTATACTCATTGATGCTGGAACCTATTTCTGCAATAGAGCATTCGCACGACTGTTGGAAAAATATAGAGTTCGTCATAAAGTAACCACCCCGTACCATCCACAATTGAGCGGGCAAGTTGAAGTGTCCAATAGGGAGATTAAAAGTGTCCTCACAAAAAGAGTGAATGCAACAAGGACTGACTGGGCAAAGAAATTGGATGATGCATTGTGGGCGTACCGCACAACCTTCAAAACCCCAATTGGTATGTTGCCGTACAAGTTGGCATTTGACAAGGCATGCCACCTCCCAGTTGAGCTAGAGCATAAAGCACTTGGGGCATTGCGGCAGTTAAACTTAGACATGGAGACAGCAGGTACTAACAGAATCACTGGGTTACATGAGCTAGAGGAATTCAGGTTCCATGCCTTTGAGAGTGCTAGATTATACAAAGAAAGGATGACATTAATGCATGATAAGCACATCTTGGATCGAAACTTCAAACCCGGAGATCTAATGTTGTTATACAACTCGAGATTGAGATTGTTCCCAGGTAAGTTAAAGTCCCAATGGTCAGGACCCTTCAGAGTGGTGCAATTGTTCTTAAATGAAGCTGTAGAGATTGAATCAGAAGATGGGACAAACAAGTTCACAGTAAATGGGCAAAGGTTGAAACATACCTTGGAATGGCTGATGAAAAAGGGATAGAGTGGTAATCACTTTGGAAGAGCCCCAGTACGCGGATGAGGAATGATGATCAAATGCTTGCGTCGTACCGCGACGTTAAATCAGGCGCTGCGTGGGAGGCAACCCACGAGTGTGTTGTTAGTGTGTTCATGTAACTTCATATATAAAAATAAAAAATAATAAAAAATAAAAACAAAAAAACAGCGCTAGCACTGCGACCTCGGATTTTTCACCTCATCGCGACTGCGATGGATCGCGGTAAACCATGGTGAAGCGTGAACTTTCTGCCTCGAATTTTTAAACCCACCGTAGTCGCGGTCGACCGCGGTGGGTCCCAGGTAATTTTAATTTTTTTATTTTTTCCGTTTTTCTTGTTTCTTTTCTTCCTCTTTTAATTTTACAACCCAAACTCCCCCTCTTAAACCCAACACACTCGATCCCCTCCCCCATATTTCCAATTTCTCTCTCTCTAAACCCTAACCCCTCAAATACTCTCTTCTTCTTCTTCTTCCCTCATACTAACATCCCCCACCTCCATTCCTTTCCCCATTCTTCAACTACGGTATGTTCCTCACCTCTTCTTCTCTTTTCTTTAGTATTGTGTTGTATTGTGTTGTAGTTTATTTAATTTTATATTGTGTGGGGATGTAATTGTTGGTATACTATTTTTCTTCTTGTTTTTGCTTTTAAATTTCGTTTTTGAGTTTGATTGGTGAAGGGGCTGTGCATTGCATGTTTGAACGGTGTTATTGGTGGGTGATTGAATGAAGTGTGGGGTGTGTTGGTGTGGTGGTATACTTGATTGGTGAGGAGCTTTGATGTACCTATGAGGGCTATATGCGTCTGGATAGTGCCCTTCCATAGTCACATATTTTGCGCACTCACTAATAGGCGTTTCGTTGTATGACAGGTACAATGAGTTTTTCCAGGAAGCGACGAAACACCGGACCCTCCACTAGTGGACCGGGAGGCTCCTCATGATCTAGGAGCCAAGCCAGTGCACCTCAGTTCGATATCACTCGGTTTGTATCCAGAGCAGCGGAGGATAGGTACAACTAGAAAGCAGCTAAGAAGTTACAACCTGAGGTGCACATTGCCCGAACGGTTTTGGAGGTGGAATGCCCCAATATGTTTAATGAGCTGAGGCGGTGTCATCTGGACATCTTCTTCGAGGTACCGGACGAGGCTAATGTTCAACTAGTAAGGGAATTCTATGCAAACTTGCTAGAACATAAAAATGGGGTTGTGATGGTGCGCAATACCCCGGTAAATGCATCCCTTGACACCATCCCCAGGGTATACAGACTGCCTGTGTTTCGGGGTGAATTTGATCCTTATTGTACTTTTAGCGGAACACGGGCCTTGTGGGGCACTCTTCTTGATACTATCTGTGTGTCGGACGGAGAACACCTATGGATCAAGCACATGATTACTCTCAACTACCACTGTCTGAATTGGGAGGCTAAGTGATGGCTCACCATTGTCAACAGTCGATTGTTGCCATCCAGCAACACGATAGATGTTAATCTACCACGGGCGTCCGCAATCCATTATTTCATGTTCCACAGTGATTTTGATGTGGCCCGGCTCATCCATGAAGAGATGTTCATTAGATCACCTGAGCTAACCAAGGTCCACTACTTCCCTTCGCTGATCACCCGGCTGTGCCGTATTGCTCGAGTCCCCAAGACTCTCGGGTTGATGGGAGATTGCCACTAAAAGCCCCATTCCGGGCGAGAAAAATTGGAATTGGACGAGAGCCGGTGGTGAATGTTGATGACTCTGATGATGATTCAGCTGATGATGTTGCTGAGGTAGCTGAGGTTCCCCTCCTCCGAGAGCTGATGTGGCAGGCCCATCACAGCCACGCCGGAGCACCCGTATGACAGCTTTGGAGCAGGATATGGCTGGGTTGCGTACCTCAGTCACTAATTTGGGTGTCCGTGTTGATGCGGTGGCTGAGAGGCAAGTAAAATCGGAGAAACAATTCTTGGGCTGGTTGAGAGCGCTAGGACGTGCGTGCAACGTGAACCCAGACACTGTCTCCGATCAGGAATGAGCCTTCAGGGAAGTTCCTTAACCTTACTGTTCTTTAAATTTTAAGCCAAGGGGACATGTCTTCATTTTAAGTGTGGGGTGGGGATACTTCATTGTATGTTTGTAATTGTAATAATTGACTATTTAATTTTGCTTGTTTTGTCTTGCCTTGATTGTTTTGATGTAGAGTAATAGTTCATTAGGAAAGCTAAAATAGTAAGTGACTTATCCCAACGATGGATCTCTTTCGGCGGGGTTCTTGAGGTACTAAGTCGAGAAAAAAAAATTGGAATATGGAGACACTTCGTGATGACGGATCCTTTAAACAATTCTTTTTGAGGGAAGTAGTCTAGAGAAAAGACCAAAAAGATTTTTTATTTTATTTTTAGGTAGTGTAGTAACTCCCCCTTGGTTTTTCTTTGGGTCACGGTTCTTTTCCAAGGGTTTAGCTTGAATCGGGTATAGGTAATTTTTGTTTTTGTTCTTTTTAGTTTTAGGTTAGGATTAATGGTCTACGAGCAAAAATCAATTTTTTACACCTGAACACAATAGACACTAGAGTCTAACGCCTAGATTCATTGGTTAAATCCTGTTAGAGTGCCTTAAAATTGTACGTTTGCATTTAACTTGAAACTCAAAAGAGAATATCTTGATAAACCAATCCAGAGTGAGTCACGTGCCATGTGTGTGTGAGTTTTACTGTGTTCCATGTTTCATATTTGATGCCTAGAACTTGCCATGTGTGTTTGCAACGCGAAATAGTATTTTATTTCAGTTTTAGAAGTGATATAGGCATTTCTTTGTTGAGCCAGATATATAAAGTAAACCCACCTGAATGCAATACATCGTAGTTAACCCCGCTGAGCCTATAAGCCTATTTCTTTGGCAACCACATTGCGAACCTTACCCAATTGTTTGAATAGCTTGCCGTTTGAACCCTTTTACCTCCCAATAAGCACTTGAACGGTAATGGAAATATGCAAAAGTAAAAGTGTGGGGTGGTGGTTTGGTTTTTGAGTGGAACCATTGAGATAGAGAAAAGATGTGGAATTTGAAGCATAAAAGAAAAAGCACCACGAAAAGAAAAAAAAGAAAAAAAGAAAAATATGGGTCATAAACAATTATAATGGTTGATAAGTGGTGGCTTGTACAAATTGCACCTAATGGATGGGGATGTTTTAAACAAATGAGGTGGAGTGTTTGGTTGGCATAACTATGATTTTTAAGTTTAATGTAATTGTATTAAAAGTGCTTAGGGAGGTTAGTCACTATATCTAAATATATCATACCCGTCCCTTAGCTTACATTACAACCAAGTAAAGTCCTATTGATCTTAGACTAAATGGGCTCAATTAGTAAAGTATTATACTACGGGAAAGCCTATGGTGCATCTTTGTGGCATGTGAACGTTCTTTCTGAGAGTGAGTGAATTTTGTCTATCTTAGTTTCTACTTGTTCTAATTATCATTATATGTGGAACTACTCTCTTGTGTGATGTGAAGGCATGTGATCCACAAAGGAAAGGTAAGTCTTGACTCTTGTATAGAGTAGTTTGAGTAAGTACAAATGTTGCATGGTACAAAAGGTTTGACTCTTGAGGTAAAGGTTGTTCACTACTAGGTGCAAATTTTTGTAAAATGTTCATGGTGTTAGTCGTTAAAGGAAAAGCTTAGGGAAGAAATTTTGATGGAGTGTGATGGATTGCTCGAGGACTAGCAATTATTTAAGTGTGGGGTGTTGATAGTAGGCGATATAGTTGATATTTACACCTTAATATGACCATACTTTGTTGTTGTTTTATAGATAAATTACCAACAAAATGCTCTAAATAGTGTTCTTTTGTTTAACAAGGAATATTATATGAGAGGAAGCAACATGGTTTGTTTTGGAGGCGATAATGTGAAGAAAAACACCCACTCGAGAAGTACCCGAACACCAAGAAGCATAAATGGCATGGGCAAGAAGGCCACCGCGACCGCGGTGAACCACGGCAGGTTACTGAAGTGAGGCAAAAAGGTTAGCTTTCACCGCGGTCGACCGCGGTGCACTGTTCACGCAGCTGGAAGTTTGAGGACCAAAGTGTAATTTTGGAGAAACTTTTGTAAAACCCTTATAAGCTTTAGAAACTCGCCCAACTGAAGGGGGAAGCTAATTTAGACTACTTTTGGAGAAAGAACAAGTGTGAGAAGATCAACAAAACATTAGAGTTTTTCTATCTCCTTTTAATTCATGCAATTTTACATTATGAACAATTTAGTAGTTTTCTCTTGTTTTGTTATGAGTAGCTAAATACTTATCTAGGGTTGATGGAACCAATTGTTGGTTGAAGTTTTGACTCAAGTTGTTATAATCAAGCTGGATTTATGATATGATTGTTCAACTACGTTTTGTATGGTGATTAATTGAATGGGCCCTTGATTAATCATGTCTAATTATCTTATATTGCTTGAGAAAGAGTATTAGGTTAGACAGCGGTTGAACAACACCACTTTCGGGTAATTGAAGAGATTCATTACTTGAACTTAAAAGTGGGTTTAGAGATAACAAAACTTTGGTGGGATACATTAGAGTTGCATAACTATTGTCAGCTAGAGTAGTTTGAGAGAATTCTCTAGTAAATTATTGTAGTTGATTAAGAGATAATTACGATAACCACAGCTCTTAATCCTCATAGAGTATTATGGAGAGATTATAGCGGAGGAGTCAGGACCTAAACTAGCAATTGGGGAAATCAATGCCCTAGACCTTTTTACCATTGAATTACTTTGTTTTAGCTTACTGTTGTTTTTAATAGTAGTCGAAGTAGTTAAACAAAAAACCCAATCGTTATTGATCAAAAATCTTGCATCTAGAGATTGATTGAGTTGATAATAACATTGTCGAAGAGGGTAATAGATAGGTTAGTTCCCTGAGGATTCGATTCCGGACTTAAAAATCGGATTATATTTGCAGCGACCGCTTTGTCCTTTAAAAGGCATAGTTGGGCGATATCAGGCTCAGTATAAAAGAAGGGTGAAAACATCAAAATATTATAAACGGGCCCCTCGGGAGAGGTATCACTCACAGTATAGCCTCTCGGGCAAGCCTCTCAGTCACTCGTGACTCAGCTCTCGTCAACAGAACTTACACTCAGCACTCCGACTCAATAATATCTCATAATAGTAATATTCATAATAACCACTACGACGTGCAGCCCGATCCATAGTTTATAGTTGACTATGCTCACTGGGGGTGTACAGACTCCGAAGGGGCTCCTACAACCCAAGCGTCATATCGCGGCAGTGCGCAGCTTGATCCAATATATATATCACTGTAGCGTGCAGCCCGATCCATATAAGTATCGTTGCGGTGTGCAGCCCGGTCCATAATATATATAATATTGTTGTGGCGTGCAGCCCGATCCATTATATATATATATATATATATATATATATATATATATATATATATATATATAATCTTCACCATTAGGTCATCAACCTCTCTCGGTCATTAACCTCACAATCACTCGGGCATATCAGTGTAAAACAGGGAACTCAGCCTAAATAGTTTTCATATATTAAGAAGTAGAGTGATAAAACCGAATTTAAACAATAAGCAGATAAAACATGATTGAGGATATGCTTTCAAAACAAATAGAGTAAGAAAAATAGTAAAAATACCCCTAAGGGTCTAAACAGGTCGGCACAAGGCTCCAAACATGGCATACAACCCAAAATATAGTATCAATCTCTAAAATACGGGATATCATAAGATTTCAAATCAAATACGCGGCTTGATAGTCGCTACGGGATGGACCAAGTCACAATCCCTACCGGTGCATGCCCATATGCCCGTCACCTCGCATGTGCATGCACTACCTCATTTATCAAAACGATACGAAATACTGTTGTTTTATACCCTTAGGTCCAGATTTACAATGGTTACTTACCTCAAATTGGATGAAATACTACTCCGCCACGCCCTTGCCTCTAGCCTCGGCCTCAACTTGCGTCGGATCTATCCAAAATCAGAATTATAACATCAATATATGCTGAGGAAATGAAGTCCATGCGAAAATAATCAAATTATACCAAAAATTCAGAAATTGGTCAAACCCGACCCCCGGGCCCACATCTCAAAATTCGATAAAAGTCACAACAATGGAATCTTTATCCTCCCACGAGTTCATACATACCAAGAATACCAAAATCCGACCACAAATAAACCCTCAAATCCCTAGATTAAGGTCTCCAATTTCCAAGCACTAACTCCCCAATTTTAGGCTTCAAATCCCCCAAATTTCATGTTTAATTAGGTAGAAATCACAATAGGATTGGGTATTAAGTCCATAAATCTTACCTCCAAGAAGTTCCCTTTGATTCCCTCTTCAATCTCCCTCAAGAAGCTCCAAAACCGAGTCAAAAATGGTGAACTTTGGCCAAAAATCGCGAGAATGGCTTTTTAAACATTCTGCCCAGCTTTTAAAATTCCTTCTTCGCGAACACGGTCAAAGTCTCGCGTTCGCGAAGCACAAAATTTCCTTTGACCAAAATCCTCTTACGAAAACGCGGATGATCCCTCGCGAACGCGATGCCTCAGCCGACCAAACCTTCGCGAACGCGGGACCTCCTTCGCGTTCACGATGACTACTCAACCTCAACCTTCGCAAACGCGGGACCAACATCGCGAACATGAAGGGCAACTGGCCAACCTCACTCAACATCTCTTCGCGAACGCGAGGTTCCTCTTGCGAACGCGAAGAGTAAAAACTCTGCAACACAGAACTGAGAAATCTGCAACTTTCAAAATAAAGGATTTGATCCGTTTAACCACCCGAAACTCACCCGAGCCCCTCGGGACCTCAACCAAACATGACAACTTATCCCATAACATCATTAAAACTTGTTCCAACACTCTCAACCCTCAAAACAACATCAAGACATCAAATCATCATTGGATTCAAGCTTAGAAATTCCAAAAACTTCCAAATTTTGCTTTCGATCAAAAAGTCTATCAAACCTCGTCCGAATGACCAGAAATTTTGCAAACATGTCACAAATGACACAAAGGACCTATTCCAACTTCCAGAATTCCATTTTGACCCCTATATCAAAATCTCACCTATCAACCGGAAAACGCCGAAATTCCAATTTCTCCAATTCAAGCCTAAATCTACTCCGGACCTCCAAAACACATTCCGATCATGATCCTAAGTCCCAAATCACCTCCCGAAGATATTTGAACCATATTCACATCCGAGCCCTTTTTCACATAAGTCAACATCTGGTTGACTTTTCCAACCTAAGCTTACTCAAAAGAGACTAAGTGTCTCATTCCTTTCCAAAACCTCTCCGAACCCGAACCAACCAACCCAATATCACATAATACAGCTGAACAAGACAATAAGAAGTAGAAATAGGGGAAATGGAGTGGTAACTCATGAAACGACCGGCCGGGTCGTTACATCCTCCCCTTGTTAAATAAACATTCATCCTCAAACGAGTCAAGAAACAAACCTGAAGCCTCAAATAGGTGAGGATATATGCTTTACATCTCCCGCTCGGCCTCCCAGGTAGCCTCCTCCACGGGCCGACCTCTCCACTGCACTTTCACTGAAGCTATATCCTTTGACCCCAACTTTCGAACCTAATGCTCCAAAATAGCTACTAGCTACACATCATAAGTCAAATCATCATCTAACTGAATCGTGCTGAAATCCAAAATATGAGACGGATCGCTAATATACTTCAAACGTGAAATACTGGATGCACACTCGATAAGCTGGGTGGAAAAGCAAGCTCATAAGCCACATCCCCAATCCTCGAAGCACCTCAAAAGGCCCAATGAATCGAGGACTCAATTTACCCTTCTTCCCAAATCTCATAACACCCTTCATAGGTGAAACCTTCAATAGAAGCTTCTCACTAACCATGTAGGACACATCTGAACCTTCTTGTCATCATAACTCTTTTGTCTCAACTGCAATGTGCGAAGCCTCTCCTGAATCACTTTCACCTTGTCTAAATCATCCTGCACCAAGTTTGTACCCAAAAGCCTAGCCTCACCCAGCTCAAACCATCCCACCGGAGATCTACACCATCTCCCAGACAAAGCCTCATATGGAGCCATCTGGATACTCGATTGATAACTATTGTTATAAGCAAACTCTGTGAGCGGTAGGAACTGATCCCATGACCCTCCAAAATCAATGACACAAGCGCGCAACATGTCCTCCAATATCTGAATAGTGCACTCGGACTATCTGTCCGTCTGAGGGTGAAAAGCGGTGCTCAACTCAACCTGAGTACCCAACTCTCGTTGTACAAACCTCTAAAACTATGAAGTAAACTGAGTACCTCTATCTAAAATGATGGAAACTGGGACACCATGCAAACGAACAATCTCCCGGATGTATATCTCTACCAACCGCTCTGAAAAATAGGTAGTACAAACAGGAATGAAGTGTGTGGACTTGGTCAGTCGATCCACAATCACCCAAATAGCATCGAACTTCTTCAAAGTTTGTGGGAGCCCAACTACAAAGTCCATGGTGATACGCTCTCACTTCCACTCTGGAATATCCATCTGCTGAAGCAGGCCACCCGATCTCTGATGCTCATATTTCACCTGCTGACAATTGAGACACCGAGCTACAAATCCTACAATATCCTTCTTCATTCTCCTCCACCAATAACACTGTCTCAGATCTTGATACATCTTCGCGGCACCTGGATAAATGGAATACCGTAAGCTATGGGCATCCTCTAGAATCAACTCCCGAAGCCCATCCACATTGGGCACACATATCTGGCCCTGCATCCTCGACACCCCATCATCACCAATAGTCACATCTCTGGCATCGTCGTGCTGAACTCTGTCCTTTAGGACAAGTAAATGAGGATCATCATATTGACTCTCTCTGATGTGATCAAATAAGGAAGACCGAGAAATCACACAAGATAACACACGACTGGGCTCCGAAATATCCAACCTCACAAACAGATTGGCCAAGGCCTGAACATCAACTGCAAGAGGTCTCTCCCCAACAGGAATATATGCCAAACTCCCCATACTCACCGCCTTCCTACTCAAGGCATCGACCACCACATTGGCCTTTCCCAGATGGTATAAGATAATAATATCATAATCCTTTAGCAGCTCCAACCATCTCTGGTGCCTCAAATTGAGATCCTTCTGTTTGAACAAGTGTTGGAGGCTACGATAATCATTAAACACCCCACAAGACACACCATACAAATAATGCCTCTAGATCTTCAATGCATGAACAATGGCAGCCAACTCTAGATCATGAACAGGGTAGTTCTTCTCATGGGGCTTCAACTGACGAGAAGCATATGCAATAACTCTACCCTCCTGCATCAACACACACCCAATACCAACTCTCGCAGTATCACAATACACTGTATATGAACCTGAAGCTGATGGCAAAACAAATACTGGAGTTGTGGTCAAGGCAGTCTTGAGCTTCTGAAAGCTCGCATCATACTCATATGACCACCTGAATAAAGCATCCTTCTAAGTCAACTTGGTCAAGGGTGATGCTATAGATGAAAATCCCTAAACAAACCGACGGTAATAACCCACCAATTCAAGAAAACTGCAAATCTCTATGGCTAAGGACAGTCTGGGCCAACTCTGAACCGCCTCTATCTTCTTCGGATCAACCTGAATAACCTCATTGGACACCACGTGCCCCAAGAAAGCCACCAAACTGAGCCAAAACTCACACTTGGAGAACTTTGCACACATTTTCTCCTCCCTCAATCTCTGCAACACAACTCTCAAATGCTCCGTGTGCTCCTCCTGACTACGCGAGCATACCAGAATATCATCAATGAAAACAATTACGAATGAGTTGAGATAAGGCCGAAACACGTTGTTCATCAAATACATGAACGTTGTTGGGGCATTGGTCAGCCCAAAAGACATCAAAAGGAACTCATAATGACCATATTGGGTCCTGAAAGCTATCTTAAGAATATCGGAGTCCATGATCTTCAACTTGTGATACCCTGAACGAAGATCAATCTTGGAGAACACCCTCGCTCCCTGAAGCTGATCAAATAAATCATCAATGCGAGGTAACGGGCACTTGTTCTTGATTGTAACTTTGTTCAACTGCCTATAATCAATGCACATTCTTATCGTGCCATCTTTCTTATTCACAAATAGAACATGCGCACCCCAAGGCGACACACTAGGCCGAATAAACCCTTATCAAGGAGTTCCTGAAGCTACTCTTTCAACTTCGTCGGTGTCATACGATACGATAGAATAGAAATGGGCTGAGTGCCCGGCACTAGATCAATACCAAAATCAATGTCCCTGTCCGGTGGCATGCCCAGCAGGTATGCAGGAAAAACATCAGGAAAATCCCTCACAACAGGAACAGAATCAATACTAGGAGTCTCTGCACTGACATCCCTCACGAAGGCTAAGTATGAAAGACAACCCTTCCCAACCATCAGTTGGACCTTCAGAAATGAAATCACCCTACTGGGGACAAAATCAGTCGAACCTCGCCACTCAATCCATAGCACACCCGGCATAGCCAACATCACTGTCTTAGCATGAACGTCCAATATAGCACGACACGGAGATAGCCAATACATGCCCAATATCATATCAAAGTCCACCATACACAACAACAATAGGTCTACTCGGGTCTCCAGACCCCCAATAGTCACCACACATGACCGGTATACACGGTCCACAACTATAGTATCGCCTACCGGAGTAGATACACGAATAGATGAAACAAGAGACTCACGGGGCCTATCCAAATAACGAGCAAAGTATGATGACACATATGAAAAAGTGGAACCAGGATCAAATAATACAGAGGCATCTCTGCAGCAGACTAAGACAATACATGTAATCATAGCATCTGAAACAATAACATCTGATCTGGCTGGGGGTGCATAGAAACGGGCCTGACCACTACCTGATCGACCTCCCCCTCTGGGGAGACCCCTAGCTGACTGACCCCCACCCCTAGCTACCTGAGCTGGTGGTGAAGTAACTGGAGCTGAAGTTGAGGGCTGACCCCTTTGCTGAGATGGACCCTCAAGAAGACAAGGACACTATCTCCTCATATGCCCAAAATCTCCACACTAGTAATAACGCCTCGGTGCTGGAGACGGGGATTGAAGGGAACCCCTAACACCGGGATGACTAGCATATGCACCTAGCATAAAAGAGCTCTGAACTAATGGAGCATAGGACGAACTCTGGGCTGGAAGGGCACTGAGTGATGAATGGCCCTGATGAGAACTGTGAGAACCATGACCCCGATGATGCCCCACGATAGCCTGGGCGAGCTGATTGAGCATGCCTAAATGGACGGCCTCTACCATGCTGAAATTGACCCCTCGAAGGAGCACCAACAAAACTACCAGATCCCCGAGGCCTTTTGGCCTCCCTCTCATCTCGCTCCTGGCGATGAACCAACTCAATCTCACGGACGATGTCAACAATCTCCGAATAATCTTTTCCTTGGACTGATGTTAATTACCTTACGAAAAATTCCACGTACAATATTACATGGTGAAACATCATTGTAATGTAGTACTACGGAATGTGACATCTCACTTCCGGGCGCTCATCAATTTACTTATGGCGTATTATCATGTACGAAAATATGGGGTGTAACATAATGAACCTCCTGATCCTCTCTCGATCGGTGGGAACCAACCAGACCGCATGATGAGCTAACTCAGAGAACCGCATCTCATACTGTGTCACAGTCATATCTCTCTGATGCAATTGCTCAAACTACCTGCGCAACTCCTCTCTGCGAGACTGTGGCACATACTTCTCCAAAAAGAGAATAGAGAACTGCTGCCAGGTAAGGGGCATCGCATCAATAGGCCTACGCCTCTCATAAGTCTCCCACCAAGTAAAGGCAACTCCAGAAAACTGAAAAGTAGTAAATGCTACACCACTGGTCTCTAGAATACCCGCTATACAAAGCATCCTTTGACACTTGTCCCAGAAACACTGGGCATCCTCGCCCTCTATACCACTAAAAGTCGGAGGCTGAAGTCTACCAAATATATCCAATCGACGCGGCTCGTCATCAGGCATAACTGGTACCACATACTCCTGAGCTGGTGCAACCAGCTGTGCTGGAGGTACCCCCAATGTCTGAAGTCCCTGCACAACCTGCTCAAGTGTGCGAGCAACGGGAGTCTGAGTACCTCCCCCGGCCTGAGAAGTAGTTGCGGCCATAGTAACTGAGACCGCTTGAGCCAGGCCAGTGCATACTGATAGAATCTGAGTTAAACCCTCCTGAAGGCCTGGAATCACAATAGGCACAGCCGGTGCCTGAGCTGGTGCTACTGGAACGTCCGCAACTGGGACCTGATCCTGAACTGGGGCGGCTAGTGGATCTACAGGTGCTGCCCTAGCTGTTGTGCGAGCTACACTCATGCCCCTACCACGGCCTCGACCCCGTCCTCGGCCTCTAGTGGCCCCAGCTGGTGGTACTAGTGGACGTCCATCCTGACCGGTAGCACATGTCCTCACCATCTGTGAGAGAATAGAATAACAGAAGTTTAGTACTATAATCAACATATTTGCACAGGAATTTCAAGAATGTGAAGTTTTCCTAAAGCTTCTATAGCCTCCCGAGGATAAATGCAAACGTCTCCATACCGATCCGCGAGACTCTACTAAACCAGCTCATGACTCGCGAGACCTATGTAACCTAGGCTTTGATACCAACTTGTCACGACCCCAAATACCCCGGTCGTGATGGCGCCTATCACAGTACAAGACAAGCCAACCCAACAAATAACCACACTGAATTTGTTTTTTAAAATTATTTTCTAAAACTGATTAAGTCTCGAATTCTCATATGAAATACATAAATCAACTAAAATGTGCGGAAACAGTACAAAATATACCAACACATCCCAACAATCCGGTATCACAAGTTAAGAGCCTCTAAATACAACCCAAACTGACTGAATAATACATCATAAGTCTAAAATAGCATAAAACTAAGGTAGGAAGGAGGAAAGCAGGGTTGCGAATGTCGTGCAGCTACCTTGCAGTCTCCGGTAAAGATCTAAGAGTGCTGGGAACCCTCACTCTGTTGCTTGGGCACCTGGTCTGCACATAAGGTGCAAGGAGTAATGTGAGTACGCCAACTCAGTAAGTAACTAAAGTAATAAGGTCTAAGTACAGTGACGAGCAGTTAAAAATCATATAAGAGTGTTCAACAAAATATCAAGTCAAACTTAACAGTTAAATAGCCAGTTGCTTCGTAAAAGCTTCAGTTTAAATTGAAATACTTTGAAATCATTTATTCAACAGAGGCTCAGTATAAAAGAAGGGTGAAAACATCAAAATGTCATAAACAGGCCCCTTGGGTGAGGTATCACTCACAGTATAGCCTCTCGGGCAAGCCTCTCAGTCACTCGTGACTCAGCTCTCGTCAACAGAACTCACACTCAGCGCTCCGGCTCAATAATATCTCATAATAGTAATAATCATAATAATCGATGCAGCGTGCAGCCCGATCCATAGTTTATAGTCGACTACGCTCACTAGGGGTGTATAGACTCTGGAGGGACTCCTACAACCCAAGAATCATATCGCTATCGCGCGCAACCCGATCCAATATATATATCGTTGCGGCGTGCAGCAAAATCCATAGAAGTATCGCTGTGGCATGCAGCCCGATCCATAATATATATAATATTATTGTGGCATGCAGTCCGATCCATAATATATATATATATATATATATATATATATATATATATATATATATATATAATCCTCACCATTAAGTCCTCAACCTCTCTCAATTATTAACCCCACAGCCACTCGGGCATATCAGTGTAAATCAGGGAACTCAGCCCAAACAGTTTTCATATATTAAGAAGTAGAGTGATAAAACCGGATTTAAACAATAAACAGGTAAAACATGACTGAGGATATGCTTTTAAAACAAATAGAGTAAGGAAAATAGTAAGAATACCCCTAAGGGTCTAAACAGGTCGGCACAATGCCCCAAACATGGCATACAGCCCAAAATATAGTATCAATCTCTAAAATACGGGATATCATAAGATTTCAAATCAAATACGTGGCTTGATAGTCGCTACGGGACGGACCAATTCACAATCCCTATCGGTGCACACCCACACGCCCGTCATCTAGTATGTGCGCCATCTCATTTATCAAAACGTTACGAAATATCAGGGTTTTATACCCTCCGGTCCAGATTTACAATGGTTATTTACCTCAAACTGGATGAAATACTACTCCGCGACGCCCTTGCCTCTTGCCTTGCCCTCAACTCGCGTCGAATCTATCCAAAATCAGAATTATAGCATCAATATATGCTAAGGGAACAAAGCCCATGCCAAAATAATCAAATTATACCAAAAATCCCAACATTGGTCCAACCCGACCCCCGGGCCCACATCTCGAAATTTGATAAAAGTCACATCAATGGAATCCTTATCCTACCACGAGTTCATACATACTAAGAATACCAAAATCCGACCACAAATGACCCCTCAATACCCCTAGATTAAGGTCTCCAATTTGCAAGCCTTAACTCCCCAATTTTAGGCTTCAAATCTCCCAAATTTCATGTTTAATTAGGTAGAAATCACAATAGGATCGAGTATTAATTCCATAAATCTTACCTCCAAGAAGTTCTCTTTGACTCTCTTCAATCTCCTTCAAGAAGATCCAAAACCGAGTCAAAAATGGTGAACTTTGGCCAAAAATCGCGAGAATGGCCTTTTAAACATTCTGCCCGGCTTTTAAAATTCCTTCTTCGCGAACGTGATCAAAGTCTCGTGTTCGCGAAGCACAAAATTTCCTTTGATCAAAATCCTCTTACACCAATGCGGAATACCCCTCGTGAATGCGATGCCTCAGCCGACTAAACCTTCGCGAACGCGGCCACACCTACGCGAACGCGAAGCACAAAGCTCCTGGGATCCCAGCTACCCCAAATACTCTACACGAACGTGGGACCTCCTTCGCGTTCGCGATGACTACTCAACCTCAACCTTCGTGTTCGCGATGACTACTCAACCTCAACCTTCGCGAACGCGGGACCAACATCGCGAATGCGAAGGGAAACTGGCCAACCTCACTCAACATCTCTTCGCGAACGCGAAGAGTAAAAACTCTGCAACACAGAACTAAGAAATCTACAACTTTCAAAATAAGGATTTGATCCGTTTAACCACCCGAAACTCACCCAAGGCCCTCGGGACCTCAAATAATTATGTCAACCTATCCCATAACATCATTCAAACTTTTTCCAACCCTCGGAACCCTCAAACAACATCAAAATATCAAATCATCATTGGATTCAAGCCTAGAAATTCCAAAAACTTCCAAATTCTGATTTCGATCAAAAAGTCTATCAAACCTCGACCGAATGACCTAAAATTTTGCACACACGTCACAAATGACACAACAGACCTATTCCAACTTCCGGAATTCCATTCCGACCCCTATATCAAAATCTCACCTATCAACCGGAAAACGCCGAAATTCCAATTTCGCTAATTCAAGCCTAAATCTACTCCGGACCTCCAAAACACATTCCGATCACTCTCCTAAGTCCCAAATCACCTCCCGAAGCTATCCAAACCATCGGAATTCACATCCGAGTCCTTTTTCACATAAACCAACATCCGGTTGACTTTTCCAACCTAAGCTTACTCAAAAGAGACCAAGTGTATCATTCCTTTCCAAAACCTCTCAGAACCCGAACCAACCAACTCGATATCATAATACAGTTGAACAAGACAATAAGAAGCAGAAATGGGGAGAATGGAGCGGTAACTCATAAAACGACCGGTCGGGTCGTTACAGTATCCTAAAACTAGTTATATTAAAAGCACGAAGGTCGTTTGCGAAATGTCGTTCGCTTGTTTTACCCTTCAAAAATAAGTTTCACACTAAAAAAATCGTAATTAAATAATTTTTCTAATTTTTAGTACTTTGAAATCAACTAAAATTTTCTTTATTATTTAAATTATGTAGGTACTCCTAATATTTAGGAATAAAAAACTATAATTTTTTTTTTACTTATATAAGTTATTTCCTATTTAAATTTTTAAATATTTTTCAATTACAGTTAACGATTAGGACATTAAACAAAATATTTTTCAATTAGGACACAAGAATTATAATTCAATGGTTTTGGAAAGGCACGTAAAAAATGCAGTAAAATATAGTTTTGATTGTAAAATATGGAAGAATTATATTGAGATTTAGATGTCACGACCCAATTTCAAATATAGATCGTGATGGTGCCCAACGTCGCCGCTAGGCAAGCCACGGTGAATTGTCCATGCAATTAATTCATTTTAATATTTTTAAAGTAATTGATTTTATTTAATGAGAGAACTATTAATAGGAAATTATAGTAAAATCAAAGCACCAAATAACGAAAAGAGTAAAGTAGTGAATTTAATATCCAAAATTACAAAATGTCTACTAGAATACTCCCAAAATTCGGTGTCACAAGTGCACGAGCAAACTAATAGAATATACAAAACCTCCTATACTACTGTCTGGAATAAGATATATAGAAAATAAATACAATAAGGATAGACTCTGGGGGCTGCAGAATGGGCAAAGAGAACAGCTCACCATTAAGCCTCTAGGCAATGGGGGTACGCGCCTGAAGGACCGCCAGTTTCACCTGCCTCAGATCATGCACGATTAGTGCAGAAGTGGAGCGTGAGTACATAAACAA
Source organism: Nicotiana sylvestris (assembly GCF_000393655.2). Taxonomy (NCBI): domain Eukaryota; kingdom Viridiplantae; phylum Streptophyta; class Magnoliopsida; order Solanales; family Solanaceae; genus Nicotiana; species Nicotiana sylvestris. The sequence goes on from NC_091068.1 coordinate 110,771,341, forward strand.
TATGTACTCAGTAAATATCTAGTCTAACCTCGAAGAAATAGTGGCGAGGGGTCGACATCGACACTTACTAAGGGTCAATAAATAAAGTAATAAAATTTTAAATAGGCATGGAATACATCAATAAGAATAGCGCAATAATAAACAATAAATAAGTGATTCTTTAACTAGATGTCAATTAAGATCTCCAACTAACACATACTAACTTCAACAAATAAGAGACATCAAGTAAATTATAATTCCTCAAGTCATGGAAGAAATATCAAGTATAATCGGACTCCAAGCAATATCACACACGATTTATGTTGAGGTCATACGACCCCCATCTAGAATAATGCGTACACTGTCGAGGGTCGACCGACACGAACCATAGATGCATATATTATACTGTCGAGATGTTCGGCCCAATCCATAAGAAGAGAGAATAATCTATAAATTTCAATTTAACGGCTACTATAAGAATAATACACAAGGAGGTACAATTTCTACTGACGGTCAAGTAACCCGCCAAAACCCCAAGTAATGAAGTTCGGTCTATACGAATCCTTTATCAAGTATTAATATAATTTAAGTACTTAAACTAACAAGTAGAGTACAAATAATACAAGTATTACATGGTAGAGTCCTAAAACTACCCGGACATAAGCATGATTTTTAGCTACGTACGGACTCTCGTCACCTTGTGCGTACGTAGCACCCATAATTAGTAACAAATAGCAATTAAACACCTATGGGGTAAATTCCATCTTATAAGGTTAGACAAGAGACTTACCTCATTCCCAAGTTCACTTTCCAGTCAACAAACCACTCTAAAAGCCTCAAGTCGGTGCCGAACAATCCGAAACTAGTCAAATATTATATAAATTAATCAATATATACTCAAAAGTTCATAATTTAGCTATTAAAGTAGTTACCCAACCAAATTGGAAGATTCCTAAAATTTACCCATGGACCTACGTGCCCGGATTCCGGAAATATTTGAAGATAAATATTATCCATAATCTCGCGAACCCAAATATATAATTTCTACTCAATTCTATAATCATTTATGTGATCTAATCCCATTTTTATTAAAACCTAAGTTTTTCAACAAAATCCTAAAATTTTCACAATTTCTATGTTTAAATCTACCCATAATGTATGTATTAAACTCATGTTATGTAGAAAATACTTACCTTCAATAGCTAGGTGAAAAACCGTTCTCAAAGAGCTCTAAAATCGTCCAACAAGTGAGAGAAATGAGCAAAATAGCCAAAATCCCAACTTTTAGAAAGTCACTGCCCAAGTCTGCTTTCATCGCGATCGTGGAAAAGCCCTCGCGATCGCGAAGGCAAAACTGAAGAACCCAGGAAAATTCCTCTTCGCGATCGTGAGAGGACACGCGCGAATGCGATGCACTGAGCTGCCCTCTCATCGCGAATGCGTTCCCCCACTCGCAAACGCGTAAGGCAACTAGGTTTCCCAGGCCCAGGCCCACGTACTCTACGCGAACGCAACAAGTGTCACGACCCAAATTCCATATTAGGTCGTGATGGCGCCCAACACCATTGTTAGGCAATCCAACACTGATCATATAGTAAATCCTCATTTATGTAGTTAGTACGTGATAACTCCCATTATAGATTTAAGAAATTTATGGTTTTAAAAGCTTAAGCATATTTAAGTGACAGGGATAAATGAGAATCTCAATCATGAAAACAAGCCAAAACATCAAATTCTACTAATGTGTGTGTCAAGACCTGGTGTCACAAGTGTGTGGGCAATCTAGTAGAATATACAAAACCATACTATCCTACTATCTGGAAAAAAATAGACAGGAACATAAGGACAAAAGAGAGACTCTAGCTGTTGCAGATCGGCTGGGAAAGGCAGCTCACCGGAAAGTCTCGAGCTGAGATGACCACTCTATGTGTCGGGCTGATGGTCAGATGTACCTGCCTCAAAGCATGTACAATCAAGTACAGGTGTGTAGCATGAGTACATAAAAATATGTACCCAGTAATTATCTCACCTAACCTTGCAGAAGTAGTGACGAGGGGTCGACTTCGACACTTACTAGGCCAGTAAATATAATAATATGAAATTCAACATTTTTAATTCACAATGTATGTAGATAATAACAAGCTCAAACAAGAATAATTATTGAAAATCCTTTCATCCAATTAATAAAACTAAGCACTTTCCTCATTTATATTAGTGACCTTTCCAGCAATAAGCCATACAATTTATAAGGGTTACGGTTCTATATCACACATAAATACCAGCGTGGATGATCGGCTCGATCCAACATAAAAGTAAGATGTGCACTGTCGAGGGTCGAACGGCATGAACCATAGATGCATCTATTCACCCCGCTCGCGAATCATACATGCGACGCGGTAAAAGCATAACCCTGCTCGCGAATCATACGTGTGATGCGGTAAACATAATGTTCATCATTTAAACACAACAATTCTTTAATTTATTTTTTACATAAAGAAAATGAATACAATTCACTTGAAGCCCGTAAATCTTTAGATTTCCTTCAACTCACTTCCTTTCATACCATTAGCATATAAGCAATTAATAACGACCACGAAGTATGATGTGACCCTAGAACTACCCGAACATAACAGGAATAGTAGCTACGTACGGACTCTCGTCACTTCGTGCGTACGTAGCCCCCACATTTAATCATATATTGATTAGTTCACCTATAGGGACATTTTCCCCTACAAGGTTAGAAAAGAGACTTACCTCGTTTCAAGCCTACTTCCAACTCAAGAATGCGTCTGAACTATCAAACCGGAGCCGCACAATCCGAAACTATTCAAATAGTGTAAAAATCTATTATTAGAGGCTTACAAATTCATATTCTAGCTATTAGAGTAATTTCCAAACCCTAAATGCGAAGTTCCAATAATTCATCCCCGGGACCATGTGCCTGGATTCCGGAAATTTTTGAAGAAAGTTGTTATTCATAACCTAAGGATCAAGAATATATGATTTTTACTCCATTCCATAACAAATTTCGTGGTTAGATCTTGTTTTTATTAAAACCCTAGGTTTTACTCTAATCCCATAATTTTCACTAATTTTATGTATTAATCTACCCAAAACTTAAGTATTAAACTCACATTAAGTGAAAATAACTTACCTCACAATACTAGGTTGAAATCCCCTCTTTGGAAGCTCCCAAATCACCCAAGTGAAGAAGTGAAATGAAATAAATGGCTTAAATCCCGTTTTTAAAAGATGTGTCCAGGTCTCTAATGTCGCATTTATGAGATCAGGTTCGCAAGGGTCGCAAATGCGAACCTGGGCATCCCTCTGCAAGGGTTGCAAATACGACAAAAGGATCGTAAATGCGGACCCTGCTGGGTTCGCAAATGCGAACAGAATGTCGCAAATGCGACGACTGCCCAGCTCAAGCTTCTTCGCAATTGTGAAGCCTTCCTCGCAAATGCGAACAGTTCCTCGCATTTGCAAGACCTGCAACTCTGCCCAGAAACACCAGAAAAACTCGAGTGTTTTCATTCCCAACACACGTCCGAAACTCACCCGAGCCCTCGAGGTTCCACATCGAATACTCACACAAATCTAACAACATCATACAAAATTACTCGTGCGATCAAATCGCCGAAATAACTTCTAAAACTACGGACTTAACACCAAAACGCATGAAATCCTTAAGAACATTTGAAATTCCTATTTTTACAATTGGACGACCGAATCACGTCAAATTAGTCCCGTTTCTCACCAAATTTCACATACATGACTTAAATATTATATTGGACCTGTACCGGACTCCGGAACCAACATACGGGCCCGATTCCAACATGATCATACATTATTCATTTTCTTTAAATCCTTAGATTTTCAGTTTAATAATTTTTAACAAAAAAATCATTACTCGGGCTAGGGACCTCGGAATTCGATTTCGGGCATACGCCCAAGTCCCATATTTTACTACGGACCCCTCCGGGACCGTCAAAATACGAGTCCGGGTCCGTTTACTAACAATAATGACCAAAGTCAAACTTGGCCTTTCAAGCCAACCTCAAGGAATCAAGTGTTCCTATTTCAACCCAAACTCTTCCAAATCCTGAGCCAACCATCCCCGCAAGTCATAAATCAATTAAAGTAAGTACGGGAAGTCTTATTAGGGGAATGGGATTCTAGAAAGCAAAACGACCAGTTGGGTCGTTACAACAAGTCACCCGCGAACGTGAAGGCCACTGGACCCAAGACTTCGCGAACGCGGCCAAGACTTCGCAAAGGTAAAGAACAAACCCACCCTATCCGCAATTCCTTCTTCGTGATCGCAAGGTTCCTCACGTGTTCGAGAAGAAGTAAAACCAAAACAGCAGTGACAGCTTTTTGGACATAGCTCCGGGTGGTCCGAAACACACCCGAACTCCCCAGGACCCATCCAAAAGTACCAACAAGTCTGTAAATATAATGCGGACCTTCTCGAACTCTTGAAACACGTAACACGACATCAAAACTAGGAATCGCAACCCAAAACCGAATTGAATCAAGTTATGAACTTCAAGTTTTTCAACTTACTTCGAACGCGCCGAATCATACATAGACAACTCAGAATGGCACCAAATTTTGCGTACAAGTCATAAATTACCATACAGAACTATTCATAGGCTCAGAATTCCAAACGGACCTCGATAACACCAAAGTTTGCTCCAAATCAAATTTAAAGAACTAGAAAACCTTCAATGTGCCAACTTTCAACATTAAGCGTCGAAACGCTCCCGGTTCATCCGAAACCCGATCCAGTCATACACCCAAGTCCAAAATCATCATACGAACCTATTGGAACCGTCAAATCCTGGTTTCGCGATTGGTTACTAAAAACGTTGACTCAAGTCAAACTTGGCCATCTTAGGCCGCTATTAAGGAACCAAGTGTCTCGATTTCAACCCGAACCCTTCCAAACCCAAGTCAACCATCCCCACAAGTCATAAAATAGTAAAAGCACATACGTGGAGTCTTAATTAGGGGAATGGGGACCTAGAAAGAAAAATGACCATTCGGTTCATTACATTCTCCACCTCTTAAACAAATGTTCATCCTCGAACGAGTCTAGAATCATACCTATAGTGCTAAATAGGTGTGGATATCTACTCTGCATGTCCTCCTCGTCTATCAAGTCGCCTCATCGACTAGTTGACCCCTCCACTAGACCTTTACTATAGAATCTCCTTAGACCTCAATTGGCGAACCTGGTTGTCAACAATGGAAACTAGCTCCTCCTCATAACCGAGGCTCTCATCTAGCTGAACCGTGTTGTAGTCTAACGCATGCGACCTGTCAGCATGTACTTCCGGAGCATAGACACGTGGAAAACTGGATAAACTCCCGATAGAATGGGAGGCAAAGCAAGATCATAAGCAGCCTCCCCAACTCGCCTCAACACCTCAAATGGGCCAATAAACATTAAGCTCGACATACCCTTCTTCCCGAAACTCATGATTCCCTTTATCGGTAATACTTTCAAGAGAACATTCTCGCCCACAATAAATGATAAATCATGCACCTTTTAATCCGCGTAACTCTTCTGTCTGGACTATGCTGTGTGAAGTTGCTCCTGAATCAACTTTACCTTTTCCAAGGCATTCTTCACTAAATCAGTGCCATATAACCTAGCCTCGTCGGGCTCAAACCATCTGATGGGCGAACAAATCGCCGACCATACAAGGCCTTAAATAGAGCCATCTCAATGCTGGACTGATAACTGTTGTTATAAGCAAACTAGGCCAAAGGCAAGAATCGATCCCACTACCCTCCGAAGTCAATCACACATGTTTTGAGTATATCCTCCAGGATCTGAACTATCCGCTACAACTGCCCGTTGATCTGCGAATGAAAGGTTATGCTGAGCTCTACCCGAGTACCCAACTCACTCAGTACTGCTCTCCAGAAGTGCAAAGTGAACTGCGGGCCTCTATCTGAAATGATAGAAATAGGCACACCATGCAAGCGAACGATCTCCTTAATGTAAATTTGGGCCAACATCTGTGACGAGTACGCATTCATCACTAGGATAAAGTGTGCCGACTTGGTTAGCATGTCGACAATGACCCAAACAGCATCAAACTTCCTCAACATCCGCGACAACCCAAATATGAAGTCCATAGTGATGTGCTCCTATTTCCACTCAGGTATAACCATTTGCTAAAGTAGGTCACCTGGCCTCTGGTGCTCATACTTAACCTGCTGGTAATTTAGGCATCTTGTTACGTACTCAACTATGTCCTTCTTCATCCACTGCCACATGTAATACTACCTCAGGTCGCGATACATCTTCGTAGCACCTGGATGAATAGAACACCGAGAAGTGTGTGCCTCCTCTAGAATCTTCTCCCTCAATCCATCAATATTAGGAACACATAGACGACCCTGGAGTTGCAGAACACCATCCTCACCCATAGTAACCTCCTTGGAACCACCCTGTAGTACCGTCTCCCTAAGAACCAGCAAGCACATATCATCGTACTGACGAGGCTTGATCTAATCAAATAATGAAGACTGAGCCACGACGTATGCAATAGCTCGATCTGCCGCTGAATAACTAATCTCATAAGTCTGTAGCCAAGGACTGAATGTCCAAAGCCAATGGCCTCTCCTCTACTGAAATGAATGCCAGACTACCCATTATTGACGGCCAATTTTGACCCTTCCTTTTAAAATTAATTTATTTAACTTAATAATTTACAATAAATGTTTTCAAAGCATTTTCCGGTAATAAGTATCTATTCTTTTTAAATTAATCAGGTGTTAGTTTCAAAATCAATTATTTGGTACTAGTATTATATAATTACAAATATATACTATTTTATGATCATTAAAATATTTCTATGTGTAAGTTCTATAATTAATTCAATAAATTACTTCTTAAAATAGTTAATTAGTTTACTATTTCAATAATTCAAAATTAATGTCCTAGTGAAGTATTTATACAAATAATCAACTAATTGCAATAGTTAGTACTCCCTCTGTTTCAATTTATCTTAACTCATTTGACTAAGCATGAAGTTTAAGAAAAGAGAGAAGACTTTTGATCTTGTAGTGTAAATGAGGCAAATATATTTTGTGTGGCTATAATCATTGTATAAAGGTAAATTATTTCCAAATAAGGAAAGGGGGGTCATTCTTTTTGGCATGGACTAAAAAGGAAATAGGTTCACATAAATTAAAACAGATGGAGTAGTATTTAACAATTATAATTTGCTACATTTTATTGAAAATAATTAAGTTTATTTAAATTATTTCAAAAGGGTAAAAGACTAAAAGGCTACGATTGCCATTCTTTTACTAATTACAAAGTGGCTACCATTTAAATGATTTCTAGCCCAAATACAAAGCCCAGTCCAGACCTGACCCAGTCCAAACACCCATCTCACTTGCCACCTTAGTGATCCGTGATACCTTCTCTTAGCCAATGAGAGCACGCCATGTCACTCGCCTCTCCCACTCACAGAACAAACGCAAAGTCATCTGGGTCGTTCATTTCTTTGATCAATGGCCCATAATTTTCACTCCATTTTCTCTTTAATTGTTAAACATTCAGGCCATTTAATCCTAATCGTTGGATTACAAGAATCCAACGGACACCGAAATTTCGCTCCAAAAATCTTTAATCCCTAATTTATCAGGGTCGTTGATCTAATGATCCAACGGCCCAGGTTCTATCTCCCAACTTTAACCTAGAGACCAACCAAACTCCCCCCCCCCCAAACCCTAATCATTCACTCTATTGACCACTACCGCCTCCTTTCCCCTTTCCTCTCTATTCTCTCAACTCCCATCACCCTAATCAGTCAAGAAAACCTTGCATAAATTCGTGCAAGGTATCAAATAGCCCAAAAAATGTTCCTTATGCCTTCATTACCCAGGATTCTCGCTGAATCCTTACTCATCTCGCCTTTAAAACTCAAAGACCCAAATTTGAAAAATCCTAGCCTGGAGATGAAACTTCAAATTGATCGTGACTTTTCAAATCCATGGCATGCATGGCCTTCCATTCTGCCTCTGCACTATGAAGCTCATCATTTATTTCCTTTTTCGCCATTCGATTTTAATAGCCCCATTTGAAAAGGTCATACCAAATGGTAAAACTTCAACTCGCTAGACCTCTTCCTCTGTCTTTTCAAATTAAAGGCGAGTCTGGGACGTTAGCTGGCTTCAATGTTGACATTCAACACCCAAAGGCCAAATGCAATGACCTTTGGGTATTAGGGTTCTGACCAGTGGTCCTTCGCACCTCATCGATTAGCTTCTCTCTTCTCAGGTAAATCCCTAAACGATTTTTTCCTATGTTTCTTTCTGATTTCACTCATTCTTGCTATCATCAATCTTTCGTCACTTTCTACTATTATTTTGAAATTTTTTGAAACCCTAAAGCATTAAATGGCATTATAAATAGATCCTTTAATGTTCTCACCAAACAGCACAACGAACAACTAACATCACGAACTAATTATCTAACATTAAAGAGAAACACACACACAAATACTAAAAAGTTTAGGATTCCAAACCTTGGGTTTTCTTTTCTTTTTCTGAGTACTATTGCTGGTCTAAACTTGATATTTCTGGGGTTTTAAGCAACTGAAAAGAGTTCTCGTTTGATCTGCTGCTCTAAAAAGGGTCAGCTCATCTCTCATTTTTTCTCTTATGTTCATCTCTTTTGAATGTTGCAAATATATTCTGAGTATTATAGTTGTTTAATGGTGTTTAATATGTTAATGCTTTTGTTCTATTAGTTTAATGGCTACTTGTGATTAGTTGCCTTGCTATGAGTCTTTAAATGATGATTGATTAAACTATATAATTGATTCTTGCTGATCTTATTTCCTGAGTTTCCAACCGTCTACATGTTTGAGTCATTTTGTGTTCATGTTCACATGAGTTTCATAGCCTTTTCATTGATCTGTAGTAACCTTTATCCTTGTACGTTGCATCTCTATAGTTTGTGAGTTTTTGAAGTTGAACTTATTATCTGATAACCATGATTGAATGAATCTGAAGATGTGTTTATATTCTCTATCCTTTATACCTTAGGCAGGAACAATAAGTGTTTACATTCTTTCTTCTCTACTTATGTCTGTTAGACTGTTTCTAGGTTGCTACTATGGTCTTTCATTTTGTTTAGTTACTGTTGTTTCTGTTGGCCTAATCTTGTTTGAACTAAACCTTTCTTCTTTTTCCCAGTAGTTCTATTGTAACATATTTGTTAAAGACTAAATTATCCTCCCGCATGACACAATCATAATCCTGTTTCTTCTCTCTGATATAAAGATCGGTAACTTGTTGGGCTGAACTTAATAGTTTTCTTAATTAGTCAATTGCACGCTTACTTGGTATCACACCTCCTATCTCTGATCTTCTAAGGTCATCATTAATCTTTGATAAGACTGATATGCATTTTATCTTTTAAGATTGCTTTCCTTAAAAGGACCTAGTTACTCTGCTATAACTAAGTGATAAACTTGTAAAAAAGAAGCATGATCATCTTTGTATTCATGTATTAACTTAGAATTAAGTTTGAATTAAACCTGTCCTGATGCAATTTCTATCCTTTATCTGTAACTCTTTCCCCGCATGTCATGCTTAATCCAGTTCTATAAATGTGTAAGGTTTCCTCTGTCTACAATCATTACGGCAATTGAAGTGTTAAGCAGTTAACTGAGTATTGCATGTTCTTACTTAGTTCCTGATTATATATCTTGTCCAGAAGTACCCTGGTCCTTGCTCTCTTGATAGCTTAAAACCAAATCCAATCCCTAAGTCTCATAAAGATCCTTGTTGTTGTTATCTGAACTTGATGATTTGTTTGAAGCTAATACTATTAGGAGTATGATTCTGTAGAAATCCTTAGGGATTCCATGTTGTAGTCTGTAAATTTGCATACCTATTGAAAGGTTTGATGATGTCTTAGATGTCTTTGACAACCTCTGTAAATGATTAGTCATGACTGTGTTGCCTGAATTTTTATTGCTGATTCTCTTTAAAAGTGTTAAGATAGTAGTACCAACCTATATATGTGCTGAAAGCAAAACCAATCAGCTCACACTAGGTTTGTCACACATAAGAAACCTTTGTATATGTTGAGTTGTTATTGTATAGCTTTGCCTTTCTTGGAATATTATTCTGCCCTAAATTTAGATCTTTGTATTATGCTTATGATGCTCACCTATATGTGTTTCAGAATCAGATCTTTAGAATTCATGTGATATATGCTTGTTTGGTAATCTAGTATAGACTATATGTTCTTACGGGAAAGTACATATTCTGTGGTAGGCTATGCTATAGCATTTAATTTACATTGAAAGGGCCTCATTTGCATTTAAACCCGTAAGGGAAACATGTTGTTAGTGTTTAAGGGTATTTGGGAGTGGAGTTCGATTCTAGGTTGGGTTGCCCTCCCCGGCACAAGCATTGCCCTGGGCCTTGAGTCCCTTGGAAACTTTAAAGTGTCGAAGGATTCAAAGGGAGCATCGAACTTGAGTAGAATTTCCTCCTTAGCACTTAATTCATTGACATATTTAGTTCTTTAGGAGTTTGATGTTTAATAGAAACGAAAGGTTTTCAATGTGAATTATTTGCTAAGTAGAACCACCATATTAATATAATTTCCCATAGTATTGATTATTTGCTTGTCTCAATTATTTGTCTATATACCTGTCATGTATACTTGAATATGCTAAGAATGTGGGAATACTTCTAATGACATTCTTTTATTCTTCTTGAGCATGTATACATTTGGGCCTACTGAGTTCCTAAGGAACTCAGGCCTCAAACCGCTTTGCTGCACTTTTGAAGAGTTTAGTCTACTATAGTCGCGCCTCTCAAATTGATGGGCCTACCTTATTGAGGCTCAATCATCAAAGTCTAATCTTCTCTCCCTTGCTTCTTTCGTTACTACTCATTATTTCCATAACTTAGCTTAGCTTGTTGCTTTCATTATTTTTTGCTTACTGCCTTTGTTGCCTTATCGTATTACATTATTATGTATTAAACACTCATATATATTAGATTATGTGCTTTATCTTCATACTTTATACCGCATGAAATATAGACAAACTCTAACTAATACAGGACTTAAGAGGAATTCATAAGTAATTAATCTTCGCCTCTATCAATTATAATTTGTGCATCTTGCACACTCACTTTTCTTAAAGATTTTGAAGCTCATGCCCATAATCAAACGGCAGCCCGTTTTCAAAAAGAAAATTAAAAAAGGATCACTGGTTTTTCCTAACAAGGAATTAAATCAAATTTTTTCATGAAAAGCAGTAACAAACGATCACCCACCTGAATTTTCAAAGATTCTCCTTTTTCAAAATTTATAAAACCAAGGTATATTTAGAATCACTTTCTTACAAACATCTTTCAAAATTACACTAGCATCTATTGTTCAAAGTACTTACTTTCTTACAAGCCTTAAAATATGGACTACTTTCAAAACTCTCCTAACCTTCAATAACTCTTTTATAATCTCACACCCTTCTTAAGTCTTACACACATACATTCCTTTTAGTATATAGTAAGACATGCTTTAGTAGTAATTGAGCATAGCATAAATAATTGATTCCTTAAAATTAGTCCAAGTCCTATGGAGCTACCTCATGTAGATTTTAAGGGATGCCTAACATCTTCCCCTTAGAAGAACAAAAACTCTTACCCATAATCTTACCAGTTTGTAGACCTATAATGAAGATAACTTAGTAATTAAATAGGTACCCTAGTATACCTTTAAATATTAGGTGGCGACTCTCTTTCATCAACAACAGAGAAACTATAAGTTGAATCCTGTTTTGACTAGTGCAAAATAGGGTGCAAGACTCATACTCTCAGCCTTTCTACTCAAGGCATCAACAACCACATTCGCCTTGCCTGGATGATAAAGGATGGTAATATCATAGTCCTTTAGTAACTCAAGCCACCCGCACTGTCTCAAATTGAGATCTCTCTACTTGAACAAATGCTGCAAGCTGCGATGATCGGTGTAAACCTCACAGGACACCCCATAAAGATAATGCCTCCAGATCTTGAGGGCATGAACTATCGCGGCCGAACCCGCAGCCAACACTGCGGGTTCGACCGCGATAGGTCATGGTTAAAGTTGTCTCCACATGACCTATAGGTCACTGGTTCAAGCCGTGAGATCAACCACTAATCAGGGTAGGCTGCCTACATCATGAGACAGAGCTAAGATTTGAACCTTATGGGTTCAAGAGTATAATCCTTTTAAGTTAATGGGTTCTAAATTAATAATTTGTACATATTTATTAGATTTCTGAATATAAATACAGAGTTCGAACAAAAGCTACTGGGTTCAGCCGAACCCATACCCAATACTGTGGCTCTGCCCTTGCCTACATCATATCCTTTAGGATATGACCCTTTTTCGAACTCTATATGATCGCGGGATATTTCGTGCATCGGACGACCCAGAATTTATAATCTGATAAAGCGTTCAGATATCAACAAATCAAAACATCGTAATCATATTATGTAAGCTCATGGGGCCTGCTTTCACTTTCTTGTTCTAACTTTTGCTTACAAATTATTGCTTACTTGTGAAAGCAATGCCATCATGCAATCTTTTCTGATTATCCCGACGTTCCGCGTATTGTTTGGGTCATAAACAGTTTTGTTTTATTTTATAATAATAATAATAATAATAATAATAATAATAATAATAATAATAAACAATATAATATGGTCAAGTTACATCTATCTAACTAGATCTAAATTTATGTAAATTGAAATATACGAATCATTATATATACATGAATATTGATAATGACCTAGTTTGACTTATGTTCTATAGCCTGCAGTGGGTGAGTCACCTTATGCTAAGGGGGTATCAATTGATTCTTCTTTGCCGAAATTATACTGTTTAGTTAGGTTAAAAATTTGTTCTTTACATATACTATATGTTGGTTATCTTTATTTTTTCGTGTGTTTATTTTTATGGGCTTTTAACATCGTATACCCAGTGACGGACGTAAGTGGTGGCAAGCGGATTCAACTGATCCCGCTTTATCCAAAAATAATACTGTATATATGCATAAATTACGATTAAAGCTACATAAATTTTGTATAAATATTTTATTTAAACTCACTTGATAACTACTATTTTACGTCTAAAGTTATGTACTTTTAAGATTGAACCTGCTTGCACAAAATCCTGATTCCGCCACTGCATATACCCCTCTATAAATCTCTTTACTCACTATGCCTTAATTATGAAAGTTACATTGTATACCCATAAAGAAACTACATGGCATATCTTGATAGAGAATCAACCACTATTAGTAAGAGAATAATATCCCTTAAATGTAGCATTAATTGTTGAAACGTGTACTCAGCAATTTTGAAATTCACATCTCTCCTAATTAAACAATATTCTTATTTTTCATGTATACTCTATACCTTCCAAATCTTCCTATATATTTTGAACATACCATAATATTCTAATAACAATTATAATATCTAAATCAAGCATATCACAATATTCTGATTTAGAATATATTATTCAAATTAAATATACCATATTATTTTAATTTGTAATACATTGTTCAAATATTATAATATTCTAATTTTAAATATTTTAATTTGAAAAATCTGGTTTGAATATTGCATTCCAAATGAAAATATTGTGGTATGTTTGATTTGAATACTATATTCAAAATTAGAATGTTATCGTATGTTTGATTTGAATATTGTATTCCAAATGAGAATATTGTGTTATGTTCGATTTGAATATTGTATTCCAAATTAGAATATTAAAGTTGTTTGATTTGAATATTGTATTTTTTATTGGGATATTGTGGTTTATTGGTTTGAATAGCATATTCTAATACTTTATTTATTTTAGATATTATATTCCTAATTAGAACATTTTCACTTTTTTTGTTGTTTTTCTTTTAATTACATAGATGAAAAAGAAGAACAAAATTATGAGGACTTCATAGAGAAATTACCGAGGTTTGGACTTTTTGATAAATATGTATAATTTCAATCCTTAAAACGTGGGATGATGGAGTGTTTTAAGGGATTAAGTTGGAGTGAGAGATACTTTACTTTCTTAAAAGGTGAGATTTATTTAATGATATATAATGATATTAAAAGTTTAAAAAATAATAAACTTTTATAAAGTAGGTATACAAGGTAAAATAAATATTTCAAAAGTATGTAAAGTTAACTAGCATTTTTAGTAGGCGTACCGTGTAGATTACTCTTTTTTTATTTTATTTTGACACTCCTTCGTAAAATTTTCAGCTGTGCCAATGGTGGGTTGTGGCCTTCATCCAATTTCCTTGCCACTGTGAAACCTTGTCTTCTTTGTCTTGTTTGAATATGCAAAAATCACGTACAATCATCAAATCAGATAAACTAAAGTAGGGTTTGACAAAACAAACGAAAAATTGTTTCAAATTCGTTAGCATAATGTCGTCGTATCCACATTTAACTGACCGGTGACGACAACAACAACAATAACCCAGTGAGTTTTCACAAGTAGGGTAGGAAGGTTGAGTATACGCAAACCTTACCCCTACCCCGGAGGATAGAGAGGTTATTTCTGAAAGACCTTCGGCTCAAGAAAACTTTAACTGACTGATGACATGATGCTGAAATAACTTTAAAAAAAATCTATTAGTTCACATATATTAATTATAATCAAGTATAGTTTATGCGTGAATTGTTATTAGGAATTTTTACATTCCTATACCATATAGGAAACCTTATTACCCTCAATATTTAAGTTTGATATAATTACATTTAGTATATCAAATTACCAATTCTATACCATAGTGTATTTTAAGGGTACAATTAATGCAGCGTATATCCCTCCTTAATTCAAGGTACCGTATATCCCACCCCTCCCACGTTTCTCTCTCCCAAACCCTCACTCTCACCCACGTTTTACTCAAACACACGTTCTTTTTACCCATTTTCCCTCTTCTAAAACCGCAGAAACATCGTTAACCCACCATTAAAGTTCAATTTAAATTTTTTTCGTCTACATTCAGTGAAAAATGCTATGTCTTTTACGCCAAAACCCCACGCCCTACACTGGAAAGGGGTCTCTGTTGGCAGCATCGGGTTACAAAAACTTCATAAATGGCAATGTCTTTTACTGCAGAGTAACTTTTAGTATGTACTTCTGTTTTATGCAAACCAATTGACTTAGTTGGCTAGTCAAGATCTGAAGAGCTCCTTGTTTCCAACTTTTTTTTAAAATTTAATCTATGACGACCGACTCCTTTTTGGTTATTTGCCATTCGTTTAACTAGAAAGAATTTCCCTGGCAATTGTTTTTGTTTTTATCTCTTTAGGGCTGTGGTGTTGATTTTTAAAGTTAAAACGGATTTTCGACATAATTGCGTTTTTTGCAGAAGATTTGTAAAAGTTTTAGTCGTTTTTGATTTGTGAAAACAGAAAGCAAAGCATCTACAATCAGAATACAAACAATCTACAATTTATCTACAAAATATCTACAAACTGGGTACATTGGATTTTAATATCCCAATTCTCATTCAATTGTAGCTTAATTGGTATTTTCGATATAATTACATTTTTTGCAGAAGATTTTGTAAAAATTTTAGTCGTTTTAGATTTGTGAAAACACAAAACAATACATCTACAATCAGAATACAAATATTCTACAATTTATCTACAAAATATCTACAAACTGAGTATATTGAATTTTAATATCCCAATTCTCATTTCAATTGTAGCATAATTGGGATTTTCGACATAATTGAGTTTTTTGCAGAAGATTTGTAGAAGTTTTAGTCGTTTTGGATTTGTGAAAACAGAAAACAATGCATCTACAATCAGAATACAAATAATCTACAATTTATCTACAAAATATCTACAAATTAGGTACATTGAACTTTAATATCCCAATTTCCATTTCAATTGTAGAATAATTGGAATTTTCGACATAATTGCGTTTTTTGCAGAAGATTTGTAGAAGTTTTAGTCGTTTTTGATTTGTGAAAACAGAAAATAAAGCATCTACAATCAGAATATAAATAATCTACAATTTATCTACAAAATGGGTACATTGAATTTTAATATCCCAATTCTCATTCGATTGTAGTTTAATTGAATTTTTCGACATAATTGTGTTTTTTGCAAAAGATTTGTAGAAGTTTTAGTCGTTTTTGATTTGTGAAAACAAAAAATAAAGTATCTACAATCATAATACAAATAATCTACAATTCATCTACAAAATATCTACAAACTGGGTATATTGAATTTTAATATCCCAATTCCCATTCGATTGTAGTTTAATTGAGATTTTCGACTAGACATAATCTTAAAGATTCATTATAGTATTCTCAATTATAGATTGAGGGAAATATGTTAGAAAGCTACATCAGCTACTTTGTCGAGTTTGAAAAATACTACCTACTGACATCAACTATTAGATTTGTCAACTTATTATTTTTCATGGAAAAAAAATATAACGATATTTTCAGCTACAAGTTTAAGTGAGACTATAAGCAGAAAGATTAGGTGAAAATAGGAACAATTTTCAAAAGCCAGTCGCATACTCTGTCTCTCTGATTATTCACGTCATTTGATCTCTCAAAGAGAAAAAAAAAATAATTAGAGATATCTAAATAAGGAATTTTAATGCTACAATGATTCCTTATTTAATGAAATATCTGGAAGAATATTTACTTCCATAATTGTAGCGCGCTTAAATAGGAATATCTGGAAGAATATTTAGTTCCAGATTTGTAGCGCGCCTAATTAGGAAGGAATCAGCTCCTACTAATTGGTATTTATTGATTGGTATAATATTTGTAGAATAACTGTAAACATGGCGGGTAAATATAAAACTATGCACATTTTTAATAATAAGGTTTCATATATGGTATAGGAAGGAAAAAGTCCCTTGTTATTATATATGAAATATAAATTATCCTAAAAGGAGATATTTGTCTTTAAATAGTTTAATTCATGCCTTGCTAATACACGTAATTTTATTATATATTTTATCCCAATAAAATATCATAATCTCTGCATCTAATGCAATACCACCAACTAAATGCAAATTTAATGATGCTGCATTTAATTTTTTTAATTCAATCAATTAAATATTGTATATATTATCGTATGTGTAATTTTATGCTGAGATTCATTATTTATTCATATATCATATATCAACCATATAACAGTCCTGATTACCAGAAGTTGGCTCTTTGCTCCACCTTCCATCCAATTATTCTTTTCAACTGACACTATTATACGAGGCTAGTACTCAAGATCCCGTCAATCAATTACTTGAGCTGAAACTATATCAAAATACTTGTGTATACAATGAGGCTAATTAAATTGTGATGGTTGTTAATTGTTGAAGGAAATTTCAACACGAATATAATATATTCAGATTCAATAAAAATGGTTGGTGCGCGTGATGAATTCCTTTATCTTGTTTTTTTAAAAAATTTTCTTTTTTGGTCTGAGCTTGGCGTAGTTTGGTGGGCACATACTTACACGAACTCGTGTTTGCATTAAACCAGGTTAATCAAACTTTAGGGACAAACTAGTCACAAATTGATGTATTAATTAACTATAGTTAAGTAAAACGGCAGATAATATTGGATCCGTCTCTGGTTTGATACAATTTGCATAAAATACACATAATGTAGTCTATTGATTCAGTGCAACATCAAAATGAGCCCACAAGCATTCTTATGTTTTAAGTACTTCAGATATGGCGCTAGAATTTCGACTTTATGGTTCTGGTGTTTAGAATAAAGATTTTAAGTGTTAATGAGTAATTTTTAAATTTAATATTTGTGTATATTTAATGGATTTTAAATATCAAATATATTATTTAAACAAAAACTACTGATTGGCTGAACCTATAGCTCGATTTGTACCTCTGACCCTGAATATTCCTCAATATTCTTTATATCGTTAATGTTTTTCCCAGAGGCAGCTTAAGGGCGTAGCTACATTACACTGTAGAAATAGGGTAAAAATAAATTTTTTATATGTATATAAATTGTTAAATTTCACTGACATTGACTCATATATTAGGTGTGACGTTTTACATTTTTTTAGATTCCTTTCTCAAACTTCAACGGGCTCCGCCCATTTAGCTAATGAGCTTAACCTAAGCTCTCAGGTACAGATGTTACATGTGTCAATAACAGAATGTACCTGCTATATCTTCGGCTTAAATTATTTATATATATATATATAAACGTCCACGTCTCTCAAATAGTACGTGGAGTGATTTCTCACACCAAATTATTTTTATTTTAAAAAAAATCTTCAATTCGCCTCTACTTCTATAGTAGTATTTATTAGTCTAGGGTCTGGAACCATACTGTATAGTTGGAAGTAGTGTCTTGGCAGTTCATCAATGCCCAACTTGCTCGGTATGCAACAAATTCAAGATTTGGTCGGCAGGATCTAACACAGAATTATTTTTATTTTTATATTTTGTAAATTTAGAAACTTTGGTGGGACTTGAAATTAATCGAGTGGGTATGGACAACGGCAACAAAAGTTGCCATTGGACCCCTCATTGCACATTCAAATCTCTGAATCCTGATGTCTCCCTGTTTTGTTGCTTGGGACGTATAGGGGCATGGACGTAATTGATGACATCGGATAATTGCTTCAAATATGTCTCAATTGCATAGCCTATTTTATATATTATTTTATTTAAATTTGATTAGAAATGAGTCTAAAAAATGAAATCCATTTACCATGTTTAATGATTAAGTAAACTTTCATAGATTGAACGTACGTTACTTAATACTCTATTTGTAGTGTAATACCAAAAGCTAAATATAGAGTAAGTGGAGAAAAACTTGAGGGGGTTTGTGAAGTTTCATTCAAACCAAAGAGTTTGAATTATGGTCTATGGCTATTATAATATAGGCAGAATAGTCTAAATGACACTTGTACTTATGTTACTTTGTCATGTCGGTACCCAAACTTAATGAAGTTTCATCTAGACACATCTACTCGTTCAAAAGTAATATTTTAAATCCTTCTGATCATTGACCAAGCCTGTGTGGCATTTGCTTTGCCGAGTTGGATAAAATGCGTGACTACACGCTTTAAGAAGTGAGTAAAAGTTTATGATTCTAATTAAAAATACCAAAAAAAAAAATATTCTTACACAAAATAATTCACCCCAGCCGATGTCCTTTCCCTCTCTCAATTTTTACTCTTTTTCACACACCCCTCCCCCGGGCACGCACAACAATCTTCTTTCGCCTCTCCAGTTTTCTTTTCCTTCTACCCTTTTCTCCTATCATCTTTTCCTTTTTTTGAAACCCTCGACTCTCACCGTGCTCAAAGGTGTATGAGGATTGTATCTTTTTCTTTTGCTTGTTATTATGGCTTTGGTAACGGCTTTGCCTGAGATTTTAGAAAGATTTTGTTTTGGGGAGGTATTGTTAGAGCTAGTAATGTTTGTGGGATTCATATGGATTGTTGTTCTTGTTGGGGTGTTGGTGGGATGGGCATGAAAGCTCAAGTGGGCTAATCTTGGCCCTAATTCTTTTGATTCAACAAATGTTTTTGCCTTTTCTTTTTCCTGTTTGCTCCTCCGGAACTTGTCATCTGAATTTGATTCCCTCAATCCTCTCAAATTGCAACTTTCCACCTACATTTCTTGAATCAAGGAAACTCAGTCCCTGCTAAAGGGTGATTTTCAGAGAGAGAAAGGCATGAAGGTGTTTGTGAGAGAAAACTTTAGGATTCAGCTTTTTCTTTTTTAAAAATAGTTTTTGTGAATACAATAATGACGTGGAATATTTTTATCTGACGTGGATAATAAGACGATTGAGGAACACACATTATCAGAAGGGTTTAAAATATTACTTTTGAATGAGTAAAAGTGTCTAGATGAAACTTCATTAAATTTGAGGACCGAAATGATAAAGTAACACGAGTATAAGTGTCATTTAAGCTATTCTAACCTATGATATATGCAAACGTATTGGAAAAGAGAAATACTTGCAAGCAAACAGAGGGAGACTAAATAAAGAAACTTCCTCTCACGTCAAACCAAAGAGTTTTATATACTTTTCTATTTATGAGGGGAGTTTTCTATACTTTTCTAAGATTGACAATAAATTAATAATATTAGTAATTTGTATAAATTGAATATCAAACTTCCTCCAATGTCATTTGGTCTTGCCTCCTTTTTTGACCCTCTGTGACCATCTCCCAAACTCCTATGTCACCATTTCCTTTCCCCAAAACTTTTGGTGGCAATGAGAAGAACTTAGCCTAGTTAATTAGCTTCTTTTTCGTCAATTAAACTTGAGTTAAAAGAGGCCAAATTTGTTTTATCCATATATAGATATTTGCATGTAATACTTAGGGTGTGTTTGGTATGAAAGGAAAATATTTTTCAAAAATTATATTTTAATTTATTTATATTTGGTTGGCTTAAATATTTTGAAAAATACTTTCCTCATGAACTCATTTTCTTCCAATTTTCTCTCTCAAGAGAAGGGAAAATATTTTCCAAAACTCTATTAGTCCAATTGTTCAAAGTTGAGATTCAAAGAATAGACAACAAAAGCACACTTCTCTGGCTTCATCCGTGAAGTGTAACCCCCGACCCCCACCCCCATCACTTCATATCAATATTATTAATAGTACTTTCTTTTCATGTTATCGATAGAGTACTTTTTTTTTATTTCAACAAATGAGTATTTTTTTCATGATATTAAAAAATATTTTTCTCATTTTAACAAAAAAAGTACTTTTTTCATGAGGTAAGTATTTTCTTTTATTTCAACAAACTGTAATAAAAAATATTTTTTTATTTCAACAAAATGATATAGTAAAAAGTTACTTTCATTTCAACAAATAAAAAATTTGTTGAATTTTTTTTCCGGGGTGTGTGTGTGGGAGGGGGAGGGGGGCACAATAAACATGTGAACTTGGGAGAGGGGATGAGGAGTGTAGCATAAAAAATTATTTTCCTAAAAAAAATTTATAATCTCTAACCAAACACCAGAAAATATTTTTCGGAAAATCTTTTTCACTCACCAACCAAACAAGGAAAAACAAGTGATAAAATAACATACTTTTTAGGAAAACGTTTTTCATGAAAAACATTTTCCTTCGTACCAAACACACCCTTAATTAGCCGTTAATATTCTGAAAATAGTAAGTTGGAGGAGTTTTGGACAAATTATAAACATCGAAGGAGTTGTACGTAGCGTAGTCAACTAGCTTCCTTTTTGCAAATTTAAAATTGAGTTACGTTAAAGAGGTTAATATTCGTTATCGATTGTTAATTAAATATAAAGCTTAATCATCATACTTTAAATAACAACTTACATGAGTTTGGAGAAAATTATAAAATTGAAGCGTCACGAATGAAACTTGAGTTATATTTGATATTGTAGTAAGTAAATTATTATTCTTGCTGTTTTATTTGATGTGATACGTCTTATCGAACACAATTTTTAATATATTAATATGACATAGAATATACTAGTGATAATCTAAGAAGTCTTTAAAAATGTTACTGAAAAGAAAACAAACATCACATCAAAGTTAAATAGCGAATGTATAAATGTCGTATAGCAATAAACTTGTATCAAATATTTAGAGCATCCAAAAATAAAAAGAGTAGTATTATATATTGAAACGAAAGGAATAATTGACTTTCTCTTTCCGGTTTAGGTTTTTATCTTATCGACAAATAGAAATATGGTCCCGTTACCACTTACCACCAAAATTTCTTTGGAATTTTGTTTTTTCAAATTGGTGTTACATGCCTTTCTTATTTCTAGTTCTCCCATTCCTTATCTACAGAATAATTGATCCCCTTAAAACTGTTAATTACTTCTTCTGTCCCAATTTTGTAGTACTATATTTTTCTTTTTAGTTTGTACTAAAAAATAATAATATATTTATATATTTAACTTTATATTTTTTTATTTTATCCTTAATTAAATAATTTTCAATCACACTTTTTTTCTTAAAGTTTGTGTTCCGTCAAAGTGTATCACATAAACGAAGAAGAGAGATTACTAATTCCGGGTACAATGATGTATACAATAGAACCTAATCTGCTCGTTTATAGAGACTACGTACTTAACAACTTGTGGTCGAATAGTAAGTACTTTTTCATTATTTAATCAGAGGTCTCGAGTTCGAGCTTTGGGTATGAAGTCGCTTTTATTAGAATCCCGAATGTGGGACTTTTCAGCTAAAATTCGGATTTAATCGGGCCCCAATAACGATACCGAACACCGGGCAGGAAACTAAAAATGAGAGATTAGGTACTTGTCAAGTATCAACCCGTTTGAAGTAACTCCTGGGAAATTCTTGGCTGACATACGTACCTTTCATTGAAGATAACTGATAAGTACTGCCAGCTAAAGTTTTTCTTTTTTTTCTTTTTTTTTGGTTGGTATTAAAGTCATTGTGCGCTTTTTGATTTTTAAGAGTCAAACAATTATCTTAACAGGAAAATATTTAGATACTTAAAAACGAAAGAAGTACTATGTAACTTGTGGAACTAGTTTGAAATGAAAGATTTAATCATGTCCACTTTTGAAAATTTTGGTTAAATTATAACAATCGCATTTCAGGCATCAAACAAGTTGAATTTGGTTTATGAATTTTCAATATCAATTTCAATTGGATCTGTTTCGTTTGGTACTCAAAATTTTTTATGTTAATTCTCTAACAATTGTATTGATCAAAATCTGACCGCTGTGGTCGACCCAATTGGGACCACGTCCAAACAATGGGATAAAAAAGACAACACTATTTACGTCAAACCACGTATTCACCGAACGACGAAAGCGGGTGCGAAGTAAGGGGGTCTATGGCCCAAATACATGTCAATGACTCTATGGCTATATATAGGAATGAGACCTTCCTAGAAAGGGGGGCTTTTTTTCTTCTTTTCTCTCCTTCTCCTCTGTAATCTCTCTAAGAACAAAAGAAGGAAAACAATCCTCTGATAGATTTTCTACAACAGTCATCTACACCGATTGGTGAGAGAAGAAGTGAAAGGCTTCGATAATTTGCCGCTTCTACTTCATTTTATATATCATCTTCTTGTTTGTTTATAGATCTAGAATTTACTATGTTTGACTAAGATTTACCTTTTTATCTTCTTTAATTGATTTAACCGAAAAGAATTCAATATCTTTTGGTCAAACAATTTGGCACCGTCTGCGAAAATTTCTTAGTGAAACCTTCCTAGTCTTCTCCAGATCAAAAACCGGAAACATGGCCGCCCACCAAAGAGAACGGTAAGGATACGCTTGCAACTGTTTCAAAGAAAATAGAGGAGATGGAAAACGAGAATTAAGCACCACATGACCAAATGAGGGGAAACAGAGTTGAATTCGGTCACCGAATTCGGAAAACATTACCCCCATCAACCGCTAAAGCGTCAAGCAAAAACGAGAACCACTACAGGTCCACCTTCATTCTCCAACTCATTGAATCGAAATAAGGAGAAGGTCATCCTTACCCACCTTCTATCGATTGCTCGAACAATAACGCGGGCGCCACGCGGGCGAGCGAGCAAGGAAACTACTTAACTGAAGAAGGGGAAATTCCTACAAAAAAACCAAAACATCATCCACTAAACAAACCCAACTCCTAGGAAATGATACCCCTTGAGTGTTACTCCCTCGCCCTCGCCAAGAAGGCATCCCAAAAAGCCCTCCCGGGGACCTAAAAGCTTGGCCAACGAGAGGGAGATCCCCTAAGTCAAAGTGTAATTCATCGCCCCACCCAACAATGACATTTCCAGACCGGAAAATAAAAAGTTAGACAGGGAAACTCTAATATGCGCGTGAAACGAGTGCGAGCAAAGCAGCAACGTTCCCTGCTTCCCGACATCACACTCCCAATGCAAATAAAATCAGGCGAACTGGGACTCCCCCAGAAGATACCCAACTCTCAAAAAAAAAAAAATAGGACTCACGACGGGTTAATATTTTGATAAGTTCGAAATAACACCCTTGAGGCCAAGGGCCTTCGCCAAAGAAAATAGTTCGACCTCGATCGAACAACGATGTGTTAATATTTCGACAAGTTCGAAATAACACCCTTGAGGCCAAAGGCCTTCGCCAAAAAAAAAGAGTTCGACCTCGATCGAACGACGACGGGTTAATATTTCGACAAGTTCGAAATAACACTCTTGAGGCCAAGGGCCTTCGCAAAAGAAAAGAGTTCGACCTCGATCGAACAACAACAGGTTAATATTTCGAGAAGTTTAAAATAATACCCTTGAGGCCAAGGGCCTTCTCCAAAGAAAAGAGTTCGACCTCGATTGAACAATGACAGGTTAATATTTCAACAAGTTCGAAATAACACCCTTGAGGCCAAGGGCCTTCGCCAAAAAAACAAAGAGTTCGACCTCGATCGAACAACGACAGGTTAATATTTCGACAAGTTCGAAATAACACCCTTGAGGCCAAGGGCCTTCGCCAAAGAAAAGAGTTCGACCTCAATCGAACAACGACGAGTTAATATTTCAACAAGTTCGAAATAACACCCTTGAGGCCAATGGCCTTCGCCAAAGATAAGAGTTCGACCTCGATCGAACAACGACGGGTTAATATTTTGACAAGTTTGAAATAATACCCTTGAGGCCAAGGGCCTTCTCCAAAGAAAAGAGTTCGACCTCGATCGAACAATGACGAGTTAATATTTCGACAGGTTCGAAATAACACCTTTGAGGCCAAGGGCCTTCGCCAAAAAAAAAAGAGTTCGACCTCGATCGAACAACGACGGGTTAATATTTCGACAAGTTCGAAATAACACCTTTGAGGCCAAGGGCCTTCGCCAAAGAAAAGAGTTCGACCTTGATCGAACAATGATGGGTTAATATTTCGACAAGTTCGAAATAACACCCTTGAGGCCTAGGGCTTTCACCAAAGAAAAGAGTTCGACCTCGATCGATAAACGACGGGTTAATATTTCGACAAGTTTGAAATAACACCCTTGAGGCCAAGGGCCTTCGCCAAAGAAAAGAGTTCGACCTCGATCGAACAACGACGGGTTAATATTTTGACAAGTTCAAAATAACACCCTTGAGGCCAAGGGCCTTCGCCAAAGAAAAGAGTTCGACCTCGATCGAACAACGACAGGTTAATATTTCAAAAAGTTCGAAATAACACCCTTAAGGCCAAGGGCCTTCACCAAAGAAAAGAGTTCGACCTCGATCGAACAATGACGGGTTAATATTTCAACAAGTTCGAAATAACACCCTTGAGGCCAAGGGCCTTCGCCAAAGAAAAGAGTTCGACCTCGATCGAACAACGACGGGTTAATATTTTGACAAGTTCGAAATAACACCCTTGAGGCCAAGGGCCTTCGCCAAAGAAAAGAGTTCGACCTCGATCGAACAACGACGGATTAATATTTCGACAAGTTCGAAATAACACCCTTGAGGCCCTTCGCCAAAGAAAAGAGTTCGACCTTGATCGAACAACGACGGGTTAATATTTCTACAAGTTCGAAATAACACCCTTGAGGCCAAGGGCCTTTGCCAAAGAACAATGACGGGTTAATATTTCGACAAGTTCGAAATAACACCCTTGAGGCCAAGGGCCTTCGCCAAAGAAAAGAGTTTGACCTCGATCGAACAACGACGGGTTAATATTTCGATAAGTTCGAAATAACACCCTTGATGCAAAGGACCTTTGCCAAATAAAAGAGTTCGACCTCGATCGAACAACGACGGGTTAATATTTCGACAAGTTCGAAATAACACCCTTGAGGCCAAGGGCCTTCGCCAAAGAAAAGAGTTCGACCTCGATCGAACAATGATGGGTTAATATTTCGACAAGTTCGAAATAACACCCTTGAGGCCAAGGGCCTTCGCCAAAGTAAAGAGTTCGACCTCGATCGAATAATGACGGGTTAATATTTCGACAAGTTTGAAATAACACCCTTGAGGCCAAGGGCCTTTGCCAAAGAAAAGAGTTCGGCCTCGATAGAAACAATGAAGGGTTAATATTTCGATAAGTTTGAAATAACACCCTTGAGGCCAAGGGCCTTCGCCAAAGAAAAGAGTTCGACCTTGATCGAACAACGACGGGTTAATATTTCGACAAAAGTTAGAAATAATACCCTTAAGGCCAAGGGCCCTTTCCAAAGAAAAGAGTTCGACCTCGACCAAATGACGATGGTGCAATACTTTATCAAAAAAAAGAAAGGGAAAGAAAGACTGGGACTCACGACCAAATAATACTTCAATATAAGCCCGGAAGCAATATCCTTACGGCTAAGGTTGCTGTCAGAAAAATAGTTCCATACCGTTCAGACTATGATAATACAACATCTCAACACAAGTTCGAAAACACCATCTCGCTAGCCAAAGCCGCCATTAAGGTCCTATTCTACCCGCGTGACACTAAATTCCCAAAGAGTAGGGAACTCGTGATGCGGGAATCTACTTCGCACCAAGGTATGAAGAGCAAAAAAATAAAATAAAGAGGGCACATAACACTGAAAAATTCCTCTTTATACAAAGTCACTGCACAAATAGTCACAGATTACATACGGCCCGAACCAATAGTCTAAAGGGGGGGAGAAACAATGACAACCAACAACGAATTTAAAAAAAAATAGAAAATAGACAAAGACAACATTCTTTCACTCGTCGTCATCACCGCCACCATCATCACCAAAATCTCCAGGAAGTCCTCCCTCATCATCCATGCCCTCATCGGCCTCCAGCGTCACTGAGTCATATCAATAGTTGACACGAGCCTCTCCTACCTTTGCCTAAGTACCTTCATTGTGGCCTCGGTAACGTTTCTCGCCTCCCACAAGTTCTTATATATATCCTGCTGGGCTTCAGCATGAACCCAAAGCGCGTGCAAATGACGGGGAACATTGGCGGAGGAAGATTCAATTTGAGCCAACAGTTTCTCATTCTCGGCCTCAAGGGCAGCGACCCAGTCTCCCAAGGACGATGCCTCACGGTCGATTTCGCCAATATGCTCCTCAAGCCTCGCTTTCATTAGCGTGGTTGTCGCCCTCTCTGACTCCTACTCGGACAGGAGAATGCGGATAGTATTCTCTAGAGCCGCCGCCCTCGCCAAACTGCCGACTAGGCGCTATCGATGTTCTCCAACCCAACAACCTTTCTCTCCAACTCGGCCAATTTTCCCATCCACTCCGCGCTCATCGCCTCGACCCTGATAAGATTCTGATCCATCTCAGATTGTATCGACCTCAACTTCCCCTGAAGATATTCGCATTCTATAGTTACCCCTTGTCGCACCTCCTTTTCACCGCGCCCGCGGGGCGCGTGGGGAGTTTTCTCCAATTGAAGGACAGTCGAAACGGGATTTGTTTATTTGTTTTAGAGTCGCCACCTGGGAATTTTAAGGCGTCCCAAGTCACCAACTATAATCCCTGAATCGAGGAGAATATGACTCTGTTTATTATTCTGCGAACCAGAAATCCTGAGTAAGGAATTCTATTAATCCGGAAGAAGGTGTTAGGCATTTCCGAATTCCGTGGTTCTAGCACGGTCGCTTAACTGTTTTTATTATTGGCTTAATTGTCTTGATTAAATACTTTTGTTACGTGATTTATACCGCTTTTATTGTGATTAAGGACCCTTCTTTGAATCGAATTACGCGTACGTATATTCGTGTTATAAATTTTAAAAAAATGCAGAATTGTGTCACGCGTACGTGTACACAATAATTTTTGATAATATATTTATTAAACAATCATTTTTCGAAATTATGTTGAATCAAGAATATTTGTTTTTCTTGAATAGTGAACCGTACATCTCAGGTTTTTTGTGAAATTAATTTAACGCTTTTGGAAAAATCCTTTTATTAAATATTCGCTCGAAGTTGCGCTTACGCATAATCCGAGTTTTTTGCTTTTAAAAATATAATCAGGGTACGCGAACGTATCCCTAATTACGCAAAATATTTGTAATGATATTAGGGATTTTCCACAAATTGTTTATTATATCTATACATTTTTATGTGAAAATCATGATAAATTCCCATTTAAGGTGCCCTTAAATTCTTTGAAAAGAATTTACAATTTATTAAATGTTGACCGTTGATTATATTTTTCGAATATAAGTTATATTCATTCCAACTATTCAATTTCAAAGGACAGAATAAAAATATGATTAATACTATTTTAAAAAAAACAAATATGACATATATATATATATATATATCAAAGAATAAATTGCATATGAAACTGAAAATGAACGATTCATAAAGGAAGGAAATATTTTCCAAAAATTTTTCATGATTTACTTAATGCAAATTCTATTTCTAATTACCATTGATATCAAGTGTTGCAATTGGTACTTATACATCTCGTTTCATTCTCATACACTCGCTTTTAATCTAATAAGCCTAATTATTTGATCAATTTGTCTATGAAGGTAGATAGGCATCGAGTTTATAATGGCTGAATTATTACAAGTTAATTCAATAAATTTTCCTTACATGCAACTTAACTGTATATCGTAAACATTCATAACGTTTTAACATTGTAATAAGCTACATCATATCACCTTTCGCCAACTTTTATACACACATCTATTATCTTATTAAAAATATACCAACAACACCATCTTAACCTTATTTAACAATAAATATCACTACTGTAGTTTTCTTGGCACTTCTACATCACTTCTTACTTAACCAACAACAAAATTAAATAATGACCAACATTCATGCCATATTCCCTACTTTGACAATTTAATATGATTAAACTAATGAGATAATGAGCTAATATTATTACAAATCTTTATACGAACTT
The DNA here is from genome assembly GCF_000393655.2 of Nicotiana sylvestris. Classification (NCBI taxonomy): domain Eukaryota; kingdom Viridiplantae; phylum Streptophyta; class Magnoliopsida; order Solanales; family Solanaceae; genus Nicotiana; species Nicotiana sylvestris. Next base: position 110,800,135 of record NC_091068.1, read on the forward strand.
TCAAAGTAAGACAATTAGCTCATAGCTATCAAATTGAATTCACTACTAATTAACTAACATAAAACAAAAATGAAATTTAAATTGATGAACTTGGACAAATAGAAAACAGAATTTCAATTCAAACTTCATTGATGAATCATGTTGAATCTCTTTCCAACTTAAAATTTAAAAGACATGTACCTGAAAATGAAGGTGGAAGGAGTAAATTTCAGCAGTAGCAGCAGTAACAAATTCAGCCAAATACCAGTATTCCCACAGATTTAAACAATAATAAGATCCGAAGAAAACAGATGCACAGTATAGTTATTTTTTAAAAGATACTTCAGATGTTAACTGAATCAGTGGAACCAAGTAAGGTTGAACAGATTCAACAAAAGAAACAATATTTCAGATTTCAATTTCTTTTCAGTTTCAAATTCCCATTTTTTCTGATTTTTCTGTTTCTGCTACTGTATATCTGTGTGTGTGTATGAATGTTCTTTTTGTTCCTTTTCTGTTTCTTCTTCCTCTCCTAAATTATCTCAAACTAATCTTCTTCTGAAAACTGATTTCCCTCCCTCTGAAAACTGATTAAAACTCTCCTTCTGTCTGAAACTCCCTTCTGTCTGAAAACTGTATTCAAGTTTTCTAAAAAAAACTCCTTAAAAACTCTCTTAAAAATTCTCTCAGCCCTCCTCTAAGGTCTGTCCAGCTCCTGTATTTATACAGGGCTGGTTGCACCCTATTAATGTTGGATGGACCCTTTCTTTCTTTTTTAAAAACAGAAAATCCCATTCAAAATCTGCTTTACTATTTTAAATCCCATTATGTAAAACCTTTTCCCTGATTTTCAGCACTCCCATTACCCTTTGTTTCCCATTATCCCATTAAATTATAGCCACTAACATTACATTATAATACACTAGCATTATTACATTACCCTACTGTTTCATTCCTCAAATACCCCCTGAAAACCTACTGTAATTACTGTTATTACTGCCTTAAATGCAAAAATCATAATAGAATTTACAAAACAGATTTAAAAATCTGTTCAAACTTAATTATCAAACTGATTTAACACAGCTATAACCAATTCTCTTAGGTTCTGGACTGAATCCTAAGAATGTAAACATTCTATCACAATTACATCTAATCATCATTTGTAAACTTGAACTCAAACTTGACAATATTACACTGGGTTCAGCACAATAATGCAAACTGAACTTATAATTGAACTAAGATCAAACATACACAGGAGCATTGTCAATATACTGACAATGCCCTGTTCAGAAAACAACATATACAGCATACATTTGAATTCACTGATTCACAAACAATCATGATTTAATTGACGAGCATTAATCAATTGACTATTTACAACATTTGTCAATAATTAGTCTAAAACAATAGAAGCAGACTATTTTAGTTAACATTTTCAGAAATGAAAATTCGTAATATAACTAATCGACGAACTTAATCGAGTCGATTACACACATTGTAAACAATCACAACCAACAGAAACAATTCACATTCGGATTAAGTAGATAGGTAGGAGACAGAAATGACAGAATTGATCAAAACAAATATGAAAAATTAAAAAGCTATTAAGACAGACAACAATACACGTAGAATACACAAAGAAATAGAAAATACCTCTGAATCTTCAATCAGACTCGAACTCAACTCGGCTTTCGGATTTTTTGTTTGAAATCAAACAGACCTTAGTCGAAGTATTTTCCACTGAAAATACTTCGACTAAGGTCGATTAAACCTCAATCCTTTAATCAATTTGGACAAAAATCCAGAAGTTTGGTATTTCTAGGTTTCCTGAAGGTTCGATTTGGGACCTAATCATTTCTGGTTAGATTCGAAAGGAACCAAACATGATATAAGGGTGAGGGTAGCCTAGGGGTCATTTGGTGTTAGTTTGAAACGGATCTGAGTTCGTCCTTGTTTGGTCCGAATCTTCAAAAGAAGATTCGAGAAGTTCAGAACTGATTCGAGCCAAACAACCAACAGATCCATACTCAGGATGACTAGGGGAAGCTATGGTGTTAACTAGGTGTTGTTTGGTTTAGATCTGAACTTGGCTCGAATCTTCAAATGAAGATTCGAGAACCTTCAGGGAGATTCGAACCAAGCAGATAACATATTTGGATAGAGGAGGCTCAGGGGGTTCTGGGGTGTTACTTTGGTGACCGGCGGCGTTGATGCCGCCGGGTTTCAGGCGAAGGGGAATAGGGGCGGCTAGGGTTAGGGGTCTGTTTGAGAAGATGATGAACAGGAGAGGATGGGGGGGTGTTTAGTTATGGGCCGGGGTAAGGGTTTGGGATTTATATAGGGGTGGGGTGGATTGGTATCGTCCGTTCGATCAAGTAAGATGGAGGGCCAGGATCAATCCACTAAACCAAACGACGTCGTTTGGTTTAACGTTGGGGTTGGACTGAGTCGGGTCAATGGGTCGGGTTATGGGTTGCGGGTAAGGGCAGGGGATCTTGACCGTTGGTTGGATTTAATCCAACGGCCCTTGATGAGAGGTGACCAAACGACGTCGTTTGGTCTTAGCTTGGGACTGGGTCAGACTTGGGCTGTTCGGATTGGGCTGTGGGGGGGGGGGAATTAATGTTTTGGGCCTGGATTTTAATCCAGGTCCGATTTTGTACAACTTGTATTATTTTTTATTTTTATTATTTTCTAATTTCATTATTAATTAAATAACAAAATCTTAATTAAAATTATAAAAACAAAATTACCCTTACAAAGATATTAATTACCTTTTTAACAACTATTAACACATAGACAACATTAATCACACAGTGGAAAAAATAGAACAAAATGCATATTTTTATGATTTTATTTAAATTAACTTAATTAAATGCATACTTAAATCCTAGATATACATGAAACATGTATTTTTATTTTTATTTTGTTTAATTATAACAAAGCAAACATTTTACGGACATAAACAAATATTTAACACCACGCAAATTCAGAAATTACACAGTAAAAGAAATTTATTTTGATTTATTTTGGAGTAGTTTTTCGTAAGGCAAAAATCACGTGCTCACAGCTGCCCCTCTTTGTGCGGAAACTCGAAGAGTTTTCGTACAAAGATAAAGTGAGCGGACACGAGCGATTTTTGCCCGTTCGAATACTCCGTGGGAAGCATTTTTAGAAAGATTTGACCGAACCTCTGCTTCAAAGGTTTCCTACATATCCTTGGCTATAAAGGAATCAGGTCAATGTAGTTCGGGAAGTTTTGGGTAGCTGGGACTACCGTGGGACTGTGATGTTACTGCTGCTTCGTGCTGTTTTTACTGCTTGCTGACCTCCTTATTACACCTTACTTTAAAGGAAATACAAAATTAAACTAGACTATGGTACATGAATTATAAAATCTTATCTAGATCATGCTCTTGCGTTTCTTGTTGTCTTGATATCTTGGTGACTCTTGGGCATTGGTCTTATTCCGTATTCCTTTTGGAACTCTTGTTGTTTCTTGTTGGGGATTTTGTTGGACTCCTCTGCTTTATTGATTCTAAGTGTGCTCCTTTTTCATATGAGCGGGCTTTTGATTTCAACACTTCAATTGCATTCCCTCGTTCTTCAGGTGGGTGCCTCGACTGCTTCTTTTCTTTCTTCATCCTCATTTTCCAGGTGGACGCCTGATTTCTTCTTTTTCTCATCCTCATTCTCCAGGTGGACGCCTGACTTCTTTAATTCTTTCATCCTCATTCTCCAGGTGGACGCCTGACTTCTTCAATTCTCATCCTCATTCTCCAGGTGGACGCCTGACTTCTTCAATTCTTATCCTCATTCTCCAGGTGGACGCCTGACTTCTTCTTTTCTCATCCTCATTCTCCAGGTGGACGCCTGACTTCTTCTTTTCTCATCCTCATTCTCCAGGTGGACGCCTGATTTCTTTAATTCTTTCATCCTCATTCTCCAGGTGGACGCCTGACTTCTTTTAATTCTTCATCCTCATTCTCCAGGTGGACACCTGACTTTTTCAATTCTTATCCTCATTCTCCAGGTGGACGCCTGACTTCTTCTTTTCTCATCCTCATTCTCCATGTGGACGCCTGATTTCTTTAATTCTTTCATCCTCATTCTCCAGGTGGACGCCTGACTTCTTTTAATTCTTCATCCTCATTCTCCAGATGGACGCCTGACTTTTTCAATTCTTATCCTCATTCTCCAGGTGGACGCCTGACTTCTTCTTTTCTCATCCTCATTCTCCAGGTGGACGCCTGACTTCTTCTTTTCTCATCCTCATTCTCCAGGTGGACGCCTGATTTCTTTAATTCTTTATCCTCATTCTCCAGGTGGACGCCTCATTTCTTTAATTCTTTATCCTCATTCTCCAGGTGGACGCCTGATTTCTTTAATTCTTTATCCTCATTCTCCAGGTGGACGCCTGACTTCTTCTTTTTCTCATCCTCATTCTCCAGGTGGACGCCTGACTTCTTCTTTTCTCATCCTCATTCTCCAGGTGGACGCCTGATTTCTTTAATTCTTTATCCTCATTCTCCAGGTGGACGCCTCATTTCTTTAATTCTTTATCCTCATTCTCCAGGTGGACGCCTGACTTCTTCTTTTTCTCATTCTCATTCTCCAGGTGGACGCCTGACTTCTTCAATTCTCATCCTCATTCTCCAGGTGGACGCCTGACTTCTTTTAATTCTTCATCCTCATTCTCCAGGAGGACGCCTGACTTTTTCAATTCTTATCCTCATTCTCCAGGTGGACGCCTGACTTCTTCTTTTCTCATCCTCATTCTCCAGGTGGACGCCTGACTTCTTCTTTTCTCATCCTCATTCTCCAGGTGGACACCTGATTTCTTTAATTCTTTCATCCTCATTCTCCAGGTGGACGTCTGACTTCTTTTAATTCTTCATCCTCATTCTCCAGGTGGACGCCTGATTTCTTTAATTCTTTCATCCTCATTCTCCAGGTGGACGCCTGACTTTTTCAATTCTTATCCTCATTCTCCAGGTGGACGCCTGACTTCTTCTTTTCTCATCCTCATTCTCCAGGTGGACGCCTGATTTCTTTAATTCTTTATCCTCATTCTCCAGGTGGACGCCTGATTTCTTTAATTCTTTATCCTCATTCTCCAGGTGGACGCCTGACTTCTTCTTTTTCTCATCCTCATTCTCCAGGTGGACGCCTGACTTCTTCAATTCTCATCCTCATTCTCCAGGTGGACGCCTGACTTTTTCAATTCTTATCCTCATTCTCCAGGTGGACGCCTGACTTCTTCTTTTCTCATCCTCATTCTCCAGGTGGACGCCTGATTTCTTTAATTCTTTATCCTCATTCTCCAGGTGGACGCCTGATTTCTTTAATTCTTTATCCTCATTCTCCAGGTGGACGCCTGACTTCTTCTTTTTCTCATCCTCATTCTCCAGGTGGACGCCTGACTTCTTCAATTCTCATCCTCATTCTCCAGGTGGACGCCTGACTTCTTTAATTCTCATCCTCATTCTCCAGGTGGACGCCTGACTTCTTCTTTTTCTCATCCTCATTCTCTAGGTGGACGCCTGACTTCTTCTTTTCTCATCCTCATTCTCCAGGTGGACGCCTGACTTCTTCTTTTTCTCATCCTCATTCTCCAGGTGGACGCCTGACTTCTTCAATTCTCATCCTCATTCTCCAGGTGGACGCCTGACTTTTTCAATTCTTATCCTCATTCTCCAGGTGGACGCCTGACTTCTTCTTTTCTCATCCTCATTCTCCAGGTGGACGCCTGATTTCTTTAATTCTTTATCCTCATTCTCCAGGTGGACGCCTGATTTCTTTAATTCTTTATCCTCATTCTCCAGGTGGACGCCTGACTTCTTCTTTTTCTCATCCTCATTCTCCAGGTGGACGCCTGACTTCTTCAATTCTCATCCTCATTCTCCAGGTGGACGCCTGACTTTTTCAATTCTTATCCTCATTCTCCAGGTGGACGCCTGACTTCTTCTTTTCTCATCCTCATTCTCCAGGTGGACGCCTGATTTCTTTAATTCTTTATCCTCATTCTCCAGGTGGACGCCTGATTTCTTTAATTCTTTATCCTCATTCTCCAGGTGGACGCCTGACTTCTTCTTTTTCTCATCCTCATTCTCCAGGTGGACGCCTGACTTCTTCAATTCTCATCCTCATTCTCCAGGTGGACGCCTGACTTTTTCAATTCTTATCCTCATTCTCCAGGTGGACGCCTGACTTCTTCTTTTCTCATCCTCATTCTCCAGGTGGACGCCTGATTTCTTTAATTCTTTATCCTCATTCTCCAGGTGGACGCCTGATTTCTTTAATTCTTTATCCTCATTCTCCAGGTGGACGCCTGACTTCTTCTTTTTCTCATCCTCATTCTCCAGGTGGACGCCTGACTTCTTCAATTCTCATCCTCATTCTCCAGGTGGACGCCTGACTTCTTTTTTACTTCATCCTCATTCTCCAGGTGGACGCCTGACTTCTTCAATTCTCATCCTCATTCTCCAGGTGGACGCCTGACTTCTTCAACTCTTAACCTCATTCTCTAGGTGGACGCCTGACTTCTTCTTTTCTCATCTTCATTCTCCAGGTGGACGCCTGACTTCTTCTTTTCTCATCCTCATTCTCCAGGTGGACGCCTAATTTCTTTAATTCTTTCATCCTCATTCTCCAGGTGGACGCCTGACTTTTTCAATTCTTATCCTCATTCTCCAGGTGGACGCCTGACTTCTTCTTTTCTCATCCTCATTCTCCAGGTGGACGCCTGATTTCTTTAATTCTTTATCCTCATTCTCCAGGTGGACGCCTGATTTCTTTAATTCTTTATCCTCATTCTCCAGGTGGACGCCTGACTTCTTCTTTTTCTCATCCTCATTCTCCAGGTGGACGCCTGACTTCTTCAATTCTCATCCTCATTCTCCAGGTGGACGCCTGACTTCTTTAACTCATCCTCATTCTCCAGGTGGACGCCTGACTTCTTCAATTCTCATCCTCATTCTCCAGGTGGACGCCTGACTTCTTCTTTTCTTCATCCTCATTCTCCAGGTGGACGCCTGACCTCTTTAATTCTCATCCTCATTCTCCAGGTGGACGCCTGACTTCTTCAATTCTCATCCTCATTCTCCAGGTGGACGCCTGACTTCTTCAATTCTTATCCTCATTCTCCAGGTGGACACCTGACTTCTTCTTTTTCTTCATCCTCATTCTCCAGGTGGACGCCTGACTTCTTTTAATTCTCATCCTCATTCTCCAGGTGGACGCCTGACTTCTTTAATTCTTTCATCCTCATTCTTCAGGTGGACGCCTGACTTCTTTAATTTTTATCCTCATTCTCCAGGTGGACGCCTGATTTCTTCAATTCTTCATCCTTATTCTCCAGGTGGACGCCTGACTTCTTCTTTTTCTTTACCAGGTATTTCCTGACACAAATATTGTATTTGCCCCTGTTTTAAATCAAAGAAAACTTCGTTAGTTTAAAGCAGGGTGGCTGGCTGTGGTATTTTTGCCGATGGTGATGTTTCTCTTCGTCTCTCTTTATTGCCTTGGAATGATTGAAAAGACTGTTTTGTCTTTGTAATTGATCCTTGACTATAGGATTCCCCTCTGTGTGTTTTCCTTCAAAACCTTTCAACTGTAATCATGTGCCTCTTCTGACTTTGCTGATCCACTTTTGATTTCATCTTTCTTACACCCGTATTTTATCTCCCACCTTTCGTGGCTGTATTTTGTAACCTTGAATCTTGGTAGTATACCTTGACATTCCTTCTTATTTGTTTGGAATAAAACTTATCTCAAAGCTTGGAGAAAGTAAGATTATTAGTAACGAAATACGCTGATTTCGACAATTATAGAATGAAAAGAAAAATCCAATTTTTTGGATGACTGTTGGAAAAGGAATAAAGGACTTATCTGATTGGAATTACTGGCACCAATGATCAGGGTATGCATTTCGGATTAATCAACCCAGTCTTTTAATCAATCTCCTTTCAATTGTCTCAAGGAGTTTTCATTGATAAATTTTCCTCATTTTTCACTTCTTCACTTCCTTTTTCGCCTTATGGTGCCTGTGTGGGTTTTCACCTATAAGACTCTCTCATTTTACTTTTCTCTCAACTTCCGTCGCCTTATGGTGCCCGTGTGGGTTTTCACCTATAAGACTCTCTCATTTTACTTTCTTTCCTTGTTTGTACCAGAGTGTTATGAACCACTTCATTTGCTTGCCTCAGCATTTTTCTAAGATTGATCGAAAGGTCTTTTTGGTATTAAGGTTAGGAATGGAAAAGGTATTAAAAGCTAAATAGCTTTGGTATGGGTTTAAAATTACAACTCTTGGAATCTTTTCTTATTTCCAATACAATTCCTGCCCCAGTTTCTTGATTGGGGTCTCTTAATATTTCTTTTCCGTGCACATTGTGCATGTTGTGCACCCTATGACCGAGCCGTGAGGCGCCTACGTATCCTTCTTTGAGGAATCAGGTCAAACGTAGTTCACTACATATAGTGAAGATTTTGATTTTTTTTTAATTGATTCCAAGAGACTGGGGTAGGAAAGAAACAAGTATGGCTCAAAGGGGAAGCAAATGGTATAGTGTTTGGATAGCAGAATAAATTGCCTTTGTCATTTCAATCTTCGAAATAGTGCTAAATACAAACATTCAAAAAGTTATGCATAATATCTCTTTACCGCGTCAGAATTGATCGCCATATCTATGCATTTGCCTTCAATATCTGTTAAACATAGTGCACCATTCGATAATACTCTGGTCACAATGAATGGTCCTTGCCAATTCGGGGCAAATTTGCCTTTTGCTTCAACCTGATGTGGAAGAATACGTTTCAGCACATGCTGACCTACTTCAAACTTCCGGGGACGCACCTTTTTGTTGTACGCTCTTTCTATTCTTCTTTGATATAATTGACCATGGCATACTGCGGTCAATCGTTTTTCGTCAATCAAGTTTAACTGTTCTAGACGGGTTTTGACCCATTCATCATCATCAATCTTTGCTTCGGCGATGATCCGAAGGGAAGGAATCTCAATTTCTGCAGGAATTACTGCTTCAGTGCCGTATACCAACAAATAAGGAGTTGCTCCTACTGAAGTGCGAACAGTAGTGCGGTATCCCAATAATGCAAATGGTAATTTTTCATGCCATTGTTTTGAACCTTCTACCATTTTCCGAAGTATCTTCTTTATGTTTTTGTTGGCTGCTTCTACTGCTCCATTCGCCTTGGGCCGATATGGGGTAGAGTTACGATGTGTAATCTTAAACTGTTGACATACTTCTTTCATTAAGTTGCTGTTAAGATTAGCACCGTTATCTGTGATGATCACCTTCGGGATTCCGAATCGACATATGATATTTGAGTGGACAAAATCGACCACAGCTTTCTTGGTTACTGATTTGAATGTCTTGGCCTCAACCCATTTGGTAAAATAATCAATAGCTACCAGAATGAATCTGTGTCCATTGGATGCTGCCGGCTCAATTGGTCCAATCACATCCATGCCCCAAGCAACGAAAGGCCATGGTGCCGACATTGTGTGCAACTCGGATGGTGGAGAATGAATCAAATCTCCGTGTATTTGGCATTGATGACACTTGCGTACAAAACTGATACAATCTCGCTCCATGGTAAGCCAATAGTAACCAGCTCGGAGGATTTTCTTTGCCAACACATATCCACTCATGTGGGGTCCGCAAACTCCTGAATGTACTTCAGACATGACAGCTGTAGCTTGTCTGGCATCTATGCATCTTAATAATCCAAGATCTGGTGTTCTTTTATACAAAACTCCTCCGCTCAAGAAGAATCCATTTGCTAATCGCCTAATGGTCCTCTTTTGATCTCCTGTGGCTTGTGCGGGATATATCCCCATTCTGATATATTCCTTGATGTCGTGGAACCATGGTTCACCATCAAATTCTTCTTCAACCATATTGCAATAAGCGTGTTGATCGTGGACTTGAATATGTATCGGATCTACATAAGCTTTGTCCGGATGGTGCAACATTGATGCCAGGGTAGCCAATGCATCGGCAACTTCATTATGGATTCTTGGAATATGTTGGAATTCCACTGATTGAAACCGCTGACAAAGATCATGTAGACATTGTCGGTATGGTATGAGCTTCAAATCTCGGGTTTCCCATTCTCCTTGAATTTGATGTACCAAAAGATCCGAATCTCCCATGACTAAGATTTCTCGGATACCCATGTCTGCAGCTAGCCTTAACCCCAAAATGCAAGCTTCATATTCAGCCATATTATTGGTGCAATAAAATCGCAATTGAGCCGTAACAGGATAGTGATGCCCTGTTTCAGAAATGATTACAGCTCCTATTCCGACTCCTTTCATGTTGGCGGCTCCATCAAAGAAAAGTTTCCAGCCAGGTTTTTCAATTTGTTCCACCTCGTCGATATGCATTGTTTCTTCATCAGGAAAATAAGTCTTCAACGGCTCATATTCCTCATCGACCGGGTTTTCGGCTAAATGATCGGCCAGTGCTTGAGCCTTCATTGCAGTTCTAGTCACATAGATGATGTCGAATTCCGTGAGCAATATCTGCCACTTTGCAAGTCTTCCCGTTGGCATAGGCTTTTGAAAAATGTATTTCAAGGGATCCAAACGAGAAATGAGGTAAGTAGTGTAGGATGACAAATAGTGTTTCAATTTTTGAGCTACCCATGTTAGGGCGCAACATGTCTTTTCCAGATGAGTATACTTAACCTCATAAGCCGTGAACTTCTTGCTAAGGTAGTAGATGGCCTGTTCCTTTCTGCCAGTGAGGTCATGTTGCCCCAATACACAACCAAATGAATTTTCCAAAACCGTTAAGTAAAGAATCAAAGGTCTTCCTGGCTCTGGCGGGACTAACACGGGTGGTTTCGACAAGTACCCTTTTATCTTATCGAACGCTTCTTGACACTCATTGGTCCATTTGACTGCAGCATCCTTTTTTAACAATTTGAAAATTGGCTCACAGGTTGTTGTGAGCTGAGCAATAAACCTGCTGATGTAATTTAGCCTCCCTAACAAACTCATTACTTCAGTTTTGTTTCTTGGAGGTGGCAGTTCTTGAATGGCTTTAATCTTTGATGGGTCTAGCTCGATGCCTCGTCGACTGACTATGAATCCCAGCAACTTTCCGGACGGAACTCCGAATGCGCACTTGGCAGGGTTAAGCTTGAGGTTGTACCTGCGAAGTCTTAAGAAGAACTTCCTCAAATCCCCAACGTGGTTGGCCTGATGCTTTGATTTTATGATCACATCATCCACGTATACCTCAATTTCCTTGTGTATCATATCATGAAACACTGTGGTCATTGCTCTCATATAGGTTGCTCCGGCGTTCTTTAAACCGAATGGCATTACCCGGTAGCAATAAGTTCCCCATGGTGTGATGAATGCCGTCTTTTCTGCATCTTCTTCATCCATTAGAATTTGATGATATCCAGCATAACAATCCACGAAAGACCCTATATCATGCTTGGCACAATTGTCGATCAAAATATGGATATTGGGTAATGGGAAATTATCCTTTGGACTTGCTTTGTTGAGATTGCGATAGTCGACGCATACTCTAATTTTGCCGTCTTTCTTTGGTACAGGAACGATATTAGCTAACCAAACAGGATATCGAGTGACTCGAATGACCTTTGCTTCCAATTGTTTGGTGATTTCTTCTTTAATTCTCACACTCATATCAGGCTTGAATTTTCTCAGCCTCTGCTTGACAGGAGGCACCGTTGGATCGGTGGGCAATTTGTGGACCACTAAATCAGTGCTCAAGCCCGGCATATCGTCATACGACCATGCAAAAACATCTTTGAATTCTATGAGTGCTTTAATTAACTCCTCTCGGATCTTTGGCTCCAGATGGACACTTATTTTAGTTTCTCGGATATTACTCGTGTCCCCTATATTGATGTCCTCGGTATCACTCAAGTTAGGTTTGATTTTTTCCTCAAAGTGAATTAACTCTTTACTAATCTCTTCAAAAACCTCATCTTCATCATATTCTGACTCATAATCACAATATATTTCCTGAATTATTATTTCGGAACCAGATTGATTTTTAAGACTGGGCTGAGGATTCCTCATGCATGCCATATCACTAGAGCCAGTGTAAAAGGAACTGTATAGGAAAGAAGAAAAAGAAAAGAAAACTATCAGGAATGATAATAAAAAGGAAACTGTTTTTTATTGGATGATGAAAGATAACAAGGTTTGCACACTTCAAACAAACTGTAAGATAAACTTTGGGATTACAACCTTGAAATAACCCAAACAAACTGAAAGAAAATCAAAATAAACTACCAAGACTCCTTTCGAATTGGGAGAGGAGTGACTTTCCAATTATTGAGCTTTGTTTCTGGTCCAATGATTTGATCTTCTGCGTTGCTACACCCTTCTCCGCCTTCCAACATATTCACATCACTAAACAATTTCTCGAACCTTTCAATTAATTCCTTCTCAGGATTGACCCGGGATTTAGGAATTGTTGTTATCGGGCGGTTTTTAGCGCCGGTCTTGACAAAAGACTTTGACATATGTGGTACTGGTTTTGGAAGAACCCATGCTTGGTGTTTCAACTTCCTGGCCCTTATCACGTCATTGGCGACGGGTATGAACCCTAAACCGAATGTTCCCCAGTTCTCGGGGAGAGATACTGGTTGTACAATCCCTTGCAAAGATAAGCCCAGACCTTTGCCGGGTATAAAGCCATTCTTCAGCATTTCATAAGCTACCATGACTGATGCAGAGGATATCTTTGGATTCGAAAGGTATTTTCCTTCTGGAATTTTCTCTACCGACACCGTGTCGAACACTTGGTATACCCATGGTCCTTGGTCAATTTCTGTTCCCTCGACCGGTACAATGGTGCTATTGTGAGCATTTAAACTTTCTTCTCCATGCACGACTATTTCTTGATGATCCCATTCAAACTTGACAGCCTGATGTAGTGTTGACAGGACTGCTTTAGCAGCATGGATCCATGGTCGACCCAACAACAAGTTGTAAGAAACAGTTATGTCCAACACTTGGAATTCCATTGTGAATTCAACTGGCCCTATAGTTAGTTCCAGTACTATGTCGCCAAATGAATCTCTGCTTCCACCGTCAAATCCTCGTACGCAGATACTATTCTTTTGGATCCTCTCCTCTTTAATTTTTAATTTGTTTAAAGTGGAGAGAGGGCATATGTTTGCACTGGACCCATTGTCAACCAATACCCGGGTTACTACGGAGTTTTCACATTTCACGGTGAGGTAAAGAGCTCTGTTGTGCTCGGTACCTTCCACAGGTAATTCATCATCAGCAAATGTAATTCTGTTTGTCTCAAAGATTCTGTTGGCTATTTTGCCCAAATGATTTACAGAGATCTTTTCAGGAACATGAGCTTCATTCAGGATTTTCATCAACGCCAGACGGTGTTCCTCTGAATGGATCAGTAATGACAACAATGAAATTTGAGCGGGGGTCTTCTTTAATTGATCCACAACAGAATAATCATGTAGTTTCATTTTTCTTAAAAACTCCTCTGCCTCTTCTTACGTCACGGCTCTCTTTGTTGGCATTGGATTGTTTTTAGTTTTTCTCAGCTCTTCGGGAGTAAAACATCTTCCCGAACGAGTCAAACCTTGCATCTCGCACACTTCTTCCTTGATTTCTTTTCCCTTGTACATTACAGTCACTCGTTCGTAGTTCCATGGGACGGCTTTGTTGTTGATGACTGGCAGCTGGATTACAGGTGCAATAATAACCCGATCTGTACGTGCTCCTTCCACGCATACAATGGGGTTGTTAGCAACCCCTGGTACTATCACTTTCGGCCTTTCTTGTCTTGCGGCAACTTTGCTTGATGATACCTCATCGACTATCATAGACGGTTCGTCACCATTCTTGTTCTGCTTAGACACCGGCTTCTCCTCCATTAACTGCTTATCTGGCTTGGTTTCATGAGACTTGATCATCATGACAGTTTGCGACGTCTTCTTTGTCTTCCCATCAGCTTGTATGATTTCTATCATGTTAGCCTCTTGATGGGCTGGCATTGGATTTCTATTGATATTTGGAGCTTCGGGGGTTTGAACCTCGATTTTATTAGTATCAATCAGCTCTTGTATTGCATTTTTCAAATGCCAACATTTCTCCGTATCATGGCCTGGTGTACCGGAGCAATATTCACAGCTAATGGTGTAATCCAGATTCTTTGGTGGAGGATTGGGTAGCTTGGATTGTATTGGTCTCAACATGTCTAACTGTCTCAGCCTGTGGAACAGACTAGTGTAAGACTCTCCCAATGGAGTGTAAGTTTTCTTTTTCTGTTCCCTTTCTCCCCTGAATGCTGGCCTAGGCCTGAAACCTGGTCCGGGATAAGCTCGGGGGTAGGTATTTGGTGTGACAGGAGCACGCCAATTGGTGTGAACAGGTGGCTGATTGTATGCTTGAGCATGGTTAATGGCAAAATGAGGCTCTGAAGGGTGATAGTAGTGTTGGGATGAATCATGGTGGTAAGCTGATTGGCGAGGTCGTTGTTGATTATAGTAAAGTGGTGAACCTCTGGGTCCCGGCCAAATTCCTGAATCAACTACTGCTGCTTCCTCCCTTTTCTTTCTTTCCGATTCCTCCTACCCCGCCTTGAATAGCTTGAGTAGTTGCCTTAATTGCTGAATAGCTCATGATTTTATTTGTTTTGAGGCCTTCTTCCACCATACCTCCCATCTTTACTACCTCGTTGAATGATTTTCCAACCGCTGAAACCAAGTGGGCATAGTAAGTTGGTTCCAGGGCTTGGAGGAAGTAATCTACCATTTCGCTCTCCTTCATAGGAGGATCCACTCTTGCTGCCTGTTCTCTCCACCGAAAACCATACTCTCTGAAACTTTCATTGTGTTTCTTCTCAAATTTGGTCAAAGATAATCGATCTGGGATGATTTCCAGATTGTATTGGAAATGGTATGCGAATGCCTGTGCCAGGTCATCCCAGGTGTACCATCTTCCATGGTCCTGGCGTGTATACCACTCCAAAGCTGATCCGCTTAGACTTTGACTGAAGTAAGCCATCAATAATTCATCCTTTCCCCCAGCTCCTCGCATCTTGCTACAGAAACCCCTTAAGTGGGCTACTGGGTCGTCGTGCCCGCTGTATAGGTCAAATTTGGGCATCTTGAAGCCAAATGGCAATTGTACATTAGGGAATAAGCATAAATCTTTGTATGCTACACTGACTTGCCCACCTAATCCCCGCATGTCTCGGAACGACTGTTCTAGACTTTTGACCTTCCTGAACATCTCTTCTTGTTCAGCATTTTTGGCTGGCTTGTCAATTTCGGTTGGGAGATCAAACCGAGGAGCAGTTGAATTGATTTCGGAGGCTTTGAAGGTGGGCTCCGGGGGGTAATATTGGTTGTCTTGGGCCTGAAATGTAGGCTCACTAGGAGATTTGTGAAATGTAGCAGGGGGAGGTGCTACGAAAACAGGAGTCATAGGTGGAGGAAGGTACGGAACTGGTTTTGGAGGTGGAGACTGTGGTGTCTGAGAGGTGGTGCCTCGGTAGTGCTGATAAATGGGGAAACTTGGGGATAATTCAGTGGTGATATTATCCTGAGTTTGGGTCATTGATGGAGCAGGGTTATTTGGGTAAGATGGGGGTAACTGTCCTGTAGACCAAGCTTGGTACATTTCAGCCATTTGCTGCTTGAGCTTAAACATCTCTTCTTTCATTTTCCCGACATCCATCTCTTCTATCTCCATACCTGTGTCAACATCTGGGATAGACATACTTTCGGGTATTGGTCCTTTTGATCTTGTGTGATAGTGATAATATGCCAGTATACTCTTTAGAGAAACTAACTGCTTGAATTCTGAAAATGAACAAACTTGTTAGTTTTGAGAGTTTAACACATATATAATCACACATTGAGATGCAATGCTCCTAGACAAATAATCCCTTTCTATTATGCATTCGCTCGGTTGCTTGTGTCGTCCCAGCTTTCTTGAAATTGAAAAATTGTCATTCGCTTTTATTTACTATATATATTTTTATCGTGGTGGTCGAATCTTAGAGATTGCCTACGTATCATGCCAAACATGAATCAGACCTTGCGTAGTTTGGACTAAAGTCAAGCACGTTTATTTATTACACAAAGATGGAATTACATTTGAAAACTTTAAGAAAATAGCTTGAAACACACACACTTAAATCAAAATAAAAGATATAATTCATAACATCTCACAACATGCCCCACTTTCCACTTTTGTTCTCTAATATTGGATTATCTGCTCAATGTGGGGCTTGACCTGGATGGCCTCCCAGCGTACGATACATCCTTTCCAACTCCATTGCTAGATGACGAGCAAAAGTGGGCGCATGCTCTGTAAACCTTTCATAATCCATTCCTTGGCAGTTTACATAACTTTGAGATGTGAAGACTGCCAGGTCGTGGATTTGTGCCCTGAAACCTTGGAGACGTTGGTCTTGGTCTTGCAATTGCTGCTGACGAGTGGTGGCTATATCTCTGACACGGTTTTCACGATCTAAAGCTGATTCTAATAGAGCTCGGAGTCGGGCCTGCTCTAATATTGCTTGCGATCTTTCCCTGTCGAGGTCTGCTTGTTGATATTCTCTATTGCATCTTCTAGCCTCTTCTAGTTGTGCACGAAGCTGGTCTTCTGATCGCATCCAATAGTCTTTTTCCTTCTTGAATTGAGCCTTGTCTTTTTCGGATTGCATATCTTGGCGTTCCTTGTTAGATCTGGCTTCTTCGTTTAATTGTTGGATCCTTTCTTTTGCTTTGCTCAATGCCCTTTCGTTTTCCGCAAGAATGGAATCATAATCTTGCATTTTTTCGAAGAGATTGGCGATGGTTTTTTGATCCTTCCAGCTCCTCTTTGGCGTTTCAGAGACTCTTTTCATTTTTTGGAATCGAGCATGAAGATTTTCATTCTCACAAACTAGACTCTTTTTCTCGCCTTTGGCTTCTTGTTCTTGCAAATCTTTCTCCAAACTGAGGCTTCTTAGATTTTCTTTTAGGGCATGGATAGTTGCTTTGTACCCTTTTTCTTTTTCTCCCCAGATCAACCGCTCTTGGATTTTATCATTGAAGTTTTGAACATGGGGTCTTTTTGTTGGCCTTTTTAGCTCAGGTTCTGGTACATCATCCACGCGAGACCGTTTTTCGAACCACCTTGCATATCCAGGATTTATCTCACCCTTTGGTAGTGTCTAGGACTTGAGTATCACTTTTCAAGTACCGGCACCCATTCCACATCTGCTGAAGTAGAGCTTCGGGAATAGTGGCTTCTGGGTGTAATTCGATTACTTGCATACTCAAATCTTCCTCATCAGGAACTATTTGATATCTCCCTAGTTGCCTTAGGACTCTTAGTGGTGCATACGGCTGAATGCTTCTCAATCCCAATAGTAGTAGATAACTATTTGAGGTTGACATATGTATTACTTCTCTCATCGGGAGCCATCCCAGAGTCCATTCAATTTGATTTGCCGTTAAAGCCTTTAGATGAGATACCCATGCTTCTATCCCTTCTGGAGCTTGATAATTTTTTGTTCTTTCCTCATAGCTCTCGATGCAATTAGCTTTGTTTGACCCATACTGTATGATCTTGGGCTGTTGTTGGAGATGTTCAATCACCCACATTTGCAACAAAATTTTGCATCCTTCGAAGACTTTCGCTCCTGATTTGCATAAAGTCAGAGCCCGATAAATATATGATAAAATGATGGGAACAAGGGTGTGATTTTCTTTAGTGGTGAGGATTTGCACAATTTTTGCGGTGCGAATATCAATTGTTCGCTCTTTATTTGGGAAGACCATGACTCCTAGAAAAGCCACCATGAAAGCAAATCGACGGTGCATCTGCCAAGTGTCTTTGTTTTGCTTATTAGTAAGGCCTTTCTCATGAATTTCGAACCCATCTGACTTTCCAAACCTGGAATACAAAAAATTGAAGGAACAACATCCATTGATGACATTGCTTTTCCTGATTTGACTGCTGATGTTCAGAAGACCGAAGAATCGATGTATTGAAGGAGCCTTTGTGAATATCAAGCTTTGATTTCTTAAACTTCCGTCAAAACCAACATAGCCAGCTATCTCCTCTAATGTAGGAGTAAGCTCGAAGTCAGAGAAACGAAAAACATTGTGAACAGGATCCCAGAAAGTTACTAATGCCGTAATCAGATCATCCCGAGGCTCAACTTTCATAATGTCCGTGAGATTTCCCAAATGCTTGACGACCCATTTTTGACCGTCTTCGCCTAAATCATACCACCACATTTGAAGCTGACATAGAAATTCCTCCGTACTTGTGGATGAGGGGCTTTGTGTAGTGCTCATTTTGTATCTGAAATTTAATTTTAATAAAGTCAAAATTTATTTTGGAAAAATTTATACTAAAAATCATTTTCGAATTTTTTTCTTTTATTTATTAAATATCTTTATTTCAAAATTTAAAACTATATTTTTTCGAAAATTTTAAAGCAACCCATTTTATTCCTTTCTTCTTACCAAGCTTTTATTTAAGCTGGTCAACAAGCATGTTTGAGGCGAATAAATGCACAAATAACAAGTAGGATGCATCATGATGGTCTTTTAATTTTGGGTTCACCTGTCCTAGACAGACCCAACCCCTGTGTTGAGTCTCCAAGGCCAAATGCATATGATGCAAATATTCGTTCCTACTAGGGATCCGGTACATGGCTGAGTTATTCTAAGTGTAAAACCTTAGGTTGATTGTTCTAAACCTGGCTTACCCAAACGGACAGTTTGAGCCGAAGCGGGGGTAATGTACCGGGAGCACGAAAGTCTGCCCGGCCTAGTTACTTGTCCCAACTCCGTCTTATTTGGTATGACTTTAACAGAAAGGTGGGTCACGCGCACGTGTACACCATAAATTCAGAAGACTCAGAAAGAAGGGGGTTTCGTAGCAGTTGTATATATTCACAATTCAAATAATATTAAAGCGGTAAAAAAAACATTTAGCATATTAGCATATAAACAGTTGAAAATTATATAGTAAGTAAAGCCAATAAAAACAGATATTTTAAGCTCGAATTCTTTAAACCCTGAACCAATGGTTCTGGGTTATAGTAACAACTTAAGTCCCCAGCAGAGTCTCCAGAGCTGTCGCACCTCCTTTTCACCGCGCCCGCGGGGCGCGTGGGGAGTTTTCTCCAATTGAAGGACAGTCGAAACGGGATTTGTTTATTTGTTTTAGAGTCGCCACCTGGGAATTTTAAGGCGTCCCAAGTCACCAACTATAATCCCTGAATCGAGGAGAATATGACTCTGTTTATTATTCTGCGAACCAGAAATCCTGAGTAAGGAATTCTGTTAATCCGGAAGAAGGTGTTAGGCATTTCCGAATTCTGTGGTTCTAGCACGGCCGCTTAACTGTTTTTATTATTGGCTTAATTGTCTTGATTAAATACTTTTGTTACGTGATTTACTACCGCTTATTGATGACCCTTCTTTGAATCGAATTACGCGTACGTATATTCGTGTTAAAAAAAATTGCGGACTTGTGTCACGCGTACGTGTACACAATAACTTTTTATAATATATTTATTAAGCAATCATTTTTCGAAATTGTGTTGGATCAAGAATATTTGTTTTTCTTGAATAATGAACCGTACATCTCGGGTTTTTATGAAATTGATTTAACGCCTTTTGGAAAAATCCTTTTATTAAATATTCGTTCGAAATTGCGCGTACGCATAATCCGAATTTTTGCTTTTAAAAATATAATCAGGGTACGCGAACGTATCCCTAATTGTGCAAAATATTCGTAATGATATTAGGGATTTTCCACAAATTGTTTATTATATCTATACATTTTTATGTGAAAATCATGATAAATTCCCATTTAAGGTGCCCTTAAATTCTTTGAAAAGAATTTACAATTTATTAAATGTTGACCGTTGATTATATTTTCCGAATATAAGTTATATTCATTCCAACTATTCAATTTCAAAGGACAGAATAAAAATATGATTAATACTATTTTAAAAAAAAACAAATATGACATATATATATATATATATATATATATATATATATATCAAAGAATAAATTGCATATGAAACTGAAAATGAACGATTCATAAAGGAAGGAAATATTTTCCAAAAAATTTTCATGATTTACTTAATGCAAATTCTATTTCTAATTACCATTGATATCAAGTGTTGCAATTGGTACTTATACATCTCGTTTCATTCTCATATAATCGCTTTTAATCTAATAAGCCTAATTATTTGATCAATTTGTCTTATGAAGGTATATAGGTATCGAGTTTATAAGAAAGGAATTATTATACAAGTTAATTCAATAAAATTACCTTACATGCAACTTAACTGTATATCGTAAACATTCATAACATTTTAACATTGTAACAAGCTACATCATATCACCTTTCGCCAACGTTTATACACACATCTATTATCTTATAAAAATATACCAACAACACCATCTTAACCTTATTTAACAATAAATATCACTACTGTAATTTTCTTGGCACTTCTACATCACTTCTTGCTTAACTAACAACAAAATTAAATAATGACCAACATTCATGCCATATTCCCTACTTTGACAATTTAATATGATTAAACTAATGAGATAATGAGCTAATATTATTACAAATCTTTATACGAACTTTCAAAGTAAGACAATTAGCTCATAGCTATCAAATTGAATTCACTACTAATTAACTAACATAAAACAAAAATGAAATTTAAATTGATGAACTTGGACAAATAGAAAACAGAATTTCAATTCAAACTTCATTGATGAATCATGTTGAATCTCTTTCCAACTTAAAATTTAAAAGACATGTACCTGAAAATGAAGGTGGAAGGAGTAAATTTCAGCAGTAGCAGCAGTAACAAATTCAGCCAAATACCAGTATTCCCACAGATTTAAACAATAATAAGATCCGAAGAAAACAGATGCACAGTATAGTTATTTTTTAAAAGATACTTCAGATGTTAACTGAATCAGTGGAACCAAGTAAGGTTGAACAGATTCAACAAAAGAAACAATATTTCAGATTTCAATTTCTTTTCAGTTTCAAATTCCCATTTTTTCTGATTTTTCTGTTTCTGATGCTGTATATCTGTGTGTGTGTATGACTGTTCTTTTTGTTCTTTTTCTGTTTCTTCTTCCTCTCCTAAATTCTCTCAAACTAATCTTCTTCTGAAAACTGATTTCCCTCCCTCTGAAAACTGATTAAAACTCTCCTTCTGTCTGAAACTCCCTTCTGTCTGAAAACTGTATTCAAGTTTTCTAAAAAAAACTCCTTAAAAACTCTCTTAAAAATTCTCTCAGCCCTCCTCTAAGGTCTGTCCAGCTCCTGTATTTATACAGGGCTGGTTGCACCCTATTAATGTTGGATGGACCCTTTCTTTCTTTTTTAAAAACAGAAAATCCCATTCAAAATCTGCTTTACTATTTTAAATCCCATTATGTAAAACCTTTTCCCTGATTTTCAGCACTCCCATTACCCTTTGTTTCCCATTATCCCATTAAATTATAGCCACTAACATTACATTATAATACACTAGCATTATTACATTACCCTACTGTTTCATTCCTCAAATACCCCCTGAAAACCTACTGTAATTACTGTTATTACTGCCTTAAATGCAAAAATCATAATAGAATTTACAAAACAGATTTAAAAATCTGTTCAAACTTAATTATCAAACTGATTTAACACAGCTATAACCAATTCTCTTAGGTTCTGGACTGAATCCTAAGAATGTAAACATTCTATCACAATTACATCTAATCATCATTTGTAAACTTGAACTCAAACTTGACAATATTACACTGGGTTCAGCACAATAATGCAAACTGAACTTATAATTGAACTAAGATCAAACATACACAGGAGCATTGTCAATATACTGACAATGCCCTGTTCAGAAAACAACATATACAGCATACATTTGAATTCACTGATTCACAAACAATCATGATTTAATTGACGAGCATTAATCAATTGACTATTTACAACATTTGTCAATAATTAGTCTAAAACAATAGAAGCAGACTATTTTAGTTAACATTTTCATAAATGAAAATTCGTAATATAACTAATCGACGAACTTAATCGAGTCGATTACACACATTGTAAACAATCACAACCAACAGAAACAATTCACATTCGGATTAAGTAGATAGGTAGGAGACAGAAATGACAGAATTGATCAAAACAAATATGAAAAATTAAAAAGCTATTAAGACAGACAACAATACACGTAGAATACACAAAGAAATAGAAAATACCTCTGAATCTTCAATCAGACTCGAACTCAACTCGGCTTTCGGATTTTTTGTTTGAAATCAAACAGACCTTAGTCGAAGTATTTTCCACTGAAAATACTTCGACTAAGGTCGATTAAACCTCAATCCTTTAATCAATTTGGACAAAAATCCAGAAGTTTGGTATTTCTAGGTTTCCTGAAGGTTCGATTTGGGACCTAATCATTTCTGGTTAGATTCGAAAGGAACCAAACATGATATAAGGGTGAGGGTAGCCTAGGGGTCATTTGGTGTTAGTTTGAAACGGATCTGAGTTCGTCCTTGTTTGGTCCGAATCTTCAAAAGAAGATTCGAGAAGTTCAGAACTGATTCGAGCCAAACAACCAACAGATCCATACTCAGGATGACTAGGGGAAGCTATGGTGTTAACTAAGTGTTGTTTGGTTTAGATCTGAACTTGGCTCGAATCTTCAAATGAAGATTCGAGAACCTTCAGGGAGATTCGAACCAAGCAGATAACATATTTGGATAGAGGAGGCTTAGGGGGTTCTGGGGTGTTACTTTGGTGACCGGCGGCGTTGATGCCGCCGAGTTTCAGGCGAAGGGGAATAGGGGCGGCTAGGGTTAGGGGTCTGTTTGAGAAGACGATGAACAGGAGAGGATGAGGGGGTGTTTAGTTAGGGGCCGGGGTAAGGGTTTGGGATTTATATAGGGGTGGGGTGGATTGGTATCGTCCGTTCGATCAAGTAAGATGGAGGGCCAGGATCAATCCACTAATCCAAACGACGTCGTTTGGTTTAACGTTGGGGTTGGACTGAGTCGGGTCAATGGGTCGGGTTATGGGTTGCGGGTAAGGGCAGGGGATCTTGACCGTTGGTTGGATTTAATCCAACGGCCCTTGATGAGAGGTGACCAAACGACGTCGTTTGGTCTTAGCTTGGGACTGGGTCAGACTTGGGCTGTTCGGATTGGGCTGTGGGGGGGATTAATGTTTTGGGCCTGGATTTTAATCCAGGTCCGATTTTGTACAACTTGTATTATTTTTTATTTTTATTATTTTCTAATTTCATTATTAATTAAAAAAAATCTTAATTAAAATTATAAAAACAAAATTACCCTTACAAAGATATTAATTACCTTTTTAACAACTATTAACACATAGACAACATTAATCACACAGTGGAAAAAATAGAACAAAATGCATATTTTTATGATTTTATTTAAATTAACTTAATTAAATGCATACTTAAATCCTAGATATACATGAAACATGTATTTTTATTTTAATTTTGTTTAATTATAACAAAGCAAACATTTTACGGACATAAACAAATATTTAACACCACGCAAATTCAGAAATTACACAGTAAAAGAAATTTATTTTGATTTATTTTGGAGTAGTTTTTCGTAAGGCAAAAATCACGTGCTCACAGCTGCCCCTCTTTGTGCGGAAACTCGAAGAGTTTTCGTACAAAGTTACTGCGAATAGCTTGCATAAACTCCTGATCCCTCTTCTCTAATTCCTTGCCAAGAGATCGATCGCCAGGGTTCGCCTTCAGCCGTTTGTGCATCTCACGACATTTGTTGCGATAGCGCCGGTACTTCTCCAACATCTTCAAGAAAATCTTAGCCCGAAGTCGGCCCTACAAGCACTCTCTATTTCCACCATGTACGTCTGAAAAATAAAAAGATGGGTTAAAACCACATCACCAAGAAAAATGAGAGAAACACGAGAGAAAAATATAACGTACTCTCAAGCTTATAGCGGCCACTTCGTGCATCAAATCAATGTCGGGAACGTCCCGAAGAGTCGCATTCTCAACAGTAGAACACAAGATGTCAAACTACGGCACCAGGTCCTCCGTATCCCCCAGGAGATTGATATTCGACGAGATCTCAAGAATACGGGACGGACCTCCCGCATGAACCACTAAATAGGTAAGACACTCTTCAAAAATCCTAACATCATCGGGATCGAGATTTGACTCGGACTCGTAGTCATCGACCACTACGCCCTTTCCTTTTTCAACAGCCAAAGAAGAAGCACGACCACATAGTGACGATGAAGGCCCATCTAGAATGATAACAACAGCCTCAGAAATCTGACCCCCCGTCGCGGCCGGTTGCTGATCAACGATAGTGGCAGGAATCTCCGTCGATGGGGCAGACATAACGGCTGGATCCATATCCACAGGCGGAACAGTATCAACCCCCACCCCAGATCCCGTCAAGGGAGAGTCCTCGTCCAGATGTATCACAACCGGAGATATTGTCCCATACTCTACTCGCCGCCTCTTGAACCGTCCCTCTCCTTCCTCAGCACGGGAAGATTCACCCGACGGACGAGCGGGATGGGTCGGAGCCTCAATCTGAGGGATGGCTTCTGTAGGTATGACCATAGCCTTAGACTCGACCGAAGCAGCCCTCGACGAATCTCGAGCAGTATATATTGCAGCAGGGCGAGCAGACGATGTAGGTTGACAAAAAGCCAATGGAGGAGCCCTTGCCCTCTGCACTCTCCCTGACATCGACGAATAGCACATAAGAAACTAAGTAAAAAGGAGAAAAGTGAGAAGTAGCGAACGAAACGACATCTCACCTGTAAGGGGCTTACGTCCATATTTTTCATAAAAGGTCGACCAAGTGCGGACCCCTGCCGTATGAGGAAGGATGTCACTTACCCACTCGCGGATGCTTTCGACAGATGGAGGGGGTAGTTTCACAGTTGCAAAAATATAACAGGGTTTTAGTGCAACGAAAAACGGTCAGACATCTCTTCGACTAATAGTACAGAAACTTACGCGCAAAGTTCCGCTTCTTAGGGAACCCCATAGGATCCGCCACAAGGTGCTCAGTCCACACGTAGAAATAATTCTCGTAGAATCGACGGTTGGCCCTGTCATCCATCTTCACCACCAGACTTTTCGACCCTCAATGGCGCATGTAAATCATCATGCCGCGAATGAGCTGAGGGGCGAAGATATTGAGCATATTCCCCAAAGTGATCTCACGACCGGCGAGCTCCGCAAACTTGAGCAACATAATGAACAACTTATATAGGTACGACGAAAGTTGAGCGGGGCATACCTCGTAAAAACGGTAGAAATTCACCACCAGGAGAGAGAAAGGAAGCGTGTATCCAACAAGAAAGGGGTAGGCGTAGAATACGCAGCACCCTGGGCGGTCAAAATGGACTATGTCGTCCCCTACTACCGGCAGTATTTCGATTTAGCGAGGAATGCCCCACCTAGACTTCAATTCTGCGATCTCATCCTCTCTTATAACAGAGTGAACAGGTTCCGGCTCCTTCCTGGCGGGACTACAGAAGTCGGTCCATACTTTCCCGGGGCGAGGCAAGATCTCGGCTACCAACGGGACCTCCTCATCTTCCACCACTTCTGCTCCTCCGGTGGCCAGAACATCACTTTTCGCTGCCGGAATTGCGACAGGGAGGTCAGCGCGAGAAGAATCACCTGCCGTTGCGACAATTTGGTGAAGCAAAAAGACAAAGAAAAAGGAGAATGAAAAGTTTTCGGTTAATTGGGGACAAATAAAAATTCAAAGTATCAGAAAGAAAGTATATCTGCGAAGTTCTTTCAAGTAAAGGACAAGGAAGTGTGTCAATCAAATGATGGGTTCCTTCTATTTATAGGAGACATAAATCCCCCAAGCATGAAACCCAGGATTCGCCAATCAAATCTGATATGGCACGAAAGTTCCTTCTATTTATAGGAGACATAAATCCCCTGAGCATGAAACCCAAGATTCGCCAATCAAATCTGATAGGGCACGAAACGTTTCGATTTCCCGGGAACGTGTGTCGTAATGGCGGTAACCACGAACAACGTTTCAATCCAAACGACGTTTCGGTTTCGAAACAGCCGCAACGGTTCAAAGATATCAAAAAGGTGCCAACACGTTGCTCGATTCCGAAAATCATACCCAAGGGGCAGACAGTCAGATTTCTCCTAGACAAACGGAAATCATCATCCGTCTACGGGGCCCGACAAGGGACGACCCCGACAGACGGAGGGACTAACTGTATTGGTCAAAATCTGACCTCTGTGGTCGATCCAATTGGGACCACATCCAAACAATGGGATAAAGAAAGACGACACTATTATGCCAAACCACGTATTCACGGAGCGACGAAAGCGGGCGCGAAGTAAGGGGGGCTATGGCCCAAATACATGTCAATAACTCCATGACTATATATAGGAACGAGACCTTCCTAGAAAGAGGGGCTTTGTTTCCTTTCTTTTCTCTCCTTCTCCTATGTAATCTCTCTAAGAACAAAAGAAAGAAAACAATCCTGAGATAGATTTTCTACAACAGTCATCTTCATCGACTGGTGAGAGAAGAAATGAAAGGCTTCGATAATTTATCGCTTCTACTTCATTTTAAATATCATCTTCTGGTTTGTTTATAGATTTGGAATTTATTATGTTTGACTAAGATTTACCTTTTTATCTTCTTTAATCGATTTAACCTAAAAGGATTCAATATCTTTTGGGACAAACAACAATGATGTTCATTTCTATACAAAATTCTAAAGAAATTTGAAAGAGTCTCTAGTAAACATTGAATTTAATGTAAATATATCAACATGACTAAGTCTAAATTCCAACTAGTCCATATCTTTTATATTGATACTTATTATCTTGTATGTCTGTATATTCTTAAGTCTATACATTCTTTTGACACAAGCATTTTGTACTCCCTAAATACAAATTTCACGTTGGACCCTTCCTATTTGTTGCTTTTTCCCAAAAACTTACTAAAAAAAGAATGAACGAAAATAGAGGAGGTGGGTAAACAAGGAAAGTGGTGGTAGAAATAGAATTCATTCGCATAGGCACACGCGCCCCCCGCGTGAAATAGCAGACAAGAATAAAGCAACTTCATTTCATTGGATTAATTGAATTTTGTATAGGATTCTCTCTGTAAAATTTCTGCAGCTGAATCTGCCCCATTTTCCTTCTTCTGCTTCCCAGAGGTCACTAATCTCCAAAGAATCTGTTATCCTTTCTTCTGCCTTTGGGTTTTGCACTTTTCAGCCCCCTCCTCATAGCCCTTCTTATCTATATATCGATTGATTTATAATCCAAGATTTTCCTCTATTTCTCTTCTCCATATTCATTATATACAGTATTTATAAAAAAGATCAAAACTTTTCAACACCCAGTTGGAAATTATCCAAGATTTTCATATATTTCTCATCTCCATATTCATAATATAAAGTATTTATAAAAAAGATCAAAACTTTTCAACACCCATTTGGAAATTTTATCATGGGATTTGTTGGTGACAGAGAAAAGATTGATAGGGGTAGTGGTAGTTGGGATAAAGGAGGGTGCTTTTTTGGGGGTATGAAAAGTCTTGTAAGAAGGAAACAGGTTGATTCAGCAAATTCAAAGTCTGGTTCTGCTCATCAATTAGCTAAGGCCTTAACTGTTCCTCATCTTATTGCTATAGGTATAAAAATGACAACTTTCTTTTTTAATCTAGTTCGTTTATCCTCTGGGGTTCATGTTTATGGTTTCTTGATTATCTTTTACCTTTAGTAAATAGACCTTAAAGTTTGCTTTTTAGCCTTTTAAATGAAATTATTCAATCTTTTTTGCTGATATGGTAGTTATTTTCTTCTTTTTTTCCCTTACTTTCTTTAAATCCTAGTAATATTATTTTATAATCCGTTTGTTCTTATGTTGCCCTTCCTTTTACCTATCCTAAGTCGAGGGTCTTCCGGAGACAGCCTCTCTGTGTCCTTGAAGGTAGGGGTAAGGTCTTTGTACACGCTACCATCCCTATACCCCACTTGTGGGATTACATTGGGTTTTTTATTGTTGTTGTTGTTGTTGTTATCCTTTGTTCTTATGTTATGGCATGTCAAATTGGGTTACTCATAGTGGAAACTGATGTCCTGATAATATCAACAAACAATAGTTATTGCAAGACTAGACTAGTTTCCTCTGTTAACATTCAAGGCTGATTCTTTTCTTTGACTTTTTTGATGCTGATTGCTTGGGAGGAATAAGTTAGGCAACTTTTGTTTCTGATGAATTTGCTAGCTAACTGTACCTATGAGATTCCGAAAGCATAGCTGGTTCCAAGTCCGGATAAAGGGAAAGGTTTAACAGTATGCTGACAGCTAGTGTAAAATTAGTCGAATAACTCCTATGCGTACTGAATTTATTGGGTTGTGCTCATTTAGATATGCACTGTCCAATATAGAGGAGGATGGACACAGAACATTCTTATAGCTGACCCATCTAGCTTGAGATTGAAGAGTTGTTGGTTGATTGGTCGATTTATATTGAATTTTGCTAGGTAAAAGGATGTCTATGTATCAGTTCTGGTCAGCTTGATAAAATTTTAAGCCTTGTGATTTGATTTCCCAGGGGTTGGTTCAACAATTGGTGCTGGGGTTTATATTCTAGTTGGCACAGTTGCAAGAGAGCACTCAGGCCCGGCCCTCACCATTTCCTTTCTAATAGCTGGAATAGCAGCTGCTCTTTCTGCCTTTTGCTATGCGGAGCTTGCAAGCCGTTGCCCATCAGCTGGGAGTGCCTATCATTATTCTTACATTTGCGTCGGAGAGGGGTAATGCCACAAAGTTTCGTGCATGAAATTTTTATCTTGTGATTGGATTTTGTGATATTAATGAAAATCTTTTGCTAACTGATTAAAAGAAAAAGAATTTTGATTTTATCATATAATAGCTTTTCCTATCAGACATGACTTACGATTTCAGTTCTTATAATGCTTTATAATTTTGTTTCTAAATTTTTGAGGTCTAGATATGTCCTTTATTGAAATTTATACCCCCATTCCCTCTCAGTGTTGCTTGGCTGATTGGTTGGGCAGTAGTATTGGAGTACACAATTGGAGGTTCTGCAGTTGCTCGAGGCATATCTCCAAATCTGGTGCAGTGTTTTCTCTTTTATGCTCTTCTAAATTATTAGGTTTTTCCTTATAAGTAATACGTCTAGCTGTCTCTTCCCTTAAGATAGCCTTACTGTGAGTGTGCACCCTTCATACAAAGTAGAGTTACTGGGATCCACAAGTGGATGAATCACTGCACCCACCTAGGAGCATCCCATCCTGTGTATCCATGTGGCAATCTGCTTTTTGCTCTTTACTTAGGTCTTCTGATGCATGTGAAGATAAATGATCAGATGCTGTGTATCCATGCGGGAAAATATGCCTAATTCACATCTTGAAATGTCACTTATTCTATTGCTTATCGACTATACTTTTTCATTCTTTTCTATTTGCAGGCCATGCTTTTTGGAGGTCCAGACAGCCTGCCAACTTTCTTAGCTCGTCACACAATCCCAGGACTGAATGTTACAGTGGACCCATGTGCAGCAATTTTAGTTTTTGTTGTCACTGGACTCTTGTGTGTTGGGATCAAGGAGGTATTTTCATATACAAAAAATCATCTCTTTGTAGTTTATGTTCTTGAATTATGCTAATTCAGTGACATTTTTGCAGAGTACAATGGTACAAGGATTTGTTACTGCAGTAAATATATGTGCCATGTTTTTTGTGATTGTTGCTGGTGGATACCTGGGCTTCAAAACTGGATGGCCAGGCTATGAGCTCCCCGTTGGGTAATTGGCTGTCCTGCACTAGAATTCTTTTGTGTTTTCCTTCTGTCGATCTGTCTTTCTCAGTTTTTCTTCAATTGATAGGTATTTTCCCTTCGGAGCTGATGGAATGCTTGCTGGTGCTTCAACTGTTTTCTTTGCCTACATTGGGTTTGATTCAGTTGCTAGTACCGCTGAGGAGGTATTTCTTAAGTCTGTATATACTTTTTCATTTATGAGGTATTATCTCTGTTGAAGATTCTTAAACCTTTAAAATTTATCTTTAATTTTACTTCTTATTATTCATCTCTAAAAGGTGAAGAATCCTCAACGTGACCTGCCGATGGGAATTGGTTTTGCATTATCGATATGCTGCACTCTCTACATGTTAGTCTCTGCAGTTATTGTTGGCTTAGTACCCTATTATGCTATGGATCCAGATACCCCAATCTCCTCCGCCTTTGCAAGCCATGGAATTAATTGGGCTGCGTAAGTTAATCTTTTTGGCCTCATGATGTTGCAGTTAGTTTATCTTTAAGGCTGAACAATTGGATGTGAATCGGCTTTTTTTTACTTTAATACTCTCTATTCTGATGTACTTTCTCTGGATCTCATTACAGATATATCATAACTATTGGAGCTTGTACTTCTCTTTGCTCAACATTGATGGGTTCTATATTGCCTCAGGTAAGCGAGCTGCATCATGTAGGTTTCTAGGTCGACCTAGCTTGAAATTACTTAAGACACCAAAATCTGATTAGATTAAAACTATAAAACTTGTTCGATCAATTAAGATTATAACTTTCTATGCTAGATACTTTGTAATCCTTCCCTGGCATTATACTGTATAACTGTAGCATGTAACTTGGGAAACTTGACGGTATGTGACTTATAACCACTTTGAAGTCTTAGATATTACATCTTATATCATTAGATGTACTAGTGTCCTCACATTTTGAGAGAGGGACAAGCAGAGTTGGTTTTTCTTCATACTTTTACTTTTGGCGCTAAAGTTGATCTTTGTTTTCAACTGGGATTGTAATTGAATATTTAAGAATTGAGTTTCACCTCAATGAAGCAAGATTCTACCTTATGTTTTGATGCTAAGAAGATCTCTTCTTCAGTACCTAACAACATTTTCATGTTCTTTGTTTGTGATTCTAGCCACGAATACTTATGGCAATGGCTCGGGATGGATTGCTGCCTTCATTTTTCTCAGATGTTAATAAACGCACTCAGGTTCCGGTTAAGGGCACTGTAGCAACTGGTTTACTCTCTGGAACCTTAGCATTTTTCATGGACGTTGAACAGTTGTCAGGAATGGTATGTTCACCTTCTGGACATATTAAATTAGATTTAAAGGCCGACGGAAGTCTCTCTTAAGTCTTCCACAATCATCTCAGCGCTATCATCTTGTTCCTTTTCTTCCTATTTGGCACTATATTTCTGTAAATTCAAATGTTTGAGTGCTTCATTGCATAGAGGATTGTGTCAAAATATGACGCGGAGCATGTTTGAGATGGTGTTGAAACACATAAAAAATATCAGTTATATATTTTTTGTTCCCTTTGTTGTGTGTAGTTCTCTTTGTTTGGAGGGAGGGAACAAAGACAACAAAAGAGTGATATCTAGAATGAATGTTTGTTTTTGGCTCAAAAGAATCTCCCTTTCTGTATCCTTAAGTTGTTTTTTCAATTAGAGAGTTATAACACATTCTTTGTTAGTTGGAAAGAATTATGCGAACAACACCAGAAAGCCCTTGTAAGCTTAATGAATGCTTTTCATTGTTAACTAATAGATAATGACATGAAAATATGTCGTATTTTCCGTACGTGTCAAGTAAACTTTGAGAGTAATTCACAGCTCTCATTAGTCAGGAATAAAATGTTTTATCTTTGCCTATTCTTTCTTTCTGCCCCTTGGTTTTCATCGGGTTTCTGCATGTCGTGATTATGTTTCTGTTTTCACAGGTTAGTGTTGGTACACTTCTCGCATTTACAATGGTGGCTATTTCAGTACTGATTCTCCGATATGTCCCACCAGATGAGGTCCCACTTCCGTCCTCTTTTCAGGAGGCAATAGACTCAGTAAGCCTGCGACATAGCGGCTGTAATAGTGGTTCAGACATTGATGTCGAGACCACCAAAATTCCAGCTGTGACCTCTGGAGATAGCACTCCATTGTTAGTTGAGATTTCAGTTGGGCATCCTCTTGTGGAAAAAGCGGCAGCAAAGCTGAACTGTAAGTTCTGAATTCTTGGTAGTAGGTGGCGGAGTATTTTTGTGCTGAAATGAGCATGCTATGCTATGACTTGGTAAACATTCTGTATAAGCAAAAATGCTTTCATGTATATGAAATTGAGAAATTGCGACCAAGGTAAATCTAATAGCTTGTATCAGGTATGGCTAAAAAAGAATAGGAAAAGCAAGGGGTGAAAGAGCAGATATCTGATTAATCTGAAGAAGGAAAAAGCAATAAGAACTAACTTGGTTTCTTGATTGCAGTCTTGTCTCTTTCTTACCATTATTGTGTAGGAATTGTATTTCCATACCTCATGATCCAACGGAATAACTCAAAATAAATAAATTAATAATAATAATAATAATAATAATAATGAAAATACTGAGACGCACTAGGTTCATGAGCCCTTCTTCTCCAGTTTCCCTTATTTACATCGCATTCATGAGTCAAGGATGTGATCGTTATATTCTTGTCATTTACAAGGAATAATCTAAATAGGTACTTCCCAGTTTAATTTGCTTCTCTTGATTTTGTTGCAGATATAGTACGTCAAAGGCGGAAAGTTGCTGGCTGGACAATTATGTCCATCTGTATTGGAGTATTCATCCTTACATCCGCCGCTTCAATTGTTAGCTTGCCCAAGTGAGCTCTCTCTCTCTCTCTCTTACCTGTTTATTTTTTAAAGTTTGGAGGGCTACAGAGGAGGTTTAAGAAGTGTGCAAATGTGTTATAAGGTTAAACACCGGGAAAGTTTGTACACCAACTTGGATATAGACATTCATGAATGTATCTACAGGCGCATATTTAACTATCATTAAATCAGAGTAAAACCTTGTTATATTTTTCATAAATGTGTGACAAATACTGATGTAGTTATATTCTGCTAACCTTACTTTTGCTGTACCAAAATCTGATTCCAGTAAATTGATGTTGTGATTAGTCCTGCAAGGTACACACTGTGTGGAATCGGCGGATTTCTCCTGCTATCTGGTCTGATAGTGCTCACTTGCATAGACCAGGATGATGGGCGGCACAGCTTTGGACACACGGGAGGTATGCTTTATCATTATGCCTGATTAAAGGGTTTTCATCCCATTAGCTTCGACCTTAGGTCTAATGATCTTTGGTACCATCTTACTTGTGGTCATGCTCACATCAATTATCTAATTATATTGCTTGTGCTTGACGGCAAGTGATGCCTGTTCTGCATTACAAATTTAAAATGTATTTTCTTTTTCCTATTCAGGTTTCACTTGTCCGTTCGTTCCACTTCTGCCTATTGCCTGCATTCTCATCAATGTCTACTTATTAATTAATCTCGGGTAAGACTTCATGAACGTCTTTGCTATTATTTTATGCACTGCCGGACTATATTTCAGATTTTTGTTTTTTACTGTTAAGAATGAATTAGGACCTAACTCAACCCCGAATGTTAGCTCATGATGATTTTCCAAAATCATATAAGGAGACAACAACTCATTCCCTTAACCAATTTGAGACACTGCTCAGATATCATTTAGAGTGCGGACAACATAATATGAGGGTCCAACATTGGGTAAACAAAGAATATTGATGAGTTTGACTTTGATACCATATTAAGAAAATGAATTTGGACCAAGCTAGTTCATGATGTGAAGATTGCCCAAAACCATATAAGGAGACAACAACCCATTCCCTCAACTAGTGTGGAACACTTGACTTGTACACATACTTTCCTGCACTCTCCTATATTCGCTAAAGATGGGCTAGTCGTCAATAATGCCTAGATTCACTACTCGTGATGTACCACTATTTCTTTATCATTTTAATCTTAAGGATTACTACTCAGCATTCTCAAACGTCTGCTTGCATTTCTTGCAGTGGTGCAACTTGGGCCCGCGTATCAATATGGCTATTATTAGGGGCGTGCATATA
This sequence comes from Nicotiana sylvestris, assembly GCF_000393655.2. Classification (NCBI taxonomy): domain Eukaryota; kingdom Viridiplantae; phylum Streptophyta; class Magnoliopsida; order Solanales; family Solanaceae; genus Nicotiana; species Nicotiana sylvestris. The sequence continues at coordinate 110,834,136 of NC_091068.1, forward strand.
TGCTTTGTATGGTCGAACACACAGTTCACTGAAGAATGCAGTTTATGTTCCTGCAACTCACGTGGATGAAATTTACCAGACGTCGGCAAACTCCCTTGCATGTTAACCCGTATGTCCGAGGCAAGTGAATACCCTTGGTATCGGTTGCACAACCCACAAGCAGCACAAAGGATCACGAAGAAGCAGCTGCACATTGTGGGTTCCCAAGTATTTCTGTTGATAGACTGCTACTTTTATGTTTCAGATTGCTGAAACACATCTCTTTTTCTTTTACTTTGTTGCCATTGTAATTCCTCTAGTGTAGTTCCACTGCTAAAAGAGGAAAAAGAGAAAGGAACAAGAAAAATAAGAACTAGAAATATATATATATTATTGCAAATCACACTAAGTGTTTGTAATCAGCAGCTGGCAGTTGATTCTTTGAGTTTCTTTGTTTGTAAATATTTGTGATAGCACTTAACAGGATTGTGATCCTGTCGATGGGGTATTTGTTGAAAGCGTAAATATGTGAAATGTAAATTTACAACCTCTTGGAATTTCCTTAAATAGTACTGCTATTTTTTTCTTTCCAGTTTCTTGCAGTTAAGTTTTTAGTTTTTTATTCTTAATTTTATGACAAAGCTGCTGAAGACTGAAACTTTAACATTAGTGATGAGACCAACCTTATTATGACTGGCGAAGTCTTTTGCAATTTATTAGTATAATTTATTTATGCAAAGTTCTTTTAAACTCAGTCCGTCACTCCTCTTTTCTCGACTCATGATATTATATATTATGGTCTTAATCGGTGGAACATTAACAAGGTGTCACTTACGTTTTAATATATTTTTATATTTTATTTGTAGTGGTTCCTTTGTTGTAAATACCAAACTTTAGCATTTACAATTAAAGATTTTTCTCGTCATATTAGTTGGAAATAAGAAAGCGACCTAAGAGTTGCTGCCGTTTGACTATAAAAGTTCACTTATTCACGTCATGAAAACATTCACTCGCAGATATGTAAGGTAATAAGGTTGCGTGCAACAGATTCAATATGGGGTTGATGGATCCTGTGGCAGAGGGGGAGTTAGTGCATCCTGCTTGCACTTTATTAGTTGGGAATTAAACTTAAGAACTGGATTACATATGTGGAAATTGTACTCATTTTTAGTTTGACAATAAAGAATGCCACTACAAAAGGAGAAATAGTATCTCAAAAAATCAAAAACTAAGTTGAATTCCCATTTCTGATATGCATACCCTCACATTCCCTTTTCTTGATTGACCCCCATAACTTGTCTAAATCATTACATAAATCTTTTTCTCTACCTATGACTACAGAAGTATGATCTGCATTTGCAACAATTTTTACCACTGCATCTGGCACTTTCATCTTTATATTGTTGCTGCATTCCAATGGCACTACTTGATCCCTACTACCTTGTGTAACATTGATTTTCACTTTGGCTATACTTAGAGTTTCCAAATATTCATCCATAAATTTAGCTCCCCCACATATCACATTATGCATAGTATGCCAAGTTGAATGATGAGTGTGCCTAGTCAAGTCAATTGCCATAAAATGTAGGTTCCTGAAACAAAAGAGTAAGAATCAAATTGTTAAGAAAGCTGCTTGCTATTTTTGACATAACATGAGGTAATTTTACATATATTCATTCAACTTTCACTTTATTGCACAAAGCTAGGTGTCATAAAATTAAATCTTCAAACAGAAAAATAACTCAAATTTATATGCCAATACATCACATCACAAAAATAGAAAACACTAGAAATGTCAAATATGGTCCCAAAAACACATGTAGGCTACCATGCACATGCACGAGTCAACAACTCGCCTTACATAATATTCACGTTGCATCATTTTCAGATAAAAAGAGTTATGGCCCTCACCTATTCCAAGTTAGTAACTTCAGAATTCCTTCCCACATTCTGTGGTTTTTGCAGAAGATGTAACACACACATCTGCCCAAGTGTTCATACCAAGACATAAATGATGAACCAAATAACAAAGGTGGCCACAATCGTCTCTCTGCAAGTCTGTTAAGTGCTATTAAACTTGCATTCAATCACAAAAGCAAAAAGAAACAACCCATAAACATTAGCTGCTATCAAGGTGATTGATTTGAGTGAGTTAGGATATTTAGCAGCTAATGCTAATGCTACTACACAGCCCATTGAATGTGCAACTAAATGAAATGAATTCAACTCAAATGGATGGATCACTGATTTTTCAATCATTTCTAGCTATATGATCTTTAAGTGTACGCGTATAAGCAATTACTATTTGGTTTTGGACTTGTTCCAAATCCCGATAGATCAACTGCAAACAATCTGTAATTCTGCTTTGCATCTTCTGAGAGATTAGGGAAAACTGCTTCTGTCCAGAACGAGGAAGATGAGAGAAAACCATGTAAAACTACTATGTTTTCTGCCTTCTTGCCTTTGAAATCCTGTTATGTGAGATAGCTGCCAAATAAACATTCCAACTCAATGAAAACCAGGCACCGATCGAAATGCAAAACAAGAATAATAAGACAATTAATTAACACTAGAAACAAGGTTAATATTTCCACTTATTCATGTATTACTTAGCTCCTGGCAGCCCATTGCCATTTCTCCACAATAATTTCTTATAGTACTATAAAGGAATTTTTTTCTTTCGAGAGGATCAATCAACACAGAGGCGGATCCAAAATTTAAACTTTATAATGTCATATTCGCAATTTTGTTACATCTCATCTAATTTAATGAGTTCAAAATTTATTATTTGTAAATTTAATGATTTTTTGGGCAAAAATACAGGATATAAGCGAAAGCTATGAATTCAACTGAACCCTTAACTTCTACACACGCCTCTGAATCAACATGCTTGTAACATAGTAATACTCTACTCAAAATTAAAGAAATTACAAATTCTATGAGGTACATTTAGATTAGTTTTGCTCTACCTCATTCCACCTAGTAGGATCAACAATGTTCAACTCGATAACTCTAATGTATATTATTAAACACGACCGTAAAATATTCAAATTCATCTATTAAAGTTCAACGAATATGATGGTCAGGAGATTAAAAAGTGTGTAATTAAGTGCTTAGAGACAACATCAACGATGCAATTAGAGTTAATTCAATTAAGCTAGCATTGTTATTGTTTAACCAAAAAATGAAATTTTAGTCAAAGCTAGAATTTAGAAGAACATGAGTTACTGATAATCAAAAGAGTGTATAAAAGGAAGTAATTTAGGTAACAAGAGAGTAATCAAGAGTGTTTAACCAAAAAATAGAATTTTAGTCAAAGCTAGAATTTAGAAGAACGCAGGTTATGATAATCAAAAGAATATGTAGAAGAGAATAATTTGGAGTAACCAGAATGTAATCAGGAGAAAAACAAGTGAATCAGAGTATATTTCAATTGTGTCTATCCTTACAAGTGACTAGATACCTCCCTTTTATAGGTGTCTTGAAGGTATGCGTTTCCTTCAAATCATAATGAGGCTATTATGAGTAATTAAAGACATTAAATGCTACGTTACACAATCATTGTAATCAATACAGATTCTCTAACGTATCCGGTATTTAATGCCTATCGAATTTCGTATCTGCGCTCTTTATTATGGTCATATCCATTCCTTTTGATAAATGATCTAAATAGGTACGGGCGCTGAATCCTTCAAATGTCCTCCCGTGTCTCTTCCTTTGCCTTTGCTCGTTTCTATTGTTGCCCGTGACTCTTGACTAATTATAATTCTTTGACTATTTGACCAGTCCACGTGTCTCAACATATATAAATTCAATTTTTTTCCAATACAGATAGTCCCCCCACTTTCCATTTATTCATCAATTGAATATTTGGGAAGTTGATTTCATTAAAACGAGAATTTTTGTCACCATTAATGCTATGACAAAACTGACGCTTCGATTGTCACTTTCATTTAATACTTCATGCACGTGTCGATTTTCCATTGGCTCTGCAGTTTTTGCAGCCTTTTTTCAAGGTTTTTACGGTGCCACTATTAACGAAGTGCCAGTTATCATAATTATGGTATTTTCACCTCTGCACTTTTACCTTTGGCAGTTGCTTATCAGTATAAATATAATTTTTTCCTTTGTCTTTATCACATAAAGCTTATTGAACACTTATTTCTCCAAATCTTTGTTGACTTCTTCCTTAGACCATTCCTTTTCGATATGTCTTCTCCAAGCCCTAACCCTGAGAGAGTTTCCATTACTGACTCCTTCCCTAATGCCCCTGTTAGGCATAAAAGGGGAGATAGACTTCGTAGTTTAGGATCTACTCGAGGAGGCGGTTTATCTATGCCTTCTTCTAGTTCTGGTCCTTCCTCTAGAACCAGAGGTTCCCTTTCTCAAAAATCTTCTTCTAGGGGTAAAGACCATTCTGAACCTTTACGCGAACCGTTAGTAGATGAGATAGTTCCTTCAGAATTGTCTTTTTACCATGACATGGAATCTCTTAGAAACCAAGTTTCCGCATTAGATCGTGTCGATACTTACCCTACTCAAATTACCGAGGATTTGACTCCTGTGGTTCGTAAGGACTGCCATTGGAGTAATGATTTTTCCATTATTATCCCTAATCCGAATCAGAGAATTACTTCATATTTAACGGGGTTCTCTTTTGTTTACACTTACCCTTTTACTTTAGGGTTTAGACCAATAATTGACCCAGTCATTCTCAAATTTTGCCGTTTCTTCAATGTCTGCTTGGGTCAAATTGGCCCAATCATATGGAGGGCAGTTGCCTATTTAAGGCATTTAGCCACTAGAGCTGAAGCTCCTTTTACTTTCCCTCACTTGATTCATCTTTACTCACCTAAGCTTTTTCGTAATGGTGTTTTTACACTAGTGGTCAGGAGTAAGAGGGTTTTGGTGAGCCCTGAAGATGACAAAGATCGTGGCTGGTATGACCGATTTGTTGCTGCCCCCACTGTTGGTTTAGTGGGTGAAGATAGTGTCCCCTTTCCTGAGAAGTGGAATTTTGCACGTAGGTCTTTTATCCCTCTCGTACCTTTTTCTTTCAAATTTATCAACTTTACTAATTTTACCGCCCCCCCTTGTTTTTCTTTTTAGCAACCATGAGAGTTGTGGGGGATCTTCCAAATTTTCGTAGTTGGGTAGATAAATTGCTGAAGATCGCGCCAATGGATGGTAGATCTTGGAAAACACTTTCTAACTGCTTTGGTTGGAAGGTTAAGACTCACGGTAAGAGTTCACATTTTGTTTTTTATGCCTATATTTTCCTTTATTGTTTTAACTTTTATCCTTCTTTTTGTCAAGATTTGCTATTCGAGGGGTTACTGCGGAAGCAGTTGCAGCCTCTCGTGTCTCTTCGGGGACCCGTACTCCTTCGGGAACCCGTATCTCTCTAGAGAGAGCTCGATAAATAGTCTTGGGTTCCTCTTCTGCGAAAAGGAAGGCTGCTGAAGAGGAAAATTCTGAAGAAGAGGAAAATGAGAGCCCGTTGGTAACGAGACCACGAGTTAGGAGACGCATTGTTTCCGATGACGAAGCTGAAGTCTCGGTTTCTTTTACCGAACCTGTTGAAACCCCAATAATAATTCCCGATGATGACGTCACTCCGTACGACACTCGTGAGTCTATCGACCAACTTTTTGCCAGTGGATTTGGTTGTGAAGATGTTGGGCCTGTTTTAGACGAAGTACCTTTATCATCTTTCTCATTACCCGTGCCTGTGATTCCTTCTTTACCGGCCCCAGCTATTTCCGTTCCTTCTTCTACTGCTCTTACCTCTTCTCCTGCTCCTCCTTTGGCTATTCCCCCTATAGTTCATCATACTGAAATAGGCTCTTCAAGTAAGAGTGCCGCTATGAGGCGGGTAACTATTGAAATTCCTACTGAGAATAGCCTTTTGAGAAAATCAGGTCAGGCGGATATATGGCTAGAGCCTCTTATTGGCCCAATTGAAAAAGCAAAGCTGGAAAGCCATAATTCCCTGACTTTAATGAATGACATCGTGCATGCCACTCTGAAGGTATTTTCCTTCTCTCCGAATTTGCAAAATTTTTCATCTTTGAGATTCTTATTTCTTCTATTTTCCTTTTTAGGCTAATCTCATCGGCACAGAGTTGATGAAAAGAATTGCTCTTTTGGAGAAGACAACACGTGACTCTCAATTGGAAGCAACCAATTGGAAGGGGCAATTTGAGAGTGCTCAGCTTGACATAGAGAGCTTGCAGGAGAACAAGAATACCTTAGAGCAGCGAGTGCGGGCCTTAACCTCAGAATTGGCGGTTACAAAAGCTTCTTCACACCAAGCAGAGAAAGACAAAGAGCGTCTCGAGTCCTCCTTTTCAGAGCAGCTATCTAAAGCTAGTGAAGAGATCAGAGAGTTAAAGGCTCTTTTAAATCAAAAGAAAGTTTACTCTGGGGAGCTTGTGCAGAATTTGACTCAAGCACAAGAAGACCTCAGAATATCTGCTGATAAGGTGCGTGCTTTAGAATGCTCCCACGCCTCTCTTCAAGCTTCCCACAGCTCTGCCTTGGCTGAAAATGAAGAGCTAAAAAATGAGATCACTGCTTGGGAAAAGGATTATGAGATCCTTGAAGAAAAATCTGCTGTTGAAGCAAGTTAGGCTTTTTTGAATTCCCGTCGTGATACCCGACTTGAGCTAGCCAAGAAAACTTCAACCTGGAGTTAGAGTTAGCTAAAATCAACGAAACTATTGAAAAGGCTCAACAGACTCAGGACTTCCCTTCTCTTGTGGATGAAGTTCCCGTGGCTGAAGCTTTTATGAATGTTGAAGCTGATACGGGTGTCATGACTATTTCAAACCCGGTCGAGCCTATTGCTGCAAGTCAAGTTGAAGCCGCGCCTGCTGATGCACCTGCCCAAATTGAGCCTGCTGCTATCGATGTTCTTGCCTCAATACCACAAACTTCTCAGTGACCAGTTTTAATCATTCAAATGATTTTATTTTTGTTTTGACTTTGGAAGATAGTAATCAAACCCTTAACTTCATTTGAGGGTTGATTTTAGGAACGTCAGTCCCCAAGTCTTTTAATGGGGTAATCTAAACAATTTCGTAGTTTGATGACTAAGTTGGAACTTAGTCTTAGATGTTTTTTTTACATATTAAGAAGTTTTTTATCTTAAACTTCTTCTTGTTTTATTCTCGCCTTTATTTTTAAGGACTTACAGAATAATTTGCATTTTTGTTTTCTGAAAAATGCTTTTGTTAACCTCATGATTAATTTAAACATGAGTTTTATAAAAGAGGGCCCTTTTATATTCCAATACTTAATGAAGAAGACGTCTCAACTTCATAATGGTATTATCATACGACAAAAGAAACAGGAATACACATGTTTTTCTGAAATAACTTGGACAAGTTTTTATTTTTGAACCTTGTCTAGTTCCGAATAAAACTTTACATGTATTTGAATTACATCCATAACTTTCTCGTAACTGTTTTTCTTGTAACATATTTAAAATAAATAAATAATAGACACAGGGTTTTTCCTTATAACCCGTTTTAGTATGAAGCCTTTATCCCTAGTGAGGTTTTGCTTTGGCCTTAGCTCGTGGCTTTATGACTTTTACTCTACACTTGACTGGCTTTAGCTCGTGGCTTTATGACTTGTACTCTGCACTTGACTTGACTCTTTTAGGCTTGATTTTTCCTTAATCTTCTTTGCCTTCTTTATACACATGTCCGTGTATATTATGTAGTCCCCAAGTGTTTGAGTGTTGAAGTATGAAGCCTCGAGCACTTGATAGTTTCTAACATTTGGTCCTTTCCCTGAAAAGGAAAAACATACGAGACTCGGAGGGACGATTATAGATGAAGACTGCATAACCCGTTTGTATTTCTATCAGAATAATTGTAACCCTAGGCTAGGAATTTTAGGTTACTCCATGTGCCTTGCAGGTCGTGACTCATCATTTAGTACGGGTTAACGTTTTGCCTATCATCTAAAATCGTTAGTAAAATCTTAATAATTCAAAAATAAGATTTAAAATGGATATACCTGACCATGGATTTTCTTTAGAAATAGTATCTCTTTAAATAAACAGCATTCCAATGCGAAGGTAGTATCTTGCCATCCATTGTCTCCAGTTCATATGCTCATTTTCCTGTAACATCACGCACTTTGTAGGGTCCTTCCCATGTTGGACTTAATTTACCTGTGTTAGCTACCTTTGTAGACTGAAAACCCTTTTTAAGCACGAAGTCCCCAATTTTGAAGAACCTGAGGCATGCTTTTCTATTGTAGTATCGTTCTATGACTTGCTTCTGTGCTGCCATTCTTATTAAAGCAGCTTCTCTCCGCCCCTCGAGTAAATCTAGATTGACCCGCATCTCCTCGTCATTAGACTCTTGTGTCGCCTTTGTGAACCGTGTACTTGGTTCCCCTATCTCAACTGGAATTAAAGCCTCAGCTCCATAAACCAATGAAAACGGTGTTTCACTTGTACTTGTTTTTGCAGTTGTGCGATAAGCCCATAAAACTCCAGGTAATACTTCAGGCCAGTTTCCTTTTGATTCCTCTAGCCGTTTCTTTAAGTTGTTGATAATGACTTTGTTCGTTGATTCTGCCTGCCCATTACCCACCGTATGGTAGGGTGTTGATGTAATCCTTTTAATTTGCCAGCTTTGAAAAAATTCCGTGATCTGAGCTCCAATAAACTGAGGACCATTATCACATACGATCTCCTTTGGTACGCCGAATCGACATATGATATTCCTCCAAATAAAGTCTCTGACTTCCTTTTCTCGCACCTGTTTGAATTCACCTGCCTCTACCCATTTAGTAAAATAATCAGTGAGAACAAACAAAAATTTTACCTGTCCTTTTGCTTGCGGTAATGGTCCTACGATATCCATTCCCCATTTTATAAATGGCCATGACGAAATGACTGGATGTAATAATTCCGCAGGTTTATGCATATTGTTACCGTACCTCTGGCATTTATCATATTTGGCTACGAAACTTTCTGCCTCCTCTTACATTTTAGGCCAGTAATAACCTGCCCTAATTAAGGTTCTTACTAGTGATCTTCCACACGCGTGATTCTCGCAATGACCCTCGTATATTTCTCTCATTACATACTCTGTTTGCGAAGGTCCAAGGCATCTTGCTAAGGGTCCACCAAACATTTGACGATATAGATTGCCTTGTTTTAAGCAGTAGCGAGTGGCCTGCCTTCGAAGCGCATAGGCCTTTTTCTTGTCATCAGGGACGGTTCCATACTGCAAAAAAGCAACAATTTCGTTCCTCCAATCCCAAGTTAAGTTATTAAAATTTACCTCATTCGCATCAGGATCAAGAACTGAATGAAATAAATGTATCACTGAGGCATTTGCATCGTTTTCCATGTCAGCCGCATATGCGAGATTAGCTAGTGCGTCTGCTTCAAGATTTTCGTCCCTGGGTATTTGTCTAATCTTCCAATCTTGAAATTGTTTTACCAATTCCCGTACCTTTTCTAAATACTGCTGCATCCTTGCTTCCCTGGCTGTATAAGTCCCCAACATTTGATTAACTATGAGTTGTGAATCACTCTTGATTATAATCTAATTTATGCCAAGTTCCCGTTCTAGTTCTAAACCTGCAATCATAGCCTCATATTCGGCCTCATTATTAGTTATGGAATGACATTTAATAGCTTGCCGAATGGTTTCACCCGTATGTGGTACCAATACTATCCCCAAACCTGCTCCTCTCACGTTAGATGAGCCATCAGTGAATAAAGTCCAAGTTCCTGGGTTGGATCCATTGAACACCTGTAATTCTCTTTCTGCTTCTAACTGTATTCCCTGACTAAAATCAGCCACGAAATCAGCTAATACTTGCGATTTTATAGCAGTTCTAGGTTGGTATGCAATTTCGTATTCACTTAACTCTATTGCCCACTTAGCTAACCTACCTGATAACTCATGCTTATGTAGTATGTTACGTAAAGGGTAGGTAGTTACCACAACGATAGGATGCCATTGAAAGTAAGGTCTTAACTTCCTAGATGCCATGATTAACGCAAGTGCAAGTTTTTCTAACTGAGGATACCTCGTTTCTGCATCTAACAAAGATTTACTTACGTAATAGATATGTGATTGTTTACCTTTCTCTTCTCGGACCAGAACAACACTTACCGCCATCTCCGAAACAGCAAGGTATAAGAGTAGCTTTTCCCCAGCCTTTGGTTTTGCCAACAGAGGCGGATTTGATAAGTACGTTTTCAAATTCCTAAGTACTTGTTGACATTCCTCATTCCATTCAAAATGATCCTGTTTTTTAAGAGCTGAGAAGAATTTAAAACACTTCTCTGATGATTTAGAGATGAATCTTCCCAAGGCCGCAATTCTCCATGTTAATCTTTGAACTTCTTTCTTGTTTGAAAGTATGTCAGGGATTTCTTCAATGGCTTAATCTGTACAAGATTTACTTCAATTCCACGGTTAGAAATAAGAAAACCCAAAAACTTGCCTGATGCAACGCCAAATGCACATTTTTCGGGATTTACCTTCATATTATATTTACGCAGAATTGAAAATGTGTCAGATAAGTGTGATATGTGATTTTTTGAGTGCTGAGTTTTAACAAGCATATCATCTATATATACCTCCATTGTCTTTCCTAAATATTCCTGAAACATACGTTGCACCTGCATTCTTTAGACCAAAGGACATTACTTTATAACAATAAGTCCCCCTATCTGTTATGAATGAAGTTTTTTCTTCATTTGCCGGATCCATTTTAATCTGATTATATCCTGAATATGCATCTAAAAAACTTAACAATTCATGACCTGCAGTTGCATCAATCAATTGATCTATGTGTGGTAGTGGAAAAGAATCTTTAGGGCAGGCTTTGTTAAGATCTATATAATCTACACAAACCCACCACTTACCATTTTTCTTTGGAACCACAATAGTATTAGCTAACCAGTTAGGATACTTTACCTCTCGAATGGAACCAATTTTAGCAATTTTTGGACTTCTTCTTGAATCACCTGATTCTTGAAAGTTCCCTGCTTTCTTTTCTTTTGCTTCACAGGAGGATATGACGGATCTTCATTTAGTTTATGAGTCATCACCTCCGGTGGTATTCCTGTCATGTCGGAGTGGGACCAAGTGAAGCAGTCCATGTTAGTTTTCAAAAATTCGATTAACTTACCTTTCATTCCTTGGTCAAGATTAGCCCCGACATAGACTTTTTTATCAGGCCACTGAGGAAACAACACGACAGGTTCTAATTCCTCTATCGTTGTTTTGATATCTTCATTCTCTTCTGGTTCTTGAATGGTATCAGACCTTGAGTCTACATCTGTTCGCACTTGTTCAGTTGAGGTCTGTGTTGTAGTGTCCTCAACTGCCTTCTGTGATTGCTATTTGCCTTCACTTCTCGTGCTTGTATCTGCAACGAAATTAATAGCCCTGGATGTATGTTGATCTCCGCGAATTTGACAAATTCCCCATGGCGATGGGAATTTGATAACTTGATGCAAGGTTGAAGGAACAACATCCATTTCATGGATCCATGGTCTCCCCAGAATCATGTTGTAAGCCATCTCCATGTCTACTACCTGGAACTTTGTATCTTTGACGACCCCTTCAGCAAAAGTGGTGAGTGTTACTTCTCCTTTTGTGACGACACTGGAATTATCGAATCCAGATAGAGTATGCGCCTTTGGTATTACTCCATCTTCAGCTTGCATCTCACGTAGAACTCTTAGCAAAATAATGTTCACGGAACTACCTGGATCAATCAAAACTCGTTTCACATTAGTATCATGCACAATTAAAGATATTACCAGTGCATCGTTATGAGGGATTAATATGCCATCTGTATCTGCATCATTGAATGTAATATTGCCTTCTTCTAGAACATGCCGCACCCGTTTCCCTTGGGTAATAGTTATTTTGGAAGTTTTGTTAGCCGCAGTATATGACACACCATTAATGTCTTCACCCCCATTTATAACGTTAACAGTTTTTTTGGGAGAAGGTGGCTTTGGAGGCTCCTGCCTGTTCTTCATGTAAGCTTGCTTGCCTTTCTCGCTGAACAACTCTGTAAGATATCCTTGTTTTAATAAATGATCAACTTCACTTTGTAAAAATCTACAATCTGTTGTTTTATGCCCGTGATCATTATGAAACTCGCACCAATGGTCAGGGTTGCGCCTGTTTGGATTCGATCTAATTTCCTTTGGCCATCAAACCATATCTCCCATGCTTTTCAAAATAGCTACGAGCTCGGAGGTGCTGACGTTGAAGTTGTAACCTCCGAATCTCGCTTTTAAATTTCTATCACCATCCCGTGACTCATAGTTGTTTCGCTCGTTCCTAAATCTTGATGAAGAACCTGATTCTCTGTTTCTTGATCTGTAATCGTGCCTTTGATTATCCTGTTTTGACCGTGAATCTTTCCCCGCAGGTCCCATATAAGGCTCGTACCTATTTTTACCGGATCTTTTCTTGTTCTCTGCACGTCTTGAACGTATACTTTTTGAGATCGGGGAACAGTATCTTCCTCAATCCTCAACTTCGTGCTATACCTGTTATAAACATCGTTCCACGTTGTAGCTGGGAATTCTCGAAGGCTTTCCTTTAGTCTCCTCGTAGCTTCCGAGCTTTTTTCATTCAAATTGCTTGTGAAAGCTATAGCTGCCCAGTTATCAGGTACACGCGGCAATGCTATTCTTTCGCGTTGAAATCTGTCCACGAATTCTCTAAGCAATTCTGAATCTCCTTGCTTAATTTTGAAAATATCCTCCATTCTTTTTTCCACTTTTTGGGCTCCCGAGAGCGCTTTGATGAAAGAATCTGCAAGCTCAACAAAAGAATTTATAGAATTTTCAGGTAAAAGGGAATACCACGTTAGTGCTCTTTTGGTGAGTGTTTCACCAAATTTCTTGACTAATACCAACTCGATCTCCTGCTTGGTCAAATCATTGCCTTTTACGCCCATTGTGAATGCAATCACGTGGTCCCGTGGGTCTGTTGTTCCATCATACTTTGGAATATCAGGCATTTTGAACTTTTTTGGAATTGGGAGTGGGACAACACTCGGCTTCCAGGGTTGTTATGAATATCTCTCCATGTCTACCCCTTTGATTATGGGCTTCACCCCGGGTATCTGCTCTATGCGTTCACTTTGCTCCTTGTGCTATTTCTGCAAGGTTAGTACTAAATTTTGTAAATCAGAATTAATTACATTACCTGGTTCTCTCTCCTGCGATTTACTGGGGGTTCCACCGCTTCCTAAGTTAACAAGCCCGGAACGAGGGTTTTCTATAGTGTTATTATTTGGAGAAGGTGTGGGTGTTGCAACAAGTAACTGGTTAACAAGCGCTTCAACAGCTTTGTTGACCTGAGTAGTAATTAACTTCTGCAGAGCTTCATCAACAGCTTCAGCATTTTCAAATTGAGCATACTCGTTTATTTGAGATCCATCGGGAGTACCCTCACGAGATTGCCGTGGAGAGTCCTGCGGAGTAGGAACCTGAATGTTAATGTTCTGTGGGCCTCCCTGACTTTGTTGGTTCTCTTGGTTTCCTGGGGTGTTGTCATTGTTATTCGACATGATTGATGTAACAAGGAAGGTCAAGTGAAAAGAAAATAGATTATCAGTTTCCTGGTAATAGAACAAATTTGTTTAACCAAAAAATAGAATTTTAGTCAAAGCTAGAATTTAGAAGAACGCGGGTTACTGATAATCAAAATAATATGTAGAAGAGAATAATTTGGAGTAACCAGAATGTAATCAGGAGAAAAACAAGTGAATAAAAGTATATTTCAATTGTGTCTGTCCTTACAAGTGACTAGATACCTCCCTTTTATAGGTGTCTTGAAGGTATGCGTTTCCTTCAAATCATAATGAGGCTATTATGAGTAATTAAAAACATTAAATGCTACGTTACACAATCATTATAATCAATACAAATTCTCTAACGTATCCGATATTTAATGCCTATCGAATTCCGTATCTGCGCTCTTTATTATGGTCAGATCCGTTCCTTTTGATAAATGATCTAAATAGGTACGGGCGCTGAATCCTTCAAATGTCCTCTCGTGCCTCTTACTTTGCCTTTGCTCGTTTCTATTACTGCCCGTGACTCTTGACTAATTATAATTCTTTGAGTCTTTGACCAGTCCGCGTGTCTCAACATATATAAATTCAATTTTTCCCAATACAAAGAGAAAAACAAGTAAACCAAAGTTCGTATCAATAGTATTTCGTGTCCTTACAATTGATCAGATGTCTCCCTTTTATAGATATCTTGGAGATATACGTTTTGTCCAAATTATAATGATGCTATTATGAGTAATTAAAGACATTTAATGCTACGTTACATAATCATTATATTTAATACAAATTCTCTAATGTATTCCACATTTAATGCCTATTAAATGCCATATCTGCACTCTTTTCTATTGTCAGATTCATTCCTTTTGATTCTCAGACATAAATGACTTAGATAGGTACGGGTGCTGGGTTATTTGTATTCCTGCACGTGCCTCTTCCTCTGCCATTTGCTCGTATCTGTTGCAACTCGTGCCTCTTGGCTAGTTGTAATTCTTTGACCATTTGACCAGTCTACGTGTTTCGACACGTCACCTTTATATTTAAATACAATTTTTCCCAATACAGATAATCCCCCTACTTTCCATTTATTCATCAGTTTGAATATTTGGGAAGTGGATTTCATTAAAAGGAATTTTTGTCACCATTAATGCTATGATAAAATTGACGCTTCCATTTAATGCTCCGTACACGTGTCTTTTTTTCATTAGTTCTGCAGTTTTGCAGCCCTTTTTCAAGGCTTTTTACGGCTCCACTATTCACGAAGTGCCAGTTATCATTATTATGGTCCTTCCACCACTGCACTTTTACCTTTGGCGGTGGCATATTAATATAAATATAACTTCTCTCCTTGTCTTTTACCACATAAAGCTTATTGAACACTTAATCCCTCACATTCTTCTCCTTCGCCATGTCTTCACCAAATCCTAACCCTAGGAGAGTTCCCATTATTGATACCTTCCCTAATGCCCCCATTAGGCATAGAAGGGGAGGTAGACTTTGTAGCTTAGGGTCTACTCGCGGTGGTGGTTCGTCTATACCTTCTCCTAGTTCTGGTCCTTCTTCCAGAACCAGAGGTTCTCTTTCTCACAGATCTTCTTCCAGAGATAAAGAACCTTCTGAGCCATTACGTGAACCTTTAGTAGAGGAGATAGTCCCTACAGAATTATCTTTTTACCATAATAGGGAATCTCTTAAAAACCAGGTTTTCGCCTTAGAGCGTGCTGACGCTTACCCCACTCAAATTATAGAAGTTTTGACTCCTGTAGTTCGCAAAAACTGCCATTGGAGTAATGATTTTTCCATTATTATCCCTAATCCAAATCAGAGAATTACTTCTTACTTAACTGGGTTCTCTTTTGTTTATACATACCCTTTCACTTTAGGGTTCAAACCAGCTATTGACTCAGTTATTCTTGAATTTTGCCGCTTCTTTAATGTCTATTTGGGTCAAATTGGCCCAATCATATGGAGGGTTGTTTCCTGTTTGAGGCATTTAACCAATTTGGCTGACGTTTCCTTTACTTTCCCTCACCTGATTCATCTTTACTCCCCTAGACTTTTTCGTAATGGCGTTTTTACCCTAGTGGCCAGAAGTAAGTGAGTTTTAGTGAGCCCTGAAGATGACAAAGACCGTGGCTGGTACGCCCGATTGTTTCTGCCCCCACTGTTGGTTTAGTGGGTGAGAATAATGCTCCCTTCCCTGAGAAGTGGAATTTTGCACGTAAGTCTTTTATCCATCTCGTACCTTTTTCCTTCAAGTTTATCAACTTCTCTAGTTTTTGCTCCTCCCCTTTTTTAGCAACCACGGGAGTGGTGGAAAATATTTCCAATTCTCATGGTTGGGTAGATAAATTGCTGAAGGTCGCACCAATAGATGGTAGGTCTTGGAAAACACTTTCTAACCATTATGGTTGGAAAGTAAAGACTCATGGTAAGAGTTTTTATTTTATCTTTCACGCGTGTATATATTTTTCTTTATGGTTCTAACTTCCATCCTTCTTTTTATCAGGATTTGCTATTCGAGGAGTTACTGCTGAAGTAGTTGCAGCCTCTCGTGTCTCTTCGGGAACCCGTACTCCTTCGAGAACCCGTATCTCTATAGAAAGAGCCCGAGAAATAGTCTTGGGTTCTTCTTCTGCAAAAAGGAAAACTGTTGAAGAAGGAGATTCTGAAGAAGAGGAAGATGGGGGTTCCCTGGTGACGAGGCCACGAGCTAGAAGACGCATCGTTTTTGATGACGAAGCTGAAGTTTCCCCTTGTCTTTTTGTTCCTCTTACCAAACCTGTTGAAACCCCAATAATAATTCCTGACGATGACGTCACTCCCCATGACACCCATGAATCTATTGATCAACTTTTCTTCAGTGGTTTTGGCAGTGGAAGTCTAGGGCTTGTTTTAGATGAAATACCCTTATCTTCCTTCTCAACTCCCGTGCCTGCGGTTCCTTCCTTACCAGCCCCAGCTGTTTCTGTTCCTTCTTCTACTGTTTTCACTTCCTCTACCGCTCCTCCTTCAACAACTCCCCCTTCTATCTTTCACCATACGGAAGCGGACTCTTCAAGTAGAAATGCCGCTATGAGGAGGGTAACCATTGAAGTTTCTGCTGATAGTAGCCTTTTGAGGAAGTCAGGTCAGGCAGACGTATGGCTGGAACCTTTAATCGGTCCAATTGAAAAAGCAAAGTTGGAGAGCCATAGTTCCCTAACTCTAATGAATGATATCGTGCACTCCACTTTGAAGGTACCTCCCTTCTTTACCTTAATTTTTTTATCTTTGGGATTCTTATATTCTTATTTCCTTTCCTTTTTAGTCCACTCTTATCGGCACAGAAATGATGAGCAGAATCCCTCTCTTGGAGAAGGGAGCACGTGATTCTCAATTGGAGGCAATCAATTGGAAGGAACAATTTGAGAGTGCACAAATTGATATGGAAGATTTACAAGAAGGCAAGAATACCCTAGAACAACAGGTACAGGCTTTAACTTCAGAGTTAGCGGTTGTAAAGGCTTCCCCAAGCCAAGAAAAAAAAGATAAAAAACGTCTCGAATCTTCCTTCTTAGAGAAACTATCCAAAGTCAACGAAGAGAACAGAGATTTGAAGGCTCTTTTGAGTCAAAAAGAAGTTTACGCTGGGGAGCTCGTGCAAAGCTTAACTCAAGCACAAGAAGACCTTCGAGTCTCGGCTGACAAGGTTCATGCTTTAGAGAGATCCCATGCCTCTCTTCAAGCTTCTTACAAACTCTGCCTTGGCTGAAAACGAAGAGCTAAAGAATGAGATTGTTGATTGGGAAAAGGATTATGAGACCCTTGAAGAAAAATCTGCTGTTGAGGTAAGTTGGACATTTTTGAATTCTCGTCGAGATACCCTAATTGAAGCTGGCCAAGAAAACTTCAACCTGGATTCGGAGTTAGCTAAGATCAATGAAACCATTGAAAAAGCTCAGCAAACTCAGGACTTTCCTTCTCCCATGGTTGAAGCTCCCGTAAATGTTGAAGTTGATACGAGTATTCCAACTCTGTCAAGCCCAATCGGGCCTGTTGCTGCAAGCCAAGTTGAAACCGCATCTGTTGATGCACCTGCCCAAATTGAGCCCACTGCTATTGATGCTCCTGCTTTAGTTCTGCAAACTTCTCAGTGACCAGTTTTAATCATTTGAATGATTTTGTTTTTTGTTTTTATTTTGGAAAATTGTAATCAAACCCTTAGCTTCATTTGAGGGTTGGATTTGGAAACGCAAGTCCCCAAGTCTTTTATGGGGCAATTTGTATAAACAATTTCATAGCTTTATGACTAAGTTCGTAATTAGTCTTCAGTTTTTAGATATTAAGAAATTTTTCATGTTATTATCTTAAACTTCTATCTGCTTTATTCTTGCCTTTATTTTTAAGGACTTATAGAATAATTCGCATTTTTGAGATTAAACTTCTATTAATCTCATGACTAACTAATTAAACATGAGTTTTATAAAAGATGGCCCTTTTATATTTCGACACTTAATGAAGAAGACGTCTCAACTTCATAATGGTGTTATCATACGATAAAAGAAATAGGAACACACATGTTTCTTTGAAATAACTTTGACAAATTTTGAACAATACTTTACATGTATTTGAATTACATCTATAACTTTCTCGTAACTGTTTTTCTTGTAACAAATTTTTTCAAAAGAAGAATAATAGACACGACTTTTTTTCTTATAACCCGTTTTAGTACATAGCCTTTACCCTAACTATAGTGAGGTTTTTCTTTGTCCCTAGCTCATGGCTTCATCTCGTGACCTTGTGACATTTACTCTACACTTGACTCTTTTAGGCTTGATTTTTCTTAATCTTCTTTGCCTTCTTTATACAGATATATGTGTATATTATGTAGTCCCCCAAGTGTTTGAGTGTTGAAGTATGAAGCCTCGAGCACTTGATAGATTCTCTCATTTGGTCCTTTTCCTGAAAAGGAAAAACATACGGGACTCGGAGATGCGATTTTAGATGAAGACTGCTTAACGCGTATGAATTTCTATCAGAATAATTGTAACCCTAGGCCAGGAATTTTAGGTTATTCCGTGTGCCTTACAGGTCGTGACTCATCATTTAGTACGGGTTAGCTTTTTGCCTATCATCTAAAATTGTTAGTAAATTTTAACAATTCAAAAATTAAATTTGAAATAGTGATACTTGATCGTGGGTATTTCTTAGAAATAGTATCTCTTCAAATGAACATCATTCCAATGTGAAGGTAGTATCTTGCCATCCATTGTCTCCAGCTCATATGCTTCCTTGCCTGCAATATCACGAACTCTATAACGTCCTTCCTATGTTGGACTTAATTTACCCGCATTAGCTGCCTTTGTGGATTGAAAAACCTTTTTAAGCACTAAGTCCCCCACTTTGAAGAATCTGAGGTGTGCTTTTCTGTTGTAATATCGTTCTATGACTTGCTTTTGTGCTGCCATTCTTATCAATGCAGCTTCTCTCCTCCCTCGAGTAAATCTAGATTGACCCGCATCTCCTCGTCATTAGATTCTTGTGTCGCTTGTGTGAACCGCGTACTTGGTTCCCCTATCTCCACTGGAATTAAAGCCTCAGCTCCATAAACTAATGAAAATGGTGTTTCTCCTGTACTTGTTTTTGCAGTTGTGCGATATGCCCATAAAACTCCAGGTAACACTTCGGGTTAGTTACCTTTTAATTCCTCTAATCGTTTCTTTAAATTATTGATAATAACCTTATTTGTTGATTCTGCTTGCCCATTACCCTTCGGATGATAAGGTGTTGACGTAATCCTTTTAATTTGCCAACTTTGAAAGAATTCTGTGATTTGTGCTCCAATAAATTGAGGACCATTATCACACATGATCTCCTTTGGTACACCGAATCGGCATATGATATTCCGCCAAAGAAATCTTAATTCCCTTTTCTCGCACCTGTTTAAATGCTCATGCCTCCACCCATTTAGTAAAATAATCAGTGAGTACGAGCAAAATTTTACCTGTCCTTTTGCTTGTGGTAATGGACCCACGATATCCATTCCCTATTTCATAAATGGCCATGGGGCAATGACCGGATGTAATAATTCCCCAGATCTATGCATATTGTTACCGTACCTTTGACATTTATCATATTTGGCCACGAAACTTTCTGCTTCTTTTTCCATTTTAGACCAGTAATAACCTGCCCTAATTAAGGTTCTTACCAATGACCTTCCTCCTGCGTGATTCCCGCAATGTCCCTCATGTATTTCTTTCATTACATACTCCATTTGTGAAGGTCCGAGGCATCTTGCTAGGGGACCACCAAACATTTTACGATACAAATTGCCTTGTTTTAAGCAGTACCAAGCAGCCTTCTTTCGAAGCGCATGAGCTTTCTTCTTATCATCAGGGACGATACCATACTGCAAAAAAGCGACAATCTCGTTCCTCCAATCCCAAGTTAAATTATTAAAATTTACCTCATTCTTATCAGGATCGAGAACTGAATGAAACAAATGTATAACTGAGGCATTTGCATCGCTTGCCACATCAGCTGCAGATGCGAGATTAGCTAGGGCGTCTGCTTCAACATTTTCATCCCTTGGTATTTGTATAACTTTCCAGGTTTGAAATTGCTTTATCAATTCTCGTACCTTTTCTAAGTATTGTTGCATCCTTGCTTCCCTAGCTGCATAAGTCCCTAGCATTTGATTAACCACGAGTTGCGAATCACTCTTAATTATAATCTGATTTATGCCAAGCTCTCGTGCCAATTATAGACTTGCAATCATAGCTTCATACTCCGCTTCATTGTTAGTTATAGAGTGACATTTAATAGCTTGTCGAATGGTCTCACCCGTAGGTGGTACCAAGATAATCCTTGAACATGCACCTTTTACATTAGATGAGCCATCAGTGAATAAAGTCCAAGTTCCCGGGTTTACCCCATTGAATACTTGTAATTCTTTTTCTGCTTCTAATTGCATCTCTTGGCTAAAATCGGCCACGAAATCAGCTAACACTTATGACTTTATAGCAGTTCTAGGTTGGTATGTGATTTTTTATTCACTCAACTCTATTGCCCACTTAGCTAACCTACCTGATAGCTCATGCTTATGTAATATATTACGTAAAGGGTAAGCAGTTACTACGGCGATAGGATGACACTGAAAGTAAGGTCTTACCTTTCTAGATGCCATGATTAATGCAAGTGCAAGTTTTTCTACTTGAGGATACCGCGTCTCCGCATCTAACAAAGATTTACTAACATAGTAGATAGGGGATTGTTTACCTTGTTCTTCTCGGACCAAAACAACGCTTACCGCAACTTCTGAAACAACAAGGTAAATGAGTAGTCTTTCCCCAGCCTTTGGTTTTGCCAGCAAAGGTGGATTTGATAAGTACGTTTTCAAATTCCTGAGTGCCTGTTGACATTCCTCATTCCATTCGAAATGATCCTGCTTCTTAAGGGATGAGAAGAATTTGAAACACTTCTCTAATGATTCAGAAATGAATCTTCCCAAGGCTGCAATTCTCTATGTTAATCTTTGAACTTCTTTATTGTTTGAAATTATATCAGGGATTTCCTCAATGGCCTTAATCTGTGCAAGATTTACTTCAATACCTCGGTTAGAAACAAAAAACCCCAAAAACTTGCCTGATGCAACGCCAAACGCACTTTTTCGGGATTTAACTTCATATTAAATTTGCGCAAAATTGAAAATGTATCAGATAAGTGTGATATGTGATCTTTTGAATACTGAGTTTTAACAAGCATATCATCTATATATACCTCCATAGTCTTTCCTAAATGCTCTTGAAACATTTTGGTAACTAACCTCTGATACGTTGCACCTGCATTCTTCAAACCAAATGGCATTACCTTATAACAGTAAGTCCCCCTGTCTGTTATGAATGAAGTTTTTTCTTTATATCCCGGATCCATTTTAATCTGATTATATCCTGAATATGCATCTAAAAAACTTAATAGTTCGTGACCTGCGGTTGCATCATCAATTGATCTATGTTTGGTAGTGGAAAAGAATCTTTAGGGTATGCCTTATTAAGATCTATGTAATCTACACAAACCCGCCACTTACCGTTCTTTTTGGAACTACAACAGTGTTAGCTAACCAGTTAGGATATTTTACCTCACGAATAGAACCAATTTTTAGCAATTTTTGGACTTCTTCTTGAATCACCTGATTCTTGAAAGTTCCTTGCTTTATTTTCTTTTGCTTGACAAGAGGGTGCGATGGATCTTCATTTAGTTTATGGGTCATCACCTCCGGGGGTATTCCTGTCATGTCAGAATGAGACTAAGCAAAGAAATCCACGTTAGTTTTCAAAAATTCAATTAACTTACCTCTCATACGTTGGCTAAGATTGACTCCAACATAGACTTTTTTATCAGGCCATTGAGCAAATAACACGACAGGCTCTAATTCCTCTATTGTTGTTTTGATATTTTCATTCTCTTTTGGTTCTTGAATGGTATCAGGCCTTGAATCTACATCTGTTTGCCCTTGTTCAGTTGAGGTTTGTGTTGTGGTAACCTCAACTGTCTTCTGTGATTGCTATTTACATTCATTTCTCGTGCTTGTATCTGCAATAGAGTTGATAGCCCTGGCTGTATGTTGATCTCCCCGAATTTGACAGATTCCCCATGGCGATGGAAATTTAATAACTTGATGCAAGGTTGAAGGAACATCATCCATTTTGTGGATCCATGGACTCCCAAGAATCATGTTGTAAGACATCTCCATATCTACCACCTGGAACTTTGTATCTTTAACGACTCCTTCAGCGAATGTGGTGAGTGTTACCTCTCCTTTCGTGAGGACACTAAAATTATCAAATCCAGATAGAGTATGCGCCTTTGGTATCATTTTATCTTCAGCTTGCATCTCACGTAATACTCTCAGTAAAATAATGTTCACGGAACTACCTGGATCAATCAAAACTCATTTCACATTAGTATCATGTATAATTAAAGATATTACCAATGCGTCGTTATGAGGGGTTAATACGCCATCTGCATCTGCATCATTGAATGTAATGTTGTCTTCCTCTAAAACATGTCGCACCCATTTCCCTTGGATAATTGTTACTTTGGAAATTTTGTTAGCTGCTGTATATGATATACCCTTGATGTCTTTACCCCCACTTATAACGTTGACAGTTCTTTGGGGAGAAGGTGGTTTTGGAGGCTCCTGCCTGTTCTTCATGTAAGCTTGCTTGCCTTTCTCACTGAACAACTCAGTAAGGTACCGTTGTTTTAATAAATGATCAACTTCACTTTGCAAAACCTGTAATCTGCTGTTTTATGTCCGTGGTCATTATGAAACTCGCACCAATGGTCAGGGTTGCGCCTGTTTGGGTTCGATCTCTTTTCCTTTGGCCATCGTACCTTATCTCCCATACTTCTCAAAATAGCTACGAGATCGGAGGTGCTGACGTTGAAGTTGTAACCACCGAATCTTGCCTTCAAATTTCTATCATCATCTCGTGACTCATAGTTATTTCGCTCGTTCCTGAATTTTGATGAAGAACCTGATTCCCTGTTTCTTGATCTGTGATCGTACCTTTGATTATCTTGCTTTGATCATGAGTCTTTTCCCACAGGTCCCATGTAAGGCTCGTACCTGTTCTTACCAGATCTTTTTTCGGTCTCCGCACGTCTTGAACTTACCTTTTCTTCTTTTTGAAGTCATGGAATAGTATCTTCTTCTATCCTCAGCTTCGTGTTATACCTATTGTAAACGTCATTCCACGTTGTACCTGGAAATTCACAAAGGCTTTCTTTGAGTCGCCTCGTAACTTCTGAGCTTTTTTCATTCAAATTGCTTGTAAAAGCTATAGCTGCCCAATTATCTGGTACACGTGGTAATGTCATTCTTTCATGTTGGAATCTATCCATGAACTCTCTAAGCAGTTCTGAGTCCTCTTGCTTGATTTTGAAAATATCCTCCATTCTTTTCTCTACTTTTTGAGCTCCCGAGTGTGCTTTGATGAAAGAATCTGCAAGCTCAGCAAAAGAATTTATAGAATTTTCGGGTAAAAGAGAATACCATGTTAGCGCTCCTTTGGTGAGCGTTTCACCAATTTTTTGACTAATACTGATTCAATCTCCTGCTTAGTCAAATCGTTGCCTTTTACACCCATCGTGAATGCAGTCACGTGATCTCGTGGGTCTGTCGTTCCATCAAATTTTGGAATATCAGGTATTCTAAACTTTTTTGGAATTGGAAGTGGAGCAGCACTAGGCTTCCAGGGTTGTTGTGAATATCTATCCATATCTACCCCTTTGATTATGGGCGGCACCCCAGGCATCTGCTCTATGCGCTCACTTTGCTCCTTGAGCTGTTTCTGCAAGGTTAGTACCAAGTTTTGTAAATTTGAATTAACAAAATTACCTGGTTCTCCATCCTGTGATTCACTGGGGGTTCCACCGCTGCCTGAATTAACAAGCCCAGAACGAGGTTTCTCCAGAGTGTTGTTATTTGGAGTAGGTGTGGGGGGTGCAACACGTAATTGACTAACCAAGGCCTAAACGGCTTTATTGACCTGTGCGGTAATAAGTTTTTGCAAAGCCTCATCCATAGCTTCAACATTTTCGAATTGAGCCTGTCCAATATGAGATCCCTCAGGAGTGCCTTCACGAGATCACCGAGGAGAGCCTTGTGGAGAAATAATCAGTGTGTTATTATCTTGAGGGTCTCTCTGAAGTTGTTGGTTTATCTGGTTTTCTTGGTTTCCTTGGATGTTGTCATTGTTGTTCGACATAGTTGATGCAACAAAGAAAATTAAGCGAAAAGAAAATAGATTATCAGATTCCCGGTAACAGAACCAATTTGTTTAACCAAAAAATGAAATTTTAGTCAAAGTTAGAATTTAGAAGAACACGGGTTACTGATAATCAAAAGAGTGTATAAAAGGAAGTAATTTAGGTAACAAGAGAGTAATCAAGAGAAAAACAAGTAAACCAAAGTTCGTATCAATAGTATTTCGTGTCCTTACAATTTATCAGATGTCTCTTTTTTATAGATATCTTGGAGATATATGTTTTGCCCAAATCATAATGAGGCTATTATGAGTAATTAAAGATATTTAATGCTACGTTACATAATTATTATATTTAATACAAATTCTCTAACGTATTCCACATTTAATGCCTATTAAATACCGTATCTGCACTCTTTTCTATTGTCATATTCATTCCTTTTGATTCTCAGACATAAATGACTTAGATAGGTACGGGTGCTGGGTTATTTGTATTCCTGCCCGTGCCTCTTCCTCTGCCATTTGCTCGTATCTGTTGCAACTCGTGCCTCTTGGCTAGTTGTAATTCTTTGACCATTTGACCAGTCTACATGTTTCAACACGTATTCGATACGTCACCTTTATATTTAAATACAATTTTTCCCAATATAGTTATTACTTGTAAAATAAGAGACTTCAAACACTTGCATTCAAATAAAATATGCAATAGTATTCCAATATCAGAGCAACCAATGACCACTTATTCACGCAAAACAAGCTATAACATGTTAAATTATAAAAATTCTTTACACGATCAGTATATATAAGTTAGTATTATAAAATGTACCTTTGACAACAACATATAGCTTCATTACTCATCCATAAAACACAATTTTTACAAGCACAATCAGACCATCTATATTTTCATTCACTTTTCTCCATTCTTTCTTCCTCTTACTACAATTTCTAAGAAATCCCATTTCCCTGAAAACATTTCTCCAGAGTCTCCGACAACTCATTCTCTCTATCAATATCAGTGGTAACACCTTTTTTCTTCTTTTTTTTACAGAACAGTTACATTCATGTGACCTTTTACCTTCCAAGAATTCATCTACCAATCTGAAGAACACGCAAAAGACAACGTCAAGGCAGTCAAGGAATAAGAAAACTACTGCGCTCATTGATGAAATGAGAGTTTCTGTGAAAATTTGTAGACATTTTTGTGAGAAAGAAGCAGAGATTTTGAGCATATTTGAAATAATAACATTTAGACAGATAGGGAGACTAAAAAATATTAGTATAAGGTAAGATAGCGTTTGGTTATTGACTATTCTCTCTTTTGTTATTCTGCTTTTCTAATGTATGGACCAAATTAGACCAACCAATGAATATTGTCCCGGCAATTTTAACAACTCTAAGAAGAACACGTTGTTTAAAATTATACCTTCAATTAATATTATCAGTCTGTATTAAGGTTTCGTACATCCCTTGCGAAAGACATTTAATAGTTTAAATCATAAAATTATTTGTTTATATTACTATTTAGATCATTTTTTGTCTTAAACGTAATTGTGTTTACACCAAATCAAGCAATTAGTCGTAGAAGCGTGTTTATGATGCTCTTCACTAGACTGGAAGCCCTAAAGTAAATGGTACTCCTTTTCTATAACTTATTTGCTTTTTGATTTTTTTTAAAATTACTTATTAATTAATAGTTCTCTCAAGATCGAGTTTCACTTCTTATACCACTAATATCCAAGTATTAAAAGCATATTAGTTATCAGTACTCAGTAGCATGAGTTTAATATGCATAAGCGAATTCGATAGTAAAAATCATGTTGTTTTGATTTTTGTTATAATTAAATGTGTATATGTTATAAATCCAATGTGTGTGGATGTTACATTCAATGTACGTAGATATTCTCTTCTTCGTAACTGTCTTTGGCAAATTCAATACCAAATGAATGAGTTCATTAATGCATGTAACTTGAGAAGAGATTTGTAACCTATAAATAGGATGTTATTCTCCTATGGAAGATACATAAGACACATACTTGAAATAAGAAGAATAGTCCTTCCTCTCTACATCTCTTATCTATTCTTGTCTCTTCTCTTTTGGTGTTTTAGTTTATACTTATAACATTTGTTTTATAGCATGTTATCAGCACGAGTCTCTAACTACAGGTGTTGAGCTCATTTTCTTTCCGACTCAGTCTCGCCGTATTTGAAGCTAGAGGATTCGGCATAAGAAATTCAATTTATAATATAATTATAAGCAGACAATGAGGCACGTTGCTGACCTCAAGTTATATTTACTTTGATTTTGCTAGCAGGATACAATGCTATCATTAGATGAATTAGGAAGACATATTACATGGTAAATTAATCTTTAATCATATATTTAGCTCTAAAAGCATGACTATAACGTAACATTAAAGAAGATGGGATAGCAAAGGGATAGAATCATTATACACGGCCATGATTATTCGGTCTTATTCACTTCTAGTTGAATTGCATGATAGTTTGATATATGCACGTAGCAAATTACATTCAACAACGGTTATGTGTTTCCAAGGTAGTGCTTGCATTTTTCTTTTATGAAAAATAATAATAACTGAAATGGGTTAATTTATCTCATAGGTTTTACACATAAGTTACACCTATTTTTATAGAACTGCAGAAAGCAGAGTCCTTCAATAACTTGGCTATTCTCTGATTCTAGAGACAGGTTAACTCCATAAATAAAAGTCACCAGAATGTACATCTTTAATTAAGAGCATTTAAGAATTTAGAAAACTGTTGTTCACATAGATATTTTGACAAATACATTGGTCTATGATAAAAGAATTTACACGTGACTAGAATTTTCATTAGTCTATGCAAATGCTAGCAATTAATTGCATCTTGACGATATTTCATTTATTAAGGGAGTATGATCATCATATTTATTTGGATCTTAATATTAGATATATATCTCCAATAAGTTCCAAAGGCATTGATCTGTGTCACATGTATTCGTTTCATTAGCAAATATTGGTTACATAATTATAATAAATATATGACATTTAGAGTGATAATTAATATTCTCAAAGATTCATTATGACTAAGCATTTATGCTTATAACTGCTAAATTAAGTGATAATACGTTCAAAGTATCCTTAGTTATGATTGGTTGTTATGATCAATAAAAGTGGTAATATTTTCAAATGCTAAATTTATTATTGATGAAGAGGTGTTAGAAAATTATTCTCTATGTTACATGCCTCATATTTGCTTCAGAAGTAGCAATATTTCGAAAAGGTATCCAGACACCGAATTTGAGTCCTGGTGCATCATGATGATAAGACATTGGGCTTGAGTCCCAATGCATTATGGCTTAACATACCTTTATGAGGGTAAGATATTGAGTTTGAGTCCCAATGCACTACATCAATGATATAATGATGATTGAGTCAAAATAATATACTTTTAGTGAAGCTCTTCCTCTAGATATGCTCCATTCCCTTAAGCGAATATGATAGTAATAGATCAACGTTTGAAAGAAGACTAAATAATTATCAGGGCTATATGAATATACGTGGTGTGGCAATAGACAAAATAATAATCGTCATCATGATTTTAATTATGAAATGAAGAACAATAAGGGTTCTCATATTAAAATTATCCTTCAAAAGGTGAAGGTAATATTTACTATGATGTGGTATGAAAGGGCATTTGGATACAGGAATATCGTACACCTGAACATTTTTGTCCAGCTTTAATCAATCCTCTATCTATCAAAATAAAGGAAAATAAATGTATACTTAACCTTACAAAATTTAGGAGGGCCATAAAACTAAATATGATAAATGATAAGGCAGCACAATAAGCTTATGTTGAGAAATCATGAGACATGTTCAGATGATTATGATACATTCCAGAAGTGAATGTGGCCGTATGAAATAAATTCATGAACATGGATACGCTCTTGATTGTCGAAATCTCACAACTCACCTCTAAAGAGATTTGAGAGAAATAAAATGGTAAATATCATTATGTGGCTGCATGATTATGTCATTGGTCGTATACATATCTTACGTCAAAATACTTTGCCAGGCCTTATAAAAAATTATTAGAAGGGCAAAAGTAAATCAAGAAACATGTCTTGCTTATAATGATTTTGACCATAATAATAATAATAATAATAATAATAATAATGACTTTCTCTTTGAAAGACATGTTTTGCCATATGGATAGTAACACATATAATATAAAAGATTATCTATTTTTCATGCGTCTTGTACTACACTAATATTAGTGTAGTCGAATCACATACCATAGTAAACAAATAGTTTGCTAATGATTTTATTATTTGGCATTACCAGTTGGGCCATCCCGGTTATAATATATTTTGCGCAAAATAATTGAAAATTCACATGATCATTCATTGAAGAACTAAAAGATTCTTCAAACTAAAGAATTCTCTTGTGCTGTATTTCTCAATGCAAACTGATTATTAGACCATCAACAATTAAATTTGGGATTGAATCCCCTGCATTTTTGGAACATACATAGGGTGATATATGTGGGTCCATACACCCTCCATGTGGACCATTTAGATATTATATAATTTTGATAGATGCATCAACAAGATGGTCATATGTGTGCTTGTTGTCAACCCGGAACTTAACATTCCCGAGGTTGTTGGCCGCATTAATACGATTAAAATCACGATTTCCAGATTATGTGATTAAGACACTTCGTCTTGCTAGTGAGTTTATATCACATGCCTTTAATAATTATTGTATATTGATCGCTGCCAACTCCACACTACTAAAAAGCAGAAAGAGAGGGTCACAATAGCTTTTACCCGATATGAGGGTCGGGATCGATTTCCACAGGGAGCTAGGAATGGAGCCGAGCATCTATCTAGACTAGAGTTGTGTAATTGTTCCAAGTGTCACTTCCAAACATCTTTTGAATTTTCTTTAACAAACTACTATTATCAATTACTAATTAGAACTAAATTATGCTAATAAGAAAATTGCTAGAGTTGAATATAATAGGTAGAACGACACTAGGGTAGTGACTTTCACCTAGGTGGCTAATTGACGTGTAAATGCTTCTAAAGTTCGATTGACATGATTGGGGAAATATGCTATAATCGTTGCACAATTTTACCCACTCTCACACCTCTTGGTAGAGAGAGTGATTTTGCCCAATTGACTCTCTCGAGACCAAATGGGTAGGCAAATTAGCTCAAGCAACTAGGGTTCAAGTTGGGTAATTACTCTCTCAAGGTTTAACCCTTTAATTGGGACTATTAATTCTCTTAAGTCCATCCCAATTCCTTATTGAGTCAATTTGGAGACTTAGACTCTCTTTCTCAAGAAGAGCCAAGTCAACTTAGCACAAACCAGTGTTTGCAACTACCAATTCATAGATTAAACCATAAAAGTTTCCCAAATAACAAACACCCATAGTCAATCTAACAATAGATGGCAACACCTATCAATTACCCACACTAGGGTTGAGCCACAACCCTAGCTAATGGTTTTAGCTACTCATGCTTGAAGGAGAAAATAGAGAAATAGATGAAGAACAAGACATATTAATTTAAAAGCTAATGTAAATACAGAGAATCTATTGTAAAATCTAAGTTAAGATGACAAAAATGGCTACATAATAGCTTCTCACGAGCACAGCTATGTTCTGGAAATAACTGATGACCTAAAAATGACAAAATGTTCTATTTATACTAGGCTGGAAAAATTGGACAAAAATACCCCTGCGGGGTCAGCGTGGGCCGCATAAAATGGACCGCGGCCACGCTAGGCTCTTGAACTTCAATTTTGGGCTCTCTGAACTTGGGCTCCGCGGACCGCGTAGAATGGACCGCGGCCGCAGAGATCTCTAATGCGGTCCGCACAAGTTTGATTGCAGACCGCACAGCTTGAACCATGACAAATTTCACATCCCTGAATCTCTCTTCCGCGGACCGCACATAATGATAGCGCGGTCAAGGAGCCTTCACCACGGACCGCGAAATGTGTACTGCGGCCGCATTACCTGAAGCCCATTTTTGCCAACTCTCTGAACCACCTAGTGTGGACCGCACACAGTCTAATGCGGCCGCACTAGGCCTTTTTTGCTCTCAGATTGCCTTGTCTTTGATACTTGAGCAGGTTTCACTCCTTTTTAGCCGATCTTTGATATTTCGTCACTTTGTCGATCAAACCTGCAATCAAGCACAACTTATGAGCCTTTTGGGACTATTTTGTAATAATTTATAATAAAAGCATAAGCAAGAAGGAGCATGAAACACGTTAAAATCCCTAATTATCAACTCCCCCAAACTTAAGCCTTTGCTTGTCCTCAAGCAAACAAAATAAGACCCACTCCTTAAGGAAAAATCCAAGTATTTCCAGCTATCCTAAAGTAACCTCAACAAGCATCAATTGGATCTAACAATTTCCCTCAATACGAATGAATCATTAACAACATTTAAACTTTGAAAAACCATGGATCAAGTGTGACACAAGAGCATCAAGAGTTGACTCATTACATTAAAGAACTCTCTCAATTACTTTGTTCATTGTGGAACCCAAACTCATACATCCTTAACTCTCCCTAAGCAAACCTCACCTTTTTAGAGTATTAGCACACAAACTGAGGTTATTGGGAATTCACTCGTCTCTCTCAAGGAAATGTCACAAGTTCGGCTCTAAGTACCATATGCTTGCCCCTCATGTAAGTATCTACTAATGCAAGCGTCATTCAACTCATGATCATATAGGGCTTTTGTGGAGTCAATATAAAGGCTTTTGGTTCAGGGTAGGGAATGTTTTGGTCTAAATGGGTTCCATCTTCCCTTAAGCACTTCTTTTATTCATTTGGCACAATTATCTTGACTCTTTGAGTGTCTCACTTCTTTCTAAGGGGTTAGAGAGACACATTGTCGCTCTTTCTCATGCAATTCAAAACGTTTCTCCTTTTTCAACTTTTTTCACACCTTTCTCTTTTGCTTTTCTTGAATCCTTTTTTATTCTTTTTCACATTGGGCTTTCATTTTGTCGTTTTCTTTTCTTTTCTTTTTTCATTGCCTTCCTTTTCTTCACTTTTGTACCTTTTACCACTTTTTTTCCCTTTCTCGTCTCCCCCCCCAAACTTAGACTTTTGCCATTGCTCAAGAAAAGATCAGGTGCCAAGAGAGGGTATATTTTCGAACGGGTATAGGCTTATAGCATTGGTTCTTGGAAGAAAAAGGTTTAAGGCTCAAAAGGGTTAACTAGGGATTATATCATTGATAGGCTATGGAATTGTTCAACTATCATTTGGATCAAGGAGAGCCTATAATCACTCTCAAGTCAAATTTTACTTAAGATTTTGCCTCAACAGACATTCAGGGCAAGTTCTAGACCATTGGCTCGGAACTTGGACTCACAATTCGATTTCTCACCACACAAGTTCAAGGATTGCTAAATACATAGAGTCAGGGGCCCACAACAACCTTAGACACGATTTGAGCACACAATGGTCCCGAAAGGCCACATGATGATTGTTTGGTCAATACAAGAGTCTCAAGGTCACGACTTTCACCATCCTAAACATAACATTTTTGTCTTTGACCATGGGATCAAAGGCAAATGTGCTAGGCCCAAGTGAAGCTTTGCTTGAGGTACCCTTAACTACAAACTACCAAAAACAAAAACAAAAAACGGACTCAAACCTTTAAGAAGGTTGTTACGCCATCTATCATCGGGAAGAGCCACCCGGTTCACACAATACTCCACCATTGGAAAGAACCGTGGCATTAAGAAAACCAAAGGCTTATTAAAAGCGCCAAAAATGAAATAAAAAGCTACGAGCCTATATAAGAAGCTAAAAACGAATTTTTTTTTACGAAAATAGAAAATAGAATGAATATGTACAATAGAGGATTTGAATATACAATGGGGGATGAATATATACAATAATGTAAACTTTATATACAGACCAAAGGAAAGATAAAAGTGCGATAAAAGTAACTAAATGTAAAGTTATATACAGACCAATAGAAAATCAAAAGGGCATAAACTAAATCAGTATACATATACAATCATCCAAGGATAAAATGTAGGGCGCACCCCCTCAAATAAAAGCTGGCAAATTCTCCAACGCCAACTAAACAAATAAGCACCAAAAAGTATAAGGAAAGGATATGAGGACTCCCTAAGCCGTGTCCGTCTGCATAGGATCATCAGTGGTCCCCGGGTCCTCTGTATGCACGGGAACCTCAGACTGGTTCCTAATATTCTGCTGCTGGGCCTGGGGCCTAGACCTGGACAGGCTGTATATCATGTACATCCTGTGGCTGACTAGAGGAGGCCTCTGGTGGGTCCGTCAACTGGATGATGGCCTCATCTGCACTAGGGAGCTTCGTCTTCTTCTTTGGAGGCCTCTGTGTCTGCTCCTGCTGTGGCTCTGTTGCTGGTACTGCTGCTGGAGATGGATCCTCAAATAGCAAGTCTAAAAGCAGCTGGTTTGCCTTCAGTTTGTCCACATCCGCTCTAAGCTCCTTCATAGACTCCTTGGAAGCACGTGTTTTTCGCAACTTCTTGTGCTCCAGGGCAAGCTCCTTCAGCGCCTTGCCGTGTGAATCTACTTCCTTAGCCAAGGCAGCCTAAGAATCAAGGAACTTCTGCTGGTTGGCAAGAATCTGCTTAAGTGAATCCTCGATAGACTGGGGCACCTTCTCTGACTGTGGTGCCGACTGAGCCGCAATGGTGGAGGTCAATGTAGACAACTTGGACGAAGCAGTCGCCATTCAGTTGTTCAAGCTATGAAGTGTCTGGATCAGCTGGTGGGCAGTGATAGGATGGGCCCGGGAATATGGAATCCCCGGGCCAGCTAAAGTAGAGGGACCAACAGTAGTGGAAGGTCCGGGAGGCATGTCAGCAACTGTGGAAGCAGGCTCAGTGGAGATAGGCTTAGTGGAGGGCTCTACCGCAACCGGCTCTTCAGACTGGCCAGTTGGGGCAGAAGCAGGCGGCTTGTAATTCTTATCCTTGGGGTTGTCTGACCCCTTCAAACTATACCACGAAAACAGGCCACAGGTTTGACCTTGATGCCAAAAGGTCTCTTCTCCACCTTCAGGTCCCGGAAATACATAGTGAGTGTGTTGGGAAAAGGGTAGTTCCGGTCATGCTCAACCCCCACTGAAGAAATGACATGGGACATCACATTCCCCACGTTGATAGGGTATCCCACCATAATCGATGCAACTAGAACAGCCCGGGCAAGTGGAAGAGTCTAATCATGTGTAGTGGGATCAAGCCGGCTGCATACAAAAGTCAACCATCCCCTAGCCTCAAAGTTAAGGGTCCTCCGAAGGATTTTGGCCCCTGCTGTCAACCACTCTGGAACAGTACCCGGGATTGTCAGGTATGAAGCTAACCACGGACGAACCTCCTCGCCCATTGCCAACTTTTCATTGTAAAGGGACTCATCTTCTTCATTGAAGCCTAGGTATTCATTCAACGCCTTCCCGGTAAACACCACATTTTTGTTTCGCACCTTGTTCACTTTGGTGACCTTCAAGATGTGGGCCACATTGCTATAAAACTCTTTGACCATATGCTCATTCGCCTTCACACAATCAATTATAAAGTGCTCCCAACCCACTCGAGCTCGAAACTGTCTATGCACATTGGGGTGTAGGGGTAGAAGGTCTCTGTCAATGAAGCTCCTCTCAAGAATCAACTTTCGTGACGGCCACCATTCCCTAAACTTGTGGAATGCCACCTGGATGACGAATCTATCTTCCCAAACAGCGGGATTTCTAGTCCAGTCAACACCGTAACCTGAGGCACACCACCCCAGGTACCTCTTCATCTCCTTCATCCTCTCCGTCTGCACTCTCCCCGGATAATGAAGCTGTGGGGGGGGGGGAGTGGAGTAATCACCGATTCTGGCTGCTGAGCCCTCAGACAACTCAGAATGTATACGCTTTGGACCTTGGGCAGGGGGTGAAGGAGGAGGAGAATCATCAGTCAACCCAAATTTGGAGACGAAGTGAGATGGCACTAAGTCGGAGGAGATGTCTTGAGAAGACATGTACTCACTACCCGATTGGTCACATGCTCTATCAGCAGCCTTGATTGCTTTCCTTGTGTTCTTTATGTTCTGTCTAGTTTGGGGAGTGAGTTTTACCAATTTTCCTTTGCCTCCCCGGGAGGACTCACCTCGGCTGGGTTGTTTTGCGCCTCTACCTCTTTGTTTGACCATTGTTTGCAAGCACAAACATCTAGCTTTGTTAGTATCAGCACAGACAGTGAAACAAATGTGGAAAATGAATTGCAGAACAGAATCCACAAGTTGCAGAAATAGTGCAGCACGGGTCGCACAAAAAGGAGTGTGGCCGCACTGGGGGCACCTCGGACCGCATAAAAGCAACCGCGGTCTGCACTGAGGCAAGGACTATAAAACCACTTCTCTGAATCTAACCACCGCGACCCGTACAAAGTAGCACCACGACTGCGGTAGGCCAGCGCGGACCACACAAAATGCAATGCGGCTGCACTGGGAAAGAGGTCAATTTCCTAAAAAAATCCTCACCGCGGTCCGCACAAAGTGTTACTGCAGACCGCATCACAACACCGCAGACCGCACAAGGATGACCGCGGTCCACGGAGGGTGCTAAGTCAAGGCACTGAGTTAGGGTTCTCAAATCTTGCAATTAGTTCAAGTTTTTTTGCCTAATTAACATCCCTACTAAATTACCAATTTCATTTCACTCACAAAACACATAAAGATTAACTGTTAAACCAAACTAACCTAGAAATTTAAGAATTACGGGAAGAAGAAGAAGCTACAGGCTAATGGACATGAAAATAAAATGAAATTATAAAATTAAACAAAGAAAAATGAGTGAAATGTTACCAGATATGGAGATGGAATGCAAGGAATCAATCTAAGCAAGGATTTATGTGAAAAGAGAGGGTGAATAGTAGATTTAAGGTCTCTGAGAGTCAGTTTTTTGAAAAGGGTAACCGGTGACCCCTGTGGTCTATTTATAGAAAAATATGTGGGACCTAGTCTTACCTACCAGCGTGGCCACACAAAATGGAATGCGGACCGCGCAGGGTTTGTTCAGAAGAAGTTTGAGAAGGCAACCTCCGCGGTCCGCATAAAATAGACCGCGGCCGCGGAGGTCCACCGCGGTCTGCACAAAATGTCATGCGGCCGTGGTGGCAAACTTCAGAGAGTATTTCATTTAGCCTTCACCAGTGCAGACCGCACAAAGTGCAATGTGGCCGCACTGGCAACTTCAGAGATTGTTCAATTTTTCCAAAATATTTTGCACTGTATCAACACAATCCCTACAACATCTCACAACCAATTAGCTCAAAAATCAATCCTACACTACAAAGAAAATCAAAGAAAACAAGAAGAAAAAGACATGGGTTGCCTCCCAAGAAGCGCCTGATTTAACGTCGCGGCACGACACATGTTACCATCACATCACTTTAGATAAAGAAGTTCCACCACTTGGCTGTCATCAAATTTTCCAAGATAATGCTTGACCCGGTGCCAATTAACTCGGAAAACTTCACCATTTTTGTTCCTTAGATCAAGAGCACCAAATGGGGTCACGAATACAACTTTAAATGGCCCACTCCACTTTGACTTGAGCTTACCCGGAAATAGACGTAACCGGGAATTGAACAAGAGAACCATATCTCCAACCTTGAACTCCTTACCCCGAGCATATTTGTCGTGAAGGTACTTCATTTTGTCCATATACAAGGATGAACTTGAGTAGGCATGGAATCTAAACTCATCGAGCTCATTGAGTTGTTCAACACGAAGATTTGCCGCAACATCCCATTCCAAATTCAACTTCCTCAACGCCCACATGGCCTTGTACTCTAACTAAACCGGAAGATGACAAGCTTTTTCAAACACCAACCGATACGGAGACATACCAATCGAAGTGTTGTAAGCCATCCCATAAACCCATAGAGCGTCATCCAACTTTTTCGACCAATCGGTCCTATTGGCATTGACAGTCTTTGACAAGATGCTCTTAATTTCCCTGTTAGAGACTTCCACTTAACCACTAGCTTGAGGATGATAAGGGGTAGAAACCTTATGATTGACACCATACTTGGAAAGCAATGTGTCGAAAGCTTTATTGCAAAAGTGAGACCCATCACTAATAATCGCACGAGGAGTGCCAAACCTTGTGAAGATGCTCTTTTTAAGAAATGCGACAACATTTCGGGCTTCATTGTTAGGCAAAGACATGGCTTCAACCCATTTTGAGACATAGTCAACCGCCACGAGAATGTAAGTATTCCCACAAGAACTAACAAATGGACCTATGAAATCGATGCCCCAAATATCAAAGATATCCACTTCAAGAATGGTATTGAGAGGCATCTCATCCCTTTTTGAAATTCCGCCCGCTGTTTGTCACTCATCACACCTCTTTACCAAATCGCCCACATCTTTGAACAAGGTGGGCCAATAGAATCCACAACTAAGAACTTTTGAGGCGGTCCTCACCCCACCATGATGGCCACCATAGGGTGAAGAATGACAAGCCTCTAAGATACTCAATTGTTCTTCCTCCGGGACACATCTATGAATCACACCATCCGTGCAAATCTTGAACAAGTATGGCTCATCCTAATAGAAATCCAAACTATCCCGCTTGAGCTTCTTCCTTTGGTTAGAAGAGAGCTCATACAGGATTATTCCGGTCACAAGGTAATTGGCAACATCGGCAAACCATGGCATATCCTTCATTGACACCGCAAGGAATTGTTCGTCGGGAAATGAATCATTGATCTTAAGGCCATCACAAGGCCTCACCTCCTCCTCCAAACGGGACAAGTGGTCCGCCACTTGATTCTCACTACCTTTCCGGTCCACAATTTCTAGATCAAACTCTTGGAGTAGTAGCACCCATCTCATCAATCTTGCCTTGGAGTCTTTCTTTGTCATCAAGTACCTAAGGGCGACATGATCGGTGTGCACTATAACTTTTGCCCCCATAAGATAAGGCCGAAACTTTTCCATAGAAAACGCAATAGCTAACAACTCTTTCTTGGTGACTGTATAGTTCCTTTGAGCCTCATTCATGGTCTTGCTTGCGTAGTACACCAGATGAAACATCTTGTTGATCTTTTGGCCCAAAACAGCCCCAACCGCAAAGTCACTAGCATCACACATGAGCTCGAAAGGCAAGCTCCAATTTGGTGCGGTAATGATAGGGGTAGTGGTCAACTTGACCTTGAGAGGCTCAAATGCTTGCATACACCCGTCATCGAACACAAACTTTGCATCCTTTTCTAGAAACTTGCAAAAGGGGTTTACCACTTTTGAATTTTTTTTATAAACCTCTGGTAAAAACCCGCATGCCCAAGAAAACTCCTCACCCCTTTTGACAGAAATGGGGGGGGAGCCTTGAAATCACCTCTATCTTGGCTTTGTCAACTTCAATCCCTCGCTTTGAAATTTTGTGACCCAACACTATACCCTCTTCTACCATGAAATGACACTTTTCCCAATTGAGTACAAGGTTGGTGTCTTCACACCGGGCCAACACTCTATCCAAATTTCCCAAACACTCATCAAAGGAATCCCCAACCACACTGAAATCATCCATGAAAACCTCCAAGATATCCTCCACCATGTCGGTAAAAATAGCCATCATGCATCGTTGGAAGGTCGCCGGAGCATTACACAATCCGAACGACATTCGAGAGAAAGCGAATGTGCCATATGGACAGGTAAAAGTTGTCTTCTATTGATCCTCTAGGGCAATTAAAATTTGATTTTACCCCGAGTAACCATCCAAAAAGCAATAAAAAGCACGCCTCGCAAGACGATCTAGCATTTGGTCAAGGAATGGCAATGGAAAATGATCCTTTCGAGTCACCTTGTTTAGCTTCCGGTAATCCATACACACTCTCCACCCGGTGACCGTCCAAGTAGGAATAAGTTCATTGTTGTCATTGGTCACCACAGTCATGCCGCCCTTCTTCGGTACATATTGTACCGGAGAAGTCTATGAGCTATCAGAAATGGGGTACACAACCCCGGCATCCAACCATTTAATAACCTCTTTCTTCACCACTTCTTGCATAGCCTCGTTCAATCTTCTTTGATGCTCCAAGGAAGGCTTTGCATCATCCTCCAAGATAATTTTATGCATACAGAATATAGGGCTTATTCCCCGAATGTCGGCTAGAGTCCATCTAATTGCCCTTTTCCGCTTTTGAAGAACCGCCAAGGTAGCTTCAACCTGCATGTTAGTAAGGCCAGAAGAAAGAATAACTGATAAGTAGAATTTAAGCCTAAGAATTCATACTTGAGATTTAGAGGAAGTGGTTTCAACTCCAATACCGGTGGCTCCTCAATTGATGGCTTTGTTGGTGTAGTTTTCCGATTTTCAAGATCCAAAGATAATTTCTTCGGCTCATAAGAATAAGAGCCCATCCCATGTAGGGTATTCACGCACTCCACTCTACTAGCATCATCATTGACATCCATGTTCAAGAGCACTGCTTCAAGAGGATCTTCCACGTTGATCATAGCACTGGTATCATCCACAATCACAGCTGTGACAAGGTCTACAAATGAGCACACCTTGGTGCTATTGGGTTGCTTCATTGATTTGCAAACGCAGAAAATGACCTTTTCATCTCCCACTCGGAAAGTGAGCTCACCCGCTTCAACATCAACCAATGCCTTCCCCGTTGCAAGGAAAGGTCTGCCCAAGATAATAGAAACCTCATAGTCCACCTCACAATCCAAAATCACAAAGTCAGCCAGCAATATGAATTTGTCCACCCAAACAAGCACAACATCAATAATGCCCAAAGGTCGCTTCATCGATCGATCCCCTATTTGAAGTCTCATTGAAGTTGTCCTAGGTTGCCCAATACCCAAAGTTTTGAAAACCGAGTAGGGCATCAAATTGATACTAGCTCCCAAGTCACAAAGAGCTTTGGCAAAATCCGCACTCCCAATAGTGCAAGGATTAGTGAAAGCACCGGGATCTTCAAGCTTCGGGGCCATTGAATGTACTATAGCACTAACTTGGTGAGTCATCTTTATAGTTTCACAATCCATAGAACACTTCTTTGCAACCAAGTTTTTCATGAATTTTGCATAACCCGACATTTGTTCAAGTGCCTCCACCAGAGGCACATTAATATATAAGCTCTTCATCATGTCAATGAACTTTTTAAACTAATTATCATTCTTCTGCTTTGCGAGCCTTTGAGGATAAGGTGGAGGTGGCCTTGGCAAAAGAGCCTTTGCTTTT
This sequence comes from Nicotiana sylvestris, assembly GCF_000393655.2. NCBI lineage: Eukaryota > Viridiplantae > Streptophyta > Magnoliopsida > Solanales > Solanaceae > Nicotiana > Nicotiana sylvestris. The sequence goes on from NC_091068.1 coordinate 110,873,730, forward strand.
GGCACAACTGGCTCCGGCATGTCAATTATGTGTTCCCTAGACGGGTTCACATCATTTTGGGTTTCCACCTCGACTTCTTGAATATCAATCCTCACTTCATTGTTCACATTTTCATCAACCACATCTTCAACTACCAAAGGGACTTCGTCATCTTACAACTCAACATCATCATCCACGACTTGTTTTTGCTTAGAGGCATTAATAGCACCGCCTCTCCCACTTCTTGTTGTGACCGCTGTAACATGATTGTTCCCACCCTTTGGGTTCACTACCGTATCATTTTCTAGAGAACCATTCGGGTGAGTATTCAATGACTGAGAGATTTGGCCTAATTGCACCTCCAAGTTTCGGATAGAGGTGTTGTGAGAAGCTAATTGTGCATCAGAATCCGCATTCCTCTTCATCATCTACTAGAACATCATTTTAATTCTACCCATATCATTACCAGAAGAATTAGGACCTTGAGAAGGGAAAGTGGGTGGGTTGTTCGATTGTTGGTACAATGGGGGACTTTGAAAGCCTTGCCCCCGGTTGCCTTGGTTTCCATTGTTGTTCCACCCGCCTTGATTGTTGTTGTTGCCCCAGTTGTTGTTATTTCCATTCCAATTGCCTTAGTTGTTGTTTTGATTACCCCAATTGTTGTTTTGGTTGTTGTTGTTCCAATTGCCACCACTTTGTTGCTGATTGCCCCAATTTCCTTGGGGTCGCCATTGTTGGTTTGAAGAGTTGGATCTATTGCCTTGATAGTTGTTGACATATTGTACCTCTTCACTTTGGCCATCATAACCATCATTTTGACACCCATCATATTCATCAACAAATTGCTCAGAATTTCCTTGATTTTGTTGCCTCCTTTGCCTTCTCTTATTGACAAGCATACTAACACCCTCCATGACATTCACTTGGCGAGGATTCTGAACTTGTTGCAATTGTGCCTTAGCCAATTGATTAATCGTAGTAGTAAGCTCAGCTATCGCTTGCCCGTGATCATGTAATTCCTTGCGCAAATGGATAACCGTAGGGTCACCTTGAGGCATATTTGCTCTACTCTGCCATGCTGTAGAAGTGTCCGCCATTTCATCAAGTACATCACATGCCTCCTCAAAAGAAAGCTTCATAAAATTGCCCCCGGCCAATTGGTTAACAATGCATTGATTTGTTGTATTTATGTCCCGGTAGAAGGTTTGTTGGATCATGGCCTCGGTCATATCATTATTTGGGCACTCCTTCACCATCGTTCTATACCGCTCCCAAATCTCATGCAAAGGTTCCGTTGGCTCTTGCTTGAAGGCTAATATTTCATCTCGAAGTGCCACCATATGACTAGGAGAGAAGAATTTGGCAATAAACTTATCCGCCAACTCATCCCAAGTTATGATGGAATGGTTGGGGAGTCTCTCGAGCCAATCCAATGCCTTTCCCCGAAGTGAGAATGGGAAAAGTCTCAATCTCAACGCATCCTCGGATACATTCGTCTGTTTGCTCCCCCAACATGTATCTACGAACCCCTTGAGATGTTTATAGGCATTTTGATTTGCAGCGCCCGTGAAGTACCCACACTGCTCAAGTAAGGTCAACATCACATTGGTTATCTGAAAGTTGCCCGCCCGGATTCGGGTTGGGACAATAGCACTTGCGTAGCCCTGGTTCGGTAATACTCTGGGAGCCACTCTTGGAGGAACCGGGGGAGGGTCTGGAATATTGTCATTTGGATTAGCATTGGCATTCCGGCCTCTCCGTTGAGCTTGAAGTGCATGAGGCACCTCATCTTGCTCAAGATCATCTACCTCCTCCCCCACTATCACGTTTCCAAGAGGATCAATAGCGTTGTATAAAGCCATGTTAGTACCTCAGTAATGACGAAAACAAGTAAGTAACAAAGAAGGAAAGAAGAAAAATACACAAAATCGACTAAATAGATAGCCAAAACCATTAGCTCCCCGGCAACGGCGCCAAAAAGTGATCGCTGCCAACTCCACACTACTAAAAAGTAGGAAGAGAGGGTCGCAATAGCTTTTACCCGATATGAGGGTCGGGATCGATTTTCACAGGGATCTAGGAATGGAGTCGAGTATCTATCTAGACTAGAGTTGTGTAATTGTTCCAAATGTCACTTCCAAACATCTTTTGAATTTTCTTTAACAAACTAATATTATCAATTACTAATTAGAACTAAATTATGCTAATAAGAAAATTGCTAGAGTTGAATCTAATGGGTAGAAAGGCACTAGGGTAGTGACTTTCACCTAGGTGGCTAATTAACGGGTAAATTCTTCTATCTAAGGTTCGATTGACATGATTGGGGAAATATGCTATAACCGTTGCACAATTTTACCCACTCTCACACCTCTCGGTAGAGAGAGTGATTTTGCCCAATTGACTCTTTCGAGACCAAATGGGTAGGCAAATTAGCTCAAGCAACTAGGGTTCAAGTTGGGTAATTACTCTCTCGAGGTTTAACCCTTTAATTGAGACTATCAATTCTCTTGAGTCCATCCCAATTCCTTGTTGGGTAAATTTTGGAGACTTAGGCTCTCTTTCTCAAGAAGAGCCAAGTCAACTTAGCACAAACCAGTGTTTGCAACCACCAATTCATAGATTAAACCATAAAATTAACCCAAATAACAAACACCCATAGTCAATCTAACAATAGATGGCAACACCCATCAATTACCCACACTAGGGTTGAGCCACAACCCTAGCTAATGGGTTTAGCTACTCATGCTTGAAGGAGAAAATAGAGAAATAGATGAAGAACAAAACATATTAATTTAAAAGTTAATGTAAATACAAAGAATCTATCGTAAAATCTAAGTTAAGATGCCAAAAATGGCTACACAATAGCTTCTCACGAGCGCAGCTACGTTCTGGAAATAAATGATGACCTAAAAATGGCAAAATGTTCTATTTATACCAGGCTGAAAAAACTGGACAAAAATACCCATGCGGGGTCAGCGCGGGCCGCATAAAATGAACCGCGGCCATGCTAGGCTCTTGGACTTCATTTTTGAGCTCTCTAAACTTGGGCTCCGCGGACCGCGTAGAATGGACCGCGGCCGCGGAGATCTCTAATGTGGTTCACACAAGTATGACTGCGGACCACGCAGCTTGAACCCTGGCAAATTTCGCCTCTCTAAATCTCTCTTTCGCGGACCGCACATAATGATAGCGCAGCCGCGGAGCCTTCACCGCGGACCGCGAAATGTGTACTACGGCTGCGTTACCTGAAGCCCATTTTTGCAAACTCTCTGAACCACCTAGTGCGGACCGCACAAAGTCTAATGCGGCCGCACTAGGCCTTTTTTGCTCTCAGATTGCCTTGTCTTTGATACTTGAGCAGGTTTCACTCCTTTTTAGTCGATCTTTGATATTTCGTCACTTTGTTGATCAAACCTACAATCAAGCACAACTTATGAGCCTTTTGGGACTATTTTATAATAATTTATAATAAAAGCATAAGCAAAAAGGAGCATGAAACACGTTAAAATCTCTAATTATCAACTCCCCCAAACTTAAGCCTTTGCTTGTACTCAAGCAAACAAAATAAAACCCACTACTTAAGGGAAAATCCAAGTATTTCCAGCTATCCTAAAGTAACCTCAACAAGCATCAATTGGGTCTAACAATTTCCCTCAATACGAATGAATCATTAACAACATTTAAACTTTGAAAAACCATGGATCAAGTGTGACACAAGAGCATCAAGAGTTGACTCATTACATCAAAGAACTCTCTCAATTACTTTGGTCATTGTGAAACCCAAACTCACACATCCTCAACTCTCCCTAAGCAAACCTCACCTTTTTAGAGTATTAGTACACAAATCGAGGTTATTGGGAATTCACTCGTCTCTCTCAAGGAAAGGTTACAAGTCCGGCTCTAAGTACCATATGCTTACCCCTCATGTAAGTATCTACTAATGCAAGCGTCATTCAACTCATGATCATATAGGGCTTTTGTGGAGTCAATATGAAGGCTTTTGGTTCAGGGTAGGGAATGTTTTGGTCTAAATGAGTTCCATCTTCCCTTAAGCACTTCTTTTATTCATTTGGCACAATTCTCTTGACTCTTTGAGTGTCTCACTTCTTTCTAAGGGGTTAGAGAGACACATTGTCTCTCTTTCTCATGCAATTCAAAACGTTTCTCCTTTTTCAACTTTTTCCACACCTTTCTCTTTTTCTTTTCTTGAATCCCTTTTTATTCTTTTTCACATTGGGCTTTCATTTTGTTTTTTTCTTTTCTTTTCTTTTTTCATTGCCTTCCTTTTCTTCACTTTTGCACCTTTTACCACTTTGTTCCCTTTCTCGTCTCTCCCCCCAAACTTAGACTTTTGCCATTGCTCAAGGAAAGATCGGGTGCCAAGAGAGGGTATATTTTCGAACGGGTATAGGCTTATAGCATTGGTTCTTGGAAGAAAAAGGTTCAAGGCTCAAAAGGGTTAAATAGAGATTATATCATTCGTAGGCTATGGAATTGTTCAACTATCATTTGGATCAAGGAGAGCGTATAATCAATCTCAAGTCAAATTTCACTTAAGATTTTGTCTCAACAGACATTCAGGGCAAGTTCTAGACCATTGGCTCGGAACTTGGACTCAAAATTCGATTTCTCACCACACAAGCTCAAGGATTGCTAAAGACATAGAGTTGGGGGCCCACAACAACCTTAGACACGATTTGAGCACACAATGGTCCCGAAAGACCACATGATGATTGTTTGGTCAACACAAGAGTCTCAAGGTCACGGCTTTCACCATCCTAAACACAACATTTTTGTCTTTGACCATGGGATCAAAGGCAAATGTGCTAGGCCCAAGTGAAGCTTTGCTTGAGGTACCCTTAACTACAAACTACCAAAAACATAAACAAAAAACGGACCCAAACCCTTAAGAAGGTTGTTACGCCATCCATCATCGGGAAGAGCCACCCGGTTCACACAATACTCCACCTTTGGAAAGACCCGTGGCATTAAGAAAACCAAAGGCTTATTGAAAGCGCCAAAAACGAAACAAAAAGCTACGAGCCTATATAAGAAGCTAAAAACGATTTTTTTTTACGAAAATAGAAAATAGAATGAATATGTACAATAGAGGATTTGAATATACAACGGGGGATGAATATATACAATAATGTAAACTTTATATACAGACCAAAGGAAAGATAAAAGTGCGATAAAAGTAACTAAATGTAAAGTTATATACAGACCAATAGAAAATCAAAAGGGCATAAACTAAATCAGTATATATATACAATCATCCAAGGATAAAATGTAGGGCGCACCCCCTCAAATAAAAGCTGGCATTGTCTCCAATGCCAACTAAACAAATAATCACCAAAAAGTATAAGGAAAGGACATGAGGACTCCCTAAGCCGTGTCCGTCTGCATAGGATCATCAGTGGTCCCCGGGTCCTCTATATGTACGGAAACCTCAGACTGGTTCCCGATATTCTGCTGTTAGGACAGGGGCCTGGACCTGGACAGGCTGTATATCATGTACATCCTGTGACTGACTGGAGGAGGCCTCCGGTGGGTCTGCCAACTGGATGATGGACTCATCTTCACTAGGGAGCTTCCTCTTCTTCTTTGGAGGCCTCTGTGTCTGCTCCTGCTGTGGCTCTGTTGCTGGTACTGCTGCTGGAGATGGATCCTCAAATAGCAAGTCTAAAGGCAGCTGGTCTGCCTTCAGTTTGTCCACATCCGCTCTAAGCTCCTTCACAGACTCCTTGGAAGCTCGTGTTTTGCGCAACTTCTTGTGCTCCCTGGCAAGCTCCTTTAGCGCCTTGCCATGTGAATTTACTGCCTTAGCCAAGGTAGCCTAAGAATCAAGGAACTTTTGCTGGTTGGCAAGAATCTGCTTAAGTGAATCCTCGATAGACTGGGGCACCTGCACTGGCTGTGGTGCAGACTGAGCCGCAATGGTGGAGGTCAATGTAGACAACTTGGACGAAGTAATCGCCATCCAGTTGTTCAAGCTATGAAGTGTATGGCTCAGCTGGTGGGCAGTGATAGGATGGGCCCGGGAAGATGGAATCCCCGGGCCAGCTAAAGTAGAGGGACCAGTAGTAGTGGAAGGTTTGGGAGGCATGTCAGCAACTGTAGAGGCAGGCTCAGTGGAGATAGGCTTAGTGGAGGGCTCTACCGCAATCGGCTCTTCAGATTGGCCAGTTGGGGCAGAAGCAGGCTGCTTGTAATTCTTGTCCTTGGGGTTGTCTGACCCCTTCAAACTATACCACGAAAACAGAGCCACAAGTTTGACCTTGATGTCAAAAGGTCTCTTCTCCACCTTCAGCACCCGGAAATACATAGTGTGGGTGTTGGGAAAAGGGTAGTTTCGGTCATGCTTAACCCCCACTGAAGAAATGACATGAGACATCACATTCCCCACGTTGATAGGGTATCCCACCATAATCGATGCAACTAGAACAGCCCGGGCAAGTGGAAGAGTCTAATCATGTGTAGTGGGATCAAGCCGGCTGCATACAAAAGTCAACCACCCCTAGCCTCAAAGTTAAGGGTCCTCCGAAGGATTTTGGCCCCTGCTGTCAACCACTCTGGAACAGTACCCGGGATTGTCAGGTATGAAGCTAACCACGTCGAACCTCCTCGCCCATTGCCAACTTTTCATTGTAAAGGGACTCATCTTCTTCATTGAAGCCTAGGTATTCATTCAACGCCTTCCTGGTAAACACCACATTTTTGTTTCGCACCTTGGTCACTTTGGTGCCCTTCAAGATATGGGCCACATTGCTATAAAACTCTTTGACCATATGCTCATTCGCCTTCACATAATCATCTATAAAGTGCTCCCAACCCACTCGAGCTCGAAACTGTCTATGTACATTGGGGTATAGGGGTAGAAGGTCTCTGTCAATGAAGCTCCTCTCAAGAATCAACTCTCGTGACGGCCACCATTCCCTAAACTTGTGGAACGCCACCTGGCTGACGAATCTATCTTCCCAAACAACGGGATTTCTAATCCAGTCAACACCCCAACCTGAGACACACCACCCCCAGGTACCTCTTCATCTCCTTCATCCTCTCCGTCTGCACTCTCCTCGGATAATGAAGCTGTGGGGGAGTGGAGTAATCACCGATGCCGGCTGCTGAGCCCTCAGACAACTTAGAATGTATACGCTTTGGAGCTTGGGCAGGGGGTGAAAGAGGAGGAGAATCATCAGTCAACCCAAATTTGGAGACGAAGTGAGTTGGCACTAAGTCGGAGGAGATGTCTTGCGTAGACATGTACTCACTACCCGATTGGTCACAGGCTCTATCAGCAGCCTTGATTGCTTTCCTTGTGTTCTTTATGTTATGTCTAGCTTGGGGAGTGAGTTTTACCAGTTTTCCTTTGCCTCCCCGGGAGGACTCACCTCGGCTGGGTTGTTTTGCGCCTCTACCTCTTTGTTTGACCATTGTTTACAAGTACAAACATCTAGCTTTGTTAGTATCAGCACAGACAGTGAAACAAATGTGGAAAATGAATTGCAGAACAGAAGCCACAAGTTGCAGAAATAGTGCAGCACAGGCCGCACAAAAAGGAGTGCAGCCGCACTGGGGGAACCTCGGACCACATAAAATTAACCACGGTCTGCACTGAGGCAAGGTCTATAAAACCACTTCTCTGAATCTAACCACCGCGGCCCACACAAAGTAGCACCACGGCTGCGGTAGGCCAGCGCGGATCGCACAAAATGCAATGCGGTTGCGCGGGGCAAGAGGTCAATTTCCTAAAAAAATCCTCACCGCGGTCCGCACAAAGTGTTACTGCGGACCGCATCATATCACCGCGGACCGCACAAGGATGACCGCGGTCCGCGGAGGGTGCTAAGTCAAGGCACTGTGTTAGGGTTCTCAAATCTTGCAATTAGTTCAAGTGTTTTTGCCTAATTAACGTCCCTACTCAATTACCCATTTCATTACACTCACAAAGCACACAAAGATTAACAGTTAAACCAAACTAACCTAGAAATTTAAGAATTACGGGAAGAAGAAGAAGAAGCTACAGGCTAATGGACATGAAAATAAAATGAAATTATAAAATTAAACAAAGAAAAATGAGTGAAATGTTACCAGATGTGGAGATGGAATGCAAGGAATCAATCTAAGTAAGGATTTATGTGAAAAGAGAGGGTGAATAGTAGATTTTAGGTCTCTGAGAGTCATTTTTTTGAAAAGGGTAACCGGTGACCCCTGTGGTTTATTTATAGAAAAATATGTGGGACCCAGTCTTACCTACCAGCGCGGCCACACAAAATGGAATGCGGACCGCGCTGGGTTTGTTCAGAAGAAGTTTGAGAAGGTAACCTCCGCGGTCCGCACAAAACAGACCGCGGCCGCGGAGGTCCACATCGGTCCGCACAAAATGTCATGCGGCCGTGATGGCAAACTTCAGAGAGTATCTCATTTAGCCTTCACCAGTGCGGACTGCACAAAGTTCAATGCGGCTGCACTGGCAACTTCAGAGATTGTTCAATTTTTCCAAAATGTTTTGCACTATATCAACACAATTCCTGCAACATCTCACAACCAATTAGCTCAAAAATCAATCCTACACTACAAAGAAAATCAAAGAAAACAAGAAGAAAAAGACATGGGTTGCCTCCCAAGAAGCGCCTGATTTAACATTGCGGCACGACACATGTTACCATCACATCACTTTAGATAAAGAAGTGCCACCACGTGGCTGTCATCAAATTTTCCAAGATAATGCTTGACCCGGTGCCAATTAACTCGGAAAACTTCACCATTTTTGTTCCTTAGATCAAGAGCACCAAATGGGGTCACAAACACAACTTCAAATGGCCCACTCCACTTTGACTTGAGCTTGCCCGGAAATAGACGTAATCGGGAATTGAACAAGAGAACCATATCTCCAACCTTGAACTCCTTACCCCGAGCATATTTGTCGTGAAGGTACTTCATTTTGTCCTTATACAAGGATGAACTTGAGTAGGCATGAAATCTAAACTCATTGAGCTCATTGAGTTGTTCAACACGAAGATTTGCCGCAACATCCCATTCCAAATTCAACTTCCTCAAAGCCCACATGGCCTTGTGCTCTAAATCAACTGGAAGATGACAAGCTTTTCCAAACACCAACCGATACGGAGACATACCAATCGGAGTTTTGTAAGCCGTCCGATAAGCCCATAGAGCGTCATCCAACTTTTTCGACCAATCGGTCCTATTGGCATTGACAGTCTTTGACAAGATGCTCTTAATTTCCCTGTTAGAGACTTCCACTTGACCACTAGCTTGAGGATGATAGGGGTAGAAACCTTATGATTGACACCATACTTGGAAAGCAATGTGTCGAAAGCTTTATTGCAAAAGTGAGACCCATCAATAATAATCGTACAAGGAGTGCCAAACCTTGTGAAGATGCTCTTTTTAAGAAATGCAACAACATTTTGGGCTTCATTGTTAGGCAAAGACATGGCTTCAACCCATTTTGAGACATAGTCAACCGCCACGAGAATGTAAGTATTCCCACAAGAACTAACAAATGGACCCATGAAATCGATGCCCCAAATATCAAAGATATCCACTTCAAGAATGGTATTGAGAGGCATCTCATCCCTTTTTGAAATTCCGCACGCTCTTTGTCACTCATCACACCTCTTTACCAAATCGCCCACATCTTTGAACAAGGTGGGCCAATAGAATCCACAACTAAGAACTTTTGAGGCGGTCCTTACCCCACCATGATGGACACCATAGGGTGAAGAATGACAAGCCTCTAAGATACTCAATTGTTCTTCCTCCGGGACACATCTACGAATCACACCATCCGTGCAAATCTTGAACAAGTATGGCTCATCCTAATAGAAATCCAAACTATCCCGCTTGAGCTTCTTCCTTTGGTTAGAAGAGAGCTCATACAGGATTATTCCGGTCACAAGGTAATTGGCAACATCGGCAAACCATGGCATATCCTTCATTGACACCGCAAGGAATTGTTCGTCGGGAAATGAATCATTGATCTCAAGGCCATCACAAGGCCTCACCTCCTCCTCCAAACGGGACAAGTGGTCCGCCACTTGATTCTCACTACCTTTCCGGTCCACAATTTCTAGATCAAACTCTTGGAGTAGTAGCACCCATCTCATCAATCTTGCCTTGGAGTCTTTCTTTGTCATCAAGTACCTAAGGGCGGCATGATCGGTGTGCACTATAACTTTGGCCCCCATAAGATAAGGCCGAAACTTTTCCATAGAAAACACAATAGCCAACAACTCTTTCTTGGTTACTGTATAGTTCTTTTGAGCCTCATTCATGGTCTTGCTTGCGTAGTACACCAGATGAAACATCTTGTTGATCTTTTGGCCCAAAACAGCCCCAACCGCAACGTCACTAGTATCACACATGAGCTTTAAAGGCAAGCTCCAATTTGGTACGGTAATGATAGGGGTAGTGGTCAACTTGAGCTTGAGAAGCTCAAATTCTTGCATACACCCCTCATCGAACACAAACTTTGCATCCTTTTCTAGCAACTTGCACAAGGGGTTTACCACTTTTGATTTTTTTTTATAAACCTCTGGTAAAAACCCACATGCCCAAGAAAACTCCTCACCCCTTTGACAGAAATGGGGGGGGGGGAGCCTCGAAATCACCTCTATCTTGGCTTTGTCAACTTCAATCCCTCGCTTTGAAATTTTGTGACCCAACACTATACCCTCTTCTACCATGAAATGACACTTTTCCCAATTGAGTACAAGGTTGGTGTCTTCATACCGGGCCAACACTCTATCCAAATTTCCCAAACACTCATCAAAGGAATCCCCAACCACACTGAAATCATCCATGAAAACCTCCAAGATATCCTCCACCATGTCGGTGAAAATAGCCATCATGCATCGTTGGAAGGTCGCCGGAGCATTACACAATCCGAACGGCATTCGAGAGAAAGCGAATGTGCCATATGGACAGGTAAAAGTTGTCTTCTCTTGATCCTCTAGGGCAATTAAAATTTGATTTTACCCCGAGTAACCATCCAAAAAGCACGCATCGCAAGACGATCTAGCATTTGGTCAAGGAATGGCAATGGAAAATGATCCTTTCGAGTCACCTTGTTTAGCTTCCGGTAATCCATACACACTCTCCACCCGGTGACCGTCCAAGTAGGAATAAGTTCATTGTTGTCATTGGTCACCACAGTCATGCCACCCTTCTTCGGCACACATTGTACCGGAGAAGTCCATGAGCTATCAGAAATGGGGTACACAACCCCAGCATCCAACCATTTAATAACCTCTTTCTTCACCACTTCTTGCATAGCCTCGTTCAATCTTCTTTGATGCTCCAAGAAAATCTTTGCATCATCCTCCAAGATAATTTTATGCATACAGAATACAGGGCTTATTCCCCGAATGTCGGCTAGAGTCCATCTAATTGGCCTTTTCCACTTTTGAAGAACCGCCAAGGTGGCTTCAACCTGCATGTTAGTAAGGCCAGAAGAAACAATAACTGATAAGTAGAATTTAAGCCTAAGAATTCATACCTGAGATTTGGAGGAAGTGGTTTCAACTCCAATACCGGTGGCTCCTCAATTGATGGCTTTGTTGGTGGAGTTTTCTGATTTTCAAGATCCAAAGATAATTTCCTCGGCTCATAAGAATAAGAGACCATCCCATGTAGGGTATTCACGCACCCCACTCTACTAGCATCATCATTGACATCCATGTTCAAGAGCACTGCTTCAAGAGGATCTTCCACATTGATCATAGCACTGGTATCATCCACAATCACAGCTGTGACAAGGTCTACAAATGAGCACACCTTGGTGCTATTGGGTTGCTTCATAGATTTGCAAACGTGGAAAATGACCTTTTCATCTCCCACTCGGAAAGTGAGCTCACCCGCTTCAACATCAACCAATGCCTTCCCCGTTGCAAGAAAATGTCTGCCCAAGATAATAGAAACCTCATAGTCCACCTCACAATCCAAAATCACAAAGTCGGACAGCAATATGAATTTGTCCACCCAAACAAGCACAACATCAATAATGCCCAAAGGTCGCTTCATCGATCGATCCGCTATTTGAAGTCTCATTGAAGTTGTCCTAGGTTGCCCAATACCCAAAGTTTTGAAAACCGAGTAGGGCATCAAATTGATACTAGCGCCCAAGTCACAAAGAGGTTTGGCAAAATCCGCACTCCCAATAGTGCAAGGATTAGTGAAAGCACCGGGATCTTCAAGCTTGGGGGCCATTGAATGTATTATAGCACTAACTTGGTGAGTCATCTTTATAGTTTCACAATCCATAGAACACTTCTTTGTAACTAAGTTTTTCATGAATTTTGCATAACCCGACATTTGTTCAAGTGCCTCCACCAGAGGCACATTAATAGATAAGCTCTTCATCATGTCACATGCCTCCTCATAAGAAAGCTTTATAAAATTGCCCCCTGCCAATTGGTTAACAATGCATTGATTTGTTGTATTTATGTCCCGGTAGAAGGTTTGTTGGATCATGGCCTCAGTCATATCATTATTTGGGCACTCCTTCACCATCGTTCTATACCGCTCCCAAATCTCATGCAAAGGTTCCGTTGGCTCTTGCTTGAAGTCTAATATTTCATCTCGAAGTGCCACCATATGACTAGGAGAGAAGAATTTGGCAATAAACTTATCCTCCAACTCATCCCAAGTTATGATGGAATGGTTGGGGAGTCTCTCGAGCCAATCCAATGCCTTTCCCCAACGTGAGAACGGGAAAAGTCTCAATCTCAACGCATCCTCGGATACATTTGTCTGTTTGCTCCCCCAGCATGTATCTACGAACCCCTTGAGATGTTTGTAGGCATTTTGATTTGCAGCGCCCGTGAAGTACCCACGCTGCTCAAGTAAGGTCAACATCACATTGGTTATCTGAAAGTTGCCCGCCCAGATTTGGGTTGGGACAATAGCACTTGCGTAGCCCTGGTTCGGTAATACTCTGGGAGTCACTCTTGGAGGAACCGGGGGAGGGTCTGGAATATTGTCATTTGGATTAGCATTGGCATTCCGGCCTCTCCGTTGACCTTGAAGTGCATGAGGCACCTCATCTTGCTCAAGATCATCTACCTCCTCCCCCGCTATCACGTTTCCAAGAGGATCATTAGCGTTGTATAAAGCCATGTTAGTACCTCAGTAATGACGAAAACAAGTAAGTAACAAAGAAGGAAAGAAGAAAAATACACAAAATCGACTAAATAGATAGCCAAAACCGTTAGCTCCCCGGCAACGGCGCCAAAATGTGATCGCTGCCAACTCCGCACTACTAAAAAGTAGGAAGAGAGGGTCGCAATAGTTTTTACCCGATGAGGGTCGGGATCGATTTCCACAGGGATCTAGGAATGGAGTCGAGTATCTATCTAGACTAAGAGTTGTGTAATTGTTCCAAATGTCACTTCCAAACATCTTTTGAATTTTCTTTAACAAACTAATATTATCAATTACTAATTAGAACTAAATTATGCTAATAAGAAAATTGCTAGAGTTGAATCTAATGGGTAGAAAGGCACTAGGGTAGTGACTTTCACCTAGGTGGCTAATTGACGGGTAAATGCTTCTAAGGTTCGATTGACATGATTGGGGAAATATGCTATAACCGTTGCACAATTTTACCCACTCTCACACCTCTCGGTAGAGAGAGTGATTTTGCCCAATTGACTCTTTCGAGATCAAATGGGTAGGCAAATTAGCTCAAGCAACTAAGGTTCAAGTTGGGTAATTACTCTCTCGAGGTTTAACCCTTTAATTGGGACTATCAATTCTCTTGAGTCCATCCCAATTCCTTGTTGGGTCAATTTTGGAGACTTAGGCTCTCTTTCTCAAGAAGAGCCAAGTCAACATAGCACAAACCAGTGTTTGCAACCACCAATTCATAGATTAAACCATAAAATTGATCCAAATAACAAACACCCATAGTCAATCTAACAATAGATGAGAACACCCATTAATTACCCACACTAGGGTTGAGCCACAACCCTAGCTAATGGGTTTAGCTACTCATGCTTGAAGGAGAAAATAGAGAAATAGATGAAGAACAAGACATATTAATTTAAAAATTAATGTAAATACAGAGAATCTATCGTAAAATCTAAGTTAAGATGCCAAAAATGGCTACACAATAGCTTCTCACGAGCGCAGCTATGTTCTGGAAATAACTGATGACCTAAAAATGGCAAAATGTTCTATTTATACTAGGCTGAAAAAACTGGACAAAAATACCCCTACGGGGTCTGCACGGGCCGCATAAAATGGACCGCGGCTGTGCTAAGCTCTTGGACTTCATTTCTGAGCTCTCTAAACTTGTGCTCCGCGGACCGCGTAGAATAGATCGCGGCCGCGGAGATCTCTAATGTGGTTCGCACAAGTATGACTGCGGACCGCGCAGCTTGAACCATGGAAAATTTCACCTCTCTAAATCTCTCTTCTGCGAACCGCACATAATGATAGCGCGGCCGTAGAGCCTTCACCGCGGACCGTGAAATGTGTACTACGGCCGCGTTACCTGAAGCCCATTTTTGCCAACTCTCTGACTCACCTAGTGCGGACCGCACAAAGTCGAATGCGGCCGCACTAGGCCTTGTTTGCTCTCAGATTGCCTTGTCTTTGATACTTGAGCATGTTTCACTCCTTTTTAGCCGATCTTTGACATTTCGTCACTTTGTCGATCAAACCTGCAATCAAGCACAACTTATGAGCCTTTTGGGACTATTTTGTAACAATTTATAATAAAAGCATAAGCAAAAAGGAGCATGAAACACGTTAAAATCCCTACTTATCATATATTAACCGGTATAACAATTGAGCATCTAATTGCTCATGCTCTTTGTCACGACCCAAATACCTAACCCGTAATGATGGCGCCTGTCGTGGTACTAGGCAAACCAACATTTTCAAATACTTCGCCATTTCATAAAAAGATAAATCAAAGCCTTTTCACAACAGAGTTTTCATAAAAGCATAAATTAAACTCAAAATATAAGTGCGGAATAGATAGCCTGACATCGGGGTGTCACTAAGTCATGATCATCTACTACCGATCTAGAATCAGAGTTTACAATAGTCTGCCAAAAGCCAAAACAGAAAAGAAAAGATAATAAGAAAGGAGAGACGAGGACTGCGAACACCGACAGCTACCTCGTAAGTCTCCGATAGTCGACCGCTCATGAACTCAACAACCTCCGCGACCGGTCTCACCTGAATCTGCACACAAGGTGCATGGAGTAATGTGAGTACTTCCAACTTAGTAAGTAACAGAAACAAATAAAGAACTGAGAAGCAGTTACAAGCTATGCAAATAAAGCTTATTTCAGTAATTTTCAACAAAGAATAGACAAGATTTCAAATCTAGTAGTTTAAGTCAAGTCCGTTCGTGCTCAAGTAAACCAATTATCAAGTCTTCCAGAAATTTGCACAACAAGGACAGATAACAACTAAGTGCAACAATAATTGAAAGCAAGTACACCTTCTCAAAACAACAGTCACTCAACTCATCTCAACAGCTCAATCATTCGGCTCTCAGCCCTCAGTACTCACACTCAATAGGTACCTATATCGTTGCGGCGTGCAGCCCTATCCAATATATAATCAGCCATAAGACTCATTGCGGCACTTAACCCGATGTAATATAGATAATTAGCTCGAAGGCCCATTGCAGCGTGCAACTCAATCCAATAGCAGTTAATTCAATAAGTACACAACCTCAACGGGTCCCAACAGTGATATTATAAGGCCTAAATATGAGTTCCAATATGAATTGCAGTCAATTTCCATAAAAACAGAGGGAACATGTAGTTAACAGTAAACTATTCGATTCTACAGTCTCACGGGACGGACTAAGTCACAATCCCTGTGGTGCATGCTCACATGCCCTTCACCTAGCATGTGTGTCACCTCCAAAATAGTCACACGATATAAAATTCCGGGTTTCATACCATCAGGACCATATTATAATAGTTACTTACCTCAATCTACGCGAAACTCTACCAAAATGCCTTTGCCTCGCGAGTCGGCCTCTGAATGTCCCGAATCTAGCCACAAGCAGTATAATACAATTAATATAGGCTAAAGGAATCAATTCCACAAGAAAACTACTAATTTAGACCCAAAAATCCGAAATTGGCTCAACCCGACCCCTAAGCCCACGTCTCAAAACCAAGTAAGAAATACATACCCCAATTAATTCCGCAAAAATCTCTTCAAGAATCGCCCAAATCCGTGATCTTTAGTTCAAAATATGAAAAATGGGATCAAACCCTCGATTTTGAATTTAACACTGTCTGCCCAGATTTTCTTCTTCGCGAATGCGACCGTCCTCTCGCATTCGCGTAGACCAACTTAACTGCCTCTCCGCTTTACTTTTCGCGAGCGCGATGCTTTTCAAACTCAGACCTTCGCGAACGCGTCCCTTACCTCACGAACGCGTAGAACAAGGCTAGGGTCCCCAGCTACCCCTCTCCTCTTCGCAAACGCGACCCTACTCTCGCGTTCGCGATGCGCACGCAGACCAGACCTTCGCATTCGCGTCCTCTTCATTGCGAATGCGAAGAACAAATCCTCCTCAAATCACAAACACTCTTCGCGAACACGAGGCTTCTCTCGTGAATGCATAAGAGGAAACCAGAAAGATTGCAGTAGCAGTTATCAACTAACTCACCAAGGCCAAAAATGATCCGTTAACCACCCGAAACTCACTCGAGGCCCTCGGGACCTCAACCAAACATACCAACATGTTCCATAACATCATACGAACTTAGTAGAATCCTCAAATCGCCTCAAACAACATCAAAAATACGAATTGCACCCGGATTCAAGCTTAATGAACTTTGAAATTTCTAAATCCTACAAATGATGCCGAAACCTATCAAATCACGCCCGATTAACCTCCAATTTTGCACACAAGTCATAAATGACACCACGAGCCTAATCCAACTTTCGGAAATCAAATCCAACCCCGATATCAAAATTTCCATTGCCGGTCAAAATCGCCAAAATTCCAACTTTCGCCAATTCAAGCCTAATTCTACTACGGACCTCCAAATCTCATTCCGTACGCGCTCCTAAGTCCAAAATCGTCTAACGGAGCTAACGGAACCATAAAAATTCAAATTCTAAGTCGTTTATACATAAGTCAATATTCAGTCAACTTTTCCAACTTGAACTTCCAACTAAGAGACGAAGTGTCTCAATTCACTCCGAAATCACTCCGGACCCGAACCAAATAACCCGGTAGAACACAAAAGAAGTAGAAAATGGGGGAACGAGGCTATAACTCTCGAAGCGACCGGCTTGGTCATTACATTCTTACTCAAAATGGTCTAGCAGAATCATTGATCAAATAACGCCTCCAATTAATTGCTAGACCATTACTTATGATAAAAAAATTCATCTCGATATGGGGTCATGCTATTTGCATGCAACAGCTCTTGTATGGATCAGGCCACAAGTTATCATAAGGTCTCCCCATTACAATTGGCTTATGATGAGCCAAATATTTCTTATCTTAGAATATTTAAATATGTGATATATATTCTAATTACTCCATTACAATGCACAAAGATGAGTCCTCAAAGAAGATTGGAATATATATTTGTATACCCAACATTAGGAGGGAGAAAATAAACAGCTAGAATAAGAGACAGATTGAAATGCATCATCTCCGAGATATCAAATAAAGTTTTCATCAGGGAAAGTATAATACGCGCTGCACTCTTTTTCCCTTAACCAAGGTTTTATCCCAATTGGGTTTTCCTGGTAAGGTTTTTAATGAGACAACACTCAATGCGTATTACAAGATGTGTATACTCTTTTTCCTTCACTAGGCTTTTTCCTATCAGGAATTTTTTAGGAAGGTTTTAACGAGGTACATTATCTATGGACATACAAGAGGGAGTGTTATAAATCCAATGTGTGTGGATGTCACTTTCAATGTATGTAAATGTTCTCTTCGTAACTGTCTTTGGCAAATTCAATACCAAATGAATGAGTTCATTAATACATGTAACTTGTGAAGAGATTTGTAACCTATAAATAGGATGTTATTCTCCTATAGAAGATACATAAGAAGCATACTTGAAATAAGAAGAATAGTTCCCTCCTCTCTACATCTCTTATCTATTCTTATCTCTTCTCTTTTGGTGCTTTAGTTTATAATTATAATATTCGTTTTATAACAGTATAAATTTTAATCACACGATTAGACTAGCAAAGTTCTCTTTAATCTGTTATAGAAAAGTTCTAAATAAATCTATAAATATGAATAACTTATTAAACATATACTAACAGATTTTACTTAAACGTTTTTTGTTGAGTTCTTAAATTCTATGTTTTATCAATTTTTTTGTAACAATGTAAATATTACCATTAATAATAAAAAAATCAATACACCTACAGAGTACCTAAAATTACATAGCCACCTTTCTTCAAGGGTACTATAATATATAGGCCTTCAATAGAGCTAAGCTATACGAGATTTTTCTGCAGTAGTCCATGACAATAACGTGCTTTCTTTGCCATCCTGACAGGTTCTATTCTATTTATAAACTCTTTCTTTATCTGTACTACTACCATGTCTATATTTACATTGAATCACCTAAACAGTTTCCAATTTCTAGCTTTCCAAATGTGGTATAATCCTGCACTCCACTACAATCTCTTTTTTGAATTGATTCCAATGCCTGTTCTTGATCCTACTAAGTGTCTGCTGCACATCACCTTTTGAAATATGAATTCTTGCCCATTGTAGTATTTCTGCTCTAAGTTTCCTTGCCCAACTGCAATCAGCAAATAGATGTCGAGATGATTCCTCAGTCAGTTGATCACACAAACAACAACGCTCGTTATCAACATGAATCTGCAATCTCCTCAGCCTTTCCTCTTTGAGTGATCTATCTTGTACAACCATCCATGTTATAAACCTATGCCCCGGTTGTGAGATGGAGCTCCAGATCAGTTCAGCACATCTCATTCTTCCTCGAGGCCCTATTCAGATTGGTACAGCTACTCGAAAGAGAATATTTCCCTTGGGGCCCTAAGATATAATTTCCTTGTTGATACCAGTGTTGCATTAACTCTTTTAATGAGTTAATCTTCTTCCAATACTAACTGTAGTCAGTGGGAATTTGGTGACTCCATATATTATTATTATTCCTCATATAAATCACATGTACCCATTTCACCCATAGTGAATCTTCTTTGTTTGCTAACTGCCACAACATTTCTCAATAGATGCAATGTTCCATATTCTACTTTCTTTGA
This sequence comes from Nicotiana sylvestris, assembly GCF_000393655.2. NCBI lineage: Eukaryota > Viridiplantae > Streptophyta > Magnoliopsida > Solanales > Solanaceae > Nicotiana > Nicotiana sylvestris. Next base: position 110,892,978 of record NC_091068.1, read on the forward strand.
TATTTAAACCACCAGACTTCTTTGGACAACAAACTTTTTCTCAGGCTACAGGTGATATCTTCCTCCTGCCTTCAGTGCTTCCCCATAGGTACTCTCAATATTTCTTATCAACCTCCTTCAACACACTTTGTGGAAGTATAAATGATGATCCACAGAAGCTGTGTAACGAGAACAGGACTGCAGTAACTACCTGTAGCCTCCCAGCATATGACAATTGTTTGGAGTAGACAGTGTTGATTCTGGTAATGATCTTATCAATTAGTTGATAACACTCCATCTTATTACACTTTTTAGATGATATGGGAAATCCCAGATATCTTATAGGGAATGTTCCTAGTATGAAACCAGTCTGTTGCACCAGTGTGTCCTTCATGTGATCATCCACTCCAGCCACAAAAATACTTGACTTATCCATGTTGGCCACCAGTCCTGTTACTTTGCTGAAATGTGATAATGCCTCCATTGTTATTGGGTTGGGTGTTCCTTTACAGAAGATTATCAGGTCACAAGCAAATATCAAATGAGTCAATTTTAACTGCTTGCAAATGGGATGGAATTTGAAATTTGAAAACTCGCTTATATACTTCAATGTTCTGGAAAGATATTCCATGACTAATACAAAGAGCAGGGGAGGCATTGGATCTCCGTGTCTCAATCCCCTCTTCCCATCAAAGAATCCATAGCCTTCACCATTGACTTTGATTATATGCTTAGGAGATGTAACACATAATATAATCAATTTTATGAACTTATGAGGAAACCCATATCCTTTGAGTGCTTCTTCTACAAACTCCCAACTTACCATGTCGTATGCTTTCCTTAGATCAATTTTCACCATGCATCTGGGAGAGGTCTGTCTATTATAAAGTCTTAACAAATCATGACATATAAGTACATTATGCACCATAGGCCTCACCTGCACAAAAGCTGATTGGTTCTCTGCCACAATTGACTGCAATCTTCAATCTACTAGATAACAATTTAGAAATGCACTTGTACAGAATATTACAATAGGCAATGGGTCTGTATTGGCTTGTACTTTCAGGTACCTTCACCTTTGGGATCAAAGCAATGTTGGTTGTGTTGAGTTGCCTCAGTAACTTTCCATTGTTGAGGAAAGTCAGAACTGCCTCTATAATGTCCTTCCCTATTATATCTCATGTTGATTTAAAGAATCCACTTCCATACCTATCCGGCCCTGGACTCTTGTTACTATCAATTTTGAACATAGCTTGTTTGACTTCCATCTCATAATAAGACTTAAGCAGGTCTATCTGTTGTACCACTGTTAATGTTGGACCATTACTTAGGATTCTTGTGAAAGCTTTTAGTCTATCATTATGTTTTCTTCCTAGTAGATCTGTATAGCAATCTACAAAGATATTGCAATCACATCTTGATTAGTTCGCCAGCTCTCATGATTATCCTGTATTTGAGTGATTGCCTGCTGTAGTCTCCTATGTTTTATCACTGAGTAGAAGTACTTTGTGTTGTCATCTTCAATTTTTATCCAATTTGCTTTACACTTTTGTTGCAGGAACATCTCTGCTAAGAAAGAAGAGTGCTTATGTTTTTCGAACTTAGTCTTTTCATCTTCCTAGAGTTGTACATTCAAAGGATCTGACTGCATTAGTTCCTAAGCTAGTTTCAGCAACTCCTTGTCCTCTTCTGCTTCCTTGACTATATTTCTAAATTGCTGAGAATTCAGCTCTTTCAATTTCCCTTGTAGTTGTTTAAGCTTCTTAACCACCTAAAACATTCTGCAGCCATCAATATGTTCATCCCACACTTCCTGGACCTTCTCTAAAAAAAGGATGTTGTGCCCACACGTTACTATAATATAAAGTCTTCCTCGTTTTGATGTTTATCTCATTTAAAACTATTTTAGCTGGGCAGTGATAACTAATGCCTTCAGGAAGGAATGTTGCCTTACATGTGGGCATAACGTTTAACCAGATTCCATTAATGAACATCTAATCAATTTTAGAAAACACTTTGTGATAACCATTTCTATCATTCCAAGTATGCTTGTGGCCTTGTTGAGGTAACTCTATCAAAGCACAAGTGTCCATACAATTCTGAAAGTCTAGAACTTTTGCCCAAGCTATTGGATTACCCCCATTCTATCATCCATCTTCAATATAGAATTGAAATATTCTATTATTAGCCAAGGTTTTTGACAGGTGGAGCTTAGTTGTACTAAAGTCTCCCATAGTTGCTCCCTCCTCTCTAGTGTTATGTGCATACACAACTGAAAGCATGAACTATAGTTGCAAAGGAATGTATGTTACCTCATAAGTGATCCCTTGAGCTGTGCTCATCTTTAGTTGGATTGTATAATAGTCTGGTCTCCAACTTATCCATATTCTGCCATTGTAGTGCTTTCTTCGGTTGTTTATGTTGTTCCAACCGCTAAACATTTTATTAGCTATGCTGTCAAACTTGTTGCTTTTTATTTTTGTCTCCAATAATCCTACTAGATTTACTTTTTCTTCATTGCAAAGGAGATTGACCTCCTTTTGCTTATGGGAGCATTAAGCTTCCTTACATTCCAACAAAGCATATTAACCATTCCCTGAGAGAGGAATGGTTTGGCCTCCCACATTTTCCCCTTCAATAGCAGAGACATCGCAATCCATTTTAGTCATGTGAAGAACCTGAAAAGCATTGCTGCTTGTCACCTGGTGCATCTATTTAGTTTGAGTCCTACTTGTTTGTCCTCTTAATGGTGTGATCCATCCACTCTTCTGTTGCTCTTGTTGCCTCTCTATTATGGATTCTTTTTGCCTTGTTCCAACACTTCATTAAACCTGTCGAACTTGTTGTGTATCACTTGGTTGCATTATAGGAGACTTAGTATTCTGTTTGCTAGCTTCTTTCTCTTCTTGTACTGGATTTTCCTCCTGCAGTGTGGTGTTTTGCCATTTCTTCTTTCTATATTCTGTCTCTGAGTGGCCATACTTTTTGCAATATTTGCATAAAGTTGGTTTCCAGTCATACAACACTTTTTGTTCCACCACTAATCCTCTTCTCATTCCTGAATAATACATATTCTGGTAACTCTGTATCCATTCCTACCTCTACCAGAAGTCCAGTAAAATTGAGTCCTATTTTATTCTCTATGTTTTGGTCCACCATCAATAGTTTTCCAATCAAACTTTCTATCTTACTTAGGCCTTTTGGACTCCAGTACTTGAAGTCCAATCCAGGTAACATTATCCACATTGGTACAGTGTGTAATTCTTCTCGGGTAAACTCCATTTTCGGACTCCATACTTTGACAATAAAGGACTTATTATCAAAGTGATAAATGCCTCCTTGAATTGCTTCGGTTTTCCCCAGTTCTGTATCAAATCTTACAAAAATAATCTCATTCTTAAGCATTGGGATTTTATTTATCCCATGCTTCGCACATATCCTCCGTATGTAACCATTAAGCACAAGGAATGGGGGGTGAACACCCAAAACATAACATACTAGTGCATTTCTCCAATCTTTAATTTGCGACACTATATCCTTTAATTCAATGTCTACAATAGGTGACTCACCTTGCAATTTGGGAGATACGTACTCAAGTTTGAAGCCAACATTAGACAATTTTGTGATGCCAAAATATTTCCAAATCGAACTCTGTTTCACCAGCATTTCGAGCTCCTCCTCCACTTGATCGGCCCATGACTTGTTACCACTGCTAGATGGACTATGCTGCTTATCGCCTGACTTTACTATCTCTGTCCATTGCTGAATAACTTTCAATTTGGTTGTCTTCTCTGATTCTCCTACCAAATTTACTGTTTCATTGCCATCCTTTTCCTCTAGGGTTCTTGGAGATTGGGTGTTTTGGGCCAATTGACTAGTCTGAGCTTTTTGCCCGTATTGTTGATATTGTTTTCCAAGTGTTTCCACGCCATTAGAGCCTTCTGAGATGGAACACGCGCCCTCTTCCCAATGGTCAGCGCATGTTAGTTAAAGTACACCGAGAGAACACGAGCCATCGTCAGATTAAACAACATTGTAATCTTCCAATGATTTCAATATTATTAACAAATAACAATATATTTATTTATTTATTTTTAAATTCTTTTAACGAAAGGAGAAATGAAAGAGGAGGTTACAAGGAGAATCAATCCATGACCGACAGAGTGAAAGTTCAAATAACCAATCAATTAAACTATCACAGTTTCTACTTTTATTTAGTATGTTTTAAAAAAAAAAAATTTTTATATTTAAAAATTATTTAACTTGAAACTTTTTATTTTATGTTTAATAACAATCCTTATAGCCTTAACAATCTCACGATAGAGTAAAACTACAAGTTCTATTTTCTTTATTGAAAAAAAAAATTGTGCCTAGTCATACTTAAATTGGAGGAGTAAAAATGTCAAATATATACACGGAATAAAATCAATGGGAAAAACTGGTCTAATGCCAAAACAAGGGGCGACGGTTGAAGGTTGGGGACAGTGCCAGTGGTAGGTGAGAACAACCAATACCTAAGATCTCACATCTTGTCTTCACCTACTTCTTACTACTAGGATCTACTCTTGTTGTCTGTTCTTTTATTTCTAATTTTATTTTTATTTTATATTTCAACTACAGCTCCATCTCGCTGTAATTCAAGATTCCTCTTTTCTGGTAAGAATTCCCCATTTTGCTAATTGATTCAAACCCCTTTACTTTTTTCTTTTTCAGCATGTTTTAAAATGGGGTTCCTTTCGTGGAATTTGAATTGCCAGTTGAGGAGTGACTGATGTAATATTTAGTACCAATTGATTTTTTTTTTCCTCTTTGTCCAAAATCAGGTCTTTTTTCTCTTGAAATGGAGTTTCTGGAAAGACCTGAAGCTCAATTGATTGTTGGGGTTGCTGTTGCTGTTGTTGCTGCTGGTGCTACTGCCTATTTTTATTTCTCTTCTAAGAAGTCCAAAGGTCTGATTTTTTAACTCAGTTACCTGCTATTATAGCATAACATAATGTGTCCAAAAAAATGTCAATTCAACCACTTCCAACATAAGAAAAGCTGTTAATTACACTTATGCATGCTTATTATTTAGGAAAAAGAAGTTTATGGTTGTAAATTAGTAGTCGTGTAGCTACTATTTCGTGGTGACAGAGATGAATTTGATTGGATAAACACGGTTGGCAAGGATTCATATAGCCAATTCCAAACTTGTTTGGGACTGAGGCGTAATTGTTGTCGTTGCCCTGTCTTTCTTTAGACTATGCTTTTGATCTTGGTTATACTGACTGATAGTATTTTGTTGTCTTAACAGTATGCTTAAATCCTGAAGAATTCAAAGAATTTAAGCTTGTTAAGCGCACACAACTTAGCCATAATGTGGCAAAATTCAGATTTGAACTTCCAACACCCACTTCCGTGTTGGGCCTACCCATTGGGCAACACATTAGTTGCAGGTTCGGTTGATTGAACTAGTCTCACATACCAGTCCCGACCAATTTCTGCTATTGACATTTAGAAAACATTTGGTTTCTCACTTGATCTTCAATCAATCAGGGGCAAAGATAGTCAAGGTGAAGAGGTTGTTAAACCATACACGCCAACTACTTTGGACTCGGACATTGGACATTTTGAATTAGTTATAAAGGTAAAACTTCAGAAGTATGTTTATCTTGTTCTTGCAATATTATATCTGTATCGCATTTTTCTATCTCATATTGTTGATTTTGATGGTCTGTATTTTATGAATGCACAGATGTATCCCCAAGGAAGGATGTCTCATCATTTCCGGGAAATGCGTGTGGGTGATTATTTGGTAGTGAAGGGGCCCAAGGTAGTTTTTGTAGTGCTTATGAGATATTTATCTGCATTTACTTATTGGTAATCTGTTCGTGGTCTCAGAGGGGTAGCTATGTCTCTTTTTTTTGTTTCTCTTCTTCAGTGATTCCAAGTTTGTTAAACTTTTGAATTAATATCTAGATGACTTAGAAAATGAAATAGAAGAATAAAAGAGAAAAATGTCGCAATCTCGCGATGTATCCAAGAAATTATTCTTTTGTTGTATGGCTTGGTTAGATAACTTCAACTAATTAAAAAATATATATATCTTACCAAATTTTCAAAAACACTAGGTGATTTCTTTCCATGTATCCAAGCCTTGGTGGATAGAGTTACCGGGTACCAATTGCTGGTGGGAGGTAGCAGATACCCCGTGGAATAAGTTGAGGGTGTGCATAAGCTGGCTCGGACACGGCGGTTATCAGAAAAAAAGAAAAAGAAAAGGATATCTTGCCAAATTTCACCATTCTATGTGTTATGGTTTTTCTTCGTCCATATCTAAGGTTTAGATGCAGGAGAAATCCAACATTGCTTAATTTCAGTTGGCATTGGATTCTTGATGCTAAAAATGAAAAGCTTTATCTTTTGAGTACTCACACATCAATATCCTTTCATAAATAGGGCCGTTTCAAGTACCAACCTGGCCAAGTAAGAGCATTTGGAATGCTTGCCGGAGGCTCTGGCATTACCCCAATGTTCCAGGTTTGTTCCGTTGGTTAATGTGTAATTTCATTCTTTTTTCTGGACTTACTGCTTTACTCAAATAGTTTGTCTTTCACTTTTTGTGAAAAAGAATGTAGTGGACGGAAATATTTCAAGTTTGATGTAGGGTACTACTTTTCTGTTTCTGGCCAGGTTGCTAGGGCTATTCTTGAAAATCCTACGGACAAGACGAAGGTGCACCTAATATATGCTAATGTTACTTATGAAGATATTCTTCTAAAGGTACATATTTTTTTTATCTTTATGTCATTCAATTGAAGTTCTTACATGTTAATTGAATATTTCAACGAATTTTAACTATGCCCTTGACTGATCTCCTGCTATAGTTGCTGCAATTAAACTGTATTGAGTAATAGGCTTATTGTTCATCTCATTTTGACTTTTTCCTTTTTATTTTGGGTGGAATTTCCTATTTTCCTATTTGATTCAAAAGGTGCAGGGTGCTTGATCTGTAAAACATGTGCCTATTTTAGCCCTTTGCTGAACTCTGCTTTAGAGATGAGGAGGAAATAATGTCTGATTTTATTTTCGAAACTTGAGTGGGAACTGTGTTTTGTTAGGTAGTTCAAGTTATAAAATGACTTAGAGCATCTTTGACTTAAGAGACACATGAAATCAAGTTACAGTGAGTTGTACTGAAGCCGTAAAGCATTTGATTTTTATTCTTAACTTGTTTTTCTAAAGATAAATATCTTCTCTAAAGTATCCAACCTTTGTTCTCCACCTATTTTTCTTGTATTAGTAAAAGTTATTCCTGTACTACTTTCTGGGGTTGCTACGTTCAGATTGACTTCACCTTTACTTATAAAAGTATAAGAAATACACTCCCACATATATGGATCATGTCTAAGTAATTTGTAGTTTTGTTATAAATGTTACTTTCTCAAAAAAATCTGTAGTATTTGTTATACAGCCTTTGACTGCATAGAAGTGTTAAACTCTTTCGCACTTTCTCACTTCTCCCAATTTGTTATTGAACTTTACCTGCATAGTGATCCTTTTATGTGATGATCCTTTTCTAAATGCATTATCAACTTTTCTGTTTATATGGGGGACGCCAAAGTTCTATTTTTAAGGAAACTATTTCAGGGGTCAGGGAGTAGATATGTGTCTGAAGCTCATTCTTAATATGCCTATTCCTGTGTAATGGTTAGACAACAACAACTACTACTACTACTATGCCTCAGTCCCAAACAAAGTTGCTGTTGGCGATATGAATCCTAACTTCTTTCTTTAAGCTCAACTCATCATTTTCATGCCAAAATAAAATAAGAATATTAGTGAAAATAAGTTTATATGTATAAATAAGTAATAACATTAGAAGTTTTCTAACAAACTTAAAGCCTATTCCTAACTAGTATCACCTACATGGATCTTTTTCTTCCACTGTGCCCTATCTTTAGCTAAGTCTGCATCGATTCGAAGTACTTGTATGTCGTTCGAGACAACTTCCTTCCATATAATTTTAGGTCTACCCCGTCCCCTTTTAACACCTTCCCCCACCATAGCTTCACACCTTTTAGCAGTTTGGGAGGACATTGTTGAACAATTTTTATGCTGAAGTTGATGACTCCTTGAGGTGTTGATAATTTTGCTAATCAGTATTTATTTCTGGGGGTTACCTTTCTTGACCTTTTTGCTAAGATCAAGCGTAGTATTTTTTTCTATGGAAAGGCATATAGCTTGAAACTACTGAGTGTCCGCACCTGAATTTCTCTTACTTGGCCTGCAGGAAGAGTTGGAGGGGCTTGCTGCTAACTATCCTGACCGTTTCAAAGTTTATTACGTTTTGAATCAGGTTAGTTCTATAGCTTTATTTCTGATTTGGAATATGAGGTGCCTATAGGCTTTTTTCTCCTTCTGGCTATAATATTTGTGATTTTGTTTAATTGACTGTTCTGTATATCTTGCAAAATTCTCTTCTCTGACATGTCGTCTATATTGCGATAGCTAATTCAATTACTGTAGTTTGTAGTGATATTTTTAGAATCTCCAAAACTGTCAAATGATTTCCGAGCATCTCTTTACTGATTTTGTAGAAACAAAAATGAAAATTTGATCTAACATGACTTGTTCGAAAAGTTGTACTTAAATTCTCGACCGGGGGAGGCACTTAACTTTCTTTTTATGTCTCATTGGAGAAGTGTAGCATATTAAACTTGTTATATTTAATAACCTTTACAATTGAGGGATGCTAACAACATTTTTCAATCGACCTACTTAAATTATTCTTAAGAACTTTCAACCAGCAGTTATTTTCTTTTTCTCTTACCTTTATGGTTTTCGTGTTCCAAACAAGATAGGGCTCAATGTCGATATGGTACTATGCTAAAAGAATCAGGTAAAAGGTGACGAACAGGTGTAGGATAGTTGGGGAAATGTCATACTTCCACCTGTAAGATATAGGGTACAAGCTCTCAAAAACAAATTGAACTTTTAGTGAAGTGATTTCTTTCTTCTTTATTTTCTTTCAAAATTGCTCCTTGTTAAAGGTACATTTCTCTTGCAAGTAGACATGCTTTTACATCCTACGTAATGAATTAAATGATCTAATCTAATCGTTCTCTTAATATATCAATAGCCTCCAGAAGTATGGAGTGGTGGTGTTGGATTTGTCTCCAAGGAAATGATCCAGACTCATTGCCCTGCACCTGCAGCTGACATTAAGGTATTACATTGTATCTCTCAAGTTGCTAAAAGCAACCGATTCTAGTATGATAAGTTTTAATAGGAGAGATAGGTAGATTAGCTTTCGAGCTCTGATTTCATATTAAACGTGCAGATACTGAGGTGTGGTCCACCACCGATGAACAAGGCTATGGCTGCTAATCTTGAAGCCCTTGGATATACCCCGGAGATGCAATTCCAATTCTAACTGCTTCTTCTTTTGTTTTAATTTTTATCCCCGCATTACTCGAAAGGGGTTACATTAGTCTTGAAAGAAGACATTTCCATTTGCTTATTATAGGTCTGTTGTTATAGGTCTGTTTAATGGAGTTTCAGCAAAGCGACTCTACTTTCGAATTTGAATAACATCTCATCCTTGAGTAGATATGCCCTCTCTGCTATTCTGGTAATGCTTCTTTTTCAACAATAAAGTCACACCGAGTTGATTGCAGTCTTGTTTATTATCCTTCAAGTTGTTAAATGCAGAGAGAAGTGAACATGCAATTTGTAGTATTTGCCTTGTTATATAAAGAGCGAGTGAAATGTGATATTTTTAGTGCACATTGTTCGTGCATTGGATAATTCACCGGGTTACTCTTTCCACCAATACTTGGACGGATGAAAAATGACATTGTATAGACGCTCTCAAAACAATAACGGAAAAATGTATTTTTTTTTTGTGTGTGTGTATATATATATATATATTATACACTTTTTCGGTTACCGTAAATAGTTTCTGGAGCGGGCCATATGTGAAAAATATCTTCTAGGTTTTTTTTGCCTCTTCGGGATTTTGAGTGGTTACCTATTTTTTATTCCAACTTCATTGTTGGTTGGGATACAATCTTTTTTGTTTTTAATTGACTAATCAATAGTACGCATGTTGCGTGTGTACCTTGTTTAAATGAGTAAATAGTTTTAAAAAATTAAATAAATATTTTATTTAAAATTATGTTTAAATTATAAAATTAAAGTGCAAGTCTTGAAAATGAAGAATATTGAACTCAATAAGGACAAATAGTTTCACAAAGAAGTTCTCAATCGGGTAAATATTATGAAAAAGAAAAAATCATTTGTCCATGTACAAAGATTAAACTATACTTATTTATCACGATTAAGTGACAAAAAAGGTAAAATTTTATATTAATTAACTATGATTCGATAATAATATTAAATATAAAGATAGATATCATAAATATAATATGTGTTGTAATATTATAAAGCATATTATTTCTATGCTTAGCTATGAGATTTATAGTATCTACGCAAAAGGAAGTTCGTGTATAGATAGATTAACGTGAATATATGAATAATACTGTTGTAAAACAAAGGGGCTATTTTCCTTATTTGAGGTAAATTAAAAGTGAATTTTAACTTCTAAATTATAGGATCTAAGGGAATATATAATAATTAAAATTTAGTTGATTTCAAAGTTCAAAATATTAGGAAAATGAGTTAAATGTCTATTTTGTCTAATATAAAATCTAATTTTAAAGGGTAAAAAAGGCGAACGACATTTCGCTAAGAGCCTTCGTGCTTTTAATATAGTACTAGTTACTATCAACGTGCGTTGCACGTTAATAATGACACATAATAATTTAGTAAATTATTTATATGAAAAATAGTAAATTTAATTAATCTATATATACGCACACACAAAAAAAAATTATTTAAATAAAAAAAATATTATTATATTCACGTAATACATGAACTCAAAATGATTGGACATCGTCTGAACCTACAAAATGATCAATCTAGTTCAATACTACTATGTAGTTATTGGTTTAGAAATATACAATGTGATGATAACTTACCTAAGACTTAATTTGTAAACAATTTTTTTTTGTGTACGACCCATTCAGATGCTTTGGTTGCTCAATTATGAGACCAAAACTAATATTATCATTGAGCTTGATAACCAATTATTTTGGAAGAACAACCAATAACAGTTCTGTTATATGTTCAAGACAAACAACATCTACTCTAAGTATAAAATTAATTTTATTATCTAATACGATAAATTCGCTTAATTAAAAGAAAAAATCTAATGACTTTTAATCAATTTTTCTTCCTTATGAATTTTTTATTTCGCCACTTTCTTCCATTATCATAATTTGACAGACCCTACGCCACTCTCATCACCCCAATTTCACACACCACAAATATTGTACATCACAAAGTCACAAACACCATTTTTTTCTTAAGCCTATCGTTATATTTTACTATGATCATACCTCAATGTTGAATATTTTCTCTAAATAAATTCTGTTTTGTAATGATTTAAGTACCAACACCACCACCAAACAACAAATCGTTTCTCTCATTCTATTTTCTCAACATTCACTATCAATGAAACAAAGTTTAAGGAGCTATAAATATTTTAGGTATTTTTAATATTTATTCTAAACCCTAAATATTGGACTCTTCAAATTTATAAAAAATTTACTTAAGAAATATCGGAGAAGTAACTTCACAGTATTTTTTTGTATTAGGTAAAGTTCTGAATATTAAAGTATATCCAATATAAAAAAAATGTATATCAAATAGAAAGGATAATTTTATGTTAAAAAGGAAAAAATATATTTTAATTTGCAATGAAAAGGATAATGAACCGAAATTGGAAAAAAATTCAACCTCCAATAAAGACGATCCGTTAGAGAAACTCATATATGCACTAAATATTTATCATTTAGCTAAAGTTCTTAACTACAATTTACATTACAAAGATCTGTTTGCTCCCTAACAATAGCCTAACAATACAAAACACAAAACTTATATAGACAACATATTGATTTCCTATTAAAATTAAGAATGGTCTAGCCAACCATCTAGTTTTATCCCCCCCCCCCCCCCCCCGATTAAATTCTATTACAATTGTATATCCTAATGTGTAGGTTTACTTTATAGAAGTGTTTGGCTCCTCAATAAGTTTCTCAAACTAAATTGGAGATACATTTCAAATTGAAAAAGGAAAAACAAATCAAGGTATTCAAATTTATATGAGTACATATGATCCAAAAAGAAGTATGTCTGCATACGATCGAAGAAGATGTCCAAAGAATAATATGATTACTTTGTCCTAATCGAAAAGGAAATTCTACCCTTGGATAATTTACAATTACATCCTTAAATTATATAAATATTTAAGGGCATAAAAGTCTATCAACATTTCAAGAATATTTTAGTCATTCAACATTTAACATAAAATATTCGTACTTTTATAATAACTAGTCTCTATGTTCGTGTGATGCACGAAATATCTTACCAAAAGTATTAAACAATCAATTGCGTAAATATTCTAAAATTATTTGTTACTAAATATGTATGAACTTCAATAATCAATTCCTAAAAAAAAAAATATATTTCAAGCCAACTCAATAATAAATTTTTGATAATAATCTAATAACAATGGAACTAAACATTTTGAAATTTATGCTAAAAGTTGTAAAATCACTTAAACAATGCAACAATACTTCATAACAGAACAAGTATTCAAAACGTATAGTCTTGCCATGTAATTATAATATTTAACGATGAGGATATATCAAAGTCATATGTCTTTAGATTAAGATACATTAATAACGAAAAATATAGAGATAGCCGTTCTTACCTTCTATGACATTACTTTTTTTGTTGTATTTTATCCTATAGCAAGTATTACGAAGCTTATATGTCATGATTCTTAAGCAAGGTAGTTAATGAAATTTTAACATTAAGCTAGTATCAGATATCACGTATAAGGATTGAGCTATACCTGTGCATGATTCAAATTTTATAGTCGAAGTTGTAACTTATCACCTTTATTTTAGTTGGATCGAATGATTAACTCAAACCTTTAATCACTTCTCTTCAAGTGTATCAAGTAAAACTTTTTATGTTAAAAGAAATGTAAACTTTCATGTGACAAAATCTAATAATTTCAATGTGTTATCTAAAAGATTATAGAGACATGAACTCAAGCAAACTTAAACTACTAAAGAAAAATTTGAATTACTGAAGGAATTCATGATTCCGGCATAAACCTAATATTTGGGAAGGCAAATAATCATAAAATATCCTTTTAGCCTTGTTATATACGACAATAGTCTTTGAGCAATGGAAAGTTTAAATACATCTAATTAATTTATTGGATGGATATTTTATTTGAAAAACAAAATGTGTGAATAAAATAATATAGCTATTTTTACACTTTTATACCCGAAGTTAACCCCAAGCATGCAAAATCTTATAACCAAAGTGAGATGCACCTACACAAAGACAACATAATGATCATTTAGAAAAGAACTAAACAAAAGATTAAATAGACAAAATCAAAAAAAACCACCGTCGGTTGGCATCTAATACATAAGAAACTAAAGATAATCAACATATAATTAAAAGCAAGAAAGAAGCCAAAAATTACAAATAAATTCAATTTTTCTACGTTGATCTCCAAAGATTTTAGAATACCCTTCCGTATCTTTTTCCCTATTAAAGATAAAAATTTACAACAACATAAAAAATAGTTCTTTAATATACCTTATTTTCTCCAAAAATAACAAAAGTATTTTTTTAATTTTGTATTCCAACATCCCAAGAATGTGTGCTGCTTGACGTGACTGCAAGAACGTTCATGAGTCTATCTGCATTATTAAAAAGCCAACACTTAAAAACCAAATAATGGAAGATCAAAGTTAGTCGAATCAAAGAAAAAAATATATAAGTAGGAACAACATGCATGATCACCAATGAGGATGTGATCGTCTTTGTATCTATGTAAATCTACAAACACATAATGAAGGTTGAAATAACTGAAAACTTTTGTCCTATATAATTTTATGGAACAAAAGGTGTTGATTTCTTTAGACTTCTTAGGATCCATGTTCTCTTTAATTTAATGAGAAGTTGCATATATGTAGAGCCTATTCTAATTAAATTAAAACTTAGTATTTCTTTACCATTCTCAAACAACAAAACTTCTATTGCCAAGTGAACGAATAAGAAAGATTCCTCGATCTTGTACAACCCTGTAAAATAAGGTTAATTTGATGTGTCGGTGATGAGCAATCCAAAACCATTAAGACGACAAAGAATTATACCTAATATCAAATTTATAGGATCGTCATAGGTATAGTTTAAATCAGTAAAGAATTGCACCCTTGAGTGATTTACAATTATACCTTAAATTATACATATATTTAAGGGTATTAAAGTCGATCAATGTTACAAGGATATTTTAATCATCCAACATTTAACATAAAATATTTGTACTTTTATAATAATATATATTAGAAGATATAGATAGATATAATTGAATAGATATATTAAATTTAATTATATGTAAAAATCTATGTAAGCATATAACCTATGAAAGTGGTAACTAATACCTCTCTCTAACTTAAATCCTCTCATCTTTTTGACTCGCATAAAATCTTCCTAATCCATTTGGGACTCTGAAAAGGGGAAAGCAAATCAAAAAAGTACCAAAGAAAACACAGAGACAATTTAGGTTAAATATTTGATGCCTCCTTTACTTTACTTGTAGATAGACTCGAAAGCGAAAACAAGAAATCAAGAGGATGAGAAACCGCTATATGGAACTGCATGGAGATTTAGTTGTGGAGATCATCTCCCACTTGCCTTTGAAGCGATGTAAAGTTCTAAGCAAGAACTTTAATACTAGGATTTCTGATCCTAAATTTTCTCAAACGTGGTTGTTCCAACATCAAAAGGTCATCTCTATACTCAAATATTCATGGGACAGAGTATCTAAGAATTTCATAAAGTCAATCATTATGAGACGACTTTACCTGTTCAGGTTGAGGTTTTAGCCTCATGCAATGCAAGGGTCTACTTAATTCTCCTTAACTTTCATCAAGCTCGGAGTTTCTGTGTTTTCAATCCTATATATAACTGGGGCTCACCAATTAATTCGACACCCAAATACCAAAAAATATTATCATACAATTGGTGATACAGGCTTGGCTGTTGACTATCCTACTTCAGATCAATATAAGTTGGTAAGAGTAAAGAAAACGGGTATAAATTTCAGGTATTTTCATCGGAGGGATCAGGCGGCGTGTGGAATGAATTCCGATCTAGAATGAAGTTTGGCAATACTTTCAGCTATTTGATTGCCGGTAGTAGACCTGTTTACGTGCATGATTCCTTGCATTGGTTCACATGTGACCGTCGTATTCTTGCCTTTGATACAAAGAGAAAAGAGGCTATAATTCTTAACTTCCCCGACTTCATCAACCATACTCATGATTTCATTTACGATAAATGGTTAGGGATAAATTTCATTTACCCTTATTTGCACCTTGGAGGAATCTATAGTCATTATATTGCTGCTTATGATTACCTAAGCAACAATTGGAGAGTTTCCCACAACTTCATTACGATATAATTATTGTTTCCCAGTCTGTTTCGACAATAAACAAGCGCTTTTTCTTGTAAATCGTTTCTTGGAACAATGTAATGAACTGTACGAGTATAATCCTAAGATGAATGGGTATAAAATAGCTGCAGTTTTGGACAAAAGCTATGTTCCTATATATTATCTCCACTATACCTTCGAACCAACATTAACCAGTGTTCATAAGACGCTCTAAGATACAGTCACTGATACATCTGTCAGCTATTACTGTAACGTTAGATGAGCTCAGAAGATTTATTAATGACAGATAAGTACTAGTTTCAATTTTGTAGTATTTTATTAGTTCTTACTATACGTCCTAAAGGAAATTGAAGGTCAGGGATTAACCATTGTTACTATTCCTTTCAAGTTGAATGTCTTTTATTTCTAAAACATTTTTTGTTCCTTATCATCTGAATTGATACAATCAGCATGTTCATGGGATTTAATTGTTCAAAAAGATGAAAAATTTTATACTACCTAAAAGCTTTCATTATGTTATGGGGATTCATCAGTTTATATACTAAACATTAAATCTTTTTAGCCTACTTGCACAGTATAATTTTCCTGTGAAAAGCATTCAATTGAACCCCCTTCCTTAACACACTCGCATCCTGACAGAGCAGACTTGTTTGAACCTTCTTTCGTCTTTTTATATTTTGTTTATGGTTTTGGCATCACATTTAGAAATCAATAAGGGTATATCACTAAATTACCTTAACTTTGAGAAATAATGACTATATATATATATGCCTTGTTGGAGTAATTAGGGTGCAATTGAAAAAAAGTCCGTACCTCCTTGGTTTACTAATGTGATTATCGGTTAAAGTAACATATACAAAGAACAAGGAGTAAGATTTATCATCTTGTTAAACTTTCAAGTATAATAAAGTTTTTCTTTAAGAAAATATTCACTTCCTGATACATGTTTTTTGGATTATGCTCACCTTTCTCTATATAACTTAAAACCAAATATTATTTTACCCTTCTATTAATTGATTGTTCTTACGAATTTTCCTAATCAATTTGGGACTCTGAGAAGCGGCGGCAAATCAGAAAATACAGAGACGTTTTAGGTTAAATATTTTATGCCTCCTTAATTGTAGACTCAAAAACGAAAAGAAGAAACTAAGGGCTTGAGAAACGACTATTTGGAACTGCATGATGATTTAGTTGTGGAGATCATCTCACACTTACCTTTGAAGCTTGCGGTTCAATGTAAAGTTCTAAGCAAGAATTTTAATACTAGGATTTCTGATCCTAAATTTTCTCAAACTTGATTGTTCCGATATCAAAAGATCTCTACAGTACTACTCCTAGTAGGCTAGTATCCAAGTATTTCCATAAAATCTCCACAAATCCTATTTCAACCGGTCATTGTGAGACGACTTTACCTATTAAGGTTGAGATTTTAGCCTCGTCTAAGGGTCTACTTCTCCTTGGCTTCCACCAAGATAGAGGTTTATGTGTTTTCAATCCCATATATTTGGGGCACACCAATTAATTCGACACCCTGAGCCCGCAAATTATTCTTATAAAAATTAATTGGTGATATAGGATTAGTTGTTGATTACCTATTAAAGTAGGGTATGTTATCTAGTCAGGGGTATTTTAGTCTTTTTAGCCTTTTTTTGCACACATGCTGTATATAATATAACAACCACTCTGTATTAACAGAGTCGGTTGCGCACACATAATGAAATCATGCATCTTCTTCCTCATTCATCTTTTTCTTCTCTCTCTACATTGGTTTTCTTCTTAATTACATGCAATTGTGCATTCCTATAGATCTGTACTCAGATTCTATCACTACCCTACTGAAAATCAATATAATTTGGTAAGAGTTGGGAAGCTGGCTGAAGAAGAAGGGTATAAATTTTAAGTATTTTCATCGGAGGGATCAAGCAGCGTGTGGCATGAATTCCAATTGAGAAAAAAGTTACGCAAGACTTTCAGCTATTTGGTTGTTGGTAGTAAGCCTGTTTATGTGCATGATTTCTTTCATTGGCTCAGATATAACAGTCGTGTTCTTGCCTTTGATACAAAAAAAAGAAGAGGCTATAATTCTTAACTTCCCTGACTTCATCAATCATATTGATGGCCACAACTGCCCTAAATGATTAGGGGTGGTGCAAGGTTTACTTACCCTTATTTGCACCTTCCAGAAATCCATGGTCACTGCTGCTTATGATTACGTAAGCAACAATTGGAGAGTTTTGCACACTTGGCCAACTTTATTACTGGTTTGTACGGCTATAGTTATGGTTTTCCAGTCTGGATCGACAGCAAACAAGTGCTTTTTCTTGTAGAACATATATACCTTGGAACAACATGATGAACTGTTCGAGTATGATCCGACCTAAGATGAATGGGTATAAAATTGCTTAAGCTTTGGACAAAGGCAATGTAATTAGGTATATGCCTTCGAACCAACATTATATTAGCCAGTGTTCATAAGTCACTGTTAGATACAGTCGGCGCTGAACATCTGTCAGCTATATTACTGCAATGTTAAATGAGCTCAGAAGATTTATTACTGACACTACCGTAGTATTTTATTAGGCTTTAGCGGATTAAGTATTGTTTATACTCCTTTCAAATTGAAAAAACTATTTTTTCCCCTTTCTCATACCAGCTCCCAGATGAGAGGTGACAAAATTTTGAGAGGGGTAGGCAAGGCATATAAGTAAGCACATCGAGGCAGATTTAGGATTTCTAGTACATGGGTGCACTACAAAAAAAAGAGGAAAAAATATATTAAATGAGAATTAATCCATATTCCTCTTGATAAATAATTCAACCTTCAATTAAGTGCACCATTCAACCTTCTTGGATGCCAACAATTAATATTATACTAATTTTAAAAAATATGTACATAAAATATCTAATTTTACGGAAAGACCGTGGGTTCACGTGGCCTATAGTCTCTCCAATAAATCCGCCCCTTAAAGCACACTATACGCAGAAGTCTCTCTCGGTAGACTATTTCATTACATGACAACTGACTCATGAACTGATGATGCAAGAGTATATCCATATATGTTTTATGGTTTTCATTATCTTTTTAAGAATATCTCCATGTATATATAGGTTGAATGGCTGGCTAAGGAGACATAACTGATCAGGACTCTAAATTGAACTACAAAATTGCCACAAGACGAATTGAATAATGAACAAAGCAAGACAGATATATACAATCTTTATGTTATGTGAGAATATATAAAACTATTCCAAAATAATTAGAATTAACATTGTTTCGCACCACATTAGGATTACAACCATTAACATTTCTGGTAAATACAATTCCTACGATGTCTGCCCACATTACCTTGTTTACAAACACTGGAGAAACTGCCAAAATTTCAGTCCTATCAAAAGCTCCTTTTATAGCTCCTTCCTTTGCAATGAGATTCGCTACCTAGTTCTGCTCCCTGAAGCTATGCCCTAGTACTGGATTTCCCAATTTCTCCGTTAATGAACTGCAATAAAAAATAATAGAATTATAATGAAGATTTCCATCTTTTATCATATAGTAACTTGTTCAGAATCAGTATTAATCTCAAGGGGAATAAGGTTATGATCAAGAGCTATTTTTAGTCCCTGTCAAAGGGCTTGAAGTTCTGCCCTAACACTGGTAGTATTTGGAAGACCCTTCATGAAACCTAACATCCAATCTCCTCTATTGTTCTTGAATACTCACCAACTCCCCTTTTCCTATTTTCGGACATGCAGCCCCGTCGGTGTTGAGTTTGTAGGAGCCAATGGGTGGGGTTTGCCATTTGGTGTAGATTGTGATTATGCTTTTTTTAACTGTGTTGCACTGCTACATGATAGTATTCTATAGCTCTAGCAATAGTTTGGCCAATAGAAGTGTAAATTCTCTTTTTTACAAAGACATTATTGTTCCTAGTGCGCCAGATGCTCCAAAAACAGAAAGGTACTAGGGATTTCTAGTCAATTATGTCAGTAAAATGCATATTTTTAACCTTGTTCCAGGTTTGTTCTCAGCTATGCATGGAGAAGGAGAGGAGGGGGCAGCATGCATGGTTAGTGCATTCCTGAGACAATTTCAACCTGAAAAGTTTCATATTAATGCATTCAAAAAAGATGTGGTTGATATCTTTCATCCTTGAGCTGCAGAAATAGCATGCGAGGATTACATTTAAGCCAATGTTGTGTAGGTGTTTTCCTATTGATAATTTGTTGTGTTGTATGAGCCAGGTGAATATTTTAATTTTATTTGGGACCTTAAGTCTCCAAAGCCAGTTAAAGTGGTCAATTTGGCCACTATTGTGCTCCAACTCAGAGTCAATGAAGGAGTAGATAGTTTTTGTACCGAAGATCCCATTACCAGTGAGGTTCCAGATGAAATTGTCATCAGCATTGGTAGTAGAAGGGATGAAAGTGGAATGAATAACATTGGTAATGTCCTGGGAAAAAAGGCAATGTATGACATTGAGGTTCCAACCCCCATTGGTATATATGGAGTTGATTTTCAAGGTTAAATCATTATGTTGCCAGGGGCCATGGAGGATGGAGCTTAGTAGTTGCATTTTGGGATCCAATTATCAATAAAGAAATTGCTTTGTCTTCTTCATGGACTATCCACCTAGAAGCTTTAGTGCATACCCTCCAGCTGTAAAGATCCGACTGGTCAATTTGAGTATTATAGTCTCGTTCCCCCATTTATTGCTTATTCTATGTTCAGTTGTTGTTATGTGACTTGTCGGGGTGGTTAGTTTAGTTCCGGGGATGTTTCAGAATAAATTGGGACACTTAGTCCCAAGGTTGGAAGCCTAAGTAGAAAGAGTTGATTAGATGTTGACTTATGTGTAAACCACTCCAGAATAGAGTTTTGATGGTTCCGATAGATCTATATGATGATTTTGGCTTGAATTAGCGAAAGTTGAAAAAGTTGAAGTTTGGAGAGTTGAGAAGTTTGACCGAGAGTTGACTTTGTTGTTATCGGGTTCAGATTTTTGTTCCCGAAGTTAGATAGGCCCGTCATGTCATTTATGACTTGTGTGCAAAATTTGAGGTCAATCAGAGTTGGTTTGATAGGTTTCAGCATCGATTATAGAAGTTGGAAATCCATTAGTTTCATTAGGCTTCAACTGGGGTGCTATTCATGTTTTTGATGTGATTTGAGTCCTCGACTAAGTTCATATCATATTTTAGGACTTGTTGGTATGCTTGGATGGGGTCCTGGGGACCTGGGTGTGATTCAAATTGAAAACGGATTGAATTTTAGACTTGTGTTAGAGGTGGGTGATCAGGTCTGGTGCAACCGCACCTGCGAGAAACAGGTTGCAGGTGCGGAGCCGCAAAAGCAGCCAAGGGGTCACAGATGTGATTCTGGGTGAGTTGGAGTGGTTGCACAGGTGCGAGGGAGATTCCGCACCTTCGAGGTTGAAGATGCACAAGAGTGGTCGCAGAAGCGGAAGAGAGGCTTGAAGGGCAGTTCCACAGAAGCGCACACACAGGTGCGGGCAAGGGACCGCAAAAGTGGTTGGTCGGGCCATAAGTGACTTCCGTAGAAATGGAGTTTTGACTGCAGAAGCGGTGAAAGGGCTCGTAGGTGCGAAATGCCTGGCAGATTATATAACGATGAGGGTTAGAGTATTTTCTTCATTTTTGGCTTTGGGAGCTCAGATTAAGGCGATTTTAAAGGAGTTTTCACTAGATTTCAAGATGTAAGCAACTTCTGATATTAATATTGAGTACACATTGAATTTTTCCCATAGATTTGGTGTTTTTGAGGTGAAATTTAGGAATTTTGACCCATATTTTGGAGAGTAATATTTGGGGATTTGTGTTTTGGTATGGTTGGACTAGTTGTTGAATGGGTGTTCGGATTTTATAAATTTTATCGGGTTCTGAGACGTGGGCTTCGGGTTGACTTTTTTGACTTTGGTTAAAGAACTTAGCTTTATCATATGAAATCGATTTCTATAGCTTGTATTGATTGTATTAAGTTGCTTGTGGTTAGATTCGAGTCGTTAGGAGGCCGATTCGCGAGGCAAAGGCTTGTTGGAGAAGGGATTGCGCGGTTTGAGGTAAGTAACACTTCTAAACTTGGTACTGAGGGTATGATCCCTGAACTACGTGTTATGTAGTTGGTGTTGAGGTGAAACACATGCTAGATGATGGGCGTGTGGGCGTGCACCGTGATAATTATGACTTGGTTATTTCTGTGGTACTGTGTAGTTATCAAATCTTGCTATTATTCATGTAATCCCTATGTGTTAGAGAAATTGAACTCCGATCCATGTAAAGAATCATGTTTAGGCTCTATGCTTGTACTGTTGGGACCCACCGAGGTCATTTCTGTTGTTGAGATATTTGCCTAAATTGCAATTATGTACTCAATCATATTCATCATTTTTATATCATATCTAAATCTTTGTTATCATTTATTGTTACATCATGTATTATTGTTTGGGCTGATTGGCATGAAATTTGTGAGCCCGAGAGACTGGAGAGATTGGTGACTGAGTTGAGGCCGAAGGCCTCATTGTGAGTGATATTGATAGGATCGGGCTGCATGTCGCAACGAGTTTTACTGATTCATGATGGGATCGGGCTACATGCCACATCAGGTTTTATTGATTCATGATGGGAACAGACTATATACCGCAGTAGGTTTTATTAGCGATTGGGCAGGATCCGCCCCTCCAAAGTCTGACATACCAGCAGTGAGTGCAGGTAATGTACAATGCTAAGTGATTGAGTGTGATGAGTGAGAGTTAAGACTATCAAATTGAGTACTCTAAGAGCGTGAGTACATGAGAGTATCATTGTGATGCATTGCATTTGACATGCATATTTGTTTATGTAGATGTAGAGATGTAACATTCCTCATGATAGCTATACTTGACATATTTTACTGGTATTAAGCTTAATTGTTGAATTTAAAAGCATGTCTATATTTTCGTATTGTGTATAAGCTGATTATGAGATATCTTTGAGTATTACTGTCATTTCCCTATTATACATGTACTATTATTATCTGGATTTGGACTGTACCTTTCTGAGCTCGTCACTGCTTTCAGACCAAAAATTAGTCTAGTTACTTATTGTATATTGAGTCGATTGTACTCATACTATACTCTGCACTTCGTGTGCAGATCCAGATACATCTGAACCTGGTGGTTGCTAGACTTAGAGAATTATCTTCTTGGAAACTTTTGAGATAGCTGCTTTGGCGTTGTCACGACCCGGATTTCCCACCCTTGGGAGTCGTGATGATGCCTACTCATGAAAGCTAGGCAAGCCGCGTATTATAAATTCACTAACTCTTTTATTTAGCCTTTTTTAACAATTTAAATCAATATGAGATCAACAGTGAAATATTAACAATAATTAAAGACATGCGGAAGACGTAATTATGATAACTTAGCCAAAAACAAGTACGACAATACCAAGTACATCTCTACCTGGAACCGGTGTCACAATATCATGGTCCATCTACGAATACTACATACAAATGTGTGGAAAGAAATGTACAATCTGTCTCTGAAGTAAATGAAAACAGAATATAAAGATAGAAGAGAGCACCGAGCTTGCGGACGCCTGCAGGACTACCTCGGGATCTCTGACTAGACTGAAGGCAGCCACCCAAAGCTATGGTCCAAAAGCTGCCGCTCCGGGATCTGCACACAGTGTAGAGTGTAGTATCAGCACAACCGACCCCATGTGCTGGTAAGTGCCTGGCCTAACCCCGGCGAAGTAGTGACGAGGCTAGGACCAGACTACCAAATAAACCTGTACAGTTATATAATATACAACGGAAAATAAAACGGAAATAAACAAGTAAATATAGGAGGGGGAACATGCTGCGGGGGAATATCATTACCAACAGTAATTTAAGAGAAAGGCATAAGGACAATTTAGAATTTACACCAAAACAATAAAGAACGCGTAACCAATCTATAAACACTTTGTATTATCTATTGTTGTGGCATGCAACCCGATCCAGAACATAATAACACTGTTGCAGCGTGCAACCCGATCCAATTATATTGTTGTTATGGTGTGCAACCCGATCCAATTATATCATTATTGCGGTATGCAACCCGATCCAAACATAATATTGTTGCGGCGTGCAACCCGATCCAAATATAATATTGTTGCAGCGCGCAACCCAATCCACATATACAGTTCAACACCAATCACAGCGAGAGTCTCGGCAAGGAATCAATAAAGAAACAACACTATCCCGGCAAGGGAATCGATAGTATAAGTAAATACGTCCCGGCAAGGGAAAATCAGCTATAACCAAACTTGTTCCAATATCTAACTACCTCAACTAGCACCAATACTCAATCATAAGTAGTTTCCACGAGAATAATCATAATCCTTGCTCAACACAGAGAATCAACAACTTAGGCATTCATAGTATTTATTAAGAACACAACAATTTCAATTTAAGACTTACGACCATGCTTGATACCAACGTATAGATACACGTCACCATGCCTATACGTCGTACTCAACAAGTAACATGTAGCAAATAAGACACAACTCCTAATCCCTCAAACTAAGGTTAGACCAAACACTTACCTCGAACTTCTCACAGCCAATTCAAGCCTCAACACCGCTTTTCCTTTTGAATTTGGCTCCAAATCATTTGTATCTAGACATAATCGACTTAAACATCAATAAACGCTAAACAATTTAATCCCAACACTTAATTATAGATTTCCTATCATTCTTCCCAAAAAGTCAAAAATCGACCCCGGGTCCGCTTGGTCAAAATACGAGGTTCAGACCAAAATCCGATCACCCATTCACCCACGAGCCCGAATATGTAATTAGTTTTGAAATCTGACCCCAAAACAAGGTCTAAATTCCATTTATACAAAAAGCCCTAACTCTACCCAAATCCCTAATTTTCTACCCTTGAGAGCATGATTTAGGCTTAGAAATCTAATGGGTGTTAGTGGAATTGAAGGAAATGGTCTAAGATTACATACCTATAAATTGGTGGTGAAGTTCTCTCTCAAAAATCGCCCAATTTGGAGTTTGGAAGAAGAAGTTATGAATTTTGGGTTTAATCCCGTATGTGTTCTGTTATTGTTTAAATGACTGGGCAAAATTGGTCTCTGCGATCGCGGACAAGTGTATGCGATCACATAGGGTAAGGGAGGATTGGGCACTGCGATCGCGGACTGGGATGTGTGATCGCATAGAAGAAAATGATTCTCTTTCCAGGCTTGGTTTAACCCATTGCGATATCGGAAGAAACAATGAAATCACATAGAACAATTTTGGTGACTTCCCATAATTTACTCTATGCGATCGCATAGCACAATATAGGACCCCCTGAAATTTACAATATGCGATCGCGAACATTCCTATGGGATCGCATAGCACAAGGACCTGGACAGCAACAGACAGCAGTTTCTGCAATTTTCCTAAGTTCAAAAACCTTCCGAGAACTTTCCGAAACTCACCCGAGCCCTCGGGGCTCCAAACCAAACATGTACACTACCTCAAAAATACCCTACGGACTTACTCGTGCGATCAAATCGCCAAAATAACATCAACAACTATGAATTTAGCATCAAAATCATGAAATCACTTAAGAACTTCAAATTTTTCCAATTTTCTTAAATACGGTCCGATTCCCGTCATTTCAAGTCCGTTTCTTACTAAATTTCACAGACTCAATTTAAATCACATAAAAGACCTATACCGGGCTCCAGAACCAGAATACGGGCCCGATACCATAAAATTTTAAACACATTTTATTTCCAAAACTCATAAATAATTCCAGAAAATAATTTTCTTTAAAAATTCATTTCTCGTGCTTGGGACCTTGGAATTCGATTCCGGGTATATGCCCAAGTCCTATATTTTCCTACGGACCCTCCGGGACCGTTAAATCACGGGTTCGGGTTTGTTTACCCAAAATGTTGACTAAAGTGAACTTAAATTCATTTTAAAGTCAAAATTCATTGATTTCACAGATTGTCACATAATGGCTTTCCGGCTACGCGCCCGGACTGAGCATGTAAAACGAGGTAATGCTAAAGAGGTTTTTAAGGTCTTGAAACGCAGAATTTATTTCTAAAACAAGTGATGACCTTTTGGGTCATCACATTCTCCACCTCTAAAACAATCGTTCATCCTCGAACGGACATAAAAAGGAAGTACTTGAGTCGGGGAAGAGGTGGGGATAACGGCTCCGCTTGTCAGACTCGGACTCCCAGGTCGATACCTCAGCAGGCTGACCTCTCCACTGAACACGAATAGAAAGAAAACTCTTCGATCTCAACTGGCGAACCTGCGGTCTAGAATAGCTACTGGCTCCTCCTTATAAGACAAGTCTTTGTCCAACTGGACAGTACTGAAATCTAACACGCGGGATAGATCGCCGTGATACTTCCGAAGCATGGACACATGAAACACTGGATGCATTGCTAATAAACTCGGCGGCAACGCAAGTCTGTAAGACACCTCCTCCACTCGATCAAGAATCTCAAACGGGCCAATGAACCTAGGGCTAAGCTTGCCCTTCTTCCAAAATCTCAGCACGCCCTTCATAGGTGACACTCAAAGCAATACCCGCTTACTGACCATGAAAGCCAAATCACGGACCTTACAGTCGGTGTAACTCTTTTGCCTGGACTGAGCTATACGAAACCTATCCTGAATAATCCTGACCTTGTCCAAGGCATCCTGAACCAGTTCCGTACCTAACAACTGAGCCTCCCCCGGCTCGAACCATCCAACCGGCGACCAACACCGCCTACCATACAAAGCCTCATAAGGAGCCATCTAGATACTCGACTGGTAGCTGTTGTTGTAGGCAAACTCCGCTAAAGGCAAAAAATGATCCCATGAGCCTCCAAAGTCAATGACACAAGCTCGGGGCATATCCTCCAAAATCTGAATGGTTCGCTCGGACTGCCCGTCCATCTGAGGATGAAATGTTGTGCTCAACTCAACCTGTGTGCCCAACTCTCACTGAACTGCTCTTAAGAAACGTGAGGTAAATTGCGTACCTCGGTCCGAAATGATAGACAAGGGCACACCATGAAGACGAACAATCTCCCGAATATAGATCTAAGCTAACCTCTCGGAAGAATAGGAGACTGCCACATGAATGAAATGTGCTGACTTGGTCAGTCTATCAACAATAACCCACACTACGTCGAACTTCCTCCGAGTCTATGGGAGTCCAACAACGAAATCCATAGTGATCTGCTCCCACTTCCACTCGGGAAGCTCAATCTTCTGAAACAAACCACCAGGCCTCTGATGCTCGTACTTAACTTGCTGATAGTTCAAACACCGAGCCAAATATGCAACAATTCCTTCTTCATTCTCCTCCACTAATAATGTTGCCACAAATCTTGATACATCTTAGCGGCGCCCGGATGAATAGAGTACCGGGAACTATGGGCCTCCTCTAAAATCAACTCTCGGAGTCCATCCACATTAGGAATACAAACGCGACCCTACAATCTCAGAACTCCATCATCTCCCAAGGTAACCTGCTTGGCCCCTCCGTGCTGCACCGTGTCTCTAAGGACACATAAATGGGGATCATCATACTATCGATCTCGGATACGCTCCCATAAAGAAGAGCGAGCAACTGTGCAAGCTAACACGCGGATGGGCTCAGAAACATCCAACCTCATGAACTGATTGGCCAAAGCCTGAACATCCAAAGCAAGCGGTCTCTTGCCAACCGGAATATAAGCAAGACTTCCCATACTGGCTGACTTCTTACTCAAAGCATCAGCCACCACGTTGGCCTTTCCCGGATGATATAAGATAGTGATATCATAGTCCTTTAATAACTCCAACCACCTTCTCTGCCTCAAATTCAACTCCTTCTGCTTGAACAAATATTGCAGACTCTTGTGATCCGTGAACACCTCGCATGACACGCCATATAGATAATGCCTCCAAATTTTCAACACGTGAACAATGGCTGCTAACTTCAAATCATGAACCAGATAGTTCTTCTCATGAATCTTCAACTGACGCGAATAATAAGCAATGACCTTGCCATCCTATATCAACACCGCACCAAGCCCAATACGAGATGCATCACAATAAACTGTATAAGGCCCTGAACCTGTGGGCAAAACCAACACTGGTGCCGTAGTTAAAGTTGTCTTGAGCTTCTGAAAGCTCGCCTCACACTCATCCGACCATCTGAACTGGGCATCCTTCTGGGTCAACCTAGTCATCGGGGCTGCAATAGATGAAAATCCCTCCACAAACCAACGATAGTAGCCTGCCAAACCCAAGAAACTCCGGATCTCTGTAGTTGACGCGGGTCTAGCCCAGTTCTTAACTGCCTCTATCTTTTTTGAATCAACCTGAATGCCCTCTGCTGATACAACATGACCCAGGAATGCAACCAAACTCAACCAGAACTCGCACTTCGAAAACTTACAACTGACTGTCCCTCAAAGTTTGAAGAACCATCCTAAGATGCTGCTCGTGCTCCTCCCGACTACGGGAATAGATCAAAATGTCATCAATGAAGACTATCACGAACGAATCCAAGTAAGGCCTGAACATTTAGTTCATCAAATCCATAAAAGTTGTTGGGGCATTTGTCAACCCGAATGACATCACCAAGAACTCATAATGCCTGTACCGAGTGTGGAAAGCTATCTTAGGGACATCGGATGCCCTAATCCACAACTGATGGTAGCCAGATCTCAAGTAAATCTTCAAAAATACCACTCTGAAGCTGATCAAACAAATCATCAATCTTTGGCAATGAATACTTATTCTTGATTGTAACCTTGTTCAACTGCCGGTAATCTATACACATTCGCATCGATCCATCCTTATTCTTAACAAATAACATCGGCGCACCCCAAGGCAATACATTGGGTCTAATGAAACCTTTTTCAAGCAAGTCTTGCAACTGCTCCTTCAACTTAGGTAGGGCCATACAATATGGTGGAATAGAAATGGGCTGAGTGCCCGGAGCCAAATCAATGCAGAAGTTAATATCCCTATCGGGTGGCATACTTGGCAGGTTTGAAGGAAATACCTCAGGGAACTCACGAACAATAGGAATAGAATCAATAGAAGGAACCTCGACACTATAATCATGAACATATGCCAAATAGGCCAAACACCCCTTCTCGACCATGCACGCTCACATAAGAGATAACACTACGGGTAGAATGACCAGGAGTCCCTCTCCACCCTAAACGAGGTAAACCTAGCAAGGTTAAGGTCATAGTCTTGGCATGACAGTCCAAGATAGCGTGGTAAGGTGATAACCAGTCCATCCCCAATATGACATCAAAATCAACCATGTCCAGAAGTAATAAGTCTACACGAGTCTCAAGACCCCCAATCACAACTATACACGAACGATGGACTCGATCTACCACAACAGAATCACCCACCGGTGTAGACACATATACAGGAGCACTCAAAGAATCACTAGGTATGACCAGATATGATGCAAAATAAGATGACACATAGGAGTATGTAGACCCTTGATCAAATAAAACTGAAGCATCTTTGCTACAAACCAGAACAATACCTGTGATAACTACATCAAAAGCCTCGGCTTAGGCCTGGCTGGTAGGGCATAACATAGGGGATGGGCCCCACCACCCTGAACCACATCCCTGGGACGGTCTACTGCTAGCTGGTCTCCACTTCTAGCGGCCTGACCTCTACCTCTAGTACCTCTACCTCCACCTCTAGCACCTCTACCTCCACCTCTAGCTGGCTGAGTGGGCTGTGGAACACTCTGTACCTAAGTCATAGCACGGGAACCTTGCTACTGCGACTGAATACCCACTAATCTTGGACAAGCCCTCCAGATATGACCATATTCGCCCCACTAAAAACATCCACCTGAGTGTCGCGGCTGAGGAAACTGAGTCTGACCCTGGCGACCTGAATGACCACCCTAAAAACTCTGGAGCGGCGGTGCACTGATAGGAGCTGGTGGTGCACTATAGAGCTGCTGATCAGAATACTGCATATGAGAACCACGGCCACCTGAAGCACCATGAGAAACCTGAAGTGCTGACTGAAAGGGCCTAGGAGGATGACCTCTACCATACGAATCCCTGCCTCCAGACGAGGCACCACTGAATCTGCCTGAATGACAAGACCTTTTGTCAGACCCCTGACCACCCCCTGCGACAGAACCATCTCAACTCTCCTGGCGACATTGGCTGCCTCCTTAAAAGAAATCTCACTCCTTGTCTCCTTAGCCATCTGAAGTCGAATCAGCTGAATAAGTCCCTCAATGAACCTCCTCACCCTCTCTCTCTCTCGGTGGGAAGTATGATAAGAGCATGACGGTCCAAGTCGATGAATCTGGTCTCATACCGAGTAACAGTCATAAAGCCCTACTGGAGATGCTCAAACTGCCTCCGATAGGCCTCTCTCTGAGTAATGGGGAGAAACTTCTCCAGAAATAGCTGAGTAAACTGCTCCTAAGTGTCACACCTCCTTTTTACACCCAAGGGTATATGGGAGTTTTTTCAATTAAAGTGACATTAATCGAAATGAGATTATTTAATTTATCAGAGTCGCCACTTGGAATAGTTTATTTGGTGTCCCAAGTCACCAGTTTATTTTAAAATCCCAGATCGAGGAAATTTCGACTTTATTCTAAAAGTCTGCGAACCAGAAATTCTAAGTAAGGAATTCTGTTAACCCGGGAGAAAGTATTAGGCATTCCCCGGTTCCATGGTTCTAGCACGGTCGCTTAAACTATTAATAATTGGCCTATTATCTGATTTGCTACACATTTTAAACCTATTGTGCATTTTTAAACTTTATACCTGCTTTTAATTAATTTATTTTTACATATCGAGAATCGTATCACGGGAACCGTACCCACGATCTACGACATCTTTAATTTTTTAAAGATTAAATTATGGTCGGGTCACATAAATGTACCCCCGGATTTTAGTAAGTTGGCATCATAACTACGTCACGGGAACCGTATTCGTAACTATGATAATTATTTAGTTAACGCGCCTAAAGCAGACTACGAAAGTTCAAGGCATTTCTAAGCTAATTTTGTATTTATATGAGGGCCACAAATTATAGGATTTTATTTGTGTATGGCACACCTCAAATTATTCTCTAAAAAAAAGGATTAACTCTTGATCTAATTTTGTGAGGGCCATGTATTATAAGTTTTAAGCATGGCACGCCTCAAATTATTTTTAAGAAAAAGGTTATATATTTTTAAAGGCAAACTAAAAGTGCTCCTATTTTCAATTTAATTTAAAACTAGTTATCACAATCACGTCACGAGAACCATACCCGTAGTTGTAATAGTTTAATGTCGTGCCTAAAGCATACTACAGAATATTTAAAGTATTTTCTATACTAGTTGGTATTAGTATGAGGGCCATGAATTATGGGGTTTGATTGCAAATGGCACACCTCAAAAAAAAATGTTTTAGCAAATCCCACTATAAACGAAAATCTCTGAAATGGGTCCAAGACAAAATATCTAGGATTTTCGGAAGTCATTGTGACTTCAAATCTATCCGCCTTCCTCTGTTGGGCCCAGCCATAAGTCCAATAATTTTAATAATAAAAAGAGCCTTGACAGTTTGTATATTTCAATTCATCATAAACAAATTAGCAAAACTAAAACCTAAAGAAATAAATACAATCAAGTTAGAACTCAAAACGGGTGAATTGAGTCAGGATATAAAATTATGAATTCTAAATATAGGAACGTGGGCCAGATATATGATATCATCTTTTAAACCCTCGAATGATCTACTGAAACTCCTCATTGGGCTGAGACTGATGTCAGCCAAGCCCAACGTAATAGATTGTTACATAGAGAAGCCCTTTATATAAATGGCCATATGAATGGAAATGAATCAACATGCCAAAAATACGGATAAGACAAAAGGTGACTATTAAAAGCTGACATTTGCAATTTTTCCTTTTCGATCAAAAATCTTAATACTCACACCTTATAATGTATACAAAAATTACCCTCAAATATTCTGCTAGAAACCTTTACTGGGCTGACGACTAACTTCAGCCAAGCTCAATACAATAAATTGGTTCAAAATTCTTTGTACAAATAGTCAGACTTGTGATAATTAAATAACACAACCAATGTACAAAAGGAAATCAATGACTTTCTAATGTATATGAAATCAAATAACAAATTAAAACTTATACATGGTCTAAGTAAATCTTCAGCTTCCAAACCCTTTTCTAGCAATTTTAAATCCTTTCTTCGGCTTTATAGCTTACCCATCTAACCAATTAGTGGTCAGATCTGCAAACTTCAGCCAAGTTATCAATAGTAAACAACTTTCAAATCTTCAAATTAAAACAAATCTACATCTCTTATATAAAGACTGCCATAATAAAGCTCCTGCTACTTACAAGTTCAATTTGTATTTAACAGGGACATGAAATTGATGAACTTCTTAAACTAATAACCTAAGCTTATAATAATCATTCAGAGATGAAAGAAGAACCAATTTTATCAATTTTAGCATCATTCCTGATATAAAACCAGCCTATAACAAAATGAAACTCTAACCATGAATCAAGTATATGAAGGACATCAAACATGACCTTCAACTCAAACATCATACACATGATATAGATTTTAGAGAAAAGAGTCCAAGTAGTTTACATAAATTAGAATATCAACAGGATTTCATTCAAGGAAAACTCAGCAAAAAGCATACAAAAGATCAACGAAAGTACTTATCAAAAAGAAAACAACAGCCAAAAGAATGCAAGGAAATCTGCAGCTCCTAGCTCAAGCTCAGCAATAACAACACTGAATAAACCCCAATATTTTGTTTCAGCTTCTGAAAACCCCAGCAAAATTACTCCAGAATAGAAAAGAAAATCAAAATTTCTTAAGAACACTTTTTGAAGGTTTTGTTTTCAATCCTTTTCTTTTTTCACCCCTTTTTCTGTGCCCTAATGATTGGAAAAGGATCTTTTTATAGAGGATATTTAGGGCAGCAATCCTGTTTTCTTTTCACTCAAATGCACCCTTTAACTTTTAATTTAAAACACCTGCACCCCTGCCCCCAAAGAATTTTCCCCCTCTTTTATCTCTAATATGATCCTTGTCAGCTTTCTAGAAGCTTCCCATAAACTTCCCTTAAACCTTATCTAATTTCAAACCCCAGCACCCACGTATTTACCCCTCTTTTCTTTTTTGTTTTTTTCACTGTTCTATCGGTTTAAACCCAGTGGTACTGGACTTGGGCCATTTTAAAACTTTAAGCCCGGTAATTCTTGGGCTTTCGTACCAAGTCTGAGTTTCAAAACCCAAAATCTAATAAACTTATGCAGAAAAATAGAACAACAATTTTAAACAAAGGCTACTGATGCATCTTTTTTTTAAGAAAAACATTAAGAAAATAATTAGAACTAATTAACAAGCTATTAAACATTGATTAGTCTATTGTGCCCCAAAATTATTCTAATTACTCTTAGACAAAAAAGAAAAAAAAATAAAAAGGTTCCAGTAAATGAATGTGAAGAAAAGGGAAAGAGAATTATACCAATTAGATTGCTAAGAGCTTCGACAACTTCAGAAAAGGTAGTAATGACTCCGTTTGAGACTCCGATGAGCACAAAACTCGGCTGATGGTGGGAATTACTACATGAATATTAGACGGACTTTCGTCCATGGCCAATGCTTCATGCAACAATTTCCACCACATGCCTCAGACAAAACGAAATATATGGTTGAAGAAATTGAATCGTTTAAAACCATTTGCCAAAAATCTAGCCAAAACTATGAGATGAGGTGTTCTTGACATCAAACGGAATTATTTTGTTGAAGAAACTGGGGGAATTCATGGGGCTTTTCTATGAATTGAGGGCTAAGTCAAAAAAATCGAACAAAAAGTCAAAAGTTCGAATTTTTATTTCTTAGATTTCAAATTCGGAGAAAACGAATGATTATTTGGAGAAACTAATGGTGGGATATGGACGAGGAGATGATGGAGGTTGCATAGTTAAAATTTGGAGGCGTTTGGAGGTGCTCAGCCTCCGTGAGACGATTTTCGGGCGGCGGAGATACGGTGGAGGCGGGCGGCAATTTGAGAGAGAAAAGGTGATTAGTTTTTAGGTTTAGGGAGTGAATTAATGAAGACTAAAGGATTTTGGTCATTTAATGGGGGAATAAGTGAAACAACGTAGTTTTGTTACACAACTACGTCGTTTTGGGGATGAAGGGTCTGAACGGGATTAAATGGATTAGGCTTGGGTCAGTGGCGGTTTTGGACGGGTTTTGGGCTAGGGAATTGGGGAACAAATTGAATTTCAGCCAAAAACAATGTATTAGAACCTTCAATTCATTTTTCTCTCCTTCTTTTATTATTATTTTTAATCTCTTTTTTTTAATTAAAAGAAAAATCCCAAATTAATATAAATTAATCTAAAAAGTGGAATTAAACTAGTTGCCTAATTACAAAAATTATAAAAATCAACTAATCCTAAATTAAAAGTGAAAAAATCAATAATTCTCAAAATAAAGGAAAAAATGTCAAAATGGGCCATTTTTGTGATTTTCATTTTTACTAAAGCAAATAATTAATTAATTAATCCTAAAAATGTAAAAACAAACCTAAATGCAATGCATGATATTTTTTTGGCATTTTCATGATTTCTAATAAAATTAAACATGCACATAAATACAAACAATTAATAAAAATCTACAAAAATTCCTAAAAAAGGAAAATAATTAAGAAAAAATCTATTTTCTTGGATTTTATAGGAGTAGTTCGTATAGGGCAAAAATCACATGCTCACAACTGCCCCTCTTTGCTCGAAAACACGAAGGGTTTTCGGGCAAAGATAAAATGAGCAATTACGAGCGATTTTTGCATGTTTGAAATTCCATGAGAAGCATCTCTTGAAAAAGTCTGATCGAACCTTGCTTCAGAGGTTGCCTCCATATCCTGGTGCTATAAAGGAATCAGGTTAGTGTAGTTCTGGAAGTTTTGGTAGCTGGGACTACCGGAAAACTGTGATTTCACTGTTGTTGTTGTTGTTGTTTCTGATTTCTGAGCTCCTTATTACACCAAAATAAAAGATAATAAGCTAAACTATCTAAACCTATTAACTACGAGTTACAAGATTCCTATCCATAAATCTTCTGAAGCTTGATCTTGAGTTTTGGCTGGTTTTTCCTGCAAACTCCGATCTAAACCTTGATGCTCGTTAGCTGCGAACGCTCTTTCATTTTTCTTTAGCTCTTTGGATCAAGGCGGGACATGCAAAGCTTGTGACTTCAATCA
This sequence comes from Nicotiana sylvestris, assembly GCF_000393655.2. Taxonomy (NCBI): domain Eukaryota; kingdom Viridiplantae; phylum Streptophyta; class Magnoliopsida; order Solanales; family Solanaceae; genus Nicotiana; species Nicotiana sylvestris. The sequence goes on from NC_091068.1 coordinate 110,927,826, forward strand.
TATCTTGGGTAGTCCGCATCTTTTCTCACAGAATTCAACTTCTTTTCTTGTTTCTTCTTTTCTTTTATTTGGGTTGAAACTTCTTCTTTTGGTCACCTCAAACCTTGTGCCTCACGATAAAAACCTACTCAGGCACCAAAGCAAACAAACAAACAAAATTTTTCTGCCCCAATTTTCACTAGGAAAATTTCGTGAGTTATTGCAACAAATCTAAGCTACTTCTTTATTGAAAGCAATAAAATCAGGATTGTGTATCCTTGAAAAAAAGAGATTCAGGGAGTGGAGCCCTATATCTATAATGAAATCAACTAGTGATTGGGGCCCTAAATTGGAAAGATTGCTCGGTTATGTTGGAAAGATGACTAGGTTATACCGAAAAGGGTAAAAAGGTCCTCGGGTTATGCCGGAAAAGAAAAAGGCCTATGCCAGGGAGGTCCACGGGTTATGCCAGGAAAGGTCATCAAGTTATGCCGAAAAAGAGAAAAGGTCCTCGGGTTATGCCGGGGAGGTCCATGGGTTATGCTGGGAAAGGTCATCGGGTTATGCCGAAAAAGAGAAAAGGTCCTCGGGTTATGCCGGGAAAGGTAATCGGGTTATGCCAAAAAAGAGAAAAAGTCCTCGGGTTATGCTGGAGAGGTCCACGGGTTATGTTGGGGGAGTCATCGGGTTATGCCGGAATAGGAAAAGGTCCTCGGGTTATGCCGGGGAGGTCCACGGGTTATGTCGAAAAAGAAAAAGGACCTCGAGTTATGCCGGGGAGGTCCACGAGTTATGCCAGGAAAGGTAAAAAGGTCCTCGGGTTATGCAAAAAAAGAAAAAGGCCCTCAGGTTATGCTGGGGAGGTCCACGAGTTATGCCGAAAAAGAGAAAAGGTCTTTGGGTTATGGCGGGGAGGTCCACGGGTTATGCCAGGGAAGTCATCGGGTTATGCCAGAAAAGAAAAAGGTCCTGGGGTTATGCCGGGGAGGTCCACCGGTTATGCCGAGAAAGGTAAAAAGGTCCTCGGGTTATGCCGGGAAGGTCCACGGGTTATGCCGGGAAAGTCATCGGGCTATGCCAGAAAAAGGGAAAGGTCCTCGGGTTATGCCGGGGAGGTCCACGGGTTATGCCGGGGAGGTCCACGGGTTATGCCGGGAAAGTCATCGGATTATGCTGGAAAAGAAAAAGGTCCTCGGGTTATGCCGGGGATTAATTAGGGAGTGGAACTCTATAACGGAAAAGACTACTAGGTTATGCTGGGAGTGACTAGGGAATGGGATCCTATGTTGGGAGAGCGTAGCTAGAGACTGGGGACCCTAGGCTACCATGATTTTGGAATTTTTCTTCTTCTTGTTTTCATTTCACTTTTAATACTTTATTCAAGAGAATGCATGAAAAGTTTGAAAGGGACTTCCCTTTTTGGGTTAACTTCTGCCGCAAGACCATTCTGTTCTCTGCGCACCCTGCTTTTATTGCACCTACTTCTTGCGAGGTTATCTTAGATTGCACATGTTTTCAAATCAAAGAACAATTTTTCAGTTTGAAACGGTGGTTGGTTCTGTGGCCTTGATTGTTTTGATCACTTGATCTCGGCCCAACTCTTTTGCTGAAATCCTTTACTGCTTGTTGGCTTTCTGGGGACCGATTTCTCTTATGAAAACTAGGTATCTTGACTTTTCCCAAAATTTCACATGACTGTTAACCCGTGGGGCTTGGTTTTTTATTTCATTTTGCCTTTATGGGCACTTGACTTTGAATTCTTTCCTTTTCAAGAACTTTCGACTCTGGAGCATCGGCCATCACGGCCAGTCGAGGCCGACTTGATGCACCTGCTGAGGCTGAGTGCCTTTTCCTGAACTTTGCTTTTGCTAAGCAGAAAACTGTAAAACGAATCTTGCCATCTTTTCTTTGTATTAGATTCGGAGGAGGATTAAACTGAAAGAGATTCAAAGAAAAGTAAAGAAAGGGAAGGAAAATGAATTTAAAGAGAAGTGTCCCTTTTGGGGGAGGAAAGAAGGACTTATCTAGAGTGCATACAGATTTCAATAGACATGACATGCTTCTTGGACTGGATACCCGATCTGTGCAACTATCCAACTTCTCATAAACTCATTATGACCCGTGTTTCAAAATCGGGAAACCTTGCCAGGACTCTTTCAGTGCCAATGGTTGTAAGGGATTCCTTCTTCTCTATCAACGACGCCCTTTTCGAGTTTTCGCCAATCGACCTCTCTCATTTCACTTCTCACCGTCGCCTTATAGTGCTCTTTTACGGGTTTTCACTAACAAGACTCTCTCATTTTCAATTTCTTTACTTACCATCGTCTTACGGTGGTCATGTGGGTTTTCACCGATAAGACTCTCTCATTTTATTTCTCTCATATGGTTGTATTGGTTCCAAGTAGCCGCATTATCCGATTCTTGAATATTCTCACCGCTGGATCAGAAAGGCTTGAACAGGATTTAGGGTAAAAAGAGTTTGGATTGAATTACAACTTTGGAGCTTTTCCGGCAAACCGTCGCCGAATCATTACAACATCTGCCCCAGTTTCACTTTTTTGGGAAAATTGGATTTTTGTTTTGGTGTGACTGAACCTCAGAGAGAGGCTGCCTATGTATCCTTTCGGAATCAAGTCGAACGTAGTTCAGGGAAACTTTTGCTTTTGGTTTTCTTTTTGTTTTTATTTGATTTTTTTTACAAACGTTTTCAGGTTCCAAAGAGGGTAATCAAAGAAGGGTAACCAGCTCAAAAGGTTAGCAAAAGGGTTGAAGTGTTTGGGGTAGCAAGAATGAAAGCCTCCGTCATCCCACTCGGATAGTATCGATGCTGCAGAAAATTAAACATAATACCTTTTGACTGCATCTGCATTTATAGCTGCCTCGAGATCATTTCCTTCAATGTCGCCCAAGTACAATACCCCTTTTGGAAACAACTTTCTTATAATGTATGGGCCCTTCCAGTTGGGGGCGAACTTTTCTTTTGCTTCCTTGTGATGAGGGAGAATACGTCTCAAAACGAGTTGACCCACCTCAAAGTTCCTAGGCCGCACTTTCTTATTGTAAGCACGGGCCATTCTTTGTTGATACAACTGCCCGTGGCAAACTGCGACCATCCGCTTTTCATCAATCAAGGTTAACTATTTCAGACGGGTTTTGACCCACTCACTGTCCTCAATCTCAGCTTCAACAATAATTCGAAGAGAAGGGATTTCAACTTTTGCGGGTATTATGGCTTCAGTGCCATAAACCAATAGATAAGGGGTTGCTCCGACTGATGTGCGCACAATTGTGCGATATCCCAACAATGCAAACGACAACTTTTCATGCCATTGCCTAGAACTTTGGATCATCTTCCTAAGAATATTCTTGATATTATTGTTTGCTGCTTCAACAGCACCATTAGTTTTGGGCCGATAAGGGGTAGAATTTCGATGTGTGATCTTAAACTGCTCACATATCTCCCTCATAAAGTGACTATTCAAGTTCGCAGCATTGTCCGTAATGAGAGTTGTAGGGATGCCAAAACGGCAAATGATGTGGGAGTGCACGAAGTCTACCACTGCTTTCTTAGTGACAACTTTGAGAGTAATTGCTTTAACCCACTTTGTGAAGTAGTCGATGGCAACCACTATGAATCTATGCCCATTGAAGCTTTTGGCTCGATTGGCCAAATGACATCCATACCCCAGGCAACAAATGACCACAGTGCTGACATAGGATGCAGTTCTATAGGTGGCGCATGAATCAGGTCACCGTGTACCTGACACTGATGACATTTTCGGAAAAAACTAAAGCAATCTTTTTCCATAGTCATCCAGTAATAGCCTGCTCGAAGGATTTTCTTTGCCAGGACGTATCCATTCATGTGGGGTCCACACACTCCTGCGTGCACTTCATGCATAATTCTTCCGGCCTCTTAGACATCCACACATCTTAACAAATTGAGATCTAGAGTCCTTTTGTACAAGACCTCCCCGCTCAAGAAGAAACCGCTGGCAAGCCTTCTAGAGGTTCTCTTTTGGTCTCTATTGACTTGCTTGGGATATTCTTTCGTTTTCAGAAATCTCTTGATATCATAGTACCATTGATGAACATTTGGTTCCACCTCAACCGTATGGCAGTAACCATGCCTTTCTCGGATTTGGATTTCTAGAGGGTCAATGTGAACATTGCTTGGATATGGCAACATCGAGGCCAAAGTAGCGAGTGCATCGGCTAACTCATTGTGAAAAAGGATGTACTTGAACTCAACTGACTTGAACCCCTTGCTAAGATCTTCCACATGTTTCCTGTAAGGAATAAGCTTGACATCTCGAGTTTTCCATTCTCCCTGAGATTGCCAGATGATCAGATCTGAATCTTCCATGATTATCAATTCTTCCACATCTTGGTCGATTGCCATATTCATGCCCATAATGTAGACTTCATACTCGATAGTGTTGTTTGTGCAAAAAAACCGAAGCCGGGATGTGGCTGGATAGTGTTGACCAGTGGGTAAGATCAAAATTGCCCCAATCCCGACACCTTTTGCGTTCACAACTCCATCGAAGAACATTTTCCAAGCATTGGTGTCTTCTGATGTTACCTCAACTGAATTCACCTCTCGTCCGGGAAGTAAGTACTCAAAGGCTCATATTCATCATTAACAGGGTTTTCAGCTAGGTGATCTGCTAAAGCCTGGGCTTTCATTGCTGTGCGGGTGACATAGACTATGTCAAATTCAGTGAGCAGGATCTGCCATTTTGCTAACCTCCCTGTGGGCATCGGCTTTTGGAATATGTACTTTAAAGGATCCAGCCTGGTGATGAGGTAAGTGGTATAGGCCACCAGGTAATGCCTAAGCTTCTGAGCGACCCAAGTTAGGGCGCAGCAAGTCCTTTTCAACAGGGTATATTTGGCTTCATAACTTGTGAACTTTTTGCTCAAATAGTAGATTGCCTGCTCTTTCTTCCAGGTCACATCGTGTTGCCCGAGGACACAGCTGAAGGAATTTTCCAAGACTGTCAGGTACAAAAACAAAGGCCTCCCCGGTTCAGGTGGAACCAAGACTGGTGGGTTCGACATATATTCTTTAATTTTGTCAAAGGCTTCTTAACACTCGTCTGTCCATTTAATCGCTGCATCTTTCTTCAATAGCTTGAATATGGGCTCACATGTGGAAGTCAACTGAGCAATGAATCGGCTAATGTAGTTCAACCTTCCCAACAAACTCATAACCTCTTTCTTGGTTCTCGGAGGAGGCAAATCCCGAATAGACTTTATCTTCGTTGGATCTAGCTCGATGCCCCTCCGACTGACTATAAATCCCAAGAGTTTCCCATACAGAACTCCAAATGCACATTTAGCCGGGTTTAGCTTCAAATCATACTTGCAAAGACGCTCAAAGAACTTTCTTAGGTCTCGAACATGGTCATTCTGTGTTCTAGATTTAATGATCACATCGTCCACATACACCTCGATTTCTTGGTGCATCATATCATGAAAGATGGCAGTCATAGCCCTCATATAAGTTGCTCCGGCATTCTTCAAGCCAAAAGGCATGACCCTGTAGCAATAGGTGCCCCAGGGCGTTGTGAATTTTGTCTTTTCTGCATCTTCTTCATCCATCAATACCTGATGATAACCATCATAGAAATCCACGAAAGACTATACCTTATGTTTGGCACAGTTGTCAACGAGGATGTGGATGTTTGGCAAAGGGAAGTTGTCTTTGGGACTTGCTTTGTTTAGATCTCGATAGTCAACACACACCTGAGTTTTCCCATCTTTGTTTGGCATTGGGACCATATTGGCCAGCCATGTGGTGTATCGGACCACTAGGATCACCCCCGCCTTCAACTGTTTTGTGACCTCTTATTTGATCTTGTTACTGATATCAGTTTTGAACTTTCTTTGTTTTTGCTGGACAGGGGGATAATCGGGGTAAGTCGGTAGCTTGTGTACCACTAGATCAACACTTAATCCTGGCATGTCATCATAGGACCAAACAAACACATCTTTGAATTCAAACAAAAGTTGGATCAGGGCATCCCTAGTTCTTTCATCTGTGTGAATGCTTATCATGGTTTCTTGGACCTCTTCTGAATTACCCAAATTTACTGGCTGTTTCATTTAGATTTGGCTTAGTCTTATTCTCAAATTATTCCAATTCTCGATTTATTTCCCTAAAAGCCTATTCTTCATTGTATTCCGGTTCTTGATTCATTATTTCACAATTAGACAATGTGTTTGGATCTGGGCATGAAGTCCTCAAGCATGTCATGTTATTTAAAGCCACATTATTAGAACTGAAAGAAAAAATAAGAAAAAGTAATAAAAATCAGAAAGAATAAAGAGATTCATGAACGATGAAATATCGATTTCATTTAATTGAATTTTGAAGATAATAGGGTTTACATTAGAATTTAAAGACAGTAGTTACACCCTAGAATAACTCGTGATGTAGAAAAGGTGGCAAGACTGGACTACCGGGATTCCCGCCTGACTGGGAATGGAGTAGCCTTCCAGTTTTGCAACTTGGCATTAGGCCCCATATACAGCACCTCAGCGGTGATCGAGCCTTCTCCCGGCTGGACCATATGGGTTTCATACAACATCTGCCTCATAGCTCCACATATTTCTTCAATTTCTTCGGTCGTAAAGGCCTCATCTTCCTCTTCTGTGTACTTGGGCTTGACAAATGTTTCGAATAGATGCGGGATTGGCTGAGGCAAGACCCAACCGTTGTTCTTTTGCTCATTTGCCCATGTTTCATCAGCTGGCGTGGCTTGAAAACCCACACTGAAGAACTTCTTGTTGGCAGCTAAAGTGGTAGGTTCTGTGATACCTTGCAATGATGCCCCAAATCCCTTCCCAAGCGTATAACCATGCTTGATCATCTCAGTAGAGACCATGATTGATGCATTTGAGATAAAGGGTTGAGGACACGGGCTTCCTTCTTCATATTGGTCTGCGACCACAACCTGAAAAGCTTGATAGACTATATGTTCAATACCTTCCCTAGCTTCGAGACATGGGACTGACGGGTCCCGGTAAATTGACTGCTCGTCTTCTCCATGAACCACAATTTCCTGATCTTCATGTTCAAATTTCACCATCTTGTGGAGAGTGGAAGGTACAGACCCCGCCGCATGAATCCAGGGCCTTCCCAAGAGGAAATTATAAGAAGTGTCCATGTCTAGGACCTGGAATGTCACCTCAAAATCCACATGACCAATAGTCAAAATCAAATCGATCTCGCCTATGGTGTCTCTCTTGATGCCATCAAAGGCACGCACACAGACATTGTTAGGCTTGATTCTCTCAGTCCCGATCTCCATTCTTTGCAAAGTTGAGAGAGGGCAAATATCAACTCCGGATCTGCCATCCAGCATGAATCTTTTTACATAGTACCTCTCGCACTTAACTATCAAATGGAGGGCTTTGTTGTGGGCAGCCCCTTCCGGGGGCAAATCACTCTTGCTAAAGGAAATCTAATTGACTACGAAGAATCCTTCTGCCATCCTTTCTAGTTGTACGACAGTGGTTTCAATCGGAACCTAAGCTTCGTTGAGGGTCTTTATCAGTACCTTCTGATGCTCACTCGAGCTTATCAGTAGAGACAAGAGTGAGACCTGAGCGAGATACTTCGGGAGTTGGTCAATTACCTCGTAGTACGCAGTTTTCATTCTTCGGAAGAATTCCTCTGCCTCTTCGGCACTAATTGGCTTTTGGAGCGGGAAACGCTTCTGCTTGGCATTGTTCACTTCTTCCAAATTAAGGTACTTTCCGGATGGGTTGGTTTCATTTACTTCCCCTGCGATTTCTTTCCCCTTGTACGTTACAATTGCTCTGTTGTAGTTCTAGGGAATTGCAGTGGGATCTTTCATGGGCCTTTGTGGTGCGCGACTAATGACCACGGGCTCGTTCAGCCTAGGTGGAATCACTGGTCCCCGTACCACGTAAGTCCCTTTGGGTACATATATCTTGGGTCCTTTGTTCAGCTCGAACCTCTTAGGAGGACTTATGCCAATTGTTCTTTCATGTGAGCTCGGGGAACATAAAGAATGGAGTCTTTAGGGGGTGCTGCCCCTGTTTTGGTTTCCACTATTTTTTCTGCACTTTGAGGGTGGATTTACTCCTCTTCTCCCCCTTGTCTTGCTTTGCAGCGGCCTTTGGCTTCTTCTCGACATCAGTGATAGCAATGATGGCTTTTAAAGCAGGATCAAACTCCTTATCTTCGCAAATCATCCCAATAACTGGCCCGTTGTTGTGAGCCGATAATGGGTTGTTGGTCACATTAGGGATTTCTTCATCCTTCAGCACTATCCATTTTTGCTCTATGAGGTTTTCAACCGCCCTTTTTAGAGTCCAGCAGTCTTCAGTGTCATGTCCTTCCACCCCAGAATGATAGGCACATCGGGTCCCGATCGGTAGGAAGGGGACTCTTGATTTTGTCTATTCGGTGATACGGTTGGAGCAAACCCATTTGGACTAGTTTGGGGAAAAGGCTAGAGTATGATTCACCTAGGCATGAAGTTTGTTCTCCTGGGTGGCTCCCGACACGGGCATTGTAGGGGAAATTATTTTGTGGAGGTCGGGGATTATACTGAGCTTGGTGGGGAGGATTATTCCTAGGAGGTAGAGTTCTATTTTAGTAAAACTGTTGTTATGGCCAAGCGTATGGCTGGCGTTCATTACCGCGTAAGGCTGGGGGGCCATAGCATAAGCCATATCCTGGTGAGGATAATAATGTTGTGGTGCGCTTGGAGGGAAGTAACCTCTGGGTGGACGAAGGTTTCTCAGACCTGAAGCTACCATCGCTACTTCTTCCTTCTTCTTTCTGTTCGCTACACCTCCGGACCCGCTTTGAATTGCTTGGAATGTAGCTCTTATGGCAGATTGGCTCAACATGCGCCCTATTTTCAGACCATTCTCGACCATCTCACCAATCTTGATGGCCTCAACAAATGGTTTCCCCATTGCAGACATCATATTCTGAAAGTAGTCAGCCTCTTGGGCTTGTAGAAAAACACTAACCATTTCTGTTTCTTCCATCGGGGGCTTGACCCTGGCCGCCTGTTCGTGCCATTTAACAGCATATTCTAGGAAACTTTCCGATGACTTCTTCTTGAGATTCGACAGAGAATTCCTGTCGGGAGCTATGTCTATGTTATACTGAAACTGCCTGACAAAATCTCGAGCCAGATCATCCCAAATGTGCCAACGAGATATGTCATGATCCATATACCACTCAAATGCAATGCCAACTAGACTCTCTCCGAAATAAGGCATTAGGAGCTTTTCTTTTCTGGTTGCCCCTCTTAATTGATTGCAATATCTCTTAAGGTGGGCTATGGGATCCCCGTGCCCGTCATACTTTTCGAACTTTGGGGTCTTAAAACCCAGGGGCAAATGCACATGTGGGAACATACAGAGATCAGCGTAGGATACACTCTTTTGTCCGCTCAAACCTTGCATATTCTTAAGGCTCTGTTCCATGCTCCTCATTTTCCGAGTGATTTCATCCTGCTCAGGGTTCTTTGTAACCTTCTCATGTCCTGCGGTAAACTCATACCGGGGTTGTTGAGGGTAAGAATTGGTGGTGAAATGGGTAGGTTCTGGTGGAAAAGATGGTACTTGGAAAGTGAAAGATGATTGATCAAAGCTTGGCGTGGGCACAGTTGGCTGTACTGCATCCGAGGTTGGTGGTGCAGTAACTATGTTGGAGGCCACTCCCGAAACTACCTGGGGGTGAACCTCAGAAGGTGCTTCGGTGAAGTGAGCTGAGATGGTGGGGTATCCAAGTGGGGTATTCGAGTAACTTATTGGGATGTTGGAATTTCCACCTGCTCTGGGAAGTAACTCGGGGAAACCAGGTATGTCACTTGGCAACTCTCGACCATTGGACCAAGCATCCCACATTTCCAAAACGCGGAGGCGCAAGGCCCTATTGTCTTCAGCAACTGCTGACTCTGAAGTTGGATTAACTGATAGTGGGCTATCCTCTGAGATGGGAATTGTTGGGGGATGACCTTCTGATGACATTTCTACACTGCCCTTGGATCTTGTAAAGTATGGGTGTGAAGCCAGGTTATCACAAACCAACCACCTTAAAAACAGAACCTATACTCAACAGTAGATAACAAATCGATTAGTTTGAAGCAATTAACACATAGGAAATCGCACATTGGGGGTGTGATGCACCTATACAGTTAAATGTGTTTCTAAATTTTTTGCAACGATTGCATGTCTCATCCCAGCTTTGTTTATCTCCCCAATTTTCTCTTTTGCACTCTCATTTTCTCTCTTGTTTTTATTCTCTTTTCCTTGGTTTCTCTCTTTTCTTTTTGGTTTTTCTTTTTGGTTTTCTATTTTCCACATTCCTCTTTTATTTGAGTTATTTACAAAAATCATGACCGGATCCGATGAGGATTGCCTACGAATTACGACACCGCGTGAATCAGATCATCACGTAGTTCAAGAAATAAAATGCAAAATAAATAAAAGATTTTTGGTTTTTTTCAAATTTTTCATTAAAACAAGACCTTTGATTTTCTCTATTACAAAGACTCGATCCTACATACTTGAGAATTGAAAACTAAAATAGACTCAAAACAGACTTTAGGAATGAAAATACAGACTCGAAAAAAAGAAAACAATCAGGAGTACATCAGTGCCTCCAATCCTATTCTAGGAACACCAATTGGTCTTGATGCGGGCCTACGCGCCATGTCATCCTGGAGGCGGTAGAGATCATCCATTATCTGGCGGACAAAGATCATTACTGTGGCAAAGAACATGGACCTGGTCATGTCCTTACACTCGTTGCATTTTATCACAATGTAGTTGGTGATTCTTCTAACCCTTTCCCTGATGATGACCTTCTCTTGCAACAACCGCCCAATCTGCTGAGATCTAGCCTCCAAGACCTGAGTGGCAGTATGATTCTATTCTTAAAAATGTTGTAGGTATCCCTCTAGCTGTTCCATCAAAGCGTAGCAATGTTCTCTCTCGGCTTTGAAGCTCCTGGCTTGTTTGGCCATCTCGTTCTCGAGGGTGGTTAGCTTTTTCTTCAAGTTTGTGACTTCTCCATCGTATTTCCTTTTTAGTTGTTGAACAAACTCTTCCCTTCCCTCGGCGTTCTTTGCCAATTGTGCCCGAGCTCTTGCCAAACTGCCTTTGGATTTTTCTAAATCATCTCCGTACTCACATATTTTCTTCCTGAGGCCATTAATGAGTCTTTCATCTGCTCGTCTTCTTTTAGTATTCTCAGCAACTACCTTTATCCTTTGGATCTGGGCCTGGAGAACTTCATTTTCTTGGGCTAATTTTTTCTTCTCACCCTCATCTGCAGCGGCTTGCACATCACTATTGAACTTAAGGTCTCTGATCTGCCCCTCTAACCTGCTTAAGGTGGCCCGATATTCATTTTCTTTTGTCAACCACTCCCACTGTTCTTATGATGCCTCAACAAATTCTTGGAGGTGGGGTCTTTTAGCTGGTCTTCCAAACTCAACTTTTCTTTTGTACCAGGGGAGGTAACCGGGTGAGACTTCACCTCTGGATAGATCATATACTTGGGTATTTGCTATCAGATATTGGCACTCGCTCCAAATCTGGTGAACCACTGTTTCGTGAAACTGGCCATCAGAACGGATCTCGACCACATGAAGGCTAATGTCTTCATCCTTGGGCACCATTTGACATGCTCAAAACTAGGTATGGGGCATAAGGCTGGATACTTCTGAGACCCATCAGGAGGAAGTGGGGACTGGTGGCTAGCATGTATATGATTTTATCAATAGGAAGCCAACCTAACGTTTTCTATTTGATTGCAGTGACGGAAAGGAGGCAAGATATCCATTCTGCGACCTCTTCTGGCATGTTGAACCCGTCGACCCTTGTATAAAACTCCTCTATGCAACTTTCCCCCGTCGACCCATAGTTCATGTACTGAGGACGATGACATATATGCTCAATCATCCACATTTGTAGCAACAAGTTGCACCCTTCAAAAAAGTCCGCTCTGACTTTGCAAACTGTGAGAGCTCGGAATATTTCAGACACTATCATGGGTGCGAGGGTTAGTAAGCAAAGTGTTGACAACTCAGGCTATCCATACGTCGATATTCCTATCTTTCCTGGGAAACTCTAGAAGGCCCAAAAATACCACCATGAAAGCGAAGCATCTATGTTCTTCCCATTTTAGTCGATTCCCTTTGCTGCAAATTTTGCTTTCTGGATTGTTGAACCCCCCTATGTGTCCGTATTGCTGGTATATGAACTGTGGAGTGGAAAAACCAGCTGCCAAATCTGGGTATTGGACCCACTGCTTATCTTTAGCAAATCTAGAAACTTGTGCGAAGTGACGACTCTTGGGACAACCAGGTATTTATGTCTCAAAGCTTCGGTACTCCCAACATAACCGGCTATCTCTTCCAAAGTGGGTGTGAATTCAAAGTCTGAGAAATGAAACACGTTGTAAGCTGGATCCCAAAACGTAACCAGTGCTTTTATTACGTCTCCTCTAGGCCTGATCTTCAATAATCCGGTGAGACCCCCCAAGTAATGGTTGACCACATCTCGTACTGATTTACCTAAATCTTCCCACCACATATATAATTCCAAAGAAATCTTGGTCATGACCTTCATTGGCTAGTTTTGACGCATGCTCATTCTGCACATTTAAATTAAGGTGATTGGTTTAACACCGAGCGAATTTTACAAAGGAGGTCAATTTTGCAAAAATTCAAATAACACGACTACTTTTGCAAATATAGCCCTTCAGCACTTTGAAAAGGAAGATTTTAGGGCTGTGCTTGCTAGGTAGCCAAAAATTTGAAAAAGGGCAATAGTGGTTATTCTTGCAAAAATAGCCTCTCGGCGTCCTTTTGGGGACATTTTGGGTTTATTTAGACAGGAACGACATTACCTAATTTTATTTATGACAGAATAACAACATTTCATTTTTGGGTTATTTTTGCAAAAAATGGAGTTGGACCTGGTGAGGGTTGCCTACGTATCCCACATCTAGTGAGAATCAAACTTGTGTAGTTCGGTCAGTTTTGACATAATAAAATATTTTGAAACCATTTTCCTTTTTTTTTCTTTTTTTTTTCAAAATTTCGGCAGAGTTTCGGTATACTTTGGACAACAGGTTTTTTCAAAGGCGGATAATTATCTCTATCATACCTCAATTTTATTTTTTCCAAATTCCTCCCTATTCTAGAAACTGGTCAACATGCAAACCGAAACAAATAATTGCACAAGTAGCACGCAAAAATGCAGCAGGATGGTCTTTTGATTCTTGGGTCCACCTGTCCTAGATGGACCCAACCCCTGTGTTGAGTCCCCAAAGTCAAATGCACATAATGCAAACAAGCGTTCCTACTAGAGATCCGGCATGAGGCTGAGTTTTTCTAAGTTTAAAAACCTGGGTATATTGTTCTAGAATTGGTGTACCCGAGCAGACAACTCGAGCTGGGGGGGGGGGGGTACATACCGAGAACCAAAAGGCCATCCGGCTTTGTAACTTGTCTGAGCCTCTTTCTTATTTTAAGGTATGACACTAACAGAAAGAGGAGTCACGCCAGCGTGCACATCCCCGAAGATGAGAAGAGAAGGATTTCGTAACAGTTTATATACAGTTCAAATAATATCAAAACGGTAAAAGCGACATTTAGCACATTAAGCCCAAACATGTAATAAACAATCAGATAATAAATAAAAGTCAACTATAAAAGTTATTCTAAGCTCGAATTCTTGAACCCTGAACCAGAGATTCTAGGTTTGTTCCCCAGCAGAGTCGTCAGAGCTGTCACACCTCCTTTTTACACCCAAAGGTATATGAGAGTTTTTCCAATTAAAGTGACATTAATCGAAATGAGATTATTTAATTTATCAGAGTCGCCACTTGGAATAGTTTATTTGGTGTCCCAAGTCACCAGTTTATTTTAAAATTCCAGATCAAGGAAATTTCGACTTTATTCTAAAAGTCTGCGAACCAGAAATTTTAAGTAAGAAATTCTGTTAACTTGGGAGAAGGTGTTAGGTATTCCCGGGTTCCGTGGTTCTAGCACGGTCTCTTAAACTATTAATAATTGGCCGATTATCTGATTTGCTACACATTTTAAACCTATTGTGCATTTTTAAACTTTATACCCGCCTTTAATTAATTTATTGTTACATATCGAGAATCGTGTCATGGGAACCGTACCCATGATCTACGACATGTTTAATTTTTTAAAGATTAAATTGTGGCTGGGTCACATAAATATACCCCCGGATTTTAGTAATTAGGCGTCACAACTACGTAACGGGAGCCGTACCCGTAGCTATGACAATTATTTAGTTAACGCGCCTAAAGCAGACTACGAAAGTTCAAGGCATTTCTAAACTAATTTTATATTTATATGAGGGCCATAAATTATAGGATTTTATTTGTGTATGGCACACCTCAAATTATTTTCCAAAAAAAAAAGGATTAGCTCTTGATTTAATTTTGTGAGGGTCATGTATTATAAGTTTTAAGCATGGCATACCTCAAATTATTTTTAAGAAAAAGGTTATATATTTTTAAAGGCAAACTAAAGGTGATCCTATTTTCAATCTAATTTAAAACTAGTTATCACAACCACGTCACGGGAACCGTACCCACAGTTGTAATAGTTTAATGGCGTGCCTAAAGCATACTACGGAATATTCAAAGCGTTTTCTATACTAGTTGGTATTAGTATGAGGGCCATGAATTATGGGGTTTGATTGCAAATGGCACACCTCAATAAAAAAATATTTTAGCAAATCCCACTATATGCGAAAATCTCTGAAATGGGTCCAAGACAAAATGTCTAGGATTTTCCGAAGTCATTGTGACTTCAAATCTATCTGCCTTCCTCTGTTGGGCTCATCCATAAGCCCTATAGTTTTAATAATAAAAAGAGCCCATGCAGTTTGTATATTTCAATTCATCATAAACAAATTAGCAAAACTAAAACCCATAGAAATAAATATAACCAAGTTAGAACTCAAAACGGGTGAATTGAGTCAGGATATAAAATCATGAATTCTAAATAACGTGGGCCAGATGTATGATACCATCTTTTAAACCCTCGAATGATCTACTGAAACTCTGTATTGGGCTGATGACTGATGTCAGCCAAGCCCAACGCAATAGATTGTTACATAGAGAAACCCTTTATATAAATGGCCATATGAATGGAAATGAATCAACATGCCAAAAATACGGATAAGACAAAAGATGACTATTAAAAGCTGACATTTGCAATTTTTCCTTTTCGATCAAAAATCTTAATACTCACACCTTATAATGTATACAAAAATTACCCTCAAATATTCTGCTAGAAACCTTTACTGGGCTGACGACTAACTTCAGCTAAGCCCAATACAATAAATTGGATCAAAATTCCTTGTACAAATAGTCAGACTTGTGATAATTAAATAACACAACCAATGTACAAAAGGAAATTAACGACTTTCTAATGTATATGAAATCAAATAACAAATTAAAACTCATACATGGTCTAATTAAATCTTCAGCTTCCAAACCCTTTTCCAGCAACTTTAAATCCTTTCTTCGGCTTTATAGCTTACCATCTAACCAATTAGTTATCAGATCTGCAAACTTCAGCCAAGTTATCAATAGTAAATAACTTTCAAATCTTCAAATTAAAACAAATCTACATCTCTTATATAAAGACTACCATAATGAAGCTCATGCTACTTACAAGTTCAATTTGTATTTAACAGGGACATGAAATTGATGAACTTCTTAAACTAACAAGCTAAGCTTATAATAATCATTCAGAGGTGAAAGAAGAACCAATTTTATCAATTTTAGCATCATTCCTGATATAAAACTAGCCTCTAACAAAATGAAACTCCTAACGATGAATCAAGTATATGAAGGACAACAAACAGGACCTTCAACTCAAACATCATACACATGATATAGATTTTAGAGAAAAGAGTCCAAGTAGTTTACATAAATTAGAATACCAACAAGATTTCATTCAAAGAAAACTCAGCAAAAAGCATACACAAGATCAGCGAAAGTACCTATCAAAAAGAAAACAACAACCAAAAGAATGCAAGGAAATTTGCAGCTCCTAGCTCAAGCTCAGCAATAACAGCAGTGAATAAACCCCAAAATTTTGTTTCAGCTTCTGAAAACCCCAGCAAAATGACCCCAGAATAGAAAAGAAAATCAAAATTTCTTAAGAACACTTTTTGAAGGTTTTGTTTTCAGCCGTTTTCTTTTTTTCACTCCTTTTTCTGTGCCCTAATGATTGGAAAAGGATCTTTTTATAGAGGATATTTAGGGCAGCAAGCCTGTTTTCTTTTCACTCAAATGCACCCTTTAACTTTTAATTTAAAACACTTGCACCTCTGGCGCCAAAGAATTTTCCCCTCTTTTATCTCTAATATGATCCTTGTCAACTTTCTAGAAGCTTCCCATAAACTTTCCTTAAACCTTATCTAATTTCAAACCCCAGCACCCACGTATTTACCCCTCTTTTCTTTTTTGTTTTTTTCACTGTTCTATCGGTTTAAACCCAGTGGTACTGGACTTGGGCCATTTTAAAACTTTAAGCCCGGTAATTCTTGGGCTTTCGTACCAAGTCTGAGTTTCAAAACCCAAAATCAAATAAATTTATGCAGAAAAATAGAACAACATTTTTAAACAAAAGCTACTGATGCATCTTTTTTTAAGAAAAACATTAAGAAAATAATTAGAACTAATTAACGAGCTATTAAACAATGATTAGTCCATTGTGCCCTAAAATTATTCTAATTACTCTTAGATCGAAAAGAAAAAAAATAAAAAGGTTCCAGTAAATGAATGTGAAGAAAAAGAAAAGAGAATTATACCAATTAGATTGCTAAGAGCTTCGACAACTTCAGAAAAGGTAGTAATGACTCCGTTTGAGACTCAGATGAGCACAAAACTCGGCTGATGGTGGGAATTGCTACATGAATATTAGCCGGACTTTCGTCCATGGCTAATGCTTCATGCAACAATTTCCACCACATGCCTCATACAAAACGAAATATATGGTTGAAGAAATTGAATCGTTTAAAACCATTTGCCCGAAATCTGGCCAAAACTATGAGATGGGGTGTTCTTGACATCAAACAGAATCATTTTGTTGAAGAAACTGGGGGAATTCACGGGGCATTGCTATGAATTGAGGGCTAAGTCAAGAAAAATTGAACAAAAAGTGAAAAGTTCGAATTTTTATTTCTTAGATTTCAAATTCGAAGGAAACGAATGATTTTTTGGAGAAACTAATGGCGGGATATGGACGAGGAGATGATGGAGGTTGTATGGTTAAAATTTGGAGGCGTTTGGAGGTGTTTTGCCGCCGTGAGACGATTTCCAGGCGGCAGAAATACGGTGGAGGCGGGCGGCGATTTCAAAGAGAAAAGGGGATTAGTTTTTTAGGTTAAGGGACTAAATTAATGAAGACTAAAGGATTTTGGTCGTTTGATGGGGGGAATAAGTGAAACGACGTAGTTTTGTTACACAACTACGTCGTTTTGGGGATGAAGGGTCTGAACGGGTTTAAAGGGATTGGGCTTGGGTCAGGGGCGGTTTTGGACGGGTTTTGGGCTAGGGAATTGGGGAACAAATTGAATTTCAGCCCAAAACATGTATTAGAACCTTTAATTCATTTTTCTCTCCTTCTTTTATTATTATTTTTAATCTTTTTTTAATTAAAAGAAAAATCCCAAATTAATCTAAATTAATCTAAAAGGTGGAATTAAATTAGTTGCCTAATTACAAAAATTATAAAAATCAACTAATTCTAAATTAAAAGTGAAAAAAATCAATAATTCTCAAAATAAAGGAAAAAATGTCAAAATGAACCATTTTTGCGATTCTTATTTTTACTAAAACAAATAATTAATTAATTAATCCTAAAAATGTAAAAACAAACCTAAATACAATGCATGATATTTTTTGGCATTTTTTCATGATTTCTAATAAAATTAAACATGCACAGAAATGCAAACAATTAATAAAAATCTACAAAAATTCCTAAAAATGGCAAATAATTAAAAAAATTCTATTTTCTTGGATTTTATAGGAGTAGTTCGTATAGGGCAAAAATCACATGCTCTCACCAATTTAAGGCTGGCGATCCGGCTGGTCTAGCCAAACAATAATCTCCCCACCAAGTCTTGGCGGATCCAGATAAGCGAAAAGTAGCGAAGTCGACCCCATTGGTCTCCACTATCCCCATGTTCTTGAGAATCTCATGACAGTTGTCTAGATAATCCTGGGGATCTTCAGAAGATGCACCGCTGAAAGTAGTAGTGCAGAGCTTGGTGAGACTGTCCAATCTCCACAAAGTATCGGCAGACATGGCTACCCCATCACCGGTCTGAGCTACCACACCTAGATGAACTACCCCAACTGGTTGAGCTGCTGGAGTCTGAAACTGGGGAGCCATCTGCTCCGGAGTGCGAGTAGCAGGAGTCTGTGCTCCTCCTCCAGCTTGAGAGACAACTGGTGCTACAGGAAGCAAGCTTGCCCGGGTGACACTCTCCATAAGGCCCACTAGACGGACCAGAGCATCCTGGAGTACTGGGGTAGCAATAAACCCCTCTGGGACTTGAGTTGGGACCACCGGAATTGTCTGGGCCGGAACCTCATCATCAACGTCAACCTGAGGCTCCGCCGTTGGTGCTGCTGCTCTGGGCTGAGCTGTGCCCCTAACTCGGCCTCGGCCTCTGCCCCTCGTGGGAGCTGCTGCTGGGGGCTCGGGATGCTGATCGGTGGATGAGGAAGCGCGTGTTCTCGCCATCTGCGAAAGAACAGAGTAGAAATTCAATTAGTATTGAGAAACCAAACCGCACGATAGGAAGGAATAAATGTGAAGTTTTTCCTAACATTGTAGCCTCTGGGGGGTAAATATAGATGTCTCTGTACCGATCCCTCAGACTCTACTAAGCTTGTCCGTGAATTGTGAGACTTATGTAACCTAGAGCTCTGATACCAACTTGTCACGACCCGGATTTCCCACCCCCGGGAGTCGTAATGGCGCCTACTCATGAAAGCTAGGCAAGTCGCGTATTATAGATTCACTAACTCTTTTATTTAGCCCTTTTTAACAATTTAAATCAACATGCGATCAACAGTGAAATATTAACAATAATTAAAGACATGCGGAAGACGTAATTCTGATAACTTAGCTAAAAACAAGTACGACAATACCAAGTACATCTCTACCCGGAACCGGTGTCATAATATCACGGTCCATCTACGAATACTACATACAAATGTCTCGAAAGAAAGGTACAATCTATCTCTGAAGTAAATGAAAACAGAATATAAAGATAGAAGAGAACGCTGGGCCTACGAACGCCTGCAGGACTACTTCGAGATCTCTGACTAGACTGAAGGCAGCCACCCAAAGCTAAGGTCCAAAAGTTGCTGCTCCGAGATCTGCACACAGTGCAGAGTGTAGTATCGGTACAACCGACCCTATATGCTGGTAAGTGTTTGGCTGGCCTAACCCCGGTGAAGTAGTGATGAGGCTAGGACCAGACTACCAAATAAACCTGTGCAGTTATATAATATACAATGGAAAATAAAACTGAAATAAACAAGTAAAGATGGGAGGGGGAACATGCTGCGGGGGAATATCATTACCAACAGTAATTTAAGAGAAAGGCATAAGGACAATTTAGAATTTGCAGCAAAACATAAGGAACTCGTAACCAATCTATAAGCACTTTGTATTATCTATTATTGCGGCGCGCAACCCGATCCAAAACATAATAACACTGTTGTGGTGTGCAACCAGGATCCATATCATTTATCACTGTTGCGGTGTACAACCCGATCCAATTATATTGTTGTTATGGTGTGCAACCCAATCCAATTATATCATTGTTGTGTGCAACCCGATCCAAACATAATATTGTTGTGGCGTGCAACCCGATCCAAATATACAGTTCAACACCAATCATAACGAGAGTCCCGGCAAGGGATCAATAAAGAAACAACACTATCCCGGCAAGAGAATCGACAGTATAAGTATAAATATGTCCCGGCAAGAAAAAATCAGCTATAACCAAACTTGTTCCAACATCTAACTACCTCAACTAGCACCAATACTCAATCATAAGTAGTTTCCACGAGAATAATCATAATCCTTGCTCAACACAGAGAATCAACAACTTAGGCATTCGAAGTATTTATTAAGAACACAACAATTTCAATTTAAGACTCACGGTCATGCTTGATACCAACGTATAGATACTCGTCACCATACCTATACCTCGTACTCAACAAGTAACATGTAGAAAATAGGACACAACTCCTAATCCCTCAAGCTAGGTTAGACCAAACACTTACCTCGAACTTCCATGGCCAATTCAAGCCTCAAACACCGCTTTTCCTTTTGAATTTGGCTCCAAATCAATTGTATCTAGACATAATTGAATTAACAACATCAATAAACGCTAAACAATTCAATCCCAATGCTTAATTATGGATTTCCTATCATTATTTCCAAAAAGTCAAAAATTGACCCCCGGCCCGCTTGGTCAAAACATGAGGTTCGGACCAAAACCTGATCACCCATTTACCCACGAGCCCGAATATGTAAATAGTTTCGAAATCTGACCCCAAAACGAGGTCTAAATTCAATTTATACAAAAAGCCATAACTCTACCCAGATCCCTAATTTTCTACCCTTAAGAACATGATTTAGGCTTAGAAATCTAATGGGTGTTAGTGGAATTGAAGAAAATGAGTCTAAGATTACATACCTATAAATTGGTGGTGAAGTTCTCTTTCAAAAATCGCCCAATTTGGAGTTTGGAAGAAGAAGTTATGAATTTTGGGTTTAATCCCGTATGTGTTCTGTTACTGCTTAAATGACTGGGCAAAATTGGTCTCTGTGATCGCAGACAAGTGCATGCGATCGCATAGGGTAAGGGAGGATTGGCCACTGCGATCGCCGACTGGGATGTGCAACGCATAGAAGAAAATGATTCCCTTCCCAGGCTTGGTTTAATCCATTGCGATAGCGGAAGAAACAATGAAATCACATAGAACAATTTTGGTGACTTCCCATAATTTACTCTACGTGATCGCGGAAGGAGCTATGCGATCGCATAGCACAAAAAATAGGACCCCCTGAAATTTACACTACAATCGCGAACCTTCATATACGATCGCATAGCACAAGGACCTGGACACCAGCAGACAACACTTTCTGCAATTTTCCTAAGTTCAAAAGCCTTCCGAGACCTATCCGAAACTCACCCTAACCCTCGGGGCTCCAAACCAAACATGTACACTGCCTCAAAAACATCCTACAGACTTACTCGTGCGATCAAATCGCCAAAATAACATCAACAACTATGAATTTAGGATCAAAATTATGAAATCACTTAAGAACTTCAAATTTTTTCAATTTTCTCAAATACGGTCCGATTCCCGTCATTTCAAATCCGTTTCTTACAAAATTTCACAGACTCGACTTAAAACACATATACCGTGCTCCGGAACCAGAATACGGGCCCGATACCATCAAATTTTAAACACATTTCATTTCCAAAACTCGTAAATAATTCCAGAAAACAATTTTCTTTAAAAATTCATTTCTCGGGCTTGGGACCTCGGAATTTGATTCCGCGCATACGTCCAAGTCCCATATTTTCCTACGGACCCTCCGGGACCGTCAAATCATGGGTCCGGGTCCGTTTACCCAAAATATTGACCGAAGTCAACTTAAATTTATTTTAAAGTCAAAATTCATCATTTTTCACAGATTTTCACATAATGGCTTTCCGGTTATGCGCCCGGACTGCGTACGCAAATCGAGGTGATGCTGAAAGAGATTTTTAAGGCCTCGAAATGCAGAATTTATTTCTAAAATAAGTGATGACCTTTTGGGTCATCACAAGCATCCCAGACCTTGATTTTCCTTCTTTTCAGTTTATTTAGCACTGTTCTATCTTCCCAAATAGTTGTATTAGAAGTTTGGACTTGACATTTAGTAGCTCATGTGCTCGGTAACACCCGGATTTTGGGGATTTCGTATTTGAGTCATAGTTATTCTTATCGATTATTATGAGATTTTTCACTATTAAACTTATAACATTATGTTTCAATTTAAAATGCATAGTTATTTGTGATTATCAGCTTGCCTAGTACTGCAATAGGCGTCATCACAACATATTGAGATTTGGGTCGTGACACCAACCCTCTTGAATGCATTGCCAAGTCCTAGTTTTGGCTTTAGCCTTGCTATGCCTTCCACTGGATTGTTTTCCCAATTAAGACCCTAGCCCAGATTGTGTCAATGTTGTGGTATAGTCTCCAAGCCAGGCTGGTGAGGTTGGCCTTGTTCTTCATATGGGCTTGTTGTAAGCCAAGACCCCCCTATTTTTTGGCTTAATAACAGTATCCCATTTGACCATATGCAACTTTCTTTTTTCTGTAGTGGTGCCCCAAAGAAAGTTCCTTTGAATTCTGTCAATTTGATTAGTAATGTAAGATGTCAACTTTATATTGTATCACATAGCTGGGGATGCTTCCCAGGCTTGCTTTAGCCAAGGTTGTACGGCCAACCATGTTTAAAAACTTAGTTTTCCATCCAGCTAGTTTAGTGTTTATATTGTCAATGATGAATTGGAAGTCCATGTTATTAGGCCTTTTATGGAAGATGGGGAATTTTAGGTACTTACCAAACTCTGTGCTTTTCCTAATTCCTATCATGTTGTAACAATGGATGGCCCAGTCCTCTTTACAGTTTGCAGAGAAAATAATTTTGGATTTTTGAAAGTTGACCTTTTGCCCAGAAGCGACATTGAAATCCTCAAGTGAGGCCAAGATAGTATCACAATTTTTTCTATTGGCTCTAGCAAATAATGTAAGGTCATCTACAAAGAAAATGTGAGAAATTTTGGGACCACCCCTAATGGTACTTATGGGGAGCCAATCCTTTCTCAACACAACCTGGTCAATAGTCCTGTAAAGCCTCTCCATGCAGATAATGAAGAGATAAGGAGAAATGGGGTCTCCCTGTCTATGGCAGAACAACTTAGTTTTGTTCCTATTGACTAGAATAGAGATGGAACTAGAAGAGATACAGGAGAGAATCAGTTTGATCAGATTAGATGGGAAGTTAAAAACAGTAAGGAATCCTTAATGAAGGAACACTTAAGTTTATCAAAAGCTTTTTCTAGATCTACCTTTAGGATCATGTTCGCATTTTTCCCTTTCATTTTTTGGAAATAAATGATGTATTCTTGGACAACAATAGCATTATCAGCAGCTCTTCTATTTGAGAGGAAGTTATCATGTGTAGGTCCAACAGTATTGGGAATAAGGAAAGGCTTAGTCCTATTCATAATGATCTTAGTGAATAGGACACTTAGGAATTGTACATAAGAAGGTTTTGTTTATTTTAGGGGTGGGTGGTGAATGTTGAGAAGACCTTATGGAAGAAGCTAGTGACCTGACTAGAAAGGATGTGTCAATATTTCGGGTAGAAAAAAGAATGAAGTCCATCAGGCCCTGGAGATTTTAGTGGTTTCAAAAGAATCAATGTATTTCTTGATTTTAGAAGATCTAAATGGGAGATCCATAGATGTCCTAACCATGTTTGATAGAACCAGAGGAGTGTCATCAGTGTAAGGGGTTTGCCAGGTGGAAGAATCATGAGATGAGCTAAAGAGGTTACTAACGTATTTTAAGAAGGTTTCATTCCTGTGTTGGGGTTCCTTAATTTGGTTTCCTACTTCATATATTAAACAAATGATCATGTTCCTCCTTCTTTTATTAAGGTTGGTTATATGAAAAAAATCTAGTGTTGACATCACCATCACACAGCTAGTTGATTCTTGATTTCAGCTTCCAAAAGCCCTCCTCATTCTTAAGGATAACTGAAAATTCAGTTTGGAGGTTGGCTTCTAACTCCTGGAGGAATCTACTAAAATAATAGGCATTTGACTTTTGGATGCCATAAAGTCTGGTAAGGATGTGTTTTTTCTTTTGGAAGATGTTCCCAAACACTTACGCATTCCAATTAGTCACATTATGCTTAAACAAACTAGTGAACCCCAAAAGGTCATTAGTTAGTGGGAAGCTCCTCTACACAATGGATAGGAATTCAGGGTGGCTACATTATATAGACTCAAACCTAAAGGGTCTCCTATGCTCATTGTGTTGATGACTGATAATGGTAAGAAGGAGAAGGCAATGATCACAGTGGGTTCTAGGTAGGTGTGTTACTGTGGATTCTTGAAACATATCAATCCAATCATCCGTAACAAAATACCTATCTAGTGTCTCAAGAATGAGGTCTTGCCTCTTAGTGTACCTTTTGTTAGTCCAAGTATATTTCGGCCGCTTAAACCCTAAATCCACAAGCCTACACTGGTTCAAATAATTCTAAAATCTGTTACTTCTATTGTTATTTATGATGTTACCCCCAAATGTATATCTATATTTTATTACTTCATTAATGTCTCCTCCTACAAGCCAATTACTCTTATATACAGAGCCATGTCTTCGATAAAGTGCCAAAATCTATGTCTATCAAAAACATGACTACTAGCATAGATCAAAGAAAAAAACCACTTGGAGGTGTCAGGAATTACCTTGATCATGACATGGACTCCCTGAGGAGTGGTGGATACTTCCTCTAGCTTGACCAGGTCATCTTTTCACACGACCATGATTCCCCCAGATTGGTCAATTATAGGGGACTAGAACTGAGCTGAGAATTGAAGCTCAACAGTTATGTGCTTATGGTTAGCTATTAGCCCCTTGAAAAAGTTTCTCGGTAGGTATGGGTTGTGACAAGGATTTTCATGATTGCCTTGGCACACAACCTGAAAATTAGGGCAACATCATGACGGGCAGCTCGGCATAATGGACTATGCAAGGTTGATAAACGCACCTTGAACAAAAGCATGGCGCATTTCACTTGGACGTGCGGGTTGACATAAGAATGGCAAGGCAAATCCATGTCAAAGCAGGGGCAAAGACATGGCAAGACAAGGCGCGGCAATACGGGACAAGCAATGATAATTGATGCAGGCAGATTTGATCAAGTTGAGGGCGACTTAACATAAGAGGGCAGCTGTGACAATGGGCGTGTGCGGTTAAGTCAGTAGGTGAAAAGCTGTGGCCATGACATTGGGGAGGAGCAGTGTCAAAGGGCAAGGCTGGGCACAATGCCAGCCTTGGGCGCGCATCAGCTGGGCAAAATAGGCACATGCAGTGCACAAGTAGTAGTTACAAAACGTGTGCTGGGAACTTACAAAACGTGTGTTGGGAACTTGACAAGCAGTTGGCGGTTACAACCACATCCAAAACATGGCTGATCATGGGCTAAAGTGTTGGCATGTTTTTGTATCATGTCTTAGCATGTTTTTCCATTAGTTGAGGCTTGTCAACTGATTGTCTAAATTGCTGCCAAGTGTAATTGGGTAACTTGCACTATAAATATGCGCATAAGGCTGTCCCAAAAGGCAAAACTTAGTCTTGTGGCATATGTGTTAGCCAAATTTTGTCTAAGTATATTTCTAAGGGTGGGAAATCATTTTGGGGCATGAAACTAGGGTGTTCTTTGTTCTTGGCCAAAGGGGTGGCTTATTGTGTTCTTGTATTCACATATTAATATGAGTTAGGAAGAAATTCCTGTAAATTTCGTGTGTGCCTTTTACTTTACTTGCTGCCTAAATTCTTCTAAGTCTCAAACGTCCCTAAAATTATTCTAGGAGTTGGAAAGGTTGAAGTCAAGGCTGGGCTTGACTGCTGCACAGTGGTGAACCTTGGGCAGAATTCAAGTGACATAAATCATCCCTGTGACATTAGCCATCATTCTCTCTAGCAGAACAAGCATAGCAGGGTTATGTAGTTTGTCCATAGAGGCACAGTACCAGCGAAACTCCATTGTTGGCTCCCCTCACATTCCATATTATGAAGTTTATTAATAATGGGTTTTATGATGGGGCTTTCCTCTTAAGTCCCTTCCCCTTGCCTACAGGAGTTGCTTTCACTAGTCCCACCAGAGGGTCTATGGCTACTGCCGAGTTTCCTGAGTTTGGAGATGAGGCAACTTGAAGATCTAGTTTGCAGCTTATGAGCTTTTTGAGGCAGAGAGCAATAAGTATTTCTCCGTACTGCTCTTTGAATTCTATCTCCCGAGCCTCTTGCATGAGCAATACTTTTGTCTTTGGAACCTCTAAATCTTCCAGTCTATTCTCCAGGTCTATATTGGACTCCCTGAGGTACTCTAGGATTTGATTGGTACCCTTGTTTGTTCCAGTGGTGACATTGGGTTTGGTTGTGGTGGAATCGACTGTTACACATGTGGCCACAGCGTGAAAGCAGGGGATAGGATTGGTGCTTCTAGGTTCATCATTGGGAAGAAGGGCATGGTGTTGAATAGCTAGCCTATCAAGCTGTTGATCTCTTCCATTGATAGGGGTTGTTGGGTACCCGTGTATTGGGCCTGTAGGAGAGTTGACAGCCACAGTTGGTGGCCAAAGTTGGATAAGCATTGATGGAAGAAATAGGTGACTAAGTGAGCCAGTAGCATGGGTTTTGGACAATGATTGCTACTGGGATTGACCCAATCGTCATCTATAGGGATTGGGATTGTCCATGTAACGCCATCCCTAGCCAGGATTTTGGCGTGAGTTCTGGTGGTAGTGATGTGGAGATTATCGTGAGTGGTGTGGTGTTTTGGTACTGGTTGTGGTTATTTTGGTTCTCCATTGATGATAGACTCTTTGGTTTCTTCACCGGCTGTAGTTGATGGAATTAACATCCTCTTAGCGTTTTGGATATAACCCATTTCATGACTGTTGGGTTTCGCGCTGAGGGGTTTGAGATCTTTTCTCAATCTTGGAGGATTGACAATGAGTGTCACCTTACTGCTCATAGAGGTTAATTGAGTTTGAGCAGGCACTTGATTGCCTCTACTGGAGGCATAGTCGGAGGAGTTGCCATAGTAGGTAGAGTGTAGGATTGGTGCATTGTTTGGTTGGAGCACCATAGAAGAAGGCTGACCCGCTTTGGATTTGATTTGGGCTGTCAGGGCATCCTTTTCCAAAAAAGAGATACTTTCTGACTGCAGGAGATTGCTTGATTTGGGAGGGATAGAATGAGAATTTGGGGTGGGGCCCTTCCCTTTTCCTCTTTGTGATAGGTATCTTTAGTGGGACTTTATGTGTTACCCGTTTTTCCCAAGCTGTCATCTTTTGATATTGGGTCAGAATGGTTAAGATGCCTTTTTATCCCAATGATATTTTTTTGTGGCTGAGCGTGTGTGTTTCCTACATTGGTAGTGTGAATTGGGTCTCCACGCATGAGGCCCAATTTTGGGCCCATATCATTATTTTACTTTATTAAGTCTACTAGCGCTCTTGAAGGCTCTTGAGGATGAACATATGTTTTTGGGGTGTGGTTACCGGTTTTGGATTTTGGGTCTAGGAATGTACCTGAGGAGGTATTGAAACTCTTTACTTGGATGCTGGTTTCTTTTGCCGTTTTCCCCTGCTTATTTCTTTGGGGTTGACCTCCCTTGTGATGGTTACACCTGTTCTTTGAGAAGGGGAATGTGAGCCATTGAGATCTTTGATGTTTTGCAGTGGCCTCGTTAGTGGAGCTACTACTAGATATCACCTGATCATTTACTTGGGTAGGTATGGTTACAAAATCACAGTTCCTCAGTGTGTGGCCAACTTCTCCCATATCCCATACATAGTATCTCCTCCCCTTCATACACAATTGTTTGGTTTTGAGTAACAATAGTGGTGTTCGTGGTTATTGAAATTTCTATTTGAACTTGGACACAAATTCTAGCATATCTACCTCTTAAGGTAGATGAGGTACATGTATCAATTTTTAGTAGTTTGCCTACACTGTTGCCTACCTGCTCCAATATGGATCTGTCATAAAATTTTGTTGGTAATTGTGGTAGCCTTATCCATGCCACAGTTATTGATAATTTTGATTCCGCCGGGACGAAGTTAGGTTCCCATCTACGGGCTGATAGGAAATGACCAACTACAAACCATGGTCCCTCAATTAAGACTTTGCTCATGCTTTCCTCCATGTTGAACTTAGCAATGAATAAATCTCATCCTAGATCAATTAGAATGAGTGGTTCAATTGGTTTCCAAATATGGGGCGAGCTTTGCTCTCAATAATTGGTGTGGAATTCCCCTCCCTCCCCCAATAGTTTGATGATTAAGGAGTATTTCCATGGATGGTATAACCTGATTTGGTCCTCATTGGAGAGTGGGATTGGGATATTTCCTGCGTTCAACTCAAAGTCATGACTTTGTGGCGCAGAAGAGTGTGTTCCATAATTACTAGAAGAACCAAGTTACTTTCCAATAGGATTTCCTTGAAGGAGTTTTTAGAGGGGATGTTGTCCTCCATATTAGTCTGGGGGTCACCATTAGAAACATCAGGGGGTTTCGGTGGTATTCTGATAGGAGGGTCTCTATCCGAAAGTGGGGATGTGGCCATTGCTGAGTGGCTATTTGGTTAGTTTGGAATTAGAGAGAGGTTGGTATTTCTCTCTCTATAATACCTCTTTCTTTGATGATTACCATGTTCATTCGTCATGACTTGTTGTCATTACTCACGTATGGGTGGAGTCCCGAATTTTTATAAGGGATACAATGTAAAAATTCTACATCTAGAAGCTTCTATTATGTTACTGGGATTCATCAATTTTGTTACACCCCATATTTTCGTACGTAAGAGTACGTCGTAAGTCAATTGATGTAAGCTCAGAAATGAAATCACCTTTTGAAAAGTTTACAAAGTTAGTTAATAATGTTAACGTGGAGGTTACAAATATTTAAGATCATGAATACCTAGAGGATTTGAAGTCTTAGAAGCTAAACAAATTGAAGAAAATAAGTTTCGTCGAAAGTCGACAAGTTGGAATGTTATAACATGTACTTTTCGGGCGAGACTAGGTTGATTAACATTATAAGGAGATTATGTTATGAGTTATTTTAGTCGTATGATAGTCATGTGTTATGTTTTGAAGTCAAGTGAGTTGTGGAACAAAAGTTGGAAAAAGTCATCACAAGTTCCATTCATAAATATGCTGAAAATTAGGTCAAATGTAGATGAGCCTTTCTCCTAATGTACTTGGAATTATGGGATGATCTACCTACAAAATTGAATATCTATGAGTCTAGTTTCTGATGGAGTAAACCGTTCATTTATACAACATTGGAGTAGAGAGATATTCACAGTTTTGCGAGACTGCACAGACTGGTAGGTGACAAGTAGGTGCATCACCTGCTTGCCAAAAGGAGAGGCCTCAATTAAAATCTCCAAAGTCGGCCAAGAGGGGACTTTTAAGGGCTTATCAACTCATTTGTTTCATCCATCTTTTAGACCAAGAAAACCATATTGAACCCCTGCAACTCCTCCCCAAAAATCTTACACAAACCCTAGGTTATTTTGGGTGTTACGATATGATTCTAGTGCCGAAAAGCCCGGACAACTTCCTAATTTCCCTTTCTCCTTCTTGTAGCTGCGTTGGGGAGCTAATTTTGGATGAATAAGGGTTAGGCTTAGTGGGTTCTACTCAGTTCAAGGTAAATTTATGCTTCTCCTTCCATTATTTATGCTTGTACGAGTTGTAACTCAATCGTAAAGACTAGACCTAGCGAGTTTCGAAAGAGTGGTATGTTGTTTGTTGTTGCGTCAATGTTGTCTGGTTGTAAACTTATTTTTAATTTGAATTCATGGCTGATTTATTGGATAAGAGGCTTAATTATGTACTTTTGGTTGTGTTGCTCAATTTGAAAAAAAAAAAGACAAGTCGAAACGTGTTTTAGTAAACTGAAAAATCAATTTTGAGTTGTTGTACTTGTAGGACTGTTTTATTGGCTGTTTCGTATAGTTGTTGGGTTGTCTCTTTTGCTACTGCTTTTATGGAGTTTGGGAGGAGAAATGGTGTGGAGAAACACCACATAATGCCAAGGTGGTTGGTTGGTTGTTCGCCATTACATTTTCGGATTATTTGACACTACTAGAGTTGTCATTTTTTGTATGATCTAATTATGGTGTATGAGCTATTTTGTGGTATTCTATGATGGATATAAGGTTGGAAAATGATGTATACATGTTGTTATTGTTGTATTGTTGTTGGTGGTGTTATGTCAAATTTGGAGGAAGTAAAGATTATAGGGGAGATGCTGCCCATTTTATTTTAAAATAAGCTTGTCGTTCGTTGTGCGATAGTTGTACCTTCCATAATTTGATCATAGTATTGTTATCGTTGTTGTAGATTAAGGTGCAACGAGACGAGTTTAACGTGGTTATTGGACAGATTGTGATAAGGTATGTTAAGGCTAAGCCTTTCCTTCATTTTGGCATGATCCCGTAACTATATGTGTTTAATAACTATATTACTACAGTATTTTCACTATCATCGAGCTATAATCGATGGGCAGACCCCTATTGGGCAACCTCTGATCAGATGGTAAGTTATATACCGAGCCTACTGTGGCCGAGCGCCTATGAGCGAGCCCAGAATGACCAAGATACAGAGCCTAGTATGGCCGAGCGCCTATGAGCGAGCCTACTACGGCAGAGCAATTACACATACCGAGCCTTATAGGGCCGGACAACTATTTTACATACTATATGGAGAGAGTTGAGTAAGTATCAGCATGTAAGCATATCTTCAAATTATCTTTGACTTCCAGTTATATTCAGTTATTATATTATTAGTTCAGTTTCAGATTTAAGTTATTCATTTGCCTTACATACTCGGTACATTATTTTGTACTGACGCTCCTTTTGCTGGGGATGCTACATCTCTTGCCTGCAGGTCCTAATAGACAGCTGGATAGGCCATTCCAGTAGATAGAGTCAAACATCAACTTGGTTGGTAAGCTCCACATCCTCGGAGTTACCAGGTCTAGACCCTGGGTTACCCCTCCAGAGTTCACAGTTACAGAGTGGTACGCTCGGGCCCTACCACGACTCCCCAGATTTGGGGCGCGACAATTATATAATATACACAAAGAGAGTTTCTTTTTTACTTTACTTGCATAATATAATTATCGGACAACAAGAATTTAATTGACCCCCACCCTGACTGTACTCATATCCTGTCACAGAACGACTAGTTTCGAACCCATTTTCGTCTTTTTATACTTTATTTAAAGTTTTGGCATCACAATTAGAATACTGTTTGATTACTTTATTCACATAAGGGTTTTATAATAGCTTGTTTGGCCAAACTTCTAAAATTCATTTATTTGAGAAGTACTTTTTTCAAAAGTGTTTTTCAAAAAAGTTCTTTTGGTGAGAAGCAATTTGTGTTTGACTAATTAAATTGAAAAATACCTTTCAGCAGCAATTGTTTGCCCAGGATTTTATAAAGTGCTTCTAAGTGTGTTTACACTACTATTGGTAACAACTCAAAGTGCCAGAACGATTCTAGTGGTGCAAGCGAAGGTTTCAGTCTTGTCGAGAGAAGCAACCACTAGTCGCCCTTAGTGCTCCAAAACACCCTTTTGCTTGGGTGAGCAACGACCCCTAACACCCAGAGCAAGCGCCTTTTGGCGGACCTACACTGGTTCAAGAGGGTTCAATTGAACCCGTTTCGTATTTTTTTTATGTGTAAATTATCTTTCTAAGAAATAAATACGTATAAATTAAAGTCTGCTGAACCTACTTCATAAATGGAGTGCCTTGCTCGGATGGTTCAAGCGGATTCATCATATGTGAATGGTCGTGTGTTCGAAACTGGGACTTGCATTAATCTTGATGATTTTACTTTTCCATAGCTTTTATGGCCTTTCTTTATTTTTACACTAGTAAATTATCCGCTAAAAACCTTATTAGATATACAAAGTAATTCTTTTACAAACATCCAAATATAAAGTATGTTAAAGGTTCATTTTAGTTTTCAAACCCCAAACATATTAAATTTCAAGTTATAATCGTTTTATTAATTACTATTAATTTTATAATTTTTCTAGTTTTTCACCACTTAAGATTTTTAGTCGGAAGAGATGTTTGATTTTTGTATAATATATACATACTATATTTTTTTCTTTTTCTTAAAAGGACATGTAAAGAAAGAGGGAAAAAAATCAAGAAAAAATGATCTTTATGTATAAGCATAGAGTTGTTTTTCCTCAAACGTGAAATGAATTACTCCTTCCAAAGACTAAAGTTGTAATGACCCACCTATTCACTCAGACCATTTCGAGCACTTCATTTTCTCGGAGTACTTCAACAATAATTTGAAGGGATCAATTTAACAATCTATGGAGAAAGGTTTCATAGTCCTGAAGAAAAAAACTACTTGCCCATGGTAGAGTTACATTCACTGCTATAGCTCATCCATCTGGACATTACATAAACCTTCTAAATGTTATAAAATCAAAGATACAATCACAAAAGTGTATGAAGTAATAATTTGGAAGTACAATAGAAACTTTAAATTTCATTGAGGTGTTATAGATAAAAGATTAAATATTCAATTTCAATGCTATTTGAGTTTATAATACGTAAACAAAATAACCTCATAGATTCTTGACTTCATAAAATAGTCACATAGGACACTAATAGCAGAATCAGACAGGTCTTCCACTTCCACCTTTTGAAAGCCACAATACTTAGTCCATTCTCGGTTTATATTATCTATAGATAAATATAAATAAAGAAGCAATAAAAATGGTTCAACTTAAAAGATTAAGTAATAAGAACTTACTAATTGAGATTTTCTGGGGAAAGTTTAGTTTCTTACTGAAAACACCATTCATGACGATGTCAAGATCATCATCGGTTGCTACCGTGATATATAGAGGATTGTAGATGAAAGATGTTGGAGAACCAGTCCACTCATTAGGATGCCTTTCTACATGACCAAGATGATACCGTGTTATGACTATTCAAATCATCAGGAATTCTTTATTGTCTTTACACAGCTCTCCACCACACTATAACTCTTCATTGTCGTCATTATACATATATTTAATAAAGACTTTAAATAGGGAAGGGGAAAAGAACAAAAAATATTAGAGGTTTTTTGAGCAAAATGGGAAGAGAGAAGGCAAAAAAATGAAAAAAGAAAGATAAATACCTTTCTTGGCTTATGAGATATGCCAACTCACATTTCACATTCCCAACTTTATATTTATACATAGATGTGCTAAATAAAGGAAAGCCACATAAACACATACATAACTTTAACAATCTATCTCCGTGATTTGAAAGCATTATGCCGAGGTGTGTTCATTTCCTTTTGCTTTAAGAATGGAGCTATTGGGGTGAATATTTTAAAGGACCCCAACATACATAAAAATACAATTTATATAAATTGGTAGTTATATACGTAATGATTTTCGTTTTTGATTTTACTTCAAATATTATTCTATCAAAACTTGACAACCTTTTTATATGAAACATTTCATGTTATTTTAAACTATTTTACTTGTCTCTTCATTATCGACATGCATCGCCACTGTTGTTTCTTTTTCTTCTTTCTCTTATTGTTTATTTTATGTATTAGTTTTTTTTCATAGTTTTGGAACTTTTTATATTGAAATTATTAATTTAATTTAGTTTATAGCTCTCTTATGTTGTTTTTGGTTTACGGCTAGCGTGAGTCAAAATTATGGGTTTGATATTTTAATATAGATCAAATTAATGTTTGTTACGATAAATTTTATAAAATAAGTTTTAATAAATTGCAAATATGAAGAGAAATAGATCAGCTGTTGAAATCTAGGTAAATTTTAAAAGAAAATAAACAAGGCGATTGTAAATATGTAGAGAAATAGATCTGCTGTTGAAATCTAGGTAAAAAAAAATTATTTTAGAAAAAAACAAGGCGACTTAATATAAAGAGTAGCGAGCAATTTTTTCTTTAACATTATATTAAGAACCTAAATAAAGAGAGCAAGGTAAACCTTGTGTGTTAACTTAGTTTCCCTTTTAATGTGGACCATAGCCGAGGACCAGTATACTTGCTGCCGAAGACTAGTATTTGTTTGAACCCGCTTGTATAAAGTTCTAGGTTTGCCACTGCCGCCGGCCTTTCGGTTATGAAAAGTGCTTTTCAAAAAAAATGCTTTTGGGGAGAAGCTATATTTTTCTGCTTCTCAAAAATTACTTCTAATTCTACTCAAAATTATTATTTTTTCTTCCAAAAGATTGGACAAACACCTCAATTTTGAAAAAAAATAATATTTTTAACCGTGGAGAAACTTGGCCAAAAAGATAACTTTGAGTAATACTCCTAATGATCCTATTACCTATATGCTTTATTGGAGTTATAATTAGGGTGCAGTTGGAAAAACAAAAAGGAAAAAGACAATACCTTCTTCGTTTACTAATGTGATTTTCGGTTAAAGTGACATATAAAAAGGACAAGGTATAAGATTTATCATCGTACTTCTTGTTAAACTTTCAAGTATACAATAAAGCTTTTTTTTTTTTAAAACAGATTCAGTAATGAAGACTTGATTTATGTTTTTGTGGATTAAGCTCACCTTTAGGTAAACCAGATCCAGATTTTAAGCTCTGTTCATCCTTACATCAACTTTTTAGCCTTAATAATCGTTTAAATAACTTTAATATTCACCGTTAGCTATAAGTAATAAATGTGTGTCTTGGGATACTTTACAGACTCATATTGCGTTTGTTGAACTTAAAGTTGAATCAACATCTGACTGAAAGAAAACTGGGAACGAAAGAAAAAAAGGGAAAACTATATTGTATAGCCGCTAAATGTGTAACTTGCCCTAGGAAAATTACTACCTACATTTGAACAACATATAATATATACTCTCTTTATTCCATTTATATGACTCTCTCTATATATATACTAGTTTTTAGAGTACGCGCGTTGCGCGTGTACCCTATCTCAATGAATAAACCCAATAAAATACTAAAATTGAATTTCTCATTTTTTTTGAGAAAAAGAGGTTGACGCTACAGCTAAAATGGGTAATTGACTTAATATTTTACAATAAATAACTTAATATATAAAAAAATAGAGCGAGTTGTTATTTATGGAAACAAATGTATAATAATAAGTACCAATTCGTTTAGAATATTTTTTGTCTTTTACTATATCATTCTTATTGTTTCAAATTTGCATATTTATCTGTTTGACTCTCAATACTATACTTTTATTAATTTTACTCTTCTTCTTCTTTTTTTTTTAAAATTTCTTTCACCACTAATGGTCTTGGTATCGAAATAAATCTATGTACTAAGTGTTTTGTCAACTTAAAATAATTTTACTTATATGTCAAATTTTAAAAATAATTAAATTCTTTTGCTAATAAGTTAATTTAAAGGCTTAATTATTTTTTTCACAACCTTAAAGGAAATGTTTAGTTTTTGTTGATTCAAAATTTTCATATTGGCTCATCCATAGTTTTAAATATTAATTGTAATTATAAATTTTGTTCAATAAAAAATATATTTTTAAAGCATAAAACAATGATATTTCACGTTTGAATCTTTATGTTTGTAAAATCATTTGTGTCATTGACTTTTATCTACAACTTTTCTTCCTCTCTCACTCTTCCGCTTTCTTTTCTACTCTTAAATGTTAGTAATTTATTATAATTATGATCAGTGTACTTTTTAAATATTATAATATTTTTATTATTTCTGTTATTATTATTAAAAGAAAAATTAGGAAGAAAAAATGAGATACATTTAAAATTTAACGTCTGCAAGCTCAAGTTATTTCATGTCCGCAAGTTCTTTCGTTTCTTAATTACGTGCCTTATCATATTCATAGTTGCTACCCCAAATTCCTAAATCCTAATGACTGATAAGTCTCAAATATTATCTAATAAATTTAATATTTTAACGTATTGGTAAACTGTTCTATTCTAACTTGGATAATCTATTTAGGATCAGAAGTCTAGATATAAAATCCTAGGTGAATTAAGTTCTTGAATATTAGGGATTTTCATATTGTTCAAACAAGGAAAAAAAGATTTAATAACTAAAGTTTCAGTTGATTCGAAAGTCCTAAATATAAGGAAAATAATTAACTTATAATTTTAGGAAAATAATTTAATTACAATTTTATCCAATGTAAAATATTTTTAAAGGGTAAAAAAGACAAACGACATTTCGATAGGGCATTCGTGCTTTTAATATAGTGTGATATATATATATATATATATATATTTTAATCTGTTCCAAAAAATATATTTGTAAATTCAAAAATAATTTATCCTTAAACTTTCAAACGTTTATAATCACACAAATATTATGATGTTTTTAAAACCTCGTAAATTATAAAATTCTTAATCAAACAAATGTTCCATCATATACAAGATCACAAGTTTAAAAAGTAGGGGCAGAACTAGAGTATTAGGAATGGATTCAGATGAACCCAGTAACATGTATAAATATTTAATTACAAATTTAATAATTAAAATGAACTGTGAGTTTGAGGGTAAATTTAAAAATTATGAACATCAACTCCGCCTCTATTTAACCTTAAAATTCATGCCTAATCAAATCAATTTACATAAAATAAAACTGAAAGAGATAACTAACCACCAAAGGATGTGGTGCAGTGAATGTGACTGTTATTCCCTTAATCAGAGGTTGCGGTTCAGGTCTTGAGTATAAAAAAATTCTTGATACGGAACGCTTTTCCCTGAATAGGGTCTTATACAGCACAAATCCGAATATAAGGGATGCTTCACTGTGGGTAAAAAAATAAAATAAAATAAAAATAAGTAGACCTCACAAATCCGGGTCCAAAAGTGATAGGTACCAAACAGCGTTCGAGAAAAGAAAAAGAAAAAAGATTAATTACAAAGCAGTAAATAATTAAAGTACCTGAGTTGTCAGCAAACTTAGGTAAATATATTGTTGTTATTTTTATTATGCATTTTTATGGTATTAATATATCTTCTTCTAGCTTTTTTGAGCCGAAGGTCTCCTAGAAACAGCCTAAGATGTGCGTACATATTACCCTCCCCAGACCCCACTAGCGGAATTATACTGGGTCGTTGTTGTTGTTGCAGTTGTCAGCAAACACCGATGAGCCCGCTTCTACAGAGAAGATTCCCCATTCCCTGCTGCATTTTGAGTATCTTTTTGTTTTCTTTTACATTTTTTTACCTGAAGACAAAAGAAACGGGAATTGTTCATTGGAATTAACCCTTTGTATTTGGTGCAACTACTCTATCCTCCTCTTTGTCCTTTTGTTCCATTTCTTCAATATATTTGAATCAAATTCACGTGGTTTCTGATCTGGGTTTCAAAAATCTTGCTTTTTTGTTCATTTCTCATCCCCACATTCAGCTCTATTGACAAATTTCTCTTACTGGTATTCAAGAACCCATTTTTCTTCGTCTTTCTCGTGTTTTTCCCCTACCCTTTTCGTTTTTCAATAAAAGGGTCTAACATTTTATTCATACATTGGTTAATAGAAGGCGTCTCCATTTATTTCAAATTATTCCTTTTTTTCTTGTATTGATGGTGTGAAAAATGCCTAGGAAAAGGACAAAGACATAATTTTGGTGTGAGCTGAATGAGGAATTTCATTTAGTTTTGTGTAGAATGAATGATTATATTGTTCTTGGCTGTATCATATGCTGTAATTTTTGATAACATCTATATGAGTTTTGACTCACTGAAATAGAATTACAATGGCAGAGAGAAATGTACATTCTATGGGATTTTTCGGTCGAAAATCCTTATTTACTATGTTTTCAGTTACTTCTGTTATGTTCATGCTATCTTTGTTATTTGTGCTGCGTTCAACTTCCCGGAGACACTTATTTTACCTTAATATATTACCAAAGTCCAAGATTCTTGCTTTATCCGATGAAGGTTATACACAATCCAGTGCTCAAATTGATTATTCTAACAAAGGAACATTGAGAAAGTATAATTTGTTTAAGTGCAATCCTAGTAAACAAGTGCTCAAAGTTTTTATGTATAACCTGCCCCCACAATTTCATTTTGAATTATTGGGATGGAAATCTGAGGGGAAGAGTGTTTGGCCTGATATCAGGAATTCGGTTCCTGAATATCCCGGTGGACTAAACTTGCAGCACAGTATCGAATATTGGTTGACTTTGGATCTTTTGTCTTCTGAGTTTGATGATAATTTGAATGGTCGAAGTGCTATAAGAGTGCATAATTCAAGAGAAGCTGATGTGATATTTGTTCCTTTCTTTTCGTCGATTAGTTATAATCGGTTTTCAAAGCTTAAGCCAGGGCAGAAAACTAGCACGAACGTGTTGTTACAGGAAAAGTTAGTTGCGTTTTTTACTGCTCAAGAGGAATGGAAAAGATCAGGAGGAAAAGATCATATCATTGTTGCACACCATCCGAATAGCCTTTTGGATGCAAGAATGAAGCTTTGGCCTGCAATTTTTGTACTTTCAGACTTTGGAAGGTATCCTCCCACAATAGCTAATGTTGAGAAGGACGTGATTGCACCTTACAAGCATGTAATCAGGAACTATGACAACGACACTTCTGGTTTTGATAGTCGACCAACTTTGCTCTACTTCCAGGGAGCTATCTACAGAAAAGATGTAAGTCGTTGTTTTTGCATTTACTCTTCTGTTATCTATTGCTCTCTGATTTAACTGGTAATGATAATAGTTAAGTAATTACATCTATTATATGTTGTGCATTTATTTCGACGGGGAGGGAGGAGTTGGATCAATATAGGGTTGGAGTTGGATGCTAAATTGGATAATGTGAAGCAAGATGATTTGTGATAGATTGGGTTAAAGGTAGAGATGTACTTTAGGAATAGAACTTGATGATATGTGATATAATGAGCAGTATAGCCTTTTCTGGTTAGAATTTGAAGAATCATAATGAGATTCAGCATCTCGGACCTGCAAAAGCTTTATAGGAGGTACATTAATTAATATGGTTAGTACAAATGTACAAGAATTACTTATCTTTTTGTTTCGTAAATGTACCTCGCTGGATAAATGCTCTTTAGTTTATGCATTCTAAAAGTCAGGCACTTCATTTGATGGACTCGTTGTGTTGTGCTTATAAAAAGAGTTCTTCCACGCCATGTCCATATTAGTGACTTATGAAATAGCATACTGTGGCATTATAGCAATCAGCAAACAAATTTAGGGGAATGATTTGGCAGATAGTAATTTAGTGGCAACTGTCTGATAGCTTGGGTTTTTGAATATCTATCCAGAAGATCGAGGCATGATCACTTAAGAGACAGCCTCAATTGTTTATTTAGTTCTTATAACTTGAAAAAAAAAGTTAATGGAATTACAACTCCAA
This sequence comes from Nicotiana sylvestris, assembly GCF_000393655.2. Taxonomy (NCBI): domain Eukaryota; kingdom Viridiplantae; phylum Streptophyta; class Magnoliopsida; order Solanales; family Solanaceae; genus Nicotiana; species Nicotiana sylvestris. The sequence continues at coordinate 110,967,094 of NC_091068.1, forward strand.
GTTCCCAAAAATAAAATATCACATGGAAGGCTCAGGTGTTGTTACATGGGGAGGACATAAGCAACACGATACATAGCGGGCCAACTGAAACCGATCGCTTGTCATCAGGATCAACTCTTCTGTTTTGATTTCACTATTCCTTTTCTTTCCCTGTGGTTGTTGGCTGCAGTCCAAAACACTGTTTATCGAAATAAAGCAAAACAGCAAAGTTAGAACTTTTTGCTAGCATATATTCTTCCAAGTGGAATGTTTCTGTATCCGTTATATTCGTCAGTCATTTGGATTCATTTTAACAAAGCTACATTGTATCTTTTGGCATGTATTCTACACTAAGTGTCCATCCGCACTCATGGATTGAGCACTGAATCTAGTTAATTTGATATCATCATGTTGCAAGTTCTAGATTTAGATTCAAAGAAGGTTACCCTGATTTCTCTTCTACTACTTACACGAAGATATACCAGACTATCTATGCAATTGTGGATGCCCGAGCCATAGTTTTGGTTCATTTAATTGCCAAGATAGGTTATCGTTGTGATACATAGAGTATGAGATCCTCAAGACTTTGCTCTCTATTTGTATCTTGAACTTGAGCAAGATTATCAAGACTATACCCTGGCTATTTGGTTACTCTTTTTTCCTCTTTCTAATTCCTTTCTTTCATTGTGCTCTAGTTCCTAAGTCTTATTTTTCATCCTCAGGGTGGAACTATTCGACAAGAGTTATTCTATATGCTGAAAGATGAGAAAGATGTTCACTTCTCCTTTGGTAGTATTCTGAAAAATGGAGTAAAACAAGCAACTCAAGGCATGCACTCTTCCAAATTCTGTCTTAACATCGCAGGTGACACTCCGTCATCAAACCGTCTCTTTGATGCTATCGCGAGTCACTGTGTACCAGTCATCATTAGTGATGAAATCGAGCTTCCCTATGAAGATGTTCTTGACTATTCAGAGTTCTGCATATTCATCCGCACATCAGATGCTCTCAAAGAAAATTACCTCATAAACTTCATAAGGAGCATCACAAAAAAAGAGTGGACTAGAATGTGGGCGAGGTTAAAAGAGATCGAAAATCTGTTTGAGTATCGATATCCTTCCAAGGACAATGATGCAGTTCAGATGATCTGGCAAGCTATCGCCCGTAAGGTTCCTGCTATCAATTTCAAGTTGCATAAATCGTCGAGGTATTCTCCGACCCCTGTATCGAAAGAAATAGGGCTGAAGTCATTTCCCTTGCCAAAAAATATTTTGTAAGAACTGAACATTCAGTAGGATTTTGAGAGTTCTGAAATGACATCTGATATGTTCCTGGGAAATGCTGTCTGCAGCAAATTTTTGTAACTTAACCAATTGTTGCAAACAATAGATTTATAGAAACATAGAAAAAGAAAGTTGTAATGTTTAGGTCTCTGCTTGCTGAATAGCTAAGAGATTTTTGGTCAATTTGTTCATTCATTTATTTTTTATATATTTAACTACATCTATGTGAGCTTTGCATAGCCAGTTTTAAATTTGGATAAAGGAGGAGAGTTGCAGTGAATTAAAGATTATCGAAAGGTAGTCTAATACCATTAATCTTTTAAACATCAAACAAAATATTTCCTACTATTAACGATGTTGGGGGATTTTTTTCCCTGAAGTGTGGCCTTATTAAAGCAAAACTTCAAAATATTTTCACCTGAAGGTTAGCCTAACTTGTAAAGGTAATCAGGAAAACTTCACTTCATAGTGCAAACTTCAGACAATTAGTCTGATTTAACCTGGTAATGTTTTTTAGTTTGGCCCTGCAGTCCCAGGCTCAGACTCGTATCTTTGAACATGTTCAATAATTGAGCTCCGGATGATTCTTCGAATTTTACGCTCCCGAACAATGCTCAATCATGTTTCCACCAAGGAATGCAGGTCCAAGGATTTCAGTCAAATAATTTTGAATTAATAAACCTGAAATTTCATATTTAAATACTCAGATGATTTCAAGATTAGATCTTCAACATCTCAATTATTGATTTGAGTTTCAAGTTCCTTTAAGGGTGACTTTAATGCAACTCATACCCTACTGCTAGATCACTGTCTACTTCATATCCCATCAATAATATTTACACAAAGTCTCATGTGTTTGAGAGAGAAAAGAAGAAGAGGAAAAGAAGAGGAGGAAGAAAGGAGCGCATAGGTAAGGGAGGAGAAGAGGAGGCGTCTAAGTTGTCAAAATTAGGGTACAGGTTAAATAATCTATATCTATCTATCTATTTATAAATATACTATATTAAAAACACGAAAGCTCTTAGTGAAATGTCGTTCGCCTTTTTTACCCTCTAAAGATAAAGTTATACTAGACAAAATAGTTATTTAATTATTTCATTAATATTTTGGACTTTGAAATCAACTTAAAATTTGTTTATCAAATACTTCCTTATTTTAGCTATATACAAAATCCTAAATATGAGGACTCTTCTTAAATCCTTCTAGGTTTCCAAGTTTATTTTTTAACCATGCTAGGAACCGTAGGCAATTTTTTCCCCAAGGTTTTGCCCTTTTTATTTTGATAGAAATAATTTAATTATTCTTGGTCTCAAACTTAGATAATTAATTATAATAAACTTCTATATTTTTCCAAATCCCCATCACGCATATTTATTTTTCAAGTCTTTAACCTTTTTGTTTTGTTATAAATAATTTAAATTATGCTTGAACTTAAATAGATAAATATAATAAAATTAAATCTTTGGTCAAATCCAAATTTTACTTAATTTTTACATCTTTTTAATCTATTTCCGTTAGAGTTATCGGCTAATTTGGTAACTAAAAGCGAAAAACAAGCAAAATAAATTTTTTAACAAATGTTAACATTTTGATAGATTTAACTAGAACCGTCCCAAAATATTGGGGCAACTGTACATCTCATCATTAGAGCAATAAAATAAAAGCATAAAGGCACTTAGCGAAATGTTATTCCCTTATTTTACCCTTCAAATTTTTTTTATATTAGACGAAATAGTTATTTAATTATTTCCTAATTTAAGAATTTTAAGATCATCTAAAATTTTATTATTATATTTTTCGTACTTAAACTAGGTAGGAAGAGACTTTAAAATCGAACAACACTTTTACCTTATATAGATTTCCTTATTTAAGGACTATTAATATTAGAGTTGTATTGAACTATTCCTATGAGATTCTTTACTATGCAAAACGTGAGTTAGCAATTACGAATTCTCAAATAAATATTCAAAACATATGATTTTTCTTACTATTTAAAAATCGAATTCTTATTGGAAAAAATATAATTATTGTCAAATATTTAAAAATTAGAATAAGCTATTTAGAATTTAAATTAATAAAAACTAAGTTATTTCTTTTAATGTTTAGAACAAATAATTAATTATTGAATTAACTAATTAGCAAATCCAAATCAATTATTTTACAAATTTATTTGTTAAATTGACAAAACACTTAATTTATTTTTATAAAAAGAGTATCGATGGTGAAAGAAATCATAAATATAGCAAAATCAATTATAGTATAAAATTAAGATTCAAATCGGTAAAAGTACAAATTAGCAATAAGATAAAATTGTAGAAGACAACCAGTTATAAATGAGTTGTTATTTGTTTCTTTCTTGCATTCAGTCCAACAAATGAATACGTCTCGCTAAATATTTATTCTAAGTTTTTTCTTGTAAAATATTAGTTCAATATTAGTCATTCTTTAAACGTTAAAATTATCGCTATCAAATTTTTAGAAGTAATGACGCCAACTTTTTTTAATTTATTTTAAATTTATATTATTTGTCAAATCTTTAAAGAATTGTGATAAAAAAATATTTTTATATTTTATTTTCAATATTAAATCACATAAAAACAACAATTTATATTTCGTCATAAATCCGGATAAATCACAATAAGGCTCTAAATAAAATTCCTTCATTTGTTAAGCTAACTAATGGGAATAATATTTATTATTTAAGAAAAATTCTTAAATTTTATTTTATAAAATAAATTATCTAATAATATGTATGTAATTTTTAAAATTTGCATATTCATTGATATAGGTACACGCGCAAAGCGCGTACCTTAATACTAGTTTTAAAAATATGGGTATATGTTAAATGAGAGCGACCAAATAGGATGCCCGTGTAACTAGTAGTAAATTAATCTTTTTCCTACTTATATGCAATTGTTTTTGTTTTGCTCACGGTGAGCAAAAGGAAATGGAAAATTTTTCTACTATTCACGAGCTCACTTCATATTTAGGTTATTTACTCCCTCCGGTTTCATATATTAGTCGTTCTAATAAACTGAATTTGTTTCAAAATATATGACGTCTACTATTAATTTAAGTGGGATGCATAAGTAAGGAGACCTAAGAGTGATTAGACAAATATTTTTGTGATTAAGTTATTAAATATTTTTTTAAAGAGGAATTCAAAAAATTTAACAGACGGATAATATAAATTGTATGTTCTTTTTGTTAAAAATAAGGTCGACATAAGTAAAGAAGAATATGAAAACATATGTCAGAGAACTACGCTTGCCATGATTAATCGGCCGATCCGATGCAAAACTCTTTCCAAGAACATTGAGAATTGAGTCGCATTAATTGAATTTCGCCTTCGATTTGTCGATTTTGCAATCTAAGTATTTATTTTCCATGAATCTATAAATTAATGACTACATGAACAATATAAAATAATTGTTCAATTTATTCTTGAATATTTACAATTGTTAAGTATCATAATTCATAAAAATCGTTACATAATACTTTTAACTTTGCCATCTAATTTAGTTCACTTGGTATTCATTTTGTAATTCTTTCCTAGTTTTGAGAAAGTTTTAAAAAGTAAATCTGGAATATGAAAAATAGAAGTAGATTAAGTGACTTAAAATTTTCAACGAGGAATCTGAATTTCCAACTAACCTTTGGAGAGTGTGTAACTGTGTATGGTAAATATTTGTCCGCATTCAACCTTTATATCATTTCAAATATTTTAATTTTAGCAATTTTAAAATAAAATAAAATAAGTACATAGTTTAATTAATTATGATTAAATGGTACAAGTTGTGGTTGAAAGATACATGTTCTGCTTCATTGATTAAACGGAAAAGGGGCAAATATGTCTCCATACTGTCAGAAAATGTTTAAATATATCATTCGTTATATTTTGAGTTCAAATATACTCTTACCGTTATACTATTGGTTCAAATATACTCATCTTCCGTTAAGTTTGTCCAAGGTGGACATCCAATCCTAAGTGGCGTTGACATTTGATGAGGTGGACGCAATATTGCTTGCAACTTCAGTGCCCCTAACCCATTTTACCCCTCCCTTCTATTTATTTTCCTCCACTAAAATTTTCTTCCCCTCCACCACTGTTGCCACCAATACCATTACCATAAAAAATATTGTATTTCAAGTTTTAGTCTTTTATATATGGATTAGGGGCGTTGATATGGCATGCCATGTGATATTCACTTCATCAAATATCAGTACCACCACTTAAAATAAACTTAACAGATGAGAGGTATATTTGAACCAATAGTATTACGACAACGATATATATGAATTCAAAGTATAACGAATGATATATTTTAACATTTTGTCATAGTATATGAGTATATTTAGCCCTTTGCAGTTGATTAGATCTCGGGGGTCTGCAGAGTTGGATAGTCCCCACTAACTTTTTCTTTTGTTGGTATTTGATTCAATTTAAAGTTAAAGCTGAAAAGAAAAAGGAATGAAAGATGTATATGGACTACCGACTAATGAGTAACGACCATTCAATTTTGTTGGATAAAAGTGTGTCAAGAATATGCATGTGTGTTTTATGGAGTACATGATAATTCAATTTATCTTACCTTAATAATAATTGGTTGTTGTGGAAACTTATTCGTATTTAGTTTACATCAAATTAAATTACTGCAAGATATGTATTTTTTATATATAAAAATTAGATGCGACTAAATATTTTTCTCGCACAAAATTCACCTCCTTTGTCTGCTCACCTCTACTGAGATGTTTTTTTTTTTCTCATTCGGTGTCCGGTATCCGCATTGAAGTCCGACTATATTCGAATTCGCGCCGCGTAGGGCCCCATTCAGGGGGAAGCGTTCCCTACCAAGGATTTTTTCATACTCAGGGCTCGAACTCAGGCCTCTAATTAAGGGAAGAGTAGTCACATCCACGACACCACATGTTTTGATGGTCCCTACGGAGATGTTACTTGTTTCCCAACCGCACCAACAATGAAATACTAGACCATTTTTGTTGCTAACGTGACAATGGATAAATATTCTTACATTTCAACCTAACATTGCAACTTTAATTAATATCAATTTGTCTAGCTATTGGTATTCTAATAATAGCACCAACAATGAAATAGTATATCATTTATTTATTATGGTCCATCAAGCCTCCCTTCTTAACAAACTTTCACAAGTCCATTTTAATAGCGGTAACAGCCTATCTTATTAGTGATATTGTTCATTTTCGACGCAAAATTAATGATATTGTTCATTTTGGACTTAAATTTGTGCGACTTTAATATGTGTCACTAAGTCTAAAGCTTATTTATTTATATACTAAACATCTCCTCCGTATTTTGTCCATATAAATTCGCATTTGGTATCATAATAGCGTGGTTACCTTAATGACTTACACGGAGAAAGTCATTAGTTAGAAGGACAAAGTGAGATATTTAGGTGTTCTCTCTTAGAAGTGGATGGATTCCATCCACTATTAACAGGGGCGGCTCAAGTATATGCGGGGCCTAAAGCCAAAATTTAACATGAAGCCTAAAATTTTAAAAGAAAGTTATACGATATATTTTTATTTAAAATCTATTTCTCTAGCTTTTTGAGATACAAAGTGTTAATAATCCTTTTTATCGTCGATTTTTCCTAATAATTTATTTTTAATTGATAATATAGCCAACTCATTTGATTTTTCTTGAAATGTTGTTAATTTTAAATAAGATTTTATAGATCAATAGAAGTAAAGAACTATTGAAAGCTTAATATTTTGGAGAAATAAGGTGAATAATAATATTAAAGAGAAAGACAGAAAATATGCAGAGGTTTCTGAAATATGAAGAGATCGGGAAAAAGAAAGCTTGACTTGGACAAATTAAGAAAGGGAGAGTAAAATTTTTACATGTTATCGAATGAAGGAGTAAGAAGTAAAAAATTAAAACGTTGGGAAAACTATTCATCTACCCATGTTTAAGTAAGTCGAATTATCACTTTATTTATGTACCTAAAGAGCTTTCTTTCCTTTTATATTGAAAACGGAAAAGGGCTAAAAATACCCCTGTAGTATCACAAATGGTTTAGTATCGAGCTTTGTCCACCTATTTGTCCGAAAATACATTCAACGTTATCTTTCGGCCTGATATTACCCCCGCGACTAACGGAGCCATCTGTGGTCCCCCCATTTAATGCATTGTCAAGATTTCATTGCGCCACGTGGCTATATGGCCCCAGGTCACTTACAACCCGCCCCAAATATCCACCCACCCTATTTTTTGGTACAACCCATGGTAAAATAAATATATTTCACCTACCCTTTTCATTTTAACCCACTGTCTTCATCAAACCCCATCTTCTTCACCTACTCAGTAACGATGTGTTAGGGTTTAATTACGATTGCTATCTGCTTTGATTTGATGGACTAAAACTGAAGAATCTTTCATTTCTAGCCTTATCCAACTGACTAGTCATTGATAAAAGTAAGTATTTACTAACTTGGGTTATCTTTTAAGGTTTAGAAATATTTGGGGTTCGGTAAATGTTGTCTCTTTCTTTTTGTTTAATAAGTCATATGCTATTATTATAGTATCCTTTATGCATTTGTTTTTCAATTTTGTTTGAGGTGGTCCCAATCGTCTTTGTCCGACATGAAAAAGTTAGGATTTTTTTGCTTTTTGTATATGTTGTTGGGTGGGTGTTAGTCGACATAACTCTGGTCCTTTTCTATTTTCTTTATTGCTTGATATCGTTTTGATTTTATTCATAATTGATGTGGGCCTCTTTTTTTTGTTGCATGTGGATATGTCAGAAGAATGGTCGACAAAGTATATTTGTATTTTAATCATGGTGGTGATTGGGAACTGGAACCACCTTATCTTATTGTAAATAAGATGTGCACCTACCAAGAGATTATGAAGTAGACCATTTGTCCTACATTGATTTGTGTAATAAATACACTGATGTACTAGGATATGTTGAAGTACAGCAGCTGATATTTACTGCTCCATGTGGTAGATATTATTTGTTGGATGGAGATGAAGGAACTAGAAAGCTTCAGTCACTCATTAACGAAACTTTTAGGGTTATTAATTTATTTGCTATTGACCTTCTTGATGATACTGTTGTTGTTCCTAATATAACTCAACATACAGATACCAATTGTGAAAATATAACTACTGGGACTGATTGTGACAGTGAGGAAGAGGGTACAGATAATGAACCTGGACAAAGTGATTATGATAGTGATATTGTGTTGGGGTATTTAAGAAGTAAAAAAAACTTAAGGTAACCGACCAACTTGATAGGTACAAAATCTTGGTGAATGGTATGACATTTAAGAATCTTGCTGAAGCAAAAGAAGTTATTGGTTTTTATTCTTTTACAAATAAGAAGACTTTAGAGGTAGTTAAGAGTGACAAGAAGAGACTTAAATATAAGTGTGTTGTTGGTTGTCCCTTTATGTGTCTTATATCTAAGTATGGAGATAACCAAGGGTGCAAGATAAAGACTTTACATGCTAAACATGAATGTGGGGAAGCATTTGAGAACAAAGAGCTACTCCTACTACTTTAGCTCATTATTTTAAGAGAAAGGTTCAAAATAATCTCAAGTACAAAGTGAAGGAAATGTAGAGTGACCTGGAGGAGAGATTTAAGCTAAATGTGAGTCAGTCAAAGTTAAAAAGAGTGAAAAGAATAGTGTTAGAGAAACTAGAAGGTAGCTACTTAGATGAGTACGTTAAGTTGGAGGCATATGTTCAAGAATTGAGGGAGAGCAATCCTGGTTCTGATGTGGTTATCCAGATATCCAAGGATGCTATGGAAGAAGGTAAAAGGAGATTCTTGAGAATGTATGTGTGCTTTCAGGCCCTCAAGAATAGCTTCAAAGCAGGTTTGAGGCCTTTTATAGGACTTGATGGTACCTTTTTAAAAGGAAAATGCCAAGGTAGCTGGTGGCCATGGGTCAAGATTCTGCTAAACATTTTTATCCATTAGCTTAGGATGTGGTAGACAAGAAAAATAGTAGAACTTGGCACTGGTTTATAGAGAACTTGAAGAGTTCTTTAGATTTGAAAGAAGGTGAAGGAGTAAGCTCATGTCAGATATGCAAAATGTACTTTAACTTTTTTTTTAAAATTAGTTTTTTCCTTATAGTGACAATTACACTTATCTAGATTTGTGTGACATACAGGGACTCTTAAATGCTGTTAGGAAAGTATATCCAGAAGCTCATCATAGATTTTGTGTGAGGTACTTTGAAGCAAATTGGTGTAAAATATGGCATAGTGATAAGATGAAAAAGCTACTTTGGTAGTCTGTCTGGTGTCACACCTCCTTTTTACTACTCCGGGAAGGGTATAAGGGAGTTTTTTCCAATTTAAGTGACAATCTAAATGGAATTATTTTGCTTATTCAGAGTCACCACTTGGGATAATTTATGGTATCCCAAGTCACCGATTTAAATCCCGAATCGAGGAAATATTGACTGTGTTTTACTGTCCACGAACACAGAAATCCGGGTAAGAAATTCTGTTAATCCGGGAGAAGGTGTTAGGCATTCCCGGGATCCGTGGTTCTAGCACGATCGCTCAATTGTTATTATTGGCCTAATTAGCTGATTTTAAAACACTTTTAAACCTATGTGCATTTTTAACTTTAAAACCGCTTTTATTTATTTAAGGAATTATTTCAAGGTTATTTAAAACACGTCGCGAGCCACGCTACATGAAATGCACCCGTGAGTCATGACACGTTCTATTCAACCTCCATGGAAATTAGGATCGGGTCACATGAAATGTACGCCCGCATTTTAGCAATTACAAATCACAACTACATCACAGGAACCGTACCCGTAGCTATGATAATTTATTTAATTATACGCCTAAATCAAACTACGATATTCCAAGGCATTTTCTACACTAGTTAAGATATCGATAAGAGGGCCATAGACTAGGTGATTGGATGACACACCTCAATTTTCTTAAAGGAAAAGCATTTAACTACGGACATCCTTATTTAAAAACTAATTTGAAATTAAGTGTCACAACCATGCCATGGGAACCATACCCGTTGTGATGATTTAATTATGTGCCTAAAGCAAACTACGAGCGTTCATGAATAGTTGTTTTGGTAGTTGTTGCGTACCTATGCTTATCAATATCAACTTATTTACATGAAATTAAAGACATTAAAACATAGAAATATAGGAGGAATTCTCCCACACATATTGATGCAGATTCCTGAATGGAGATGCATTTACCATTATGCATATACACAATCAATCCAACATTTGACCTAGCTAATACTGCCAAAAAACCTCAGAAACGGAAATAGTTAGAATATCTATATTGTTCTTCTCTAAATTTTCCAAAATTCGGCAATTAACTTCGCCTCCCATAACCCATACAAGATCAGCTGTAATAGCTCAAACACCAACATCCATGTTAAGGCAGCGAAAACGTTCAAACAAAGTATTCACCACAAATGACTAAGCACGTATGGATTCACCAAAATTATGTCATGAGCATACCAAATATAAGCTTAAGAACTAAAAGTTCTTAGACGTGATTATTAGTCAACAGAGAGGAAAACAGAAGACGCTAGACAAATTCATATCAAATTGCAGAACGGAAGATTTCAGGACTCAATTCACATGTAGAAACCGAAAACAAACAGAGGTGAGTGAATCTCAATATTGACAAACCAAATTCAGTCCGCCATCATACTTCAATTAACATAAAGAGAAAGAGAGGGACCTGGAGCTTCGATTGACCGTGGAAGTAAATACAAACAGAATCAACAATGGAAAACTCTAAACGAACGGCAACAACAGGAAACCAAAGCCTTGAATAGACCTCGATCGGCAAACCTCGGGCAGCGACGGCTTCAAACCTCAGCTTGACCCCGTTTACGAACCAAAATTGGAAAATGACACTGAAACTCAATTCTTCACTCACATACTTTTCCTCTCCAATTTTCTGAAACTTTGAAGCCGAAGGAGCAGTGATGGATCTGATTGGTGAAGGAAGGTGAGCGGTTGTTTGGTCGTTTTTATGGGAGGAGTGAGGTTGCTGATGGTTATTAAGAAGAAGGGGTAGATTTGCTCATTTTCCGGCGAGCTGGGTAGCGGCTAGGGATTGTCGTTCACCCCATCGCAGTAGTAACAACAGCCATCGCCGGTGGTCAATTCCGATGATTATGGTGGTGAGACAGGATCGCAGCAGTAACAGTAAATGGTTGGTTTGGTGATTTTAAGCTGGGGTCATTCGTGTGAGTTGTTGCCGTTGGGTTTTTAGGGGTGTCAATGAGATGGAGATCCGATGGGGTTTTTTTATTGGTTTTTGCCGTTATAGCCTCTTCAGATTTTTCTCTTTTTTGTATCCCTTAGTCCTTAGGAAAATGAGAGATTCTGTACAGGGGGTCTAGGTGTATCAACGGCGGATCCCCTTTCCTTAAGTCTTAGAGTCCAATTGTTTTATAGGGTTTTTTAGGTTAGGGGGTATGAGCCTAGGAATTATGGACTTGAGAATTATGGGCTAGGTCCAAAATTAGACCTAAAATGGGTTGCTTGAGCCCAAGTTTTATTCTTTCTCCGCGAACGGGACTAAAATACGATCTAATTTATTAATTAGTCATACTTAAGTAAAATAACTGTTAAAATAAGACTGACCGCCAAAACAAAGCTATTTTTGGTATTTTCAAGATTAAAAATGACCACAAAACATTAATGAAACCATTTTTTGTAATAAAATAAAGTAAAAGAGTCAAAATTAGTTAAAATAGCAATATTAGGCCTAAATTAAATATTTACGTGCTAAAATATAAAAAATCTTTGGGAGGGTCAAAAATCACATGTCTGCAGCTGCCCCTCTTTGATTGGAAACACGAAGAGTTTTTAGACAAAGAATGACTAGACAGATTTTTTGACCCGATCCTTATTTAAGGAGACCAAAAGCTAAAAAAAGGAGAATGTGACCGAGCCCTGGTATCTGAGCTGCCTACATATCCTTGGCTATAAAGGAATCAGGTCACGTATAGTTCAGAAGTGAGTGAGATGATGGAGTATGCCAAGGTGGAGAGTCGGTCGAGGTGCCATTCTGTCGAGGTTCCGGTCCGCGGTCCTCTTATTACATCAAAAATCAAAAAAAAATGAAAAAGACTAACTAAGCCTGTCAACTACGAGTTATAAAATTCCTATTTATAAGTCTTCTGAAGCTTGATCTTGAGTCTTGAATGGTTCTTCATGCAGACTTTGGATTTGAACCTTGACGCTTGCTAGTTGCAGGTGCTAGTTCATTGTTTTTCAGCTTTCGGATCAAAACCGGACATACCATGCTTGTGACTTCAACCATGTCTTGAGCAGCTCACATCTTTCATCAACTTCTGCATTTGGATTCACTTCTTGTTTTTCTTTCTTTTTTTATATTCTGGATTGTGACTACCTTCTGTTGATCATCTCGGACTGTTGACTCGCATTCTTATCGCGAGCTTCTTTTGTTGTTGACTTGAATTGCATTCTGAAGTGAATTCCCTTATTCTCCAGGTGGCGCCTGATTGCCAACATTTGAACTGTCCTTCTTCGAAACTTGGACTGCATTCTCCTTGTTCTCCAGGTGAGTGTCTGATTGCCAATACTCACACTGTTTTCCTCGAAACTTGAACTATTTAACCTTTTTCTCCAAGTGGGCGCCTGATTGCTGAACTTGAACCGTCTTCCTTTGAACATTGTTGCTTTCCCTTTGTTCTCTAGGTGGGCGCCTGATTTCCAACACTTAAATTGCTTTCGCTTTGTTCTTCAGGTGGGCTCCTGATTTCCAACACTTGAACTGCTTTCCTTTTGTTCTCCGGGTGGGCTCCTGATTTCCAACACTTGAATTGTTTTCCCTTTGTTCTCCAGGTAGGCTCCTGATTACCAACACTTGAATTGCTTTCCCTTTGTTCTCCAGGTGGGCTCCTGATTTCTAACACTTGAACTTCTTTCCCTTTGTTCTTCAGGTGGGCTCCTGATTTCCAACACTTGAACTGCTTTCTATTGAAACTTAAACTGCTTCCCCTTGTTCTCCAGGTGGGCACCTAATTACCAACATTTGAATTGTCTTCCTTTCCTCTGAAACTTGAATTGTTTTTCCTTTGTTCTCCAGGTGGGCACCTGATTTCCAACACTTGAACTGTTTTTCCTCGAAACTTGAACTGATTCCCTTTGTTATCCAGGTGGGCGCCTGATTACCAACATTTGAATTGTCTTCCTTTCCTCTGAAACGTGAATTGTTTTCCCTTTGTTCTCCAGGTGGGCTCCTGATTACCAACATTTGCATTGTTTTTCCTCGAAACTTGAACTGCTTCTCTTTGTTCTCTAGGTGGGCTCCTGATTACCAACACTTGAATTGCTTTCCCTTTGTTCTCCAGGCGGGCTCCTAATTACCAACACTTGAATTGCTTTCCCTTTGTTCTCCAGGCGGGCTCCTGATTACCTACACTTGAATTGCTTTTCCCTTTGTTCTCCAGATGGGCTCCTGATTACCAGCACTTGAATTGCTTTCCCCTTTATTCTCTAGGTGGGCTCCTGATTACCAACACTTGAATTGTTTTTCCTTTTGTTCTCCAGTCGGGCTCCTGATTACCAACGCATGAATTGTTTTTCCCTTTGTTCTCCAGGTGGGCTCCTGATTACCAACACTTGAATTTCTTTTCCTTTTATTCTCCAGGTGGGCTCCTGATTACCAACGCTTGAATTGCTTTCCCTTTTGTTCTCCAGGTGGGCTCATGATTTCCAATGCTTGAATTGCTTTCCCTTTTGTTCTCCATGTGGGCTCATGATTTCCAACACTTGAACTACTTTCCCTTTGTCTCCAGGTGGGCTCCTGATTTCCAACACTTGAATTGTTTTCCCTTTGTTCTCCAGGTGGGCTCCTGATTTTTAACACTTGAACTGCTTTCCCTTTGTTCTCCAGGTGGGCTCCTGATTACCAAAACTTTAACTGTTTTCCCTTTGTTCTGTCTACCCTTGTTTTCCAAGTGGGTGCCTGATTGCTTAAACCCGAATTGCTTTCTATTCTTGAAGCTCGTGTTGTCTTTCCTTATTCTCCGAGTGGGCGCTTGATTGCTGAACTTGAACTACTTCCTCTTGGGACTGATTTTCCTTTGAACTGTCTTCCCTTGTCTCTCCAGGTAGGTGCCTGATTGCTGAACCTGAATTGTCCTCTTTTTGAAACTGCTTTCCTTTTGAACTGTCTTCCCTTGTTTCTCCAGGTGGGTGCCTGATTGCTTGAGCTTTAACTGTCTTCTATTCTTGAAACTCGTGTTGTCTTCCCTGGTTCTTCAGATGGGCGCCTGATTACAACAAAATAGACAAAACAAAAGAAATTTTTCTGCCCCATTTTGATATTAGAAACATCTGTGAGTGTTAACCGATTCTTGTTATCAAAATAAATCTTAAGTTAAATTCCTTTGTCCTGAAAATTTCAAACCAAGTCTCATCTCAAAAATGAAAAACTTTAAATGCTAGATTGTACTTTCCCAAAGTAGAACTTACGCTAAATCTTGTTATCTATGAAGGTCTTGAAATTTAACTAGGTCCCATTATCCAGGAGGGTCCTGAGAACTTTAAATTAAATCCCATTATCCAGGAGGGTCCTAAAAATTTTAAATTAAATCTCATCTTAAGAGTGAAAACTTTAACGCTAAACTATGTTTCCTAAAGGTAGAACTTACACTAAATCTTGTTAACTATGAAGGTCTTAAAATTTAACTAAAGCCTATTATCCAAAAGGGTCCTGAGAGCTTTAAATTGAATCCTACCCTAAGAATGAAAACTTCGAAGCCAACTTATATTTCCTCAAGGTAAAGCTTATGCTAGATCTTGTTACTCGTGAATGTTTTGAATTTTAACTAAGTCCCATTGTCCAGGAGGGTCCTGAGAACTTCAAATTAAATCCCATTATCTAGGAGGGTCCTGAAATTTTAAAATTAAATCTCATTATCCAGGAGGATCCTGAAAACTTTAAATTAAATCTCATTATCCAGGAGGGTCCTGAAAATTTTAAATTAAATCCCATTATCCAGGAAGGGCCTGAAAATTTTAAATTAAATCTCATTATCCAGGAGGGTCCTGAAAAGCCGAGAATGAACTTACCTGAGTCATGCTTTCTTCCTGGAGGATCTCTGCAGAACGAACAAAATTCCTTGGCCCTAAACCATGCTTTTCCTCATGGAGGGTTCCTGTAGATCGAACAAATTTTCCTTTCCCCTTCTCAAACTGCCTTTGTGCTGACAAAATTTTGGCACGACACTTGGAAAAAATTCAAACTTCCAAGCTTTGATTTGGAGACAATTTTCGTCCCTGTTTCAAACAAAGAAAACTTGTGAGTTTATAAATATGGTGGTTGGTTTGTGGCCTTGACTTTGAGGGCGATTGCTCCTTCACTTCCCATGATAACTTTGATTTCAAATCGAAAGACCTTGCTTGTTTATTGACTGACCACTTTCTCTGTCACCTTTATCACAGAAGATACCCCTGATTCGTTCAAAACCAAACCCTCTATCTGTAGCATTGTGCTCATGAATTGACATTTAATGACCTTTGTACTTCACGTGAATCCCAAAACACGTTGATTTTTACCAACTCAGTTCGATTGTTGTTCTTTCCTGACGTATGCCACTAGCCTTGGTCTTGAGGTCTATTGCTCCTTCACTTGCCATGATAACTTTGATTTTCAATTGGAAGACCTTGCTTATTATTGGTTAACCACTTTCTCTATCAACCTTATCATAGAAAATTCCCTTGATCCGTTCAAACCCAACACCCTCTATCCGTTGCATTGTTCATGAATTGACATATACCAAACCTTTGTATTTCACATGAATCCCAAAGCACTTTGATTGTGACCAACTCCGTGCGCATGCTGTTCTTTCCTGACTTATGCCACTTTGATGTACTAGCCAGACCCCGTTTTGTGCAATTGGAAAGTTGGTGGCAAATTTTGAAGTCATTTCTCACTTGTTTTGCCCAAACAAACTTAGGAAGAGGGAGTAAACAGGACAAAAGGAACAGAGTAAAGGACAATAGAAAGAGATGATTCCTAACAAGAAAACTACAAAGAAGAAACTTATCAGATGTGGATACCAACTCTAATGACCATGACATGCATCTTTGGATTAAGTGGCCTATTTTGTCAAGCGAGTCTAATGTTCAACTCTTATTATACCCCCTAAACCGTGAAACTGGGCTTCAATGCTCCGATTATCCAATCTGGTTCACGATCCTTATTCGATTTTATAGTGCCCGAAGGGTTTTCACCATCAAGCCTCTCTCATTTCGTTCTTTCTCTCAACTTACCGTCGCCTTATGGTGCCTGTGAAGGTTTTCACCGATAAGACTCTCTCATTCTGTTCTTTTCCTTTTTATTTCCTCTGATTCTGTAGCTGACAAGGCATTGACCATAGTAAAAACATCATATGCTCCTGGCATGGCTAACTCAGCACTTTCAAAGATTATATGGGAGGTCTTTTTGGACTGCAATGTGGCTTTTGGACATGGTCAGAAAGAAAGAATATCACAAAGGCTCAAAACATCTAAGATAATCGGGTTAATTTATTTACAACTTTTGGAATCCATTTTTAAAACTTTGCTCCAATTCTGAAACAAGGGAATTTTGTTTTTTTTTTCTTTTTCTTTTTGAGATGGAATTTCTAAGGAAGACTGCCCCACTCTCGACTTCGTGGGATTATGAAATATTATATTTGGTATGACCAAACCGTAAGGCTGCCTACGTATCTTGTGGTGACAATAATCAGGTCAAACGTAGTTCACAAGACTACTTTTTGTTACTATTTTCCTTTTCTCTTTTTTTTTTCTTTTTCTCTTTTCTTTTTCATTTTTCTTTCCTTTTTTTCTCTTTTTTTTCTTTATCTCTATTTTTCTCTTCTTCTTTTTTTTTTTGAATTTTCTTTTCGGAATGAACTTTCTAAAATAAACCTATGGGGACATGAATTTTTTTCCCTTTTCCTTTTTTTTCGTATGACTCTAACTTGATTCCAAAAGAGGGAGGTCAAAGAAATCAGTACAGGCTCAAAAGGGTATCAAATGGTATAAGTGTTTGGGTAGCTGAAAGAGGGCCTCCAAATCCCTGAAAATGCCAAGTACAACACATGCAACTTGAAATAAAAATTGAAGATAATGCACGATATTTCTTTTGCGGCTTCGGCATTGATATCACTGATATGCCTTCCACTTTTCTTTAGCGCCTTGCCAAGTACAGAACCCTCGTTGGGTGAGATTCCCTTTTCACAATGGATACCCCTCGTCAATTAGGAGAAAACTTCCTTTGTTTTGTAACTTGAGATGCATTTAAACTCAAAATTTCTTGCTTCAAATTGTCCGGGATGCACTCTCCTTTAACAAATTCTTGTCACCCCATTAACTTACCAAATTATCTGCCCCAGTTTCACATGGTTCGGGCTTCAAATGATTTCAAAATGTCTAAATCTATACTTATTTCCCTCAAATATCCCTATCATCTTCAAAATTATTTCATTGCTCCATGATTAAACTAACTTTTGAAACCAAGCCTAGAATTATGCGTGCATGTCATGTCACTAGAGCTAGCATGAAAAGAACTATAAAAAGAAAAGAGGGCTAAACAAAAATGACTAGAAATGACAGAAAATATAAAATTGCATTAGACAGACGGTGAGAGGGTTTGAACAACAATACAAGCAAAATAAACTGGGGATACAACCCTGGAACAAACCTAGATAACACTAAATGAGTTACTACGACTAAAGGAACCAGGCAAAGTAAAAGGATAGAAGGGTTTGAGTCATAAGACAATATCCGGATTATAACCCTGAAATAACCCAGACAACAGAAATGACAACAAAATGAACCACCAACATTCCTCCCCGGGTAACCAAGAAGGGAGCATCTTTCCAATTACCAAGCTCGGCATCTTAACCACTGAGTTCCACATCAATATTACCAAGACCAATACCAATTTCAATATCATTAACTTCACCAAGTAACTCCTTGACTCCTTTGACCAACCCTTTGTCATTGCCAACTATCCCAACAATCTGTGCATTGTCATGTACCTGTAGAGGATTACGTGTGACACTTGGGGTATTACTGCCTTGGACCACAATTATTCCTTATTGAATCATTCTTTATATTTCCCTTTTCAAAGCACGAAAATCTTTAACATTGTGTCCCTGGGCATTGGAATGGTATTCACACCTTTTAGCAGGGTCAAAGCTTCTCGTACGCGGGTCTATATAATTTAGATAAATAGGTGCAATCATCTCGTAATGCTTTAATCTCTCAAAAAAACTTGCATAGGACCCTCATATGGTGTAAAATTATCTTTCAGCCTTTGTTCCCTTCTACACCCTTGGCTTGAATGTGGGTTATAAGGCACTTGGAAATTTTGTGGAGGTTGGTGGGGATTCTGCGGTGCTCGTGCTCGCCTTTTGGAGTGACCCAGTGCTTGGATAGATGGCCGGACATTGTTCGGAGGATAATACTGGGGTGGATTATGTGGAGCTCGGGGATATTCATGGGGTTGATATTGAGGCTGAAAGCGTCTAACAGGAATTCCCACTGGATCCTGTCGTCGGCGGGGCTCAGCAACATCTTTTTTATCAACGGGAGGACTGTCCCTAGCAACTTGTTCGTTCCATCTAAACCAACATTCCCTAAAACTTTCCTTGGGTTTCTTTTCCATCTGAGATAGGGAGGAGCGGTCTGGGACAATGACTATATTGTTCTGAAAGTGTCGCACAAAATCTTGAGCCATGTCATCCCATGTATGCCACTTACCGACATCTTGACGAGTATGCCATTCCAAAGCTGCCCCAGTCAGGCTCTCACTAAAATATGCCATCAACAACTCATCTTTCCCATCAACACTTCTCATTTCACTGCAATAACCCCTCAGGTAGGCTACTGGATTTCTCCGCCCATCATACAAATTAAACTTTGGCATCTTAAACCCTTTCAGCTTTCTGGATATCTCATCTTGCCCTTCTTTTCTTGTGAAATTTTCATTTTCAGCATGAGGCTCATCCCGAGGGCTCTACTTGTATGAGTCAGGAACCTTGTGGCCGACCTCTGAGGGGTAATATTGGGCATCATGAGCCTTGAGTGGGTGTTCATTGTTGGATCTATGAAAGGAAGATTGTTGAGAAGTTGTGATCACGGGGGTAGTGGATATGACAAGAGGGCATTTGGGGAGAGGTAATTGGAGGATGAGTGATGGAGCTACTAGGGTGGTTGGGAAAGCTGTGATAAGCGGGTGGATCTGGAGAGTATGGGGGTTCATCTGGCACTATGGCCGGAGTTTGGGTAAGGGTAGCATCTAAGAAGCTAGGTGGTGGCGGGGGTGGTGCCTTCCCAGTCATCCAAGCCTGATACATGTCCGCAATGTGTTGTCTTAACATCCTTACCTTTTAAACTAACCCATTGCCCTGTTCAACCAATTGCTTTTGAGCACCAGTACCAACCAACTCAATTCCATTGTCGTCTGCCATTGCCTTTTGACTTTATGTTGTAGAGAAGAGTTACCACTTTAAGAACCACAAACCAACCACCCTTCTGCTTTATAACAAAAGGAACAAATTGAGGTCATCATGTTAGTGTTAGAGCATTTAACAACTAAAATATCACATTGCATGCAATGCACCTAGTCACATTTATCGGCTCTAACATGACTTCAAGGGTATGAAGGTCATATGACATCATCCCAATTTATTCATTTCAATCTTCTCTTTCTTTTCTTTTCTAGCACTTCTTGGCTTGCTCATTTCCCTAATTATCACTCTTTTCTTTCCTCTCCTTCTCACATCCCATAATTTCATCCTTTTTTTTCTTTTCTTTTTTTTGGTTTCCTTCTTTTTTCCGTTTTTTTTAATAAAATAAAAAAATAAAAAAATGATTCGATCGAACCCTATGTAGGTTGCCTAAGTATCATGACGCCGCATGAATCAGATCTTTGCATAGTTCGGGAAGATCGGAAACAAAGGAAACAAACTAATGTTCTCTTCTTTTGTCTTTTTTTTTTTTTTACCTTAATGACTACTCTGATGAGAAAAGGGAAATAAAAGAAACAAATATCTTTTTTTTGAGTTTTCTAGACTTAATATTCTATAACCTATTCCAAACTCAAGCTTAATGGACATATATTTTTTCCTTTTTCTTTTTTTCTTTTTGAAACAAATACCCTATGGGAAATCATTAAGAAAAAAACCCTACAACAGAAAAAATATTTTTTGATTCTTTTTTTTAGGAAGGAAATCTAAAGAATAAACCGAAGAAAAATATTTTAGATTTTCATTTGATATCCCTGAAGAAAGATAAGATAAAAAATATTTTTGGATTTTAGTTTTTGATTACCTAAGGAAGAAACTTTAAAGATAAACAAAAGATAAAGTATATTTTTTTCTTCTATGTACAATATCCTAAAGTTCTAATGAAAATAAAAAGATTTTTTTTCATTTTTCATTAATTTCCCAAAGAAGCACCTCAAAAGAAAATCTTTTTGGATTTTGGAATTAATACCTTAAAGAAAACTTTTAAAGAGGTACTAAAAGAAAATTCTCTTTTTTTGAATTTTTAGTCTTAATGTACTAAAAGGAAATATAACAACAATTTTTTATTTTGAGTTCTAGATATTAATTTTCTAAAGGAAAATCACAAAAGATTTTTTGAACTTCTAGAGTTAGTATTCTAAAGAAAACATCTAATAGAAATATAAAAACGCAAAATCTCTTTTTTTGGATCTTTGACTTATTACACATCTTTTTTTTTCAAATACAAAATAGGAAATACCACAACAAAAGACTCAACAAACTTAACTAGCGTGGCAGACTCTAATATCACCTAAAAGACTTGGCATTATTATATAAAACTAGAAGGTAAAAGACGACATAAAAATAAAACAGACTCAAAACATAACATTAAAAAAATCCTTAAGCAAGCTCCTGAATGCAGTGGTCCTGGGGTATCTGTCATGCTCGAACTCCGATAAGTAGATCCGTTCCTGTATGAGAAAACTGAAACCAATACTATGTGGAACAATAACATTCCCTACTAGACACATGCAAGACATAGTTGTGACTATTTTTCTAAAATTAACCTATGTGGCTAAAAGTGGCTAAAAATGCAAGATTTGACTAAGACCCCGCGAAGCCAAGAACCTAAAATTTACCAGAAAGACCGGACCCTATATGGGTTGACTACGTATCACGCCCCGAAAGACGAGAATCAGGTATGCGTAGTTCGGGCAGATTGGATACGGGCGAGAATTAAAAAAACAACAACTAATTCAGAGAAAAATATGTTTTTTTGTCTTTCTTTTTTTGAAAAATGATGAAACATGTAAACTCTTTTTGGATTTTCTTTTCCTTTTTTTTTAATTTTTTTTTTATTTTCGGAAAATGATGAAAATGTGCAAAAAAAATTTTGTTGAATTTTTCATGTTTTTTCTTTTCTTTTTTTTAAAAAAATGTGAAAGAAAACATAACCAGGCCCTACTTGCTTTATTTTCACATTTCACCCTCTTTTTTTTTATTTGTCCTCAACTATCATTGGTCCGCCAAATGACCTTTTTAGCTTTGAAGAAATGCAACATGTAGCACATAGGATGCATCAAGATGGTCTGTTATTTTGGGTACACCTGTCCTAGATGGACCCAACCCCTGTGTTGAGTCCCCAAAGTCAAATGCACGTGATGCAAACAAACGTTCCTACTAGGGATCCGACATGAGGCTATGTTATACTATGTTTAAAACCCTGGGTTTATTTGTTCTACACCTGGCTTACCCGAGCGGACAGCTCGGGCCGAGGGGGCAGCGTACCGGGAATACAGAAGCTTCACCGGCTTTGAAACTTGTCCGAACCTCGTTCTAAAATTAGGATATGACTCTAACAGAAGAGAAGTCACACGAAGTGCACACTTCCAGATGATTTAGAAGACTTAGAGAGAAGAGGGTTTCGTAACAGTTTTTATATACAGTTCAATCAATATCAAAGCGGTAAAAACAACATTTACCACATTAGGCTCTAACACGTAAAAATCAGATAATCAATAAAAACCAACTATAACAGTTATTCTAAGCTCGAATTCTGAACCCTGAGCCAGAAGTTCTAGGTTCTTTTCCCCAGCAGAGTCGCCAGAGATGTCACACCTCATTTTTCCTACCCCTTGAAGGGTATAAGGGAGTTTTTTCAAATTTAAGTGACAATCTAAATGAGATTATTTTGTTTATTTAGAGTCGCCACTTGGATTAATTTATGGTGTCCCAAGTCACCGGTTTAAATCCCGAATCGAGGAAATATTGACTCTGTTTTACATTCCGCAAACACAGAAATTCGGGTAACGAATTCTGTTAACCCGGGAGAAGGTCTTAGGCATTCCCGGGTTCCATGGTTCTAGCACGGTCGCTCAACTATTATTATTGGCCTTATTATATGATTTTAAAACACTTTTAAACCTATGTGCATTTTTAACTTTAAAACCGCTTTTATTTATTTCAGGAATTATTTCAAGGTTGTTTAAAACATGTCGCGAGCCACGCTACATGAAATGCACCCGTGAGTCTCGACACGTTCTATTCAACCTCGATGTAAATTAGGATCGGGTCACATGAAATGTACACCCGAATTTTAGCAATTACAAATCACAACTACGTCACGGGAACCGTACCCGTAGCTATGACAATTTATTTAATTACACGCCTAAAGAAAACTGCGATATTCCAAGGCATTTTCTACACTAGTTATGATATCGATAGGAGGGCCATAGACTAAGTGATTGGATGGTACACCTCAATTTTATTAAAGGAAAGTCATTTAACTACGGACGTCCTTATTTAAAAACTAATTTGAAATTAAGTGTCACAACCACACCATGGGAACCATATCCGTAATTGTGATGATTTAATTACGTGCCTAAAGCAAACTACGAGCGTTCATGAATAGTTGTTTTGGTAGTTGTTGCGTACCTATGCTTATCAATATCAACTTATTTACAAGAAATTAAAGACATTAAAACATAGAAATATAGGAGGAATTCTCTCACACACATTGATGCAGATTCCTGAATGGAGATGCATTTATCATTATGCATACACACAATCAATCCAATATTTGACCTAGCTAATACTGCCAAAAAACCTCAGAAAGGGAAATAGTTAGAATAACTATATTGTTCTTCTCTAAATTTTTCAAAATTCGGCAATTAACTCCGCCTCCCATAACCCATACAAGATCAGTTGTAATAGCTCAAACACCAACATCCATGTTAAGGTAGCGAAAACGTTCAAACAAAGTATTCACCACAAATGACTAAGCACGTATGGATTCACCAAAATTATGTCGTGACCATACCAAATATGAGCTTAAGAACTAAAAGCTCTTAGACGTGATTAAAAGTCAACAGAGAGGAAAACAGAAGACACTAGACAAATTCATATCAAATTGCAGAACAGGAAGATTTCAGGACTCAATTCACATGTAGAAACCGAAAACAAACAGAGGTGAGTGAATCTCAATATTGACAAACCAAATTCAGTCTGCCATCATACTTCAATTAACATCAAGAGAAAGAGAGGGACTTGGAGCTTCGATTGACCGTGGAAATAAATACAAATAGAATCAGCAATGGAAAACTCAAAACGAATGGCAACAACAGGAAACCAAAGCCTTGAACAGACCTCGATCGGCAAACCTTGGGCAGCGACGGCTTCAAACCTCAGCTTGATCCCGTTTACGAACCAAAATTGAAAAATGACACTGAAACTCGATTCTTCACTCACATACTTTTCCTCTCTAATTTTCTGAAACTTTGAAGCCGAAAGAGCAGTGATGGAATGGATTGGTGAAGGAAGGTGAGCGGCTGTTTGGTTGTTTTTGTGGGAGGCGTTAGGTTGCTGATGGTTATTAAGAAGAAGGGGTAGATATGCTCGTTTTCCGGCGAGCTGGGTAGCGGATAGGGATTGTCGTTCACCCCGTCGCAGCTGTAACAACAGCCATCGCCGGTGGTCAATTCCGATGACTATAGTGGTGAGACGGGATCGCAACAGTAACAGTAGATGGCTGGTTTGGTGATTTTGAGTTGGGGTCGTTCGTGTGAGTTGCTGCCGCTGGGTTTTTAGGGGTGTCGATGAGATGGAGATCTAATGGGGGGTTTATTTGGTTTTTGCTGCTGTAGCCTCTTCAGATTTTTCTCTTTTTTGTATCCCTTAGTTCTTAGGAAGACGAGAGATTCTGTATAGGGGGGTCTATGGTGTATCAACGGCGGATCCCCCCTTAGGTTTTAGAGTTCAATTGTTTTATAGGGTTTTTTAGTTTAGGGGGTATGGGCCTAGGAATTATGGGTTTGGTTCAAAATTAGGCCTAAAAATGGGTTGCTTGAGCCCAAGTTTTATTCTTTTCCCGCGAACGGGACTAAAATACGATCTGATTAATTAATTAGTCATACTTATGTAAAATAACCATTAAAATAAGACTGACAGTCAAAATAAAACTATTTTTGATATTTTTCAAGATTAAAAATGACTATAAAACATTAATGAAACTATTTTTTGTAATTTTCATTTTTTTGTAATAAAATAAAGTAAATGAGTCAAAATTAGTTGAAATAGCGATATTAGGCCTAAATAAAATATTTACGTGCTAATATATAAAAAATCTTGGGGAGGGTCAAAAATTACATGTCTACACCTGGAGCACATATGAAGAAGAATTTAAGGATATGTTTAGGCAACTAGGTAAAGTATCTGAGGATTGTGTGAAAGACTTGTTGAAGTATCCACCCTCTAGCTGGTGTAGAGCATATTTGGACACCCAATTGTGGATAATAACTTCACAGAGTCTTTTAACTCATGAATTCTTGAAACCAGACAACAACCCATTGTGAATATGCTTGACACTATCAGAGTGAAGGTGAAGTTAATTAACAGTAGTCTATTTTATTATATTGTTTCCTTCCACTTTTTTTAAAATAATCTGTTATTAATGTGATTGTTTTAATGTTACTATACTGTTATATGAAGATAATGACTTTGTTAAAGGACCATGGAGATGAAATGAGTAGCTGGAAAGATGACTACAGTCCATATGCAATGGAGTTGCGATGGAGCTCTATAATGATTATAGAGAGATGGCACAAGATTATGCTTCATTTTTCAATGGAGAGAGGGGTTATGAAGTATCACAAGGTGCAAACAGACACACTGTTATTCTTGAGCTGCAGAAGTGCACATGTAGGATATGAGACTTGTTTGGCATTTCATGTCCTCATGCTATCAGGGCCTTCAATTACAAGAAGCTTGATCTAAAGACAGGGATTCACTAGTGGTATTCAAAAAAGGCATTCCAGTTAAAGATGGTGGGTATACTAAAAGTTAAAAGGATAAGAGAAAAAGTTGATGCTATTAATAGGCAAGACACATGGGCAACTTCTAGAAAGGCCTTAAAATGCATTGTGGTTACTGTGTAAAACAAAATCACAGTCAAAGAAAATGTCCAATGAAAGTAAAGACATCTAACAGTAGTTATCTTATTATTTCTGCTTGTTTAAAAGCACTGACCGGTTTATTTCACCTTATGCAGCTACAAGGGATACCTCAGCCAAGGCAGGAACCCAATGAACCATCTGAGTTTGTTATGATCCCTAATCTTGGGTTTATACCTCAGTCAGGAACTCAGAAGTCCACTCAAACTACTCAATCCAGTCAGCAGATAACTCAACAATACACTCAGACTACTCAGTCCAATCAGCAGGCAACTCAGCAATGTAATGTGACTACTTAGTCCAACCAACAAGAAACTCAACAACAATGTGATGTTTCTCAGTCCAGTCAGAAAGCAACTTAGTCTAGTCAGCTTCCCGCTCAGTAAGCCAGTGATGTTTGTCAACAACCAAGTCAAAAAAGAACCAAGTACACTCCAAAAAAAATAATTGATTCATACTTTGGGACTGAACCTGACCCAGTATTGAGGCCTAAAGTTGTTTATGAGATTATGACAAGGCTTCAAGTGAAGAATAAACTTCAAAATACTGGGACAAGGAAGATAAACTTCACAGGAGATCACGCCGGTGGCTCACAGCCAACAAATATGATATATTCTCCAACAAGGACTACTTGAAAAGGCAAGCAAGCAATAACCAGAACTCATTTTCTGGGTGTGAAGGAAAAAAAATCGAAAGACAAGTAATTGACAATTTATTTTTGTGATGATTGTAATAGACAAGTAACTCACTTCTATGTTAACAGACAAGTAAATATTATGAGATTGGTGTAAGTTTTTGGCTCACATATTTACTTGTCTAATAGCTATGTTTGTTAGGTAAATATTCCAGCAACAATGTATGTTTGCATCTTTAATTAAGCTCTATAGTTTAGCCTTCTTTTGTGCCAAATTTATTGTCATTTCTCTTGTTAGTATAAATGATACTGTTAATAGATGGGCAGTTTCCTTGTAAGAACATTTCAAGTACATTTCAACTTGAACAAAATAACTTAAATTCAATGAAAACATATGAAACTGAAACAAACATGTGTTTGGTCGAAAATAGCCAAACACATTATATTGCATTTATCCTCCAAACTGAAACACATCAAAAAATCAAAAGAACCATTACATTGCTCTTGACAACAAAAATAACCAAACATCACTAATTCCTAGCCACTAAAATCAGAATAAAGACAGCCCACGAAATAACAACAAAAAGCTTTATTCTTCGTAATTTATCCTCCATCATAGACACTACCACTAAATTGGTTGATTTAATGCCCTCCATTTCTTCCACAATGTTCTTCATTTTTACCTTGTCTTGACAAACAACATCCTCTAAGTTAGCTTCTTCAAATAATTCCTTTCTACTTCTACACATTTCAATGAGTTATTCAAGTTGCTTATCACCATTGTCACATGTGGTGGCATATTTTGGTCGCGCCATTCCCAAAGACCATATGACGATTCTTCATCAAACGAGGGAATTCATAGAATCTACATCCATCATTTGTAGGAATCTTAGCCACAAAATGATTAGCAATCAACCCGCAACCATATCGACGAGACGAATTAGAAGCAATTGACTTCTCAGATATGGTGGGCTTGTATTTTCCAAAAAATAATAGCTTTTATAAGCAAAAGCAAGTTTAGAAGAGGAATGGAACAAAACAATTATGACCTGAATTGAGGAATCAATTTTGAGGAGGAAGAAAAATGGGATCTGCCCTAATTTGATGAAGACAATGGGTTAAAATAAAAAGGATAGGTGAAATATATTTGTTTTACCATGGTTTGTACGGAAAAATGGGGCGAGTGGCTATTTGGGGTGGGTTGTAAGTGACCTGGGGCCATATAGCTACGTGGCCTAATGAGATCTTGACAATGCATTAAATGGGGGGGGACCACAGATGGCTCCGTTAGTCGCGGGGGTAATATCAGGCCCAAAGATAACGTTGAATGTATTTTCGGACAAATAGGTAAACGGAGCTCGATAATAAATCATTTGTGATACTACGGGGGTATTTTTAGCCCTTTTCCGTATTGAAACTCTACTTTTATATTAAAAGTACTAAATATTATCTTTTAAATACCTATAAACCTTTTTTTTTAAATGGGGCCCCCCAAAGCCTTACTACTCAACACATTAGAGCCGACTCTGACTATTAACTAGCTGTTTTGGATTCGAGTATTGAAAATAGAAAATATTTAGCAAGGAGCACTCCCCTCCAATAGGCAATACGCGATACAAATATTAATTAATCGGACCAGTAAATTTTGGATACTCTAATGATTAAAAGAAAAGAAGAAAAGAAAAAAAAGAGAAATGGAAAGTGCCAAAGATAAAGTGGCTATCTAAAGTTGGCCACAACTAGTAAAAATTGCCCCTATTTAACTTATACCCATATTTTTAAAATTATTTAACCTATACCCTAATTTTTACAACATCAGACGCCTCCTTCTTCCTGCTACCTGTGTGTTCCTTTCTTCCTACTTTCTTTTCTATTCTTTATTCTACTTTTCATTTTTTGTAATTTGTAGTATATTTTAATGCTGATTTTCCCATAATGACTGCCATTTTTGTTGAAACAACGTTTTAGAACTTTTTTCATCTATTTATAATTCATTGTCTGTATTTATTATATTTTCAATGAATTCAGATTGATCCAGAAATGGAATATCAAACAGCAAGCTGACTGCAGCTTTATTGATGCAATTCTTACACTAAGCTTTGAAAGTTGAACTATTATGCTGAAGCTTTGTGTGACGACCCGGCTAGTCCTCTCATGAGTTACCGCTCTGTTTCCTCCATTTCTGCTTCATTATGCTTTGTTATCCGTGTTATGTGGTATTGGGTTGGTCGGATCGAATCTGAAATGATTTTGATAAGGTTTGAGACACTTAGTCTTTTAAGGAAGTTTAAGTTGGAAGAGTCAACCGGATATTGACTTGTGTGTTGGAGGGATCGGATGTGAATTCTTATGGTTCCGTTTGCTTCGGGAGGTGATTTGGGACTTATGAGTGTGATCGGAATGGGTTTTGGAGGTTCGTAGTAGATTTAGGCTTGAATTGGCGAAGTTGATATTTTGGCGATTTCTGGTTGGTAGGCGAGATTTTAATATAGGGGTTGTAATGGAATTCCGAGAGTTGCAGTAGTTCTGTTGGGTCATTTGGGATGTGTGTGCAAAATTTCAGGTTATTCGGACGTGGTTTGGTTGGGTTTTTGATCAAAAGCGAAATTTGGAAGATTTTAGGAAATTTGGCTTAAACCCGATGTGTTTCGGGGGATTTGATGTTGTATGAGGTGTTTTGATGATTGGAACAAGTTTGAATAAGGTATTAGGATATGTTTATGCTTTTAGTTGAGGTCCCGGGGGCCTCGAGGTAATTTTGGATGGTTAACGGGAAGTTTGGATTGTTGTTGCAGCTGCTGAATTGCTGCTTCTGGTACTTTCACACCTGCGGATTAGGGACCGCAGGTGCGGCGCCGCAGATGCGAGAGAGAGGTCGCAGAAGCAGCCAGAGGTATGCTGACTGGGACCGCAGAAGCGGCTAGAAGAACCGCATCTGCGATGTCGCAGATGCGGGCGAAGAACCGCAGATGCGGATGGCTAGAACTTAGGTGATTTCCGCAGAAGCGGAGGAATAACCCCAAATACGGTACCACATAAGCGGGTATAGGACCGCAAATGCGAAAAGGACTGGCCAGAAGGTATATATTGTCTCCTTCACGAAATTTTGCTAAGTTCATCATTTTTGAAGACGGGAAAGAGGCTAAGGCATAGGATTTCAAGAGGAATCAAAGGATATCAGTTGGGTAAGTTCCCTAAGCTTAATTACATGGGTTTAAGATCATTTTTCCATTGTTTAATCATGGTTTTAGTGGAGATTAAGGAAGGAAAATTGGGGATTAGGGCTTGAGTTTAAGAGGCCTTTAATTGGGATTTGAAGGACTATTTGGGGCCGGATTTGTGAACTTTTGATATGTATGAACTCGTGGGGAGATAAGGAATCTATTGGTGTAAAAATTATTGAATTTCGAGACGTGGGCCCGGGGGTCGTGTTTTGGTAATTTGGGGATTTGTGCCCTTTATTGATTGTTTTTGCGTGGGCTTCGTTCCCTTATTATATTTTGACATCCTCGTTCTGATTTTGGATAGATTCGACGCGCGTGGAGGCCGATTCGAGGGGCAAAGGCATCACGAGCTAGAGATTTAGCGGGTTTGAGGTGAGTAATGATTGTAACTGATGTTTTGAGGGTTTGAAACCCCGGATTGCACATCGTAGTACTATATTGAGGTGAGGCACACGCTTGATGACGAGCGTGGGGTTGTGCACTATTGGGGATTGTGACTTGGTCTATCCCGATTGATGATTTTACCGTGTATTTGATTGAAAACTATTTGCTATCATCATTATTTGGGTTGAATGCCATATTTGGGCTTCGTGCCAACTGTTTGAACCCTTCGGGGCTTTTTACTGATATTTTTCCACTGTTTGACTTTATATTGGAACTCAGTCATGCTATTTTCCCACTATTTTCATACTCATCCATGTTTAATCAGTTTTATTACTTAAATAATATTTTAAATGATGTTTGGGTTGAGAAACACTGTTTTACTATTACCCCGGGGGCTTGTAAGGATTTTGACTGAGTAAGGCCGAGGGCCTATGTTGTGAGAAAACACTGATATTGATTTGAGGCCGAGGGCCTGAGATATGTATGCCACGAGGTGGCTTGATTGATATGAGGCCGAGGGCCTAATGTTGATGCCTCGAGATGGCTTGATATTGCGCTTGGGCCGTAAGGGGCCCCTCTAGGAGTCTGCACATCCCCAATGAGCGCGAGTACCCATTGTGATATGAGATTGAGCCCGAGGGGCTGGTATTGTTCTATGTGATTGCCCGAGGGGCTAGTACTATTCTGAGATGTTGCCTGAGGGGCGGATTTGTTGATAATGTGCCCGAGGGGTGAACCTTTATGTGTTTATTTTTCATAATTGCTTGTCAATTACCTGCTTAATTGTTGAAAAAGGCTTTTCAGAAAGTAAAATTTGATACAAAGGATTTTGCCTATCTTTCACTGAATCACTAATTTTTAAATGGTTTTACTGCTTCATTATAGAATGCTTTGTGTTTTACGTAATTTCTTGCTTTCAGTCTTTATTTACATTTGTTACTCACTGAGTTGGATTACTCAATTTACTCCCTGCATCCCTGTGTGCAGATTCAGGTGTTGCTGATCCTGCCAGTGTGAGTTGAGAGCTTCCGGCGGACATTCGGAGTTCACGAGTAGCTGTTTCACATCCGCAGACCCGTGTTTCTCCCTCTTTATCATTTCTATCTCTTATCAGACATTTGTAATAGTTCGTAGACTTTTCAGACTAATATTAGGTTTTATAGATGCTCATAACTTGTGACACCCCGGTTAGGGCTGTGTTGGGTTGTACTTCCGCATTTTTATCGATATTATCTACTACTTCATATTATTAATCATGTCTTAGACTGTTTTACTATTTTTTTTAACTATTTAACATTGACTTGGGAATAGTTGGCTGGCCTTGTCTTCACGAGAGGCACCATCACGACCGGGTCTAGGTTAGGGTCGTGACAAGTTGGTATCAGAGCCTAGGTTACATAGGTCTCACGAGTCATGAGCAGGTTTAGTAGAGTCTCGCGGATCGGTACGGAGACGTCTGTATTTATCCTCGAAAGGCTGCAGAACCTTTAGGAAAAACTTCATATTTTTGAAATTCTTGTCGTGCAAATTTGTTGACCCGAGTACTAAACTTCTGTTATTCTATTCTCTCATAGATGGTGACGACGCGTGCTACCGGTCAGGGTGGACGACCACCAGTACCACCAACTGTGGACACCAGAGGCCGAGGATACAGCGGTGGTCGCGGTAGGGGTAGAGCCTCTAGGGCAGCACCTGCAGATCCACCAGCTGCCCCAATTTAGGACCAAGTCCCAGCTATGGACGCTTCAGCAACACCAGCTCAGGCACCAGCTGTGCCCATCGTGATTCCGGGTCTTTAGGAGGCCTTGGCTCAGATCTTACCAGTTTGCACTGGCCTATCTCTGTCGGTTTCAGCCACTACAGCCGTAGCTACTTTGCAGGCTGGGGGAGGCAATCAGACTCCCGCCGCTCGCACATCTAAGTAGGTTGTGCAGGGACTTCAGATGCCGGGGGCATATCCAACCCAGCCAGTTGCAGTTGCTCAGGATTATGTAGTTCCTGCCATGCCAGAGGACGAGCAGCGTAGGTTGGAGAGGTTTGGTAGACTTCAGCCTCCGTCATTCAGTGGTGCAGAGGACGAGGATGCCTAGAGCTTTTTGGACAAGTGTCAGAGGATGCTTCATACAACGGGTATTCTGGAGACCAGCGAGGTCACTTTTACCACCTATCAGTTTTCAGGAGCTGCTTTCACTTGGTGGGAGGATTTTGAGAGGCATAGGCCTGTTGGTGCAGCACCCCTTTCCTGGCAGCAGTTGTCCGTTCTCTTTCTGGAGAAGTATGTGCTGCAGTCTCGCAGAGAGGAGCTGCGTAGGTAGTTTGAGTGGTTGCGTCATGGGGAGATGACCGTGTCACAGTATGAGTTGAGGTTCTCCGAGTTGGCTCGTCATGCCATCTGGTTGGTCCCAACAAATAGGGAGAGGATTATGAGGTTTGTTGATGGCCTCACTTATCAGCTTTGCATTCTTATGACCAGAGAGAGGGTGACTGGTGCTACTTTCGAGGAGGTTGTGGATATCGCCTATGAGATTGAGTCTGTTCGTCGCCAGGAGCGAGAGGAAAGGAAGGCCAAGAGTCCTCGAGGATCTGGTAGCTATAGTGGTGCTCCTTCGAGGGGTCAGTTTCAGTACGGCAGAGGCCGTCCATTCAGGTCTACTCAGCCAGCTCACCCAGGTTATCGTGGGGCATCGCCAGGTCATGGTTCTCACAGTTCTCATCAGGGCCAGTCATCACTTAGTGCCCTTCCAACTCAGAGTTCGACCCGTGCTCCATTAGTTCAGGGCTCTTCTATGCCGAGTGCATCTGCTAGTCACTCTGGTGCGAGGGGTTCCGTTCAGGCCCCTTCTCTAGCACCTGGGAGTTGTTTTAAGTGTGGTGAGATGGGTCACATGTGGAGGCAGCGTCCTCGTCGTTTTGCTAGTTCACCTCAGTAGAGAGGTTAGTCATCGACTTCAGTGCTAGTTGCTTTATCACCACCCGCCCAGCCAGCTAGGGGTGGGGGTCAGCCAGCTAGGGGTCGCCCCAGAGGGGGAGGTCGATCAGGGGGCAGTCAGGCCCGTTTCTATGCACTTCCAGGTAGACCCAATGCTATTGCTTCAGACGCTATTATTACAGGTATTGTTTCAGTCTACCACAGAGATGCCTCTGTATTATTTGATCCCGGTTCCAACTTTTCTTATGTGTCATCATACTTTGCTCGTTATTTGGGTACGCCCCGTGAGTTTCTTGATTTACCTGTTCATGTATCTACCTCGGTGGGCGATACTGTTATTGTAGACCATGTGTATCGATCGTGTGTGGTGACTATTGGGGGTCTGGAGACCCGAGTGGATCTATTACTATTGAGCATGGTGGATTTTGATGTCATTTTGGGCATAGATTGGTTATCTCTGTGTCGTACTATTCTGGACTATCATGCTATGACAGTCACATT
The DNA here is from genome assembly GCF_000393655.2 of Nicotiana sylvestris. Classification (NCBI taxonomy): domain Eukaryota; kingdom Viridiplantae; phylum Streptophyta; class Magnoliopsida; order Solanales; family Solanaceae; genus Nicotiana; species Nicotiana sylvestris. Next base: position 111,000,514 of record NC_091068.1, read on the forward strand.
GGCTATGCCGGGTGTGCCACGGATCGAGTGGCGAGGTGTGACTGATTATGTTCCTAGTAGAGTGATCCCTTTCTTGAAGGCCCAGCGTATGGTTGGGAAGGGTTGTCTTTCATATCTAGCGTTTGTGAGGGATGTCGGAGCTGAGACTCCCAGTATTGATTCTGTTCCTGTTGTGAGGGGTTTTTTCGATGTGTTTCCTGCAGACCTGTCGGGCATGCCACCGGACAGGGATATTGATTTTGGTATTGACCTAGTGCTGGGCACTCAGCCCATTTATATTCCGCCGTATCGTATGGCACCAGCGGAGTTGAAGAAGTTAAAGGAGCAGCTTCAGTAACTCCTTGATAAGGGGTTCATTTGACCTAGTGTGTCACCTTGGGGTGGCACAATGAGGATGTGCATTGATTATAGGCAATTGAACAAGGTAACAATTAATAACAAGTGTCCTTTGCCTCGTATTGATAATTTATTTGACCAGCTTTAGGGAGCGAGAGTGTTCTCTAAGATTGATCTCCGTTCAGGTTATCACCAATTGAAGATCAGGGACTCGAATATTCTTAAGACGGCTTTCAGGACCCGATATGGTCATTATGAGTTCTTGGTAATGTCTTTTGGGCTGACCAATGCCCCAGCAGCGTTCATGCATTTGATGAACAGCGTGTTCCGGCCTTATTTCGAGTCGTTTGTCATAGTCTTCATTGATGATATTCTGGTGTATTCGCGTAGTTAGGAGGAGCACGCGGAGCATTTGAGAATTGTGTTGCAGAGATTGAGGGAGGAAAAGCTTTATGCAAAATTCTCTAAGTGTGAGTTTTGGCTCAGTTCAATGGCTTTCTTGGGGCACGTGGTGTCCAGCGAGGGTATTCAGGTTGATATGAAGAAGATAGAGGCGGTTCAGAGTTGGCCCAGACTGTCCTTAGCCACAGAGATTCGCAGCTTTCTTGGTTTGGCAGGCTGTTATCACCGGTTCGTTAAGGGATTCTCATATATGCCGCATCGCCCTTGACCAAGTTGACTCAGAAGGATGCTTCATTTGTATGGTCGGACGAGTGTGAGGAGAGCTTTCAGAAGCTCAAGACAACTTTGACCACAGCTCCAGTGTTGGTTCTGCCATCAGTTTCAGGTTCATATACCGTGTATTGTGATGCTTCGAGAGTTAGAATTGGTTGTGTGTTGATGTAGGAGGGTAGGGTTATTGCTTATGCTTCTCGTCAGTTGAAGCCCCATGAGAAGAACTAACCCATTCATGATTTGGAGTTGGCTGCCATAGTTCACGCATTGAAGATTTGGAGACATTACTTGTATGGTGTGTCTTGTGAGGTGTTTACTGATCATCGTAGCCTCCAGCACTTGTTCAAACAGAAGGATCTCAATTTGAGGCAGCGAAGGTGGTTAGAGTTGCTTAAGGATTACGATATCACTATATTTCACCATTCGGGAAAGGCCAATGTGGTGGCCGATGCCTTGAGCCGGAAGGCGGTGAGTATGGGGAGTTTGGCATATATTCCAGTTGGAGAGAGACCTCTTTCAGTTGATGTTCAGGCCTTGGCCAATCGGTTCGTGAGATTAGATGTTTCGGAGCCCAGTCGGGTATTAGCTTGTGTGGTTTCTCGGTCTTCCTTATATGATCGCATCAGAGAGTGCCAGTATGATGATCCGCATTTGCTTGTCCTTAAGGACAGAGTTCAGCACGATGATGCCAGAGATGTGACCATTGGTGATGATGGGGTATTGAGGATGCAGGGCCGGATTTGTGTGCCCAATGTGGATGGGCTTCGGGAGTTGATTCTGGAGGAGGCCCATAGTTTGCGGTATTCCATTTATCCGAGTGTCACGAAGATGTATCATGATTTGAGGCAACACTGTTGATGGAGAAGGATAAAGAAAGACATTGTGGGATTTGTAGCTCGGTGTCTCAATTGTCAGCATGTGAAATATGAGCATCAGAGACCGGGTGGCTTGCTTCAGCAGATGGATATTCCAGAGTAGAAGTGGGAGAGGATCACTATGAACTTTTTTGTTGGACTTCCACGGACTTTGAGAAAGTTCGATTCTATTTGGGTGATTGTGGATCGGCTGACCAAGTCCGTGCACTTCATTCCTGTGTGTACTACTTATTCTTCAGAGCAGTTGGCAGAGATCTATATCCGGGAGATTGTTCGTTTGCACGGTGTCCCAGTTTCCATCATTTCAGATAGGGGCACTCAGTTTACATCGTAGTTTTGGAGGTCTGTGCAGCGAGAGTTGGGTACTCAGGTTGAGTTGAGCATAGCTTTTCATCCTCAGATGGACGGGCAGTCCGAGTGTACTATTCAGATATTGGAGGACATGTTGCGTTCTTGTGTCATTGATTTCGGAGGGTCTTGGGATCAGTTTCTACCGCTTGCAGAGTTTGCTTATAACAACAGCTACCAGTCGGGTATCCAGATGGCTCCATATGAGGCTTTATATGGGAGGCGGTGTAGATCTCCAGTTGGTTGGTTCGAGCCCGGTAAGGCTAGGCTATTGGGGACTGATTTGGTACAGGATGTGTTGGGGAAGGTGAAGGTGATTCAGGAGAGGTTTCGTATAGCGCAGTCGAGGCAAAAGAGTTATGCTGATAGGAAGGTTCGAGATGTCTCGTATATGGTTGGTGAGAAGGTTCTGTTGAAGGTTTAGCCCATGAAGGGTGTTATGAGATTTGGGAAGAAAGGGAAATTGAGTCCGCGATTCATTGGACCTTTTGAGGTGCTTCGGAGGATTGGAGAGGTGGCTTATGAGCTTGCTTTGCCACCCAGCTTGTCGAGTGTGCACCCGGTATTTCATGTTTCTATGCTCCGGAAGTATATTAGGGATCCGTCTCATGTTCTGGATTTCAGCACGGTTCAGTTAGATGATGACTTGACTTATGATGTGGAGCCAGTAGCTATTTTGGATCGTCAAGTTCGAAAGTTCAGGTCAAAGGATATAGCTTCAGTGAAAGTGCAGTGGAGAGGTCGGCCCGTGGAGGAGTCTACCTAGGAGACCGATCGGGAGATGCGGAGCAGATATCCTCACTTGTTTGAGGCTCCAGGTATGTTTCTTGATTCGTCTACGGACGAACGTTTGTTTAAGTTAGGGAGGATGTGACGACCCGGCCAGTCATCTCATGAGTTACCGTTCTGTTTCCCCCACTTCTGCTTCTTTATGCTTTGTTATCCGTGTTATGTGGTATCAGGTTAGTCGGATCGAATCCGGAATGATTTCGGTAAGGTTTGGGACACTTAGTCTCTTTTAAGGAAGTTTAAGTTGAAAAAGTCAACCGGATATTGACTTGTATGTTGGACGGCTCAGATGTGAATTCCAATGGTTCGGTTAGCTTCGGGAGGTGATTTGGGACTTAGGAGTGTGATCAGAATGGGTTTTAGAGGTTCGGAGTAGATTTAGGCTTGAATTGGTGAAGTTGATATTTTGGCGATTTCCGGTTGGTAGGCGAGATTTTAATATAGGGGTCACAATGGAATTCTGAGAGTTGCAGTAGTTCCGTTGGGTCATTTGGGATGTGTGTGCAAAATTTCAGGTCATTCAGACGTGGTTTGGTTTTTGATCAAAAGCAGAATTTGGAAGATTTTAGGAAGTTTGGCTTGAACCTAATGTGTTTCGGGGGATTTGATGTTGTTTGAGGTGTTTTGATGATTGGAACAAGTTTGAATAAGGTATTAGGATATGTTTGTGCTTTTGGTTGAGGTCCTGGGGGCTTCGGGGTGATTTCGGATGGTTAACGGGAAGTTTGGATTGTTGTTGCAGCTGCTGAATTGCTGCTTCTGGTATTTTCGCACCTGCGGATTGGGGACCGTAGGTGCGGCGCCGCAGATGCGAGCGAGGGGCAGCAGAAGCGGCCAGAGGTATGTTGACTGGGACCGCAGAAGCAGCTAGGAGAACCGCATCTGCGATGTCGCAGATGCGGGTGAGGAACCGCAGATGTGGATGGCTGGAACTTAACTGATTTCCGCAGAAGAGGAGAATAACCGCAAATGCGGTACCACAGAAGTGAGTATGGGACTGCAGATGCGAAAAGGTCTGAGCAGAAGGTATATATTGTCTCCTTAGCGAAATTTTGCTAAGTTCATCATTTTTGAAGACGGGAAAGAGGCTAATGCATAGGATTTCAAGAGGAATCAAAGGATATCAGTTGGGTAAATTCCCTAAGCTTAATTACTTGGGTTTAAGATCATTTTTTCATTGTTTAATCATAGTTTTAGTGGAGATTAAGGAAGGAAAATTGGGATTAGGGCTTGAATTTAAGAGACCTTTAATTGGGGATTTGAAGAACCATTTGTGGTCGGATTTGTGAACTTTTGATATGTATGAACTTGTGGGGAGATAAGGAATCTATTGGTGTAAAAATTATTGAATTTCGAGACGTGAACTCGGGGGTCGGATTTTGGTAATTTGGGGATTTGTGCCCTTTATTGATTGTTTTCGCGTTGGCTTCGTTCCCTTAGCATATTTTGACGTCCTCGTTCTGATTTTGGATAGATTCGACGTGCGTGGAGGCCGATTCGAGGTGCAAAGGCGTCACGAGCTAGAGATTTAGCCGGTTCGAGGTGAGTAATGATTGTAAATGATGTTCTAAGGGTTTGAAACCCCGGATTGCACATCGTAGTGCTATATTGAGGTGAGGCACACGCTTGATAACGAGCGTGGGGTTGTGCACTATTGAGGATTGTAACTTGGTTCGTCCCGATTGATGGTTTTACCGCGTATTTGATTGAAAACTGTTTGCTATCATCATTATTTGGGCTTCGTGCCAACTATTTGAACCCTTCGGGGCTTTTCACTGATATGTTTTCACTGTTTGACTTTATATTTGAACTTAGTCATGCTATTTTCCCACTATTTTCATACTCAGCCATGTTTACTCATTTTTATTACTTAAATGATATTTTAAATGATGTTTGGGCTGAGAAACACTGTTTTACTATTGCATGAGGGGCTTGTGAAGATTTTGACTTAGTAAGGTCGATGACCTATGTTGTGAGGAAATACTGATATTGATTTGAGGCCGAGGGCCTGAGATATGTACGCCACGAGGTGGCTTGATTGATATGAGGCTCAGGGCCTAGTGTTGATGCCACGAGATGGCTTGATATTGCGCTTGGGCTGTAAGGGGCCCCTCCAAGAGTCTGCACACCCCCAGTGAGCGCGAATACCCATTGTGATGTGAGATTGAGCCCGAGGGGCTGGTATTGTTCTATGTGATTGCCCGAGGGGCTGGTACTGTTCTGAGATGTTGCCCGAGGGGCGGATTTGTTGATACTGTGCCCGAGGGGCGAACCTTTATGTGTTTATTTTTCATAATTGCTTGTCAATTACCTGCTTAATTGTTAAAAAAGGCTTTTCAGGAAGTAAAATTTGATACAAAGGATTTTACCTAGCTTTCACTGAATCGCTGATTTTTAAATGGTTTTACTGCTTCATTATAGAATGCTTTGTGCTTTACGTGATTTTTTGCTTTCAGTCTTTATTTACATTTGTTACTCACTGAGTTGGAGTACTCACTTTATTTCCTGCACCCCTGTGTGCAGATTCAGGCATTGTTGATCCTGCCAGTGCGAGTTGAGATCTCCCGTTAGACATTTGGAGTTCATGAGGTAGCTGCTTGACGTCCGCAGACCCGTGTTTCTCCCTCTTTATCATTTCTATCTCTTATCAGACATTTGTAACAGTTCGTAGACTTTTCAGACTTGTATTAGGTTTTATAGATGCTCATGACTTGTGACACCCCGGTTAGGGCTGTGTTGGGTTGTACTTCTGCATTTTTATCGATATTATCTGTTACTTCGTATTATTAATCATGTCTTAGATTGTTTTACTGTTATTTTAACTGTTTAACGTCGAATTGGGAATAGTTGGCTGGCCTTGTCTTCACGAGAGGCGCCATCACGACCGGGTCCGAGTTAGGGTCATGACACTTTGAAACTTCAGCTAGTACGACTGTAGGACAAAAATTTCAGCTTATTTAGTGTTGAAATTTTTACAAATGAACTAAAAACTTCAGCATCTTCTGCTGAAGTTTTTGAAAAAGCTTTATGACAAAACTAATGAATTCAGGACAAAACTTCAGCTTATTTAGTGCTGAAGTTTTTACAAATGAATTAAATAACTTCAGCATTTTCTACTGAAGTTTTTGAAAAAGCTTTATGACAAAATTAATGAATCCAGGACAAAACTTCAGCTTATTTAGTGCTGAAGTTTTTACAAATGAACTAAATTACTTCAGCATTTTCTGCTGAAGTTTTTGAAAAAGTTTTACGTCAAAACTATTGAATCCAGGGCAAAACTTCAGCTAAAACATGCTGAAGTTCAGCAAATAGAGAACAAAACTTCAGCTAGTAGAATGCTTAAGTTTAAAAATTACAAACAACTTCAGGCCCGTTTACTATAATGCTGAAGTTTGCGTGATTGCCTTTGCTATTTCAGGCCCGTATGCCTGAAGTTTACGCGAAAAGTGAATACGCTTGTAATTTTTTTTGCAAAGCAGATATAAATTAAAACGTGACCCAAAAAGCGGATATAGATGCAAATCCCCAGCAAGGATACTGTGTTTGTTGTTTAGCCAAAAAATCCCATCAGGCCTGAATCAGAAAGCGAAAGCTCACAGCCAAGTACAGCAAATTGATATTTATGCCCTTATTTTGTTTGAAAAAATATCACACCAAAATATCGGAGCCTAAGATAAAACAAAGGCCAAAGATAATAAAAACCTCAAAGAAATTTGAGTTCAAATTTAATTACGATTATTCCATAAGTTTAGGGTACTTTGCACTCATAAGTCGAAGCTTTGAGTCACGTGAAATATAAGTGAGACCACTATACAAGTGAAATGAAGTTTAGAATCCTACTTGTATTTAATGGACAAAATAACAAATTAAAGAACATACCTATTTTTAGTTATTGTCAGTGCACATAAATTAACTACATTCTGTACTAACAAATTAGTTGGAATTGACTATATAAATTTTTTATATCAACTGGACTTTATTTGGACCTATTTTATATATGGAATTAAAATTTTCCTTTTGATGAGTGGTGTTTCTGATATTGGTTCTCTATGCATTGTTCGAAATGAAAGGAAAAGGAAAAGCAAATAAGCGGTGTTTGGTGCGAAGAAAAATATTTTTCGGAAAATGCTTTTCAATTTTCTCATATTTGGTTGGCTTAAATGCTTTGGAAAATATTTTCCTCATGAACTTATTTTTCTCTAATTCAGAGGAAAATGTTTTCCCTATCAAGAGAAGAAAAAAATATTTTCCAAAACTCTTTTTTTAACTCTCCGAACCCTATTCCCCATCCCCACCAATCCACCCTCCCCATATCTTCATATATTTTTTACAATAAGATCCAAGGTAACAAATTGTAAATACGTGGCGAACATCTTATTAACTTGAATTTTCTTCGATGTGAATATTAATATTATATTTTATAAGATAACTCCACTATAGAAAAAAAGTAAGAAAGAAAAACAAACCAATGTAATATTAATCCTATATTTTGCGAGATAACTATACTATAGATAAAAAAAAATTAAGGTCCCTTATTAAAGTTTGGCTTTAGGCCACGAGTTTTATTCAGACGCCTTTGGTAACACATTAGTTCCTTTGGGTTTGTGTGAATTTTTTAGAAGAATAATTAAATTGTTTAAGAAAATAGAGTCCTGAAAACTTTGAGTATTTAGAGGGGAGGGGGGAGCGAGGAAACATGAAGACTTGGGGGAAGGGGTGAGGAGAGTAGCATAAAAGATATTTTCCTAAAAATATATTTTCTATTTTCTAACCAAACACTAAAAAATATTTTTCGGAAAAAGTTTTTCACTCACCAATCAAACATGGACAAAATAAATGATAAAACCACTTATTTTCCATGGAAAACATTTCCTTTCCTGCCAACACATACCACCCTAAGTAGAAGGAATTGAAGAGATTTTTGGTTGAAGAGGAAATTAATTGGAAAAAGAAAACCTTTTACCAATTTTTTCTTTGGAATCAGACTGTGGAAGTGGGCTTAATTGGAAAATAATGTTTCTTTCTTATTTGTTCTTAATCTTTTTTATACAAAACAAATACTCCTAACAGAGGATAATTTCCGTTTATCCTTTCTTTTCCTAATTACCCAACAGTATAGATTCTCAGCCTAAAGTCTTAAGCCCTGTTTGTCCATAATTTTTTTTTAAATTCTTTTATCAAAAATGTGTTTGTCCGTGAAATTTTGTAAGATTTTGAAGGAAAAAAAAAATCAAAAATGAGATATTTTTTTTAGAAAAAACCCACTTTTTCAAAATTTTCAGAATTTTTTTTTCCTACTCACAAATTGTAATATTTTTTCAAGTGAAATGCATGTCCAAATATAATTTCAAATTCGAATATCATTTTTCAATGTAACTCCAAACATAATTTTTTTTTTAAATTACTTTTTTTATGTCCAAACGCCTACTAAAGCTATAATATTTTTTTCCCTTTTTTGTTCTCTCCTTTTCTTTCTATAATATAATGACTTGGCAATCTCTATGATCTTGAAAAACAAAAAGTATAGTATTTGAAAACATGCTTTATTATGCTCAAAGAAAGAGTAACAATAGAAGATAACTTTTTATTTCGGGACCAATTTGATTATTTTATTTGCTGCAAATAAATGTAATTACTTCCTATAGCGTGTAACTTCGAGAAAAAGTTTGTTTCTTGAAAATAAAATTAAAGAAATAAACATTTAAATAAAAAATGATAGAAGTTATTTAATTTTGTTTTTTAAAATATTAAAAAAGAATATAATGAATCTTTGTCAAAAGACAAATTAGTTTTAACATTTTCTTGATATCCCCATTCAACTACATTTTGGTTGCGACATTATTTTTTTAATTGTAAGTTTGACTATTTAAGTGTAATATTGGACATTGATCAATTCATCCCTTGTATTATTAAGCTCATTTTAAAAGATTATACTATTAGTTATGAATTAAACTTTTGCAATTTGAAATATAGAAGGCATATTTTCATTTGAATAAAAAATCTCTGGAAAAGAATGAAAGGTGAGAATTAGCCGCCTGTTAGGATAGAAATAACCAAGTGTCATGTGGAAGCTGGTAAAGCAAACCCTTGACAATAAAAGAGAAATATATTAAAAGAGACACAAATATTTAACATGGTTCAATCAATTGACCTACGTCCACAGACGGATATGAGCAATCTACTATATAAAAGAGAGTACAAAATATCGAGATAACTACCTCACAAAGAGGCAAACACAAGTAGCAGGCTAACACTTGTCTCGAAATTCTCCCACAAACAAGATTCTCAAATCCCATATGGCTACATTGTGAATGTTACTAAATGAAAAGGAAGGATCCTTAATTTATAAAAGTCCAAAATATTTTCCTCCAAGAAAAATGACTAACCAAATATAAGAGATTTATAATTTCCTTCTAAAAAAAAGAAAAACTTAATTATGACAAATATATTATCCTTTCTATCGAGTGATAAAAAACCAAATTTAATAAGAAAATCAGAACAAAAACTTAACACTTCCTGTAATTTGGCATCTAGTAGTCTTTCTAAAACCGAGTTCTTTTTATAGCCTAAATAGCTTTAAACTTTTGTATTGACCCGGATGAAAAATAGTTATCCATTACTTACTGGCAGAGTTAATAATTGAAAATATAGGTAAAATAGTTGAGGTGCACCTTACACTGCCGTTAAGGTAGAAGGTTAGTAAATAGTCGAAGAGCAATTACTTTCCTATGGGATAGGCATGGTGACAATTTGGAGCACCTTATCTGCTCCACCTTCTATGTATCAGTTGTATTAGTATTATTCTCGTATTATCCTATTCCGTAATTTTTTTAATACGAAAAAGGGCCTAAAATGCCCTTTTACTATATGAAATAAGACAGGCTAGCCCTCCGTTAAAAGTTGGTCTCTATTCTGCCCTTACCGTCAACAAATGGGCTCGTATATGCCCTCCATCACTAACGGAAGACTCATAAAGCCACGTGGAATATATGTAAGGGCAAATTAGACCTAGTTCGAATTGTACAGGGGCATATATGAGTCAGTTATAATAGTCATTTCTCAAACACTTCACAACTCCATATCAGTTTACTTAGACACCTATTTGACGACACCAAACTAATTATCATAGCAAATAAACTCAGTCATAGACACAACAAATGAACGACAATGATTTTATTAAATTCTTGTATAAAAACATAAAGCTTCATTACATAATAAAATACAACAATTAAGCCACAATAACACTAACATTACATATCATTTCGCACTGATCCAAAGAACATAACAAGACATCCCAATATCACACACATGAAAATCTATATCTTCTTCCGAAATTTAGCATCAAACACAACTGAGTACTCTAAATCGGTCACTTTCTTCATTAGAACATTTTTTTCTAATTCCAAGGCTTCTATTCCTCCATGATCGATGAGCATCATAATATTCTCAAGATCAAATTTCCCTCTAGAGAGCATTTCTTTCACGGATTAGAGCTTCCTTTTCCTTCTTTAAATCGCATATGAGATTTGAAACTGTAGGAGGAAGCTCTTCATCTTGCCATTCCCAATAGGAATATTTTTCATCCTAAAAACCAAAAATAAATAAAACAAATTTACAAGCAAATCGGAATAATTAAAAAAACCCATAAAAAAATTACTTACCTCATGCTTCGGGCGCTTGAAAAACCTTCTCCTAGCATTTAAAGGTGCCCATGCCATGAAATAATTGGCAGTAAGTCCGTAATAACACCTCCTATTCGACCCATTTGAGCTACTAGAACATTCCGACATTGTCTTTTATTGTCTTTTGTTATGATTCGACCCTTTTGAGCTACTAGGATTTAATGAAGTCATTGCCGTTCATTTGAATGTTTGTGTCTATGACTTAGTTTATTTGTTGTGATAATTAGTTTGGTGTTGTTAAATAGATGTCTAAGTAAACTGATACGGAGTTGTGAAGTGTTTGAGAAATTACTATTATAATTGACTCATATATGCTCCTGTACAATTCGAACTAGGTCTAACTTGCCCTCACATATATTCCACATGACTTTATGAGTTTTCCGTTAGTGATGGAGGGCATATACGAGCCCATTTGTTGACGGCAAGAGCAGAATAAAGACCAACTTTTAATGGAGGGCTAGCCTGTCCTATTTCATAAAGTAAAGGGGCATTTTAGGCCCTTTTCCGTTTTTAATATTACATACATCTTATTATTTTGATGTCGTTACTGTTTCATTTCTCCGTTATTTCCAACATGGCCTCTTCACTACTATTTTTCTCCTTCAAACTTGTTTTACTTTTTCCTTACGTCGAGAGTCTATCAAAAACAATTTATCTATCTCACGTGCACGGGCAAGGTCTATGTAAACGCTATCCTCCCAGACTATTCGTGTGGGATTACCCAGGTGTTGTTGGTCTCTGCTCTCTCTAAATGCTAGTGCTTATAACTGACACTTGTTTGCAGCCTCCTATGTAAAGTCGAGAATCAGATTTTTTTCCCTTCATAAAAACTATAAATATATCATAGTACTACTTTACTCTTGAGGGAAATGTTAAAAAGAAAAGAGAAGAGAATATAATATAAATTTGTTTCACTGAGAATTGTTTGAAGAAGAATAGTTGGTTAAGTTTGTGTTTGAAGTTATCTGTAAAGAAGAAGAGTTGGTCTTTTACTTCATTTGTAGGTCACCATATATTTTTCTTCCTTCTGTTTTCTTGGTATTTCTCCAAAGTGTAAGCTTTCAAGTCCATGGTTACTTTACAATTGTCTGCATTATTACTTCATTCATCCCCCCCCCCCTTCCAATTATCCAACAATATGAAAAATAATTGCAACAGTTCATTTGTACTTTAAAAAAAAAAAATTGTGGTGATTATCTCATTATGTGAAGGATAAGGATGGTGATACATTTGCACTAATGTGTTCTATATTTCTCAAGACTTCATCTTTTCTTGGATTGGTCTTTTTTTTTTGGAGGGTGGGGTGGGGCTCTTCTTGCTTTTAGTTCTTTTTCTCCAAATATTTGAGCTGAAGATATAAAATTATGAATTTATCTTATTAAGTTGATTAATAATATTCTTTTTTTTTTTTAATTGTTATTCTAAATTCTATGGATGCAGAGTTTGATCTTGATGGCTTACCAAATTTGAGCTGAAGTAGTGAGAACTTCCCAAGTTCTGAAGCAATTGCAGTGTATCACAAAGCTCAAAGTGTAATTTTCTTACTTCTTTCAGTGTTCAAATATTAGTTTTTGCTGATGGAAAAGCATTTAGGACTACAAAATCTTCTAGTTTTGGCTTTTATATTACTCTCAGTCAGCTTCTCAGAGCAACTACAATCTTCGCAAGTAGAGACTCTATTGAGGATTCAAAATCTTCTGAATTATCCACCTGCTTTGAGTAGTTGGAACAATGACACACATTTCTGTAAAACTGAGCCAAGTTCAACTGTTACTGTTATCTGCTATGAGGAAAGCATTACTCAGCTTCATATAATAGGGGTAAAAGGGGCTTCTGCATTTCCAAAGTACTTCTCGATCGATTCGTTTGTCACTACACTTGTTAAACTACCCAGCTTGAAAGTTCTAAGATTAGTTTCCCTTGGTTTATGGGGGCCATTGCCTAGTAAACTTTCAAGACTTTCATTACTGGAGATATTAGACCTAAGTTCAAATTACTTTCAGGGTGACATACTCCGAGAAATTTCATCGTTAACGAGCCTCCAAACTTTAGTATTAGATGGTAATAAGTTCACCGGAAAACTTCCAAATGGCATTGGTTCGCTAATGGTTTTGGCAGTTTTGAGTGTGAAGAACAATTCTTTAGATGGACATTTACCTGATACACTTCAAGATTTGCATAATCTTCGCTTACTTGCACTTTCGAGGAATAATTTTACTGGTGATGTGCCTGATCTTAGCAGTCTAGAAAACCTTCAGGTTCTGGATTTGGCAGATAACTCTTTTGGGCCTAAATTTCCTCGAGTTAGCAGCAAAATTCAAAGCATTGTGTTGAGGAACAATAAGTTCACTGCAGGCATTCCAGAGAAAGTTCAATCCTACAATCATCTTGAACATATGGATATTTCTTTAAACAGATTTATGGGGCCGTTTCCTCCGTCTTTGTTATCTTTGCCATCGATCACTTATCTTGACGTTGCAGGAAATAAGTTTACGGGAATGGTTTTTGAAGATAATCAATGCAATGCCGGATTGGATTTTGTGGATTTATCGACTAACCTGTTGAGTGGAAGATTACCTAGTTGTCTTGTGACCGGTTCTAAGCACAGGATTGTGCATTTCTCTAATAACTGTTTAGCAACTGGAGACAGTAGTCAACATCCATTTTCTTTCTGTCGGAATGAAGCATTGGCTGTCGGTATCTTACCTCATCATCACAAACAAAAACCATCTTCAAAAGTGGTTCTTGCTTTGATCATTTGTGGTAGTATCACGGGTGTTGTGCTAGTTTGTGCAACTATTTTGATTGTCAGGAACTTTCTTGCGAAGGAAGCTGCACGAAAAACCCCAACAAGATTAATAGTAGAAAATGCATCATCTGCATATACCTTGAAGTTATTCACAGATGCAAGTAAGATTCCTCTCTTCTTTCTGTATTCTCTATCACTTAACTCGGCCACCCAATACGTTGATTGAAACGGTCATATAGTGAATGCTCAAGCGGAAAGGGGTTAAAAGCAAAGTTAATTTCAGGTTTTGAGCACAAAGATTGTTTGGATTGACATCCAAGTTCTTGTCTTAGCATAGAAGCATAGTACAGTAGTCTTGGCTTTCCTGCATGCGAAGTGCAGAATAGGAAAGGGAAAAAGCCTAAATAAACAAAGTTTCCTTTTGATCCTAACTTCAGCTTATTTGCCACATTGTTTTTCTTCTCTATGTACAAGGATATGTTACTCAAGCAATGAAGCTGGGATCACTTAGCCTTCCGTCTTATCGGACCTTTTCCTTGGAAGAGCTTAAGGTAGCAACAAACAACTTTGATGCAGCAACTTTTATAGGCAACAATTCTGACGGCCAGGTATTGCATTTCAAAATTACCTAGTACCTTACGTTGTCCTTACTTTTTCTTTCTTACCGTACTATGTCATGGTACTATCATCCTTGATCGTTTTGGCACCAAAAAATGAGCTATAGAATGATACATATTCAGATGCTTTAGAATGATATGGCCATCTCTCTCAGTTGCACCACCACTTTAGATCGTTCTATCCGTGCTTGAAAAAAAACCCATCGGTCCGCTCCTTTAAATGGACATTCTTACCCGTCCTCCGAGGGTTAACATCCCATAGATCAGGTGGTGAACTCTTAATCTGATATGTTACACTATACCTTATCCTGTTTAGGTAGTTATAGAAGAATTCCTCTCTCATTCTACAACCAATCACTTGTTTAGATGAGTGCGTGTCAACAAGGTATGACACGATATAAGCTCCTCGTAGGGATATACTCATATTCGAGCGAAAGTAAGAGCTGCAAAAATAAACTACATATATGAACAATCTTGTGAAAGCTTGATAGACAAACAGGGGCGGAGGTAGAAGCCTAAGTGCGGGTTCAGCCGAACCCAGTAACTTTTGCTCAAACATTATATTTGTGTTAAGAAATTTACTAAATTTATATAAATATTAAATTTAGAACCCAGTTAGTAGCAATGCTCGCTCCACCTCTGTAGACAAAGGCTCATAAACTTGCTGATTTTCTTTTCTTTTTTTTTGAATTCAGACATACAGAGGTCAGCTGAAAGATGGTTCACACATCGCAATTAGACGCCTGAAAATGAAGCAAGGCAACAGTAGTCAAAATGTTATGCATCATATCGAACTGATGTCAAAACTTAGACACCATCTGGTCAGCACTCTTGGACACTGCTTCGAGTGCTACTTGGATGATTCAAGTGTTAGCAGGATATTTCTCGTCTTCGAATATGTACCAAATGGGAACCTAAGGAGCTGGATCTCTGGTAATTATTTAACAAGTGTTTATACTTATATACCAAATAATGTGCTTAGCAGATCAATATAAGGAATTCGATATTCTCTGTTTCTAACTATCCTATTTCTTTTTGGCAGATAGACATGCTAAACGAAGACTAACTTGGACACAACGTATAGCAACTGCTATAGGAGTAGCAAGAGGAATACAGTTTCTGCATACCAGAATAGTGCCTGGAATATTTTCAAATAATCTGAAAATAACAGATATTGTGTTGGATCAGAACCTTGTCGCAAAAACTTGCAGCTATAATTTGCCTATTCTGTCTGAGAATGTAAAGGTGAGATAATAGACTTCACAAAGTTGTATATGTCAATTCTGACATACAAAAGAAGTTTATCCTGCAAAATTGGCTGATTCCGCTATCTGTGCAAATTTGTAGGAAAACTTTCAAAATTTATCTAGTGGTTCTAAAGAGCTGAAGAGTGTAAGGTATGCATAAATGTTCTTTATTTTGCTAATTTCACCCCCTTGGGGTGCGGCCCTTTTCCGAACCCTGCATGAACGCGGGATGCTTTGTGCACTGGACTGCCCTTCACATAGGAGCAAAGAAAATTGTATTAGTTCCACTATAAGCATACACATTGCTCAATCTTTACCTTTACTGATGCACAGGGCAAATTATGAAGATAAGTCGGATGTATTTGACTTTGGAGTAATATTATTGGAGATAATTAGCGGGAGGCAGATAAATACCAAGAATGAAGCGCGATTTATACAAAATCAGGTATGACTAACACTTCCTTTTCACTCTTCTTAATTCCAAAACTTCATCTTGAGCTATTAAAAAGAACAGACCAGAAAAATAGTTTCTCTTGATATGAAATGAGGATGATTCCCTATGATGAAAAATGTTTGATAACCAAACACCAGAAAATGACTTTACTGTGGAAAATGTCTTCCTGAAAAATGATTTTCTTCATACCAAACACGCCTATTTTGGACCGATTACTGAAGAATATATGGCTGATATTCTTATAATAAGATCCTTAGCTCATTCACTCTTTTTTACTCTGCATATCATATGCAGTTGCAAGAGAGCATAATGGCTAATGAAGTGGAAAGAAAGAATGTGGTTGATCCAGCAATTAGAAATTATTGCTTGGACGAATCGTTGAAGACAATGATTGAGATATGTAGCAGGTGTTTGTTACAAGATGCAGAAGACAGGCCATCAGTAGAGGATGCAATATGGAATTTGCAGTTTGCTGCTCAAGTTCAAGATGCATTGAAAAGGGACTCTTCTAGCAGTGATGCATCTCCAATTTCAGACCTCTACAACCTTCAAACCAACTTATCATGCAAGAGCAAAAGCTCGCGAATTTAGTATAAATATATATTTTGTTAACAATTTCTAACTACATATATACAACTCCAGTACCAGAAATAGATACGTTGGTCCCTGCCATGAAAAAGTGAAAGGAATATAATTTTGTGTATACATATTGTAGACATCGAAATTTTAAGGGATCAAGCCAAATCTAAGTTAAAGATACTACAGGACTCTATAAATCCTAGGAGTCTATTAGGGTTTCTAGAGGTTAGTCTACCCTAAACTCTAACTCAGGGATACATATTCCCTTGGAGAGGCGTCTCAAAATCCCATAAACTTTTGGGATATTCACAAAGAGATCAAATCATCCTACATTCGAGAAATACACGGCTTCAACCCTCGAATCACGGAGATAATCAGGAGAGAAGAATCAAGGGAGAAATAGAATTGTACTCACAATTGATTAGTAAAAATATTTTTCTCTTATTTTGTAATTGCAGTTTATTTTCATGTGTTGAAAATTAGTTGCAAACACATATATTTGACAGTACTTCAGTTTTCAAAAAGTTACACAAGTTTTTGAACTAGTTTTGGAGTCACATTTGCTATTGAATTATCGAAATGGCTTAACCCTTTCATCAGAATATGTTAGACAGGAATAGAAGGCTAAAACTATTTAACCCATGATAAAAGATTCTATATATTGTCCGTATATAATCTAAAACATTTACACTGTAAAATTGTGTATATATTTTCACAATGTCAGTGCAGAAAACTTAAAACTCTTCCAATGTCTGAATTAATAGTCTAAGTCATAGCACTTGATCCTTCTAGGTTCATGCGGAACTAGTTATTTCGCTTCCTGTTTTAGTTGGGGAGAGAGTGAATCACTAACAAAACAAGAAACTTTCAACAATTACATTAGTTTGGCAACAAAGGGTAACACCAGTTTCTATGATTAATGACAGAATACCATATAAACTAAATATTAAAAAAAAATCTTATATAATAAATTTTCTGTTACAGAATTTTTACAAAAGTTCTGTTTCCTAAAACCTTCTTCCTACCAAACAGATGCCATAGCAACTTCCATGTATGTATATATATCAACTCAACTAGCAAGAATACAGAGTGAGTAGACGACTATTTACTCACCTCAATAAAACCAAGATATTACAACATGATTATATAGTTCAGACCCCTAGAATAGACGTGGAAGATAAAGACCAAAAACAAAGGAACACAAAGGTGGAATAATATGGAAAATGGCAGCATTGAAAAATGATCTTCTGGACACTAGAAATGCAACATCTATTCGTTTGCAGGAGTTGATTCCATCTTCTGAACTTGAGGGGCTGTCACTGCCACTAAGCTAAGATCAGAGGAGCTTGAATCTCCAGACCTTTCACGGATCTCTCTGTATTCCTGGCATATGGCACACAAGTGGCAGAAAAAGTGTGTCGCGAAGTCTCCACAAGGGGCTTCCTGCATATAAATCAGGACATAAAAACGTTAATGGGAAGTTCCCAATCTAACCAGTTTGCATCTGTCTGTTATAAGGTAGAAGTGGTCCTTTATCAGTCTTGCAACCATATATATTAGCGCAGAATAGAGGAAGGCAGCGGGGTATGGGAGCTAAGGGAAGAGAGGAAGGTGAGGAATTCACGGTAAAGAAAGAAAAATGCAGTGGTGGTTAACTGCTTATAAACTGCAGTGTACTCAATTGATAAATCAATACTAAATATTCCAACTTGGACACATTTTCAGTTTAAACCAAACAGAATAGGGAACTACAGGTCAGTTCTTTATCTACAGGGAGTCCTAATTTCTAGATTTCAAGTTCTTGATAGTTTTATCTAGCGGAAGGTACTTGTTCAAATAATGTGTAATCTTCTCTTCCATGGAGTCAGATTACGAATTACAAATTGTAACTTTTTAATCTTTTGTAGCTTCTAAGGATAACATCTGATCCTAAAGAATGTATGTGGAATTCTAAGACAATTCAACTTTTTTTCTTCCTAATGGAACGGTTACTTAAACTCTCCCATCATAAAAGTCTCTTTATAAAGCCATCAATATTGAGATAATTTAACACTATAACGGGAATCCAAATCCTTTTTGGGGAGCACAATTTTTTCTTTCTTTTTGTTTTGTGTAGTATTATTTTACTATTACAAGTGCATTCTTATGTCCTCTTTGCAACATTAAAAGACTTATGCATCAAGGTAAAGAAACATCCTCAAAAGGCGTATACTTCAAAACATGCAAAACAGACTAGCCACCCATGCATATGTCAAGGGGTAATTTGCTTTGCAAAATATGAGAGACAACACTGAAAATATGAGAGGTTATCTTGAAGGTAAATTTTCAGGCAATCTAACTTCACTCATATTTTCCAAATATGTCTTTCCTATTGAATCAATAGAGCTAGTGATAATATGCTAAATCAGATTCTCATCCATGTGGACAAAAATAGCAAAACCACAGAGATGGCTACCTGAAGATTGTACTTTGATCTCAATGTCCTTCGATAGCCACAGGCATAACATGCAACAAAGCATCCAGGCAAACCCAAAATAATGCCTTCAGTTAAGAAGCAGCAAATTGTGTTGAAAAGCGCCCACAAAATAAAGTGAGTCGTACATGATCCCATCAAGGTGCCCGACCCCAAGAACTCCGCGTTTTTCCCAAACAGAAAGCAAGGGCAAAGAAGTCCAATAAAACCTGCGCTCAAAATTTTGCATTTAGCAAATAACTCAAGGTCATCAACCAACAAATAGTATAATTCATTTGGCGCCAGAGAACTCAGAAACAGTTGTTGTATTATTAAATCCGACAACGAACATGATTAACCCTCCAAAGGTAGAGAACTTCCCCAATCACACTTCCATTATCACTTGTTTTGTTGATCTTATATTATGTTGAAAAAGGTGATCTAGGCCCATCGGCACTGCTGACCAGTTTCAGGAAATTCTGGAAGTTGTATTATTACTACTTCACGACAATGACAAACAGTGAGACCACAAGGGAGAGAGGAATAGAAAAACATCTGGAAATAGAATGGGAGCAGTGCTGGGAACAGAAACGCATAAGTGTTTCCCAGAACTGTATGGAATATATCAATCAGCATCTTTTCTATTTTTAAGTTTTTGATAAGGAATATATCAACCAACTACGCCTCAATGTGCAGGACTAAGACAGCTCTAAAGGTTGTACTAATTCATGTTGTACACCAACACACAAGCATGCATGCACATACATCCAGCATAAGACTAATGTTGAGTGCAGGCCGCTGGCAGAGTTCAAATGTGCATCTTCAGGCCCATGGTACGCACCTAGAGCGAAACGACTATGCCTATGCCACAACTGTATCTTTCGTACCCTTCCAGTGCTAGCAAGATAAAATCTAAGTCCAAGAACTCCGTCTGTGTGGGCTTGCTCAAATAGTAGGTCCCAAACCAGAATAAAAGATGAAGGCTGCAGTAGGTTAACGACCAGCAAAAGATATACGACGAATAGTACTGAATACATTGGGACGTCTCACCCAGGCATGCGTCCCAATTATTGAATATTGAAATTAAACAACTATACATGGAGCGAAATGGATAGTGAGTATTCACATAGCCAAAACCCACTAGCTTCGAATTGAGGCGTAATAGCTGTTGTATTTAAGTCCAAGCCTCCGAGGAGTAAACAAATTTAAGGTTACCTCAATATTGAAAAGTACTCCCTCCGTTCCAATTTATGTGGAGGTGTTTGACGGGGCACGGAGTTTAAGAAAGAAATAAAACTTTTGAAACGTGTGGTCTAAAACGAGTCATAGATATTTGTGTGGCTATAAATCATCTTACTAAGTAAAGTAGGCATTTTAATGGTGTCCTAGGCATATAAAGGCGGTGCACTCAAAGTTTACTGATAATCGCCACCTAAAAAGACTAGAGAATAATTAATCATGACTCTTATTTTACTACCCAAAGATGCACCTTTCATTCACTTTTTTCCCTTGTCATAAAGCAAGATCACAGAGCAGAGAGTAGCGTACAGCTCTGTGGATCATCAAAACAAGCACAGATTCCAGAACTCCACTGAGCTGAGTCATCATTTTTGCTCTGTTGATTTTCTTCTGCAGCAGAAACCTGGTGTGCTTCTGCATCTGACTGATCCAAAGGAATATAAGGTGGAGGTGAATAATTCTTCTGCCCTCGCATTGTTCGTCAGGTGTAAACAGCAACTGTAGCGCGAATGCAGGAGCAAACAAAAAAATTGTAATAATTAAGAAGTGAGTTACACATAAACATCCAATCAGTTCTCTGATTACATCAAGCCATCAAGAAGAGTTACTTTCTTATGAACCTATAAATAAGATGTCACTTAAAAGAAAAGATAAAACAAACACAGACGCCAGATATTGACAGGCAAGATAAAAAGAATATGTGCCTAAAGTTTCGTAATCAATTCCTAAGCTGGAAAACCGAAAAGTAAAAACCAACAAAATCTAGAACAATGTAGATTGATCACATTGTCGTCTGGCTCCTCTTAGGATTAAGTATTTGCAGGTTTCAATTCGTAAAAAGAAAGTCTAGTCCTTATTAGTCCGTTCTAAAAAGAATGACACACTTATATATTTGAAAACAATTTAACTTTAAACTTCTCATTTTATCCTTAATGAGAAGCTTTTATAGCCACATGGCATTGTAATACCATAAGTCTTCTGTTCTTCCTTAAATTTCATGCAGAGTCAAGCAAGTTGCATAAATTGGAACATAGGGGCCAGGGGGAGTATTAGTCATTTAGATAACATTTGTTGCTGAAGAAAATCAGAAGTTCTCCAACATACCAGGCATTAAATCAAAGACCAATTTGTATAAAATGGTTTAAACAACATGGTATTTCAAATAAAATGATTTCAAATTATCAGAAATTGAAATATGTTGTATGACTAGTAAGAAGGATTTGGTAAATGATTGGAAATTCATGGCGTATACATTTGTTTTTTAAGGCCTTAATTATTTTGTTCCATTTTCTTCACAAACACACACACACACAAAATAGTACTCCTCTCAAAGGTAAATTATTACTCTATCACACATTAATCTAGCGGAATTTAGGCTTTATCCACGCAGTGGAGACATAAAGGCGTTAAATCCAAAGATCAATTCTTCATTTTCATTTTACGATTATGAATCAATTTGAAAGGAGAATATCTAGCGACAGAGAGAGAGAGAGGAATTTACAGGTGGATGTCGCCGGAGAAAGAGAGTCGCCGAGGAGTTCGCCGGGGAAAGAGATGGAAGAGACAAAGCTTTTGCAGACGGAAAGTTTTCTCGTGCAATTGACAGAATTCACCGAAAATCAAAACAACCGACTAGTTTCCAAATGACGCCAGATATCGCCTTCGATGGCGTTTGTTTCAAAAAAGGAAGGTACAGTAATTTTTCATTTTTCCGTTTCTAGAAAAAGTGAAAACTTACTTTGAAAAAAGTGAAACTGTTTGGTTGAAAGAAGCATTTCGTCTTTTTTTTTTTTAGTTTTCAAGAACTGAAAAAATTAAATATACACTAACATAGTATTTCATTAGTGTTTACCCGTAAAACGGTACAATTGAATTTGTACGTAATTTATAGACAAGTAAAGCGATTTAACTCTAAAATAAAAAACAAATTAAATAAGAATATAAGACTTAGCCTTGAAATCGAAATAAAACAACAGAAATCTTGATTCCGGGAGCGAAGCTTCCGGAGGCAGTAAGAACAATATTAATGAGCAAGAGGATAAAATAAAATTAAGCTTTTGAGCAAAGTATAGTATTAGCTTGTCAGAAAATTCGTGTCCTTTACAATGGTTGTTGAACTCTTTATTTATAAAATGGTGCCTAGGGAACAAGATACTAGGATCAAGTCATTCTTAAATGACAATTATGAGGGCCATTGAATAATGTGTAACGGTAGGGAACGAATGCCTTATTCTCTGTAACGGTCTATATATTTAATGCTATAGAATATTCTCCATTAAATGCTAACGGGTGGCAAACATTTATTTCGTCTTCATGAACATCACTTCCTTCCGGAACAAACAAGATCGTTGCCTTCAGACTTGGTTGACTTCTGTCTTCGGCTCCACGTGTCGCTTTATCATGCGAGCATTTACTATGAACATGTTTTTGTCACGACCCAAACTAAAGGGCCATGACTAGCACCCGACCACACTTGCCGAGCACCAACGTACATTTCATCTAACCTTCATTATTATCTTTTAAGGCTGACAAGATCAATATAAATGGTAGACCTAGATCATGGACAACCAGCAATAAAATATGACGGCATGAACATACATAGCAGGGGATGACCAGACAATCAAGAAACTACGTATAAGGTATGAGCTACCACGCTACTATGAAAGACTATACAACAAAAACTAGCCGACAAGGCATACCAAACTATACATGAGCCGACACCTGTCTATGAGCCTCTAAAAGAACATAAGTGTTGCAACATAGCCGGAACAGGGCCCCGACATACCCATAATGTCTATAACAAAAATTGCATACCAAGACCAAGGCAAGTCCGGAGAAGGGATCTCGCCAATCACCGCTGAACTGGACAGTCTACTGTGGTGGGGGAGCTGCACCTGCCTGTCTATCAGGACCTGCAGCACGACATGCAGCGTCCACAAATAAAAGGACGTCAGTACGAATAAAGTACTGAGTATGTAAGGCAAGGAACCATAAATACGATCAGTAATGTAAGCAAGGATAGAGAATATACAACCTGTAACATCTTAGTACCTCTGAGGGCTACTTACATGAAATGCATGATACATATGTATAAATACATAAACCTTTAAAGCATTCGCCTCTGTGGGCATCATCATCATCATATCGTACCCGGCCATAATAGGCTCGGTAGAATCGTACCCGGCCACGTGGAGCTCGGTAAAACCCAACTGATCAGTGGTTGCACAATAGGTGCCGTACCCGGCCAACTATAGCGTGGCTCGGTAGAGTAAAATAGATACATATATATAATGCATGCTCGACTCATGGAATCACATTCTAAACCTTTCGGAGTGACGTAAGGTCGGTATCCTCTGTACACGTTATTAGGACTAACTCTTCACTATGAACCTTATAAGAATTAGGAAGTACCAACAACATTGATAACATAAGAATAAGAGAAGCAACATTAACATCAATCGTTCCATAAGAGGGAAAACAATGTAAGTACTGCTAGCTTCTAAGAGTAGAGTATCTTGGAAGATCGTTCATTACATTATGTACAATCGGAGTCGTGCAAAAGAAGGAAAGGGATAGCCTCACATACCTTGTATATACTGCCCCAATCTCAAGCTATGCAATTGTCAAAACTCCTTAGTCTACAATAAGAGAAACGATACTATCGTTATCATTTAAGCGTCATAACTATTATGTATCGACCACAACCTATTTTACGATGAAACGGACAGCACCTCCCCTATATATATGACCTCACACCATTCAAAACAGTCACCAAACAGCCCAAACAACATCAATAATAAACATATTGAGCCTCCCAAAATAGTCCACACACAGCCTAATCACTCCATACATACGACGACCACCGTAGTCGTGTCAAACAACCTGGAAATGTTACGAATAACTATCAGCCCATAACCCTACATATATATGGTGTTTCTCCACACCCTTCCTCCTCCAAAACTCCACAAGATAGTAGTAAAATACGCAGCCCAACAACAACGCAAAACAGTCCACAAAACAATAACATTACTACCAAGCCTTTCGATATATATCTCACAAGTTCTAGCTTCAATGGCTTAGCCGCAACTTGGATAATCTTAAATACATATAGAGTAAGAGGTTCCTTACCTTTATACAGAAAGAACAACTCCAAATTGACCTTAAATTTCCATGAAATATCCCTCCAATGCTGCCACAACAACAAAAAAGCGAAACTAGCGATCAATTAGTGTTTTTCGGCACTAGAATCACTTTAGAAGGCTTGAAATCACCTAGGATTGATATTAAGAACATGAGGGAGTATTTACAGAACATAAACCCTTTAAAACAACCTCCCACACGAGCTGGAACAACACAAAAATGAGCAACAACAAGAAGAACAAGAGACTTACTAGCGCCACGGAATTCCCGACACTTGATTTGTGTTTTTTGCCCCTTTTTTGGGTCTTGAATCTTGAGAGAACCTTGAGAGGATGTTCCTAGGGTTCTAAGGTCTGAAAATAGTGAAAATAAATGACTTAAAACGGGTTGGAGGCATCCTATATAGGTCCAAATATCTTAAACCGACTTAGTGGGCCCCATAGAGAGGTGCTTGGCGCAGTCTCGCGAAAATGCGAATATCTCTCTACTCCGAGATCGTATCGATGAACGGTTTAATGCGTTGGAAACTAGACTCATAGATCTTTAATTTGGTTGGTAGATCACCCCGTAATTCCTTGTAAATTATGAGAAAAGATTAGAAACATTTGACCTAATGTTTAAGTAAAATTATGAACCTAAGTTGCGACAACTTTTGTCGACTTTTGTTTCATAACTCGTTTGACTTCAAGACTTATGATACGGATATTATATGATTAAAATACCTTAATAAATGACCTCTTGAGTGTATTAAGCACCGCTAGATTACCTGAAAATACGAGTTACAACATCCTTGATTCGTTTAACTTCTAATACTGGTTAATCACCCTTATACACTCTTGTATCACTTAAGACCAATAGGATTGACTTCTTATCATCTCAAAGATAATTCCTTCTTGGATTTATGTTAACTAATATATGGCATGAACTAACACATGTGGATATGGGTTGTAACACCCTCCCCCCTTAGGAACATTCGTCCTCGAATGTAAGGGTTTATGGGGAGTTTAAATCATCGTGGATTCCAATGGAAATTTCCGATCAATTTTCCCCTATAAAATGGTCACTAGCAAAACTTGCAAGTAATTAAGCCCAACATATGGCTTCACAAGGCTACACAAAGCATTATGCATATTTACATTATCTACATATCACCATTTTGTATTAAGGAGGAGTATTCTCAAATTATTGCTTACCTCATAGAGCCGTTTCACCTTCCAATGTATCCTGTCTTCCACCAGCATCCTTGTTATCTTCATTCTGGAATAAGTAAGGGTATTTAGACTTCATCTCCTCTTCTGCTTCCCATGTCATTTCTTCCATATTTTTGTTCCTCCACAATACTTTGACGGAAGCTACATCTTTTGTTCTCAGCTTGCGGACTTGCCGATCTAATATCGCCACTGGCACTTCTTCATATGATAGGTCCTCTGTAACTTGTACATCTTTGATAGGGACGACTCGAGAAGGGTCTCCAATACATTTTCTCAACATAGATACATGGAATACCGGGTGGACAAATTCCAATTCGGATGGCAATTCTAACTCATAAGCAACCTGTCCAATCCGTCGAAGAATTTTATACGGCCCGATATACCTTGGACTCAGCTTACCTTTCTTCCCAAAACGCATAATACCCTTCATTGGTGAGATCCTCAGGAAAACCCAATCACCAACCTCAAACTCTAGATCACGACGTCGGACATCAGAATAAGATTTTTGCCTGCTTTGTGCCGTCCTCAATCGCTCCTGTATCACTTTCACCTTCTCAATAGCTTGGTGAATCAAATCTGGCCCATATAATTCTGTTTCACCGACTTCGAACCATCCAACTGGTGATCTACATCTCCTCCCGTATAGTGCCTCGTATGGGGCCATTTTAATACTGGAATGGTAGCTATTGTTATAGGCGAATTCTATGAGTGGAAGATGATCATCCCAATTCCCCTTAAAATCTAGAACACATGCTCGTAGCATATCTTCCAGTGTCTGAATGGTACGTTCAGCCTGTCCGTCAGTCTGCGGATGAAATGCAGTGCTGAGATTTACCTGTGTGCCTAAACCCTTCTGGAAAGACCTCCAAAAGTTAGCCGTAAATTGAGCTCCTCGGTCTGATATAATAGATATGGGCACACCATGAAGCCTAACAATCTCCTTGATATACAACTTTGCATAATCTTCAGCCGTGTAAGTTGTCTTTACTGGCAGAAAATGGGCACATTTTGTAAGTCGATCAATTATCACCCAGATGGAGTCAAACTTATGATAAGAGCGAGGTAATCCAATAATGAAGTCCATATTAATCACCTCCCACTTCCAGGTCGGAATCTCTATATTTTGAAGCAATCCACCGGGTTTCTGATGTTCTATCTTTACTTGTTGACAATTGGGACACTGGGCTACAAATTCTGCAATAGACTTCTTCATATTATCCCACCAATACTGCTCCTTGACATCATGATACATCTTTGTCGAGCCGGGATGGATGGAATATCGGGATTGATGAATCTCATTCATAATCTTCTCTCGCAACCCTGCCACATTAGGCACACACAATCGGCTCTGGTATCTCAGTGCCCCGTCTTTTCCGATCCCAAAAGCCATACTTTTACACTGTTGAATGCTTTCTCTTAATCGTACTAAGATAGGATCTTCATATTGTCGTGCTTTTACCTCGGCTACCAAAGATGATTCTGATGTATTCTGTACAGTAACACCTCCGTCATCAGAGTCTAACAATCTGATTCTCATATTGGCTAGCTGATGAAGCTCTTTAATCAACCCCCATCTACCTGCCTCAATATGTACTAAGCTTCCCATTGATTTACGGCTGAGAGCGTCTGCCACAACATTGGCTTTACCGGGATGATACAATATCTCGACGTCGTAGTCTTTCAATAATTCAAGCCACCTACGCTGCCTCAAATTCAACTCTTTCTGCTTGAAGATGTATTGTAAACTCTTGTGATCTGTGTAGATGTCAACATGGACGCCGTATAAGTAGTGCCGCCATATCTTCAAAGCATATATTACTGCAGCCAATTCCAAATCATGGGTTGGATAATTCTTTTCATGCTTCTTCAATTGTCTTGATGCATAAGCAATCACATTCCCACGCTGCATCAATACGCACCCCAAACCTATACCTGAGGCATCACAATATACCACATAACCTTCTGTTCCTTCAGGAAGAGTGAGCACTGGTGCAGATGTCAATCGATTCTTCAGCTCCTGAAAACTACGTTCACAAGTGTCAGACCACTGGAATTTGGTAGCTTTTTGTGTTAACTTAGTCAATGGTGATGATATAGAGGAAAATCCTTCTACAAACCGCCTATAATATCCTGCTAGCCCTAGGAAGCTGCGGACTTCTGATGGTGTTGTAGGTCTCGGCCAATTCTTTACTGCATCGATCTTCTGAGTGTCGACACTAATACCCTCATCAGATATCACATGGCCAAGGAATGCTACTGAGTTTAGCCAGAATTCACATTTGGAGAGCTTAGCATATAACTTACGATCCTTAAGCGTCTGTAATACTATCCGCAAGTGGCCCGCATGTTCCGCCTCCGAACGAGAATACACTAGAATGTCATCAATGAATACAATCACGAACACATCAAGATAGGGCCTGAATATAGTATTCATGAGATCCATAAAAGCTGCTGGGGCATTTGTTAGCCCGAACGACATCACCAAGAACTCAAAGTGCCCATATCTTGTCCGGAAGGCCGTCTTTGGAATATCCTTCTCCCTAACCCTCACCTGATGATACCCTGAACGTAAATCAATCTTAGAGAAATACTTGGCACCCTGGAGTTGGTCAAACAGGTCATCAATTCTTGGAAGTGGATACTTGTTCTTTATAGTAGACTTATTCAACTGTCGATAGTCGATACACATCCGTAACGACCCGTCTTTCTTCCGCACGAATAGGACTGGTGCACCCCAAGGTGAAGTGCTAGGCCTAATAAAGCCCTTATCCAGCAAGTCCTTCAACTGCACCTTCAACTCTCGCAACTCTGCCGGGGCCATTCTGTATGGAGGAATAGAGATCGGTTGAGTGTCAGGCAACACATCAATGCTAAACTCAATCTCCCTTTCAGGAGGAAGGCCTGGGAGTTCATCTGGGAAAACATCTGGGAATTCGTTGACCACAGGGATTGATTGTAAAGTAGGCGGTTTCGCCTCCGCATCCCTAACGCGAACGAGATGATAAATGTAACCTTTTGAGATCATTTTCCTTGCCTTAAGATAGGAAATAAACCTACCTTTCGGTGTAGCAATGTTCCCTTTCCATTCAATGACGGGTTCACCCGGAAATTGGAACCTAACCATCTTCGTACGACAGTCAACATTTGCATAGCATGAGGCCAACCAGTCCATTCCCATTATCACATCAAAATCAACCATTTCTAACTCAAATAAATTTGCCGAGGTTTGACGACTACAAATCATCACAGTGCAACCTCTATATACCCTTCTAGCAATCACAGAATCTCCTATCGGAGTAGATACCGCGAGGGGTTTACTTATCAATTCAGGTTCAATGCCAAACTTATTAGCCACAAAGGGTGTAACATATGATAATGTAGATCCCGGATCAATCAGCGCATATACATCATAAGAAAACACAGATATAATACCTGTAACAACATCTGGAGACGACTCGAGATCCTGTCGACCTACTAGAGCATAGGTTCGATTTTGAGCACCACTCGAACTCGGCACTGCACCTCTACCCCTACCACGACCTGTCGACTGCTGAAAACCCCGTGCTGGAGGTCGAACTGATGAGGAAGAACCAGACACAGATCCAGTCGGCTGAGCCATACCATCACCTCCTCTATTAGGACAATCCCGCATCATATGGCCAGGCTGCCCGCACGAATAGCATGCATCAGAACCTCGACGACACAGTCCAAAGTGGGCCTTGCCGCACTGATCACAATGTGGTGTTGGGGGTCTCATCTGACTAGTATCCCTGTGATGTTGCGAGCCAGATGCCCGCGAACTCTGACCTGGACCAGAATAGGATCGATCATATCGAGGCCTCTGAAACTGTGGAGGAGCACTAGCTACAGGTGGCGCCGAACTCCTCGAAAACTGTGGCCTGATGCGGCCTCTGAAGTCATCAGAATACCCTGCAAATCTCGCCCTCTTATGCTGGCCCCTATCCTGCTCCCTAACTGCCCTCTGCTGGCGCTTACGATCCTCTAGGGTCTGGGCATAAGCTTGAATACGGGAAATATCCATGCCCTCCACCAAGGAGGCTGTCGTACACTCATTTATCAGATGTGGTCCCAACCCATTCACGAACATATGCACCCTATCACTCATCTCGGCCACCATATGGGGAGCATACCTTGCCAAAGAATCAAACTGCATACTGTACTCTCGCACACTCATATTACCTTGTCTAAGGTTCAAGAACTTATCAGCTCTAGCTCGTCGTATCTCAACTGGCAAGTAGTGACGAAGAAAGGCCTCAGAAAATTCCTTCCACACAGCTGGAGGAGGGTTCGGACCCCTGGATCTCTCCCAACTATCATACCAGAGAACCGCTAAATCCCGTAACCGATAAGAAGCCAACTCTACTGCCTCTGTATCACTAACATGCATAACCCGAAGTGTACGATGAACTTGGTCAATAAAAGTCTGTGGGTCCTCCTTGGGGTCTGATCCGGTAAACACTGGAGGGTCTAAATTAATAAAATCACGAACTCTTGTACTAACTGGTTTCTCAGCAGCACCTGTATTCTGCCTCTGATCCTGAGCAGCTACCAAGCTAGTCAATAACTGCAAAGCACTCCGCATATCCTGGTCTGGAGTGCCAGACGGAGGAACTGGAGGCGCTGGGTGCCTTCTAATATCCTCTGGAGGAGATGGAGTAGATGAGGTATGAGAGGGCATCTCACTTTGAGCCT
Organism: Nicotiana sylvestris; assembly: GCF_000393655.2. Lineage (NCBI taxonomy): Eukaryota > Viridiplantae > Streptophyta > Magnoliopsida > Solanales > Solanaceae > Nicotiana > Nicotiana sylvestris. The sequence continues at coordinate 111,030,620 of NC_091068.1, forward strand.
CACTTTGTCCTGCTCTGACTTGGGGCACCTGACTGGTACCCTCTCCCGCTGCTGTATCAAGCCGTCTACTAATCGTTTGCTTCCTAGTCGAAGGCATCACTGAAAAAAACAAGGTGAATATTAGAGACGAACACTTACGACTCAACTCTACGCACGATCTAGATTCAGGAAGAAGGTAACAACCCTAGATGTCATGTAGCCTCCTGATTATAAATGTGGCGCGCTACACATCCATAATCAAGACTCTACTAGACACGGCTCATAGACAACCCCTAGGACAGACTTGCTCTGATACCAAGTTTGTCACGACCCAAACTGAAGGGCCATGACTAGCACCCGACCACACTTGCCGAGCACCAACGTACATTTCATCTAACCTTCATTATTATCTTTTAAGGCTGACGAGATCAATATAAATGGTAGACCTAGATCATGGACAACCAGCAATAAAATATGACGGCATGAACATACATAGCAGGGGATGACCAGACAATCAAGAAACTACGTATAAGGTATGAGCTACCACGCTACTATGAAAGACTATACAACAAAAACTAGCCGACAAGGCATACCAAACTATACATGAGCCGACACCTGTCTATGAGCCTCTAAAAGAACATAAGTGTTGCAACATAGCCGGAACAGGGCCCCGACATACCCATAATGTCTATAACAAAAATTGCATACCAAGACCAAGGCAAGTCCGGAGAAGGGATCTCGCCAATCACCGCTGAACTGGACAGTCTACTGTGGTGGGGGAGCTGCACCTGCCTGTCTATCAGGACCTGCAGCACGACATGCAGCGTCCACAAATAAAAGGACGTCAGTACGAATAAAGTACTGAGTATGTAAGGCAAGGAACCATAAATACGATCAGTAATGTAAGCAAGGATAGAGAATATACAACCTGTAACATCTTAGTACCTCTGAGGGCTACTTACATGAAATGCATGATACATATGTATAAATACATAAACCTTTAAAGCATTCGCCTCTGTGGGCATCATCATCATCATATCGTACCCGGCCATAATAGGCTCGGTAGAATCGTACCCGGCCACGTGGAGCTCGGTAAAACCCAACTGATCAGTGGTTGCACAATAGGTGCCGTACCCGGCCAACTATAGCGTGGCTCGGTAGAGTAAAATAGATACATATATATAATGCATGCTCGACTCATGGAATCACATTCTAAACCTTTCGGAGTGACGTAAGGTCGGTATCCTCTGTACACGTTATTAGGACTAACTCTTCACTATGAACCTTATAAGAATTAGGAAGTACCAACAACATTGATAACATAAGAATAAGAGAAGCAACATTAACATCAATCGTTCCATAAGAGGGAAAACAATGTAAGTACTGCTAGCTTCTAAGAGTAGAGTATCTTGGAAGATCGTTCATTACATTATGTACAATCGGAGTCGTGCAAAAGAAGGAAAGGGATAGCCTCACATACCTTGTATATACTGCCCCAATCTCAAGCTATGCAATTGTCAAAACTCCTTAGTCTACAATAAGAGAAACGATACTATCGTTATCATTTAAGCGTCATAACTATTATGTATCGACCACAACCTATTTTACGATGAAACAGACAGCACCTCCCCTATATATATGACCTCACACCATTCAAAACAGTCACCAAACAGCCCAAACAACATCAATAATAAACATATTGAGCATTCCAAAATAGTCCACACACAGCCTTATCACTCCATACATACGACGACCACCGTAGTCGTGTCAAACAACCTGGAAATGTTACGGATAACTATCAGCCCATAACCCTACATATATATGGTGTTTATCCACACCCTTCCTCCTCCAAAACTCCACAAGATAGTAGTAAAATATGCAGCCCAACAACAACGCAAAATAGTCCACAAAACAATAACATTACTACCAAGCCTTTCGATATATATCTCACAAGTTCTAGCTTCAATGGCTTAGCCGCAATTTGGATAATCTTAAATACATATAGAGTAAGAGGTTCCTTACCTTTATACAGAAAGAACAACTCCAAATTGACCTTAAATTTCCATGAAATATCCCTCCAATGCTGCCACAACAACAAAAAAGCGAAACTAGCGATCAATTAGTGTTTTTCGGCACTAGAATCACTTTAGAAGGCTTGAAATCACCTAGGATTGATATTAAGAACATGAGGGAGTATTTACAGAACATAAACCCTTTAAAACAACCTCCCACACGAGCTGGAACAACACAAAAATGAGCAACAACAAGAAGAACAAGAGACTTACTAGCGCCACGGAATTCCCGACACTTGATTTGTGTTTTTTGCCCCTTTTTTGGGTCTTGAATCTTGAGAGAACCTTGAGAGGATGTTCCTAGGGTTCTAAGGTCTGAAAATAGTGAAAAGAAATGACTTAAAACGGGTTGGAGGCATCCTATATAGGTCCAAATATCTTAAACCGACTTAGTGGGCCCCATAGAGAGGTGTTTGGCGCAGTCTCGCGAAAATGTGAATATCTCTCTACTACGAGATCGTATCGATGAACGGTTTAATGCGTTGGAAACTAGACTCATAGATCTTTAATTTGGTTGTTATAACACCCTGTAATTCCTTGTAAATTATGAGAAAAGATTAGAAACATTTGACCTAATGTTTAAGTAAAATTATGAACCTAAGTTGTGACAACTTTTGTCGACTTTTGTTTCATAAATCGTTTGACTTCAAGACTTATGATACGGATATTATATGATTAAAATACCTTAATAAATGACCTCTTGAGTGTATTAAGCACCGCTAGATTACCTGAAAATACGAGTTACAACATCATTGATTCGTTTAACTTCTAATACTGGTTAATCACCCTTATACACTCTTGTATCACTTAAGACCAATAGGATTGACGTCTTATCATCTCAAAGATAATTCCTTCTTGGATTTATGTTAACTAATATATGGCATGAACTAACACATGTGGATATGGGTTGTAACAGTTTTACCCTATACAGATAGTCCCCCTACTTTCTGGTGGCATAACCTTGTGTCACTGGGAAGTTGGTAAAGATACCTTTCTTGGCTGGAAATTCTCCGACCCCCTCTGAAAAGTTTCTGACAGTTGATTAAACGCACATTCTCCATATTTAATGCCCCGAACACGCGTCATCCCACGATTCAGCAATATTTTGCTGGTTATCGAGGTAATTATGGACACGATTTTAGCTGCATATTCCTTTACATATACGCATCAACCTTCTCCTTTTACACTTCATAATTTTCTAAACTCTCTCAAACTCTCTTTACTCAACTCATACTCATTTTTCATTTCCTCTAATCTTATTCTTCATAGAAAAAACCCTTATCCTCTTCTGATAACAATGGTCTCTTCTTCCAGAAATTCCAGTGCATCAAAAAACAAAGAAAGTGATGATGATGATGCTCCTCCCACGGTGAGCACCATCATTCCTAGAAAACTTATTACTACTAAGAACTTCGAAGAGAAGTCCAGCCTAAGATTAGGGTTGTAGGTTAAGAGATAGTTTGAGTCTTTCCTTACTTTGTACCATTGCGAGACCAGTCTGGTAAGGTTTTTGTCTAAGATAGTTAGTAGCAATATTGTGTCTTACTATTTCACTTTTCAGCGCAGGAACTATTTACTAGCTACCGCTTTTGCTTTGCATCTTTCTTCTGAATTTCATGTTGTTCCTGTTTTTCATATGATTTCTTTACTGATACTAATATTGTCTCCTTTTGTCTTTTTGTTTCTTGAGCCGAGGGTCTTTCGGAAACAGCTTCTCTACTCCTTCGGGATTGGGGTAAAGTCTGTGTATACACTACCCTCCCCAGACCCTAGTAGTGGAATTTTACTGGGTTGTTGTTGTTGTTGTTGTTGTTGACTTCGAAGAGAAGTACCCTTCTATTAACCCCCGAACATGGGTTGTTGGCGTGTATCCTTCTTCCATCCATCCTTCTAGTATCCCTGCTGTGAAAGAAGATTGTGGTTTTCAGGATTTGAACATCATTGCTCCTGACCTGGCTGAGCGGGCAACCTTCTACAAGAAGGGTTTTACGTATGTTTATACGTATCCATTTACTTTGGGCCCGTTCTCATTAAGCGGGGGCACTCCATTATCTCGGATTTTTGCCTTCATTACCAAGTCTGCTTGGCATAGGTGAGCCTTTCTGTATGGAAGGTTATTGCTTGTCTTCGGTGGATATGCCAGGAGACCGGAGAAGAGCTTTCCCTGGCTCAGTTGATGAACTTATTTACCGTGAAAATGGTAATAACAATTAAATTTGAGTATGGGACTCTAAAAATACGTGATCTATTTTTATGCTAGTTGTTAAGCAGTTGATGTTATGTGTGAGGTTTAGAAACGAGATAAGAGTAAGGAGTAAGGTGATAACCAAACGATAGTTTAACAATCAGGGCCTCGAGCTTATCGATTTGGGGGTCTTGAGGTCGATTCCGGAGCTAGACTGTGAGCTACCGAAGGTGATCGGATTATGACTAACAGTTATTATAAAATCAACAAAGGCTTTTTATGGCCAATGATAAGCAATAAATGATGAACAATAATAAAGATAATAAAAGGAAGCAATAATATCAAGAGAATGAGTTAGAGAATAGAGAGAATGTTCTTGTATATTTCGTGTGGAGCAACTGAAGCAACAAAGATTTACAAAATGACAAGGACCCCCTTTATATATGAGGGGAGTCCCAACATAGTACAGAAATGCATTAATTACAAAGATATAGATATGGGACAGCTAGATGACGCCCTGATTCGGGTTTAGAGTAGTCCACTAGGCTCTGTCAGTCCTAGTCGTGTGCCTTGGGAAGTCCCCATTTTCTACCAATACCGTGATCATTACTGCCCCGAGGTCGAATGTCGATGAACCTCGAGGGAGTATATTCGATCGTGGCCTCGAGCCTTCGAGGTGATCTTCCGAAGTGCCTTAATGAAGAGAAATTGGACCCTCCAATTTCACCGTATACAGATAGTCCCCGCGTTTCCTAGAACAAAGTGATAGGAAACAATTTTGAGCTTTTATTCCAAAGGCATCATCGCTGTGACATCAGCCTATCAAAGCATTAAATGCCATGCCCAAAAAACTGCACAAGGGTCGCCGTCAAACGCGACTATCGAGAAGCCTACGAACCACTACTAGTTCGTCCCTTCCGCTACCCACACGGCTCCTATAAAATGCACCAATCGTTTGATAATTCTTACTTTCTCAACATCTTCAAATTTGCAAAGCCAGACCCATACCCATTTGCATAATTTCTTCTTACTTTCTTAAAGAAATTTCACCATCATCATGGCTAGAACCTCCAAGGCGGTTCCTCGGAAAAATGAGGCTGCCTCTTCATCTCGAACGTCTAAAGGGAAACCCAAAGTGATACCCACCGTAGGGTAATGAACTCCCACCGAGCTTGACATGTCGAAGGACTTTATTGTCGACAAAACCTCGTCTACACCGAGCCGATATGAACACGTGTCCCGGTATATTAGTGTTGTGACCAACATAGGGAAGGTGAAGGAAGACTGCCGATGGGGAGAGGCAACGGAGGTGGAGATTCCCTGCCCTGATGAGAACATAACAGATTACAAGGCTGGTTTCCTTCATATATATACTTACCCGTTCACTTTGGGTCCGGTCGATCCTCCTAAATCCCCTCCCCGGAGATAGATCCGGTTATCCTCGATTTCTGCCGCAAATACCGAGTGACGCTTGGTCAAACCTATCCTTCTTTTTGGAGGATAGTCTTGATGCTCCGCTATTTCTCCGATGGGGTCGAGGGTGAGACTTTTACCCTCAACCATTTGATTAGGTTGTACATCCCTCGATTTTATCGAGTTTTGATTAGGCTTCACCACCAATTCAAAAAATCATTTTTCTCGAGCACCAACGAGGACAAATATCGAGGGTGGATGAGTAGGTTTGTCCGGGTGAAGACCTCGGGCATCATTCCGGTCGGGAGGATGCCATTCTCGAAGAAGTGGAACACACAACGTAAGTATTTTTTTCCTCGAACATGTTTTGCGACTTTCTTTCCTTCCTTCCAAAAAAATGATCTCTTTTTGGTTTTTGTAGCTACCCCTTGGTATCCCGAAGCGGTTCCGAATTTGCCGAGATGGATCAAGCGATTGGATACCTCGTTTCCATATCTTGTCTGGTCTTGGCCCGACCTGGCTTAGACGTGGTGGGTGGCCAAGAATCATGGTAAAGTTTTCCTTGCCACCTATGTCTTAGCCTTATGTTTCTTCCCATATCCTCTGTGTTGATAAGTTATGGTCACTGCGCTCGTGCAGACCTTAGTGAGAGTATGCGGATAAGGCCACCTCCTGGTGGCGAGATGGAGACTTTGGAGCCCGCTAAGGGAAAGAAAATGATGGGTAAGGCGGCTACCGATCCTCCTGTGGGAAAGAAACCTAAGTCACGCGAGCCTCGAGCTGCCACTAGGACCTCGACTTCAACTTCCGGAGCAAGCCTCGGTGCTGAGAATGAGGATGATGACGAGGGAGAATGTCGATTAGTACGGAGAATGAGGTCGGGCGTGGAAGCCTCGCAGGCATCTCAACCAGAAGCCACTGAATAGGGAACGACCGACTCAGGTTGGTACCGTGCGGTAAAGACCCTCGAGGAGGGTGTTAATGTGGTTCCGGATCCCGTGGCCAGATATGGTACAGTTTCTACTGGGGGACCGTTGCTGCTGGTCCTGAAGGGTCTGGACCCGGAGCTTTTCGGGGGCAGGAGTTGCCCATCGGGGACATCGATGACATGGGTGATTTCAGTTCGGGCCCTCAGTTCTCGTCAGGGGAGCTAAGGGATGCTTAGGATATGAATATCGCCAGAGTGGAGGGTCCTCTCAAGGGGGGAGGTGTGCTTGGCAACATTCTTGACGATGTCAGCGAGGACATTGATCTCGATGCTCCTGGTGCCATCGAGGCGGCGAAGAGGTTCCAGCGGTAGGTGATAGCTATTTTATGTATATTTCTTTAGTCTCAAGCATTATTCTTTGTTTTTCTAACTCTTCTGTTTTGCCGTAGTGTAAGGAGATGTATGACCATACCCTCTCTAGGCTCCAAGAGGAGCTTTCATGCCGTGAGAAGGAGCTTGAGAGGCTTACCTCGGGACTGTGAGAGTCAGAGGCCTACTCTGCCCGAAAGGAGAAAGAGTCAAGCGAGCTTTGGGCTTCTTTGGAGGGAGAGCTCTGAGAAAAAGTTGATCTTGCTGAGCAGGTATTTTGTTATACGTGAATCCACCCTTCGTTCCCATAATTTGATACTGACTGGCTTATCTTTCCCTTCACAGATCGGGCAAAAGGATTCACAGATCGGGCAAAAGAATGTGGAGATCCTCGAGTTGAGGGAGCGAAATAAGGTAGTGACCTCGGAGTTGGCAACGACCCATGGTCTTCTCCAAAATGCTCGAAAGGAGATTGTTGCGCTGACTTTGGCCAAGTCTGAGATCAAAGGAAAAGTTGTTACTTATCTGAAGGACGCAGCCACTACGAATCAAATAGCCCGTAATATATCAATAGAGGCCGAGTTAAAACTGGATCGGGCTGTCGCTCATGCTAGCACGAAGGCGAAGAGGGAAGCCTTAGAGGGGGTCAGAGCCAGAGGTGTCGATCTTTCAGCCGAGATTGAGGAGGCCCAAGAGTTGGAGAGAAAATCAGCGCTCTTGGTCACTCTAGATGAGGATCCTGGAGATGGTTCAGAGGATAGTGGCAATGAAGAGTAGGCCTTGTGTCGCTTTGCTTTTTTCGTTTTTCTTTCGGTGTTCGTACTCCCGGGGGAATGAGTCTTGTAAAGGCGCCCCTTGTAAATATATTTTTGGCAATGCAAGAGAATATTTCTGCTCCAAGTCTTTCCATTCTTTGTATCTCGTCGCTCTTGTGGAGTTATTCTTCGAATTTTAATATTAACTCTTTGGAGCCCATACTTGGAGTAATCGGGACCCCTGAAATCGGGTCTTATATTAAAGTTAAGTCGATAGCTTCTTTGGGGCCGGTGCTTGTAATAGCAAGAAGCCCTCGAGGTCTTGATACCTCTCAAATTTTGCGGGATAGAAGCATTCATGCGATCTAATAAAGGGAGCCCGGGGTGGTTCCGCCATACATTTCCTAAGGAAAAAGTGACGTTACCATGGCCAGAATTAATTGGCCCTATAGGTAGGTGAGCAGTCGCTGCTTTGCCCTTATATATTCATTCGCTTGCTCCTCAAATGGAGATTCTGCTACTCTGAGTAACTATTTCTTCCATAGAACTTGGTTCTTGGTGCTAGTTCTTCCGTTGTTTCAACTCAAAATCCTTGCCCAAATCTATACCCTCCTTTTCCTATTTTATTGTAGCCATTACTGCTACATCGAGATCCGCCCATCAAGGAGAGGGGAGTTCTGCCTCTGTTCAGCGTCCGGTTGGTGGTACACCGCCGGTGCCCAGCGAGCGGGCCTTGAGGTGCTTTGTCTCCAGGAGAGACTTTACGTTGGAGAAACCTCCCAATGTTCAAGGACATCGGGAGCATGCGTCGAGGTTCATCTCATCAGTACGGGAGGAACACCTCGAAATGATCAGAAAAGACTGTGGATGGGGAGAGGTAGTGGTACTGCAAGTACCTTCCTCTGCGGAGAGCATCATGACCCACGTCGAGGGATTTTTAAGCGTGTATACGCATTCTTTTACATCGGGTCCCCCCGACCGGGTCGTGCTTGAGTTCTGTCAGAGATACCAGGTTACCTTGGCGCAGGCTCACCCATCCCTTTGGAATATAGCGCAGACGATAAGGTACTTTGCAGATAAGGTCGGGCTTGAGTTCACCGTCAGTCATATCATGAGGTTATATTGGTCGTTGCATTATCGGGGTTTGATTACCCTACAACGTCGATCCACCTGGTCCCTTACCGTTAACGGCAAAGAGGACGAGGACCGGGGATGGATGAGCCAGTTCATTCGAGCGCGGACGGTCGATATCATCCCCGGTGAGTTTCTGCCCTTTCCTGAACAATAGAATTTCACATGTAAGTGGTCTACCTATATTTTTATCACTTTGTCTATAGCGGAGGCAGGCTCCATAACGACATTTTTCTGTTTCATTTATTGTAGAGACTCTTTGGTTTTCGAACTAGGTCCCTGATTTGGCCGAGTGGTCTCGTAAGATGGCAACTTGTTTGACCTATGATAAGCGCAGGTGGCGAGACCTATCTAAGGGGAGATGGGAGGCAAAACATCATGGTAGGCGCTCAGTGGCTTATTTCTCCAGAATGGTACTTTTCCTTTTAGCATACTAACTTAGCCGCCGCATGTATTGGAAATTTTTCCGAGATGAGGTCGTGCCCTCTGGGGAGGAGGAGAGACTGCCGACCTTGGGGTCGAGGGTTGATGATAAACGAGAAAGGTCTCTGGGGTATGAGGAGGCTCGCAGCGGGGTGAGTCCTTCTCAAAGGTTCAAAAGAGGCAATTCGGCCGATCATTCGACTTCGGAGGCCTCCGTTCTCGAAAGAACATTCCCCGTTTCTGCTGAAAGTACTTCGAAGAGCGAGGAGCATGTTGTACCTTCTTCTTTTCCTACCAAAGGCGCTTCGGGGGACACTAAGCCATCAGATATTGGCTTGGCCTTTGGTGAGGCTCAGCAGCTCGACTTTATGGTAAGCTTCGGTAGCCGACATAGGATTATTCCGGTTTCACACTCTTCCTTTTTTATTGAATTTTTTTGCAGGCCTTTGATAGGCTTAAGTCTGAGCTGCCTCGCTATGAGGCTAGGTTGTAGAAAGCTTCTGATAGAGAGAAATCCCTTAAGCTTCTTTGTGCGAGAAAGGAAAGCGAGTTGGTATCCCTACTGTGTGAGGCGGATCGAAGCCGGAGCTACGAGAGCCGCCTCGAAAGATAGGTATCCTATATTTCATGTTGACGTATGCTTCTCCTTTCATTTTCGGAGATTAATGTTTCGATATTTCAGTTGGAGAGCAAAACGGAGAAGCTGGAGCGACTTTGGGGCGAAGTTGGCCTGGCCAAATGTGAGTTTAACGAGCTGCAGGTCATGTAGATGCCCAAGTTGTGGCCAAGGAGAGTGCTTTGGATAAGGCTTCTACCCTTGAGATGCAAGTTCGGACCACTCATGCGAATGATTCTACGCGAGCGAATATGATCACAAGGCTCGAGTCTGAGCTTTCGAAGGCGAAGTGGTGAATGCCCGGGCTGAGGCTGTAATGAGCGGCACTAGGGCAGACTAGAGAGTGGCGGCCTATTTGAAGAGCGCTACCGCTGTTAGAGCTGAGCTGAGGAGAACTCTTGGTCGTGCGAGCAGTAGTAAAGAGTATGTGAAGTGAAAATCTCGAAGGGAAACTCTCGAGGAAATTCACGCCAGCGGCTTCGATCTTTCAGAAGAGATCAAGCAAGCCAAGGCGGAGGAATACGATGTCAAGTTCCTTCTGTCCGATGCCGAAGATGGCGAGAATGGGGCCGTCGGGCCATAGTCCCCAAGGGGGACGTTTATTTTCTTCTCTGTCTCTGTATATAGTACTTTCATGGTATGCTGTAAATGGAGCTTGTATTTTATTACATGTGTGTATAAGGGGGAAACCTCGCAATTTTGTATCTTCCGAGTTTCTGTTTGCCTAGATTTTAGCTAGATCAATTGGCCTTTGAGTTAGTAGGAATCCTTAGATTCGTGATATGGCCCTGGGGCTTATTAGGCTGGCCCGTAGGCTCTTACACGCTTGGTCGATATGACCTTTTAGGTGTGGCCCTGAGGCTCATTAAGGTGGCGACAATGGCTCTTATGCCTTGGGTCAGAGCGACCTTTTAGTGTAAGCTGGCATTTGAGCTCTTACGCTTTTGCTCTTGGGCATTTTTAGTTAACTGTCTTGGGTTCAGTCTTCAAATCAGGTTTTGACTCGAGCTCATTCGACCCTCAAGTTTTGTATTTGTGCGGGCTAGCGACAATGGATCTTACGCCTTCGGTCGAAGTGACCTTTTGTGTGGGCTGACGACAATGGCTCTTACGCCTTAGGTCGAAACGACCTTTTGTGTGGGCTGGCGATAATGGCTCTTACGCCTTGGGTCGAAGCGACCTTTTATAGGCTTTGGTTTTCCCTCGTTAAGGACTTCTTGAAATAATTTTTGCCTGACTCTTCGACGGTTCGAGAAGAACCTCGATTACGAGTCGTTATGTGGCGATGATCGAGCACCTCAGGAGGTTTAGCTCAGAGACTGAGTATCTCGAAGCCTGTGATTTGGAGTTGACATGGTCGAAGCCCTTTTGCCTATGTCGAGGGTAGCCTGTTTAACCAGTTCTGTTCGAAGTAAATTCGAAGTAATTGAAGGCATGTGATTTTGCAGCGACGATCGGGCGTCCCCGAGTTGCATTACTTTGGCTAGTATAGCCTTATGACCGTAGTCATTTGTGCTTGGCCGGAGCCATTTTTAATCCCGAGTGAAGTAGTTTCGGCATCTATATCAAGGGTATGCCTTTTACGGGTCTTACAAGTTTGATATATAGCCTTAACTTTGAGATCGGGTTTATGCCTTTAGTAAGGTCTTACAAAATTTTCATGCCTTTGAGTTCTTACAGTTTTTAGATACTTGGTACAAGTATGATTCATGCCTTGCTGAGGTCTTACAGATATTTCCACTTGGTACAAGTGTGGTTCATGCCTTGCTTGAGGTCTTACGAGATTGGGCCTGCCCACTCGGGGTCTTATGGCCTCGGGTTTTTTAATGAATGGTTATTAGCGATAGTCCCCAAGTCATCGAGGGTATCCTGGCTCGAGAGCCGATACTTGTAAACTTGGTATTGCCTCATTGAGGGCTTACGATTTCGGAGATTCCGACCCTGAGGTTGTACGATTTTTGAGATTTTGATGCTAGTCCCCGAGTGTTCGGGACACTTTCGGCCTTGGAGATATTTTGTGATTTTCATGTTGCCTTGTTGAGGGCTTACGAGTTTGGAGTTCCGACCCGGAGGTCGTTCAGGTGTTGAATTGTTGACACCAGTCCCCAAGTGTTCGGGACGTTTTTTATAGAGGAATCATTTTTGCGAAAATGCTGAGTTTCTTTTGGAGCGCGGATGCTTTGATAAGAGATATTATTCGATTACTTGGTACAAGTGTACATGTTTTTTCCGTCAGGGGCCCGGCTATACGGACACGGTTCGCTCGACCATTTGGCCCGATACATCATTTTCCTATTGGGACCCTATTTGGCATTTCTTGGCTTTTCCGAGTAGATGGCCTCCGGGGGAGTGTTCGAGGTTGATTGAAAAAGAAGCCTTGAATACTTGTTGAGTCTTCCTTAGGTACCATGTGGATGTTGCCTCGTTATAAACTTTGCCGGTAGAACCCTTTTCAGGATAAAAACTTGGCCGAAGGAAAATAGTGCAACAGATGCTTTAAAACCTTAAGGTCTTCGGGTTGGGTTAGAGCTTTGACTGCTTCGTTCGGGCGCCTGCATAAGGGTTAGTGTGAGATATAAAATTAAAAGGGAGATGGTTATACCTCAGTGGTGATGGAGCTTTGAACCTTGGTATTTGCTCGGAGGACGCGGTACGATCCTCTATTCGGATGCAGCCGAGAGCGTGTCTCGTGGTTGCTGTCTCACCGTCGGTTTATTTCTCTGTCCCTCTACTGGTGGAGACATTGGTGTTTCGGCTAGTGGCAGCTGTCTCAAAAGATCATATGGACCATATGTTGCGGCTCGTTTGCTTTGTTCCTTTTGGTTGTCTCTCTTTCTCGAAACTGATTTTTGGCTTGGTCGCTGAGGAATTACCGGAGGTGACCATTGTCGAGTAATCGGGCCACTTCCTCCCGGAGTTGCTGGCAATTTTCGGTCTTGTGTCCGTGTGTGTTGTGAAATTCGTACACTAGGTTATGGTTCCTTTGTGAAGGATCCGATTGTACAAGCCTGGGCCATCTGGCGTCTCTGATTTTGCTGGTGGCGAACACGATGTCTGACACATTGACGTTGAAGTTATATTCTGATAAGCGAGGTGCCTCCATCGGCCCTATGTTCCTATCAAACCCGGCTATGTTGATGAGAATCCTCGGTCTATCCTTTGATCAGTGCGAGGTGGGTTACGCCTCGAGGTGTTCCTTCTGTCTTTGATGTATGGCTGATATCTTTTTTTGTTTGGCATTAGCTCCTTCGCCATAAGCCTGCTTGGGTATACTGAGCCCGAGGGGGATCCTAGCTGGCCGTCTTCAACCCTGATCTTCGACTAGTATAGGTTGTGGACGTCCGACCAGGTCACGACAGGATATTCGACCAAATTCTATTTCAGCTGCTTCGAAGCCACCAAGCTTCGCTCATTCAGACCTTGAGTGAAGGCCTGCACTGCCCAGTCGTCGGAGACCGGTGGTAGTTCCATTCGTTCCATTTGAAAGCGAAATACAAATTCTTGCAGCATCTCATTCTCCCTTTGCTTAATTTTGAAGACATCGGATTTCCTTGTGGCCATCTTGATGGCCCGAGCATGCTCCTTGATGAAGGAATCTGCCAGCATGGTGAATGAGTCTATAAATTTGGGGCTAGGTTGTGATACCACATCATTGCCCCTTTAGAAAGTGTTTCTCTGAACTTTTTCATCAGGACAGACTCGATCTCGTCGTCCTTCAGGTCGTTGCCCTTTACTGCACAGGTGTAAGCGGTAACGTGCTCATTAGGGTCAGAGGTACCGTTATATTTCGGAAGATCTGGCATTCTGAGCTTCTTTGGGATGGGTTTCGGGGCCGCTTCTTGTGGGAACGGCTTTTGTACGAATTTCTTTGAGTCCACACTTTTCAAGATCGGGGGTGCTCCTGGAATTTGGTTGAACCTGGAGTTGTAAGTATCGACCTTTTTATCGTTGGCTTCTATCATTTTCTTGCCCGATTCAATCCTTCTGGTGAGGTCCTCGAGCATTTTTACGATGACGGGATCGGTCATCGACTCGTTATTGCTCGATCTCCCGAGTACTTGTTCGGCTAGGGGAGCTGTCCTCGGTGCTACCGTGCTAGGAGTTTTCTGGTGACTTTGCAGCTGAGTAATAGCCAAAAGTTGTGCCTGCAACATTTCAAAAATAACATGAAGGCTAACCTCCCGTTCTTCCCTAGTTGGGGTTTTCTAAGCTTTTTGTTGATCTCCTTGGTGCACACTCCTGTTGGTGTGTGAGCTTATATCGACCTGTTGGGCGTCGCGTGAAACTGCGTCCGCTGGAATTGGCCCTGGTGCATTCTCAAGATTTCATGGTGGCACACCAACACCTGGAGCAGCCATGCCGTTCTCTTCGTGGTTCTCAAGATTGTCGTTTTCACCTCCATTTCCTGAGCTAGGCATTTTGACCTGAAATTGAAGATCTTGGACAAGAAAAGGTGTGAAAGATAACTTGCGTTGTGTAATGAAACCATCAAGAAAATAACCACTATTATTTTTAGCCCCACGGTGGGTGCCAAACTGTTTACCATGAAAATGGTAATAACAATTAAATTTGATTATGGGACTCTAAAAATACGTGATCTATTTTTATGCTAGTTGTTAAGCAGTTGATGCTATGTGTGAGGTTTAGAAATGAGATAAGAGTAAGGAGCAAGGTGATAACCAAACCGATAGGTTAACATTAGGTGCCTCGGGCTTATCGATTCGGGGGTCTCGAAGTCGATTCCGGAGCTCGACTGTGAGCTATCGAAGGTGATCGGAGTATGACTAACAGTTATAATAAAATCAACGAAGGCTCTTTATGGCCAATGATAAGCAATGAATGATGAACAATAATGAAGATAATAAAAGGAAGCAATAATATTTAAGAGAATGTGTTAGAGAATAGAGAGAATGTTCTTGTATATTTCGTGTGGAGCAACTAAAGAAACAAATATTTACAAAATGACAAGGATCCTCTTTATATATGAGGGGAGTCCCAACATAGTACAGAAATGCATTAATTACAAATATATAGAGATGGGACAGCTAGATGACGCCCTGATTCGGGTTTAGAGTAGTCCACTAGGCTCTGCCAGTCCTAGTTGTGTGCCTTGGGAAGTCCCCATTTTCTACCAATACCGTGATCATTACTGCCCCGAGGTCGAGTGTCAATGACCCTCGAGGGAGGATACTCGGCCGTGGCCTCGAGCCTTCGAGGTGATCTTCCGAAGTGCCTTAATGACGAGAAATTGGACCCTCTGATTTCACCGTATATAGAACCTTTACTCCCTCAAGATTTTTCGTGGGGGAATGATAAAATTCAGCAAATGCGGTCAGCATGCTTTGCTCACCAGCATGGACGATGACAATGACAGTGGGTGGATGGAGCACTTCGTTGTGGTTTCCACCAAAGACATCATTCCGACCATGACTCCATCCTTTCCTGAACTGTGGAACCGTACTCGTAAGTTCATCGCTTATCTTTTCTTCTGGCTAAAGATCGTCCTATGTTGTTACTGGTCCTTCTTCTTTCACTATTTCAGCAACTCGGTGGACACCACTAAGGATTGAAGGTTTGGACCAATGGGTCCAGAAGATTTTAATATCACCACATCCAAGATTCGCATGTGGAAAAAGCTGGCCCTTACATCCGGGTGGAATGCCAAAAATCATAGTAGGTTAAACTCATCTTGTTTTTACCTTTTGTAAAGGAAAGTTGATTAACCTTTCTCTCCTATTGAATTCAGGTCTACCACAGGGGCCTGTTACCGTCCCCGAGGAGGATGTTTTGGATAATCCGGCCGATGTGGAGAGGTTGCTGCAGGAGGCTTTTACCCAAACATGTGTCATTAGGCCTACTTCCGATACAAGTGCTTCTTCTCGGAGTCCCCAGCCGGAGAACAAGCAACCAAAAAGGTGTCGTTCCTCCGTGGCCGGGGGTAAAAATAAAAAGGCGAAGAGTGTCGCGCCTGAGCCAACCTTGGGCATTGTGGTAACGAGCATCGCGCCTGAGCCAGCCGTAGACACTGTGGTGATCCACGATGATAGAGGAGCCAGTGATAAGGGGGCTTCTCTACATAGAAGACGACAACCTTCATTAGCTCAACAAAATGCTCAATATGTTGAGTTAGTTACTCCATTCGAGGACGACATCCCGACGCTCTAGGGGGATTTCGATATAGTGGAAGATGCTAACTCTCACTTCCGAGTCCCAATCATCATTCCCAATACTGTGAGGCTAGGTACCAGGTCTTTTCCGCCTTCGATTGGTAAGCAACCAACAACCAGCACTGCTTTTTTCGCAACTACTTCGCAACCTATAATGTCGATAGCTTCACCACCTTCTTCGCCAACACTGCCTTCGCCACCAGCAATTGCTACATCATCTTCACCGGCCGTTGTCGTCTGAGAGGAGGATGTCCCTCTTCCCTAGTCCCTAGTTCATGGTAATTTGGGACATAACTATTCTTCCCCATCTGATGATCCCCAAAGGAGGAGGAGTGTTACCCTATCAGTTTCTACCGGATGTCATCTGCTGTGTCCGGTGGAACTTGCTAATTATATGAAGCCTCTCGCTTCGGAAAGGGACAGGAATAAAATACAATCTCTCTCGGGAGAGTTTTTCATGAATAATGCCATGCATAACGCGGCAGCGGTACGATCTTTATTCCTTTTGTTGTTCTTTCTATCTTTGTTGTGGCAAGGTTTTTAATTTGTACTTCTATTTTGCAGGCTAACTTCCTTGATTGATCCTTGACATAGAAAAACTTACCTCTGCACGGGATCAATTGTTGGTTGTACGGGATCAAATTGTCGCCCACCTTTCGGAACTAGAAGCACGATCTACTAAGGCCACTGAATTGGAGGCTCAGTTGCAGCAAAGCGAGCAAGAAATAGTGACCCTTAGCCAAAAGACCACCCAATTATGGGTACAATTTAAAGAAGCTAGGGCAAAGTGGGTCGAGGTCCACAATGTCGTTCTTGCTGCATCCGATCGCGAGGCTGCCTCTACTGAAAGATTGAATAATTTGGGAGGCGGCCTCGAATTCTAAAGCTGAAGAAGTTGCTACTGCCGAGGAGAAGTATGTCCAGTTGGAAGAGAGGCATAAGAAAGTTATAGAGCATATTAGAATTTTTAACTCTACTGTCTGTGAGCTCGATGTCAGCCTTCGGGACACTAGATCCGAGCGGGATAACCTTTCAACCGAGGTTGACCGTCTTAAAGAAGAACTTCAGCACCAAGCGACTTCCCTCATTGTTGAAAAAACATATTTTATGTATAGCATGAGGAGAAAAACCTTGGAAGAGGCCAAAACTGGCATCATTGATTTTGATGCCAAAATCGCTAAGGCCCGTAAGTTGGAGTCAACTGCCCAAAGGGGTCTTCCAGTCCAGCCTGATGCCCGACTCGTCACGGCGGGCAGGAACACTCATCGATTATTCATCATGACGGGGGACATCTTTAGCCCCCGATGACTCGAGGACTTTGCTCGGACCATCTTCTAAGATCTCCTTAGTCCGTAGATGAGCCTCCTAGACCATCACCGGCTCAACTGCTTTTGATATTTCGACGCTTTCCCTCTTTCGAGCCACCAACTGATAGTCAGCATCTTCTCCCTCCTATTCTTCATCTCGTAGTTTTTGGGCTATGTCAGCAGACAGAGCAGCGAAGTCATTCTTGACTTACGAGCCTTTCTCTTCTTAGGCTTTGGGGTGTCAGAAGGCGAGACCCTTCTCCTCTTCTTTTCCTTAGCCGGTTTTGGGGCCTCCTCTTCCCCAGGTGGGAGCAGCCTCATGACGGCTTTGTCTCTGAGACCTGTATGGGAGGAAATCAAGTAAAAATAAAAAAGAAATATTTCACAGAAAGACATCAAACACGGACAGAGAAGCTTACCGTGATTTTTGGCCTCCCATTGGCCTTCGGCCAAATTGAGCCACGAGCGCTCCGCGTACGAAGAAGCCGAGGCCAGTTTCCGAACCCAACCCGCAAGTTCCGGGATCACACCAAGCACCCAAGAGACCGCTGCATCATAAGAAAGAATATTGATGAGAAAAGGTAAAGGAAGAAACAAAAGCTATTGGTGGGTTAGTGCTTATGCTTCATGTTCCATTCTTCGGTTAATGGCATCTTCTCGGTCGAAATTATGTCAGAAGTCCTCACTCGGACAAACCGGCCCATCCATCATCGATCTTTGTCCTCGTCAATGCTCGAGAACAACACCTTTGTGGCCCGACGCTGAAGCCTTACTAATCCGCCTCGATAGATACGGGGGCTATACAGTCTAATGAGATTACCGAGGGTGAAAGACATCCTTCGACCTTGCTCATGAAGAATCGGAGCAAAATAACGATGCGCCAAAAAGAGGGGTGGATTTGTCTAAGGGTTACGTGGTATTGGCGGCAGAAGTCGATAATAACGGGATCGACGGGACCCAACGTGAAAGGGTAAGTGTAAACTCTTAAAAACCCTTTCACATGAGTGGTAATATCCTCCTCGGGGGTAGGTATCACCACCTCTGTATTTTCCCAATGGTAGTCTTTTTTCACCTGCTCGAGATCACCTTCGGTAATCAAGCATATATATCTCAACATGGGCTCACATCGGCTAGGGACCGAAGAGGATTTTTCAACTTTGAAATCAAAGGTAAGGTCGCATGACCCGAGAACGCACTCTTCGATACGTGGCTCTACCAGAGTTTTATCACCGGCCGGCCGCGATGAAGAGGCTATGTCCTTTTGGGGAACGATTTTAGATGTTTTCGCCATTTCTATGTGAGTTCTGAAAAAAGAAGAGGATGAAGTTTGTTGTTTTAGGAGAGGATTGGCAAACAGGATGTAAATAGTTTGCAGAATTGAGGAACTTGAAGGAAGGAGAGCTTTGAAGATTAAGAAAAGTTTTGAAAATTAAAATTTGAGGAAATTATGAAGAGGATCTATTTATAATACTGCTATGATGGTTTGAAAACACTAGTGGCCGACCATTAACTGGCACTAATTAATGGTCTTGGGAACTATGCAGACGCGACTTCAGTCGCCTCTGTCACTTACGTCACAAGGGTGACGTCGTAATTGGTCGATGTGCAAAATCGAAGACTCAGTTCGTTTCTTCTCATTACACTCCAAGAAACGAGGGGACATTATTTCAAGATCAGAGAATTGCATCAAGGGTCAGCCTCGTAATGGATCAGGCCTGAGCTCGAAGACAAGATACCGATCGAGGTACCCATCGAGATTGAGGTCCCCGACAATCGAAACCAAATACGATCAGCTTCGGGCAGAACGCAATAACGGAAAGGCAAAATATCTGTAATCGGTCGTAGATCACGGCTGAAATCTCGGAACGGATCGAATCAAGGGCGGTTATTTGTATCAATCATGGGATTTACTTCCGTAATTAGAATTGTACCACAATTAGTATTCCTCTAGTATATAAAGAGGGGTCCCCATCATTTATAGACATCTTACATTCATACAGATCAAAGCAATTTAATATTTCTCTATTGTTCATCAACTTATTATTCTTAACTGTCTTATTTCACTATTTTCGAGGGTTCATCAGCTCGAGGGCATTGTCCAAAGCATTGGTTTGTTTTACAATCTTTTCAATTCACATCATTTATTTCTAAGTTAATCAATTGGTATTATGTGAAATCACGTATCCTTAATACCACATTACAAATTTAATTGTTACTCGATTTTTAGGATCTGAATGTGATTTTTTATTACTTTCTATTAGTTAATATTTTCAATATGTACTACTATAATATAATATTACGAAACAGTAAATTTCTGTAACATAAACAGAAGCAAGAAAAACGGAAATAAGGCAGTCTTGAAATGAAATTAGAGAGAAAAATTTAGGCATACCCTCAAACGCTATGATATAAACTTGCAGTATACCACTTGTAAAAAAGATTCAAAAAATTCACATTAATTGATAGAATAATAACATGATACAAAAGGGCATTGGACCAAAACCTCCGCAATTAAATTCTTTATTACATACGTGAAAGAGATCAAACCAACAATGAATTATTAAAAACAAGAGAACAACTACAGGTAATTAATTAAAAATCAAGGCTTTGGGTTATGCTGGTTGTTTGCTCGTGGAGCAGAATAGTCTAACACCAAATCCATTCTTCTTTCTGCAGATACTTCTCCAATAAAGAAGTCTGCATCATCCACTGCTATGTCATTCGCATCCTATATACAAAAGAGAGAAGCCAATTACTCAAGTATTTTAGGGAGAACCAAAGTCAATTATCTCAAAATTACATGTACGTATAATATAATCCAATGTCTTCGACTTGAAATATATGTTGATGTCGAATAATAAAAGGACTTATTTGAAACAGATAAGAGTTACTATATTATTAATTAATGGCCGATTACAAAGGCTCGCGTCATTCATATCATTCTCTCTTGCTTCTAAGCATGTGAAATAAGAAGTTTTGCAAGGTCCTGGTGTGTGATAGCAGAAGTGAATCTAGAATTTCTAGTAGATGAGTGCATTACTAAAAAAGGCTAAAAAATAAAAAATAAAATATTTAGTGGGAATTGATCTCTCTTCTTCTCCGTAAATAACTCAACTTTCAACCAAGTGCATCATTCAATCTTCTTAGAGTATGAGTGTCAACAGTTAATATTATATAAATCTTAAAAAATACCACAAATATTTAATTTTTCGGAGATACCATGGGTTCACGTGCCCCATAATATTTCCTACAAATCCGCGCCTGTGTTTTAATATATATATATATATATATTCTATTGAATTTGTAGTTAAGGGAATATCACAAGTTCTTCGAATAATAGCTAGATCTGGGACTTCATGGCTTTGAGGGAATATATGTGTGTGTGTTTTCTTAGGATCTTAAATTGAATTTCATAAACAAATTGATAATCGAGCATCAATTTCAAAATTAATAGTGACAACTAGAATTAATTAGGAATTATGCGTACTTTTTCTTTCCGTTTCCTGGTCAATAGGAAATTAGTGCACCCACGTAATGGAATTTGGTAATGCTTGATCAATAATTTTCATATACTGGTAAAAACAAATGTACTACGGCAAAAGAAATAGCAAGAAGTATAACATAAAATTTAACAAAAAGAGAGTATAACATCTACAAGCCACATGTTGCTCAGCATTTTCTCTAATTCTTTTATTGTTTGATTTGAAAAAATAAACAAATAATAATATAAAGTAAACGAGAATAGTTCCATTTGACTTTTACTTATCTTGCGATTAATAAAAAGAAAGTTAGAAAATTGAATAATCATTGTAATCATTTCTCTCATTATTCGTATCGAGTTTAATTCCTAACAGAAAATGCATTTATTTTCCTAATTTTTCCTTTTCTACCTCGATTCAAAATTAAATCCCTCCAGAAAATTTAAAATTCTAATTAAATATGCCCGATCCGCTTCAAGGATCTCTTTCTATTTTCCATTTAGAGTAATGTAGTTTAAGTAAATCATAAACAGCCAAAATTAATTTGAGAAAATTAAGATTCAAATGACTTTTTTCTTTACATAAAATGTAGCTAGCGAACTAGCCCTATATATAAAGAGGGAGAGAGGAGGAGAGGACGAGAACCTGGGACTGTAAGGCGTTGAGAGATTGTTCATCAATGGATGCTATGAGAATTCCTATAAGTGCACAAAATCAAAAAGACAATTTGTTAGATTAGTTTTAGTTAGTGTAAATTGCATATACATAAAATCATGAGCAAATTCTTGGTTGGAATATATATATATATATATAGGTGATTTGCTTGCTTTCTATATTTGACTCTTCAAACTCAACCACAAATTCAAAATCGAGAAATCTTTAATATGTATACATCACATGAAAAAAAATATATCATTTGTTCAGAAACAAATTAAAAAATATATTACTATCACATAAAATGAAACAGATAGAGTATATATATAGTTTGACAATATGGTTACTTACTTGATGATGAGGCTGTTGAAATGATAGTAGCAAAGATGAACATCATAAGAAGCTGGAAAGCAACTTTTTGCACCATTTTGATGAGGTAATTTAATTAGCAGATGGGACAAGTTTTCACAAGATCTGAGTTTAATGTGATTAATTATATGGATTTGTCCAGTTTATGACAGGGTTAAATAGAGTTAGAATGGTGTTAGGAAATAGAATTTAATACGAAAAGTCAACTTCTAGTTCCTTTCATTAGATAAAGAAATCACCTCCGACCAACCCCACAAGATACTGCAAATTAAATATATAACTTAAAATTGCAAATTATATAAATTAAAAAATGAGTAGACTTCCCAAGTGCCTATAATTAAATTTTGTCACATAGTTTTGACATTTCGAATATTCAGACTGGTTCCTGAACGAACTGGCACCAATTATAATTAATAGACATAGGGCTATTTTCATATATATACTCCACAAAATATGGTAGGATCATCCTACCATGACGGCAAGAAGAAAAGATAAAGAATTAAGTAGTTGAAATTTAATGTTTTGAATTTCTTAATTTCTAGTTTTCTGCAGTAGAAAAATATATAATAAAAAAAAGGAAGAGAAGTTGTAATTCCTTTGATTGAACTATATCGATCGAAATCTACCTGTTGCTAGGAATTTGGAATTGTAAACCAGCGGAGAAAACCCGAAAGACTAACAATACCAAGAATTTTGCGTAGGAAAATAGCCTGGTGTATATATATATCAGTGCGAAGATTCTTTTCACTATCAGTATAATTTTACTTGTGATTGTAAGTTTATTTTTATTAGATTACTAATTAATTCTTATTTTGTTACTAATTATTTTGTAAGTGATTTAACTATATAACAAAATTTACTAATTCACGTAGGGTAAATTTCACAAATGCTCATATAACTATGATTCTTTTTTATCAAAGTCATATAACTATATTTTTTATAAATAAAAGCACAAGATTTTCACCTACTCATACAAAAGCCACAATTGTCAGAAAACTCAAATTTCCGATGTGTTATGAAATACATATTATATGGATGTCCACTAATCAAATATAACTCCCACTACTCTTCTCCATTATTTAGATAATCCTCACTACTTCTCACTATTATAATTGTAACTCTCACACCTCCATAACCTCTCCATGATTTTCCCCCATGTTCTTAATAGTTAATACCATGTTTATGATATCCCTTTGTATACCTCAATGTCATCATATAAATAGAGGGTTTGAGCATCACATTGTACACACTTGAAACACTTGAAAGAAATAAGAAGCTCTCATCTCTTGCTCTCTACATTCTTGTCTATTTTCTTGTTTCATAATGTTATTTTGATTTAGTTTCTTAACACGTTATTAGCACGAGTCTCTATCCAATTGAGTTACTACATCTACAAAATTGTCTTACATCAGAAAAAGCATATTTCAGTTGTGCCTAATATTCCTCCGGAAGAGATGAGTTTTCTTTTCCATTTAGCAATTTCAAGGAATGGTATGAAATATAATAGAAGGAATAACAAGGTTGAGGAGACTAGTACATGGTGGAAAGGCATATAATGCCAAGACACATTTTCAATTTTATTTTTTTTAACTAATTTATTTTCTTGTTCGTTTTTCTCAAAGGTTCTTTATTTATCATGAAAGTTTCCAATACTAAGTATTTTCCTCTTAAAATCTATTTATATTCATAAGTGTTTTACTTTATAAAGCTGAAAATACTTAGATGTAAACTAATTACTACTCCATGTTTTCTTTCTAATATTTATTGTAAGTTTAGTCTGATCTCTTTCGGCTAATGTTCAGGTTAAATCTTATATGAGAATCGGAAGCATATAATGATGCATCCAAATGTTACGTACTAAATCAGAGATCAAAGATGTACATAAATTAGGGAGCTACGCCAGCTTTTACAAAGTGATCTGAAGAACTTTGATTTCTTCGTTGCCAGTAAATAGATACTTATTGTTATGGCTTGTGTAACACATATATGAGTTTATTTTTATAACTATTAAAAGTGGTAATATCTTTAAAGGCTCAAGGGCGAGTCTCAATCGTTCTTTAGCCTATTATGTTATTGGTTGATGGTAAGACGGTGGGTTCAAGTCCCATCGCACCTTGAGGGTAAGCCACCAGGTTTAAGTCCTAGTACACCATGATAATAAGGCGTTGGGTTCGAGTTCCAATGCATTATGGCCTAACATACCTTTTTGAGGGTAAGACATCGAGTTTGAGTCCTGATGCTCCATGATGATAAGAGTTGGGTTTGTGTCCCAACTAAATATTGCCCAACATACCTTTATATGGGTAAGATGTTGGCTTAAGTCCCATTGCACCTTATTAAAAATATAGTGATGACTAAAGAAAAATAATGTATTTTTCATGAAAAATCATAAAACTTGTCCCACTTGATTTGCTCCATTCTTGAAGTGAATGTGATAGCGGTGCATAATAAGTCTAAATGAAGACAAGTGGTCGACCAATGAACGTGGGTGTGCCAAGGATCAAAATAATAATAGTCATCATTATGATAATTATAAAAAAGAGAACAATAAGGGTTCTCAAAATAATCATTCGAAAGTGAAGGAAATGTGTATCAATATGGTCTGTAAATATGAGGCACGTAAAAACGATTATAGTCTATTTTTTTGAAAGAATCCGACTTATGATAAGCATTGTAAATGCATACTCATTCCTGAAAGTGAATGTGAAAATATATACGTGATATAAATTATGCATAAGAATGTGCTTATGCATGGTTGAATAAATACCACAACTCACATCTAAGGGAGGTTTGAGAGAAATAAAGATAATGAATATTACAATGTGGTTACAGGAATAATTTATTGGTTGCGCACATGTGGTACGTTAAAAATATTTTGCCATGCCTTATAAATGGTTATTAAAGGCAAAATTAAAGCAAGAAATGAATTTGCTTATGATGATTTTGACCATGACAATTATTATGATATGATTTCCGTAAAGAAGACATTCACCATATGGAGACAAAAGATCTTGTAGTACAAAATCAATTAAGAGTTCCGGAAGAACTAATTTATTACTACCCGGATAAATAAAATTATTCTTGACATTGATATTGTAGTAAAAGTCTCAAAAGAAATTTTTTGAGTTTCAAATATATTAGCCAAAGTGATTGGCATATTGAGACTATAAATGAAAGGAAGATTGGATATTTTTATATTACTATAATCATACCGAGTAAATATGAAGGTTACCCAATTTTTCTTCTGTTTGTACTACACATGCATAAGCATGATGATGGAATCACATGCCACAAGTAAAGAAGAGATTTACTGAAACAAATATTAGTTGGAATGACCGGTTGGCCATCCCGGTTTATTGATGCGAAAATTAATTGAGAATTTACATTGGCATATATTGAAGAAATAGAAGATTCTTCAAGAATTCTCTTGTGTTGCTTTTCTCATGATATACCAGTTAAGATTGGGATTGAATCCCTTGATATCTGGAACGAAAAAAGGTGATATATATATGTATGGGCCCAATCACCTGCCATGTGGACTGTTGATACCCAATTTTTCCTATATTTTTTATATGCATAAATACCTTCAAAATAGCATATATATATATATATATATATATATATATATATATATATATATATATATATATATATATATATATATATATATATATAAGCATGTACAAGGTTTTTATAATTTTCCCCATAATTTTAAGGATTTAAATTGATTTATTTCCTTCCCTTTTATTCATAAAACCCCCAATAATTATTCCTCAAATTATTGTTGTGATGATTTAGTCATTTAGTTTCTATATTTGTGCCAAAATATGGTTAAAATATTTTTTATGCATTTTTATAATTGCATTTTATATTTTTAAAGCTAAATTGCATATAATTATAATATTAGCCTCATTAATGTATAATTACATTTATATGCGTAAAATTGATTCCCTATATTTTTAAAATATTAATATCTATTTTAAATTATTTTAGTACATGAAATTATTTTTTAGAGATTATTTATCATTTATTATAAATTATATAGGGAAAATTGGCTATTTAAAATATAGCCAGATTTGCATTTCAATTGTAGCCCAAATCAAACCTAACCCCAGCCCAATTTCGTATTAAAATACCCGACCCAAACCCTGAACCCATCTACCCGACCCAAAGCCATATTAAATCCTGGTTGTTGATCTAAAAGATCAACATGACCCTCGTCCGTTCTTACCATTTTAATTCCAAACGACCCCTAACCCTAGCTCACTATTCAGAGACCGACGCCTCTATATTCTCTCATCTCCTCTCCTCAATCAACTACTCAACCTAACCCTAGCTCATTCAACCGCCGACTTTCTTCTCCGGACTTCTCCGGTGATCTCCCTTCAACTCCTAAGCCTCCAATGGCTCCTCTAATGCTATGCTTGCCTTCTGTAAGGTCTTCAAGGGCCTAGGTCCACGCCGAATTGCACCTAGGGTTCGTCACTTGTCTGTTCTTGGCTACTCTGGTGTGATTTCAAGCAAAATCACGCTATATTTGGCACGATCCTTGGAATTCTATACAGGTTCTTTCATCTCTATATGGATTTCTTCTGAAACCCTAATTTCTTCCTGTATCTCTTAGATATGTACAAATCTAGGACGATTTGAGTTGGTTTCTTTAGTATTTTACACTATCCTTGTAACTCTTTACAAGAACCATGTGCTTTCAAGTGTTTTCGTCTTCTTCTAAAATTAGGGTTTTCGGAACTTCTTCTAAAACCTTGTTTAAACCGATTCTTTATGTTTCAACTTCTATCTCTTGAATATTTCGACTGATTCTATGATTTTACTACCTTTTCAACTCGCCTATGTTGAAAGCCCTAAATTTCTAAGATTTCTTTGTTTGGTTCTATGTGTTAGCATGTTAGCATGAATACTCGATTCTTCTTTAAGTTTCTGTGATTATCTTGCCTCGAATATGTTCTACTAAATTTTCTTATGCCTAACTTATATCGCCTCTGTATGTTTGTGTTCATCTTGACTGGTCAATACTTGCCTCTTTGCTTGATGTGTTTGGTTACTCCTATTCCACTCCTTTTATATGCTAACATTCTCTCTTTGATTGACTCTGAACTCCTTGTTTCTTGGCCTGATTTGAAAACTTCCTTGTAAACTCTTGATTCTCTGGTTAACTTGTTTACTTGTTACTCTCCTTAAATCAGTGATTTCGAATCCCCAATTCCCTGATTTACTATGTGCTGATTTGCAATTATTTCCATATTCTGCAACTTGATTTTGTTTTATTACCTTATTTGGTTAACCGAGTACTTTACTGATTCTTCATTAGTTGTTTCCTTAATTAAAACCCTATGTACTTACCCCTAATTATCTATTCTATACTTTATACTCCACTTGATTTTTTTCCTTAATCATTTCTGCCTATTACCGTTGGTTGATTACCCCCTTAATTAAAGGAGTACTTGCATTGATTTGATTCTGATTAGTATTTGGTTCCATAATTACTGGCTACTATGATTCTTGCCTTATTTTACCTAATTTCGAACTACTATATATATCTACTATCTCATTAACACAAACACACGAACACTTTAGTTTAAAAGCTCTCTCTCACACACACTTAAACTTCCTGCTCTCTCTTTTGTTTTACTTGCTACTATTCTGAGTTAGCCGGCTGCAAGCCAAGGCTAACTATTGTGATCTCGTACTCCTTCACTTTTGTTTATTGTCTTCTTTATTGGTATGTTCTAATTTCAATTCAAGTTCCAAAAATAATATGGTTATTTTATTGCTTCAGTTCATCCTGTTTCTAGTTTGTTTTACTTATGGTTTTGCTATGAAACTTGCATTTAATATGATTACATGGTTAGCATGTTATGTGCTCCCTTTCCTTAGGATCAGTATGAACATGTTATCCCTCCCCTATGTAGTCTGTCTCCATGTGATTTTGCTCTATCTGATTTCTGGTATGAGTCTCCTTGTGAAGTAGTCTACACTCCTAAACTTGTATGGTTATGGGATTGATCTTAAATCATGTGGATCCTATACTGAACCCCCTTAAGCATTGCTGATTCTGTGACTATGTCTGATCAGTTGTGTCTGAGCATGTCTGTACCAATTCCTAAGACCTTTGCTTGTTATGTGTTTACAATCATGTGTTCTATGTATCCCCCCATCACCCCTATGTGTAGGTTTGTTCCTTCTGTTTTGGTCCTATGAGTATTGCTGATGTGGTTTTCGACTCCCTGTTTGATCTACTGTTGTCTAATCATGAAACTCTCTCTTTTCAAAATTGTTTTACTGCAAGACTCACGTTTTTACTCCACAAACTATTTCTAGCAAGTCTCTTTAATACAGTTTTCCCACTAAAACCTTTCAAATTGTGTCAAGCACTTTCACTCTACTCCTAAGTCAATAGGTCCTGCCCCCTCCCGTATGTGTACCGCCTTGCGATCCTCTTGAGAACCCTCTGAACTCTCGCATACTGAGGTTGGCCCTTCCACACTGCACTTACTCAATATGGTTACCAAGTCTAGGTGTAAGCACTGCCCGGGATCCTTGAGATCCTTAGGGAACATTGATGCACCTAAACTATGACATTGTCTATGGAATTTGAGCATTTGAGGCTATTGGAGGCTTTGGAAACCTGGGCCTATCTGAAGGCCCCCTATAGAATAACTTCTTATTTTCTTATCTACTTATGTAATTCATTCATATGGTATGTAATAACTTGTAAACGAATATTGGAGTAATTAGTGAAAAGGGTGGGTAGCTACATGTTTGTGGGGTAATACGGGTAGAAACCATGCCTATAGGACTTTACATTTTGATATGATCGCCTCACTAAGTAGAAAACATGCCTATAGGACTTTTACATCTTGTCATGTTTGTCTCACCATGTTAGAAATCATGCCTATAGGTTTCAAGTGATTCCATAATAGAAATCATATTTATAAGTTTTAAAATCAGCTTCACAAGTAAATGCCAGGCCTATAGGATATAATTCAATCCAAATTCTGTTATAACAAGTGTTCACATGTGTTTTTCATTTGTCATCATTCCTGCAAAGTTTCTAAAATCAGTATTAAACAACTAGATATTATGCCTATAGGGAACAACACAAGAAATTCTGCCTATAGATCTAAATTGGTTTAGTTTTAAATAAATCAATCCGGTTAACGATTAGCTCACTTCGAAACTGGTTAATTAATGGTTTATTTTCCCTGAAACGAGTTCTTTCAACACTGCCTTAATCTATCATTAGACAGCATGCCTATAGGGATTAAAGAGTCCATTTTAAAATCTGCCTTGTTTCATTATATAAAATGTTGTCATTAGTATTCCGCGTATAGGCAAGCCTATAGGACGTTTTCAAATCTTGCGACTCTGAAACTGTTTCTGTGACTTAATATTGTTCTGGTTTAACAGGCTTTAAATTCAATAGGCAACTTCTAGGGTCATTACTTCTGAGTTTATAAAATAAACTGCCTGTCTTCTATACATTCACCTGAGACATCATGCCTTGGATACTGTTTAACAAAAGGCCCTTATTTATGCTTGAGTCGCGCTGCTGATGTGTATTATTTGAGGAGGTAAACCTGAGCCTCTAATTGCTCCCTTTTATCTTATGTGCTAAAGTCCTAATTGTTTTTGCATGTCGCCTTAATATTTTCACCTTTAAACCTTAGGGGTCTGTCTAGAACCACCTATAGGTAGAGGTCCTAAATCCCTCCAGGACCATTAAGAAGGGATGGGTAACAACACTCAATAGAGATCGCTGACCAACACTCGCTTTAAATGACTACTAAGGGGATGTAAAGGGTAGATATAGGATATGATGACTACGTGCTAATGTCACGTGTAGCCCCTCATTGAGGAGTGTTTACCGGACATTATGTGGGGTGATCTTATAGGATAACCAACCTAGGACTCCTCCTTTTCCTAAAAATCCTTTTTCGTTTAAAACTTTGTTTTTATATAACTTTTTCAAAATCTTATTATTTGAGTGATCCAACGTGCTTTATTCGTAATTATTTGTTTCAAGTATTTATTTGTTAATGGACTAATACATAAATATAAGTTTGGCTGGGACCCACATTTGTGGACCAAGAGGGGCGCTTAACATCTTTCCCTCGAGGTTATTTCGAGCCCTTACCCTTATCTCTGGTAATGCAAACTGATCCAAGAGTTGATCACTCTAGGTGTCCTCACGCACCATAACTCGTTAGGTGGCGACTCTTCAAATACCCAATTCCCAAAAGGAAATGAGTTATTACCCCCATGAATATCGAAACCCGGATTTCTCTCTCCGCGGAGGGAAAAAAAGGGGGCGTGACATTGACCATTTACTATTATATGATTTTAATAGATGCATCTATTGTATGGTCACATGTGTATTTGTTATCAACTTGCAGTTTGGTTTTTGCAGGATTACTTGCTCAAATTATTAGAGCACAGTTCTAGAATATAAATTATGATAATTTATCTTGATAATGCTGGTTTAAATCCAAGTTGGTTTAGCAGAAATTGTATGCCTCCAATTAAGCTAAACCATTAGTTATGAGAACAAAACTCTCAAATAGAAATTTGGTATGAGGTGTATTATTTAAGATACAACAACACTTCTACGCATATTGCCAACAAGTTATGATAAATTTTCCCTATCACAATTGGTTCAGGGTCAGGAACCAAATAATTTCCATCTAGAGATATGGATGTGCTATACGATTTAATTTTTCCACCATAATGCACAAAGATGGGTTCCCAAAGAAGGTTGGGAATATGTGTTGGTGATCCCAACATTAGGGGGAGAAAATGGGCAACTGAAAAAGTAATACATGAAATGAATTATTATGAGTACACCTAGATCCTCGTACAAGAAAATGTGAACTTGAAGTTCAAGTGATAATTCATTTGCAAAATAATGCCAGGCGCATTTGCTGGCCTAAAGCTAAATGTCATATTTCAGCTGCTAATGCTCCAAATGGAATAAAGTTCATGATAGACAGAGTCTATGGCACACATCAAGCGTAATAGACTAATAGGTTCCAAAGATAAAACTCCTTGAAGAAAGAGGGGAGCAAATGATAAAAATGGTCATAATAAGGAGGCAAGTGCTTTATAAGAGCACCATGACATAACACTTGATAAGACCTCATGGGAGAGGCTTAGGTACCTGAAAATAATGAGATCTCGATAAGTTATGTCTTAATTGATTGATGATGGAACCGACGTAAAATGATCGTCGGCAATGTTGTTGATATAATGTGGAGCTCAATATTAATAATATTGACGAGGATCTTGAGCTCAAATCTGTCATCAAATTTGGACAGATAAATGATTGGCCAAATGAAAAGTACGCAATGAAAATTGACTTCACATGAAAAATGTGAAGTTGGACCGATAGTCCTAAAACCTAAAAGTATAATGCCAGTGGAGGTATAAATGTGTTCTTGTGCAAAAGATTAAATAAAAAATCAAGTCGATAGGTATAAAGACGACTTGTGGCACAAGCGAATTTG
This sequence comes from Nicotiana sylvestris, assembly GCF_000393655.2. NCBI lineage: Eukaryota > Viridiplantae > Streptophyta > Magnoliopsida > Solanales > Solanaceae > Nicotiana > Nicotiana sylvestris. The sequence goes on from NC_091068.1 coordinate 111,061,988, forward strand.
TAAATATCCTGGCATTGATTATATGGAGACATGTTCTCTTGTGGTAGATGCAGTCATTTCAGGTTTTGTTCTGACAATATATTTGATATGCATATAATAAAAATCCTTGAAGGATTTAAATTGTTCTGAAGCATATCAAGGTTTCAAGAAATTTATTAAATAAAGCTTCAACAAATATTTATGTGGATTAGAGAAATCATGGCATACATGATTTATTTTTGTGTCTATTGCAGTTGGTGCACTATGTATATTGAGTATAACAATATGCTAGTGAGATATAGTTTTATTCCTATATGAAGATATTGGAAAACTATTTGTATTATATTGCAAAAGAAATCCTTGACATATATTTGTTTATTCTAACAAATATTGTCAAGGTTTTGTTGGTTATGCAAATGCAGGCTTTTTTTGAAGTTCGTTCGTCAGACAATCTATTTGTATGTGATAGTACTGCTATATTATTATTTCACAAGGCAGACAATTGTTGATAATTATTCAAGTCATGTCAATATACTAGCAACTGATAAAGCAAGTGACTCAACACACAACATATGTATGACTTTTCTTTGAAGAGAAGATTCCAATAATAGTGAAGACGATGATGATTGCTTATCTCAATTGAAAGAAAGATATATTGAAGGAGACAGAATAAAGCATATATTTCATCAAAGTTCTTTATCAGACACAATCTTCACTGTATGGTGAAATAGATGTTCAACAAACATATTCGCTTGATAATTTGGTGTTCTGTTCAGTGAAGCATGAGCAACCTCAACATTTGAGAAGTTGATATACAAGATCGGAACACTTCATATCGGAGAAACAAATTGATGTTTTCATCAGGGGGAGGCAAATATGCGTTGTACTCTTTTTTCCTTAGATAAGATTTTATCCCACTGGATTTTTTTTGCAAGGTCTTTAATGAGGCAGCAAATAATGCGTATTACAAGATATGTGTACTCTTTTTCCTTCACTAAGATTTTTTCCCACAGAGTTTTTTCTTAGTAAGGTTTTAACGAGGCACATTATCTCTGGACATCCAAGGTGGAGTTGTATTTGGAAAAATCAAGTTAATGTATTGAATTAATTATGTGATGATATGTCATGACACATGAATCAGTAAAAGAATGACAGTTGCCGAAGGATAGTTGAAGGGACATGAGCTTTAACAGGCACGGGCAAAGACTCAAGAAAACCGAAAGGAATGGGTGCTCGGACCTCTTAGTAATTTGAAGAAGCATCGAGGAATGAACCTAGATAGCAAAAAAGTATAAATACCTATTATCTGTAATTAATGAGCATCAATGACGGGAAACGTTATAGAATCTTCATGAAATAGTTACGATTTCCAAATATAATGTTACATTAAATATCATTAATTGCCCATAATGACTCTATTATGGGAGGAAAGAAACGTATTACTTAGAAATATCTATAAAAGGAGAAAAATAAACATTTATAAGGACACAGAATATATTGAAATACACTGATTACTTTGCTTTCTTTTACCTACCCAACTATCGTTTGAATCAATTATTCTTATTTATTTTTTATTTGATTATTAGTAACCTGAGTTCTTCTAATAGCAAGCTTTGACCGAAATTCCTATTTTCTGGTTAAACAAATTGGTTCCGTTGCCGAGAATCCGATAATCTATTACTTTCTAAATTGACCTTTTTATCAAATCAATCATGTCAAATGTCAATGATAACAATCAAGGAGACCGTCAATTCCAGGAGAATCAGCAAGGCGATGGAACCCCGGTCCCTTCCCCACAAAATTCTCCTCGACAATCTCGAGAAGGAACTCCTGATGGATCTCAATCAAATGCAAATGATCAGTTTGAAAATGATGAGGCTATTAATGAAGCTTTGAAAAAGTTAATCGCACAACAGGTCAGCAATGCTCTTGAGGCCTTCGCTAACCAGCTGCCAGTTGTGCTGCCAATATCAACTCCAAACAACAGCACCTTAGAAAATCCTCGCTCAGGATTTGCTAACTCGGGCAGTTAGGAAATCTTGTGATGGAGGGTCAGGTAACCCAATTAATTCTGATTTACAAAATTTAGTACTAACTTTGGAGAAACAGCTCAAGGAACAGAGCGACCGCATAGAGCAAATACCTGGAGTACCACCCGTAATCAAGGGAATAGATATGGACAAATACTCACAACAACCTTGGAAGCCAAGTGCTGCTCCTCTACCAATTCCGAAGAAATTCAAGATGCCCGATATTTCGAAATATGATGAAACAACTGATCCACGGGATCACGTAATTGCATTCACAACCGGTGTAAAAGGCAAAGACTTGACTAAGCAAGAAATTGAATCAGTATTGGTCAAAAAATTCGGAGAAACACTCACTAAGGGAGCATTAATATGGTATTCTCTTTTACCCGAAAATTCTATAGATTCTTTTGCTGAACTTGCAGATTCATTCATCAAAGCACACTTGGGAGCTCAAAAAGTTGAGAAAGGAATAGAGGGCATTTTTAAAATAAAGCAAGGAGATACAGAGCTACTCAGGGAATTTGTAGACAGGTTCCAACATGAAAGGATGGTGTTGCCACGTGTACCAGATAACTGGGCAGCTATGGCGTTTGCCAGCAATCTAAATGAAAAAAGTTCAGAAGTCACGAGGAGACTCAAGAAAAGTCTACGAGAATTTCCAGCTACAACTTAGAATGATGTTTACAACAGATACAATACGAAGTTGCGGATAGAAGAGGATACCATCATTCAATCTCGAAGGGATGAAAATGTAAGTTCAAGGCGAGCTGAAAAAAGGTCCGGTAAAAACAGGTACGAGCCTTACATGGGACCGGCAGGAAGAGACTCACGTTCAAAATAGGAAAACCCAAGGTAAGATCATAGATCAAGAGATAGGGAGTCTGGTTCATCATCAAGGTTCAGAAAAGAACAAAACACGTGAGAGACGCGAGGTGATGACAAAAGCTCGAAGGCAAAGATCAACGGTTACAGTTTTAATGTTAGCACATCCGAATTGGTGGCTGTTTTAAGGAGCATGGGAGACAAGGTACGCTGGCCAAAAGAAATGAGATCAAACCCGAACAAGCGAAATCTTGATTTTTGGTGCGAGTTTCACCACGATCATAGTCACAAGACGGCGGATTGTAGATTGCTGCAAGGTGAAGTAGAACATTTATTGAAACAAGGATATTTAAGTGAATTATTTAGTGAAAAGGAAAAGCAGACATATATGAAAAATAGACAGGAGCCTCCAAAACCCCCTTCACCAAAAAGGACGGTTAATGTCATAAGTGGAGGAGAAGAGATCAATGGCGTAACAGTAGCGAGGAAGGTGTCAAAAATAACAGTTACACACGGGAAGCGAGTTCGACAGGTTTTGGAAGAAGATAATATTATATTTGATGATGCAGACGCAGATGGCGTTCTAACCCCACATAATGATGCACTGGTAATATCTTTACTTGTACATAATACTAATGTGAAACGCGTTTTGATTGATCCAGGTAGTTCCGTGAATATCATAGTGTTAAGAGTGGTAAATGAGGGCTCATACATTGTCCAATTTTGACAACTCGAATGTCATAACAAAAGGCGAGATAACACTCACCACATTCGCTGAAGGAGTAGTCAAAGACACTAAATTTCAAGTGGTAGAAATGGATATGGCTTATAACATGATTCTTGGTAGACCATGGATTCATGAGATGGAAGTTGTTCCATCGACTTTGCATCAAGTTATTAAATTCCCTTCACGATGTGGAATATGGCAAATCCGTGGTGACCAGCAAGCGTCTAGGAGCATTATTTCGTAGCAGATTCAAGCGCAAAAAGAGAAGAAAAATAGCAATCACAGAATCCAGTTGATGATGCTGCAACACAAGCCTCAACTAAGCACGGGCGAACAGATATAGACTCGAGGCCTGATACCATCCAAGAACCAGAGGAAAATAAAAACATCAAAACAACGTTGAGGAATTTGAAGCTGTAGTACTATTTGCACCTTGGCCTGAAAGTAAAGTCTACACCGGGACCAACCTAAGTCAAGAAATAAAAGGTAAGTTGATTGAATTTTTAAAAACTAACGTAGATTGTTTTGCCTGGTCCCATTATGATATGACAGATATACCTTCGGAAGTGATGACCCATAAATTAAACGAAGATCTATCGTACTCGCCTGTCAAACAAAAGAAAAGAAAGCAAGGATCTTTCAAAAATTAGGTGATTCAAGATGAGGTGCAAAAACTTTTAAAAATTGGGTCCATCCGCGAGGTAAAATATCCAAATTGGTTAGCTAATACTGTAGTAGTACCTAAAAAGAATGGTAAATGGCGAGTTTGTGTGGATTATATTGACCTAAATAAAGCTTGTCTTAAAGATTCTTTTCTATGACCGCATATAGATCAACTAATTGATGCTATTGCAAGACATGAATTGTTAAGTTTTTTAGATGCATATTCAAGGTATAATCAGATAAAAATGGATCCTATAGATGAGGAAAAAACTTCATTTATAACAGACATGGGGACTTACTGTTACAAAGTAATGCCATTCGGTCTCAAGAATGCTGGAGTCACATATCAAAAGCTGGTGACCAAAATGTTTCAAGAACATCTAGGGAAAACCATGGAAGTCTATATAGATGATATGCTGGTCAAGTCACAACAAGCAGGGGAACATATTCAACAATTGTCTGATACATTTCAGATTCTTCGCAAATTTAACATGAAATTAAATCTTGAGAAATGTGCATTTGGAGTTTCGTCAGGTAAGTTCTTGGGATTTCTTGTTTCTAACCGTGGCACTGAAGTAAATCCCGCGCAGATCAAAGATATTAAGGAAATTTCAGATACACCGACGAGTAAAAAAGAAGTACAGAGACTGACAGGAAGAATAGCTACTTTGGGAAGGTTTATTTCTAAATCATCAGAAAAATGCTTCAGGTTCTTTTCAGCCCTAAAAAAGCAAGATCAATTTGAATGGACTGAAGAATGTCAACAGGCGCTTAAAAATTTGAAAGTATACTTGTCAATTCCACCGTTGCTCGCAAAACCAAAAGATGGGGGAGAAACTACTCATCTACCTTGATGTTTCAGAAGTGGCGGTAAGTGATGTGTTCGAGAAGACCAAGGTAAATAATATCCGATTTATTGTGCTAGCAAGTCATTATTAGATGCTGAGACTGCGGTATCCTCATCTAGAAAAACTTGCACTTGCGTTAATTATGGCATCTAGGAAGTTAAGACCTTATTTTTAGTATCATCCTATCTCTATAGTAACTCCCTACCCCTTATGTAATATACTGCATAAACAAGAGTTATCGGGTAGATTAGCCAAGTGGGACATAGAATTAAGTGAATATGACATTACATATCAACCTAGAACTGCAATAAAGTCATATGTTTTAGTAGATTTTGTGGCAGATTTTAGTCAAGGGATACAACTAGAAGAAAAAAAAGAATTGCAGGTATTTAACGGGTCTAATTCAGGTACTTGGACCTTATTTACTGATGGTTCATCAAATGTAAAAGGGGCAGGTCTAGGCATTATTTTGGTATCACCCATGGGAGAAACCATACGACAAGCCATAAAATATCATCCTATTACTAACAGTGAGGCAGAATATGAAGCTGTGATTGCAGGTTTAGAACTGGCACAAGAACTCAGTATAGAACAAGTCATAATCAAAAGCGATTCACAGCTCGTAGTTAACCAAATGTTGGGGAATTATACAACCAGAGAGGCAAGGATGCATCAATACTTGGAAAAGGCATGGGATTTGGTCAGGCAATTTCAAACTTGGAAAGTCATGCATATACCAAGAGAGGAAAATGCCGAGGCAGATGCCCTAGCTAATCTTGTGTCTACTGTAAAAGTAACAAATGACGAAAATGCTTCTGTGATTCATTTATTTCATTCAGTACTTGATCAAGACAAAAACGAGGTAAATTTCAATAATCTAACTTGGGATTGGAGGAACGAGATTGTCAATTTTTTACAGTATGTAATTTTACCTGAAGATAAGAAAAAGGCTTAAGCACTTCGCAAAAATGCTGCTCGCTATTGTTTAAAGCAAAGAAATCTTTATCGAAAGATGTTTGGTGGTCCTCTAGTAAGATGCCTTGGGCTTTCTCAAACAGAGTATGTGATGAGAGAAATACACGAGGGACATTGTGGAAATCACGCAGGAGGAAGATCTTTAGTAAAAACCATGATTAGAGCCGGCTATTATTGGCCAAAAATGGAAGAAGACGCGGAAAATTTTGTGGCTAAATGTGACAAGTGCCAAAGATACGGTAACAACATGCATCGACCTGCTGAATTGTTACATCCGGTCGTTGCACCATGGCCTTTTATGAAGTGGGGATGGACATCGTAGGTCCACTACCACAAGCCAAAGGCAAGGTAAGATTTTTATTAGTATTCACTGATTATTTTATTAAGTGGGTAGAAACGGGAGCTTTTAAACAGGTACGAGAAAAAGAGGTCAGAGATTTCATCTGGCGAAACATCATATGCCGATTCGGGGTAGCAAAGAAAATAGTATGTGATAACGGCCCGCAATTTATAGGCGCGCAAATCACAGATTTTTTCCAAAGTTGGCAAAATGAAAGGATTACCTCAACGCCTTACCATCCGGTGGGTAATGGACAAGCTGAATCAACAAATAAAGTCATTATCAACAACTTGAAGAAAAGATTGGAATAATCTAAAGGCAATTGGCCAGAGGTACTACCTGGAGTCTTGTGGGCTTATCGAACAACATCAAAAACTAGTACGGGGGAAACACCGTTTTCGCTTGTATACGGAGATGATACCTTAATTCCAGTCGAGATAGGGGAACCAAGTACGAGATACACTCAAGCTACTAATGGATCGAACGAAGAAGAGATGCAGGTAAACCTGGATTTACTTGAAGAAAGGAGGGAAACTGCATTAATAAGGATGGCAGCACAAAACAAGTTATGGAGCGGTACTACAACCGGAAAGCTCGTCTCAGATATTTCAAAATTGGGGACTACGTACTCAAGAAAGTTTTCCAATCCACGAGGGCACCCAATGCGGGAAAGTTAAGTCCAACTTGGGAAGGACCTTATAAAATTCATGGTATCGCAGGAAATGGAGCATACGAGCTTGAAACATTGGATGGCAAGATTCTACCTTCAAATTGGAATGTTGTTCATCTGAAGAGATACTACTTCTAAGAAAAAGAAATACCTACAGGCAGGTATCCTCACTAACGATTTTTATTTTTGAATTATTAAAATTTTACTTACGATTTTAGATGATAGGCAAAAAGCTAGCCCGCACTAAATGATGAATTACGATCTGAAAGACACGTGGAAAGAACATAATTCTCGGTCTAGGGTTACAACTATTCTGATGAAAATTTAAATGGGTTAAGTAGTCTTCATCTAAAATCATGCCTCCGAGTCCTGTATGTTTTTTCCTTTTCAGGAAAAGGACCGCATGAAAGGAATAATCAAGTGCTCGAGATTTCATACTTCAAAACTGAAACACTTGGGGGAGTATATAATATACATGTGATATATGTACAAAGAAGGTAAAGAAGATTGAAAACAATTAAAGTTCAAGTCAAGCCCAAAAGTTTACTCATCAAATATCAAGTTCAGAGCAAAGTCACGAGCCAATAACACAAGTTTGATCAAAAAACCTACATATAGATTTCAAAATCTTACGATGTTTAGGTTAAAGGTAGTATTTAGCCATGGGTCATAAAGAAACCCTTGGATTTTCTTTCTTTTTTGCAAATCTGTTATAAAGAAAACAGTTACGGAAAAGTAATATAAGATATTTAAATACATGTAAGATGTTATTTAAACTTGACAAAGTTCAAACGAAAATTTTATCAAAGTTATTTCAGGAAATATGTGTGTTCCTATTTTTTTTTCGTATGGTTACACCATTATGAAGTTGAGACGTCTTCTTTATTAAGTGTCGTATATAAAAGGGCCCTCTTTTATAAATTCATGTTTGATTCAAAGATCCATGAAGTTAATAAAGCATTTAAAAAAAATGCAAAAAGGGGTAAGACAAAAACCCACGAATTAAAAAGCAAGACCTTGGACTTATATAAAAAAAACACAAGGCAAAAAGAGTAAAACAGAAACTCAAGAGAATTGAGTTGAAACAAAAACTTTATAATATTAAGTTTAAACTAAGTAAGAACTTAGTTATAAACTGATTGTCATTTTTACAAAATGCCCCAAAAAGACCTGGGGACTTGTCATCACCAAAAACATAACCCCCAAATGGGACCAGGGGTAATACCACAAATTCCACCAAAAAGAAAAAAAATGAGTCAAACTTCATAAACTTTCACTGTGGAGCAGAAGAAGAGTTTAAACAACATCATCAGCAACAGAAGGCTCGATTTGGTCTGAAGGCGCTGGGACATCCACCGCACCAAGATTAGCTTCAACGTACTGGGGAGTATCAGCCGTAGGAGAAGAAAAACTTTGGTTTTGCTGAGTTTTCTCAATGGTTTCTTTTATCTTAGCTAACTCAGCGTCCAAGTTAAAACCCTCTTGGCTAGCCTCCACAAGGGTATCATGGCGTGTGTTAAAAATATCCCAACTCACTTCAATAGCAGTTTTGTCCTTAAGAGCCTCGTAGACTCTTTCCCATTGATCAATTTTACTCTTGAGCTCCTCCCTCTCAGCCAAAGCAACATCATAAGAAGATTGCAAAGGGGAAAGTGAACTCTCCAAAAATCTGACCTTATCAGAAGACACACGGAGATCTTCTTGGGTCTGAGTGAGTGTCTGAACAAGTTCACCTACATAAACTTCTTTCTCGTTCAACGAGGCCTTCAATCCTCTGATCTCTTCGGTGGCTTTGTAAAGTTGTTCGGCAAAAGATGTCTCAAGGATATTCTTATCCTTGTCTGCCTGATTGGAAGAAGCTTTTTCAACTGCCAACTCTGAAGTCAAGACCTTCAACTGTTGCTCTAAGGTACATTTGCTTTCTTCAAAAACTTCCATCTCAAGCTAAAGACTTTCATATTGTTTTTTCCAATTGTCTGCCTCAATTTGGTAATCATGAATTAAATGCTCTATATGGGAAACCGTTTTCAGCATCTATCTATCAATGAGATTGATCTAAAAAAGAAGAAAGGGGTAAGAATCTTAGTAAATGGAGAATGGAATAAAGCGTAAAAAGACATCAATACCTTCAGTGACGATTGCACTATATCATTCATCCAAGTCAAAGAACTATGACTTTCTAGCTTGGACTTTTCAACCGAACCAATGAAGGGCTTCAACCATACGTCAGCCCGACCTGACTTTTTCAAAAGACTACCATCGGCAGGGACCTCAATGGTAATCTACTTCATCAGTCTACTTCCAATTGAAAAACCAACCTCAGTACGAGAAATAGTAGTAGTGGGGACTGTAGAGGAAGTCATAACAGCTTGGGGCGGAGCAGAAATAGTATCAATAAAAACTGGCAAAGGACCTTCCACAGGGACAGACACGGTAAGTGAGGCAAGAGGTACTTCATGAGACACCAAATCCAAATTTTCATTATCAAACCCATGTGAAATAAGTTATTCATCAGAGTCACGAGCTGCCATAGGAGTATCACCGTCAGAACTCACCAAGGTGGCTTCAACATGCTCGGTCACGGGAATAGAACGGGGAGGAGTAGCTTCGACGTATGAAAAGATGCGTCTTCTGGACTGCGACCTTCTAACCAAAGAACTTCCACCATGTTCCTCTTCTTCCTCGGAATCTCGGGTTACATTAGCCTTCCTTTTCGATGAAGAACTCAAGATTATTTCTTGAGCTCTTGCCAAAGAAACTATGGAAGCCACGATTGAATCGGCACTTACACCGCGAATGGGAAACCTTGATAAAAAGAAGGGTCAAATATATTCTAAGGGAAGAATGAACAAAAAAAAGAAGGGGTAAAGTATTTACCATGAGTTTTAACCTTCCAACCAAACATGTGTGAAAGGTTTTTTCCAAGATCTACCTTTCATCGGAGCAACAATCAACAATTTCTCTACCCAACCACAAAAATTGGGAATCTTGTCAATAGTTCCCATGGTTGCTGAAAAAAGAGAAAGTTAAACAGCCACAGGAAAAACAAACCCTTTCAAAACGAAAAAAGGGGGGGAAAAAAGAGAGAAAACTTACGTGCAAAATTCCACTTTTCAGGGAATGGTACATTTTCTTCACCTACTAATCCTACAGTAGGAGCAGCAAAAAATTTGGCATACCAGCCACGGTCCTTGTCATCCTCAGGGCTGACTAAAACTCTCTTACTCCTCGCCACTAAAGTAAAGATCCTATGTCGGAACAATTTAGGGGAGTAGAGATGGATCAAATGAAAAAAAGAAAAAGGCAAATTAGCCAAGCTAGCTAAGTGCCTTAGACAAGCAACAACCCTCCATACAATGGGACCAATTTGTCTTAGACAAACATTGAAAAAATTACATAACTCGATGATAACAGGATCAATGGGAGGTTTAAAATTTAATGTAAAGGGATATGTATACACGAAAGAAAATCCAGTCATGTAGGATGTGATTCTTTGGTTTGCATTAGGAATTATGATGGGGAAGTCAGGCCTCCAATGGCAATCCTTACAGACAACAGAGATTAAACCTTCAGTAATCTAAGAAGGGTAAACATCAGCACGATCAAGAGAGGACATAGAAGAAACCTGATTCCTAATCGATTCTCTATCAGTGTAAAAAGAAAGTTCAGAGGGAACAATTTTGTCTACTAAAGGCTCACGAACTGGTTCATTAGAGTCTCTACTTCTAGAAGAAGATCTATGTGGAAGAGAACCCATAGTTCTAGATGAAGAAGGAGGGGTAGAACCAAGTGGAGGTAAAGAAGCACCTCGTATAGATGAAGATCCCAAACTGCGTAATCTTCCCCCTCTTCTGCTTCTAACAGGAGTAAGGGGAAGTTCATCAACAATAGGAACTCTTCGGGGACTAGGGTTCGAAGAAGACATGGTTGTACGAGGAAGAAAACAAGAATAAATATTCAAAGATAGGTAACTTTTATGAGAAAGACAAAGACAAAGGTTATATTTATACTCAGAAGCAACCATCAAACAAAAAAGGTAATGATGGAAACGTCATAATGAAAACTGTCACTTCGTGATTGATGTAGCCGCAAAAAAACTCTAAAAGGCGCCGAGGAGTTGCAGATCCAATCAAATAGTCCACGTGTCATGAGCATTAAATGGAAGTGACATACGAAACGTCAGTTCTGGAGAAGGTATAATGGCGGCAAAAAATTTCGCTTTAATGAGATCCACTTTCCAAATATTCAATTGTTGAATAAATGGCAAGTGTGGGGACTATCTGTATTGGGAAAAATCAAGTTAATATATTGAATTAATATTGTGATGATATGTTATGACACGTGGATCAGTAAAAAAATGACAGTTGGCGAAGGATAGCTGAAGGGACATGAGCTTTAACAGGTACGAGCAAAGACTCAAGAAAACCAGAAGGAATGGGTGCTCGGACCTCTTGGTAATTTGAAGAAGCATCGAGAAATGAACCTAGATAGCAAAAAAGTATAGATACGTATTATCTGTAATTAATGAGCATCAATGAGGGGAAACGTTATAAAATCTTCATAAAACAGTTACAATTGCCAAATATAACATTACATTAAATGTCATTAATTGCCCGGAATGACTCTATTATGGGAGGAAAGAACGTATTACTTAGAAATAGCTATAAAAAGAGAGAAATAAACATTTGTAAGGACACAGAATATTATTGAAATACACTGATTACTTTGCTTTCTTTTACCTACCCAGCTATCGTTTGAATCAATTATTCTTATTTATTTTTATTTGATTATCAGTAACTCGAGTTCTTCTAATAGCAAGCTTTAACCGAAATTCCTATTTTCTGGTTAAACAGGAGTGTTATGAAATACATATTATATGGTTGTCCATTAATGAAATATAACTCCCACTACTGTTCTCCATTATGTAGATAATCCTCACTACTTCTCATTATTATAGTTGTAACTCCCACACCTCCATAACCTCCCCATGATCTTTCCCCGTGTTCTCAATAGTTAATACCATATTTATGATATCCCGTTTGTATACCTTAATGTCATCCTATAAATAGAGGGTTTGAGAATCACATTGTACACACTTGAAACACTTGAAAGAAATAAGAAGCTCTCATCTCTTGCTCTCTACATTCTTGTCTATTTTCTTGTTTCATATTGTTATTTTGATTTAGTTTCTTAACACGATGCATATTTTTTTACTCCATATCTTTTTTTTATTTTAATAAATATTGATCCTAAAAGATGACCGACCAACACTATCCAACCGAACCCAAAATCCATATACATAAGTAAAATATACTAAAGAAACATAAGTGAACCCTCTTCCCCGAAATATATGCTATTTATCCTCTTATTCATACTTTTTTTTTTTTTCTTTTTTCAAGATTTTCATCCAAATTGATAATGATTATTGCCTTCTAGAGCTCTCTTATTCTGAATATCTATCTCCTTATCCATACTTTTTATTTCCCCTCTCATAATCTCATGCATAATACTCCAAAAAAGAAAGAAAAAATATTACTTTGAAAAGTCATAGATATACCCGGTTCATCTCACATAATCTCATGCATAACTTGGAGTTTATTGATAATTGCACATGTCATGTGTAAACCTTAAGTTTATCAATATTTATAATTTATCTAATTGGCATAATTGATTTAGCCATATCAATTTAAGTATGATGTGCAAAAATAAAAGAGAATTCGCATGGGTAAATATTAAAGAACAAGAAAGTTCTTTAAGAATTCTCCTATGTTGCTTGTTCTTGTTAATTAATAGACCAACTAAAATTGGGATTGAATCCCATGAATACTGAAAATATCAAAGGTGAATATGGGCTCATTCATTTGCCATGTGTCGACGCCCCTTTTTCTAAGGGTCGAAATCGGGTATACGACATTTGGGAGGACAACTCTATTCCCTTTCGAGAATTGGGTCTTAGAAGTTGAAGAGTCGCCACCTAATGATTGTGAGCACGTGATTTTTGCCTTACGAAAACTACTCCAAAATAAATCAAAAAATAAAATAAATTTCTTTTACTGTGTAATTTTTGAATTTGCGTGGTGTTAAATATTTGTTTTATGTCCGTAAATGTTTACTTTGTCATAATAAAATAAAAATTAAAATAAAATACATGTTGCATGCATATAGGATTTAATTATGTATTTGAAAGATAATTTAAATAAAATCACAAAAAATATGCATTCGTTCTATTTTTAAATATGTTACTGTGTGATTAATGTTTTGACTATGTGTTAATAGTTGTTATAAAGTAATTAATATTTTTGTGTAAGGTTAAAAATTGTTTTATAATTTTTATTAGGATTTTTTAATGATAAATAATAAAATAAAATAAAATAAAATAAGTTGTAAAATAAAAATTGGACCTGGATTAAAATCCAGGCCCAAATCAAATTACCCCCCCCCCCCCACAGCCCAATCCAAACAGCCTGTCCGGTCCAATTTACACGAGCCAAAACGACAGCGTTTGGTCGCACTTCATCAAAGACCGTTGGATTAAATCAATCCAACGGCGGAGATCTCACCCCATTACCCGTAACCCTTTACCCGACCCTTTGACCCGATCCAGTCTGACCCTGAACTTCAACCAAACGACAACGTTTGGTTAAGTGGATTGATCTCAACCGTGCATCTTAATTGATCCAACGGATGAGATCAATCCACCCCACCCCTATATAAGGACCAAACCCCTACCCCGACCCCTAACTTAACACCCCCCTCCTCTCACTGTTCATCATCGTTCCCAAACCAAACCCCTAACCCTAGCCGCCCTAGAATCCCACCGCCTGAAACCCGGCGGCATCAACGCCGCCGGTCACCACCTTAACACCCTAGAACCCCCTGAACACCCTCTATCCGAATATGTTAGCCTCTTGGCTCGAATCTTCCTGAAGGTTCTCGAATCTTCATTTGAAGATTCGAGCCAAACTCAGATCTAAACCTAACAGCCCCAAATCGACACCATAGCTTCCCCTAACCACCCTAGGTATGGATCTGTTGTTTGTTTGGTTCGAATCATTTCCGAGCTTTTCGAATCTTCTTTTGAAGATTCGAGCCAAACAAGAACAAACTCAGATCTGTTCTAAACTGACACCAAATGACCCCTAGGCTACCCTCACCCTTGTGTCGTATTTAGTCCGCCTCGAATCTGACCAGAAATGGTTAAGTCCCAAATCGAACCTTCAAGAACCCTAGAAATACCAGACTTTTGGATTCTGCCCAAATTAAATAAAGATTGAGGTTTAATCGACCTTGGTTGAAGTATTTTCAGTGGAAAATACTTCGACTAAGGTCTGTTTGATTTCAAACAAAGTCCGAATCCAAGTTGAGTTCGAGTCGGAATAAAATTGAAAGATTCAGAGGTATTTTTTCTGTTTCTTATGTGTATTCTACATGTATTTTTGTTTGTTTAATAACCTGTTAATTTTTCATGATTTTATTTGATTAATTTTTGTCATCTTTGTCTCATGCCCGTCTATATGATCAAAATATGAAACTGTTTCTGTTGGTTGTGATTATTTACAATGTAAGTAATCGACTCGATTAAGTTCGTCGATTAGTTATATTATGAATTCTCATTTATGATAATGCTGATTGAAACAGTCTGCTTCTATTGTTTTAGACTTGATTATGGACAAATGTTGTAAATAGTCAACTGATTAATACTCGTCAATTAAATCATGTTTGTTTGCAAATCAGTAAATTCAAATGTATGATGTGTATATATTGTTTTCTGAACAGGACATTGTCAGTATACTGACAATGCTCCTGTGTGTTTTTGATCTTGATTCAATGTTTAAATCCAGTCTGAATTGTTATAATAATTTCAGTAATATGTTGTTATGATGTTAGTTCTGAATTCAGTGTGATTTTACAAATGTTGATTAGATGTAATTGTGTTAGAAGGTTACATTCTTAGTTAGGATTCAGTCCAAAACTTTAGGATTGGTTGTAGCTGTCTTAAATCAGATTAATAATCAGGTTTGAACAGATTTTAAAAAATCTGTATTGTTAGATTTTAAGTTTGACAGCAGTAATAATAGTAATCACAGTAGGAGTCAGGGGGCATTTCTGGGATAAAACAGTAAGGGTAATATGATATAATAGTGGGCTGAAAGTGGTTTGTTAATGGCTTTTAATTTAATGGGATAATGGGAAACAAAGCGTAATGGGCTGCTTAAAATCAGGATAGGATCATTTAAAGTATTCAAAGGCAGTTTTAATGGAACTTTCTGATTTTTAAAGAAGAAAAGGGGTCCAGGCAGCACTTAAAAAGATAGGACAGCCATGTATAAATAGAGGGGGATTGGGACTGATTTAGAAGAGCCTTTCAGAAGAAAAATAGGAAGAAGAAAAATAGGAAGAGAAAAATCTGATTTGAAAAGAAAAAGAAATCAGATTTTAACAGGAGCCTTTCAGGAAGAAAAAAGAGAGTGTGAGATTGAGAGAAAAATCAGATTTAAAGATCAGTTTTCAGAGAGATACATTTGAGAAAAACAGAAAGAAAGAAAGAGATAGAAATAGAATCAGAAACAGAAATTTGAAAAGAAAACAGAAACAGAAAAAATCAGAAATAGGAATCCGAAACAGGAAGAAACTGAAAATCTGAAAAAAAATGTTATCCTTCTAGAATCTGTCCGTTGTTTGTTTTTGTGGATATTATTCAGTCTGAATTTGAAATCTTTCCCTCAAGTTTCTGTCACTGTTCATCTGGGTTAATGGGTCTTGTTCAGACTTGCTGTGTTATTGGTATATTCTGCTGGTTTTGTTACTGCTGCAACTGCTGAAAATTTACTTCTTCTACCTTCATTTCCAGGTACTTATCTCTTAAGTTCTATGTTGGAAAAAGATTCAGCATGACAAATCAATGAAGCTTGAATTGCAATTCTGTTTTCCATTTGTCCAAGTTCATTAGTTTAAATTTCATTTTTTGTTTCATGTTAGTTAATTAGTAGTGAATTCAATTTGGTAGCTATGAGTTAATTGTCTTATTTTGAAATTCATATAAAGCTTTGTAATAATGTTAGTCGTTCTGAAATCTCATTAGTTTAGTTATATTTGAACTGTCAAGGTAGGAAACTTGGCGTAAAGTTGGCCATTATTTAAACTTTATGGTATTGTTAGCTAGGTATAGCATAATATGGAAATATCAAGGAAAATATGCTATTAGTTTATTTTGTTAGTTAATTGTTGTTTAAGGTTAGATAATGATTGGTTGCATTTTATTCATATATGGTGTAATAGTGATTATGGTTAACATCAATAGTCGGAAGTTGCATTAGTATCCTCCACTATGTTCGCAAACGTCAAAATATGGCGAATAATGTTGTATGCAATATCACTTTATTAAGTCAATTAGGTAGATTTGTTCCTTTTTTTTTTAAAATAACAAATGGCCTAGGAATGTTATAATGTGAAAGTTAGTAATAATGGTTCACATAAATTAAGAATCCAATCGGTTCGACGATTATATACATCTTACGTTTAACCATAAGCAGAATTAACAAAATAATTAGGCCTATTAGATTAAAAGCAAGTATATGAGAATAAGATGAGATATACAAATTGCAATACTTTATATCAATGACAATTAGAAATAGAATTTGCACTAAATAAATAATGAAAAATTGTTCAAAAATACTTCTTCCCTTCATAAATCATTTTTGTTAGTTTCATATACAATTCATTCTTTGGCATATATATGTTGTATTTGCTAAAATCATATTTTTATTCTTTCTTTGAATTTGAATAGTTGGGTTGAATATAATTTATATCCGGAAATTATAATTGACGGGCAACATTTAATAAATTGTGAAATTCTTTTAAAAGAATTCAAAGACATCCCTTAAATATGAATTTCTCAGTATTCTCATATAAAATGTGTAGATATAACAAACAATTTGTGAAAATTCATAATACCATTAAGAATATTTGGTGTAATTAGGGATACGTTCGCGTAACCTGATTATACCGATAAAAGCAATTCGAATTATGCGTACGCGCAATTTCGAGAGAATATTTAATATAAGGGATTTCTTCGAGGATGTCAAAATAGTTTCATATAACCCGAGACGTGCAGTTCATTGTCTAAATATAAGGGTGATGACGTTCATAATTTTATTTTAAATCACGCACATATGAATTTGTAATAAAGGAAATAATATGGTCAAATTTTATTGTGTACACGTACGCGTGGCACGATTCCCGGTAATTATAAAAGGTATATAATACGAATATACGTACGCGTAATTCGTTTATATATTTGTAAACAATAAGTAAAAGCGGTAGTAAAATCATGCAATAAAAACGTATTTAGTAAAAATCAAGATAATTAAGCCAATAATAAAAACAGTTAAGCGACCGTGCTAGAACCACGGAATTCGGAAATGCCTAACACCTTCTTCCGGATTAACAGAATTCCTTACTCAGGATTTCTGGTTCGCAGAATAACAAACAGAGTCATATTCTCCTCGATTCAGGGATTTAAAAAATTGGTGACTTGGGACGCCTTAAAATTCCCAGGTGGCGACTCTGAAATAATTAAATAAATCTCGTTTCGATTGTCCTTCAATTGGAGAAAACTCCCCACGCGCCCCGCTGGCGCGGTAAAAAGGAGGTGCGACAATGATTATAGTGCATTAGGACACTTTTAAGAAAGGTTTGAGTTGGAAAACCAGAGTTCGGGTAAGGGCTAGAAATTATCTCGAGGGGAAGGTGTTAGGCATCCCTCAAGATCTACTAGTGTGGTCCCGGCCATATTACAATTGTGACTTTACCAGTAAACAATCAAGGCTCAAATAAGGACTCGCATATAACATTGCAATTAGGTTGAAAACTTTTGAAGGCAAGTAGAGAGGGCAGAAATTTATGAAAAAGGATTTGAATAGTTTTACAAGAAGAGATGAAAGCAAATAAAGGGAAGGGGGTCCTAGGTTTATGATTAATATGGATCACTTCAATGCAATATCCAGCAATCACTCCTCAGAAGAGGGGTCACACGTGATATTAGCGCACCGGTCATCATATCCATATTCTACCCGTCCCACCCCGTTAAGGTATTAAAGCGCGGAATGGTATCGTTACTTATTGCATGCTATTACCCACCCCAATCCTATCAGTCTCGGAGGCATTGAGACTACTAATCCTACAGGGTAAGGAGTAGGCTGAACCCTTAGATTTAAAGGATAAAATGCTAAGCAACATACATAACAAATAGGACCGCACATAAGGGAACATACGAAGACAAATAAAGGCTCACAGATCCCTCCACAAGTGAAAATGTAATCAGCACATCTCAAACGCATTTAAGGTCTCAAAGATGGGAGTTTTCAGAAAACAGGAATAGATAACAACAGTTGAGTTTAGCGGCATATAAAAAAATCGTTAAAGCATGGTTTTTGAAAATCAAGTAGTGACAGTAGCTTAACGAGGTGCTGGACAAGTATTCAAAATAGCACGATTCTGGGCAGAGAATGGTAACCCAGTAGTTTGAAAACATAATAGAACAAGAATCAGAAAATCAGTGAGAGTAAATAGTTGCACAATTTCAAGATTTTGTTTCCAGATAGAGTGAGAGTTTTTTTAAAAAAAATAGTGTGAACTTCAGCAAGAATGGGAGCAGCAGAGTTCAGAATTATAAGAGACTGATTGGTCTTAAACTGGTAAAACATGATTAATCGATTCTTATTAGGCCTAAAGTTTGTCTAGGCGTCGTATGCGTTGCCTAATTATCTTAAAGGGTGAACATGCATATCGATTTTTTTAGTTGTAATAGGGATAAACAAACAGTTAACCATACTTGTATTATTAGATTAAGCATGCTAATGAGGCATTTAACAATTGCAACTCAGACAAGTATAAAACCCTAAACAACAGGATGTCTAATGCACATAAGAGTTCTTAAAACATGATTTCTAAATGTTAATGATTATGAGAATGCAACAGTAGCCATTATAACAGTTGTTTGCCTATTATTAACTGATCATAGTTACGAAATGAATATAACAACAGGCTGAAAGTAAAGAACCTAGAACAAGATTTCTAATGTGTGAGATGCATGTCCTATACAGGTTATCTATTGCGCAGATAAATAAATAGAGTCCTATAAGCATGTTTTCTACCCATTACTTAAACTAAGCATGCATAACCCCTCATATTCACTATTCAACCCCAATCATTTGTTTTCAAATTATTACAAACCAATGATAGCCGAATTACAGTAATAAAGAATAAAATAAGAAGTTATTCTATAGGGAGCCTTCAATCAGGCCCATTCTTCCAACCTCACTCCTTTCAAGTTTCACAGCCTTGACATGGTCAGGGTGCGGCAAAGCTCCCTAGGGCCCCCATTGGGTCCCTGGCCAATACCAGCACCCAAACACTTACCAGAATGTTGGACATGAGAGATAGAGAGCAATGTGTATTGCTGTGTGAGTTTGTGATATGCAATGTGTTAGTGAGTCTCATGCAAAATAGAATGGGGGGTACTTATAGTACTGAAGACGAGTAAACAAACAAGGTAGATTTTCATATTTAAGGAACTGGGTATCAATCATAATCAAATCAGTATAAGGGCTCCCCTTTAATTAAGGAATCAAAGTCAAACGGTAATAAGCAGTTGTTTAAAAGGAAAGAAATCATAAAGCATAGTATGTTCACATAAGGAAACAGAATAGCATAAGGTATACAATAAAGACTAGGTACATGATACTTAATTAGGGAAATATGTCAGACAAATCAATCAATATATTTGTGCACACATATATGGCCGAATACTACCTTAATTCTGGAAAATAGTCTCAAAAATAATGAACGAGATTGAAAACCTAGTAGATCAGTATTAATTGAGGAAGGTATCCCATAAATTAATGAAACAATTCGAAATCAGTACCAAACTATAAGGAAAATACGCAAAATCACAATTTTTAAGGCAAGTATCACAGTCTTAAAGGGAGCTTGTAAGAATCAGTATAAAATCACCACGTAAACAATCAGAGAAATCTTAAGCAAAGAACACAGAAGGGTAAGGGAATGAAACACTAGCGGCAAAATTAAAGCAAAGAGCACGGAACTCAGAGAAGAATCCATAAGAACACACAAACAAGCAAACACGACAATAATACAAATATAAACCCTAAAGCTAGGGTTTCATCAGACTTAAGCAAAATGTTTAGAAATAGTGCTGAGAATCATGACTTAGTACTCAAAATCGGAAGATAAAGTATTTTCGAAAAGGGGTTAAGAAACCCTAGTTTCCAAAGGGAACAAAAACGTTTAAAACTTGAATAATCGTAAAGATCGAGTAGAGAATAGTGCAAAACATAAAGGTATGAGTTGAAAATCGTTAAAAAATACAGAGATTTAAGAGGTTTGGGTCGAGATTAGGGTTTCATAAGAAACCAGAGGGAGAAGTGAGAGAAACCTGGCTGTGAAACTTAGGAACAATGGTGTTTACAACACCATCGAACAAAAACCCATCGGAGAAAGGCTGGAAACAAACCCAGGCAAGGCTTCAGTGACCGTCTTGCATGGTGAAGACCCACGGAGTCTCATGAATGAAAGGAACCGATGAGGTAAGGCTTCAAGGCGGCTGGTGGTTGAAAAAGGCGAGGCTGGAGGTGGCCGGAGACATGGTGAAGGCCATCGGAGAAGAAGAACCAGAAGGTTCTAGAGAAAAAGAGGAGAGGAAGAGACGGATAGATAGAGAGACCAGTTTCGAAAAGTGAGGGGTCAGGGGGGGTAGGTGAGAGTTTAATTAAGGAAAAGGGATCTGGGTCGTTGATCTTATTTGATCAACGACTCAGATTAGTTCGGAGTTGGGCTGGGTTAGTTTAGAGTTGGGCTGGGGCGAATTTGGTTGGGTCTTGGGTTAAATTAAATCTGATGGGGGTGGGGTTAAATTGGGGTTAAAATTGAAATAATAATGGGCTATGTGTTAAATAGCCAATTTCCCCCTTTTATTTTATATAAAATAGTTAAAATAATTTTAAAAACAAATTAAAAGCACTGAACTAATTAATAATATATAAATATTAATATAAAAATACTGAAAATAATTTTATAATTATAAAATGTTGGTAATCGTAAAATAGGTTCTAATTGCAATTATATGCAATTTAGCCTTAAAAATACCCAATAAATTTGTAAAAATATGCAAAATTCACCTTAATTATATTTTGGTGTAAATATGAGAATGGAAATAAATTATTCACAAAAAATGATAATTTTGAGAGCAATTACTGGATTTTGTACTGCTGAAATAGACAATAAACTAATTTTAAAATCTTAAAAATTAGGAAAAAATACCAAAACTCTTGGGCATGCTCATATATGCATACACATGCCATTTTGAAAGTATTTGAGTATATAAAAAAATACCTAGGGAAAAATTGGGTATCAACAACTGCCCCTCTTTACCCGAGAAGGATGAAAGAGTTGTCGGGTAAAGATATGATGGCCAATTTTGACCGAAAGAAACTATTTGAAAAGTTTTGACCGAGCTCTGGTTCCTGAGCTGCCTACATATCCATGGTCTTACAAGAATCAGGCCATGTGTAGTTCAGGATCCATTGACGGGATATGCCGATGGAGATTTTGAAAAGAACGGACACGATGTTTGGTTGAGAAAAGTGGTTGAAGTCTGATAGGTTGCGGGAATTGGAGCGAGATCGCTTCTGCTGTTTCCAGTCAAAGAGGGGCAGCTGTAAGCACGTGATTTTTGACCCTCCCCGGGAATTTTTACGTCCTTAAGCTTAAATATCTAATTTAGGACTAGTATAGCCATTTTAACTATTTTTACTTTATTTCGTTGCAAAAGAAATTTCAAAAAATATATATATAAATTTTAGTTTATGTATCTCTCATAAACTTGAAAAATACAAAAAAAATTGTACTTTATTTTTGTACTTTATAATTTCGAAAATTACAAAAAAAATATATAATTAAGGTTTTGTAGTCATTTTAATTTGGAAAAAATACAAAAAATATTACCTCATATTTTATCTTAATATTTAGAAACGAAAATTACAAAAATAGTTTTATTAATATTTTGTAGCTATTTTAAATCCTTAAAAAATATTTAAAAAGATATAGTTTTGTTAAATACTAGTCTTATTTTGGTAGTTATTTTGCTTACATAGGACTAGTTGAGCAACGTGTTCCTATTTCTCGGGTCCGGGCAAAAGAATAATATTCGTGTTCAAACTACCCGGTTTTAGGCCTAATTTTCGGACCTAGCCCACAATAAACCGTGTCCAGGACACGTGGGGAACCCCACCACGCGTGGGGGACATATGCCTTGAACCCCACCACGCGTGGGCTCATTTTTCTGGGCAAAACCCATGCTACAAAACACGGATGGGACGAAAAGAACAGGGAGGATTTTTTGGAATTTTCGAAAAATTGTACTGTTCCGCTTTCTTCTTCATAAGAAGAAAGAAAGCAAACCCTACTGGGTTTTTTTGGACCACCTCCAACGCCTAAACCCCAGCAGCCCCGCGTCCAAACAAACAGCTCCCTCCCCGTCGTCAACCTCCGAACAGCCCTCCCATCATCAACACTCCATGAACGACCACCCAACTCCTCCATCGCCGACCACTGTCAAAACGCCATAAACACCGGCAACCACCCCTCCTCCTCCTAGCTCTAACGAACCAGTCCACCATCGTCAAAACCACCCAACACCACCGTCCAAAACCACCGGCAGCCCCCACGCACCAGCTCCGTCGAGCTGCTGCTCGCTGCATCGCCACCCCCACGACCAGCTTCCTCCAACTCCTCCATCACTGACCCTCCGCCACCGTCAACCTCCCAGCTTCCCATCGAACCCCACAACTAACCAGAAAAACCCTACCCATAACCACCAACCTTCGACATAAAACCAGTCGAAACCATCGTCGTCAACCTCCAGAACCAGTCCGCCATTTTAGTCCAACGTCGTCAACCTCCAAGCAGTCATAGCTGCATTTTCGAGCAACGGTGGGTTTCTTCGATCCTGTTTGGCCGAGTTTTCTGTTTTCCGTAGAGGTCGACTTTGGTTCGTCGAGGTCCGGTACGTCGAGGCGCTGTCCGAGGTTCCGTCGTTGTTCTTCGGTCAGAGAGGTCCGGCTTGAGTTCCGTCGGAATCGTGTTTGTCGTCCTGAGTTTGTCGAGGTTCAAAGGTTAGTAAACTTCAAGCATTAGATAAGGAAATGTTACGTTGAATGTTCGAAGATGCAATATATAAATTGATGCGATAATGTTCTGCTTATGTTTTTACCATATGCGTTTTGTTCATTTTTGGTGTTTCGTATTTTGTTTATTTGATATCATTTAATTAAGTTGGACTAGACGTTCTATGACACAAGTTTGACGTTAATCTGTTCGTCCTTTCCTTCGGTTAGGTCATTCGAAAAATAGTATTAGTGCACGCTGTTACTACTACCGAAACACTCATTCACTAAACTCCTTTTATTAAACTTTTAACAAGTCATGGGATTTTAGTTGTAAAGAGGCCGTAAGTTTTAGTATTGTTAAAGACATAAAAATGACACCCTTTTAAAAAAAATATATATATTTAAAAAAAAAATATATATATATATAATAGTAATAATAAAGAATAAAATGAGACGAGCCTCGCCGAATAAAAGGGACAAATTGCGGGGCCCTCACAAAATATATGTATTAAATACTTAGATTCCGGGATGGGCCGTTTAACAAATTTCACGGCCCTCCCCAAAAATAATAATGCGCTAGTTGCTTTAGGCGCGTCTTTAATAATTTAATTTTCTTAAACTCGGGTGTGCATTTCATGCGACCCAAATCCAAATCCTAAAACATCAAATAAAATATGTTTCGGATCGTGGGTGCATTTCATGTGACACAGTCCAAAGATATATTTTAAGCGATGTTCACATTCTTGTAAAAACAATAATAATAAAGCGGTTAAAAGATAAATTTGCACATAAGTTCATATTGTATTAAAAATCAGATAAATAAGCCAAATATAACAGTTGAGCGACCGTGCTAGAACCACGGAACTCGGGAATGCCTAACACCTTCTCCCGGGTTAACAGAATTCCTTATCTAGATTTCTGGTACGCAGACTGTAATATAGAGTCATTATTTTCCTCGATTCGGGATTAAAATTGGTGACTTGGGACACCCTAAATCTCCCAAGTGGCGACTCTGAAATAAATAAATAAATCCCGTTTCGATTGTCCTTTAATTGGAAAAAACTCCCCCTGCGCCCCCCTCGGGTGCGGAAAAAGGAGGTGTGACAGCTCTAGCGACTGACAGCTCTGGCGACTCTGCTGGGGATTAGACCCAGAACCACTGGTTCAGGGTTAAGAATTCGAGCTTAAAATAATTGTTATTATTTGGCTTTATTTATTATCTGATTTTTACATGTTTGAGCCTAATGTGCTAAATGCTGCTTTTACTGCTTTGATATTACGTGAACTGTATATAAACTGTGCCGAAACCCCTATACTTTCTGAGTCTTCTAAATCATGAAGAAGGGCGTACTTCGTACGACTTCTTTTCTGTATAGTGTCAAATCCCAATTTAGAACGAGGTTCGGACAAGTTGCTAAGCCGGTGAAGCTTCTGTATTCCCGGTACGCTGTCCCCCTCGGCTCGAGCTGTCCGCTCGGGTAAGCCAGGTCTAGAACAAACACCCAGGTCTGAACCTAGTATAACAAAGCCACATGCCGGATCCCTAGTAGGAACGTTTATTTGCATCATGTGCATTTGACTTAGGGGACTCAACACAGGGGTTGGGTCCGTCTAGGACAAGCAACCTGAAAATAATAGACAATCTTTCGGCATCCTATGTGCTACATGTTGTATTTAGTCAAGGGCGTATGGGTCATTGGGTCATTTCCAGCATGATGTTATTTTAATCAAAGCATGGGGAACATTTGTGGAATCCAAGAAGCCTTTGAATTCCCTATGTCCCCCACGCTTGCTTTTTGGGAAAACACATGGGGAACATTTGTGGAATCCAAGAAGTCTTGGAATTCCCATATGTCCCCCACGCTTCATATGTTGGGAAAAACGCATGGGGAGCATTTGCGGAATCCAAGGAGTCTTGGAAATCGTTATGTCTCCCATGCCACATTTTTGAAAGAAATAATAAATATAAAAAAATAAAATTACAAATAAATAAAAGCATTGGAAAATTCAAAAAGATTTTGTATGTTGTCATCATTTTCCACATATAAGAAAATCTTGAAAAAAAGGAGAAAATAACAGCATAGAAGTCCGAGTAGAGTCGAAACTCTGCCGAAATTTTGAAAATGAAAAATGTTTTGTTAGTTTGTTATATTAAAAGCAAAAGAAAAAAAAATAAAAAAAAAATCATCATTGTTTCGTCTGTTTGTTTTAAAAAAAAATATTAAAGAAAATAGTTTTTGCCATTAAATGAAAATGAAAATGAGTCTGTTTTTTTTTTAAAAAAAATGTTTTATTTTGTTTTACTTTGTTTGTCTATGAAAATGCCAGAAATAAAAATAAAAAAAGAGTCCGGCGTTGAATGTGATTTTATTATTTATTCCAAAAATAAGTATATATATAATCCAAAAAAAAAATTTCAAAAGAAAGTTCAAAATTCAAAAGATAAATGAAAAATCCGAAAATAGATTCTTCTTTAGAAAATTCAAAAAAAAACATGTTAGAAGCATTTCTTATATTGAAGGTAAAATTCCGAAAATATTTTCTTTTTTTTTTAGAATAAAAAAAATGAAAATTCAAAAATATTAGTTTCGCTTTTAAAAAGAAAATCAATCAAAAAATAATATTTCCTTGCTTCTTTTAAAGTAGTTCTTTTAAACGAAAATTCAAAAAAAAGGGGTTAGTTCATCTGCTTATTATTATTTGCCTACTTATTCTTATTTGACCGAACTACGCGGGTTTGATTCTCACCGGATGTGAGATACGTAGGCAACCCTCATCGGGTCCAACCCCACCTTCTCAAAAAAGAAGGAATGTTTTATGTTTTTCGTTAATTCGTTTGTTTGTTATAAATGAAAATATAATAGAATAATAGTCTATTTGATTGTTGCGAAATAATAATAAAAAATATAAAAAATGGAAAAGGGTCTTCTCAAAAATAGTTTATTTGCCCGAACTACGCGGGTTTGATTCTCACCGGATGTGAGATACGTAGGCAACCCTCATCGGGTCCAACCCCACCTTTTGCTAAAATAGCCAAAAAACAAATAAATAAAAAATATACGTCAAATTTTAATTTTGTCATAAAGAAGTCAGGTGACGCTGTTTTATCAAGACATAGCCGAATGTTCCCGAAAGGGACGCCGGAAGGCTGACTTTGCATTAACAGCCACCTTTGGGTCATTTTGAGATATGGACCCACACAGCCTAAAAATCTTCGTCCCCAAGACATTGAAAGGCCGTGTTTGTAATATTGAGTTTTCTAATTTGAAAAACAATAAAAAGAGTCATAAAGAAGTCGGGTGATGCTGTTTTGTCATAAATAGCCGAATGTTCCCAAAAGGGACGCCGGAAGGCTGACTTTGCATAAACAGCCACTTTTGGGTCATGTTTTGGATTTGGTCCAATTGGCCCACACAACCTTAAAAAATCTTCGTCCCCGAGACGTTGAAAGGCCGTGTTTGCAGTATTGAGTTTTCTAATTTGAAAATTGATAAAAGAGTCATAAATAAGTCAGGTGATGTTGTTTTGTCATAAATAGCCGAATGTTCCCGAAAGGGACGCCGAAAGGCTGACTTGGCATAAACAGCCACCTTTGGGTCATTTTGAGATATGGACCCACACAGCCTTAAAAAGCTTCGTCCCCGAGACGTCGAAAGGCCGTTGTTTGCAATACAAGGTTTTTATCATAATTTGAAAAAAAAAACAAAGAGTCAACGGTCGGGTGAATGCCGTTTGGATGTTTAATCAAAAAAAAATATATGAAAAAATAAAATAAGCCGAGCCAGTTTCGGCCGCGTCTTAAACCGTTCTTGCCGAAGTAGCCTTAGAGTATCTGTCAGTTGTCGAAAGGTTATTTTCGTAAAAGAACGGACAAGTTTGTAAAAGTGTCATAAAATAATCCTCCCCGGCCTCAAAATTCATGTGAAATTTGGAAGGGGCCACATTGGCAAAAATAACCATTTGGTTGCATTTGTCGAACAGAGAAAGGGAGTTAGCCTTTTGTTTTTGAGTTTATAAATCTTTTGATTAAAATAGGCGGGTTGTTTGATTTTCAAGTTGGTAGGTCATCTTTAAACCTTTGAAACCCAGTTTGTTTTAATATGAAAAGTGAAAAGAAAAAATGTTCATTATTGTTTATCTTTTATTGGTCCGAACTACGCAAGGTCTGATTCATGCGGGGTCATGATACGTAGGCAATCTCCATAAGATTCGACCACAACAAAAAAGAAATGAAAAAAAAAATGAAAAAAAAGAAATGAAAAAGAAATGAAAAAAAAGAAATGAAAAAAAGAATGAAAAAAAAGAATGAAAAAGAAAAAGCAAAAAAAAAAAAAGAAAAAAGAAAAACATCGAAAAAGGAAAAAAAAATGTTGTTAACAATGGGGACGGACTGAGTCCATTTTAACCTGTCTCGTTTTGAACCACAAAGTTGAGGTGGTTGGTTTGTGGTAAGCCGGACAATGACACCCAGAATCCTTTACTTGCACCTCATGATGCACACTCTGCGGGGGTCAGGCCTGATGACAGAAGCATTCGAATCCTGTTGGAAACTTGTTGACGGAGATGGATGATATTGAAGCTGGTAATGGTCTTGACAGTATTGATGCGAAGCTCAGTGGCTAAGATGCCAGTTTTGATAAAGTGGGAGCACGCTCCGTTCCTCGGTTAGCAAAAGAGAAGCTGGTGGTGGCTTATTCTGTTGTCATTTCTATTGTCCGGATTATTCTTAGAGTTGTAATCCGAATATTTTCTGGCGTCAAACCTTCTTATCTTTCCATTTTGTCATATCAGTTTGTTTAAGTTTTGTCGAGGTTGTGTTAGGATTTTATTTTGGTTGTTTTGTTTGTTTTATTATTCAAACCATTTCGCCGGTAGTCTAATGCAAAGCCGGTCTTTTGTTAAGTTCCAGTCGTCTTTTGTTTAGTCCTTTTATCATTTCATTCAATGCCGATTCTAGGGACATGACATGCGCACCCAGTTTGGGCCTAATCTTTAAAGTTAATCATTAAACCCCGGAAAGGCGATCAGACCATTTAAAGAAAATAAGGACGGTTTGAGATTATTCAGAGCTCGAGTCATATGGAACTGGGGCAAGTTAAGCACAAAGAAAACCGTTAAAAGCAAGATTCGCCAAATTGGCATGAGGGTCGTTCATAATAATGAGAATGGGAGTGTCGCCAACGGTGCTTTAGAAGTGACAAATGAACAAACAATGTTGAATATAATTGTCAAGTCCAGCACCATCAGAAGGACTACAAATTTAAATCGTGTTGTTTGCACTTGGCATATTTTGAAGACTGGAATGACGAAGGCATTTTGTTCTGCTACCTAAACACTTTATCCTTCGTTACCCCTTTTGAGCCTTACTTATTTTCTTTCATACCCCTCGTTCGGAATCAGTAACAACGAAAAAAAGAGAAAGAAAGAAAACAACAACGAAAAAAAGAGAAAGAAAGAAAACAACAACGAAAAAAAAAGAGAGAAAAAAAGAGAAAAGAAAAGAAAAGAAAATTGATAACAAAGAAGAAAAAAAAACTAAAGAAAGTCAGAATGAAAAGAGGAATTGGGAACTACGTTTGACCTGATTCCTCAAAGAGGATACGTAGGCGCTTCACGGCTCGGTCATAGTTTTGAAAAATGAAAAAAATCAATTAAAATATCCCCAAGCAAGAAACTGGGGCAAAAGTTGCGTTTGATGTAAATAAATCTAATTCCGAAGGTTGTAATTAATAACCCAAAATTAATGCATTTTTGAGCCTTTAATACCCTTTCTTTCTAGCCCTATCCAAAACCCACATTACGGTCCAAAGAAAGACCTTCCGATCAGTCTTCAAAAGATGCCAAGTCAGACAAATGAAGAGTCTTACCGGCGAACATAACATTCTGTTCCACAGCAGAAAGGACTCTAATCTCCAACAGAAAGAGTCATACCAGAAACACTCCAAAATCCCCAGCTGGAGAGAGATATAAAACGAGAGAGTCTTATTGGTGAAAACCTTCACAGGCACCATAAGGCGATGAAAGCTGAGAGAAAACCAAAATGAGAGAGACTTGATAGTGAAAACCCTTCGGGCACTACAAGTCGAATAAGATTGAGAATCAGAGGGGGAATCGCCAATGGAAGATCTTAAAAGATGATTGACGGCAGAGGATAGGCCACATACGCATGTCATGGCCATTAGAGTCGGTATCTGCGTTTGATAGGTTTTTATTTATAGTTTCTTTTGTAAAAGAGTCGTCGTTTCCTTTGTCTTTTATTTTGTTTCTGTTGTCTTTCTCCTTTCATAAAAAATTCCCCAATAGAGTCTGTCTGGTCAGAACAAGTATGAAATGACTTCGAATAGGCCATCAGCTTTCCAAAATGAGATCTGACTAGTACATCCAAGTGGTATAGTCAGCGAGGAACAAGCGCGAGGCCAGTGTCAAAATATATATCCCCAGCAAAAAGGCCCATGAACAGAGCAAGGAGAGCAGTGAGCATGATTTGGCAAAATCCATACTAGACTAAGAGGTCGGGGAAATGCCAGTTTCCAAGCTATGCCACAAAAGAAGAGGGATATCCCCCAGGAGAAAGGGATTATCCCCAGCACATAATATCATCCCCCAACAAGTTGTGCAACGCAAAGCAAGGAAGGAAAAAGGAAAAGCCATCCCAGCAGGAGTATCACAACCAACCACCATGTTTTAAACTAACAATTTTGTTTGATTTGAAACAGGTAAGGGAAATGGCATTGAGGCAGAAACGCATGCCGCAAGGGATATTATCAAACTGGGGCAGAAAATTTTCCTTCCATTTAGAAAATTTTCTGGAAGTCAGGTACCCCCAGCTGATAACATTTTACCGCCAACAGGTAAGTAAATAATTCCTCAACAGTGTTATCCCTAGCAGTTGCGAGGGGTCCAACACAAGGTTGGAAAGTCGGTAGCCTCAGCGGTTAGACTTCAAAGGAGGAAGCTAATAATAATAATAATAATAAATAAATAAATAAACAAATAAATAAAAGAATAATAAAAATAAAATGAGGAAGGTAGAAAGGAAAATCCATCCCAATCCCCAGCAAGTCATCCGCCCTCAAATAGGATATGTTGGGTTCATCCGCCCTCAAATAGGATATGTTGGGTTCATCCGCCCTCAAATAGGATATGTTGGGTTCATCCGCCCTCAAATAGGATATGTTGGGTTCATCCGCCCTCAAATAGGATATGTTGGGTTCATCCGCCCTCAAATAGGATATGTTGGGTTCATCCGCCCTCAAATAGGATATGTCGGGTTCATCCGCCCTCAAATAGGATCTGTCGGGTTCATCCGCCCTCAAATAGGATATGTTGGGTTCATCCGCCCTCAAATAGGATATGTTGGGTTCATCCGCCCTCAAATAGGATCTGTCGGGTTAATCCGCCCTCAAATAGGATCTGTCGGGTTAATCCGCCCTCAAATAGGATCTGTTGGGTTCATCCGCCCTCAAATAGGATCTGTTGGGTTAATCCGCCCTCAAATAGGATCTGTTGGGTTAATCCGCCCTCAAATAGGATCTGTCGGGTTAATCCGCCCTCAAATAGGATCTGTTGGGTTAATCCGCCCTCAAATAGGATCTGTTGGGTTCATCCGCCCTCAAATAGGATATGTTGGGTTCATCCGCCCTCAAATAGGATATGTTGGTTTCAGTCTTTTATTTTAAGTGTTGAAGTTGGGAGCCCGCCCAGATAACAGAGGCATACATTCAGTTTTTACTTTCAAGTGTTGAAATTGGGAGCCCGCCCATAATAACAGAGGAATACATTCAGTCTTTAATTTTAAGTGTTGAAATTGGGAGCCCGCCCAGATAACAGAGGCATAAATTCAGTCTTTTATTTTAAGTGTTGAAATTGGGAGCCCGCCCAGATAACAGAGGCATACATTCAGTCTTTTTATTTTAAGTGTTGAAATTGGGAGCCCGCCCAGATAATAGAGGCATACATTCAGTCTTTTATTTTAAGTGTTGAAATTGGGAGCCCGCCCAGATAACAGAGGCATACATTCAGTCTTTTATTTTAAGTGTTGAAATTGGGAGCCCGCCCAGATAACAGAGGCATACATTCAGTCTTTTTATTTCAAGTGTTGAAATTGGGAGCCCGCCCAGATAATAGAGGCATACATTCCACGTCTTTACCCATAGGAGATGCATTTCCTCCTAAGTTTTAGTTTTACCCATAGGAGATGCATTTCCTCCTAGGTTTGTTTCAGTTTCACCCATAGGAGATGCATTTCCTCCTAAGTTTCAGTTTCACCAATAGGAGACGCACTTCCTAAGTTTCAGTTTCACCGTAGGAGACGCACTTCCTAAAGTTCAGTTTCACCATAGGAGACGCACTTCCTAGAGCAAGTTTCACCAATAGGAGACGCACTTCCTAAGCGAGTTCCACCATAGGAGACGCACTTCCTAAGTTCATTTCACCCATAGGAGACGCACTTCCTAAGTTCAGTTCTACCAATAGGAGACGCACTTCCTAAGTTTATTGTACCCATAGGAGACGCACTTCCTAAGTTTATTGTACCCACAGGAAACGCACTTCCTCAAAGTTAAGTTTTACCCATAGGAGATGCATTTCCTCCTAAGTTGTTTTTGAAAAAAAAAAAAACGTTTGAAAAAAAAAAGAGTCATTTTCCTAAAGCCGGGCGCCCACCTGTATAACGAGAGGCATACATTTCAGTCTTTTTCATTACAAGTGTTGAAGTTGGGAGCCCGCCCATAGAACAGAGGAATACATTTCAGTCCTTACATTTCAAGCATTGAAGTTAGGCGCCCACCTGTATAACAAGGGAATACATCCTAATCTAGTGTTTAGTTCACTCTCAGCACTGCATCAGTAGTATCAGTGGGCTACGATTTTGCTAACGACTCACAAACCTCCCCAGTGCAAACTGGGTTAGGAAATTTTGTTTGTTTTGATTGTCAGGGACCCGCCTGTAGAACGGAGTTTGTGGTATGTCAAAGATCGAAGAAGTCAGGAGTCCGCCTGTCAAAGATCAAGCAGTGACCCACTGGAAAGCAGAAGGATTACAACAGAAATCCCCAGCATTCAATCCAAGTTAGAAGCTCGCCTCAAGAACGCGAATCAATAGTCTGGGATGATCAACAGAAGCTGGTCACCAAAAACAAAAAAAAAAGAAAAAAAAAAGAAGAAGAACAAGAAAAGAGAAAAACAAAAAAGAGAAAATACGGAAGTGGAGAACAAATGTGGTCTGCTCAAGAACTAGCGCCTACATCTAGCAAGTATCAAGATTCAAATCCAAAGTCTGTATGAAGCACCATTCAAGACTCAAGACCAAGTTTCAGAAGACTTAAGAGATAGGAATCCTTGTAACTAGTAGCTGATAGGCTTAGTTAGTCTTTTTCAGTTTTCATTTTTGTTGTAATGACAGGACCGCGGACCGGAACCTCAACGGAACGGCACCTCGATCGGCTCTTCACCTCGGTACACTTCACTATCTCTCTCATTTCCGAACTACACGTGGCCTGATTCCTGTATAACCAAGGATATGTAGGCAGCTCAGATACCAGGGCTCGGTCACATTCCCTCCCTTTCCTGAAGTGTAGTCCGTCCAAGTAATGGTCGGGTCAAAAACACGGCTAGTCGTTCTTTGTCGGAAAACTCTTCGTGTTTCCAGTCAAAGAGGGGCAGCTGTAAGCACGTGATTTTTGACCCTCCCCGGGAATTTTTACGTCCTTAAGCTTAAATATCTAATTTAGGACTAGTATAGCCATTTTAACTATTTTTACTTTATTTCGTTGCAAAAGAAATTTCAAAAAATATATATATAAATTTTAGTTTATGTATCTCTCATAAACTTGAAAAATACAAAAAAAATTGTACTTTATTTTTGTACTTTATAATTTCGAAAATTACAAAAAAAATATATAATTAAGGTTTTGTAGTCATTTTAATTTGGAAAAAATACAAAAAATATTACCTCATATTTTATCTTAATATTTAGAAACGAAAATTACAAAAATAGTTTTATTAATATTTTGTAGCTATTTTAAATCCTTAAAAAATATTTAAAAAGATATAGTTTTGTTAAATACTAGTCTTATTTTGGTAGTTATTTTGCTTACATAGGACTAGTTGAGCAACGTGTTCCTATTTCTCGGGTCCGGGCAAAAGAATAATATTCGTGTTCAAACTACCCGGTTTTAGGCCTAATTTTCGGACCTAGCCCACAATAAACCGTGTCCAGGACACGTGGGGAACCCCACCACGCGTGGGGGACATATGCCTTGAACCCCACCACGCGTGGGCTCATTTTTCTGGGCAAAACCCATGCTACAAAACACGGATGGGACGAAAAGAACAGGGAGGATTTTTTGGAATTTTCGAAAAATTGTACTGTTCCGCTTTCTTCTTCATAAGAAGAAAGAAAGCAAACCCTACTGGGTTTTTTTGGACCACCTCCAACGCCTAAACCCCAGCAGCCCCGCGTCCAAACAAACAGCTCCCTCCCCGTCGTCAACCTCCGAACAGCCCTCCCATCATCAACACTCCATGAACGACCACCCAACTCCTCCATCGCCGACCACTGTCAAAACGCCATAAACACCGGCAACCACCCCTCCTCCTCCTAGCTCTAACGAACCAGTCCACCATCGTCAAAACCACCCAACACCACCGTCCAAAACCACCGGCAGCCCCCACGCACCAGCTCCGTCGAGCTGCTGCTCGCTGCATCGCCACCCCCACGACCAGCTTCCTCCAACTCCTCCATCACTGACCCTCCGCCACCGTCAACCTCCCAGCTTCCCATCGAACCCCACAACTAACCAGAAAAACCCTACCCATAACCACCAACCTTCGACATAAAACCAGTCGAAACCATCGTCGTCAACCTCCAGAACCAGTCCGCCATTTTAGTCCAACGTCGTCAACCTCCAAGCAGTCATAGCTGCGTTTCCGAGCAACGATGGGTTGCTTCGATCCTGTTTGGCCGAGTTTTCTGTTTTCCGTAGAGGTCGACTTTGGTTCGTCGAGGTCTGGTACGTCGAGGCGTTGTCCGAGGTTCCGTCGTTGTTCTTCGGTCAGAGAGGTCCGGCTTGAGTTCCGTCGGAATCGTGTTTGTCGTCCTGAGTTTGTCGAGGTTCAAAGGTTAGTAAACTTCAAGCATTAGATAAGGAAATGTTACGTTGAATGTTCGAAGATGCAATATATAAATTGATGCGATAATGTTCTGCTTATGTTTTTACCATATGCATTTTGTTCATTTTTGGTGTTTCGTATTTTGTTTATTTGATATCATTTAATTAAGTTGGACTAGACGTTCTATGACACAAGTTTGACGTTAATCTGTTCGTCCTTTCCTTCGGTTAGGTCATTCGAAAAATAGTATTAGTGCACGCTGTTACTACTACCGAAACACTCATTCACTAAACTCCTTTTATTAAACTTTTAACAAGTCATGGGATTTTAGTTGTAAAGAGGCCGTAAGTTTTAGTATTGTTAAAGACATAAAAATGACACCCTTTTAAATATATATATATATAATAGTAATAATAAAGAATAAAATGAGACGAGCCTCGCCGAATAAAAGGGACAAATTGCGGGGCCCTCACAAAATATATGTATTAAATACTTAGATTCCGGGATGGGCCGTTTAACAAATTTCACGGCCCTCCCCAAAAATAATAATGCGCTAGTTGCTTTAGGCGCGTCTTTAATAATTTAATTTTCTTAAACTCGGGTGTGCATTTCATGCGACCCAAATCCAAATCCTAAAACATCAAATAAAATATGTTTCGGATCGTGGGTGCATTTCATGTGACACAGTCCAAAGATATATTTTAAGCGATGTTCACATTCTTGTAAAAACAATAATAATAAAGCGGTTAAAAGATAAATTTGCACATAAGTTCATATTGTATTAAAAATCAGATAAATAAGCCAAATATAACAGTTGAGCGACCGTGCTAGAACCACGGAACTCGGGAATGCCTAACACCTTCTCCCGGGTTAACAGAATTCCTTATCTAGATTTCTGGTACGCAGACTGTAATATAGAGTCATTATTTTCCTCGATTCGGGATTAAAATTGGTGACTTGGGACACCCTAAATCTCCCAAGTGGCGACTCTGAAATAAATAAATAAATCCCGTTTCGATTGTCCTTTAATTGGAAAAAACTCCCCCTGCGCCCCCCCGGGCGCGGAAAAAGGAGGTGTGACAGCTGCAAATGAATAATACCAACATACATTGTGCATAAATTTAAACGTGATGCAAGTTCCCATCGGACCATGAATGTTGTCTTTGGACGGTTAGGATGACGTCCTTAGACCATGACGTCCTGGGCCATGAAGAGCGTAAATAAAAATTCGCAGGCCATGAAATGATGTTCTCGGACCATGTAGATGATGCCTCCGAACTATGATGCCTTTGAATAATGATATGCAAAAGATAAAATGGGGTCCTCAGGCCATGACATGGCGTTCTCGGGCTATGCAAATGGTGCCTCTGAACAATGACGCCTTGGGACAATTTGGCGATCTTTCAGCCCATGAAATGCAGAAGGTGGCGATCTTTCAGCCCATGAAATGTAGGATTTGGCGATATTTCAACCGATGCAAGACGTAAATAAAAGGTGGCGATATTTCAGCCATGCGAGAGAGATAAGGTGGCGATCTTTCAGCCGATGCAAGAAAATAAAGTGGCAATATTTCAGCCATGCAGGATTGAGACAAAGCTTAGTCTCGGAAGGCAGAAAGGTAGCCTTATGCAATGCAGGAAATACAGATGGAGGTAGAGCTTAACCTCGGAAGGCAGAAAGGTAGTCTTATTCAAAATGCAGATGGAGACAGAGCTTAGTCTCGAAAGGCAGAAAAGTAAACTTATGCAGATGATGATGGAGGTAGAGCTTAACCTTGGAAGACAGAAAAGTAGCCTTATGCAGTGCAAGAATGTAAAAGGATGATTAGTAATAAGATCTCTTAGCTGATAGCCGATTATGACAATATGACTGCTGGGGAGATTGTGCATGGATAGCAATTGCGGGCAAGTGATGATTCTAAGAAGTTGCATTCTTGGGAAAGTATGCGTACATAAATATACTTAACGATACTGCAAGTCGAGTGCCTGCATCCAAAGAAAAATCATGAGTTCTGTAAGGGGAAAAGGTTAGTTCGTCTTCCCCGGGCTATTGACGTTGTGTGTCATCGGGGTAGCGTCGCTAAACAACAGCAATTCAGATAATAGTTATGTATGATTTAGTAAATATAACGTAAGTATATAATCGAAAATAGTTTTCTATAGATGAACCAACGACTGCGACGTGGTTCAAGACATTGCAACCTCTTTCGCTCCGGAATTTTGAGGGTCCTTCTCAAAATTCTGCCCCAATTTGTTGAGCGGACATTTCTTACGGCTGTGCTGAATGACTAAAAAAATCGTCTTCGGAATTTTGAGGGTCCTCCTCAAAATTCTGCCCCAGTTTAGTGGGCTGGCGCTTCTGGCGATGCATGGACTAAAATCAACTTCGGAATTTTGAGAGTCCTCCTCAAAATTCTGCCCCAGTTCTAATAGCGGGGAAAAATGGAATATTTATTAAATTGTGACCGAACCCATATGGCTGCCTACGTATCCCCTCTTAAACGGGAATCAGGTCAGGCGTAGTTCAAATTACATCATAAAGGGAATCATAAGTGGTTACACATAGTATCATTTTACTGCATCTGAATTGATCGGCTTTGGCCAGACTTCTTCGTCCATTTCTGCAAGAATAAGGGCTCCTCCAGTTAGAACCCGGTGAACCATGTACGAACCCTGCCAATTGGGAGAGAACTTCCCCTTGGCTTCATCTTGGTGTGGGAATATTTTCTTCAATACCAGCTACCCCGGTGTAAACTTCCTTGGCTTAACTCTTTTGTTGAAGGCTCTGGACATTCTGTTCTGATACAACTGACCATGGCAAATTGCATTCATTCTTTTCCCATTTATAAAGGCTAACTGCTCGTAGCGACCTTTTACCCATTTTGCATCATCCCACTCTGCTTCTTGTATGATCCTTAAGAAGGGAATTTCTACCTCGCCGGGGATGACCGCCTCTGTACCATAAACCAGCATGTAGGGAGTTGCTCCGGTCGATGTGCAGACTATGGTGCGGTATCCCAATAAGGCGAATGACAATTTCTCATGCCATTGTTTGTGCCTTTCGACCATCTTCCTTTTCCATCCATATCTGATGATACCCAGTGAAATAATCAACGAAAGACTGTAACTCATGCTTGGCGCAGTTGTCAATTAGAATGTGTATGTTCGGTAAGGGGAAGTCGTCTTTAGGACTGGCCCGGTTAAGATCCCGGTAGTCAACACAAACTCTAACTTTCCCATCCTTTTTTGGCACTGACATGATGTTGGCTAACCATGTCGGATACTCTACTACCCTGAGAACCTTGGCTTTGACTTGCTTGGTAACCTCTTCTTTGATTTTCAAACTCTTGTCGGGTTTGAATTTCCTGAGCTTCTGCTTTACCGGCGGACATGTTGGATATGTTGGCAGTTTGTGAGCTACAATGGATGTGCTGAGACCAGTCATATCATCATATGACCAGGCGAATATGTCTTCATATTCCTTTAGGAACTCCGTGTACTCTTTCTTTTCTGATGGTGACAGGTGAATACTGATGCGCATTGCTTTGACATTCTCTGTATCTCCCAGATTAACGACCTCAGTTTCATCCAAGTTAGACTTAGGCCTATTTTCAAAATTCTCAACCCCTCTGACGACCTCTTCTAGTATATCATCCTCTTCTGAATTTGTATCCATTTGTTGCGTTGTCTCGTTGCAAATCACGATCGTTGGTCCATCGTCAAGGCAAGTAATAGTAATGCTGTGTAAAATAAAGTGAATGATAGAAAAAATAATAAGAGAGAGATATATAATAAACTGAAATGCTTCGATTGAATTCATAATTGTTTTGAATATCAGAGCTCTTTTCAAAATTAAAAGACAATGCTAAAATAAAATCAGCTAGTAAAAGGTAAAAATGTGATGCATGGTGCTTTTATTTAGCCTTGATACCCCGAAGCTTTCCGGGCCCTGGTGGTTCTGATTGATCAATTGCTGAGGTGCTCTCCTCGGTTCACAACCTGTATAGAAGGGTCTTCCTCCCCCTCCTCCTTGAAAATAACACAGCAGTCCATATCATCATCCTCCAGGAACAGATTCTTCACGGCTGCCAATGCTTCATCTTTCTCCGACCCATATATAGTATCTGTCGGCTGGAAAGTATGCTCCAGGTGAGGTATCGGGTGCTCCAGTGGGTAGTAGGGACCGTGCCATGGTGGCGACCAGTGATTGAACTCCTCCCAAGTGTACTCATACCCCAAACCAAATGTAGTACGATGTTTCTTCAATTTGATGGGTTTGGTGATTCCCTGGAGGTTTTTGCTGAGTCCCTTTCCAGGTTCGTACCCACACCAATTCAAGATACTTTCAATCTTGTTATCCCACCATTTATCCTTGTCTACAGCGTTGACCCTTTCAATGTGGTGGTATGTTTCTTCGTCTATTCTCCTTCTGCCTCCAATCATCGGGATGGTCTGGCGACTATATATAGGGTTGCTACCATCGCCATGAATAATCACCTCTTGGTGATTCCATTCGAACTTTACTGCCTGATGCAGGGTCGATGCTACAGCTCCAGCGGCGTGGATCCATGGTCATCCCAACAACAAGTTGTAGGATGCTGGGACATCTATCACTTGAAAGTCAACGTCGAACCAAGTTGGTCCCATTTGCAGGCATAGGCTAATCTCTCCAATAGTATACCTTTGGGACCCATCGAAGGCTTTGACATTGATGGCTCCATCTTTGATCTCGTGCAGGCTCTTTCCCAATGTTCTGAGAGTGATCAGCGGACAGATGTTGAGGTTGGATCCTCCATCGATCAAGACTAGTGATAAAGTAATCCTTGCATTGCACGGTGATGTACAGGGCCTTGTTGTGACTCAGTCCTTCCGGTGGCAGCTCATCTTCGTGGAAGGTGATTTTGTGGCTTTCCAGTATTTGCCCTACCATATTTGCCATTTTGCCTCCAGTTATGTTGCTGGGCATATAAGCTTCGCTCAATATCTTCATCAAGGCATTTTTGTGTGCGTCAGAGCTCTGCAGAAGAGCTAGGATGGAGATCTGCGCTAGTGTTTTGTTCAACTGCTCAACGATCGAATACTCCTTAGCTTGTATTTTCCTCCAAAGATCATCGGGCCAAGTTTCAGTAGTCCGTCCAGAGGCTTGCTTACTGGACTCAGCTAGGTGCTTTGGAGTGTAAACCCTGTCTGTTCTGGTCATACCCTGTGCAACAATTGCTTCTCCCGCCTTGGTCTTCCCTTTCCTCCTTGCTTCAGCTGTGTAATCCCATGGTATGGCATTTGAGTGGGACGGTGTTATGTCTGACATTGCTACAGGAATAGGTACCATTGGTGGTAACACAGCAACTTCGAAAGGTGCAGGTGCCTTCGAGACTCCAAACTCAACCATAATTGGTCCGGGCGCCTTTGCAGAAGAAGGTGCTTTAAATTCGAGAGGTATAGACATGTTTACTTCATCGCCCCTGGAGGGCTGATTCTGCACAACAATTGGGTTAAGCGTGACCGCCAATTTCTTTGGCTCATCGCCCTCAGCAATCAATCCCATCGACCCCTTAGGGTCCCAGTCATCTTCGATCTCGATCATGTGAATGTCTCCACCTTTGTGATCAGGCAGAGGGTTGTTGCGAACATTAGGAGCAGGCTCCTTTGCTACGATAACCTTATTGTCGATCAGATTTGAATCTTGTCCTTCAACGAGCGACACTCGTCAATGGTATGTCCCTTCATACTGGATTCGTACGCACAGGTCTTATTAGGGTTGACCCACTGGGAAGGATTTTCTAAAGGCATGGATAGGGGAGACGTAACCAGCAGCTTTAAGTTTCTCATACAGCTGGTCAATTGGCTCAGCGATGGCTGTATATTGTCTGGGAGGTCAGCGGTCAAAATTTTTGGTATGGGTCTAGGGAAATTTTGGCGAGTGGGAGGTGATTGGTAGTGAGAGGGTTGGGCATTATAAGCTTGGTAAACAGGTGCAGGTTGAGAGTATCTGGGTGAAGTGGGTTTATATGTGGGAGGTGGAGATGATTGGTAAACGGGTGGTGGATTTTGGTAAGAGGGTGCGGGTGCTTGGTAATTTAGGATAGGCTGATATGTAAGTGGAGGTGACGGGTAAGTGTGGTATTTTAGTGGTGATTTGGATCCCTGTGCGACCATCACGACACTCACATCCTTCTTCTTGGACGTGCCACTAGACTGTAAAGCCTTGTTGGTGGCCTGCAATGCTTCAAGATTAGTAACCATACCATTCTTAATGCCTTCCTCAATTCTTTCTCCCAACTTGATGATATCGGAGAATTTCTAGCCCTCGATCAGCATCAACCTCTCATAATATTGTGGATCCTGAGCCCGGACGAAGAATCTGTTCATTTGTTTCTCATTCTACGTGTGGCATGTGTTGCAGTGTTGAGCATGAGTGGGTTGCATATGTGGTTATGGGGTGTTCTGTGGAGGTGCGGGATTTTGAGTATTTGGAAAGTTGACATCAGGAGCGGTGAGAGAGAATGATAAATTTGCCAAGTTCTGAACTTGATCCAGTTCTTCTCGGAACTTCAATAATTTCTGCTCAAGTCGGGCAGCAGTTTCCTTAGCAATCGGGGTACCCTGAGGAATCTCAATTCTTTCAATTTCCTTTCTGGCGCTTGAATCTCCCATTCTACCTTTGTTCTTGTTCCGGATAGGACTCGGAAGAGGAGGAGGTGGAGGGCCCTTGGATCTCGTACTGTATGATGATGGTGCCAGAATGCACGAACTAACCTTTGGGGAGGGGAATAATAAAAGAAAAGAAAAACAAAAAAGATAACAAGTTAGTGCGGATTATGAAGAAACAATGTTGCAATATTTAAACATATTGTGCAAGAATATAAATCGTGTCCTAATTTGGGTGCCTGGTTGTGCCCGAGGTAGGCCTAGCGACAAGTTAATTTGGAGAACTTATAATTCTAAATGCCTCATTTTATTGACAAAAATAAGACGAATCCCAAAACGACACTAAAATAGCGGAAAGTAAAATGTCACTAATGGCAATTGGCCTTATTACATTAAAAGTGAAAAGAAAGACTCCTAACTACTTGGTCCCAGAAGGACCTTCTTCAGGCTGAATGTTCTCGTTGATCAAGTCCTCCAGCTCGTGCAGATTTTCCAGTAAAAATGTTATCGCCAGACGTTCTCCTTTGCCTTCCTCAGCATTTTGACAGTCGATGACTCTTTCTCACTAGCCTTGGTGACTCTCTCTTTCCATTCGTTGATTTGGTTGCTCGATGGGAGGTTTCTCCACCAAGTCTGCAAGAGTGAAGGTATGTTTACCATACCGAAGTCAGGAACTTTGTCATTCATTTTCTGCAAAACAAAAGGGTTAAGACCTCACCCCCACCGGACTCGACTATTTAATACCAATAATCAGCATAACAAGCATTTAGTTCTCCAAATAAATGCACAGAACATGTAGGTGTCTGTTTGGGTTTCAGGGAAACCCGATGGACTTTGGACAAGGCTATCTTAATGAGTCATTATGCGGACAACATAACTGACTCGGCTAGGTTTGACCATGATGCATGCACAATTAAACAGAGTAAAGTTCCTGTTGGGGTATTAGACCAGTACCCTTGAGCGGACAACTCAAGGGGGAAAGGCACGGAACCGTCGACTGCACCGCTGATCGACTGGTTTTACCGCAAATACGCCTTTGCCAAATTTAAAGGGTGATAATATTGGAAGAGCGCAACCACTCATTATAAGCATTGTTATGGTATTTGTTTGGCACGAGTGGAATATGATGTTGAAGATGCAGTTTACAAGAATGAAATAAATTGACATGTATTTCCACGTTCATAAGATAAATGATTACAATAATTGCAGTAATCATAATAGTATTGAAATAAAGTAGTTAAAGGAAAGAAAAGATATGAAGAGCCAAGTCAGTTTCGTAGTGAAAGAATAAAAGACAGTAAATAAAGCAATTAATGAGTTGGTAAAGTCACAAGCAACATGCAATGGTAAAAGCCTAAAGAAGTTCCCCAGCGGAGTCGCAATGTTGTCGACGCCCCTTTTTCTAAGGGTCGAAATCGGGTATACGACATTTGGGAGGACAACTCTATTCCCTTTCGAGAATTGGGTCTTAGAAGTTGAAGAGTCGCCACCTAATGATTATAGTGCATTAGGACACTTTTAAGAAAGGTTTGAGTTGGAAAACCAGAGTTCGGGTAAGGGCTAGAAATTATCTCGAGGGGAAGGTGTTAGGCATCCCTCAAGATCCACTAGTGTAGGCCCGGCCATGTTACAATTGTGACTTTACAGTAAACAATCAAGGCTCAAATAAGGACTCGCATATAACATTGCAATTAGGTTGAAAACTTTTGAAGGCAAGTAGAGAGGGCAGAAATTTATGAAAAAGGATTTGAATAGTTTTACAAGAAGAGATGAAAGCAAATAAAGGGAAGGGGGTCCTAGGTTTATGATTAATATGGATCACTTCAATGCAATATCCAGCAATCACTCCTCAGAAGAGGGGTCGCACGTGATATTAGCGCACCGGTCATCATATCCATATTCTACCCTTCCCACCCCGTTAAGGTATTAAAGCGCGGAATGGTATCGTTACTTATTGCATGCTATTACCCGCCCCAATCTTATCAGTCTCGGAGGCATTGAGACTACTAATCCTACAGGGTAAGGAGTAGGCTGAACCCTCAGGTTTAAAGGATAAAATGCTAAGCGACATATATAACAAATAGGACCGCACATAAGGGAGCATACGAAGACAAATAAAGGCTCACAGA
This sequence comes from Nicotiana sylvestris, assembly GCF_000393655.2. Classification (NCBI taxonomy): domain Eukaryota; kingdom Viridiplantae; phylum Streptophyta; class Magnoliopsida; order Solanales; family Solanaceae; genus Nicotiana; species Nicotiana sylvestris. The sequence goes on from NC_091068.1 coordinate 111,105,117, forward strand.
TCCCTCCACAAGTGAAAATGTAATCAGCACATTTCAAACGCATTTAAGGTCTCAAAGATGGGAGTTTTCAGAAAACAGGAATAAATAACAGCAGTTGAGTTTAGCGACAAATAAAAAAATCATTAAAACATGGTTTTTGAAAATCAAGTAGTGACAGTAGCTTAACGAGGTGCGTAAAAAGAACTACCATTCATCCAAGTCAAAGAACTATGACTTTCTAGCTTGGACTTTTCAACCGGACCAATAAAGGGTTTCAACCATACGTCAGCCCGACCTGACTTTTTCAAAAGACTACCATCGGCAGGGACCTCAATGGTAATCTGCTTCATCACTCTACATCCACTTGAAGAACCAACCTCAGTACGAGAAATAGTAGTAGTGGGGACTGTAGAGGAAGTCATAATAGCTTGGGGCGGAGCACAAATAGTATCAATAAAAACTGGCAAAGGACGTTCCAGACACGGTAAAGGAGGCAAGAGGTACTTCATCAGACACCAAATCCAAATTATCATTATCAAACCCATGTGAAATAAGTTATTCATCAGAGTCACGAGCTGCCACAGGAGTATCACCGTCAGAACTCACCAAGGTGGCTTCAACATGCTCGGTCATGGTAATAGAACGGGGAGGGGTAGCTTCGACGTCTGAAAAGATACGTCTTCTGGCCCGCGGCCTTCTAACCAAAGAACTTCCACCATGTTCCTCTTTTTCCTCAGAATCTTGGGTCACGTTAGCCTTCCTTTTCGATGAAGAACTCAAGATTATTTCTTGAGCTCTTGCCAAAGAAACTCTGGAAGCCACGATTGAATCGACACTTACACCGCGAATGGGAAACCTTGATAAAAAGAAGGGTCAAATATATTCTAAGGGAAGAATGAACAAAAAAAAGAAGGGTTAAAGTATTTACCATGAGTTTTAACCTTCCAACCAAACATGTGTGAAAGAGTTTTCCAAGATCTACCTTCCATCAGAGCAACAATCAACAATTTCTCTACCCAACCACAGAAATTGGGAATCTTGTCAATAGTTCCCATGGTTGCTGAAAAAAGAGAAAGTTAAACAGCCACAGGAAAAACAAACCCTTTCAAAACGAAAAAAGGGGGGAAAAAGAAGAGAGAAAACTTACGTGCAAAATTCCACTTTTCAGGGAATGGTACATTTTCTTCACTACTAATCCTACAGTAGGAGCAGCAAAAAATTTGGCATACCAGCCACGGTCCTTGTCATCCTCAGGGCTGACTAAAACTCTCTTACTTCTCGCCACTAAAGTAAAGATCCTATGTCGGAACAATTTAGGGGAGTAGAGGTGGATCAAATGAAAAAAAGAAAAAGGCAAATTAGCCAAGCTAGCTAAGTGCCTTAGACAAGCAACAACCCTCCATACAATGGGACCAATTTGTCCTAGACAAACATTGGAAAAATGACTGAACTCGATGATAACAGGATCAATGGGAGGTCTAAAATTTAATATAAAGGGATATGTATACACGAAAGAAAATCCAGTCATGTAGGATGTGATTCTTTGGTTTGCATTAGGAATTATGATAGGGAAGTCAAGCCTCCAATGGCAATCCTTACAGACAACAGAGATTAAACCTTCAGTAATCTAAGAAGGGTAAACATCAGCACGATCAAGAGAGGACATAGAAGAAACCTGATTCCTAATTGATTCTCTATCAGTGTAAAAAGAAAGTTCAGAGGGAACAATTTCGTCTACTAAAGGCTCACGAACTGGTTCATTAGAGTCTCTACTTCTAGAAGAAGATCTATGTGGAAGAGAACTCCTAGTTCTAGATAAAGAAGGAGGGGTAGAACCAAGTGGAGGTAAAGAAGCACCTCGTATAGATGAAGATCCCAAACTGCGTAATCTTCCCCCTCTTCTGCTTCTAACAGGAGCAAGGGGAAGTTCATCAACAATAGGAACTCTTCAGGGACTAGGGTTTGAAGAAGACATGGTTGTACGAGGAAGAAAACAAGAATAAATATTCAAAGATAGGTAACTTTTATGAGAAAGACAAAGACAAAGGTTATATTTATACTCAGAAGCAACCATCAAACAAAAAAGGTAATGATGGAAACGTCATAATGAAAACTGTCACTTCGTGATTGATGTAGCCGCAAAAAAACTCTAAAAGGCGCTGAGGAGTTGCAGATCCAATCAAATAGTCCACGTGTCATGAGCATTAAATGGAAGTGACATACGAAATGTCAGTTCTGGAGAAGGTATAATGGCGGCAAAAAATTTCGCTTTAATGAGATCCACTTTCCAAATATTCAATTGTTGAATAAATAGCAAGTGTGGGGACTATCTGTATTGGGAAAAATCAAGTTAATATATTGAATTAATTTTGTGATGATATGACATGACACGTGGATCAGTAAAAAAATGACAGTTGGCGAAGGATAGCAGAAGGGACATGAGCTTTAACAGGCACGGGCAAAGACTCAAGAAAACCAGAAGGAATGGGTGCTCGGACCTCTTGGTAATTTGAAGAAGCATCGAGAAATGAACCTAGATAGCAAAAAAGTATAGATACGTATTATCTGTAATTAATGAGCATCAATGACGGGAAACGTTATAGAATCTTCACGAAACAGTTACAATTGCCAAATATAACGTTACATTAAATGTCATTCATTGCCCGTAATGACTCTATTATGGGAGGAAAGAACGTATTACTTAGAAATAGCTATAAAAGGAGAGAAATAAACATTTGTAAGGACACAGAATATTATTGAAATACACTGATTACTTTGCTTTCTTTTACTTACCCAGCTATCGTTTGAATCAATTATTCTTATTTATTTTTATTTGATTATCAGTAACTCGAGTTCTTCTAATAGCAAGCTTTGACCGAAATTCCTATTTTCTGGTTAAACATGAGTGTTATGAAATACATATTATATGGTTGTCCATTAATGAAATATAACTCCCACTACTCTTCTCTATTATGTAGATAATCCTCACTACTTCTCACCATTATAGTTGTAACTCCCACACCTCCATAACCTCCCCATGATCTTTCCGCTGTTCTCAATAGTTAATACCATATTTATGATATCTCGTTTGTATACCTCAATGTCATCCTATAAATAGAGGGTTTGAGAATCACATTGTACACACTTGAAACACTTGAAAGAAATAAGAAGCTCTCATCTCTTGCTCTCTACATTCTTGTCTATTTTCTTGTTTCATATTGTTATTTTGATTTAGTTTCTTAACACGATGCATATGTTTTTACTCCATATCTTTTTTTTATTTTACTAAATATTGATCCTAAAAGATGACCGACAACACTATCCAACCGAACCCAAAATCCATATACATAAGTAAAATATACTAAAGAAACATAAGTGAACCCTCTTCCCCGAAATATATGCTATTTATCCTCTTATTCATACTTTTCTTTTTCTTTTTTTTCTTTTTTCAAGATTTTCATCCAAATTGATAATGATTATTGCCTCTAGAGCTCTCTTATTCTGAATATCTATCTCCTTATCCATACTTTTTATTTCCCCTCTCATAATCTCATGCATAATACTCCAAAAAAGAAAGAAAAAATATTACTTTGAAAAGTCATATATATATCCAGTTCATCTCACATAATCTCATGCATAACTTGGAGTTTATTGATAATTGCACATGTCATGTGTAAACCTTAAGTTTATCAATATTTATAATTTATCTAATTGGCATAATTGATTTAGCCATATCAATTTAAGTATGATGTGCAAAAATAAAAGAGAATTCACATGGGTAAATATTAAAGAACTAGAAAGTGGGAAGAATTCTCTTATGTTGCTTGTTCTTATTAATTAATAGACCAACTAAAATTGGGACTGAATCCCATGAATATTGAAAATATCAAAGGTGAATATGGGCCCATTCATTTGCCATGTGTCGACGCCCCTTTTTCTAAGGGTCGAAATCGGGTATACGACATTTGGGAGGACAACTCTATTCCCTTTCGAGAATTGGGTCTTAGAAGTTGAAGAGTCACCACCTAATGATTATAGTGCATTAGGACACTTTTAAGAAAGGTTTGAGTTGGAAAACCAGAGTTCGGGTAAAGGCTAGAAATTATCTCGAGGGGAAGGTGTTAGGCATCCCTCAAGATCCACTAGTGTGGTCCTGGCCATGTTACAATTGCGACTTTACCAGTAAACAATCAAGGCTCAAATAAGGACTCGCATATAACATTGCAATTAGGTTGAAAACTTTTGAAGGCAAGTAGAGAGGGCAGAAATTTATGAAAAAGGATTTAAATAGTTTTACAAGAAGAGATGAAAGTAAATAAAGGGAAGGGGGTCCTAGGTTTATGATTAATATGGATCACTTCAATGCAATATCTAGCAATCACTCCTCAGAAGAGGGGTCGCACGTGATATTAGCGCACCGGTCATCATATCCATATTCTACCCTTCCCACCTCGTTAAGGTATTAAAGCGCGGAATGGTATCGTTACTTATTGAGACTACTAATCCTACAGGGTAAGGAGTAGGCTGAACCCTTAGGTTTAAAGGATAAAATGCTAAGCGACATACATAACAAATAGGACCGCACACAAGGGAGCATACGAAGACAAATAAAGGCTCGCAGATCCCTCCACAAGTGAAAATATAATCAACACGTCTCAAACACATTTAAGGTCTCAAAGATGGGAGTTTTCATAAAACAGGAATAGATAACAGCAGTTGAGTTTAGCGACAGATAAAAAAATCGTTAAAGCATGGTTTTTGAAAATCAAGTAGTGACAGTAGCTTAACGAGTGCTGGACAAGTATTCAAAATAGTACGATTCTGGGCAGAGAATGGTAACCCAGTAGTTTGAAAACATAATAGAACAAGAATCAGAAAATCAGTAAGAGTAAATAGATGCACAATTTCAAGATTTTGTTTCCAGATAGAGCGAGAGTTTTTTTTGAAAAAAAACAGAGTGAACTTCAGCAAGAATAGGAGCAGCAGAGTTCAGAATTATAAGAGGCTGATTGGTCTTAAACCGGTAAAACATGATTAATCGATTCTTATTAGGCCTAAAGTCTGTCTAGGCGTCGTATGCGTTGCCTAATTATCTTAAGGGTGAACATGCATATCGATTTTTTTAGTTGTAAGAGGGATAAACAAACAGTTAACCATACTTGTATTATTAGATTAAGCATGCTAATGAGGCGTTTAACAATTGCAACTCAGACAAGTATAAAACCCTAAACAACAGGATGTCTAATGCACATAGGAGTTCCTAAAACATGATTTCTAAATGCTAATGATTATGAGAATGCAGCAGTAGCCATTATAACAGTTGTTTGCCTATTATTAACTAATCATAGTTACGAAATGAATATAACAACAGGCTGAAAGTAAAGAACCTAGAACAGGATTTCTAATGTGTGAGATGCATGTCTTATACAGGTTATCTATTGCGCAGATAAATAAATAGAATCCTATAAGCATGTTTTCTACCCATTACTTAAACTAAGCATGCATAACCCTCCATATTCACTATTCAACCCCAATCATTTTTTTTACAAATTATTACAAACCAATGATAGCCGAATTACAGTAATAAAGAATAAAATAAGAAGTTATTCTATAGGGAACCTTCAATCAGGCCCATTCTTCCAACCTCACTCCTTTCAAGTTTCACAGCCTTGACATGGTCAGGGTGCGGCAAAGCTCCCTAGGGCCCCCATTGGGTCCCTGGCCAATACCAGCACCTAAACACTTACCAGAATGTTGGACATGTGCAGTGTGGAATTACCATCCTTGTGTGTCAAAGTTCAGTGAGTACTCAGGGGTACTCAAAGCAATACTCACACGAAGGGGTAGGACCTAATTTCTAGGAGTAGTGTGAAGTGCAGGAAGAAGAGGAAAATTCGTAGTTCAAAGAGTTTTTCCAAAAATTGGAGAGTTGCACATAAGGATAATGGGCAAAGGGGACAAATAGATCACATAATATCACCAAGAGATGCAGAGACTTGTGCAAATTCAGTAGCATGAGTACACAAAATCAAAGAGTTTTAAACGACCTAAAAATGGTCGAATTTAGGCATAATAGTAAGTAGTGACAGAATATAGTCATAACAGGCAAGATTAGGAGCAAACAGTGGTCATGAGCATGCAAGTATCAACAGGCAATCAAGGGGTCAATTACATGTTGCACAGCAGAATCATAGATAGAAAACAATTAGGAATATAACACACTAAAGTAGTAATAACCACATTGGTTTGGAACTTTGAAACTAATCAGGACATACCAGTAATAAGAGAGCACAGCAGAATGCAAGAGCCAAATATGAGCACAATGTTAGCCTTGGTTTTCCAGCCGGCTAATAATAGTCAGGAGTAGGGAACAACAACAGAGCAAGAGAGAGAAGTAGCACAAGAGAGATAAAGAGCAATGTGTATTGCTGTGTGAGTTTGTGATATGCAATGTGTTAGTGAGTCTCATGCAAAAGAGAATGGGGGTACTTATAGTACTGAAGACGAGTAAACAAACAAGGTAGAAATTCATATTTAAGGAACTGAGTATCAATCATAATCAAATCAGTATAAGGGCTCCCCTTTAATTAAGGAATCAAAGTCAAACGGTAATAAGCAGTTGTTTAAAAGGAAAGAAATCATAAAGCATAGTATGATCACATAAGGAAACAGAATAGCATAAGGTATACAATAAAGACTAGGTACATGATACTTAATTAGGGAAATATGTCAGACAAATCAATCAATATATTTGTGCACACATATAGGGCCGAATACTACCTTAATTCTGGAAAATAGTATCAAAAATAATGAACGAGATTGAAAACCTAGGAGATCAGTATTAATTGAGGAAGGTATCCCATAAATTAGTGAAACAATTCGAAATCAGTACCAAACTATAAGGAAAATACGCAAAATCACAATTTTTAAGGCAAGTATCACAGTCTTAAAGGGAGCTTGTAAGAATCAGTATAAAATCACCACGTAAACAATCAGAGAAATCTTAAGCAAAGAACACAGAAGGGTAGGGGAATGAAACACTAACGGCAAAATTAAAGCAAAGAGCACGGAACTCAGAGAAGAATCCATAAGAACACACAAACAAGCAAACACGACAATAATACAAATATAAACCCTAAAGCTAGGGTTTCATCAGACTTAAGCAAAATGTTTAGAAATAGTGCTGAGAATCATGACTTAGTACTCAAAATCGGAAGATAAAGTATTTTCGAAAAGGGGTTAAGAAACCCTAGTTTCCAAAGGGAACAAAAACGTTTAAAACTTGAATAATCGTAAAGATCGAGTAGAGAATAGTGCAAAACATAAAGGTATGAGTTGAAAATCGTTAAAGAATACAGATATTTAAGAGGTTTGGGTCGAGATTGGGGTTTCATAAGAAACCAGAGGGAGAAGTGAGAGAAACCTGGCTGTGAAACTTAGGAACAATGGTGTTTACAACACCATCGAACAAAAACCCATCGGAGAAAGGCTGGAAACAAACCCAAGCAAGGCTTCAGTGATCGTCTTGCATGGTGAAGACCCACGGAGTCTCATGAATGAAAGGAACCGATGAGGTAAGGCTTCAAGGCGGCTGGTGGTTGAAAGAGGCGAGGCTGGAGGTGGCCGGAGAGATGGTGAAGGCCATCGGAGAAGAAGAACCAAAAAGTTCTAGAGAAAAAGAGGAGAGGAAGAGAAAAATAGATAGAGAGACCGGTTTCGAAAAGTGAGGGGTCAGGGGGGGGGTAGGTGAGAGTTTAATTAAGGAAAAGGGATCTGGGCCGTTGATCTTATTTGATCAACGGCTCCGATTAGTTCGGAGTTTGGTTGGGTTAGTTTAGAGTTGGGCTAGGGCGAATTTGGTTGGGTCTTGGGTTAAATTAAATCTGATGGGGGTGGGGTTAAATTGGGGTTAAAATTGAAATAATAATGGGCTATGTGTTAAATAGCCAATTTTTCCCTTTTATTTTATATAAAATAGTTAAAATAATTTGAAAAACAAATTAAAAGCACTGAACTAATTAATAATATATAAATATTAATATAAAAATACTGAAAATAATTTATAATTATAAAATATTGTTAATCGTAAAATAGGTTATAATTGCAATTATATGCAATTTAGCCTTAAAAATACCCAATAAATTTGTAAAAATATGCAAAAATCACATTAATTATATTTTGGTGTGAATATGAAAATGGAAATAAATTATTCACAAAAAATGATAATTTTGAGAGGAATTACTGGATTTTGTACTGCTGAAATTGACAATAAACTAATTTTAAAATCTTAAAAATTAGGAAAAAATCCCAAAACTCTTGGGCATGCTCATATATGCATACACATGCCATTTTGAAAGTATTTGAGTATATAAAAAATACCTAGGGAAAAATTGGGTATCAACACCATGTATACCACATAAGATGCATCTATGAGGTGGTTACATGTGCGATTATTATTAACCCGCAACTTGACCGGTGTTTGCGAGGTAACTTGCTTAGTAATTTAATTTCGAGCATAATTTCCAGATTTTCTATTCAAGAAGTTCATCTTGATAAGTTGGTTTACATCACAGTTGGTTTAGCAAAATAATTTATTGAGTGCCTCCACTTAATAGCCAAACTATTGTTTATGAGAACAAAGTTATCTATATCAGTTTGATATAGGTTATATACGAAAGTACATTATATTCTCCCCTCATAAGTGGATCAGGGTCAGGAACCAAATAATTTCATCTTATTATTATTGATGCGCGATATATATTTTGATTAACACCATAACGTACAAAGATGAGTTCTCAAAGTTGAGGAAATAAGTTAGTTTTCTAACATGAGGGGGAGATAAGATAAATAGTTGAGAAAATGTTATGTGGAATGAATTATCATTTGTACATCTAGATCCTCGAATAAGATAATATGAACTTGAGGTTCATAAAAAAAAAGATAATTCATTCGCAATATGTTGCAACGCATGCCAGACGCATTTGCTGACTTAAAGAAAGTAATTATATTCTCACTGCAAATGCTCCTATTAGAATAAGTCCTAGAAGGACAAAGACTATGGTACGCTTAAAGCGTATAGACAAATCGGTTTCAAATAAACTTATTCATAAAGAAGATGAGCAAATGATCAAAATGATCATAATAAAGGAGGCAAGTTATCTAGAAGATCACATGACATAACACTTCATAAAATCTCATGAGAGATTCAGGTACCTGAATATATGAATGGAGAGATCTCTATATTATGTCTACATGAAAATAAGGAGGTTGGAACCGATATAAAATGTTTGTCGACAACATCTATAATAGCGCTAAATATATATGAGGATATTAAGTCTAGAGGAACAATTTCGAATAGAATTAGTTTTATATGAAAGATATGTAGTTTTGAATATGTAGTTCAAACACTTGAAAGTATAAAGTCAATGATATGTGCAATCAATTTTCGATATCTTATTTGTCTAGCATGACATGAAAAACTTGATATGCATCTAATTAAAGTCTATTATATGACTTAACTTATATGACAATCCTTGAAAGATTTAAATTTCTTGAAGCATATACAATTCTTGGTCATGAAGTACTACATCCTAAGTACAATTTATGCACATATGTATCTTGCTAAGTTGCTATAACTATAAGCATGATAATGTGATAGCGAGAATACTTCTATAGAGATATTAAAGAGTCATTCCACGATATTTATGAAGACATTATATCTCTATCAAGAATGATGATTTCAAGGTGCAATATATTCATTCAAGTTAATATGGATAATTTGTTTATCAAATTTCTACCAACGATCTTTTGAAGATGGTGCACAAGATTGGGATGCGAAGGGTTAAAAATGTGAATTGATGTTCTCATCAGGGGGAGTTAATACGCGTTGTACTCTTTTTTCCTTACAAAGTTTTGTCCCACTGAGTTTTCCTTGCAAGGTTTTCGAGGCAACCAAAAGGCGTATTGTTAGATATGTGTACTCTTTTTCCATCTCTAGAAATTTTTTTCCATTGAGTTTTATTTTAGTTAAGTTTTTAATGAGGCACATTATCTGTTGAATAGATATACAAGGGGGAGTGTTATAAATAGAATTTTATTTATGGTGAATGTCTATATTTAGAGAGATTCTAGGGTTTATTACTTGGTGGCTAAGTTACTCTCTTCCTATAAATAGAGAGTTCTATTCCATTGTAATTCATCCCAAAATCAATAAAAATTCTCTCCCTACTTTTCTCTGCAATATTCTTCTTCTTTTATTATTTCATAACAACATTAGATTTTTCGGTAATTGTTTATATTAAAAAATATAGTTATATGATTTTGATGGAATAAAAATTATAATTATATAACCTTTGCAAACTTTATCCCGTTCTTGTGTATATAACTTAAACTTTAACGTGTAAATGGAATCTTAGTGACGCACGACTCACGAGTACTTCATGGAAGATGCCAACTAAACCTAAAAAATCTCTTCTCGTGTTTCTTTTTATCATTCTTAATAACGAGAATATTGCTGTTGGGAAGAACTTAAAAACTATGGTATTTGTAATACATGCAAATCTTTTATTAAACTATATTATCATAATTTTATTTGAAACGTACATGTAATGATTCGACTGATCGTTTCGAGCTCTAGCGCATCGTTCGGCAGTTTGAGGCCATGAGCAGCTTCACTTCAGGTATTATGACTTGTACGCATGGTCGGAATTGAATTTCGTGAAGTTTGAAATTGATTTGCAAAAGAAAATTCCCATTTTGGAAGCTTTAAGTTGAAAGAAATGACTAAGGAATGATTTATGAATAAACGACCCCGAAATCGGATTATGCAGGTTCCAACAGGTTCGTATAATAATTTTGGACTTGGGCGTATGTCCAGATCGGATTTTGAATGACTCGGGAGCGTTTCGACGCCTATTGTGGAAGGTAACATTTGGGAAGAATTCTATAAATTTAGGTTGAAGTGCATTTCAATGTTATCGATGTCCAATTGGGATTTCGAATCTGGAAATAGCTCCGTATGGTAATTCTGGTATTGGGAGCGCGATCGGAAGTGGATTTGGAGGCTCGTATGTCATTTTGGGGTCATTTGGCTAAAGTTAGAAATTTGAAGGTTTTGAGAAGTTTGACCGGAAGTGGACTTTTTGATATCGGGGTCGGATTATATTCCGAAAGTTGGAGTAGGTCTCCAATGTCAAATATGACTTGTGTGCAAAATTTGAGGTCAATCGGACGTGATTTGATAGGTTTCGGCATCGAATGTAAAAGTTGGAAATTTTAAAGTTCATTAAGCTTGAATTGGAGTGCAATTCATGGTTTTAGACTTGCTTGATGTGATTTGAGGTCTCGAGCAGGTTCGCGTGATGTTATGGGGTTGGTTTGTATGATTTGGACGGGGTCCCGGGGCCTCGGGTGTGTTTCGGGGTGGTTTCGGATCATTTTGGGCTGTGTTGTTGCTACAGATTTCTGTTTCTGGTTTCCTTCTTCGCGAACGCGAAGGGAGTTCCGCGTTTGCGAAGAGGAAGTTGCGAGGCGATTGGATTTGGCCTTCGCAAACGCGAAGTGGAGGTCGTGAACGCGAAGGGGTGGGCTAAGTTGACTACGCGAACGTGGATGGGCAAACGTGAACACGTAGAAGGAAAGAGTGGAGCTGGGCTTAAGGTCGTTGGACTACGCGAACGCGAGGCCTGGTACGCGAACGCGAGGCCTGAACGCGAACGCGTAGAGTCTGGGTAGTTGGCCTTCGTGAATGCGATAACCAAGCCGCGAACGCGAAGAAGAAATTTTGGGGCTGAAGCAGGTTGTGCTTCGCGAACGCGAGGGCATTTCCGCGTTCGCGAAGAAGGGGCAGTGCTGGGCAGTGAATTGTTTTAAGATGGGATTTGGCCCATTTTCTTTCATTTTCTCTTGGCTTGGGCGATTATTGGAGGGTATAAAGAGGGGGTTTTCATTTTCAATAGCAAGGTAAGTTATCCCCACTTATTATGAGTTAAATACATTGATTATGTATAGATTTTAACATGAAAATTAGTAAAAATTGTGGGTTTTGGGTAGAAGGCCTAGAATTTGTATTTTTGGATTCTTACCACAAATTTGGGCATGAAATTGAGATCAAATTATATATTTGAGTTCGTGAGGTAGTGGGTAAACTTTATCTTCGAAAAATTTCGGAATTCGGGCACGTGGGCAATTTTCAACTTTTCAACTAGGGTTAGGACTTGTTATAAATTGGATTATAATGAGTGTTTGAGCATATATTAATGGGTTTGCATAATTATTGGCTAGTTTTGGAGCGTTGTGCATCGATTTAGGTCATCGGAAGGGCTTGGAAGCCGGTTATGGAACTTCAGAGTGAGGTGAGTCTCCTTTCTAACCTTGTAAGAAGGAATTGTCCCAATAGGTGAAATAATTAAGTGTGTGCTACTATTATGGGGGCTACGTACACACGAGTTGACAAGATTCCGTGCGTAGCTACTATTATGCTTAAGTCCGGGTAGTCTAGGAACCAAAAACATGCTTTACTGGTACATATTTGTAACCTTGTTATCAATTTAAATGCTTAAAAATATTGAACTTTGTAGATAAATTTCTAAAAGGCTAGATATTGTTTTCTAAACTTTTAAAAGAGAAATTGTTTTTCCTTGAATAATTACTCCTTGATGAATTCTTGATTAACTATTTGTTGTGTTTATTTATCTTTGACCGCGTCGCATGTATGATTCGCGAGCGGGGTAATAGATGCATCTATGGTTCGTGTCATTCGGTCCTCTAGCAGTGCACAGTTTAAATATTGTTGGATCGGGTCGTACGACCTCGGCATGAATTACGCATGCTTGTATTTGCTTGACTTGGAAATTGTAAATGATATTGCCTCTCTGGCCTGAAATAAATGTATAAATGATGAAAATGAATTTGGAAATTCCTTAATAATGAAAGAACTATTTACTTGCTTCATGCTATTGAGTTACAATCATTTTTTATAAAATCCTCGATTTATTATATTATTGATATATCATTATTGGACCACTAGCAAGTGTCAAAGTCGACCTCTCGTCTCTACTTCTTCAAGATTAGACGGGATACTTACTGGGTACACGTTGTTTTCGTACTCATTCTATACTTGCTGTGCATTTTTATTGCACAGGCACATGCATATCTAGTGGCCTAGTTTGACGCAGCAGCATGATTGATACGGAGACTTAGGTGAGCTGCACCTCTCGAGATGACCCGCAGCTAGCAGAGTCTCCTTCACAATATAGTAGTTCTTTTTTGTCCAATTGTATTCCGGACAGTTATCGTGTTGTACTTTATTTCCTAGAAATTGTTCATGCACTTGTGATACCGGGTTCTGGGATGATTATGGGATTATTCAACACGAAGTTTATTAAAGAAATCATTATTTATTCAGTGAATTTCATTATTATCGTTTAATATATAAAAGAAATGATTTCAATAAATACTAAAAATGAGAATTTAATTAACTTCTTTGTGTTGGCTTGCCTGACAGTGGTGTTCAGCATCATCACGACCCTTAGTGGATTTTGGGTCGTGACAACATGGTATCAGAGCGCTAGGTTCCCTTTAGGTCTAACGAGTCATGAGCAAGTCTAGTAGAGTCTTGTGGATCGGTACGGTAACGTCTGTACTTATCTTCAAGAGGCTACAGGGCTGTAGGAGCACTTCCCTTCTTGATTCCTCATCGTGCAGTTTGATTCCTTCGAGGCTTATGCCTTTTCTTCCTTCCTACTCGTTCTTATGCGACGTGACGCGCTTATTATAAATCAGGAATTGAGGAATTTTAATGGTACTACAGATGTGGTGCAGGATGTTTCTCCTTGCGTAGTTGATTGGACAATTGTCGTCGCCTTGCGGAAGGATATTCTGTCATTTTAGCTCAGTGTATGTACTTCTGAGAGCTTTGAGGCTATGCACAGGTTGCTATGATGCTCATGAATGGTTATCGCACGGTATTGATGTGATGGTGGGATGTTTGTCCATGCGTAGAAGCAGTGTATGACTTGGAAGGAGGTTTTCTCAATGCATGATTCAGAGATTCGGTATTTCATTCCCGGCAGAGGAAAGGCAATCAGACTATAATTGTTCAGGTTTGGGTTGATGGAGTAACGAGACTTGGTATTTTATAGCGTGGTGGAATTTCATTTGTGATGTGGTGTTGTCGCCCTTGATTGAATGTGTTAAGTTCGCCGGTGTTATGATCTTCTATAATTCGCCTTTGAGGCAGGATATGGTGAGATAGTATTGGAGAAGCGGCTATCAGAGATCACGGGGTGCGGTGGTTTAGAATTGATTCGATGTTTCTAATGTCAACGGCTCGAGAAAATATGATCTTCAGAAAGGTATAAGGTCAGTAGCGGTCTATTGGTTCAAGAGCTACTGAGATAGATTTTGATTTAAGGCATCAGCTGAGCAACAAAGGATGAGGAAGAACATGTGAGAAGTGTCATGCGGTGGTTAAACTTCTAGAAGGACGGGTGTAAGAAGCGAAGTCGAGTAGTTTCTTAAAGAAGTGAGTTTGCCCAAAGTGGGAGAGTGGCAGAGTAGCATATTAGTTCAGTGGCAGGATAACTACACCCCCCCCCCTTGAGGAAAGTTTGGAGTGATTTGGGAATTTTAATGGAAGGTGATTGGGTCTACGGGCTTAATTTGAATTATTTCCTACTATACAGTGGGAGGTTGGATGCAACAAAAAGGAGTTGTTTGATATGGAGAAGGATACAACATGACCTCAAATTGGAAGGTATTATCGCACATTTGGTTGATGTCAATGAGGAGTGAACGGACTTGTGCAGCTAGTGAATGAGCATGAGCTCGGGATATGTTACTGATTTCGTAGTAATTGTGCATTGCAGCATTGCTGGGAGATGTTGGTTTGTAATTTCCACAAGTGGGTTACCTCCTGTGAGCAGATCAGCGGTCGCATGGTTGGCAAAGCTTCTGCGAGGAATCCTACTGGCTATCCAGTAAGAAGTCAAATATGTGAATGTTGCTAGAGATTCAGAGTGTTCATGAAATGCTAACAAAAGGATTTCGAGGAATTTGGTGGTTGATTGCGCAAGGTTATGTCAATGAGAGATAAAGAATCTTGGTGGGTTCCAGAGTTGTGAAATAGTAGCCCCAAGCTAAGTGGGAGAGTCCCACCGCCTATGATTGGGTTGCATGGTTATCCACTTGTGAGGTTTCTAGCTATCGGCATAATGGCGAGTTATTTCCACTAAGGGAAAAGAATATAAATGGTAATTTGAGCAAATGGTTTGAGAGATGTGTGACATAAATGGCCCTATCGACTATGTTCATGCGTGGGGAATGTTCAGGATTTACACTTCGTATAGATGCGAGTTGCAAGGAAAGTGACTCGGCCGAGTGCTTCGTTGAAAGGGTGTTCATGTGCTAGAAGAGTCTTGGAGTTGATTATATTCAGGACCAAGTCAGAGTGGGTGACTCTTAATAACGGTCCTAGTGGATTCAAAGGTTAAGGCATGGCGCCTAAGGATTTCGAGTCCATAAGTACTGTTAAGAATCGAGCTTTGCATCGGATTATGAAAAGAGGCTCAGAAGGTTCTATGATATCTTCCGCTTTTGGTATAGCTTTTGGAGGAATGAAAGAGAATGACTTCGGATTCGCAAAGGGATTTTCAAAATGGGTATATCAGATGAAGATGAGAATATGCACACAAGGAGGGTATGAGGCGGTTTGTGGGATTTGAGACAGCTTGGTCTCATGATACAAGGCCACTCGGGAGGAGTGCGGATTGAGTTCATTATGTGTTGAATGGAGTTATTGTTGTTTCTGAGGTGATTAAGGATAAATTAGAAGAAGTTAGATTGTTAGCCATGGTTGAATTGTCATATTGGTGGCAGTGATTAGTTCTTTCAGCGTGATTGAGTTATGCGGGTAATTTGTGATGATACATGCGAGGTTTGACAGTCGTCGTATTTGATTTTATGTGGGAGTATTCAGGTGTTATGGCTTGTTATGTGTGGGCGGATCCCGAAAAGGTTATGGTGGTTTAGAGCACTACTTGAGGATTTGAATGTTCTACAATTATGAGAATTTACTCGCGTGCTGCTATGGCTCTCTTGGAATGAGATGAGTAAAAGATTCCTATATGATGGAGTGTTTACCCTATTAGTGGTTCAGGAATTTATGATGAAATTCGTATGTTGTCGCATATTGGCATGTTAGGTGCAGTGAGCGGTATGAAAATCGAAAGTGAGGACCCGAGGTTGTGGTGTGTTGGCAAGGACGTCACGAGCTCGGATGAGCAGGAAAAAGTAATTGAATGATTATAGAAAGCCGGTATTATTTTCAGCGTCACCTGAGATCAATGTTTGTGTATGAGGCTTTGCATCCTGGTTACGGATTCTTGATTTGCTTTACAGACTTAGTGCGGCTGGTGGAATGAATGTACATATATGTTACCTGGTAAGGAAGGTCGTGGGAGCGTGTGTCACGTGAAGATTGAATGAGTGTGTTATGTAGTCCTTTGATTGATTGGGAATTTAAACCAAGTATGAAGATTTTGGTAATATTGCTAATTTGAGAATTTATGCCCGAAGGACACTCGGTTCATCGGGTTGTGGACTATGGAGGTTTACTCCGGTTATGATGGTTGTTCTTGTGAGTTATGGGAAAAGGGGTATTATTAGCCTAGTGCGGTGCGATCAGAATCGGCTCGAGGTTGATGGGTGGATTTAAATATGAATATGGGCTCCATATCAGGCCAAATGTGTTCATTTCAGCATAGCACTCCTTATGGAGAAGTATTCGGACGTTAGATGTTATGTCATCGTCAGCTATTTCATGTAATACTATATTGTGTCGTATGAGTTGTGAGACGACTTGGTAAATTTCTTATGTGTTGAGCTTCCACATGGCGATGGTGTTATGTGAGCAGGATGGATCTTGAGATTCAGATCATATATCGCACTTCAGTTGTTCTTGAGTTTTGTAGCTTATGGCGCTATATGTCTCTCAAGGGATGGTATTATGCACTTAGCGTGCTTGTGACCGATATTCGGTATTTAGTAGTAATGAGCAATTTATCTCGGTGTATGCCTCCTTATGAGAATTTTATTTGTGGATCGGGTGGCACGCTGCCACGGGCATGTTATTTGGATCGGGTTGCATGCTGCAACAGTATGATGTTGAGTACAGTTTTCTATATTCTAATTTTTGTGTGTTTTGTTTCCCATTTTTTTAGAAAAGTTCATATTAGTTGCGTGAGTTGAGTAGTCCCTTCCAGAGTTTGTTTTCCTTATGTATCACGTCCGAGTTGGTAGCCTATTGGCACATTGTGGCATCATATGAGACTTTTGGTCATGTCTGGGGTGGCTTATTGCCTGAGCAGTTTGTACTGGGTGAGACAAGTTTATTGGATCTAGGATCAGTGCAATCGGATTATGAGAAATACATTAAAGAGCAAATACCATTATTGGGTTCAGAATGAGGTGATGGTTCTTGTCAGAAGTATAGACTCAATGATTTGTTGACTTGGCAGTTGGTTATGAATTTCTACACATCTTTTCCGTCGTAGCAGCATTGCAAGAGCTTGAACAGGACTTATATATGTCATGGGGTGCATTGTGAGCATCAGATTCGGGAAATGTCGGCTGTTACGACCAAGGAGTGTTATTATGGTCTTGTGAATGATGTGGTGCATGGTGTGAATTCAGCAAGGGTGTGCAATCATGTCCTAGTACAACGTATAGAGATTGTTACGGCGTTCATATGTTGGAAGCAGGCCTAGAAGAGAATTCTGGATGCTGGAACTGGGCTCTAAGGCGTATTTGCCTAAATGAAAGAGGATATCTTCATATTTGATCGAGCTAAGGTGCTCAACTGAGTTGTGGTAGCACGGGTAGGTACTCGAGGTGTTAAATAGTGATTTCGAACAACTCCAGTGCAGATCTCAACACGTTCGAGGATGAACACATGTTTAAGTGGGAGAAAATGTAACGACCTGTTCGGTCGTTTTGAGCTCTAGCACATCGTTTGGCAGTTTGAGGCCATGAGAAGCTTCACTTCAGGTAATATGACTTGTACGCGTGATCGGAATTGAATTTCGGGAAGTTTGGAATTGATTTGGAAAGAAAATTCTCATTTCGGAAGCTTTAAGTTGAAAGAATTGAATAAGGTTTGATTTATGAATAAATTACCCCAAAATCTAGATTTGAAGGTTTCAATAGGTTCGTATGATGATTTTAGATTTGGGCGTCTGTCCGGATCGGGTTTTGGATGATCTGGGAGCGTTTCGGCGCCTATTGTGGAAGATAGCATTTTGGAAGAATTTCATAAATTTGGATTGAAATGCATTTCAATTTTATCGATGTCCAATTGGGATTTCGAGTCTCGGAATAGCTTCGTATGGTAATTCTGGTATTGGGAGCGCGATCGAAAGTGGATTTGGAGGCTCGTAGGTAATTTTGGGGTCATTTGGCTAAAGTTAGAAATTTGAAGGTTTTGAGAAGTTTGATCGGAAGTGAATTTTTTGATATCGGGGTCGAATTCCGATTTCGGAAGTTGAAATAGGTCCGTAATGTCAAATATGACTTGTGTGTAAAATTTGAGGTCAATCGGACATGATTTGACAGGTTTCGGCATCGAATGTAGAAATTGGAACTTTTAAAGTTCATTAAGCCCGAATTGGAGTGCGAATCATGGCTTTAGCATTGTTTGATGTGATTTGAGGCCTCGAGCAATCCCGTGTGATGTTATGGGGCTGGTTTGTGTGATTTGGGCGGGGTTCTGGGGGGCCTGGGTGTGTTTCGAGGTGGTTTCGAATCATTTCGGGTTGTGTTATTGCTGCAGATTTCTATTTCTGGTTTCCTTCTTCGCGAACGCGAAGGGAGTTCCGCGTTCGCGAAGAGGAAGGTGGGAGGCTACTGGATTTGGCCTTCGCGAATGAGAAGTGGAGGTCGTGAACGCGAAGGGGTGGGCTGAGTTGACTATGCGAACGCGGATGGGCAATCGCGAAGGGCCTGAGGTCGTTGGCCTACACGAACGCGAGGCCTGGAACGTGAAAGCGTAGAGTCTGGGTAGGTGGCCTTCACGAACACGAATAAGAAATTTTGGGGCTGAAGCAGATTGTGCTTCGCGAACACGAGGGTATTTCCGCGTTCGCGAAGAAGGGGTAGTGCTGGGCAGTGAATTGTTTTAAGACGGGATTTGGCCCATTTTCTTTCACTTTCTCTTGGCTTGGGCGATTATTGGAGGGTATTAAGGGGGGTTTTCATCATCAATGGCAAGGTAAGTTATCCCCACTTATTATGAATTAAATACATTGATTATGTATAGATTTTAACATGAAAATTAGTAAAAATTGTGGGTTTTGGGTAGAAGACCTAGAATTTGTATTTTTGGATTCTTACCAGGAATTTGGGAATGAAATTAAGAGCAAATTATATATTTGAGTTCGTGAGGTTGTGGATAAACTTTATCTTCGAAAAATTTCGGAATCCGGGCACGTGGGCAATTTTGTTAACTTTTCGATCGGGGTTAGGAATTGTTATCAATTGGATTATAATGAGTGTTGTAGAATATATTAATTGGTTTGCATAATTATTGGCTAGTTTTGGGGCGTTATGCATCGATTTGGGTCATCGTAAGGGCTTGGAAGCCGGTTATGGAACTTCGGAGCGAGCTGAGTCTCCTTTCTAATATTGTAAGAGGGAATTGTCCCCATAGACGAAATAATTAACTATGTGCTACTATTGTGGGGGCTACACACACACGAGGTGACGAGAGTCTGTGCGTAGCTACTCTTATGCTTAAATTCGGGTAGTCTAGGAACCAAAAGCATGCTTTACTTGTAAATATTTGCAACCTGTTGTCAATTTAAATGCTTAAAACATATCGAACTTTGTAGATAAATTTCTAAAAGGCTAGACATCATTTTCCGAACTTTTAAATGAGAAATTACTTTTTCTTGAATAATTGTTCCTTGATGAATTCTTGATTGACTGTTCGTTGTGTTTATTTATATTTGACTGCGTCGCATGTATGATTCGCGAGCGGGGTAATAGATGCATCTATGGTTCGCACCATTCGATCTTCTGGCAGTGCACAGTTTAAATATTGTTGTATCGGGCCGTACGACCTCGGCATGAATTACGCATGCTTGTATTTGCTTGACTTGCAAATTGTAAATGGAAAAGGGTCAAATATGTCCTTATACTATTGAAAAAGGTCTAATATTACCCTCCGTTATATTATCAGTCCAAATATACTCCTAACGTCATACTATCTGTCCAAATATATCCCTGACATCATGAAAGTGGTACAAACCTACCCTTCATCCGTTAACTGCCTCCCCTATGAACACATTTTATTGCTACCTCACCATTTCACCCTGTTTGCAGCTACCAAGTTCAATTACTTTAAAGTTCTATCATTATTTTGAAGACTTCACTGCCTCTACTTCCTTTTGCTTTTCAAAATACCTGTTGCTTCTCCGGTCGATCCTGAAATTGTACGTACCTTTCACTTGATCTTACAATTTTGTCTTTTATTTTGCATTTCCTTGTGTTGCCGCTGAATTTGTAAGACCTATTTAGGGAAAATTTAGTAGAACTTTTATTTTAACATAAAACGTAAAGAGAGAAAAAATAGTAGCCTTCCAGAAATGTGGTTGAAGAGAAAGAAACAATAAAAATTAACTCTCGTGTCTAGGTTGTTTTTCTTTCTCACCATGGTCAATTTTGAAACCTTAAACTAGTTTTCCTGTATCTTTGCTTAGTTTTTTATATAAAACAAAATGTATTTTCGTTCGTATAAGCATGAATTTTGAATAGCAAAATCAGAATTTTCTCGGTTAACATTGTTTCATATTATCTTTAGTTGTTAGTATTTCTTTTGATATAGTTTGTTTGTATATCTATGATCTGTGATTTTCTTCAAATGAAAGGGAAAGAAAGGTTGTGGGGAAGGGATGAAAATGGGAGTATAATGGTGAGGTAGGAATGAAATGTTGTCATAGGGAGGCAGTTAACGGAGGAAGGGTAGGTTTGTACCACTTTTATGATGTCAGGGATATATTTGAACTAATAGTATGACGTTAGGGATATATTTGGACTGATAGTATAACAGAGGACAATATTAGACCCTTTTCAATAGTATAGGGGTATATTTGACCCTTTTCCGAATTGTAAATGATGATATTGCCTCCCTGGCCTGAAATAA
This sequence comes from Nicotiana sylvestris, assembly GCF_000393655.2. Taxonomy (NCBI): domain Eukaryota; kingdom Viridiplantae; phylum Streptophyta; class Magnoliopsida; order Solanales; family Solanaceae; genus Nicotiana; species Nicotiana sylvestris. The sequence goes on from NC_091068.1 coordinate 111,126,292, forward strand.
ATGTATAAATGATGAAAATGGATTTGGAAACTCCCTATTAATGAAAGAACTGTTTACTTGCTTCATGCTATTGAGTTACAACCATTTTTATAAAATCCTTGATTTATTATATTATTGATATATCATTATTGGACCACTAGCAAGTGTCGAAGTTGACCTCTCGTCTCTACTTTTTTGAGATTAGATGGGATACTTATTGGGTACACGTTGTTTTCGTACTTATGCTACACTTGCTGTGCATTTTTGTTGCACAGGCACATGAATATCTAGTGGCTTAGTTTGACGCAGCAACATGGTTGATACAGAGATTTAGGTGAGTTGCACCTCTCGAGATGACCCGCGGCCAGCAGAGTCTCCTTCAGAGTATAGTAGTTCTTTTCTGTCCAACTGTATTTCGGACAGTTATCGTGTTGTACTTTATTTCCTAGAAATTGCTCATGCAGTTGTGACACCGGGTTCTGGGATGATTATGAGATTATTCAACATTAAGTTTGTTAATACATCATTATCTATTCAGTGAATTTCATTATTATCGTTTAATGTATCAAAGAAATAATTTCAATAAATACTAAAAATGAAAATTTAATTAACTTTTTGGTGTTGGCTTGCCTGATAGTGGTGTCCGACACCATCACGACCCTTAGTGGATTTTGGGTCGTGACAGTACAAGTTTATCCTTTTGAACTTTGATTATCCTTTCTCAAAACATTGATTTTGTTAAAACACCTGTTTCTAGTTGATTTTCTCATCCCGTACCCAGAATTTAGGTTGACGTAATCAAACTTTATGTACTTCGGTAGTTAGAACAAGTTAAATTATGGGCTTAAGATCATCTACCAAGTTTTTCATCAAGAGAATCTTTTATTAAATTTTTGTTTTCATCAAAGTCTCCTTATATTTTTTTTATTTATATCTTAGGAGAAAACATGTTCAGTGAAGATTGATATAAACCCAACTTATTTGGAATTTAGACATAATTATTATTGATATCTTAGGAAGAAAGTTGGCATTCCGCACACTTATTTTGATAAGCACAATTCAGGCATATAAATCAAACTCTGTCCAGTATTATATTATTGTATCTTTAAATTACTAATTCAAGTCAATAGAAGCAGACAAGAACTGCCAAACGCAAACCAAAACTTGGCCCTGTTTCGGAAACTTATCTATTCTGCAGAATATCTTTAGTTAAGGATAAAATTTGTCCATAAAAAAAATTTGCAAAGTACACAGGTAAGCTCCTAGGGTTAGGGTTTTGGGGCTTTGGCCAGTTCCTATTCTAAGGGCATGCCCCATCGCTCTCAAAATAATAACCGAATATATATATATATATATATATATATATATATATATATATATATATATATATATATATATATATATATATATATATATACATAACGCCTTCCTGATGTTCCTTGGAAGGGCAACATAAGGCTAAGCAACCGATGTCAGTGCGGTTGTTGTCCGCCAATGAGGTCCCCTCCGCACGCTAGACTAGATTGTCAGTGTCGTGCGGGAAAATCAATGTCACGAGCAATTGCGGAAGCTGAGAGAGAATTGAGTTTTGAATGATGATGATGATTTTATTGATGAATGAAAGCTGATTACAAAAGATGCAGTGTCGAGGGGGAGAGACACCAGTACAGAAAATTGATTGCTTAAAAATGTTTGATTGCTTGATCCCCCCTAATAATGCTTAAAAAAATAAACCAAAGTTACATGACTTTCCCTAATAAAGCTGTAGAAGCACACTGAATGAAAATAATGTAAACTAGTCTAAAATTACAATGAAAAGGACTTAGTTTATTACAATATAGAAACAAGTCCGATGGTAGCAACTTTGTTTTGCGGGTCAGGGTCTGCGTGCGCGGTGCTGTTGGCGCGCGCGACACTTGTTGTGTTTGCCTGAGGCTGGGCGCTAATGTTTGGCATCAGGGTCTGGGCGCGAGGCGCTACTGGAATGGGCCTGCAACTGGACGTTGGCGAGGCATCAGGATCTGCGTGCGCGGTATTGTCAGTGCGCGCGGCGCTGTTGTCATTGGCCAGCCGCTGGGCGCTAGCGAGAGGCATCAGTGGGGCGACATAGGTGCATGCGCACTTGTCACTTGGTGCAGCCAAGACCACGGGGCCGACCATGGCGCTAGGCATTATGAGGCTTGCTAGGCCGCCATGGGGCGCGGCCAAGGGGTCATGGGCGTGTCTAGAAAGCAGCCCATGACATTCTCCCCCACCTGAGTTGGCGCCGTCCTCGGAGCCCTATGATGATAATGATGATGATTGTTCTGGTGGTTGATGGTTGGGAGGTCTGCGCCCCTCTGTTCTTTGAGCTTGCTGTTGTAGCGATGCAATGATTTCATGCGGCTGACATGGAAGACTGGATGGATCTTCCACCAGGATGGAGTTTTCACCTGGTATGCGGACTTCCCAATGCGTTTTTCAATGGGTAGGGGCCCGATGTATTCTTGTTGCAGGCGAGGATCATGGGTCCTCTCTATAAACAAGTATCGCTTTGGGATGTATAGCATTACTTTGTCCCCTGCTTGATGTTGGGCAAAGCAAAGATTTTGTTCGGTGAACCTTTTTGCCCGCTCTTGGGCTTTGACGAGATAGCTCCGCACTATCCCCATGTTGCGCTCCCATTAGCTTGAGAAGTTGGCAGCTCGAGGAGATTTCGGCATGGTTGATGCATTCACCGTTTGCGTGAGAAGCGGTTGTTGTCCAGTAATAATTTCAAAAGGGCTTTTGTTTGTATAATGGTTCTTTTGAGAATTAAAACATAGTTGAGTAGCATCCAAGAGCTTCACCCAATGCTTCTGTGATCCGGTTGAAAAGTTGCGGAGATATTCCTCCAGCATGTTATCGAACCGGTCTGTCTGGCCATCCTATGGTAGATGGATGTCTGAGTTGTGACTCAATGTTGACCCAAAGCACCTAAAGAGATGGGTCCAAAAGTTGCTAGTAAAGCGTGAGTTGCGCCTACTAACAATGTCTTTGGGCAGGCCCCAATGTTTGACAATGTGCGAGAAGAAGAGTCGAGCTGTATCTTCTGCTGAGATGTTTTGCGGGGCTTCTACGAAGGTTGCATAGTTTGAAAATTGATCTATGACAACCAAGATGGATGCAAGATTACCGACTTGGGGCAATCCCGTGATGAATCTGAGGGAAACACTTTCCTATGGTCTCTGTGGGACATGTAATGGCCGCAAGGGTCCCGTCTATGATGAGTGATCCGACTTGTCCTTGTGGCATGGCTGACAAGTCTTCACACGCTGAGGAGCATAACCAGTCTTTTGAGGCCGATGACATGATGGCTGATTGTTGTTGCGAAGGGTAGCCGGAACCTGGGGTTCATGTCTGTTGACTACCTTCTCCAACTGCATGGCTGAGATGTTTCCAGTGGTCGTCTTTATGGGAATGCATGGTATGGTGCAGGGCTTGGCCCCATTTTCTCCCAACTTCAGGAGCATGTTGGCATATAGTACCGGTATGGTGTTGGTTTGCCTCATGAACTCCAAACCCACTATGATGTCGAAGTCATCTATGATTGCTATGCGCATGTCGATGCTTCCTTTGTATGGGCCAAGTTTCACTGCGACATTTGTAGCCGTTCCACCCAATGTCTGGGGTGGCGAGTTGATGGCCTTGACGCGGCCTTTGCTCTTTTTCACAACTAGACCCAGGCACTCTACCTTAGTTGAAGCCAAGTAGTTGTGGGTAGCCCCCGTGTCTATCAATGCATGAATGGGCTTTCCGTTCACTTTCAATTCGACGAACATTAGGGTCCTCACTTGCTTTGGAGGCCCCTCGTCCATCTTTTCCTTCCCTTTCCTGGTGATTGAGCCTGAGCTTTTCTTAGGAGGATATGCACTGGTCCCCGCTAAGGCATGTGGGATAGAGCCAACAATTGCATTGAAGGCGCCTACCTGGTTTGATTCTGATGTGTCTGATGCATCTGACTCATCCTCGACGGTTTGATGAGCATTAATCTTGATGTTTGGGCATTCATTGTTCCAATGTGCCCCGCTGCAATGACGGCATTCTGAGGGAGGCTTTCTGTGACGACCCAAAGGGTCATCACCGGTCTCTAACTGAATTCTGTATCTCCGAGGCCTTGAAAACCTCATTTAGGGTTGCCTCAATTTGCGTGCGCAGTCCGAGCGCGTAGCCAGAAAGCTTAAACATGATATTTTGTGAAAATTCTAAGTTTTGATATTAAAAGGAATAAATTTGACTTCGGTCAATATTTTGGGTAAATGGACCCGGACCTGTGATTTGACGGTCTCGGAAGGTCCGTAGGAAAATATGGGACTTGGGCGTATGCCCGGAATCGGATTCCGAGGTCCCAAGCCCGAGAAATGAATTTTTGAGTGAAATTGTTTTCTTGAAATAATTAAGGAAATTGGAAATGAAATTTGATTAGAAGACTATGGTATCGGGCCCGTATTTTGGTTTCGGCGCCCGATACAAGTCTTAGATATGTTTTGAATCACTCCTGTAAAGTTTGGTTAAAAACGGACGTCGTTTGACGTGATCTAGACCCTAATCGGGAAATTGATGTTTAAAAGGAAATCTGAAAAAAATTCATTGATCTTGAGGCTTAATTCGATGTTCATGATGTTATATTGATGATTTGATCACACGAATATGTTCGTAGAGTGTTTTTGAGGTAGTGTGCATACTTGGGTTAGAGTTTCGAGGGCTCGAATGAGTTCCAAGTAGGTTCCGGGATGTTGTAGGCTTAAAAGACCAGATGTTGCAGGTTCAGGAAAATATTGCAGGCCTCTGAACCTTCTAGCGCGGTCCGCGAGGAATCGCGTGCGGCCGCGGAGGGGACAGTGCGGCTGCGGTCGCCTTTGGGCGGTCCGCGGTGGGTGCTGTGCGGCTGCGGTCAGCTTTGCGCGGGGCAAGATCCGCAGGTCTTCAGGAGGGGCCAGCGCGGCCGCGATCGGCTTAGCACGGTCCGCGGTGGGGGCTTCAGAGGGGTATAAGTTCACGTGAATTTCAGTTATTTTACACTTTTCAAAACCCCAAAACATAAGAGGCGATTTTCCAAACAACTTTTCTTCTCCGAAACGATTGGTAAGTGAATTCTAACTTATTTTCTTCACTTCTTAACATCTTTTAACATGATTTCAACTTAAAATCAAAGATTTTTATGGGGAAAATGGGTGTTTAGGGTAGAACCGAGGTTTTTCTAAAAATTGGGGATTTGGACCTCAATTTGGGGTCCGATTTCAAAACAAATTATACATTTGGATTCGTGGGAGAATGGGTAAACGGGTTTTGGTCCGAACCTCGGGTTTCGACCACGTGGGCCCGGGGGTGATTTTGACTTTGTGAGTAAAACTTTGGGAAAACTCATTTTTATGCATTGGGATTGATTCATTTAGCACTTATTGATGTAATTAAGTAACTTGTGACTAGATTCGAGCAGATTGGTGGTGGAATCAAGAGGTAAGGCTATAATTGAGGCTTGAGTGGTGTTCAAAGTTTCGAGGTAAGTGTTTGGTATAACCTTAGTTTGGGGGATTAGGAGTTGAGTCTTATTTGCCAAGTGTTAATTGTCGAGTACGACGTATAGGCCTGGTGACGAGTATCTATATGTTGGTATCTAGTATGACCGTGAGTCCTTATATTACGGATATTCTGATTTTGTTGTATCTTCCATGCCTTAATGATGATTTTCTATATAGTGTAACAAGCATGTGAAAGAAATTTTGATCCCTGCACTTCGAGGAGTGTTGGCTCGAGTTATAATACGAATTGTGAAAGTGTACGAGATGATTGAACCCCTATGGAGCGTTGGCTCAGGTGGTAAAGTGAGATAAGAAGTGAAAGTGAAAGAAAGATAAATAATTATTAAATTGCTCCCTTGCCGAGGTGTTTGTTGTTTTGTTGATTATCTCCCTTGCCGGGAAGCTGAGAATATTGATATTGTTTCCTTGCCGGGATTTAACTACTTAATTGTGTTCCCTTGCCGGGATTTCTACCATTATTTGTCTACTCCCTTGCCCCTTTGTTTGTGATTGTTGTTTGGGTGAGGAAGAGTGTTAAAACACGAAGGGTGATGTCGTGCATTGTTTGCTATTGTGAGGAAAGAGTGTAAAGCACGAAGGGTGATGTCATGTCGCACGATGTACCATTCCGTGCCGATTTTATTAATTATATGGTGAGGAAAGAGAGTAAACACACGAAGGGTGATGTCGTGCATATTTTTATTACATGATTGTTTTGGTGAGGACGAGAGTAAAAGCACGAAGGGTGATGTCGTGCATTTATTGATTCTTGATTTCCTTGTTGATATCTGAGTTATGTTGTTTCTTTCATTACTTGTTGTTATTTGATTTACTTCGAGGTTATAGATTCCCTTACCGTATTTGCCTTGTGATTGTTGTTTGGGTGAGGAAGAGCGTAAAGCACGAAGGATGATGTCGTGTATTGTTTTGGTGAGAATGAGAGTAAAAGCACGAAGGGTGATGCCGTGTATATTGTTGACTTATGATTCTTGTTGATATTCTGGCTTTGTTGTTTCTTTCTTTTATTGAGGTTTTCTATTTGGAACTGTTACCTCCCCACAGCATGTTTCCCCTTCCCACATTGACTGATTATTTCCTATTTTTCTTTTCCGTTGTACATATAGATATTTGAACTGCACAGGTTATTTGGAGTCTGGTCCTAGCCTCGTCACTATTTCGCCGAGGTTAGGCTGGACACTTACCAGCACATGGGGTCGGTTGTGCTGATACTACACTCTGTGCTCTTTTGCACAGATCCAGGTCTTGGACAACAGCAGTAGCGCGGGGAGGGAGGCAGCCTTCAGTCCAGTGATACACTGAGGTAGCCTTGCAGGCGTCCGCAGGCCCGGCGTCTGATCGCAGCGGACTCAACCTAAGGAAGAGTGGGCGCTAATACTTTTACCCAATAGCGGTATCGGGGTCAATTTTCCACAGGGAGCTTCAATTTGGAGTTGAGTGTTTGTATGGTCTAGGACTATGTTTTAGCTCCTAATTGATCTTCTAACATTTTCGGTTTTCTTTTGACTATCAACTACAATTTATCAACTACAAGTTTAAAGCTAAGTTAGGCTAAGATATAGATTCTAAGTTGTATGCAATATAGAGAAAGGCACTAGGGTCGTGGCATGTACCTAGGTGGTCAACTAACGGGTAGAGATTACTAATGCAAGAATGATGAATATGGGACTTATGCTATAACCGTTGCACTTTTGCACCCACTCTCACACCTCTCGGTAGAGAGAGTGAGTTTGCCCAATTGACTCTCTCGAGACCAATTGGGTAGGCCAATTTACCCAAGCAACTTATGGTTCAAGTTGGGTAATTACTCTCTCGAGGTTTAACCCGTTAATTGGGACTACCATCCTCATGGGTCCATCCCAATTCCTCGTTGGAATTAATTTTGGGGTCATAGACTCTCTTTCTCAAAAAGAGTCAAGACTCACTAAGCTAGACTTAGTGTTTGCAACCACCAAATCTTAATGAAAATATAAGATTAATCCAAATAACAAATACCCAACATCATTTATGTACTAAACAATCACACCCATTAATTACCCACACTAGGGTTGAGCCACAACCCTAGCTAATGGGTTTAGCTAGCCATAATAGAAATAGAAATTGAAGAAATAGTAGATGAAATTGACATAATAATTAACTACAATGTTGATCTACTCAAATCCACATTAATACTAGAAGAAATTGCCCAAAACAGGCTAAAACCATGAAGTCTCGAGTTCAGCTGCTATCTGATAAAAACCAAAACTGAAAACTACACCTAAAAAGTAAAATGTTCTATTTATACTACACAGGAAAAACCGGACAAAAATACCCCTGAGGGTCTGGCGCTGACCGCGCACAAATGACGCGCGACCGCGTAGGGGTTTGGGTCTTCATATCTTGCTTCTGACACTTGGGGATGCGGACCGCGCAAATGCGACACGCGGCCGCGTAGGGCGTTTCCACGCGGACCGCACTGATTAGGTGTACGGCCGCATGGGCTTTTGCCTTGAATGACCGAGTCTCTAACACTCTTGGGCGCGGACCGCGTGGAAAGGAGCGCGGACCGCGCATCTTGACTTGAAAATTGCATGGTCTCTGAACTATCCTGCGCGGCCGCGTGGCAAAGCAGTGCGGACCGCGCAGGTTGACCTGGAAATTACCCAGCCTTTGAACTCTCCTGTGCGGCCGCATGACAAATCAGTGCGGACCGCACAGGTCATTTTGTTCCCCACTTCAGTTTTCTTTTGACACTTGATAGATTTCACTCCTTTTTTTGCCGATCTTTGGTATTTGTCATCTTGTCGCTCAAACCTGCAATCAAGCGCAACTTGTAAGCATTTTGGGACTAATTTATGGCAGTTAATGCACAAAGCTTAGGTAAGAATGGGTATAAAACATGTAGAAATCACAGTTATCGGCGTCTTCTTTATCTTTTATTCCAGTTTGTTATCTCCTGTATTTCGAGACAAACAGCTTATATTTTTTTTTCTTTCTTTCAAACGGTTGTATTTAGTACTCTTAGAAGTTCGTGAGTAATGTGTCACCAGCTCTTGGGTAAAGGCATATGTTAATTCTCGCATTATTGTCTCGTGTTCTTTAATTTGAGTCTTCCGCATAATTATTTAAATTTTGTTGCTTTCATGTTGCCACTGATAATTGTTAAAAGAAGAAACTGTTAATGAAGTAAGCAGTTAATGATTGACTTGCCTAGCTCGCATTAGTAGGCGCCATCACGACTCCCGAGGGTGGGAAATCCGGGTCGTGACACTTTCTCCTCTGATTGTTGTTAATGGATGCAACATTGTTGTTGCTGGATGGAGAAGTCTTAGTTTTTGATGCACTCCGATCTCCCCAACTTTTGCTTGGGCCACTATTGCTAGGATGGTTCCCGTTGAATCCCCCTCGGACAGGTGATTGGGTCCTTGATCGCAGCGGACTCAACCTAAGGAAGAGTGGGCGCTAATACTTTTACCCAATAACGGTATCGGGGTCAATTTTCCACAGGGAGCTTCAATTTGGAGTTGAGTGTTTGTATGGTCTAGGACTATGTTTTAACTCCTAATTGATCTTCTAACATTTTTGGTTTTCTTTTGATTATCCACTACAATTTATCAACTACAAGTTTAAAGCTAAGTTAGGCTAAGATATAGATTCTAAGTTGTATGCAATATAGAGAAAGGCACAAGGGTCGTGGCATGTACCTAGGTGGTCAACTAACGGGTAGAGATTCCTAATGCAAGAATGATGAATATGAGACTTATGCTATAACCGTTGCACTTTTGTACCCACTCTCACACGTCTCGGTAGAGAGAGTGATTTTGCCCAATTGCCTCTCTCGAGACCAATTGGGTAGGCCAATTTGCCCAAGCAACTTATGGTTCAAGTTGGGTAATTACTCTCTCGAGGTTTAACCCGTTAATTGGGACTACCATTCTCATGGGTCCATCCCAATTCCTTGTTGGAATTAATCTTGGGGTCATAGACTCTCCTTTCTCAAGAAGAGTCAAAACTCACTAAGCTAGACTTAGTGTTTGCAACCACCAAATCTTAATGAAAACATAAGATTAATCCAAATAACAAATACCCAACATCATTCATGCACTAAACAATCACACTCATTAATTACCCACACTAGGGTTGAGCCACAACCCTAGCTAATGGGTTTAGCTAGACATAACAGAAATAGAAATTGAAGAAATAGTAGATGAAATTGACATAATAATTAACTACAATGTTAATCTACTCAAATCCACGTTAATACTAGAAGAAATTGCCCAAAATAGGCTAAAACCATGAAGTCTCGAGTTCAGCTGCTATCTGATAAAAAACCAAAACTAAAAAAACTAACACCTAAAAAGTAAAATGTTCTATTTATACTACATAGGAAAAACCGGACAAAAATACCCCTGAGGGTCTGATGCGGACCGCGCATAAATGACGCGCGGCCGCGTAGGGGTTTGGGTCTTCATATCTTGCTTCTGACACTTGGGGACGCGGACCGCGCAAATGCGACGCACGGCCGCGTAGGGCGTTTCCACGCGGACCGCACTGATTAGGTGTGCGGCCGCGTGGGCTTTTGCCTTGAATGACCGAGTCTCAGACACTCTTGGGCATGGACCGCGTGGAAAGGAGCGCGGACCGCGCATCTTGACTTGAAAATTGCATGGTCTCTGAACTATCCTACGCGGCCGCGTGGCAAAGCAGTGCGGACCGCGTAGGTTGACCTGGAAATTGCCCAGCATCTGAACTCTCTTGTGCGGCCGCGTGACAAATCAGTGCGGACCGCACAGGTCATTTTGTTCCCCACTTCAGTTGTCTTTTGACACTTGGCAGATTTCACTCCTTTTTTAGTCGATCTTTGGTATTTGTCATCTTGTGGCTCAAACCTACAATCAAGCGCAACTTGTAAGCATTTTGGGACTAATTTATGGCAGTTAATGCACAATGCTTAGGTAAGAATGGGTATAAAACATGTAGAAATCACAGTTATCAACTCCCCCAAACTTAAACCTCTACTTGTCCTCAAGCAAATAAAATGAGACCTACCCCTCAATGGAAAACACCAAAGTAATTCCTGTTTATCCTAAAGTAACCTCAACAAGCATCAATTGGGACTAACAATTGCCCTCAATGCGAATGCATCATTAACACATTTAAACTTTGAAAACTTTTGGATCAAGTGTGACACAAGAGCATCAAGAGTTGACACATTTCATCAAGGAACCTTTCTCAATTTTTTTGGTCATTATGGAACCCAAACTCACACATCCTCGACTTTACCTAAGTGAACCTCACCTTTTTTGAGTATTTGCACACAAATCGAGGTGAATGGACTTCTCTCTCATCTCTCACAAAGAAAAGGCCCTATGTCCGGCTCTAAGTACCATATGCTTGCCCCTTATGTAAGTATCCACTAATGTAGGCTTCCCCTAACTCAAGATCATATAGAGCTTTTGAGAAGTCATTGTGAAGGCTTTGGGTAAAGGTAGAACATGTTTTTGTTCAAATGGGTTCAACCTTCCCTTAAACACTTCTTTTGATTTATTTTGGCACACTTTTTTGACTAAATTGAGTAATTCACTTCTTTCAAGGGGTTAGAAAGACACATTGTCATTCTTTCTTTTGCAATTCAAACCTTTTTTCCTTTTTACCACTTTTCCACACCTTTTTCACTTTTTTGTTGTCCTTGGATTCCCTTTTTGGTTCTTATTCATTTTTGTCTTTCTTTTTGTCTTTTTCTCTTTTTCATTGCCTTCCTTTTCTTTTGCTTTTGCGCCTTTTTACCACATTGATGCCTTTCTTGTCTCTCCCCCCAAACTTAGACATTTGTCATTTACTCAAGGGAAGATTTGGGTGCCAAGAGAGGGTCTCATTAAGAACGGGTATAGGCTTGTAGCTTGGTTTATGAAAGAAAAAGGTTTAAGGCTCAAAAGGGGTGAACTAGGGATTATTTCATTGGTAGGTCATGGAAATTGTTCAAGTTTTGCATTTTGGATCAAGTAGAGCCTATAATCACGTCTCAAGTCAAGTTCCACCTATGATTTCGCCTCAACAAACCTTCAGGGCAAGTTCTAGACCATCGGCTCAGTACTTGGGCTCACGATTCGAATTCTCACTACACACACTCAAGGATTGCCAAAGACTGAGTCAAGGGCCCACAACGACCTTAGATATGATTCAAGCGCACAATGGCCCAAAATGACCACATGATGATTGTTTAGTCAACACAAGAGTCTCAAGGCCACAACTTTCACCATCCTAAACACAACATAATGTCTTTGACCATAGGATCAAAGGCAAATGTGCTAGGCCCAAGTGAAACTTTGCCTGAGGTACCCTTAACTACAAAAACTTGAAAATCAAAAAGAAAAATCACAAACAGACTCAAACCCTTAAGAAGATTGTCACGCCATCTATCATTGGGAAGAGCCAGCCGGTTCGCACAACACTCTACCCTTGGAAAGAACCATGGCATTAAGAAAACCAAGGGCTTATTGCAAACACCAAAACAAAACAAAAAGGCTACGAGCCTGACTTTGCAACTAAAACAAAAAATTTTAACGAAAAATAGAAAACCAAAATGAAAACCGAATAAATATGTACAAAAGGGGAGTAGAATATACAACCAGGGGGGATGAATATATACATAGAGTTTAAGAGCATCTAGAATGAACAGTTATATACAAGCCATCTACAACTACGAATGTGCTGAAAGTAAAAGAATATATATAGTAATCCAACAGTCAATCAAAATAGTAGGGCCACACCCCCACGAATAAAAGCTAGCATTATCCCCAATGCTAACTATCAAAATAAGCACCAAAATGAAAGAAAGGATATATAAAGGCCCCTCAAGCCTCATCCGTCACCCTGTGCTGGTCAGTGGATTCTAAGTCCTCTATACTGGCGGGGACCTCAGATTGGTCCCCGGCCTGCTGCGGTGCTGCTGGGACAGGTGCCTGCTCAAGAACTGGCTCATCAACTGGTGGGGCAGTGGAGTGACTCTCCTGAACAGGTGCTACCTCAATCACAACTCCCTTAGTGCTAGGGAGTTTCCTCTTCTGCCTCGGCCTCCGCTCCTCCTCCTATACCTGTGCTACTGCTGGCTCTACAGCCGGATCCCCAAATAGTAGGTCAATTGGCAACTGATCCGCCATGAGCTTGTCTACATCCACTCTCAACTGTGTCACTGACTCCTTGGAAGCCTTCTGCTTCCTCAGCTTCTTGTGCTCCCGAGCTAATTTCTCCAACGCTTTGCTATATGACCCAACCGCCTTAGTCAAGGCATCCTGCGTCGCCATCATCTTTTCCTGGTTGGCCAGGATCTTCTTCAGTGCATCCTCAATAGAGAAAGGAATCTCAACAGTAACTGGTGCTCCCTGTGCCTGTACAGCAGTGGTCAATGTAGACAACTTGGATGTCGCAACTGACATCCAGTTGTTCAAACTGGCAAGGGAATGGGTGAGCTGGTTTGCGGTGAACCGGTGAGTCTTTGATAAAGGGACTATCGGGTCAGCTACAATAGAAGGACCACCTGCTGACGACGGACCTGGAGGCAATGCCTCATCAGTAGTAGGAATGGTGGAAGGCTCACTGGGCTGCTCAATGACCGCTGGCTCCTCAGACTGGCCAGGTGCGGTGGAAGTGGATGCCACATTCTTCTTGCCCCTCTTCGGGTTGTCTGGACCCAACTGACTATACCATGAGTACGGGGCCACCGGAGGTACCTTGACATCATATTTCTTTTTCTTCACTTTCAATTCTCTGAAGTACAAAGAGAGTGTGTTTGGGAAGGGGTAGTTTGTTTGGGTCTCATTACCAACTGTAGAAATCACTCTCGACATAATATTACCCACATTCAGAGGGAAACCCTCCATGATAGATGCTACCAAGACAGCACGAGGAAGGGGAATGGAGTGGTCATGTGTAGACGGGTCAAGTCGAATACACACGAAAGTCAACCACCCTTTGGCTTCAAAGTTCAGGGTGTTCCTAAAGATCTTTTCCTCTGCTTTCAACCAGACTGGGACTGTACCCAGGGCTGCCAAGTGCTCGGCCAACCAAGGACAAACCTCCTCTTTCATTTCTAGCTTTTCTAAATATTTTTATTCATCCTCTTCTTCGAACCCCAGGAATTCATTCAACGATTTGCCATCAAACACAACTGTCTTGTCCCTCACTTTAGTTGCTTTTGAGTCCCGAACTACATGGTGAACATTGCTGTAGAACTCCTTCACCATATGCTCATTCGCCATCTCAACACGTTCTTTGAAGAAGCTCCAACCCTCTCTAGTACGGAATTGTGCTTGCACATGAGGGTTGAGAGGGACAAGATCAGCATCTATGAACTGCCTCTCCGGAATCAGTTTCCTTTTAGGCCACCACTCCCGGAATCTGTGGAAAGCAACCTCACTAACAAACCTGTCTGCCCATGCCTTCGGTTTTCTAGTACGCTCTATCCCCCCGACCTGTGGCTCACCTCCCTCAGCATACCCTCCACTCTCCTCTGATAATGAAGTTGTGGAGTATTGCTCTTCTTCTCTTGCTACGAACTCATCAGACGAGTCCGAGATGACATTAACCAGCTTCTTGGAGGAGGCTACATTACCATGATCCGGGGAAGGGGAATCATGGAGCTGAAATGAAGTGGACATGTGGGTGGGGGCAGACTCCGAGGTAATGCTCCATGAAGGTGCATACTCACTCCCCGTGGAATGAGATGCAGCTCTATCAGCTTCCCGGATTATCTTCCGGGTTTTCTTTATCAATTCCCTGGTTTTTGGAGTGGGTTTCACAATCCTCTTGCTTTTCCCCCCTCGGGAGGAACCACCTCTCCCGGGTTATTTTTCTTTGCCCGCTCATTTTTGAACTATTGTCTGCAAGGAATACATGTCTAACATTGTTAGTAGAAGCACATAAGGTGAAGTAGACAGTTCAGTTGAATGCAAAGAATGCAGACACAGTGACACAGACAGAGGGGCGCAGACCGCACCAAAAGGCACGCGGTCCACGCAGTATACTAACACCCATACATACCTTTCTGAATAAACCGATGCGGACCACACAGAAATGGTATGCGGCCGCGTTGGTTCAGCGCGGACTGCACAGAAATGGTACGCGGTCCACGTAGGTGAAATACCCAAATGTTGACCTCTCTGAACGCTTCACACGCGGTCCGCACTGTTTTGGACCACAGTCGCGTTGGGCTCACGCGGACCGCACACAAATGGCATGCGGACCGCGTAGAGAGGTTCATCATCTCTTAACCAGAGTCACGCGGACCGCGCACAAATGCTGCGTGGTCGCGTAGGGATAATTTAACTGAGTCGGGTGTTTGTTCAATTAAATCCAATTTTTGTTCACCTTTGTGGGTCCTAAGTGTCCCTACTCAGTTATTTAACAAAATTCCATGCCCATGATTAAACAAAAACACACAAAAATCTAAGCTAACAGTTAAACTAAGAAGAAAAAGATGAAAGTAAGAAGTTACACTAGTAAAAAGCAATTAAACGAAACAAAAATTAGACTATTATTGAAATGAATGAGAGTTGTTACCAGGGATTAATGAGATTTCAACTATGTGCACAATTAGTCTTGATGAACAGTGAAAACTATAGCTTAGGTGCAAATTTGGCGAAAAGGTTAAAATGAGGCCCAAGGCCTCTATTTATAGAAAAACCTTGGGACCAAGTACCTACCTACCAGCGCAGCCGCACAAAAAGGGACGCGGACCGCGCTGGATTTTGCATCCTATACATTAGTTGTTCAATCCACGCGGACCGCACTGTTTTGGTGCGCGTCCGCGTGGGACTTTGTCAGAGACTTTGTAATTTCAGCCATCCCAGCGCGGACCGCACTGCTTTGGTGCGCGGCCGCGTGGGACTTTGTCAGACATGTAATTCTGGGTCCTCCAGCGCGGACCACACAAAAATGTCATACGGCCGCGCTGGGTCTTCTGGGCCTTAACCTTTCAGCTGCTCAAACCTACGCGGACCGCACTGTTTTGCTGTGCGGCCGCGTAGGCAATATTCAGAGACTGACCATTTTGCACTTTTGCCCTACACTGGTTCAACATTATCCCTGCAACACTTCACAAACTATCAGCTCAAACATCCTACTCTACAACAGAAAAACAAAGAAAAAGAAAAAGACATGGGTTGCCTCCCAAGAAGCGCCTTATTTAACGTTGCAGTACGACGCATGTTACCATCACAGTCATTTCAAATGAATGAGTACCACCACGTGGCTGTCATCAATCTTTCCCAAATAGTGCTTGACACGATGCCCATTGACCCGGAAAACTTCACCATTCTTATTTTTGAGATCAATGGCACCAAAAGGAGTTACACCAACCACTTCAAATGGGCCGCTCCACTTAGACTTCAGCTTGCCCGGAAATAACCTCAACCGGGAGTTGAAAAGAAGAACCATGTCACCAACTTTGAATTCCTTCCCTCGTGCATACTTGTCATGAAGGTACATCATCTTGTCCTTATACAAGGACGAGCTGGAGTAAGCATGAAACCTAAACTCATCAAGTTCATTCAATTGCTCAACCCGGAGATTTGCAGCGACATCCCATTCTAAGTTCAACTTTTTCAGGGCCCACATAGCCTTATGTTCCAATTCTACCGGAAGATGACAAGACTTCCCAAACACCAATCGATACGGCGACATACCAATCGGAGTCTTGAAAGCTGTACGATAAGCCCAAAGAGCATCATCCAATTTCTTCGACCAGTCGGTCCTATTTGCATTGACAATCTTGGACAAAATACTCTTGATCTCACGGTTGGACACCTCAACTTGGCCACTCACTTGAGGATGATAAGGAGTGGTCACTTTGTGATTTACCCCATACTTGGCTAGCACAGAGTCAAAAGCCCGGTTGCAAAAATGAGAACCCCTGTCACTGATGATAGCACGTGGAGTGCCAAACCTCGTGAAGATACTCTTTTTCAAGAACGCCACCACACTTCGAGCTTTATTATTTGGTAAAGATATGGCCTCGACCCATTTCGACACATAATCAACCGTTACCAAGATGTAGGTGTTGCCACAAGAACTTACGAATGGTCCCATAAAGTCTATCCCCCAAACATCAAAAATGTCAACCTCTAGAATCGTGTTAAGAGGCATCTCATCTTTCTTCGAAATCCCTCCGGCATGTTGGCATTCATCACATCTTTTCACAAAGTCACCGGCATCCTTGAACAAAGAAGGCCAATAGAAACCACAACTCAACACTTTAGACGCCGTTCTCGCCCCGCCATGATGGCCACCATAGGGCGAAGAGTGACAAGCTTCCACAATACTCAATTGCTCTTCTTCGGGTACACACCGGTGAATTACACCATCGGTGCAAATTTTGAAAAGATACGGCTCATCCCAATAGTAGTCCAAACAATCCCACTTGTGCTTCTTCCTTTAGTTAGAAAGAGCTCATACGGAACCACGCCAGTAACAAGATAATTGGCAATGTCGGCAAACCATGGCATGTCTAGCATTGAAACCGAGAGGAGTTGTTCATCCGGGAAAAGCATCATTTATCTCAAGGCCGTCCAAAGGCCTCCCTTCCTCCTCCAATCGAGACAAGTGGTCCGCCACTTGATTTTCATTACCCTTTCTATCAACAATCTCCAAATCAAATTCTTGAAGAAGAAGCACCCATCTTATTAACCTCACTTTTGAATCTTTCTTCGTCATCAAGTACCTAAGGGCGGCGTGATCGGTATGAATAATCACTTTTGCCCCCATAAGGTATGGGCGAAACTTCTCCATGGTAAAAACAATAGCAAGCAATTCCTTTTCGGTGACCGTGTAGTTCCTTTGAGCTTCATTCATTGTCTTACTTGTGTAGTACACCGGATGGAACATTTTGTTGATTCTTTGGCCCAAGACCGCCCCCACCGCAACATCACTAGCATCGTACATGAGCTCAAAGGGCAAGCTCCAATTGGGGGTAGTCATCAACTTTTGCTTTAGAAGCTTGAAAACCTCTATACATCTCTCATCGAACACATATTTGGCATTTTTCTCTAGCAATTTACACAACGGGTTAACTACCTTAGAAAAGTCTTTGATGAATCTTCGGTAAAAACCCGTGTGTCCAAGAAAACTCCTCACCCCTTTGACAGAAGTAGGGGGAGGGAGCCTTGAGATAACCTCAATTTTTGCCTTATCAACCTCAATCCCTCTTTTTGAAATTTTGTGACCCAACACAATTCCTTCTTCTACCATAAAATGGCATTTCTTCCAATTGAGAACCAAGTTTGTGTCTTCGCATCGGGCCAACACACGATCCAAGTTTTACAAGCATTCACCAAATGAGTCCCCAACCACACTAAAATCATCCATGAAGACCTCCAATAAGTCCTCCACCATGTCGGTGAAGATTGCCATCATACATCGTTGAAAGGTCGTCGGTGCATTACATAATCCAAATGGCATTCGAGAGAAGGCGAATGTGCCTTAAGGACATGTGAAGGTTGTTTTTTCTTGGTCTTCAGGGGCAATGAGAATTTGGTTATAGCCTGAATACCCATCCAGAAAACAATAGAAAGCCCAGCCCGCAAGACGATCGAGCATTTGGTCCAAGAACGGCAATGGGAAATGATCCTTTCTAGTCACCTTGTTCAACTTCCGGTAGTCCATGCATACCCTCCAACCCGTCACATTACGAGTCGGAATAAGTTCATTGTTGTCATTGGTCACCACCATCATTCCTCCCTTCTTTGGCACACATTGTACCGGAGAAGTCCACGAACTGTTAGAAATTGGATACACCACACCGGCATCAAGCCACTTGATGACTTCCTTTTTGACAACCTCTTGCATGTCCTCATTGAGTCTCCTTTGATGTTCAAGAGACGGCCTATCATCCTCCACCAATATTATCTTGTGCATGCAAAATGCGGGGCTAATACCCCGAATATCCGCCAAGGTCCATCCAATCGCCCGCTTGCGCTTTTGAAGAACCGCCAAAGTGGCGTCAACCTGCACGTTAGTCAAGCAAGAAGAAAGAATAACCGGTAAAGTGAAATTAGGACCAAGAAATTCATACCTGAGGTGAGGAGGAAGTGGTTTCAACTCCAACACCGGTGGCTCCTCAATAGATGGCTTGGTGGGTGGAGTTTTGCGATTTTCAAGATCAAGAGATAACTTCCTCGGTTCATAAGAATATGAGCCCATGCCATGTAATGCGTTCACACACTCCACCCTTCTAGCATCATCATCAACATCCATGTTCAATAGCACGGCCTCAAGTGGGTCCTCAACATTTGCCATTGCGCTTGTGTCATCCACTATCACCGTCGTGACAATGTCAACAAACGAACATACCTCAGTGCTATCCGGTTGCCTCATTGATTTGCACACGTGGAACACCACCTTTTCATCTCCAACACGGAAGGTCAACTCTCCCGCTTCCACATCAACCAAGGCCTTCCCCGTAGCTAGGAAGGGCCTTCCAAGAATGATAGGCACCTCGAAATCCACTTCGCAATCCAAGATCACGAAATCGGCCGGCAATATGAACTTATCAACACGAACAAGGACATCATCAATAATCCCCAAAGGCCGCTTCATTGACCGGTCCGCCATTTGAAGCCTCATAGAAGTTGGACGAGGTTGTCCGATACCCAAGGTCTTGAAGACCGAATATGGCATGAGATTGATAGTTGCCCCCAAGTCACATAGGGCTTTTGCGAAATCGTCACTTCCAATGGTACATGGGATAGTGAATGCGCCGGGATCCTCAAGTTTTGGAGCCATAGAATGCACAATTGCGCTCACTTGATGGGTCATCTTGATTGTCTCACACTCCATTGATCTCTTTTTTGTAACCAAATCTTTCATGAACTTTGCGTATCCCGGCATTTGCTCGAGTGCCTCCACCAAAGGCACGTTGATAGTCAAACTCTTCATCATTTCAATGAATTTCTTAAATTGGTTGTCACCCTTTTGCTAGGCCAACCTTTGAGGATATGGCGGAGGAGGTCTAGGCAACGGTGCCTTGGCTTTTGGCACCACCAATTCGGGCATATCAATGACGTGTTCCCTACACGGGTTCACGGCCTCTTGAGTCTCCTTCTCACCCTCATCAATTTCAATTCTCACATCATCACTTGCACTTTGTTCAACAAGATCCTCAACTACCAACAGGATCTCATCATTTCGTAACTCATCTTCATCTACCGTAACTTGGTTTCCTCGTGAGGCATGCACGTCACCGCCTCTTCCACTTCGCGTTGTCACTGCCATCACATGATTATTGTGCCCACCCTTGGGGTTTACTACCGTATCACTTGGTAGAGCACCCTTTGGGCGAGTATTTAAAGACTGAGAGATTTGGCCTAATTGCACTTCCAAGTTCCGAATAGATGTGTTATGCGAAGCTAATTAGGCCTCAAAATCTTGGTTCTTTTTCATCATCTGCTCGAACATGCTTTCAATTCTCCCCATCTCGCTTCCAGATGAACTTGGACCTTGAGAAGGAAAGGGGGTGGATCGTTCGGTTGTTGGTACATGGGGCCCCTTTGAAAACCTTGCCCCCGGTTGCCTTGGTTCCCTCCATTGTTCCACCCTCCTTGATTGTTGTTGTTGCCCCAATTATTGTTATTACCATGCCAATTTCCTTGGTTGCCTTGATTACCCCAATTGTTGTTTTGGTTGTTGTTATTCCAATTACCTCCGCCTTTTTGTTGATTTCCCCAATTACCTTGAGGACGCCATTGTTGGTTTGAGGTGTTACCTCTATTCCCTTGATAGTTGTTGACATATTGGACCTCTTCGCTTTGATCCTCATAGCACTCATTTGAATAACCACCGCCATCATTGTTGTTGTCATATTGTTCACAATTACCTTGAGGTTGTTGCCCTTTTTGCCACCTTTTCAACATAGAAACACCTTCCATTGAGTTGACTTGGCGCGGGTTTTGGACTTGTTGCAATTGCGCCTTTGCCAATTGATTCATAGTTGTTGTAAGCTCGGCTATAGCTTGGCCATGATCATGCAATTCCTTGTGCAAATGGATGACCGTGGGATCACCTTGGGGCACGTTTGCCATGCCGAATGCAACCTAAGCAACGCGCCAAAAAGTGATCGCAGCGGACTCAACCTAAGGAAGAGTGGGCGCTAATACTTTTACCAAATAGCGGTATCGGGGTCAATTTTCCACATGGAGCTTCAATTTGGAGTTGAGTGTTTGTATGGTCTAGGACTATGTTTTAGCTCCTAATTGATCTTCTAACATTTTTGGTTTTCTTTTGATTATCCACTACAATTTATCAACTACAAGTTTAAACTAAGTTAGGCTAAGATATAGATTCTAAGTTGTATGCAATATAGAGAAAGGCACTAGGGTTGTAGCATGTACCTACTTGGTCAACTAACGGGTAGAGATTCCTAATGCAAGAATGATGAATATGGGACTTATGCTATAACCGTTGCACTTTTGTACCCACTCTCACACCTCTCGGTAGAGAGAGTGATTTTGACCAATTGCCTCTCTCGAGACCAATTGGGTAGGCCAATTTGCCCAAGCAACTTATGGTTCAAGTTGGGTAATTACTCTCTCGAGGTTTAACCCGTTAATTGGGACTACCATTCTCATGGGTCCATCCCAATTCCTTGTTGGAATTAATCTTGGGGTCATAGACTCTCTTTCTCAAGAAGAGTCAAAACTCACTAAGCTAGACTTAGTGTTTGCAACCACCAAATCTTAATGAAAACATAAGATTAATCCAAATAACAAATACCCAACATCATTCATGCACTAAACAATCACACCCATTAATTACCCACACTAGGGTTGAGCCACAACCCTAGCTAATGGGTTTAGCTATCCATAATAGAAACAGAAATTGAAGAAATAGTAGAAAAAATTGACATAATAATTAACTACAATGTTAATCTACTGAATCCACGTTAATACTAGAAGAAATTGCCCAAAATAGGCTAAAACCATAAATCTCGAGTTCAGCTGCTATCTGATAAAAAACCAAAACTGAAAAAACTAACACCTAAAAAGTAAAATGTTCTATTTATACTACACAGGAAAAACCGGACAAAAATACCCCTGAGGGTCTGGTGCGGACCTCGCACAAATGCCGCGTGGCCACGTAGGGGTTTGGGTCTTCATATATTGCTTCTGACACTTGGGGACGCGGACCGTGCAAATGCGACACGCGGTCGCGTAGGGCGTTTCCATGCGGACCGCACTGATTAGGTGTGCGGCCGCGTGGGCTTTTGCCTTGAATGACCAAGTCTCTGACACTCTTGGGCGCGGACCGCATGGAAAGGAGCGCGGACCGCGCATCTTGACTTGAAAATTGCATGGTCTCTGAACTATCCTGCGCGGCCGCGTGGCAAAGCAGTGCGGACCGCGCAGGTTGACCTGGAAATTGCCCAGCCTCTGAACTCTCCTGTGCGGCCGCGTGACAAATCAGTGCGGACCGCACAGGTCATTTTGTTCCCCACTTCAGTTGTCTTTTGACACTTGGCAGATTTCACTCCTTTTTGAGCCGATCTTTGGTATTTGTCATCTTGTCGCTCAAACCTGTAATCAAGCGCAACTTGTAAGCATTTTGGGACTAATTTATGGCAGTTAATGCACAAAGCTTAGGTAAGAATGGGTATAAAACATGTAGAAATCACAGTTATCAGTCCTGTCATTCTGAGTTCCCAAGTGATAATCGCCAAGGCATTCTACAGCTTGAATGGCCTTGGGCAGGGTGTCTACCCGTTGTCTCTGTAGTTCTATACGAGCATGAGGTTTCAAACCTTTTATGAATGCGAAGAGCTTGTCTTTGTCCCCCATGTCGCGTATGTTTAGCATGAGTGCGGATAATTTGCGCACGTACTCCCGCACTGATCTGGTGTGGCGGAGCTCCCGTAGCTTTCTCCTTGCATTGTATTCCACATTTTCGGGGAAGAACTGCAGGCGTATGGCTGCCTTCAGCTCATCCCATGTCTGGAGAGTATCTTCACCAGCCCTGATGGCTTCGTATTTGACCCGCCACCAAAGTTTGGCATCACCCTGAAGATACATAGCAGCAGTTGCTACCTTTTTGGATTCTTCCAAATGGCCCACGACATCGAAGTATTGTTCGACGTCGAAGATGAAATTTTCCACTTCTTTAGCATCCCGGGATCAGTCGTATGTCTTTGGCTCCGGTATTTTAAGTTTTTGTGGAATGTGGGTGAGGTTTGCTGCATCCCTGATATGGTTGTCGCCTCCTCAAAGTAGGCTCTGTAGGGCAGCATTGACAATATTGAGCTGGCCTGTCAAGTCGTCTATGGTTTGCTGCATGGCAGTTAGTCTGTCTGCTTCTTATTCCCGATGGGCTAAATCGTCGACACGCTCCTGTTGGAGGTCCTCAAATTTGCCATGAATATTGGCAGTTTCGATGGCTGCCGTTTGTCGGTCATCCTCAGAGTCACGACTGATGTTTGCAATGTCATTTTCCGCCTGCCGCATTCGGCGGTCCAGGTCGTCCACCCTTTGCACTAGGTTGTTGTTTTGATCAAGCACCATATCCACGATGGGTCGTAATCGGTCAACCGTCTCTTCTAGGGATGTTAGGCGCTCCCCGTGATTCACCATGGTCAGAAATGGTGATGATGGCAAATGTGTTCCCTCGTCCGATGTCGAGCCTAGGCTCTGATACCAACTGTTACGCAACGCCTTCCTGATGTTCCTTGGAAGGGCAACGTAAGGCTAAGCAACCGATGTCAGTGCGGTTGTTGTCCGCCAATGAGGTCCCCTCCGCACGCTAGACTAGATTGTCAGTGTCGTGCAGGAAAACCAATGTCACGAGCAATTGCAGAAGCTGAGAGAGAATTGAGTTTTGAATGATGATGATGATTTTATTGATGAATGAAAGCTGATTACAAAAGATGCGGTGTCGAGGGGGAGAGATACCAGTACAAAAAATTGATTGCTTGAAAATGTTTGATTGCTTGATCCCCCCTAATAATGCTTAAAAAAAATAAACCAAAGTTACATGACTTGCCCTAATAAAGCTGTAGAAGCACACTGAATGAAAATAATGTAAACTAGCCTAAAATTACAATAAAAAGGACTTAGTTTATTACAATGTAGAAACAAGTCCGATGGCAGCAACTTTGTCTTGCGGGTCAGGGTCTGCGCGCGCGGTGCTATTGGCGCGCGCGACACTTGTTGTGTTTGCCTGAGGCTGGGCGCTGGTGCTTGGCATCAGGGTCTGTGCGCGAGGCGCTGCTGGAATGGGCTTGCAGCTGGGCGCTGGCGAGGCATCAGGATCTGCGTGCGCGACATTGTCAGTGCGCGTGGCGCTGTTGTCATTGGCCAGCCGCTGGGCGCTGGCGAGAGGCATCAGTGAGGCGACAGAGGCGCATGCGCGCTTGTCACTTGGCGCAGCCAAGACCACGGGGCCGACCATGGCGCTAGGCATTATGAGGCTTGCTAGGCCGCCATGGGGCGGCCAAGGGGTCATGGGGCGTGTCTGGAAAGCAGCCCATGACATATATATATATATATATATACAAATTTTATACATTTTTTAACTACCGAATATAAATAATTTCTAACACGGATTAAAAATTGTCCATAAATAATTTTGCATATTGATATTCGTTTAATATCACGACTTCATTTATGCATGGGTTTGAATATTTTTTCCACCGTTTGAGATAAGATTTTGATGCAATTCGAAGTTGTGCTACTTCTGCAAACTACTTCAATTCAACTCACATCACGTTTATACTATTCCCTCCGTCTCAATTTGTGTGGCAAAGTCCGAATCTTCAAAGTCAAATGAATTTTTATTTTACTGTAATTTTTTCATATGGCTTTTAGATATTTTGAATTATTAATGCCGGTGATTTATAATATTTTTTACGTAATTTACAAATATATAAATTTTGTTTTAAATTTTTTACAGACCCTATGTCCGAATTTAAAGTCAAAATTAAGAATTTGACTCACAAAATCCGAGCTCCAACACATAAATTGGGACAGAAGAAGTAATTATTATGTCGGGGGAATTCTTTTTTTTATTTCGAATGTATTTGATACGAAGAAAAATGTTATTTAAAAAATACAATCCAATTTTTATGTTTGGTTGGTGAAAATATTTTGAAAAATGGTTTTCTTAAAAATCAACAAATTAACTCCCTAGTTGAATTAGTGGAAACAAGTTCTCGAAGTGGCACTCGGCATTCCACGCTGATTGTTTTCTCCCAGCCCCCAACACCCCCCTCCAATCCCTACCCCTCAATAACCCATTCCTACCCTCGAAACCTCCGTCCTAACTCGCGCTTTTTGTTCCCGTTCAGAGGCGGATTCATGATTTAAATCTTAAGGGTTTAAGTTTTAAGATTTTTAGTATTGGACTCATTATATTGTTAAAATTATGGGTTTATATCTCCTATTTTTGTAATTATTATAAATTTTTATATATAATTTTTTACCCCGTGTCAAAAGTTATGAGTTCGGTTGAACCCATTAGTTCAACACTACATTCGCCATTGGTCCCATTCACATAATATTTACTAAAATTTTATAAAAATACTTTAAAATAATATTTTCTATTTACTTGCCAAACATTAGAAACATTTTCGTTTATACTAAAACACATCCCTTCTTCTTGTTTTTTCCTTATGTTGGGGGCGGTGCAAGGCCGGGAAGATACCCGGGCCCGAAATTAAGATGGACAAAATACAAAATTGACCGTTGGATCAAAATTAATTGGATTCCCTAGTTAAAAAGTACATAAAATATGTTAATTTTTGTATATAGTGTATAAATTATTTTTGGAATTTTTACCTCCTATAGCAAAGGTTCACACCTTATTTATTTTAAATAAATACCATTTAAATAAATTATATTCTATAGATACATTTTAAGGTTTATAGCAAAATATTTAATTTTGGTTACCTCCTAACCCTAAGCCACTAAATACGCTAATCAGTTACAATATTTTCTTTTTCTCTCTACTTTGATACATCACATTCTCTTCCCCATCCCATTAAAATTTCCGATTCTCTTCCTCTTCTCTGTCTAGCCAACGATTCTTTCCCTTTCATAAAACAACCAAAATCCTTACGAAATATTCGAAGACCAAGAGGAGTAAATAAAATTTTTGACAGATGAAATATGGAGAACCCAATGGCCATAAACGGAGAATCTCCCCTGGATAAAGAAAGTGAGGTTTGTGGGCCCACGGCTTGACTTTAAAGAATCACTATATGATGATTATGACTTAATTGAGCCTCCTACCAACTTTGATTTGGATGATGATGTTGCTAAGAAGACAGAAGAGCTCATACGTGATATGTACGGGAAGATCGTTGCTCTGCTTAGGCAGCACGATGTGACAGTGGCAGCGGGGATTATAACCTAAAGAAGATGCAGATGCTCATCATGAATTTGAAGTATTTGAAATGCAAGACCCATCGCCTCCACCAGATTGTTATCTAAAAAATTTCTATTTCTTATTCATCATTTTCTTTCTTCTACAACCAAAATCATGCTCTAAGATTTTTTTTTCATTGTAATTCAATGTATCTCGTTGTATTTCATTGTATTCACTGTCTTTTTTTCCCATTGTATTTCAATGTATCCCGCTATATTCTATGTATTTCATTGTATTCACTGTCTCGCTATATGCCATGAATGTATTCATAAGTTTTTTTTAATTAATATAATTTATGTATTCAGATGTATTATATAATTTCTCTGAAGATTGCTATGTTTTTGGAGTATTTTTTTCGGTTGAGAATCTTTTTTATAACTGAAAATACAAATTTTGTGTGTTATAATTGAGTTTGTTGAGTTATATTAGGAGTCTATTATGTTAATTGATTCACTTTCCCTTTTAAAAATAGTGTAATCCCCTATTTCATGTCGTGAATACAGTCGAATACAATAATTTGTCCAGCTGTAATCCCATATTTCATTCCATTAATACAGTCGAATACACTGAATACAACAACTGATTAGTTGGACTTCCCTGATTCACGCCTATTTTTGCTACTGTATTCATGGATACAATAGCTTAAATACATCTTATAACTACATAAAAGGTATCTATAATCCGTAATATAGCAAATGGTATCTATAGATGACTAATTACTACTAAAAGATAGTGCTTTATGAAAATTTCCCATTATTTTTAGGCGCTATTAAAAATATACATTGTTCAATTAGTGCTCCACTTACGGAGGTCCAAAGACTAAGTGGGCCAATCCAGCCCACTTGCCAAATTTATCCATAACGAGCCTCATCTCTCTTGAGTTCGAGTCGTAGAAATAGAAACAGAGAATGCGAAGACAGGTCGATTTGTCGTTAAATACAAGGTGAGAGACAAAAACTGGCATGAATTTCATCGACATATGAATCAAAAGAGAAATACATTACTGTCGGATAAAAAAGAAGAAAAGCTTTCGGCTGTGTTTGGTGCATCTTCTTAATTTCAACAACTCTCGCCTTTAGCTGGGTCTAAATTCACTTTGTGAAAATGGATTGTACGTTAAAGATATCATCTTCCTCAGTTTGCCTTCCCAAATTTTCGCCAATTTCGATTTTCAACAGGAGCACAGGCTTGTTCTTTCCAAGACCCATTTTCAGAAATACCCCAAACAATGTTATTTCTCAATCTCCCTCACCACGGGTAAGTGCTTATCTTGTTCCCAATTTTATAGTATATGTTTGATGCCGATATTTTTTCAATTCTTCAATTTTCTGAATCCATATTACAATTGTGTTAAGATGTACTTTAATAGGATTTTTACACAAATAGCCGGCCAAATTTACGGTTTACTTTTTCTAGCCGGTATGCATAAATTATAGGCCGATTATACAGATTATGCACATATTATACATATATTATACATACATTCGTCCTCTATTTTTAGTTTAACCGGTTGAGTGAGTCGCTGTTTTGGTTAATTCTTCTACTTTAATCATATTGTTACCCTAATATGTCGAAGAAGTAAATTGTACTCTTGATGAGGCATAACCACATGCTTTTATTCAGAGAGATGCCTATATTTAGAGAGTGGCGGATCCAGGATTTATTGACCAGTTCAATATTTATGTTCTCGCCACTGAATCCATTCTACTTTGGCGATCATGGGTTCAAAACTGAGTATTTATTCAAAATTTTAGTGATTTTTCATATCTGTAGTTATGCTCTCTGTGAAAAATACTAGGTTTAGTTGAACCCATTGAAGCTACACTGTGTCCGCCTCTGAATTGAAAACTAGAAGCAAAACAAATGGATGGCAGCTTACATCGTAACATTGAAAAAACACTAAGCAAAAAAACTTAGAGGGAAAGAATTCAGCTTGGCCTGCCAGTATCAAAATTTATTTAAAGACCTCTTGCATCAATTTCTCAAAGCAAATATATTTCATTTGTTTTCGTGATCATAACGAAAAATGTGATTGAAGATAATCTAGCACAAGCCTAAATTTTACATTTCTCTTAATATCTTAATAAGAGTATGCGCCTGAATATTGCAGGCAATGCAAATAAATGGTGTAGGTGATGCTCACAAACGAATAAGCAGTCTTGAATCTCTGTTTTGCTATGATAAGTCTGTACCAGAGGAAAGAATTGAGAAGCCAACTGGATTGTCCTTGGCCAAGAAAAGTATTGGAGATAATCCTCATTGTCCCGGATGTGAAGCTAAAGGTGCTGTCCTTTGCACCACCTGCTCCGGTACAGGGCTATATGTTGATTCTATAATGGAAAGTCAGGGGATAATTGTCAAAGTTAGATGCTTAGGTAAGTTCTTTTCTTCTCTCTTTCCCTTCACATTCTAGATTTCCTTCAATCTTTGTCAATGTGTGCTGGTTGTTGGACATATTTTTGACTTGTATCCCGTATATTTCTGCTCTTTATGATGCAAGATCAAGAATGCTAAAAATTCATGAAATTCAAGAAGCGAAGAATCCATCCAAGATTAGGATTTCTTTTCCTTAAAGATTATGATTTGTTATTTCTTATTTCCTAGTAATTTAATTCTTGTTTTAGTAGGATTATATTTGTAGTTCTAGTCAAACTAGAATTGTTAGTTGGTATCCCATTCTTACTAGAATTCTTTTTCCTATTTTAGTTAGGATAGATTTTCTTAGCCTTATTCTTATTCTAGTCTAATTAGGATTAGTTTTCCTTAACCTTACCAATTTTACTCATTGTAAGGCCTATTTAAAGGGCTTAATATGCTGAAAATAAACATTGGTGATTAGTTTTTCTAAGCTATTGCTTCAAAAACGTGATTTACTTTTTATTTCATTGTTCTTCCTTTATTCAACGCTTCTTGCAATCTTGCGGGATTGGGGAACGTGTGGGTGAGGTTTATTTCCATCTTACATTCTTCTAACATGAGTTTGAAGAACGCTTTCGCTAGTTTTGTGAAAAACTTTAGCGGGGTGCTTTTGTTTTTCTCTCTTCTTTGTACTTGAGGGGTGCAAAACCTTGAAAGTACATCAATTTGGTATCAGAGCTCATGTTCCAGGTCCGAATTCTTGATTTGCTACTTTATTCATCGTGTCACCAAACAAGAAAATACCAAGTTCAGGATCCTTTTCAAGATCCTCTTCAATGGATCTTCAATTACAAGTTCATAAATTAAGAATTAGAATTCTTGAACGAGACAACGAAGAAATTAAAGTGCAGCTAAATAACTTGAAGGAATCAATGGAGAATCTGACTAAATTAGTTGAAGGTTTGGTGTTTCAATATCAACTACCAACTCCGCCACAACGCCTACAACCGCCACATCTACCACTTCTATATCCACCAATTCATTCACAAACAACTGAAGAGGTTGAAGCTGACCAAGGCACAAGAGAACCAAGGCACTATGCCCATTATGATAAATATTCAGATAATCAGGGGCGTGAAGAAGACAAAGCTGATAAAGACCAATATTAAAGAGACGAGGAACATGCATTAGATCCAAAACTTGAGGAATTACCACCAAAGTTTTGTGACGGTCCATTGGATTATCCAGCCATATGTGTTGTTGACTTTTCACTGTCCAGAGATGCTCAACACAATATTGACTTGATTGTTGACTCAATCAATCCAAACAAGGCAACATATTGCGTTAATTCTAAAGTTCATAGAAATATGCTAGAACAAGAGGAAAAATTACCTATAAAGGAGTGGGTAATGGAGAGTTTGAGACCAGATATTGGAGAGACAAGATGTCTTAACGTCATAAGTATATATGGCTATCATCAAAGTGTCTGTTGGTGTATGAGCGATGCAATTGATGCATTCCAAAGAAGAGCGTTGATCTCCATGCTTAACTCAAAGCTAGACATGGAGTTAGTTAAGTCTATACCAATAACTTCATATCGTAAGTTGAAGTTTGAGAGTCCATATAGAAAGATTACATGGAGAAGACTTGGTAGAAAGTTGAAACATAGAAAGTGGGATTTAGTTCGACCATATGCCAAATTTGCTTATAACGTGAAGAAGCTCTATGATAAACTAGCAAAATGTAACTTAAAACCTGGTGAGCATTGGGTCCCCATTTTTTTCCCCTTGGGTCTCCGTTCTTACTATAGCAAATCTTGCGCCATCTATGGAAGCTGTTAGACTCGAGGACGAGTCTTTTTCAACCAGAGGAGAATGATGCAAGATCAAGAATGCTAAAAATTCATGAAATTCAAGAAGCGAAGAATCCATCCAAGATTAGGATTTCTTTTCCTTAAAGATTAGGATTTGTTATTTCTTATTTCCTAGTAATTTAATTCTTGTTTTAGTAGGATTATATTTGTAGTTCTAGTCAAACTAGAATTGTTAGTTGGTATCCCATTCTTACTAGAATTCTTTTTCCTATTTTAGTTAGGATAGATTTTCTTAGCCTTATTCTTATTCTAGTCTAATTAGGATTAGTTTTCCTTAACCTTACCAATTTTACTCATTGTAAGGCCTATTTAAAGGGCTTAATATGCTGAAAATAAACATTGGTGATTAGTTTTTCTAAGCTATTGCTTCAAAAACGTGATTTACTTTTTATTTCATTGTTCTTCCTTTATTCAACGCTTCTTGCAATCTTGCGGGATTGGGGAACTTGTGGGTGAGGTTTATTTCCATCTTACATTCTTCTAACGTGAGTTTGAAGAACGCTTTCGCTAGTTTTGTGAAAAACTTTAGCAGGGTGCTTTTGTTTTTCTCTCTTCTTTGTACTTGAGAGGTGCAAAACCTTGAAAGTACATCACTTTATCTTTTAGTGTAGGTCCATAGCTAATCAATTTTTCTTTTCTGATTAAAGGATTTAACTCCCAACAACAACTACGCCTCAATCCCAAGCGAGTTGCGGTAGGCTGTATGAATCCTCAATATCATAAATGCATTGTTTAGGTCCATAACATTGCAATATTCCGTACTTGAGGATTATCCAAGGCTGAGGGATTTAATTCCTTGTGGTGGAAATTGATGATATATTACTATTTTGCTGTTACAAGTGAATCACTTAAGAAATTTTGAAATGAGAAAAAGTAGACAAGTTTAACTGCTTTTCAAATTCATCCTATCCTGGATAGTTGGAACTTGAAAGCTATTGCCTGGGCATTTCTCATTTTAATTTCTTTCAGCTAGCCTAATCAGTAGAAACTCATAGCTTTGGGGCAAGAGGCTTCAGCCTCTGACGAGTGACGACCCATGAATATAGAAATTTTATGGCCATACAACGAGAGAATCATAACACAGAGACCACTAACTTCTAGGGAACAAATGAACTTGCAAGCTGAGTTTTCACACCATTTTTCTAGAACTTGGAAGCCATGACAAAATGTAGGTGTTTTGAGAACTTGGTAATCTCATCTAGAAAATGTGGTTGAGATTACACTATGCTAAAACATAAAATAAGGTTCAAGAACCCTATTGCTGTCAATTACTGTAAATCCGCACTTAGAATGATAAAATTAATTATAAGATTGCTAAAGCAAAACTATGCCTTAATCTTAAACTATTTGGGGTGTCTATGTGAATCCCCCGTATACATTTTGTTCTGTTTGCATCCATTTCATCCCAATAGTAGATGCGTTGTCTTTTTAGGGTTTCTTTAAAACTAGAAGCTCACTATATCTGACAATTATCCCTACATTGACATAAAAGTCTCTAACCAGTCTAAAAAGACCTTTTGCTAATACTGGAACTAATTTGATCTGAAAAGATATTCTGAATCTGCTCCTCGTCAATGTCCAAACTTCAAATCATTAAAAACCGTGGATGCTCTTTCTTAACAATATTTCTTCTTTTGTTGAAACTACTCATGTATTTCAGTTCCTGCTTATATCGTTCCTTTTTTCTTTAAATTTCACCTAAATGATTCTAGAAGCATTTTTATTGAGTTCTGAAAGCGGCCAGATAGTTTACTCTTACAATTTGACATTGCAGGTTGTGGGGGTTCTGGTAACATAATGTGTTCAGACTGTGGAGGACGAGGTCATCTTGCACTTGCTTGATTCTAACGGTTTGATCTTGTGGCTTTTTGTCACGACGTAGTTGGCTTTGTCAGGTAGCATGAAAATGCAGAGGTTGTTACATATATTCAAGAACAGCTGATTTGAGTTATTACTGTGTATCAGTTGATTGTTTTTGTGGAAAAATAATGTTATCTTTACATACAGCTAGATTTCCCTTTTTAGGATATCATTTTTGTTCTTAATTCTTATCAAGTTGAACGCTGAAGAATGTAAGGATATCTGAATGGATGTAAAGCAATGTAGAGTTTTAGGGGAATAGTTTGCCTAAAACAGGCCACATTGATATCCATGCAGTTTCTATATTTATAGTTTCTTTCTGCTATATATCTTACTTTCTTTGTGCTTTCTGTGACATTTGGTGATACAATATTACTGAATTGTCTATTCTGAGCATAACGTCAGGTAACATTTGAACCTTGTTGAGCAGCACTGCAATTTTCCAATGGTAAGAGGCTTTCTACACATTGATAAATGCCTTAAATTGAATTCTTTCCGCGAGATCCTTGGATTTCATAGAGCTTCACTTTAGCAACAACTATAATCTCTCCATTGTATGTCTGGGGACAAAAATGCATTCTATGGAATTGCATATCCTTATAAACCAAGTGAAAGCCAGTAATGAAATGCCTCTCCCATTCTTCAAGTTGGGCTAATTTTCCCTTTACTTCTATTAGGTGATAATTATTTAAATCGTGGTGTAAAGCTTCCCGTAATATAATACTCCTTTCTGAAACTCTCGGCTTTCACATCAAATGCAACTATACTTTTCTTCCCAGTAAAACCATTCAACATATAGATAGCTCCGTTAATGCAAACTCCCTCCTTCAATCGATTAAACTGGGAAATGGTTTCGATCTTCTTCCAAGATTTGTCTATGCGTAAAGTGAAAATTCAGTTTCTTTTGTATGTTTCAAAATACCTTCTCGTATTTTCGAGTCTCATGAAAAGAACTTTATAAATCTTTTCTTCTGGTTTATAACCTAATGAAAAGTGACAATACCGGTCCATATCTATGTCGGAAAGAAATCTTCTCATGTACTGGGATTGCAAATTTTAGCAGGTTGCTGCCACGTGGAGAAACAAAATAGACCATTAACACACTCCAAAAAGCTACTTGAATCCACAGAGTCGTAGAGTATATCAAGTTCCTCAATATGAAGAAGGGAGGCGTTTCCATTTCATTTTGTTCTATAGTGAAAAAAGCTTCTCTTCCGCGTGCAAGCAATTTGGTTCTGCTAATAGAGCGGTATTGATGAGTATTCATGAAATATGATTCGGATATTAAGGCCATCAACATCTTCCCTAACTATCCATCATCATACATTAGATAGTAGCATCTAGGAAAGTTCACACATAATGTATAATACATTCAAGGAGACGAATATGTTGTTCCATCATGATCAATGAACCAGAAATCTGATTGCACTAAAAGAACGATCACACTACTAGTCGCCGTCGGCATCTTCCAATTCTTCATCCTCAGGTACACCACGAAGATAGAGGACATTATTACATCTGCAAAAGCGAAATCACTAAGGTTAAGAAGAGAGGTCACATTTTAGTTAGGGAGCAGCCATTTCACTCGTAAATGCTTTTACAAATAAAGTTATATAACTATATGAAAAGACTGCCAAAAGTAAATTGGTAATTTGCCATGACACAATTGATTCTTCCAAATTAACAGGTAAATTTGTAAGAGCTAAATAGATCGCTATCATAGAGTGATGTGTCAGACAACTACCAAATAGATAATTCCAAATCATGAACTTATAAACCAATCAATAATCAATATATATTTAAGGTGCTCTTTTTACGAGAATTGAAAATAAAAAAAATGAAAACAGGGAGGCAACGTTTATGGTCTTAATTGTTCCAGCCTTATGCTAGAAGGAAAAGGATGTAACTGATCCAATTGGAGAATGGTATTGTGAGGAAGATGGAACATCAAATCCGCAGGTAAGGATTACATTCCTTAGCAATAAGAGATTACTTTTGAAACGCTACGAATGTCTGCATACTCACTCATATCACGAAGGCAGCAGGGCAACTAGAGTACATCAAACATTTGTCATACTGGCCTAATACTTGTCATTCACATGAGACATGCAACTAATTTAAAAGATGAAAAACAAAGAAAAATCTCCATATTTCCACCTCCTAAATTCAACCAAGTATAGGAACCAATTTTTTTTAAAAAGACGTCAACCAAGGAAGAAAGAGGATGAGCTCCATTTACAACTCTACACATGTTTCTTCAGCTTTATACGCCTGCTACCTGATGCAGGCAGAAAAGAGAGCCAGGGGGAGGGGAAGAAATGAAGGTGGCTTTTGAGCTATTACGATTATTATGTTTTTTTTAAAAATAACCATGATAGTATTATTATTATGTTCAGCTGTTGGCATTAATTTCAAATAAGATTATCAAGATCAAAAGACGAAGCCACGAAGGTACCTAATCAGGATCTCTCCAAGAGAACCAGTGCATTGTCCATCAATGTATTCTTCTGCGTTTGCAAGCTGCAAAAAGAATAACATGATTTCAGAAAATCACACACAGAAAAACACGCACGCATGTACACTTCTATAAAACAAGCAGGTTACTGGGAGCTTGCAATTACTTCTTTGGACAATGAATGTAAAATGCTTTTACTGTAAATTTTGTTTTTTTGATGCTCATTATTTTTCTGGTTTTAGTTGTAAAGCCATTTGTAAACAGACTCTCCTCCCAAAGTCAGGTTTTTTATGTAGTCAGGATACATGAATCTATCCTTATCCAAGATAATCTTCAAAGGCGCACCTAAGATTGGGAAGCATATGTTTATGTGCTGCAGACAATTAAATGAGCTAATCATCTCCTACGTCATTACTGTGCAGGACCTTTGAGAATGGTCTTTGCGTTGCTGCATAGTTGACTCCTTGAGCAATTTGTACGTCACTAAGATATAGGAAAGGCATCATAAGTTAGCAAATTCAAATGCAAAACTCGGATTGGATGGCATCCCCACTGCATCTTCAGGTTTGTATGAAAAGAAGGACTAACAGAAGTTTCTGAGATGAAACAACTGCCTTATAGCCCGTTTGGCCAAGCTTCTAAAATCAGCTTATTTTGAGAAGTGCTTTTCTCAAAAGTACTTTTTAAAAAAGAACTTCTGGTGAGAAGTAGTTTGTGTTTGGCTAATTAATTTGAAAAGCACTTTTGAGCAGTAATTAGTGTTTGACCAAACTTTTGAAAATTGCTTCTAAGTGTATTTTTCTCAAAAGTGCTTCTCAGAAAAGTGCTTTTGGAGATAAGCTACTTTTTTCTGCTTCTCCAAAACTGTTTCTGCTTCTCCTCAAAAGCACTTTTTTCCTTCCAAAAGCTTGGTCAAACACCTCAATTTTTGGCCAAAAACACTTTTGGCCCAAAAAAAAAGCTTGGCCAAACAGGTTATTAGTCAGTGTGAAGCTGAGATCTCCCAAATAGCTACAGTTCAGGTACAAGGAAATACTGTGCAAGGGGCTCCAAACATGTAATAGCTCACTAGCTTTGTTTCTGTTAGTTTTGACATTTCATTGCATCCTTGATCAATCTATATTATTGCAAAAAACATAGTGCTACTTTCTCTTGAACATAGCTCTGAGTTTATTGAACACAGTCCATCCCCACCCCAGATCCACATACAGAAAAAAAAAAAAAAACTAAAAAGCAAATGTCCCCACAACTGCAAAGTCAACAACAAAAAAAAAAACAGAATTGGACCAACAAAGTTTGATATTAGGAAAAAATCTTTTCAACTTGCTTGCATAACAAAATTCTTAATACAGTAGTAGTAAATGCGGTTATCTAGACAGCACTCACGCCCCTGATGGATAGCAGTAATAGTAATATTGTCAAGCATATCATAAAGATATAGATGCACATACATCCACTTAATAATGTTCTTTAGACAATTTGAAAAGGAAAAGGGCAGAAACTCAAATTAACATTATTACCTGCAAGTTCATGTATGAATCCACGGAGACCAGATACCCTAGAAAGAGACAAGACAAAAGGAGTTAGTTAAACAATGTTTGCAGACATCTCAATCTAAAAAACCTTAATGCAGAGCATAATATTAGGAACCACTAAGTCCAATCAGCAGAGTACCTTTGTACTCCATTCCCCACTTTAGCTTTACCATCACAGGCTTTCCAGTCAAATTGTTCAAAAAAGGCTTGGGATTAACTGGCACTGTCTGCAATGACCACATATTAAAAGCTATTCAGAATCAGAACCCCAAAGTTTCTAAATACAGTACATTACTCTATTTGTATTTCCAATCTCAGCATAGACTAAATGATAGAACACCATGATGATTAATATAGCAAAGATACAAACTTTAGTGCCAATAGCCCTGGTCTGAATTTTTTTTACGACCGAGAAACCCATCTGGGGCCAATCCTTAGGACCAACTGCAGCCTTCGAAACTAAGGGATAATAAGTGCACCCTCTACCCTTCACCACTTAAATACCAGGCTTAGTTCACATGGTATAGCTACGACCTAAGTCACAAGTCCCCTCAATCTTTGCCACTTGAACTAAGCCCTTGGGGCTACCAACAAGCTTCTAAAATAAGCTGCACCAATACTTAGGATCTACCCTCTATGTTTCAATTTGTTTGGTAATTCTGCTGAACTAGAATGAATTCGACAAATTGATTAAACTAATTCAGACTAGATATATTAATTTTTTCCCAAATTAAAATTAAGAAATTTAAAGGAAAAAACTAAAAGTACTATTCTCATATCAAATTGACCGAAAAAAATACGTTATTTAGAATGTTGGTTAAGTTAGCTTAGTTAGACTCTCGATAAAAAAAAATGCTGAGCACGGTGCATCACATGTTGCAGGTTTATTATCCAGAGAAACAGTAAGAAGTATAATACAACTATTCAGCAACAAATAAATATACTTTTGTAATAATAAGGTAAAACAATAATATTAATTAATAGCACCAGATAGCAAAGAAGAACAAAGTAACAGCACTATAAGGAGGATATAAAAGCAAGAGCAACTATTGAAGAATGGTATTTGAGTACTTACCGCCATGGAAGCTTTTCAAGGGTTTAAGGTTTTCTGGAAAGTGGGAAGAGAAGGGAAACTGCCTTTGTTAGTCGATATGTTTCTCCTCTACGCTGGAGATGAATGGGCTTATAAAACTTTAATGGGCCAAACTCCAATTAGATGTGGGTTGGCCCATGTAAGGTTATGATGCCCAAGTCCAATCCTCTTACATAATCAAGAAGAAAAAAAAGGAAAATTACGCGACACATAAAATTTTTATACTGTATTTATCATTTGTAGCTATACCTTCAATAAATTTATCATTTGTAGCTATATTTAAATTTTATAACAAATCCATAAAATAAGAGACTAATTATTTTGAACTGAAATAAGAGAGCAACAAGCTCTCGTAACTCAGTTGGCTCTAAATCCATGAAATAAGAGATTAATTATTTTGAATTGAAATAACAGAGCAACAAGCTCTCATAGTTCAAAGTTACGAATGGTAATTAGGCAAATTATAGTTATTAGACTCTAAACTATAGTGAACTGCGAGAGCTTGTTGCTCTCTCGTTTCAATTCAAAACAATTAATCTCTTATTTCATGGATTTGCTATAAAATTCAATTATAGTTACGAATGGTGAATTTGCTAAAAATATAATTACGAATGGTAAATGGAGTTTAAATATTTGATGTGTCGCGTAATTTTTTTTTTTAAAAAAAGAATGGACATTTTATATAGTAAACTTTAGCCTCTTTTTAATACGAAATGAAATTTAAACACAAATACTCTTAGAAAAAATACAGAAAACCTCCAGCAATGTATAGGAGTTTGAAATTTACTCCAACATAAAGTTGCAAACTCCAGAAAAAATTCATAAAGTTTAAATCGCCTCCTTCTTGTATTCTAGGAGAATGTGATGTAGTTTTATTTACATAAGTGTAAACTCCAGGACAGTATTTTCGACTTTTACTTTTAAAAGTTTGAACTCAAGAATATTGTGCTTGAGTTTGATGATTCGATCTAGTATGAGTAACTTTTTGTATGTGGACTAATTTTTTAACCTAAACAATAAAATAATAATATAATATAATTTCTTGCTCTTATTTTGTATGTGGAATATTGTGCTTCGTCGTGATTCAAATGTATGCTGATGTTGGTCAAAGAATGAGATTTCTTGCTCTTGTTTTATAACTGCTCCAATTTTCTTTAGATATCGCTCTAATTTCTAAACAATCCAAGAACACGTGCCGAAATATGTGCGGACTAACGTTTTTTTTTACATGCAAGCAAACTTGCATATGTATGTGTTAAACCCAATTTAACAGTAGATTTTACTCGTTAAACTATCTCTTGTTTGTTAAGTTTTGATACTTTCACTGCACCTACGGGAGGTGGTAAGAATACGTGAAGCAATCAAGTAAATTGTTTTTGGTTTGATAGGATTGAAAAGAATGCGCGAAGCAAGCAATTAAAATTTGTCTAATAGTAAATTAGTAATAGAGAATAGAGATAGAGTAGTGGAAGTCGAAGAAGAGTTTTGATTATTTAATATATATATATATATATATATTCTTAACGGGTTAACGGATTATCCGAGAAAATTGAATAATCCGCCCCCAAATCGATAAACCGTTACTAAAAAAATTTTAATATGTTCCCCGTCCGTTAAACCGTTAACTCGATATGATTAAGCCATTAAACATTTCGATTCAGATTTTCGGTTTCGTTCAGTTTTGAACACCCCTAAATAATAAGCATTTCGGTTCGATTATTTTGGATTGTCTAAGGACTTAAGTCACAAGGGTAAGTGCGAACTAAGGACTGCTAGTCGAAAAACTTTGGTTCTAAACTCGAAAAGTAGGGGAAGAGGCGACATCAACTGATTCAATAGACGAAACAAACCTGCAATTTCTCTCCAAAAAAATGAGGTACCCATTTTGGAGAAAATTCATAATTTGCAAATCTTTTCTCCTTTCCGAGTTGTATTTAAAATTTTGAAAAAATGTGCAGTCGTCAACCAGAAGTTCTTTGGGCTCAACGATCTGAGAAAATTTACTTGACCATATCATTGCCTGATGCTAAAGACGTAACATTGAAATGTGAAGGAGATGGTGTTTTTAATTTCTGTGCTGTTGGTGTCCAAGGCGATTCCTTTACCTTCACTCTCCAACTTTATGGGAATATTTCCCCTGAGGTTCACCTCCTATTCTTTTTACTATTTTCTGCATAGATTTTTTTTGGGTGGCTAATTTGTTGAGAAAGGAGTTGTTGGTACGTGTAATGTTAGTCCTGTGTTTGCTAGGAGCTCTTTTAATAGTTTGTTTAGGGTTTTGTATATATATTATAGAAACCCTAAATTATTGAATGAAACGGGTACAAAATGTAGTAGCTGTAGTAAAATAACACGGGAAGAATAACAATAACACTGATATAATATTATTTATAAGCAAATACACGAATTGGCTTGGCTTGAGTCGTGATGGGCATTGTCCTAAGAAACTATTTCAACAATGTGAAATGTTTCTCCAGGATTAAACAAGCCTACCTCTACTTGCTATACAAAAGAGGGGAACAAAAGAAAATAGACTACTAAATTTTTGAGAAGGATAGACAAGGGAAGCTGGTGTAGAGAGAAGAGGCAAAGGAAAGTTGCTAATGATTGATGCCTAATTTGAATGCCTATTTATAGTCTTTAAGGGAGGTTTGACGCATGACAAGTGTATAACACTTGTCTTGAATTTTCCCTGCAAGATTGCCACATTCATTTCTCCATTGCCACTTGGAATGACATTTGTCCAATTTTGAAAATATCACAACAGTTACCCCCACAATATTTTCAAAAAATTCATACAAAAAGGAATAAGATTTGATGGATTTGTATGGTCCACATGCAATAGATTTGGTGTCTTTTGGACTATGAACCAAACATAGACTGATAAAATTTAACTTACCGAATTACTAGAGAAAAATAATATTTCTGTGAGCACTACTTTTGATGCTAACTCTCAGTTGAAAAAGCATAATGGTGATCTAGTTGCTCAGTCTAGATATGCTCAGATTATTGGGAGTCTGATGCATTTAATGAATTTTACAAGGCCTGCTATAGCCTATGTTGTGTGTAGACTTAGTAGATATACTCATAATCCCAACAGAGAACATTGGTCTGTATTAGCTAGACTAATGAAATATTTGAGAGGAACCATGAATTATGGTATCCTAATAGTGGATTTCCTTATACTTTAGAAGGGTACAGTGATGCAAACTGGATCTCCGATTCAGATGAGACAAAATTCACTAATGGTTATGTATTCACCCTTGGTGGTGGTGCAATATCGTGGAAATCAACTAAATAGATGATCATAGCTAGATCGACTATGGAATCAGAGCTTGTAGCTCTAGAGTTAGCGGGTTCTGAGGCTGAGTAGCTAAGAAACTTCTTAGCTAATATTTCTTTAATAAAGGACGTACCGTGTCTATTCATTTTGATTGTCAAGCGGCAATAACTATTGCAAAGAATAAATCATATAATTGTAAAAGTAGACACATGAAATTGAGACATGATGTCATAAAACAGTTGTTGAGAGATGGAATAATTTCCATTGACTATGTGAAGTCAGAAATAAATTTCGTCGATCCTCTGACTAAACTTGTGGGAAGAAAATTAATTCTCCAAACCTCAAGAGAGATGAGGTTAAGGCCGACATGTTGTCAATAGAGATAGTAACCCAACCTATGTGATTGGAGATCTCATGAAGTAGGTTCATATGGGTAATAACAAGTCGATATTGACACTGAAACACTAAAAGAGAGTGCTTGACTACTACTAATTGAGAGATTGAGTTATAACTCTTAATGAATTCATATTCCTTATGGATGGTGTATTTAAAAGCAGTATATACTTGATGAATTCACCTATATAAGAGTGGAGTGGGGCCGTTCCTATGAGATTTTGACCTAGTCTCTAGAGTTCTCATGAATAACCAGGCATGCGTATGGCTTATTGGGCGCAAAACCGCGTTGAACAACAAAATTATGGGGGTCAAAATGTGATTGATAAAATCTCTAACTTACAATAGAATTATTAGTTCATAGCAATGTTATATTTCACATGTGATTCTGTAAGTTAAATTTTATCAGTCTAAGTTTGGTTCATAATCCAAAAGATACAAAACCTATTGCATTTGGACCATACAAATCCAGCAAATCTTACTCCTCTTTGTATGATTTTTTTGAAAATATGTGAGGGAACTATTGTGATATTTTCAAAATTGGACAAATGTCCTTCAAGTGGCAGAGGAGAAATGAGTGTGGCAATCTTGCGTGGAAAAAGTATTATATACTTGTCATGCTTCAAACCTCTCTTAAAGCCTATAAATAGGCATTCAAATTAGGCATCAACCATCAACAACTTTCCTTTGCTTCTTCGTTCTACACCAGCTTCCCTTGTCTTTCCTTCTAAAAAATTTAGTAATCTATTTATAGGCACATGTGCATGGATCCATCATGTTGAGGGGAAAGAACGTGGCAAATGCAATTGCCACTTTTCAAAAGCATTTTGCCATTTATCTTATAGATTCTAGAAGGGCTGCCACATGGTTTTGGTTAAGATATTTGTCAACAAAAGGCTTTAATATATTGTCACAGTAGCAATTATGTTGCCGTTAGGGCTTTGGTCTATTGGTAAGATCGAGCACTTCACGGGTTCGAACCCTGTCGCAGATAAAAGCCTAGCATTTATAAGTGGAGAAGGGTAGAGGAGCAATGACCCATTATTCACTGATTTTTGAATCGTGTATCACTGGCCCTCCGTAGAATCTTGGTTATCAAAAAAATGTAGCAATTATGTTGAGTTTGATGAACATGGTTGTTGGTACATTCACGTTACGACCAGTGTTTGCTAGATATTTTTAATAATTATTTTTTGTTTGTTCTGGAATTTGTCTGTTATAAAATGTGGCGAACTTCAAATGTTAGAGAACCCCAAAGTATTGAATATTGGAATAGA
Source organism: Nicotiana sylvestris (assembly GCF_000393655.2). Classification (NCBI taxonomy): domain Eukaryota; kingdom Viridiplantae; phylum Streptophyta; class Magnoliopsida; order Solanales; family Solanaceae; genus Nicotiana; species Nicotiana sylvestris. The sequence goes on from NC_091068.1 coordinate 111,168,335, forward strand.
TTGGATACAACTGGAGTCAGGCAGATATTGAGGATTCATATAGCCGACTATAACTAGTTTGCAATTGAGGTGTTCTTCTGACAAAAAGGGTTCTAGTTTCTGAATCAGGATGTTTGGTTTTATGCTGTGATTTCTAATGGGTTTCACAGGGTTAGTACATTGGTCGCTCAATCATAGCTGTTGTAACACCTTTTTTTTTTGTTTTGCAGAGGAGTAAGGTAGATCTACCCACTGCTTGGTCTTGGACTATATAAATGGATAGAAAAATTTATCATAATGTTACGAAGTGCATATCAGACCGTGCACCTACTGGCCTATGTTTGTGACTTTAAGTTTTCTTTGCTTTGCTTGTTTCAATATTCTTCTATAGTTTGGTATCATGTATGTAGTTATGTTTTGCATTTATATGTGATTTACTTTTGGAAGTGAATTTATAAATTAAGCTAGAAAAATGCTTAGTGTACATATGCTCTATCCATGTTAATCTATTAAAAAGTGAAAGAAGAATTTGAATTTTACATTATGTCCTCAAACTGTATATATGTCGTGATGGTAGTTTAGAGTGCATCGTATGAAAGCACGCTTATCGTGAGTTTCTGTTCCTTTATACCTGATGATACTAGCAGTTACAAAGTTGAAAGGGATTTGCAACCCTAGTGTATGCACCTTATTAGCAGTATCTTGTATGCACCTTGGTATCATTGTTTGATTGCTCTTCGCTATGCATAGTTGGATATTTTATTTCCTAATTCTGATATGTGCATTGAGGCTTGAGCTGTGTTATGTCTATCGTGACTTAAAAGAATCTTTCTGTTAATTTTTGCTTGAATAATAGTATACTGTCTTACTCCTTTTAGATGAGATATGAATAGTTTATTCTCTTACAGAAATGTTATAGTTGAACTGGACATTTCTTCCTTTTCATATTTGTTTCAATGTTAGAGAATCCTCATGGTTGATATTTTAGAGTGTATTTTGGTCCAGCGGTGTAAAACTAATGTGGGGTTGAGAAACATCCTCTGCTCAATCCAAAAGGAGCAAAAAGGCTGGTGGCCAAGATTATTGAAGTCTGAAGAGAAGCCCGCCCCATACCTCAAGGTCGATTGGAACAAATGGTGTGATGAAGATGATGAAGAATCTTGTGAGTTGGCTGCATATTACTTGCTTCCTTAAATTTCCATAAATTTTTATGGCTATCTTTCCATTAATTTGAGACAGTGAGCAGATCAGAAAACTTAAGTATTTAATGAATCCTAATGCTGGTAAGCCTCCTGTCGGTTCAGCTAATCTTACTACTGTTTTGCTGTTGACTCTTCCTTTAATTTGTAATTCAACTCCATCTCCGCCCTTCCCTCTTTTTTTCTTTTTGTGCTTTGGAGTAGGTCCTAAGTGGCAGATGAAATATTAGCAATACTTTTGATTTTCTTTTCTTTCTACTTCCCCTGCAAGACGTTTCATTTGATTGATCAAAGGCAACTTTTGGTAATTAGACTGCAGGTTGAGTGTATTCAGTCTGACTGTCTGTAATCAGACTTTTCATGCCTGATTAAAGGAGTATGGCTTTTTTGAAAAAAGGAAAGGAGTAGAAGAGAATGGAAAATCAGAAGAAATAAGTGAATGAGAAAGTAAAACCATTTTCTTTCTTTTGTCTGGTTTGAGACAAAGTGGGGAAGTACCCTTTTTCCTTATATTTGACTATTGAACCTGGTGCCGGTAGGACAGTAATCTACTTCTTTCTATATTTTCGTTCTTATTTTAATGGTAAGAGCACATCGCGTGATGTGTGGGTTAGGCACATGTCACAGGTCTGAACCGTCTTGGGACAAAAGCTTGGTATTTAAGTCGAGAAGGTAGAGCGGCGGGCCCATTATCACCGACCTTTGAATCGTGTGCCACAGCCCTCAGGAGTTTCTCGATTAAAATAAAATTAGGCAAAGAGGACTTTTTGAACTTCCCTTTCCATGTCTTAGTTTTGAGTCGAAGTGTTAGTTTGTCTAAAAAAAGTTTTGATAATGGAGAAATCCCTGAGAGCCAGTGGAACAAGGTTTGAAACTCGAAGGATAATGGGTTGACCTCTCTATCATTCTCCACTTATATAACAGGCATTTACCTACGGTACGAACCTGTGACTTGTGTCTATTTCAGACAACCAGTTCGGGTTCATGCCGGGACGATCTACCACAGAAGCTATCCACCTTATTAGGAGGATGGTGGAACAGTACAGAGATAAGAAGAAGGATCTCCACATGGTGTTTATTGATCTGGAGAAAGCGTACGATAAGGTTCCTAGGAAGGTCTTATGGAGCTGCTTAGAGGATAAAGGGGTCCCGAGTAACTATATTAGGGTGATTAAAGACATGTATGATGGAGCTAAGACTCGGGTTAGGACAGTAGGAGGCGACTCTGAACACTTTCCAGTTATTACGGGGTTGCACCAAGGGTCTGCGCTCAGCCCATTCCTATTTGCCCTGGTGATGGATGCACTGACTCATCATATTCAAGGGGAGGTGCCATGGTGCATGCTATTTGCTGATGACATTATTCTAATTGACGAGACACGAGGCGGCGTCAACGAGAGGCTAGAGATTTGGAGACATGCTCTTGAGTCTAAAGGTTTCAAGTTGAGCAGGACGAAGACGGAATACCTCGAGTGCAAATTTGGAGTTGAGCCGACGGAAGCGGGAGTTGAAGTGAGGCTTGACTCTCAAGTCATTCCCAAGAGGGGTAGTTTCAAGTACCTTGGATCGGTTATTCAGGGGATCGGGGAGATTGACGAGGATGTCACACACCGTATAGGGGTGGGGTGGATGAAGTGGAGGTTAGCGTCGGGAGTCTTGTGTGACAAGAAAGTGCCACCGTTACTAAAAGGTAAGTTTTATAGAGCAGTGGTTAGGCCTGCCATGTTATATGGAACTGAATGTTGGCCGGTAAAGAACTCACACATCCAGAAGATGAAAGTAGCAGAGATGAGGATGTTGAGGTGGATGTGGGCATACAAGGATGGATAAGATTAGGAATGAAGATATTCGAGAGAAGGTGGGCGTGGCCCCCATGGAGGACAAGATGCGGGAAGTAAGACTCAGATGGTTCGGGCACATTCAGAGGAGGAGCACTGATGCACCGGTGAGGAGGTGTGAGCGACTGGCTGTAGTGGGCACGCGGAGAGGTAGAGGAAGACCTAAGAAGTATTGGGGAGAGGTGATCAGACAGGACATGGCGCGACTTAGGATTACTGAGGACATGGCCCTTGACAGGGAATTATGGAGGTCGAGCATTAAGGTTGTAGGTTAGGGGAAACTTGTGAATATTTCTACAGCACAATAGAGTGAGACTAGCCAGTTAGGAGTTAGACTAAGAATGTCATTGGTCGTCTATTGATGCAGGGCTTTACCTGCTAGTTGTACTATACCAACCATCTATTTTGTATTTCGTATTGTGTATTTCATATCTCTTATATTGCTGGTATTTTATTATGCATTTTTATGGTACTAATATATCGGCTCCTGTTGCTTTTTTTAGCCGAGTGTCTCCTGGAAACAGCCTCTCTACCCTTCGGGGTAGGGGTAAGGTCTGCGTACATATTACCCTCCCCAGACCCCACTTGTGGGATTATACTGGGTCGTTGTTGTTGTTGTTGTTGCACTAACTTACCTTCTCATGTATTACTGTACATGTTATTTCCTATTATACTCATAGAGTAATCTAGATTTCTGTTCCATGCAGCGGACTCTGACGATGATGTTGAGGTAATACCTACCCTGATCTAGTTAAACATTACATGCAATGACTTTGATCATAGTAATTTGACTTGAATGTATCTTCTTTTAGTACACTGGAGAAGATGATGAGAGCAGCGACGATGGAGGAATGCTCTGTGAGTTATTCCTATCTGATAGCACTAATATGGGGATGGATAGCTTTTAATTTGTTGTATATATCAGTTGCAATGTTTAAGTTTTTCAGTCAACTCATTTATCACTACACTGCTGCTCTCAGATACTTGTCTAGGTCTCATTTCCTTTAACAGAGGAATAGCACCAACATGTCAGCTAGATAGAAGTGAGTTATTTATTAGGAGATGGAGTTTCCCAGTTGTGACATTAATTCGTCTCTTGATTACAGATCTTCCGGACCTGGAAAAGGCTAGAGGAAATTAGAACCAGCTGCTGAAAACTTTCAAAAGAGGCTGATCGCCGGAGGTGTTTAGGATTTAGTCTTTAGCAAACAAATGTAGTAATGACTTTCTTGCTCAAGTATTCACATGTATAGAGCTTGTTGGAAGACTCATTTTAACCAATGTGTTTCACCCTTTCAGAAGAAACACTACTTAGGACTATACTTTTTTTTTCTTTCAAAAATGTGTTTGTCCATGAAATTTTGCTAGTTTTTGGACAATTTTCAAAATTTCACCACTTTTTCAAAATTTTCAATTTTTTTCCCCCACTCACAAAACTACAATATTTTTTCGTCCAAACATAATTTCACTTTTCAACTTATCTTCAAATACTATTTTTTGTCAAAAATTATAGTAATTTTTATGTCCAAACGTCTGCTTAGTGTCTCTAAATCTTTGCTTTCCTTTCCTTTCATTAGGGCTTGGAAAATAGATGGGTTTGTTTATTAGGGCTTGGAAAATAGATTGTTAACCTCAAAGAGTATTTTCATTACGTCAAAGCAACTTTTGTACTTGAGGAGTATAATTTAGGGAAGATGTTCAAATGTACCATTTGAAATGTTTTAAAATTACCTTTTGTTTTATTTTCGGCTTGATATCCTTACTGTTAACAAATGGTCTTATATTAGCCTTTCACCTTAACAAAGCTCCAATGTTAACTTACCTACACGCGGTGTTGCACCAGATCGATGACACATCCATACACACACACACCAGATACAATACAACAACAACAAATTCAGTAAATTTTCACAAGTGGCTCTGGGAAGGATAGTGTGTACACGGACCTTACCCCTACCTAATGGAGGTAAAGAAGTTGTTTCCAATAAACCCTTGACTTAAAACACACCAAATACAATAAAGTTCCATTAACCGACCCCTTTCAACTAACAGAACATAGAATTTTGTGCTCTCTATAGAGTAAGATGAACTAGCTCACATTTAACAAAGCTACACTATAATCAAGTTATGCATCTAACATATTTATATCAATAATAAGTGCTTCTTCCAACATAAAGGAGGACAAAAGATGTTGATCCACATGGAACACGTACATCTCCCAATTGAACTTAGAAAACAACCGAGCAAAGCTTCAGCTTAATCCAAATATGAGAGTCGTAAACTTCAGGTTACCCCTCTCCCTTTGTTTTAATACAACTGGAAACATACAATACTTCATTTTGAACTTGTCCAGAAATCATTCATACTGGAAATGCTTACAGTAACGGAAAGGAAACTACCAAAACTATGTGTCTGCATAATTCCAAGTTAAAACTATAAAAATGTACATACAAGGAAACTTATCTAGAGAAGTAGAGACAGCCAAGGGCAACCTCCTGAACAAAGATGTTAACCGAGAACAAGGAGATGGACGGATGATGACTAGCTAACATAAAATTTCAATGACATAACGAACACTATGCATCTACATATTCATCATACATGAAACTGGATGTTAGAAAGGGGCGGAGCTTGTTCTACGCAGCTGATACTTAGGCTCTGGAGGTGGAACACTTGGTAACACCTTCTCTATCTCCTGCAAGTAAACATAATATTCAGTGAAACAGATAGCTGAGAACAACGAGAATGGAGGCAACAAAGAGTAGTCTCAAAATACTTTCTAATTTTGAAAAGACAACAAACCATCAAGAACTAAGTAATTTTTGCTATTTGACCAATATATATGACATATTAGTCAGCATAAGTGACTTCTGAGAAAGCATTTCAAGGATTAAATCGGGACATCTTTCAGACAGAAAATAAGGAAGACCATGGGAAGCAGGGAAAGCATGAATTTTGCTTTCGAGATGGCCAAGATCCTGTAACCAAGCAGTGAGTCTGAGACTAAATATATTCTGTTCCATGACTTTGCAGCATGACTTATGTAGCACAAAGTTATGGGGTTGGTTCTATTTTTTAAGATATCAATCAGTCTAGAAGATCTTCCTCCCTCTGCACCCACCCAAGAGTCTCAGCTAACGGTCACCTCAAAGTAGTGTACAACGACCATGATTTCAGTTGCTTCTCTTCTTTGCAAGATTGCACTATACTCTGATAGTCAAATCAAAAGGATAAACACATGTGGAAGAAGACATGGAATTCTTTTCTTTCATTGGTGAATAGGTGTTAGCAAGAAGCAGTTAGCAAGAAGACAAGATTCTCGTGCCATAAATGAGCTTACATAGGAGAAGTTACTCATGCAAATCATTACACATTATTTAAAATAGGAAGTGTTGGACTTTCCTCAACGAAAAATCACGATGGCTTCGAAATATAACAAGATTGCATGAACATGGGCAAAATTGAAATGGATTGTGATCTCTATCAGTTTCATACAAAATGCTTGCTTGTCGAGCTTCCCCTCCTATTTCTTGAAAGAAACAAAGGATAAATTTAAGAGCTGATACCTTCGCACCCTTCAATTTAACTTAAGGTGCTGTCTGGATTTGATTTGGTTTAATTTTTCCAAACTAGTAAATGTGAAAAGTTGTTTTGGGAAAATAACTTTGGGGGACAAGTGTGTTTAATTAGTTTTTGACAACATGTCTTTGAAAACCTTTTGTGTTAGTTTAGAGTGTTAGTATAGTGAAAACCTACCATTTGGTGTTTTTGATTTTTGAAAAACTTATTGTCGGACACCAGAACCTGCTATTTAAACAAAATGGTGTATCTTTTTTATTTTTTCGATAAATACATCCTAAACTCCATCTTTGAATTTCTCTTTTCGATAATTGAGAAATCCCCGAGGATCAGTGCCACACGGTTTGAAACTTGGTGGATAATGAGCCTGCCCCTCTATTTTCCACTTAAATGTCAGGCTTTTGTCGGTAGCAAGGTTAGAGCCTGCGACGTACACCTAAGCCACACATCACACTATGCACTTTCACCACTAGATCAAAGCATTGGGGGCCACCCATCTTTGATTTTTACAAAAAAAATTCAGAAAAAATATCTAAACATGACGTCCCTGAATTTTCCCGTGACATTGCTTAAAGTGGCGAATTTTATGATTTTTATACACTTAAGTTTGCGGAAAGCTTAGTAGTGGTTCGGACAATAGCATAACTAAGAAAAGATACCTCCTCTACTTGTCACCAAATTACATCCTCGTATGATGAAGTCCAAAATTCTAATTCACGTGATCACAAGCCTTCTTAAGGTCCAACTTGCGTAAGATCCTTCGCTCTTCCTTCTAGAGCCAACCACTTCATTTGCCACCAAAAACCACATCCAATATTTGTTATTCTTCCAAAAATAGATTTTGAGAAATAGACAGTCAGTCTAGCACATATGTCATAGATGCTTCAAAGCATACTAATAGCCGTATAACCCTTGATGCTCACTACTCCCTCTTTAGGTATGAAGGATATGTTTAGGCTTCTTTCAAACTCCATAGTTTCTTGAAATTCCGCGATGGTCTCCAACTACTCTCTCTCAATAAGTGCTCAACAATGCAGGAGAAGAAAAAGCAATGTGAAATTCATTTGATCCCAGGGTTTTGTCTCCCCCATCACCTCCCTCGTCTCCTCTTTTCCTATAAGCCTCTCCAACTTGAATCCCCCCCCCCTTCTCCTCCATGTACAGTTGTTTGTAAAATCTGGCATTGCCCCTCTCACTTCCTCCTCACCCTTCATCACCGCCTCATTGACTTAATACTCTAGGGGTGGGCATTGGTCAGTTCAACTCGATTTTGCAAAAGTTTACTTCGATGTTTCTGTTTTTGGTGTTTGGGTTCTCAATTTTGATAACCGATGTAGTAATTTTGATTTGGTTCGAGTTTTTCATGTTAGTTTCAGTTTAATCGTTTCTGTTTTGGGTTCATGTAAGAATAAATCTACTTGGATACGGCTACATAAGTTACAAAGAGTTGTTCAATAAAATTTAGCTAAGTTCGCTACTTTCAAAACTAAATAGACAAAACAAAAAAGAAAAGAAAAGCGAAAACCAAACACTTGAAACCGACTACCGAACTGAAGTTATAAAAAATTAACTGTGAACCAACCAAATAAACCTAAAAACCAAAATCGAAAATTTCAATTTGGCTGGTTATTTCAGGTTTTATGCCAACCCCTATGATACTCAAAGAAATTCCCCGTCCTATTCGCTACCGCTAACATGTGAAAAAACTTAGTATTACCATTCTCCTCCTTTAACCACCATGCCGTCAAACTCTGCCTACAACTGGTCTTGGGTAATCGCCAAGCCATCTCTCACTTGACCTCCTCCTTACACTCCCTTTCCTTTGGATCCCTTACCCCTTCCAATCTTTCTATTTCTCCAAAACTCATTCATCGACTCTTTCATCTTCATCTCTATCCTCCCAAAGACGACTGCATAATTACTCCTCTACTCTTTGACTCTACCTCCAAAGTCCGCAGCCTTGAGCCAACCAGAAAGGAGTACACTTGCAACACAGAAAGAAGATGCATACTACTTTCATTCTGATTCAGATGGATGAAGACTAACAATCTGCCTTTATTTTCATGTAGTGGACCATCCCCTTTTTGTATACAAAGGAAAATGATTCTCTCGAAACACTCATTCCTCTTTGCTCCTAACCCGTTAAGTAAGCCATAAACTGTTAGAATGTTAAAAATTAGTGTTAGAATGGTAAAGTTTAGAATATCTTTATTGATGAGGTAAATATTTGTATTAATGTTGGGAAAAGCTCTGGTACACAAGCAATGTAACAAAAAGTAGAGTACATACACCAAATGCCAAGTTTAAAATATTAGTATAAGAGTTATGTTCTTAAGTTGAATACTATCCCACATCGGGACAAATATCATTTGCGTACTGTGTTTGAAACCTAATATGTGTGTCTTGTATTCATCAGATGATTAAGTCATCTCCTTTCTTCTTTTAGTTTCTCACGTCAACAAACTTGAATGAGTGCAGTGAGTTTTTACATAGATACATTGTTGTCTATCTCTTCCTTACCCCACCTTCTCCTATTCAATGAACCAAGGGACACGAGAATTAACGTAAAATTTCAGAAGATTGCCTGAAGGTTTTAAACTATTAAGCTATTTTCTTCTCCAATGTGAATAAGCAGTGAACTTTAGCCATCAGGTAGCTACAGAACCTTCATGCAACTCAACCAGCAAAATGGAAACGTAATAGTATAGAGGTTTTACCAAATGAAATGCAGTGATACAAGGATGAATATAAAGTTATAAAACTAAACTGTAATTCAGTACTAGATCTTTTTTGTTGAGAAAGGATTCAGTACTAGACCCTCAAAATTCATTTTCTTTACGTATGGGGTAAGGGAAATTAAACAAGACCCAGAATGAGAAAGAGAGACTGTTTCATTTCACTGCATAAATGATCAACATCATTTTGTTTCTAACCTTAATAAATACTCCTATGAGATATAAGCAACATTCTTTCAGGAGTTAGAGCTTCAGACAGTAGCATTAAGACGATTGTTAGACTGGATTGAATGAGAGGTTCTTCTGCAGAGCAGTGAAAAGCGTACATATCTGGAAAAATATAGGTTTCAATAGTAAACGGTTCAACATTAAATGTCGGAAATGGTATAAAAAAATTGTTACATTGAAATTGTTCTTCATTTCTTTCACATTTGTTTCTCATGTGTTTTAGAATTTGTATTCATTGACACATTTTAGTGATGACCACATCAATGCAAGTAAATGCAAATGACACAAAGTACCAATAACCACACACTCTCAAATAACGACTAGAAGGATAAGCATATTCACCGACGAGAAAATTTGCTATCACAAAACATACCTTCTGTCTCTTGAGCCTTTCATTCTCCTCTTCGAGGCGTGAAACCTTGTTCTCCAGTTCATGGGTGTAAGCCTGTTGATCAAAAGATAATATTTCAATAGCCATAGAGACGATATACTATATTCAAGACTCAGCAACATATTTCAAAAAGTCACCTGCTTCCTTGCTCGTGACCTAGCTGCAGATTCCCTATTCTTAATCATCCTCTTTTGCCTCCTTTCAACAGTCTTCTCAACCACATCTTCTGGTGCAACTCTCTTTCTTCCAAGTGTTTGTGTGTCCGATAATGTGCCCAACAGAGCAGTTGGGGACATTGTCATCTGAGATTCAGGATAAGCTGCATCCATTATTGGATTTGCAACAACAGCCAATGGCTGTTGAACCGAATGTCCAGGCATAAAAACAGGTAGCATATTCTGCTGTTGTGGTTGCTGCGGTGGTATCTGAGGCATTGCATAATGTGACCACTGAGCTTGCTGTTGTGGCAATGCCATTGAATCACCCCCTAAACCAGAGCCTGAACTACTTCTCTTGCCCGGAGTCGGCTCAGCAACCACTCCAGCCTTAACCAAAAAATCCTCGAGTGTCATCTCACCAAGAGTACGCTGCCTCTCCTGAATTTTCCTATCACTATTATCCCTTTTCTGCCCCTGCTGAATATCCTGCCAAACCTGATCAACAGTCTTCTTACACAGATCACCGGTTAGTGTAATGCTCGACTGTCGATGCAGAGAACTCCCCGAAGCAACCTGGCTATGCTGCAACACCCCGTAATCTGTTCCCCCCATTCCTTGACTAGCTTCAACAGTCCATACAGTCTTAAGAAGCTCATCAAGATTCATACTGCTTAGTGGTTTCCCCAAATCCCCCAATTGATTCTGAACCTCATCAAGTGTGAGGCTATATAATGATCCTTGCCTAGCCAAAGCATTGGGCTTCGGGTCTTGTGCTTGAGTTGCACCCATACTATTACCACCACCACCACCACCCTGAGATCCCATCACATAAATTTTCCACTCCAGAAAATCAATGCAAGACAACTTTTTTAACAAACCAAGAAACTAAAGTTCTAATCATTCAATGCTTTTAGCCAATGGTTAACATCACATAAATTTTCCACTCACCAGCCTGAATATACCCAACTAATCAACCACTCCAAAAATCAATCAAAGACTCCTTTTTTAACACACCAAGAAAGTAAAGTTCTAATCTTTCAATATTCTTTTAGCCCAATGATTCACATCAAAAGACATTTCAAGAAATCAAACCCCATTTATCACTTCCACTGAGAATCATAAAACCCATCAACAGATTTCAAAAATAATAATAATCAAGAAACAGAATACCCAGATCAAATTCAAGAAAATGCTAGGGATTGAGGTTAAAAAAAGAAGGGAGAAACAGTGTTACCAAGAAAATAAAGAAATACCCAAAAAGGGAAATAATCTTAGGGAATGAATTAGCTTGCATGCAGCAACATATGTCCAACATTCAGCCATGAGAGTACAAAAAACCCAGAAACCATATGCTGCTTTGCTGCCAAAAACCTGAGGCTCAATCTAACTTCAGGAAAGAATAGAAGCAGACCCACATTCTATTCTCTCTAGAAAAAGAAAAAAAAAATGTGCACTCCTATATAAAATTAGACATCCAAGACAACTTTCAAATAGATAATTAAACAATTAAATTAATCTTAACCCTTAGTTTAATATGCTAAGTAGTATTTATAATTGTCCAATTTTGACCTCACTCTTGCCTATGTCATCATTTTTATAGGATTGGTTTGGAACAAAGTTATTTATATGATTATAATTCCACATTTAATATGGATAAATAATATGAAGATTTTTGTGTAGAATTTATATCAGTAATAGCTTATACCTATAATCAAACACTAAAAAAGTTAAAAAGAGAGGTAGTGATCAATTAAAAAGTTATTTCAATTAAAAAAGACAGAAGTAAATCAAATTCGACTTGTTTAGTGGAGAAACCAACCTAGGACAAATAAAAGTTTAAAATATACCCACTTTGTTCTGTTTATTAATTAAAAAAAATAAAGACAATGGGGTGAGTGTTTGAAGAGAAAAGGGCCCCATAGTATTCCCACATTTGGCACTTGATTCTCTACTTTCTTAAAACTTTACAATACCTAGGCCCCAGAGACCTGGTCTGTGCTGCTTTTCTCATCTTTTTAGGCATAGTCTTATTATATTGAGTAAAAACTGAACATGCTAATGTGACTTGGCAGTGACAACAGCTGATTGAGATGTAGTATATTTTATCTCATAACCACATGTATTAGATACATACTTACTCGACTATTTTAGATTCACTATTTTAGATTCACGTTGCGTAAATCATTAAAAGGGTTCCGATTATTTCAGATTTGTGTCGCATAGGGTCATTAAAAGGAAGAGCCTTTCTACCGAGAGTTTTTTTATTTTTAGAGCTCGATGAAGGAAGGTCATTCATCCTTTCATACTTCGAGGTGGTGTTGAGATGTGATTCTAACAAAACCTTAGTGAAATTGGTTATTTGCAAATGGATGGTTTTTCAGTTTCACTTTTCTGTTTCTGTTTGCTAGTAGGCATTTTGAATCTTTGATACTTCATAACTTGGAAAATCATATTGAGGGTCCACTACAAATCGTTTGGGAAAAGGTTAATTGATTCTTTTATCATTACCTAATATGGAAAGGATCTCTATATGTTCACACCTTTGTCGTTTTTTAGTTTGGCAATAGTAAAATAGTCTAGTCCACCATTGAGGGATAGCCGATAGGGACGCACAATTAAACGTGATATGAAATATGCTTAGTGTATTATGGAAGCTTGTGATTCTTGAATCATTTATGGACTTGAACCATGGACTTTCAAGTCAAAAAGATTGTCGATGCTCTTAGCTAACCATATCTGGCCTTTTTTCTTACTTTAAAAAGAAATAGGAGGTATGAAATATGAGACATCTAGTAAAAAGTGTATGATACAACGTAACTATATTATCTTAAAGGAACGGTAACACTTTTAGTGAAAGAAGGTCTCCCCTCCCCTCTAGAATAACTACATGGACACAAACATCACACCACCAATTATCCCACGGAACTACCGAACAAGGCGACTTTTGGGTAAAACCGCTAAAGCCCAAGCTTTAGGCCCCCAACTTTAGGGGCCCCATTTTTCACCCTATAATTTTTTTAATTAAGTATTTTTACTCTTATTATATGTTTTGATAAAAAATAAAAAATGAAAAAAACATGTTTCTTAAAAGTGGGCTCCTAACGTATAAATGCAAAATTTATGGATGGAATCAAATGATTATTCTTTTTTTTTGAAACTTTTTTCTCGTTAAATATTATGTAAACCTTTTTCACTTCCTTTCTTGGTTTGCACAATATTCGATTTCCTTTTTAATTTTTATCAGTTCTCACAAAACGTTACTACTATTATATTTTTTCTTTGTGCCTCAAACAGATTATATTATTCCATATTTTTCGTCAATCAAGATAAAGCCTACCAGAAGTATATTGAAAGCAACAAATATTTATTTTCACATCAAATTAATGAATCAGGTTCTTCTGTTCCAACTTTTTAGTATTAGTTTTCATCTAACGTTTGTATTTCTTGATACTTTCAATATCTACGCATATATTATCCTTTTAGTATTTATTAAAATTTAAATATGTCAAATATAAAGTATGAATTCGGTTATTCAAAACTTAAGGAAAAAAAGTTGAATCTTTGATACAATCCAAAAAAGAAGAAATAATAGTACTCTAATTGATATACCCAATCCGATAAAGAGACTTGATTCTTTTTCAATACTTATATTGCATATAGAATAATGATAATAGTTCCTGTAACAGTTATAACTGGTCGTCCTCTATCACAAACTAGAAATTTGAAAGAAGTTTTTAAATTAAAATTGATAAATTTTTACGTAAGATCAACCATGGCGCAAGAGATTGAATGGATTAAATATATTATCAATTGAAAAATAACTATTAGAAGAAACTGAGTATAAAATAAATATTCAAAATTTTGCATCTGAAAAAACTAGAAAATTATATTTCAAATAAATAATATATATGAAAGTCTTTTTATTATAAAAAAAAAATTAAAAGGTCAGTTTGGCTTTAGACCTTCAATAGTATTGAGTCGCCCCTGCCACCGGATAAAAATAACCAAATGGACGTGGACAAACAGGCAGTAAGCCAAGCAGAGTATTACGAAGAGGAACCCCCCTCAAACATCAAAGATGATAAGAGGAAAGGAATTGATGGCCCAATTGCCTTATCTCAGGAAAACAATAAACGTCTATACCATCCATGGATATTTTCAGTAATCATAAAGGTCTTTGGTCGTAGAATGCCCCACCATGATCTCTGATCTAAGCTAACTGAACTCTGAAAACCATCTGAATAGTTAATTTTGATTGACTTAGGATGGGATTCTTCATAGTCAAGTTTAGTTTAGAGGAAAACATGGCTAAGGCGCTACACCTAGGCCCATGGTTCATCTCTAGGAGCTTCCTTTCAGTACATAAATGGGAACCAAAATTCGTTCCACAAGAAGCTACATTGTAAGCACGTGATTTTTGCGCTATACGAAATACTCCTATTAAATCAAAGAAAATAGATTTTTTCAATTATTTGCCATTTTATAGGATTTTGTAGGATTTTTATTTAATTGTTTGCATTTTGTGCATGTTTACCTTTTATCTTAATCATGAAAAAATATCAAAAATATCATGCATTACATTTAGGATTTGTTTTTACATTTTTAGAATTAACCAGTAATTATTTGTTTTATAGAAATTCGAAAATCATAAAAATAGCTCATTTTTACATTTTTGTCTTTTAATTTTTAGCTTATTAATTTTTCTCTTTTAATTTAGGATCAAGTAGCTTTTATAATTTTTATAATTATCTAATTAGTTTAATTTCACACTTTTGGATAATTTAGGATTTTTAATTTGTAGGATTTTAATTAAAAAAAAAGGAAAAATTAGAAAAAATAAAAGAAAGAATTGGAAAAAGGTTTGCCTTGTGAAATTGAATCAACTCACCCAACCCATATCTGATCCAAAACTCCCCTTGACCCAATCCCAAACCACCCATGACCGACACGGTTTGACCCAAGACCCTTTTAATTAAAACCTAATAAAAGCTAAGACCTAGAAAAAAAAGAAGATCAGAAGAGGAGATGGGGCAGACCCCTTAGAAATAGAGAGAAACGGCGCATCCAGCCCATTTTCTTCTTCTCCATTTCCATTTGTTCCTTCTTCTTCTCAAAATCATCTTCATTTCCCACACACTCCGTCGCGCTATCAATTTCACACGGATTCTAACCCTTTCCCAAGAGATAAAACAAAATCTTGAGTTCGAACCCTGTGAATCTTAGATCTGAAAGTAAGAAAACAGAGGAATTTTTGGGAGTGACAGGAACAGGAAATTTTGGGACTGAAATTCGAGAAAAGGGGGAAAAGATTTTTGTTTGGTTCTTTTTTTTTGTTAAGTTTCGGATTAATTTCAGAATTTTCTTTCAATTCCTAGAACAAAGATACAACAAAAAAATCGAGAAAAAGAAGAAAAGTTTGAGTTTAGTTCTTCGCTCCAGTTTTGTTTCTATTTCGAAATCAGAAAACAGAAAAAAAGAATAAAAAAAATTCTCATTCCCCGGCTTCCCAATTTCGGATTCTGTTCCAAAAAATGGAGTCGGATTGAACGACCTTGTCGCTATTCCCGTTGCTGGAGTTCACTCTTATTTCAGACCTTATTTGGTCAATTTCGCTGCTGCTGCTGTCTGTCTCATCGCTGAGCTCCCTGCTCCTTTCTTTGCTTTTAATCGGGCTAATTTCGTGATGTATTACTGCTGATTGAGGTATGAATTTCAGTCCAAAAATGATGTAATTAATTGTTGACGGCTAATTGTTTGTGACAATGAGTTAAGCTTTGAAATAATTCGTTGAGCGTTTGTATGACCTGCTGTTTGGGAATATTATTTATATGACATGTTGTTTGGCATTATATGCTCAACCAGTAGTTATGAAGTTAATTCAATGTGTTTCTATAACTATAAAAGATTATGGAGCTATTCGTTGTTGTTACAACAAATTGGTTAAGCCCCAATGTAATTGTTCTATTTAGTTTCTGCACCATATTAGGGTGAAAGTTAATGTTTTGTTGGTGTTAGTCCGAAAGCTGATGATGAGGCGATAAGGAAACAATATAGGAAATTAGCTCTCATACTTCATCCTGATAAGAATAAGTCATTTGGGACTGAAGGAGCTTTTAAGCATGTTTCAGAAGCGTGGAGCTTATTGTCTGATAAGAACAAGAAATCAATTTATCTATATAAGTGTATAACGTTCTGTGTTGAAAATCCTTGAGTGGAAAGGTTGTGCTCAAAGAATTTTTGTTAAAGACTTGAAGTGTTGGAAAAACTTTGGATCGTGTAGAGATAAGCAGTGCTTTAAGGAAACAACAACAACAATAACAACCCCGTATAATTCCACAAGCAGGGTCTGGAGAGGATAGTGAGTACGTAGACCTTACCCCTACCCCGAGAGAGTAGAGAGCTACTATAATCCATGGCCTTACAATAATCATGAACATTTGTAGTTTGCTTTAAATTGAATACAGTCCTTTTAGAATAATCGAGGCGCGCCATGCCAAATAAAATCTCAAAAATCATGGCCCTCATTTAATTTAATCCTTAGAAATTGAGGCGTTCCATTTTGTTGAATTTTCCATGGCCCTCACAAACTTGAAAGTGCGTAGTTGCTTTAGGCACGCTATTTAAATTAATTTCCTTAAACTCGGGTGTGCATTTCATGTGACCCAAATCCAAATCTCAACAACGTTAAATAAAATGTGTCGTGGACTGTGGGTGCATTTCATGTGGCGTGGTTCAAGACATGTTTTAGATAACGTTGAATCTTCCTAAAACTAATTAAAAACGGCTAATAAGTTAAAAATGTACCATAGGCTAAAACATGTAATAAATCAGATAATAGACCAATTATAATAGTTTAAGCGACCATGTTAGAACCACGGAATCCGGGGGTGCCTAACACCTTCCCTCGGGTTAACAGAATTTCTTATTCAGAATTTCTGGTTCGCAAACTTCAAAAGGAAAGTCAAGTTTTCCTCGATTTGGGACTAAAAATAAACCGGTGACTTGAGACATCAATTAAAATATTCCAAGTGGCGACTCTGATAAATAAATAATCTCAATTTGAATAATTTTACTTAAATTGGAAAAACTCCCTATATATACCTTCGGGTGTGTAAAAAGGAGGTGTGACAGCTCTGGCGACTCTGCTGGGGATCGCCAAACCCAGAACTTCGGTTCATGGTTTAAGAATTCGAGCTTAGGATAGCTGTTATGATTGGCTTTATCTGTTATCTGATTTTCCTACATGTTTGAGCCTAATGTGCTAAATGTTTTTACCGCTTTGATATTCTGTGAACTGTATATAAACTGCTACGAAACCCTTCCTCTCTGTGAGTCTTCTAAATCATGGAGAAGGGTGCACTTCGTGTGACTTCTCTTTTGTGTAGAGTCTTATCCCATTTTAGAACGAGGTTCGGACAAGTTGCTAAGCCGGTGAAGCTTCTGTATTCCCGGTACGCTGCCCCCTCGGCTCGAGTTGTCCGCTCGGGTAAGCCAGGTCTAGAACAATAAACCCAAGTTTTAAACCTAGTATAACAAAGCCTCATGCCGGATCCCTAGTAGGAACGTTTGTTTGCATCACGGACATTTGACTTAAGAGGCTCAACACAGGGGTTGGATCTGTTTAGGACAGGTGTACCTGAAATGAAAGACCATCCTGATGCATTCTACTTGCTACTTGTGCATTTATTTGCTTCGAATTTTCATGTTGACTGGCTTGTGGATAATAGAAGGAATTGGAAAAAGAAAATAGCAGTGTGAGGGCTCAGAGAGATAGTTACTTGTTTTGAGAAATCAGTGTCCAAAATATACCGAAACTCTGCCAAAATTTGAAAAAAAAAAGAAAGAAAGTTTTGTCTTTAGAATTAGTTGGTTTTCATTTCGTCAAATCTGGCCGAACTACGCTAGTCTGATTCTCACCGGATGTGAGATACGTAGGCAAACCTCATCGGTTTCGACCCCAATTTTTAAAAAATCCAAAAAAAAAAAAATTCATTAGTTCCTTCTTTAGAATTTTTCCTTATAAAATTCAAATAAAAAAAAGAAGTTTTTTTTAAAAAGAAAAACTCAAAAAAAAGTAGTGTCCTTCTTTCTGAAGTTTTTTCATACGGAAAAAGAAATAAAAAGAAAATCAACAAAAATCAAAATCCAAAATACGGGTTTCCTTCATTTTTAAGTATTTTTCCCAAAAATTCAAAAAAATAAATCAAAATCAAAAAAAAAATCCAAAAAATATACTCTTTAGATGTCTTTCTTTTGTAAATGTCCATAAAAATTTTTTGAAAAAATTAAGTCCAAAAATATTTTCGCCTTTCTTTAGAAGTGCTTTTGTAAATAAATAAAAAAAACTCAGAAATCCAAAATATTTTCTTAAAAGTCTCTCTTTCGAAAATTAAGAGGCAACATCCAAATTCCAAAAATATTTTTCTTTCTTCTTTAGAAAAAGAGAAAACAAATGAAAATTCAAACAAAAATATTTTCTTTTTACTTTTAAAATTCCCAAAGTTCAAATCAAAAGCAAATGAATTTTTTTAGAAGTCTTTCTTTCAAAAACAAAACAAAAATCAAATTTCAAAATAAAAAAAATCAAAAATATTTCCTTTTTTCTTTTAAAGCATTTCTTTCAAAGATTCCAACAAAAAAAAAAGTTAGTTTATTTACTCCATTTTCGATCTTCCCGAACTACGCAAGATCTTATTCATGCGGCGTCATGATACGTAGGCAATCCCCATCGGATTCGATCATAGCTATAAAATAAATTGAGTGAAAAAGTAAACTGAAAAAAAAGAGAAAGAAAATTGAGTGAAAAAGAGAAAAAGAAAAAAATAGTGAAAAGAGAAAAAAAAAGAGTGACAAAAAATAAAAGAGTGAAAAAAAAGAGAAAAAAAAAGAGTGCCAAAAAATAAAGGAGCGGCAAAAACAAGAGTGATTAAAGAGAGGCAGAAAAAAGAGGTACAGAGTGAAAAGGGCTAGTTAAGGCCGGCATGAAACATGCAACCGTTCAAACACACGGTAGAAGCGTTTAACTATTAGGTGCATTGCATCCCAACGTGCGATTTTCTATATGTTAAATGTTTCAAAACAAACAAGGTTGTTGGATGTGCAAGCATTTAGCCAGGTTTTGGTGGTTGGTTTTGTTGGTAGTCTAGTCTCCTCTCCTTCACAAAAGCACATATGGCCTCCGCAAGCAATCTACCAATCATCGGTCTTGAGGATAGCCCAGCATCGGCTATTCTACAGCTAGAATCAACAGCTGCTGAAGAGAACAAGATGTTGTGTCTCCGCATATTGGAAATGTGGGACGCCTTGTCTAATGGTAGGGAACCGCCAAGTGCAATCCCTGGGTTCCCTGAATTGATCCCCAGGTCAGGTGAGGTTACCAATGCCCTTGTGCCCAACCCGCTCATCCCATGCGGGCACCCTCCAATGCCTTCCAATGATCCTGGCATGCCTTCTGTGGTTCGCCCCCAGGCACCGGCTTCAAAGGCACCGCCTCCAATGTTCATCTTTCAGGGTACACAGCTTCAACCAGAAATGACATATGTGACCCCATACTCTTTCACTCAACCTCCGCAATATGACCTCTCGGCGGAGCAAGAAAAGGTTGTTGAAAATCCCGAGCAAGAGGAAATGGCTCGGAAGATGAAGAGCCTAGAACAAAGTCTGAAAAACATGCAAGGTCTGAGTGGCCAAAAGAGTATGTTTCCCTATGTCCACGTGCCAGTTGGCTTCAAGATGCCAAAATTTGAAAAGTACGATGGGCATGGAGACCCGGTCGCTCATCTGAAACGATACTGTAACCAGTTGAGGGGTTCTGGTGGGAAAAGGAGTTGCTAATGGCCTATTTCGGGAAAAGCTTCACCGGAATCGCTTCTGAGTGGTATACAGGTCAAGAAACTACTCATTGGCACGTGTGGGACGATATGGCCCGAGATTTTGTTTGCCAGTTCCAGTATAATGTGGACATCTCTCCCAACAGAAACACTTTGTCCAATTTGAAAAAGAATATCACGGAAAGCTTCCACGAATATGCTGTCAAATGGCGTGAGCAAGCTACGAGGGTAAAGCCTTCGATGGACGAAGTTGAAATGGTTACGGTCTTTCTGCAGGCCCAAGAGGCTGACTACTTCCAGAACATGATGGCCGTTATGGGTAGGCCGTTCGCTGAGGCTATCAAAATTTGGGAAATGGTTGAAAACAATTTAAAAACGGGCCGAATCTTGAGTCATGCTACATTTAAAGCCACATCACAGGCTGCTCAGAATGGTTTGTTGGAGGGTTTGATGAACAGAAATAGGTTCGAAGAGGGAGCCATGATGGTGTCAAGCTCGAGGGGGCCCGCAGGTCATTCAACCAATCATATGTGCCTCCTGTCGTCCCACCACATTATTATCCCCTTCAAGATGATGCTTATACCGTGGCAGCGCCTCCCTATGAGGTGATGAGTGCGCAATCTTACACGCAACCACAACATTATACACAAAATCAAACTTCAACTCCCATAAAAGCCCATCCTTACCAAGCTCCATATAATCCCCAACCAGATCTTCCCCAGTACAATCCTCTCCCAAGAGAGCCTTTCCGAAAGAATTAGTTCACCCTATGTGTGAATCATATTCAAGCTTTTTCCAAAAGCTAATCAGGCTAAATCTATTGCAGCCAGTGGCCCCGAACCGGCCGAACCCCGAGTCCCCCTTGCAACGAGCTGATGCTATATGTGAATACCACTCTGGAGCAGTGGGACACAGTACAGAGGACTGTTGGACCCTCAAAAGGGCAGTTGAGGGTTTGATTGAAGTTGAAAGAATTATTTTTCGGGATGAAGAAACTCCTGATGTGATGAACAATCTGTGGCCTGCCTACAACATCGGGTCAATATTCGGAATGATTTGTGAAGCTGAGGAATTTGATCCGACATTGAAGGCCATTGCAGCCATTGCCGAGACAGGAGAAAAGCCAGAAAATGATCGCCAAACATGAAAGTTCCCCATTAGACGGGAATCTCGGTAGCCAGTCTTGCTATCCTTTCTGCATCCGGATTATCTCAGGGTGTGATGCGGACGTTTTACTTTATTGTCTTACTTTCTGATGTAAGCCCTTCTATCTTCAAAAATTAAAAAAAAATCAAAAAAATCAAAAATCAAATGAAATTAATATTTCATTGTCTAGGAATGTCTCTTTTCTCAATCTTGTCATTTTTCTTTCTTATTCTCTTTTTAGTTCTGTTAAATGCAGGTTTCAAAAATATGACATGCTTGCGGACTTCATACCCGGATCCTGAAAGCTGTCAAACCTCGAAATAATGAATCAAGGATTAGATCGCAATGAAGATAAAGTTTAAGAAAATAAAACAAAGAGTTGGAACATCTGAAGGAAAATTGGTTCTAGATTGGAAAGGTCCATACATTGCAACAAGAGCACTGCCAAAAGAGTGCGTTGTACTTGGGACACGTCAAAAGAAATGTCCCTGAAACAACTATCAATGTAAATGCAGTCAAAAGGTACTATGTTTGATCCTCCATATAGCATTAATATTCTCCGGTTAGAATGAAGAAGGCTTTTATTCTCGCTACCCAAACACTATCAACCCTTTACAAACCCTTTGAGTCGGTTACCGTTCCTTGACTACCCTCATTGGAACCTAAAAGTGTCATTGAAAAAAAAAAGAAAAAATAAGAAGATAAAAAAGAAAGAATTGGAAAAATGAAAAATGAAATAGAAGGAAAAAAAAAGGAAGAAAAGACAAAGAAAATGAAATGAAAAAGGAAAGGAAAAATAAAGAGAAAACAAAATAGAAAAAAAAACAAAAAAAATCCAAAAACAAAAGTTTCCTGAACTACGTTCGACTTGATTCTGAAAGGATACGTAGGCAGCCTCTCTCTGGGATTCAGTCACACCAAAATAAAAATTCAAAGTCCCCCAAAAAGTGAAACTGGGGCAGAAGTTATAATGGTTCGACAATGATCCCGCCCAAAAGGTTCCAAAGTTATAATTCAATCCAAATTCTTTTTACCCCAAACCTTGTTCAAGTCCTTCTGATCAATCGGCAAAGAGGTTCAAAATGGGAAGATGGAGTTATTTGGATCTGATACAACAAAATGAGAGGAATAAATGAGAGAGTCTTATTGGTGAAAAACCACACGGGCACCGTAAGACGATGGTAAGCAAAGAAAATCAAAATGAGAGAGTCTTGTTAGTGAAAACCCACACGGGCACTATAAGACGCTGGTGAGAAGAAAAATGAGAGAGGTCAGCTAGTGAAAACCTGCAAAGGATCCCACTAATCGAAAAGAAGATCCTCACAGCCATCGGCATCGACAAAATCCTGGCAAGGTTTCTCGAATTTTGAGGCAAAGTTGTGATGAATTTCTGAGAGTCGGACGGTTTACACAGATCAGACATTCAGTCCAAAAGACATGTCATGTTCATTGAAGTCCGCATGTACTCCACATAAGTCCTTCTTTCCTTTCCCCGAAAGGGATACCTCTTGTCTAAATTCGTTTATCAATTCCTTTGTCTGTTTTCTTTGAATCCCTTTCGGTCTAACACTGTTTCAAAACTAAGACAAATAAAGGATGGCAAGATTGATTTACAGGGCTTTCGTTTGATACAAGCTAATGTTCAAAAGGCACCCAGCCTCGTTAGGGGCATCAAGTTGACCTCGACTGGCCATGGCGGCCGATGCTCCGAAATTGAAAACTTTTGGAAGGAGAAAATCAAATCGAAGTGCCTATAAAGACAAATGGAGTTGAAAACGTTGACTCCTATGTGGCCAACCATCTCGGCAAAAGTTTGAAAAGCCAAGGTACCAAAATGACCTGAAATTAAAGTTGGAAGAAAGAAGCCAAAATGAAAGGTCTACGAAGGCGAAATAAAGTTGGAAAGGTTAAGTCCCACGCGACTAGCCGTTGCAGCAAAGTTTGAGGAGCCAAAAGTTCCCCAATGTTCCGAAGAAAAAAATGAAAAAATGAGAGAAAAAAGAAAAAAAAGAAAAGTAAGTCAGAAAGGAAAGGCCTACGAAGGCAAAATAAAGTCGAAAAGGTTGAGTTCCACCGACAAACCATCAAGGAGAAATCTGAAAAAAAAAACAGAGGTTCTCAGCGCCTGAAATGAAATTGGTCCCCAGGAAACAAGCAGTTGCAATTGAGATCTTCATCAAAGAAGCTGGGCCGAGATCAAGCGATTGAGACAATCAGGGCCACAAAACCAACCACCGTTTCAAAATAACAATTGTTCTTTGTTTGAAAATTTGAAACAGGTGCAATCCAAAGCAACCGTGCAAGAAGTAGGTGCAAACAAAAGGAAAAAAAGTGCGCAAGTGCTAGAAACGACTTTGCAGCAACAATCCATAAAAAGGAAAGTCCCCTCCAATTTTTCTTTCCCGCATTTACTCATTTCAAAATAAAAAGAAGATAAGAAGAAAATTCAAAAAAAAAATGGTAGCTTAGGATCCCCAACCTCAATCCTTTGCGCTTTTACCAACATTAGGGCTCCAATCCCTGAGTTGAGCTTTTTAGACATAGGGTCTCCATTCCCTAGTCGCCTTTTGCCAACATTAGGGCTCCAATCCCTGAGTTGAGCCTTTTTAGACATAGGGCCTCCATTCCCTCGTCGCCTTTTACCAACATTAGGGCTCCAATCCCTGAGTTGAGCTTTTTAGACATAGGGCCTCCATTCCCTAGTCACCTTTTTGCCAACATTAGGGCTCCAATCCCTGAGTTGAGTCTTTTTAGACATAGGGCTTCCATTCCCTAGTCGCCTTTTGCCAACATTAGGGCTCCAATCTCTGAGTTGAGCCTTTTTAGACATAGGGCCTCCATTCCCTAGTCGCCTTTTGCCAACATTAGGGCTCCAATCCCTGAGTTGAGCCTTTTTAGACATAGGGCCTCCATTCCCTAGTCGCCTTTTGCCAACATTAGGGCTCCAATCCCTGAGTTGAGCCTTTTTAGACATAGGGCCTCCATTCCCTAGTCGCCTTTTGCCAACATTAGGGCTCCAATCCCTGAGTTGAGCCTTTTTAGACATAGGGCCTCCATTCCCTAGTCGCCTTTTGCCAACATTAGGGCTCCAATCCCTGAGTTGAGCCTTTTTAGACATAGGGCCTCCATTCCCTAGTCGCCTTTTGCCAACATTAGGGCTCCAATCCCTGAGTTGAGCCTTTTTAGACATAGGGCCTCCATTCCCTAGTCGCCTTTTGCCAACATTAGGGCTCCAATCCCTGAGTTGAGCCTTTTTAGACATAGGGCCTCCATTCCCTAGTCGCCTTTTGCCAACATTAGGGCTCCAATCCCTGAGTTGAGCCTTTTTAGACATAGGGCCTCCATTCCCTAGTCGCCTTTTGCCAACATTAGGGCTCCAATTCCTGAGTTGAGATTTTTAGACATAGAGCCTCCATTCCCTAGTCGTCTTCTTTTGCCAACATTAGGGCTCCAATCTCTGAGTTGAGATTTTTTAGACATAGGGCCTCCATTCCCTAGTCGCCTTTTCTTTGCCAACATTAGGGCTCCAATCCCTGAGTTGAGATTTTAGACATAGGGCCTCCATTCCCTAGTCGCCTTTCTTGCCAACATAGGGCCTCCATGCCTCCATTCCCTAGTCGCCTTTCTTGCCAACATAGGACCTCCATTCCCTAGTTGAGAATTTTAGATATAGGGCTCCATTCCCTAATCTTTCCTCCTAAAGACGCACAATCCTTATTTTATCGCTTTAAAAAAAAGGTTTAGATTTTAGTTACAAATAAATCACGAAATTTTCCTAGTGAAAAGTGGGGCAGAAAAATTTCATTCATTTATTTGTTTTGGTGTCTGAGCAGGTTTGACCTCGAGGCACAAGATTCAGATGATCAAAAGAATGAGTCTCAATCCAGAATAAAGAAAAGAAGAAAAAGAACAAAAGTAGTGAATCCAAAGTGCTGAAGCGGAGAAAGAAGCGGACTGCTCAAGATATGATCGAAGTCACAAGCTTCGCGTGTCCCGCCTTGATCCAAAGCTGAAGAATGAACCAACGGTTACAACTGACGAGCATCAAGATTCAGATCGGAGTCTGCAGCAAGAACCAGCCAAGACTCGAGATCAAGCTTCAAGAGATTTATAGATAGGAATCTTGTAACTCGTAGTTGATAGGTTTAGCCAGCTTAGCTTTTATTTTTCATTTTGGTGTAATAAGGAGCTCAGCAAGCAGAAACAACAGCAAAAGTAGTGAAATCACAGTTTCTGGTAGACCCAGCTACCAAAACTTCCAGAACTACACTGATCTGATTCCTTTATAGCCAAGGATATGTAGGCAACCTCTGAAGCAGGGTTCGGTCAGGCTCTTTTCAAAAATGCTTCTCATAGAGTTTCAAACGGGCAAAAATCCCTCATATTGCTCACTTTATCTTTGCCTGAAAACTCTTCATGTTTCCGAGCAAAGAGGGGCAGCTGTAAGCACGTGATTTTTGCCCTATACGAAATACTCCTATAAAATCAAAGAAAATAGATTTTTTCAATTATTTGCCATTTTATAGGATTTTGTAGGATTTTTATTTAATTGTTTGCATTTTGTGCATGTTTACTGTTTATCTTAATCATGAAAAAATATCAAAAATATCATGCATTACATTTAGGATTTGTTTTTACATTTTTAGAATTAACCAGTAATTATTTGTTTTATAGAAATTCGAAAATCACAAAAATAGCTCATTTTTACATTTTTGTCTTTTAATTTTTAGCTTATTAATTTTTCTCTTTTAATTTAGGATCAAGTAGCTTTTATAATTTTTATAATTAGCTAATTAGTTTAATTTCACACTTTTGGATAATTTAAGATTTTTAATTTGTAGGATTTTAATTAAAAAAAAAGGAAAAATTAGAAAAAATAAAAAAAAGAATTGAAAAAAGGTTTGCCTTGTGAAATTGGGTCAACTCACCCAACCCATATCTGAACCAAAACTCCCCTTGACCCAAGCCCAAACCACCCATGACCCGACCCGGTTTGACCCAAGACCCTTTTAATTAAAACATAATAAAAGCTAAGACTTAGAAAAAAAAAGAAGATCAGAAGAGGAGATAGGGCAGACCCCTTAGAAATAGAGAGAAACGGTGCATCTAGCCCTTCTTCTTCTTCTTCTCCATTTCCATTTGTTCCTTCTTCTTCTCAAAATCATCTTCATTTCCCACACACTCCTTCGCGCTATCAATTTCACACGGATTCTAACCCTTTCCCAAGAGATAAAACAAAATCTTGAGTTCGAACCTTGTGAATCTTAGATCCGAAAGTAAGAGAACAGAGGAATTTTTGGGAGTAATGGGAACAGGAGATTTTGGGACTGAAATTCGAGAAAAGGGGGGGGGGGAAGGATTTTTGTTTGGTTCTTTTTTTTTTTTGTTAAGTTTCGGATTAATTTCAGAATTTTCTTCCAATTCCTAGAAGAAAGATACAAAAAAAATCGAGAAAAAGAAGAAAAGTTGAGTTTAGTTCTTCGCTCCAGTTCTGTTTCTATTTCAAAATCAGAAAACAAAAAAAAAGAATAAAAAAAAAATTCTTGTTCCTCTGCTTCCCAATTTCGGATTCTGTTCCAAAAAAATGGAGTCAGATTGAACGACCTTGTCACTATTCCCGCTACTGGAGTTCACTCTTATTTTAGACCTTATTTGTTCAATTTCACTGCTGCTGCTGTCTGTCTCATCGCTGAGCTCCCTGCTCCTTTCTTTGCTTTTAATCCGGCTAATTTCGCGATGTATTACTGCTGATTGAGGTATGGATTTCAGTGAGTTAAGCTTTGAAATAATTCTTTGAGCATTTGTATGACCTGCTATTTGGGAATATTATTTATATGACATGTTGTTTGGCATTATATGCTCAACCAGTAGTTATGAAGTTAATTCAATGTGTTTCTATAACTATAAAAGATTATGGAGCTATTCGTTGTTGTTACAACAAATTGGTTAAAAAACTGGGCTTAAAGTTTCTCCATTCACTGACTACTACTCACTACCGCAATGTAATTGTTCTATTTAGTTTCTGCACCATATTAGGGTGAGAGTTAATGTTATGTTGGTGTTAGTCCGAAAATTGATGACGAGGTGATAAGAAAACAATATAGGAAATTAGCTCTCATACTTCATCTTGATAAGAATAAGTCATTTGGGACTGAAGGAGCTTTTAAGCACGTTTCAGAAGCGTGGAGCTTATTGTCTGATAAGAAGAAGAAATCAATTTATGTATATAAGTGTATAACGTTTTGTGTTGAAAATCCTTGAGTGGAAAGGTTGTGCTAAAAGAATTTTTGTTAAAGACTTGAAGTGTTGGAAAAACTTTGGATCGTGTAGAGATAAGCATTGCTTTAAGGAAACAACAACAACAATAACAACCCCGTATAAATCCATAAGCGGGGTCTGGAGCGGATAGTGAGTACGTAGACCTTACCCCTACCCTGAGAGAGTGGAGAACTACTATAATCCATGGCCTTACAATAATCATGAACATTTGTAGTTTGCTTTAAATTGAATACAATCCTTTTAGAATAATCGAGGCGCGTCATGCCAAATAAAATCTCAAAACTCATGGCCCTCATTTAATTAATTTTAATCCTTAGAAATCGAGGCGTGCCATTTAGTTGAATTTTCCATGGCCCTCGCAAACTTGAAAGTGCGTAGTTGCTTTAGGCGCACTATTTAAATTAATTTCCTTAAACTCGGGTGTGCATTTCATGTGACCCAAATCCAATTCTCAACAACGTTAAATAAAATGTGTCGTGGACCACTGTGCATTTCATGTGGCGTGGTTCAAGACATGTTTTAGATAACGTTGAATCTTCCTAAAACTAATTAAAAGCGGCTAATAAGTTAAAAATGTACCATAGGCTAAAACATGTAATAAATCAGATAATAGACCAATTATAATAGTTTAAGCGACCGTGTTAGAACTACGGAATCCGGGGGTGCCTAACACCTTCCCTCGGGTTAACAGAATTCCTTATTCAGAATTTCTGGTTCGCAGACTTCAAAAGGAAAGTCGAGTTTTCCTCGATTTGGGATTAAAAATAAACCGGTAATTTGGGACACCAATTAAAATATTCCAAATGGCGACTCTGATAAATAAATAATCTCATTTTGAATAATGTCACTTAAATTGTAAAAACTCCCTATATATACCTTCGGGTGTGTAAAAAGGAGGTATGACAGCTCTGGCGACTCTGCTGGGGATCGCCAAACCCAGAACTTTGGTTCAGGGTTTAAGAATTCGAGCTTAGGATAGCTGTTATGATTGACTTTATCTGTTATCTGATTTTCCTACATGTTTGAGCCTAATGTGCTAAATGCTTTTACCGCTTTGATATTCTGTGAACTGTATATAAACTGCTACGAAACCCTTCCTCTCTCTGAGTCTTCTAAATCATAGAGAAGGGTGCACTTCGTGTGACTTCTCTTTTGTGTAGAGTCTTATCCCATTTTAGAACGAGGTTCGGACAAGTTGCTATGCCGGTGAAGCTTCTGTATTCCCGGTACGCTGCCACCCCTTGGCTCGAGTTGTCCGCTCGGGTAAGCCAGGTTTAGAACAATAAACCCAGGTTTTAAACCTAGTATAACAAAGCCTCATGCCGGATCCCTAGTAGGAACGTTTGTTTGCATCACGTGCATTTGACTTAAGAGGCTCAACACAGGGGTTGGGTCTGTTTAGGACAGGTGTACCTGAAATAAAAGACCATCCTGATGCATTCTACTTGCTACTTGTGAATTTATTTGCTTCGGATTTGCATGTTGACTGGCTTGTGGATAATAGAAGGAATTGGGAAAAGAAAATAGCAGTGTGAGGGCTCAGAGAGATAATTACTTGTTTTGAGAAATCAGTGTCCAAAATATACCGAAACTCTGCCAAAATTTTGAAAAAAAAGAAAGAAAGTTTTGTCTTTAGAATTAGTTGGTTTTCATTTTGTCAAATCTGACCGAACTACGCTGGTCTGATTCTCACCGGATGTGAGATACGTAGGCAAACCTCATCGGTTTCGACCCCAATTTTCAAAAAAATCCAAAAAAAGAAAATTCATTCGTTCCTTCTTTAGAAATATTTCCGTAGAAAATTCAAATAAAAAAAGAAGAAGTTTTTTTAAAAAAACAAAATACTCAAAAAAAAGTAGTGTCCTTCTTTCTGAAGTTTTTTCATACGGAAAAAGAAATAAAAAGAAAATCAATAAAAATTAAAATCCAAAATACGGGTTTCCTTCGTTTTTAAGTATTTTCCCCAAAAGTTCAAAAAAAAAGACTCTTTAGATGATTTTCTTTTTTAAATGTCCATAAACAAATTTTGAAAAAATTAAGTCCAAAATTATTTTCGCCTTTCTTTAGAAGTGCTTTTGTAAATAAATACAAAAAAAACTCAGAAATCCAAAATATTTTTTAAAAATCTCTCTTTCGAAAATTAAGAGGCAACATCCAAAATCCAAAAATATTTTTCTTTCTTCTTTAGAAAAAGAGAAAACAAATGAAAATTCAAACAAAAATATTTTCTTTTTACTTTTAAAATTCCCAAATTTCAAATCAAAAGCAAATGAATTTTTTTTAGAAGTCTTTCTTTCAAAAACAAAACAATAGTCAAATTTCAAAAGCAAAAAAATCAAAAATATTTCCTTTTTTCTTTTAAAGCATTTCTTTCAAAAATTCCAACCAAAAAAAAAGTTAGTTTATTTACTCCATTTTCGATCTTCCCGAACTACGCAAGATCTGATTCATGCGGCGTCATGATACGTAGGCAATCCCCATTAGATTCGATCATAGCTATAAAATAAATTGAGTGAAAAAGTAAACTGAAAAAAAAGAGAAAGAAAATTGAGTGAAAAAGAGAAAAAGAAAAAAATAGTGAAACGAGAAAAAAAAAGAGTGACAAAAAATAAAAGAGTGAAAAAAAGAGAAAAAAAAGAGTGCTAAAAAATAAAGGAGAGGCAAAAACAAGAGTGATTAAAGAGAGGCAGAAATGAAGAAAAGAGGTACAGAGTGAAAAGGGCTAGTTAAGGCCGGGATGAAACATGCAACCGTTCAAACACACGGTAGAAACGTTTAACTATTAGGTTCATTGCATCCAACGTGCGATTTTCTATATGTTAAATGTTTCAAAACTAACAAGGTTGTTGGATGTGCAAGCATTTAGCCAGGTTTTGGTGGTTGGTTTTGTTGGTAGTCTAGTTTCCCTCCTTCACAAAGGCACATATGGCCTCCGCAAGCAATCTACCAATCATCGGTCTTGAGGATAGCCCAACATCAACTATTCTACAGCTAGAATCAGCAACTGCTGAAGAGAACAAGATGTTGCGTCTCCGCATATTGGAAATGTGGGACGCCTGGTCTAATGGTAGGGAACCTCCAAGTGCAATCCCTGGGTTCCCTGAATTGATCCCCAGGTCAGGTGAGGTTACCAATGCCCTTGTGTCCAACCCGCTCATCCCATGCAGACACCCTCCAATGCCTTCCAATGATCCTGGCATGCCTTCTGTGGTTCGCCCCTGGCACCGCCTCCAATGTTCATCTTTTAGGGTCCACAGCTTCAACCAGAAATGATATATGTGACCCCATACTCTTTCACTCAACCTCCGCAATATGACCTCTCGGCAGAGCAAGAAAAGGTTGTTGAAAATCCCGAGCAAGAGGAAATGGCTCGGAAGATGAAGAGCCTAGAACAAAGTCTGAAAAACATGCAAGGTCTGAGTGGCCAAAAGAGTGTGTCATACTCTGACCTCTGTATGTTTCCCTATGTCCACGTGCCAGTTGATTTCAAGATGCCAAAAATTGAAAAGTACGATGGGCATGGAGACCCGGTCGCTCATATGAAATGATACTGTAACCAGTTGAGGGGTTCTGGTGGGAAAGAGGAGCTGCTAATGGCCTATTTCAGGGAAAGCCTCACCGGGATCGCTTCTGAGTGGTATACAGATCAAGAAACTACTTATTGGCACGTGTGGGACGATATGGCCCGAGATTTTGTTTGCCAGTTCCAGTATAATGTGGACATCGCTCCCAACAGAAACACTTTGTCCAATTTGAAAAAGAATATCACGGAATGCTTCCGCGAATATGCTGTCAAATGGCATGAGCAAGATGCGAGGGTAAAGCCTTCGATGGACGAAGTTGAAATGGTCAGGGTCTTTCTGCAGGCCCAAGAGGCTGACTACTTCCAGAACATGATGGCCGCTATGGGTAGGCCGTTCACTGAGGCTATCAAAATTGGGGAAATGGTTGAAAACAGTTTAAAAACGGGCCGAATCTTGAGTCATGCTGCCTTTAAGGCCACATCACAGGCTGCTCAGAATGGTTTGTTGGAGGGTTTGATGAATAGAAATGGGTTTGAAGAGGGAGCCATGATGGTGTCAAGCTTGAGGGGGCCCGCAAGTCATTCAGCTAATCATATGTGCCTCCTGTCGTCCCACCACATTATTATCCCCTTCAAGATTATGCTTATGCCGTGGCACCGCCTCCCTATGAGGTGATGAGTGCGCAATCTTACACGCAGCCACAACATTATACACAAAATTGAGCTCCAACTCCCATAAATGCCCATCCTTACCAAGCTCCATATAATCCCCAACCAGATCTTCCCCAGTACAATCCTCGCCCAAGAGAGCCTTTCCGAAAGAATCCGTTCACCCCAATTGGTGAATCGTATTCAAGCTTGTTCCAAAAGCTAATCAGGCTAAATCTATTGCAGCCAGCGGCCCTGAACCAGCCGAACCCCGAGTTCCCCTCGCACCGAGCTGATGCTATATGTGAATACCACTCTAGAGTAGTGGAACACAGTATAGAGGACTGTTGGACCCTCAAAAGGGAAGTTGAGGGTTTGATTGAAGTTGAAAGAATTATTTTTCGGGATGAAGAAGCTCCTGATATGATGAACATTCTGCGACCTGCCTACAATATCGGGCCAATTGTCGGAATGATTTGTGAAGCTGAGGAATTTGATCCGGCATTGAAGGCCATTGCAGCCATTGCCGAGACAGGAGAAAAGCCAGAAAATGATCGCCAAGCATGAAAGTTCCCCATTAGACGGGAGTTTTGGTAGCCAGTCTTGCTATCCTTTCTACGTCCGGATTATTTCAGGGTGTGATCCGGACATTTTACTTTATTGTCTTACTTTCTGATGTAAGCCCTTCTATCTTCAAAAATTAAAAAAAAATCAAAAAAATCAAAAATCAAATGAAATTAATATTTCATTGTCTAAGAATGTCTCTTTTCTCAATCTTGTCATTTTTCTTTCTTATTCTCTTTTTAGTTCTGTTAAATGCAGATTTCAAAAACATGACATGCTTGCGAACTTCATACCCGGATCCTGAAAGCTATCAAACCTCGAAATAATGAATCAAGGATTAGATAGCAATGAAGATAAAGTTTAAGGAAATAAAACATAGAGTTGGAACATCTAAAGGAAAATTGGTTCTATATTAGAAAGGTCCATATATTGCAACAAGATCACTGCCAAAAGAGTGCATTGTACTTGGGACACGTCAAAGGAAATAATTCGTTGAGCATTTGTATGACCTGCTATTTGGGAATATTGTTTATATGACATGTTGTTTGGCATTATATGCTCAACCAGTAGTTATGAAGTTAATTCAATGTGTTTCTATAACTATAAAAGATTATGGAGCTATTCATTGTTGTTACAATAAATTGGTTAAAGATCTGGGCTTAAAGTTTCTCCATTCACTGACTACTACTCACTACCCCAATGTAATTGTTCTATTTA
This sequence comes from Nicotiana sylvestris, assembly GCF_000393655.2. Classification (NCBI taxonomy): domain Eukaryota; kingdom Viridiplantae; phylum Streptophyta; class Magnoliopsida; order Solanales; family Solanaceae; genus Nicotiana; species Nicotiana sylvestris. The sequence continues at coordinate 111,201,149 of NC_091068.1, forward strand.
GTTTCTGCACCATATTAGGGTGAGAGTTAATGTTTTGTTGGTGTTAGTCCAAAAGCTGATGATGAGGCGATAAGGAAACAATATTGGAAATTAGCTTTCATACTTCATCCTGATAAGAATAAGTTATTTTGGACTGAAAGAGCTTTTAAGCTCGTTTCAGAAGCGTGGAGCTTTTTGTCTGATAAGAACAAGAAATCAATTTATCTATATAAGTGTATAACGTTCTGTGTTGAAAATCCTTGAGTGGAAAGGTTGTGCTCAAAGAATTTTTGTTATAGACTTGAAGTGTTGGAAAAACTTTGGATCGTGTAGAGATAAGCAGTGCTTTAAGGAAACAACAACAACAATAACAACCCCGTATAATTTCACAAGCGGAGTCTGGAGAGGATAGTGAGTACGTAGACCTTACCCCTACCCCGAGAGAGTAGAGAGCTACTATAATCCATGGCCTTACAATAATCATGAACATTTGTAGTTTGCTTTAAATTGAATACAATCCTTTTAGAATAATTGAGGCGCACCATGCCAAATAAAATCTCAAAACTCATGGCCCTCATTTAATTAATTTTAATCCTTAGAAATCGAGGTGTGCCATTTAGTTGAATTTTTCATGGCCCTCGCAAAATTGAAAGTGCGTAGTTGCTTTAGGCATGCTATTTAAATTAATTTCCTTAACTCGGGTGTGCATTTCATGTGACCCAAATCCAAATCTCAACAACGTTAAATAAAATGTGTCGTGGACCGCGGGTGCATTTCATTTGGCGTGGTTCAAGACATGCTTTAGATAACGTTGAATCTTCCTAAAACTAATTAAAACGGCTAATAAGTTAAAAATATACCGTTGGTTAAAACATGTAATAAATCATATAATAGACCAATTATAATAGTTTAAGCGACCGTGTTAGAACCACGGAATCCGGGGGTGCCTAACACCTTCCCTCGGGTTAACAGAATTCCTTATTCAGAATTTCTGGTTAGCAGACTTCAAAAGGAAAGTCGAGTTTTCCTCGATTTGGGATTAAAAATAAACCGGTGACTTGGGACACCAATTAAAATTTTCCAAATGGCGACTCTGATAAATAAATAATCTCATTTCGAATAATGTCACTTAAATTGGAAAAACTCCCTATATATACCTTCGGGTGTGTAAAAAGGAGGTGTGACATACATTATCTTCCACTGCCATCTAGGTTCGTCTGCCATAGTTGCCAACAGAATTCTATGGTAAAATAATTCTAAAAAAAGTTGGAAGGAAGCTTAGTAAACTACTTAAAATTGATACTTTCACAACCTCCACCCGAAGAGGAAGGTATGCACGCATCTGTATCCAAGTTCCACATGAAATTTTGGTAAAAACATCGGTCATTATGGGAGATCACAAACAGGCAGTGATCTATGAAGGAGAATGAACCTTGTGTACAGACTGTGGCGGGATTGGCCACACATTTAAAAATTGCAAATACAGACAAGCTACAACAACACCATCACAAGAAAGCCCCAAAATGCTCAGAAACGCGTAGTCCTAAAGAAGACAAGGACGGATGGAAGACAGTAACCTTCCTACGAAGAAGATAGCTAAACCACAAACCCACGCAGGGAAGAAGTGATGAAGTAGGAATTGCATCATCCTGATAAAAAATCACAAAAGATACAGAAAAAATATTCGATGCAAAATCTAGTAAGCTTCTGGAAACTCAAACCTTTCAATACAAATCCAAATTGAATAATACCCAGGCTAATAATCCTAATCGGCTCAATGTTTTAACTAATTAACAAACACAAATTCATTCATCATACCCCGCTAGCCCAACCCAAAAGGCCTCAGCCCAAGTACAATGCTAAAAGGAAAGCGGGGTCGGGGTCTGAAGAGACATGAATGGACGCTACAATTGGGCAAGTCCAAGTTGTATCCAACGAGGCCCCATCACTAACACAAATTCAGGCATAGACATGACAAGCAACGTTGGATTGGGCCACCACTCCCCAACCAAATCGGCCAATGTGGTCCATACCCAATCAGACTTCCCTAGCCAAATGATTTCCCCTGCCCTAGTACCTACACGCCCCTTACTCACCCCCTAACAAAAATATCTACTGTAAAACCTTCATCACAATCCATGATACTCAAGTGCCTCACCTGAGAAATCACCCAAACTCAGGTGACATGACACCCTACGTCAACTCAAATAGATCCATAATTAATTCCAAATCTATGATATCAGATGCAATTACCAATGCTCAATCCGCTTAATCTGATTTGATTCCTATGCCAAATCACATCATTATGTACCAAACACCTAACCTAACCCCAGTTTTACCCAAAAACACAAAAATGGAAAACCCCCAACAACCACCCATCATCGTGACCTCACTCCCACTACCACTAGACCACACACTGACATCATTGCTAGAGGTGGCCCTACAGGGCCAGGGATTAGCCTTAAACTTCATCTTAGAGAACCAGCCGGTAACCCTAATCATCCAAAATGCTGCGCACCTAGCGAAGGTAATGGTGGAGGCCTTAAACAGGGCCTTGGCAGCCTTTGCCCCAAAATTCTAACAAGCAATGACCCTCAACGGCAGCATGCACCCCAATCTAGACTCCTCATTGATCAACAACTTCATTTCCTAAGAATTCCAGTCAATTCCCTTCTTCCCAAACCCAATAGCGGAAGACCCGACAAAGACTCCATAATTTGCAACTATCAAACCACCATCCCAACAAGCTCCATCATTTTCAACTCTAGTAGGGAAGAGCCAAACACCACCGCTAGGGAATATAACAAAAGAGATCAACAGAGCACTAGATCTGTTGAAAGGGAGAACAACCATGGAGGTGGAAGGGGACGGTTATGGACCACTCCGAATGGACTCTCTTCTACTGGACTCTGTCATAACGATAGAGTTCAGTATGGAGAGCAGTGAAATCCTGGTTCTTCTATGCCCCAGGACCTTGACAAAATATGGAGTGGGTCTGGGTTCTCACCACAGTCAAGGAGTGATCAAGCCCTCGCTAACACTAACCCTTGTAATTAACATGAAAAATCAAGCACAAATGAAACCAGTGACGCCTCCTCAAGGGACAGAGAAGACACACATAACACAATCCCCCTAAGCCAATACCCCTAATGAATTACATTGTATGGAATGTTAGGGGTGGCAACAATGCTGAGTTCAAAAGACACTGCCTTGCCATGGTTCAAATGTATAAATCAGCCATGCTAGTGCTGTTGGAAACCAGAATGGCCGATCATAAGAAGCTGACTAAGGAAATGCAGTTTCACATGCTCATTCAGTCCCTATTAGTGGGTCTCTCTGGTGGGATTGTCACGATGTGCAAGGCAGACTGTGTGCAAGTAGCTGCTGTATCCACTACTCCTTAATGTATTCATGCCAAGATTAATGTACTACCCTCTCATACTCCCTAGTTATTTTTAGCTATTTATGCCAGCAACCTGTTAGTTGATATGAGACTATATTGGGATAACTTATTTACTATCTCTAGGAGTTATGTTGGAAACTGGTTTGTATGTGGTGATTTTAATGAAGTGTTAAAGGCTAGGGATAAGTTTGGGAGAAATTCCATTAACCCCAATCGAAGTAACCTCTTTTGGAATTGTCTTAATGAAAGCAAACTGGTAGATCTAGGGAACAAGGGTAGTAAATACACTTGGACAAACAAAATGTATAAAAATAGGAGCAGTCTAATCTTAGAAAGAATTGACAGATGCTTTGCTAATGACTGCTGGATATCTTAGTACCCTGAGGCATGTGTAACCCATCTCCCTAAGACCCACTCTAATCACTGCCCATTACAAATAAAGATAAAGGGGGATATGTCAATACCACCAATAAGCCCTTAGGTTTGAATTCATGCGGTTTAGCTGGAATCCAAAAATCCCCTAGCTACTAGTTCAGTGACTTCCTTTCGGACCTAGGAGGTAGCCTGATTAAGAAACGTGACTCAATCCTAAAAAATGAGAAAGATTTCTAGAAGCTGAAATCAAGGGTCAACTAGATAACTAAGGATGATGCCAACACTAGGTTCTTTCACACTTCCACCCAACATGATCATGTCCCATAAAGATGATAGTGGGAGTTGGCTATATGAATATAGGGACACAAAAATTCCATCCTGAACTTTTTCAGGGCTCTCTATACCTCTTCCCACACTCAAGCCCCTCTCCACACAACTAATCATGTAGGTCTGACCCATATTCTTTCCAACTGTCAAAGAGATAACCGAGACATACCCTTAGAGGAAAGTGAGATCAAAGGGGCCATCTTCTCTTTCAAACCCTTTAAAGCTCCTGGACTTAATGATTTATATCCCTTCTTCTACCAAAAATACTAGAGCATTGTGGGGCAATCAGTGATTAACTTCTGTAGATTATGTTTTACACCTACACCATCCATGAAACCATGAATGAGACCTTGATCTGCCTCATCCCTAAGTGCCCTCAGGTCACCATGCTCAAAAACTTCAGACGTATATGACTTTCCAATACCATTTACAAGACTGTCACAAAGGTCATTATTAATAGAAATAAACCACTCCTCCTTGACATTATTGGCCCTAGCCAGGGAAGCTTCTTATCTAATAGGAGGGTATCTCACAATGCTATTATTATCCAAGAATACATCACTCACTTTGGTAAGATGAGAAGGAATTGGGCCAACATGATCCTAATAATTGACCTAGAAAAAACCTTTGACAGGCTGGAGTGGTCTTTCATTAGAGACATCGTCTAGACTTTCAACTTCCCTCCTGGGCTAACTAAATTAATCTTATCTTGCATCAACTCCTCCTCCATCTCTATTCTGGTAAATGGTGGCAAAACTGACACTTTCAAACCATCAAGGGGAATTAGGAAATGGGATCCCATTTCTCCATACCTATTCATCATGTGCATGGAGAGACTCTCTAGACTTATTGACATGGCTGTTTATGATAAGCAATGGCTCCCAATTAACATTAGTAGGTCTGGCACAAAGATATCCCATCTCTTCTTTACTGACGACCTTACCCTATTTGCAAAGGCAAACACTAGAAACTGCAACACAATCTCCACAATCCTGCAACCCTTTAATGAAGCATCTGGACAGAAAATCAATCTCATTAAGTCTAGGGTGCTTTTCTCTTTTAACTGCAAACCTGACACCATGAAGAACCTTAAAAATGCTCTTTTCATTCAAGCTACAACCTCCTTTGGTGAATACTTGGGCTTCCCAATGTTTCATAAGAGACCCTCAAATAGTGACTTATAGTTCATAATAGACAATATACAATCTAAGCTGACTGGCTAGAAAATAAATTATCTAAACATGACTAGAAGAGTTATTCTGGCCAAAGCTCCCTTAGTAGTATACCAAGCAATGTCATGCAATTCATCAAGCTACCTACCAAAATAACCAAGCAAATAGATAGAATCCAAAGGAAATTTATCTGGGGTACTACTCCAAATAAGAAGAAAATGCACCTCGTCAATTGGGATAGAGTCACTAATCAGAAAGCCCGTGGAGGTCTGGGCTTATAGAAAGCTGAGCCTCCCATGCTAGCCTTGCTTGGAGAATTTTCCATAACTGAAATCATACTCCAAAAAAAGCCTAAATCCCCAATCTGGCAATGCATCCTCAAAGGTTGGGATACATGTAATAAAACCAGTAGATAGGTAGTTCATAAAGGTAACATGGTGAGCTTCCTTAATGATACTTGGATTCCCAACAATCCAGCCATAAGGGACATGATTGAGGGTCCCCTCACCTAAAATGACATTATTACCAAAGTGGATACTATCTATAATCTAGGGGACTGAGATACATCTTCCATCTCCATGAATCTTCCTGAAGATATCACTAAATTTAATGAAATCTACCTTTATACCTACAAACTCTACCAAGGAAGACAAGCTAATTTAGGGACTGATACATAATGGTTCCTTTACCACCAAATCAACCTACTCTTTTCTTAGCAACAACAGTAAGCATCTGGTGAATGGAGAGGGGGGCGGGGGGGGGGATAACTTCAGTTGGATATGGAGGTTAAAGGTTCCTAATAAAATTAAAACCTTCATCTAGTTTCTTGTATAGGAAAGGCTCCCAATAGGAGCTTTCATACACAGAATTGATATTAACTATAATCTTGCCTGTTGTTTCTGCTCTACTGTACTAGAAAGTAGCAACCACATCTTCTTTGACTGCCCAAATGCCATTCATTTTTGGTATGATCTGATCTCAAAAAGTTCTATTGAAATCCAACATATGAACCCAATCTTCACAGCACATCTTTGGCCCACCACATGAAACAAGCTAAGAAAGATGCCTTTTAATAATACGATCTCCTGGGAAGTCATACTTCATTATGTTTTTGACACTTTGGTTAACTAGGAACCATATTTTACTCAACAATAGGAAAGATGCCATCTCAACTGCAAACACTATCGCCAAAACAATAGAATACCACACAATAACAGGCACAAGAAGTATTAGGAAGACAATTTGTTAGAAACTAAGCATCCATCAGACTGCATAGAGAACCGGGTTCTCTATGCACTTATACTAAAAATACTAATGAACCAAACTGTATAGCGATCTGGTCCTATATCATTTTGGTACAATGCTAACTACTGAACAAGTATGTAAATGAGACACAAGATAAGTTCCCACTATATAGAGAACCAGATTCTCTATAAGTTCCCACTATAAGCAACAGACTGTAAAACCAGCCAGTATAGGGAATCATGTTATCTATTTGTTCCCATAGTAGTTCGGCAGTAAATAAAGAACATAAAGGATTTTTACGTGGAAAAATCCCAACTCAAGGGAGAAAAAATCACAACCTACACTTGTAGGCTTTCAACTTCACTAACTTATAAATTCCTATTACAAGCCACTTTGTAATAACTCTATTACAAAGGATTCAACTCAACTAACTTGTGGTACTCTTACCACAAGCCACTTTGTGACTCTCTAGTTACAAAGACTTTGATTAACTTGTGATACTTTCACCACAAGCCACTTTGTCACTCTCTAGTGACAAAGACTTTAATCACTCTAACTTTTAATAACACTATTATAAGCCACTTTGTAACACTCTGGTTACAAAGACTTTAACTTATGACTACACCTAGTCACAAACATAAACTGGAGAGTTTACGGATTTTGGGTTTCCTAAAAATAGCTTCTAAGAAAGCAAGATAGGAGTTACAATAAAGAACAATTAACAAAGACTCAACAAACCTAAGGACTTAATATATCTTCAATCTTGGATCCGGTCATTGAGGTTGCAGCAGCTTTGTTCTTGAGAGAGGTTGTGGCAAGCACTTGAGAGAGGATTTTTTTTTTCTGATTTTGCAAGTCTTGAAAAGGGATGCCTTGTGTCTTGCACCAGGTTTATTTTACAAAAGACATCACTTTAGTGATGTCAAATCTTGGTTAGTACATGCCTCTTCTCAATGGGAAGTGACTGCTGCACTGTCTACTGGACTGTTGCGTGTATAGTTGTAGGCAGCCACTTTCTGTAGTTGCTTTCTAGCTGTACTGTTGACTTATACTTTTATCAGGGGAACACCAAGGTATCAGCTCCCTAATCTGGTTCTTGTGATTCTAAAGGTACACTGCCTAGATTATCTTGAGTCGATTAACTTAAATGATTGTACCAGGCATGCTTCATGTCCTTTATCTGGTTCTCTCATGAAGTACGTTATTTTACCTTCCTTGATTATATTTATACTTGTCTGACATCACTTACAATAATGTAAGCAAGGTAGGTAAAAAAAATCCTTCCACAGAACGTTGACTGTTGCACTGTTTCTGTACAATAGCGTATGCAGGCAGCAACTTTCCTGCTGGAGAGTTGACTTCATACAGTCTCCTCAGGAATTGGTAGGGACCTGTTCCCTCAGCTGTTCCTTCCACTCTTCCTCACTTGAGTCATTGCTATCAGCTTTAAGTACCAGGTTCTTTTGTTTCTTTGGTTCTCTTCTTTCAGTGTCTATTTTTCTCTTCATCTCGTAGGTCTTCAAATTTTTAACCAGCTCTTCTATGGTCAGCTCCTGCAGGTCCTTTGATTCAGTAATAACATTCACCTTGCTTTCCCAAGGGCTGGATCCCAACCTGGAACTTTGTGATCTCAAGGTCTTGTAAATGTGTAATAGGTTCCTTATCTGGTTCTAGATGGTAAGTTTGTTAGATTATCAAAATACAAAGTAAAGTACTTTTGCCCAAGGTACTTGTAACCTATCAATTTCCCCCTTTTTAATGATTACAAACTTAGAATTAATATTCCCCCTAAGAACCAGATCTCCACATCGTTTCCCCTACGAATCATAAAATATTCCCCATGAGAACCAAAGCTAAGGAGCTGATCACAACTGGTTCCTCAAGACTATTTGGCAAATCATCCAAACTCAAATTACCATAACTTATCAATGAACCAAGACTAGTACTTCAAGACTTCATTAGTTACTAATGAACCAAACTGTATAGCGATCTGGTCCTATATTAGTTTGGTACAATGCTAACTACTGAACAAGTATGTAAATGAGACACAGGATAAGTTCCCACTATATAGAGAACCAGATTCTTTATAAGTTCCCACTGTAAGCAACAGATTGTAAAACCAGCCAGTATAGGGAATCAGGTTCTTTATTTGTTCCCATAGTAGCTCGGCAGTAAATAAAGAACACAGAGAATTTTTCCGAGGAAAAATCCCGACTCAAGGGGGAAAAAGCCATGACCTACACTTGTAGGCTTTCAACTTCACTAACTTGTAAATCCCTATTACAAGACACTTTGTAATAACTCTATTACAAAGGATTCAACTCAACTAACCTGTGGTACTCTTACCACAAGCCACTTTGTGACTCTCTAGTTACAAAAACTTTGACTACCTTGTGATACTCTCACCACAAGCTACTTTGTCACTCTCTAGTGACAAAGACATTAATCACTCTAACTTGTAATAATACTATTATAAGCCACTTTGTAACTCTCTAGTTACAAAGACTTTAACTTATGACTACACCTAGTCACAACATAAACTGGAGAGTTTACGAATTTTGGTTTTCCTAAAAATAGCTTCTAAGAAAGTAAGATAGGAGTTACAATGAAGAACAATTAACAAAGTCTTAACAAACCTAAGGACTTAAGATATCTTCAATCTTGGATCCGGTCATTGAGGTTGCAGCAACTTTGTTCTTGAGAGAGGTTGTGGCAAACACTTGAGAGAGGATTTTCGTTTCTGATTTTGCAAGTCTTGAAGAGGGATGCCTCGTGTCTTGCACCAGGTTTATATTACAAAAGACATCACCTTAGTGATGTCAAATCTTGGTTAGTACATGCCTCTTCTCAATGGGAAGTGACTGTTGCACTGTCTGCTGGACTGTTACGTGTACAGTTGTAGGCAGCCACTTTCTGTAGTTGCTTTCTAGTTGTACTGTTGACTTATACTTCTATCAGGGGAACACCAAGGTATCAGCTCCCTAATCTGGTTCTTGTGATTCTAAAGGTATACTGCCCAGATTATCTTGAGTCGATTAACTTGAATGATTGTACCAGGCATACTTCAGGTCCTTTATCTGGTTCTCTCATGAAGTACGTTATTTTACCTTCCTTAATTATATTTATACTTGTCTGACATCACTTACAATTATGTAAGCAAGGTAGGTAAAAAAAATCCTTCCACAGAACGTTGACTGCAGGACTGTTTCTGTACAATAGCGTGTGCAGGCAGCAACTTTCTTGCTGGAGAGTTGACTTCATACAGTCTCCTCAGGAATTGGTAGGGACCTGTTCCCTTAGCTGTTACTTCCACTCTTTTTCACTTGAGTCATTGCTATCAGCTTTGAGTACCAGGTTCTTTTGTTTTTTTTGGTTCTCTTCTTTCAATGTTTATCTTTCTCTTCATCTTGTAGGTCTTCAAATTTTTAACCAGCTCTTCTATGGTCAGCTCCTGCAGGTCCTTTGATTCAGTAATAACATTCACCTTGCTTCCCAATGGCTGGATCCCAACCTGGAACTTTGTGATCTCAAGGTCTTGTAAATGTGTAATAGGTTCCTTATCTGGTTATGGATGGTAAGTTTGTTAGATCATCAAAATACAAATTAAAGTACTTATGCCCAAGGTACTTGTAACCTATCAATTTCCCCCTTTTTAATGATGACAAACTTAGAATTGATATTCCCCCTGAGAACCAAATCTCCACATTGTTCCCCCTACGAATCATAAAATATTTCCCATTAGAACCAAACCAAAGGAGCTGATCACAACTGGTTCCTCAAGACTATTTGGCAAATCATCAAAACTCAAATTACCATAACTTATCAATGAACCAAGACTAGTACCTCAAGACTTCATTAGTTACTAATGAACCAAACTGTATAGCGATCTGGTCCTATATCAATTTGGTACAATGCTAACTACTGAACAAGTAAGTAAATGAGACACAGGATAAGTTCCCACTATATAGAGAACCAGATTCTCTATAAGTTTCCACTGTAAACAACAGACTGTAAAACCAGCCAGTATAGCGAATCAGGTTCTCTATTTGTTCCCATAGTAGCTCGGCAGTAAATAAAGAACACAGACTCAAGGGGGCAAAACCCATGACCTACACTTGTAGGCTTTCAACTTCACTAACTTGTAAATCCCTATTACAAGCCACTTTGTAATAACTCTATTACAAAGGATTCAACTCAACTAACCTGTGGTACTCTCACCACAAGCCACTTTGTGACTCTCTAGTTACAAAAACTTTGACTACCTTGTGATACTCTCACCACAAGCTACTTTGTCACTCTCTAGTGACAAAGACATAAATCACTCTAACTTGTAATAATACTATTATAAGCCACTTTGTAACTCTCTAGTTACAAAGACTTTAACTTATGACTAAACCTAGTCATAACATAAACTGGAGAGTTTACGAATTTTGGGTTTCCTAAAAATAGCTTCTAAGAAAGTAAGATAGGAGTTACAATGAAGAACAATTAACAAAGACTTAACAAACCTAAGGACTTAAGATATCTTCAATCTTGGATCCGGTCATTGAGGTTGCAGCAGCTTTGTTCTTGAGAGAGGTTGTGGCAAGCACTTGAGAGAGGATTTTCGTTTCTGATTTTGCAAGTCTTGAAGAGGGATGCCTTGTGTCTTGCACCAGGTTTATATTACAAAAGACATCACTTTAGTGATGTCAAATCTTGGTTAGTACATGCCTCTTCTCAATGGGAAGTGACTGCTGCACTGTCTGCTGGACTGTTGCGTGTACAGTTGTAGGCAGCCACTTTCTGTAGTTTCTTTCTAGCTGTACTGTTGACTTATACTTCTATCAGGGGAACACCAAGGTATCAGCTCCCAAATCTGGTTCTTGTGATTTAAAAGGTACACTGCCCAAATTATCTTGAGTCGATTAACTTGAATGATTGTACCAGGCATGCTTCAGGTCCTTTATCTGGTTCTCTCATGAAGTACGTTATTTTACCTTCCTTGATTATATTTATACTTGTCTGACATCACTTATAATGATGTAAGCAAGGTAGGTAAAAAAAATCCTTCCATAAAACGTTGACTGCTGCACTATTTCTGTACAATAGCGTGTGCATGCAACAACTTTGCTGCTGGAGAGTTGACTTCATATAGTCTCCTCAGGAATTGGTAGGGACCTGTTCCCTCAGCTGTTCCTTCCACTCTTCCTCACTTGAGTCATTGCTATTAGCTTTGAGTACCAGGTTCTTTTGTTTCTTTGGTTCTCTTCTTTCAGTGTCTATCTTTCTCTTCATCTCGTAGGTCTTCAAATTTTTAACCAGCTCTTCTATGGTCAGCTCCTGCAGGTCCTTTGATTCAGTAATAACATTCACCTTGCTTTCCCAAGGGCTGGATCCCAACCTGGAACTTTGTGATCTCAAGGTCTTGTAAATGTGTAATAGGTTCCTTATGTGGTTCTGGATGGTAAGCTTGTTAGATCATCAAAATACAAAGTAAAGTACTTATGCCCAAGGTACTTGTAACCTATCAATTTCCCCCTTTTTAATTATGACAAACTTAGAATTAATATTCCCCTTGAGAACTAGATCTTCACATTGTTCCCCCAACGAATCATAAAATATTCCCCATGAGAACCAAACCTAAGGAGTTGATCACAACTGGTTCCTCAAGACTATTTGGCAAATCATCAAAACTCAAATTATCATAACTTATCAATGAACCAAGACTAGTACCTCAAGACTTCATTAGTTACTAATGAACCAAACTGTATAGCGATCTGGTCCTATATACGTTTGGTACAATGCTAACTACTGAACAAGTATGTAAATGAGACACAGGATAAGTTCCCACTATATAGAGAACAAGATTCTCTATAAGTTCCCACTGTAAGCAACAGACTGTAAAACCAGCCAGTATAGGGAATCAGGTTCTCTATTTGTTCCCATAGTAGCTCGGTAGTAAATAAAGAACATAGAGGATTTTTCCGAGGAAATATCCCAACTCATGGGGGCAAAAGCCATGACCTACACTTGTAGGCTTTCAACTTCACTAACTTGTAAATCCCTATTACAAGCCACTTTGTAATAACTCTGTTATAAATGATTCAACTCAACTAACCTGTGGTACTCTCACCACAAGCCACTTTGTGACTCTCTAGTTACAAAAACTTTGACTACCTTGTGATACTCTCACCACAAGCTACTTTGTCACTCTCTAGTGACAAAGACATTAATCACTCTAACTTGTAATAATACTATTATAAGCCACTTTATAAGTCTCTAGTTACAAAGACTTTAACTTATGACTACACCTAGTCACAACTTAAACTGGAGAGTTTACGAATTTTGGGTTTCCTAAAAACAGCTTCTAAGAAAGTAAGATAGGAGTTACAATGAAGAACAATTAACAAAGACTTAACAAACCTAAGGACTTAAGATATCTTCAATCTTGGATCCGGTCATTGAGGTTGTAGCAGCTTTGTTCTTGAGAGAGGTTGTGGCAAGCACTTGAGAGAGGATTTTCGTTTCTGATTTTGCAAGTCTTGAAGAGGGATGCCTTGTGTCTTGCACCAGGTTTATATTACAAAAGACATCACCTTAGTGATGTCAAATCTTGGTTAGTACATGCCTCTTCTCAATGGGAAGTGACTGCTGCACTATCTGCTGCACTGTTGCGTGTACAGTTGAAGGTAACCACTTTCTGTAGTTGCTTTCTAGCTGTACTGTTGACTTATACTTCTATCATGGGAACACCAAGGTATTAGCTCCCTAAACTGGTTCTTGTGAGTCTAAAGGTACACTGCCCAGATTATCTTGAGTCGATTAACTTGAATGATTGTACCAGGCATGCTTTAGGACCTTTATCTGGTTCTCTCATGAAGTACGTTATTTTACCTTCCTTGATTATATTTATACTTGTCTGACATCACTTACAATGATGTAAGCAAGGTAGGTAAAAAAAACCTTCCACAGAAAGTTGACTGCTGTACTGTTTCTGTACAATAGCGTGTGCAGGCAACAACTTTCCTACTGGAGAGTTGACTTCATATATTCTCCTCAGGAACTGGTAGGGACCTGTTCCCTCAGTTGTTCCTTCCACTCTTCCTCACTTGATTCATTGCTATCAGCTTTGAGTACCAGTTTCTTTTGTTTCTTTGGTTCTTTTCTTTCACTGTCTATCTTCCTCTTCATCTCGTAGGTCTTTAAATTTTCAACCAACTCTTCTATGGTCAGCTCCTACAGGTCCTTTGATTCAGTAATAACATTCACCTTGCTTTCCCAAGGGCTGGATCCCAACTTGGAACTTTGTTATCTCAAGGTCTTGTAAATGTGTAACAAGTTCCTTATCTGGTTCTGGATGGTAAGTTTGTTAGATCATCAAAACACAAAGTAAAGTACTTATGCCCAAGGTACTTGTAACATATCAATTTCCCCCTTTTTAATGATGACAAACTTAGAATTGATATCTCCCCTGAGAACCAGATCTCCACATTGTTCCCCCTACGATTCATAAAATATTCCCCATGAGAACCAAACCTAAGGAGCTGATCACAACAGGTTCCTCAAGACTGTTTGGCAAATCATCAAAACTCAAAGTACCATAACTTATCAATGAACCAAGACTAGTACCTCAAGACGTTAGTAGTTACTAATGAACCAAACTGTATAGCGATATGGTCCTATATCATTTTGGTACAATGCTAACTATTGAACAAGTATGTAAATGAGACACAGGATAAGTTCCCACTGTATAGAGAACCAGATTCTCTATAAGTTCCCACTGTAAGCAACAGACTGTAAAACCAGCCAGTATAGGGAATCAGGTTCTCTATTTGTTCCTATAGTAGCTCGACAGTAAATAAAGAATACAGAAGATTTTTACATGGAAAAATCTCAACTCAAGGGGGAAAAATACATGACCAACACTTGTAGGCTTTCAACTTCAAAAACTTGTAAATCCCTATTACAAACCACTTTGTAATAACTCTATTACAAAGGATTCAACTCAACTAACTTGTGGTACTCTTACCACAAGCCACTTTGTGACTCTCTAGTTACAAAGACTTTGATTAACTTGTGATACTCTTACCACAAGCCACTTTGTCACTCTCTATTGACAAAGACTTTAATCACTCTAACTTGTAATAACACTATTATAAGCCACTTTTTAACTCTCTAGTTACAAAGACTTTAACTTATGACTACACCTAGTCACAAACATAAACTGGAGAGTTTACAGATTTTGGGTTTCCTAAAAATAGCTTCTAAGAAAGCAAGATAGGAGTTACAATGAAGAACAATTAACAATGACTCAACAAACCTAAGGACTTAAGATATCTTCAATCTTGGATCCGGTCATTGAGGTTGCAACAGCTTTGTTCTTGAGAGAGGTTGTGGCAAGCACTTGAGAGAGGATTTTCCTTTCTGATTTTGCAAGTCTTGAAGAGGGATGCCTTGTGTCTTGCACCAGGTTTATATTACAAAAGACATCACCTTAGTGATGTCAAATCTTGGTTAGTACATGCCTCTTCTCAATGGGAAGTGACTGCTGCACTATCTGCTGCACTGTTGCGTGTACAGTTGTAGGCAACCACTTTCTGTAGTTGCTTTCTAGTTGTACTGTTGACTTATACTTCTATCAGTGGAACACCAAGGTATTAGCTCCCTAATCTGATTCTTGTGAGTCTAAAGGTACACTGCCCAGATTATCTTGAGTCGATTAACTTGAATGATTGTACCAGGCATGCTTCAGGTCCTTTATCTGGTTCTCTCATGAAGTACGTTATTATACCTTCCTTGAGTATATTTATACTTGTCTGACATCACATACAATGATGTAAGCAAGGTAGGTAAAAAAATCCTTCCAGCGAAAATTGATTGTTGCACTGCTTCTGTACAATAGCGTGTGCATGCAACAACTTTCCTGCTAGAGAGTTGACTTCATATAGTCTCCTCAAGAACTGGTAGGGACCTGTTCCCTCAACTGTTCCTTCCACTCTTCCTCACTTGATTCATTGCTATCAGCTTTGAGTACCAGGTTCTTTTGTTTCTTTGGTTCTCTTCTTTCACTGTCTATCTTTCTCTTTATCTTGTAGCTCTTCAAATTTTCAACCAACTCTTCTATGGTTAGCTCCTGCAGGTCCTTTGATTCAATAATAACATTCACCTTGCTTTCCCAAGCGCTGGATCCCAACCTGGAACTTTGTGATCTCAAGGTCTTGTAAATGTGTAACAGGTTCCTTATCTGGTTCTGGATGGTAAGTTTGTTAGATCATTAAAATACAAAGTAAAGTACTTATGCCCAAGGTACTTGTAACCTATCAATTTCCCCTTTTTAATGATGACAAACTTAGAATTGATATTCCCCCTGAGAACCAGATCTCCACATTGTTCCCCTTACGTATTATAAAATATTCCCCATGAGAACCAAACCTAAGGAGCTGATCACAACTGGTTCCTCAAGACTGTTTGGCAAATCATCAAAACTCAAATTACCATAACTTATCAATGAACCAAGACTAGTACCTCAAGACTTCATTAGTTACTAATGAACCAAACTGTATAACGATCTGGTCCTATATTAGTTTGGTACAATGCTAACTACTAAACAAGTATGTAAATGAGACACATGATAAGTTCCCACTATATAGAGAACCAGATTCTCTATAAGTTCCCACTGTAAGCAACAGACTGTAAAACCAGCCAGTATAGGGAATCAGTTTCTCTATTTGTTCCCATAGTAGCTCGACAGTAAATAAAGAACATAGAGGATTTTTACGTGGAAAAATCCCAACTCAAGGGGGAAAAAACCACGACCTACACTTGTCGGCTTTCAACTTCACTAACTTGTAAATCACTATTACAAGCCACTTTGTAATAACTCTATTACAAAGGATTTAACTCAACTAACCTGTGGTACTCTCACCACAAGCCGCTTTGTGACTCTCTAATTACAAAGACTTTGACTAACTTGTGATACTCTCACCACAAGACACTTTGTCACTCTCTAGTGACAAAGACTTTAATCACTCTAACTTGTAATAACACTATTATAAGCCACTTTGTAACTCTCTAGTTACAAAGACTTTAACTTATGACTACACCTAGTCACAACATAAACTGGAGAGTTTACGAATTATGGGTTTCCTAAAAACAGCTTCTAAGAAAGTAAGATAGGAGTTACAATGAAGAACAATTAACAAAGACTTAACAAACCTAAGGACTTAAGATATCTTCAATCTTGGATCCGGTCATTGAGGTTGCAACAGCTTTGTTCTTGAGAAAGGTTGTCGCAAGCACTTGAGAGAGGATTTTCGTTTCTGATTTTGCAAGTCTTGAAGAGGGATGCCTTGTGTCTTGCAACAGGTTTATATTACAAAATACATCACCTTAGTGATGTCAAATCTTGGTTAGTACATGCCTCTTCTCAATGGGAAGTGACTGCTGCACTGTCTGCTACACTGTTGCGTGTACAGCTGCAAGCAGCCACTTTCTGTTGTTGCTTTTCAGCTGTACTGTTGACTCATACATCTGACAGGGGAACACCTAGGTATCAGCTCCCTAATTTGGTTCTTGTGAGTCTAAAGGTACACTACCCAGATTATCTTGAGTCGATTAACTTGAATGATTGTACCAGGCATGCTTCAGGTCCTTTATCTGGTTCTCTCATGAAGTACGTTATTTTACCTTCCTTGATTATATTTATACTTTTCTGACATCACTTACAATAATGTAAGCAAGGTAGGTAAATAAAAATCCTTCCACAGAAAGTTGACTGCTACACTGTTTCTGTACAATAGCGTGTGCAGGCAGCAACTTTTCTGCTGGAGAGTTGACTTCATATAGTCTCCTCAGGAACTGGTAGGGACCTGTTCCCTCAGTTGTTCCTTCCACTCTTCCTCACTTGAGTCATTGCTATCAGCTTTGAGTACCAGGTTCTTTTGTTTCTTTGATTCTCTTCTTTCACTGTCTATCTTCCTCTTCATCTTGTAGGTCTTCAAATTTTCAACCTGCTCTTTTATGGTCAGCTCCTGTAGGTCCTTTGATTCAGTAATAACATTCACCTTGCTTTCCCAAGGGCTGGATCCCAACCTGGAACTTTGTGATCTCAAGGTCTTGTAAATGTGTAACAGGTTCCTTATCTGGTTCTGTATGGTAAGTTTGTTAGATCATCTAAACACAAAGTAAAGTACTTATGCCCAAGGTACTTGTAACCTATCAGTTTCCCCTTTTTTAATGATGACAAACTTAGAATTGATATTCCCCCTGAGAACCAGATCTCCACATTGTTCACCCTACGAATCATAAAATATTGCCCATGAGAACCAAACCTAAGGAGCTGATCACAACTGGTTCCTCAAGACTGTTTGGAAAATCATCAAAACTCAAAGTACCATAACTTATCAATGAAATAAGACTAGTACCTCAAGACTTCAGTAGTTACTAATGAACCAAATTGTATAACGATCTGGTCCTTTATCAATTTGGTACAATGCTAACTACTGAACAAGTATGCAAATGAGACACATGATAAGTTCCCACTGTATAGAGAACCAAATTCTCTATAAGTTTCCACTATAAGTAACAGACTGTAAAACCAGCCAGTATAGAGAATTAGGTTCTCTATTTGTTCCCATAGTAGCTCGGCAGTAAATAAAGAACACAGAGGATTTTTACATGGAAAAATCCCAACTCAAGGGGGAAAAAACCATGACCTACACTTGTAGGCTTTCAACTTCACTAACTTGTATATCCCTATTACAAGCCACTTTTTAATAACTCTATTACAAAGGATTCAACTCAACTAATTTGTGGTACTCTAACCACAAGCCACTTTGTGACTCTCTAGTTACAAAGACTTTGACTAACTTATGATACTCTCACCACAAGCCACTTTGTCACTCTCTAGTGACAAAGACTTTAATCACTCTAACTTGTAATAACACTATTATAAGCCACTTTGTAACTCTCTAGTTACAAAGACTTTAACTTATGACTACACCTAGTCACAAACATAAACTGGAGAGTTTACGGATTTTGGGTTTCCTAAAAATAGCTTCTAAGAAAGCAAGATAGGAGTTACAATGAAGAACAATTAACAAAGGCTCAACAAACCTAAGGACTTAAGATATCTTCAATCTTGGATCCGGTCATTGAGGTTGCATCAGCTTTGTTCTTGAGAAAGGTTGTCGCAAGCACTTGAGAGAGGATTTTCGTTTCTGATTTTGCAAGTCTTGAAGAGGGATGCCTTGTGTCTTGCAACAGGTTTATATTACAAAATACATCACCTTAGTGATGTCAAATCTTGGTTAGTACATGCCTCTTCTCAATGGGAAGTGACTGCTGCACTGTCTGCTACACTGTTGCGTTTACAGCTGCAGGCAGCCACTTTCTGTAGTTTCTTTCCAGCTGTACTGTTGACTTATACTTCTGCTAGAGGAACACCAAGGTATCTGCTCCCTAATTTGGTTCTTGTAAGTCTAAAGGCACACTGCCCAGATTATCTTGAGTCAATTAACTTGAATGATTGTACCAGGCATGCTTCAGGTCCTTTATCTAGTTCTCTCACGAAGTACGTTATTTTACCTTCCTTGATTATATTTATACTTGTCTGACATCACTTACAATGATGTAAGCAAGGTAGGTAAAAAAAATCCTTCCACAGAAAGTTGACTGATGCACTATTTCTGTACAATAGCGTGTGCAGGCAGCAACTTTCCTGTTGGAGAGTTGATTTCATATAGTCTCCTCAGGAACTGGTAGGGACCTGTTCCCTCAGCTATTCCTTCTACACTTCGTCACTTGAGTCATTGCTATCAACTTTGAGTACCAGATTTTGTTTCTTTCTTTGGTTCTCTTCTTTCATTGTCTATCTTCCTTTTCATCTCGCAGGTCTTCATATTTCCAACCAGCTTTTCTATGGTCAGCTCCTGCAGGTCCTTTGATTCAGTAATAGCATTCACCTTGCTTTCCCAAGGGCTGGATCCCAACCTGGAACTTTGTGATCTCAAGGTCTTGTAAATGTGTAACAGGTTCCTTATCTGGTTCTGGATGGTAAGTTTGTTAGATCATCAAAACACAAAGTAAAGTACTTATGCCCAAGGTACTTGCAACCTATCAATTTTTCCCTTTTTGATGATGACAAACTTAGAATTGATATCCCCCTGAGAACTAGATCTCCATATTGTTCCCCCTACGAATCAGCCATATTCCCCGTGAGAACCAAACCTAAGGAGCTGATCACAACAGGTTCCTCAAGACTGTTTGGCAAATCATCAAAACTCAAAGTACCATAACTTATCAATTTCCTCCTTTTTGATGATGACAAATCCAAAATTAATATTCCTCTTGAGAACCAGATTCCTCATATGTTTCTAGCAGATCAAACCTATAATCAGTATATTATCAGCAATGTTCCCCCTACAAAGCAGAGCTATCTCTTGAGAACCAGATTCCTTACATGTTTCCCTGCATTATCAGTAACGTTTCCCCTGCGAAGCAGAGCCATCTTTCATGCACAAAACAACATATCAATTTGATTTTGTTCATCCCCCATGTTGACACCTATATAACTTCCCCCCTTTTGGCATCATCGAAAAGAATAACAAAAGAAGCACAACCAAAAAGAAGTTCAGCAATATTAACTCAGGCCACTTGGGCAACACAACATAAATAATAACAAAAACAACAAGTGAATGTCAGTGCACAAAATAGAGTGATTGCCCGTAGTGGAGTAATTATAATAAAAGCACAGTAGTTTCAACAATACATAATATGACAATTTAAACAACTGAAGTACCAATATCATCAAATATAGGGATCAAAAGAGGATAAGAATTCAAGGGAATTTGGAAGGAGTGAAAGATATGGATCACTGGGCAGGAGGAAAAGTAAGGGGCTAAGGCCTTGATGAGCTTGTCCATTTGTTCATTTACTCTCATTTGATCAATGATCATCGACTCTCTCAGTTCCTCCACCTGTTCTGTCAATCTTTCATTATCACCATTCAACTTAGCGTTCTATTCTGCCAAGGGTCCTCGAGGACTAGGTTCTCAACCTATCTGAGTAGGTTGAACCATCAATCAGATCACCAAAAATCTCCCCAAGCTTCGTGTCATCAAGAACAGACTCAGTCCCATGCACATATAACATCATAGTATCACGTAAAACATATAAGTTTTTACTTCTTCTTCAGAAACATTGGGACTTGGAGGAACAAAGAGGTGATTCTATTTTTGGAACTCAACGATGTCAAGAAGTTCCTTCATTTTTAGCAATATCAGAGTCAACACTCTGCCTTACAACACTTTTTGAGACTTCAACGTCTTCTCCCTCCAAACCTAATGGCTCAACCTTTTGCTTTTGTATGGAACCAGGTTCCTCACTTACACTACCCTTTCTATCCCTGAGCTGCCATGTCTCCCTCTTTCTCTTTTCAATCTGTTCACCCTTATCATCTGTTGCATCTTTCTCAGCCAACTTTCTTTTCTCCATTTTTTAAAAATCCTTTCTCACAAGTAAAGATTTCATTTCATTCTTTCTTCCATAATCACATCAACAAGTCACACCACTTCATCATCAATCAGCCTACTTTTTATCAATCCATTTACTAGATCGGAAGTTCGTTTATACACAGAACTTAAAGAGAAAAAAATCATCATTAAAATTGACTTCATGAGAAGGACTTGAGGTATCAGGTCCCTCATTCAGTCCTCACATTTACCAATTTCTCCATCCTTTAAGGCTTCCACAATTCCAGCAACAACTTTAGCCTCATGCTCTAGAATATTAGATCTACCGTGTTCCCTTTCAGTTAAACTTCCATAAAAAACTACCAAAGAATTCTTGGGGTTTTGATTCTGGTGGAGTTAGGTTTTTTGGAAAGTGAGAGAGTTGGATTCACTTCTGGCATATTTGGAAAGAAAGATTATTTTGAGACAAGGTTGATTTTGGTTTGAAGAAAAGAATCAGTTTTATTTGGGTGTAAGATAGAGAAATGCCTTTTTTGGGTAATGGGTCAGTTCAGAAAAGGTTTAACATATTTGGACTTCAAAAGTTAGGAGGAGAGGCAGGAGAAAGGCAGAAACAAATTAATGATATGACTCAGCAACTTAAAAAGGCATATAAGTATTTAAGAGACTACTAACCTAAGTCACATGAACCAGGTTCCGTGACGGTTTTTGAAAATTTTGAGCGAAGACTCCTAGAAGTGCAATGTCACTCTTACTTGTTTGTACTGAAACTGCCATATGTGTATACCTATAACAGTATAGATTTGAGTTAGATGTCGATGAAAAACACTTTTTAGCATTGTACCTTTCCTTCTTAACATAGCCAATCATCGAGGGACCAGGTCCTTAGTTGAGCTTGATCAACCTCAACTCCAAACAATTTCTTTCAAAATGTTCCCTGCTCAGTGCCTTGGTGAAGATGTCTTCTACCTGATCCTTCGTCTTCCAAAACTTCATATAAATCAAAACCTTTTCAATATTGTCCCTAAGAAAATGGTGTCTGACATCAATGTGCTTGGTTCTTTTGTGTTGAACCGGGTTCAAGCTGTAAATACACCAATGTCTTCAAGATGTTGCTTGATCTGTACTATTTGAGCCCAACAAGAAGCAATAACCACCTATTCAGCTTCAGCAGTAAGAAGAGCCACACAATTTGTTTCTTTGTATTCCATGAGATCAAGCATGACCCCAGAAGATGTGCCGCTCCAGATGTGCAATTTCTATCCACCAGATATTCAAGGTAATCAGCATTAGCATATCCAACCAATTCAATGTTATCTCTCGAGGGATAGTAGAGAACCAGGTCCTGCATCCCTTTGAGATATCCTAGGATTCTCTTGGCAGCTTTCAGATGAGATTCCTCTATACATGGTCTGATTTATAGGGCAACCAGGTTCATCCATGTCTAGACAAGTAGCTGTGGCGATGGGACTGTCAATGATTTTTGATGTCTTCATGTAAAATTTCTTCAGCAGCTTCTTGATGTACTTCTGTTGTCTTATCATTTGAATACATGCTCAGGATGTAGATGACGTTCAAAATCTGGAGGTAGCTTGATATAGACTTCTTTCTTGTGAAAACCATTCAGGAAGGCACTCTTCACATCCATTTGGAATAGGGTGAATTCCATATGTGAAGCAAAGGCAATGAGGATCCTAGTAGCTTCCATGCAAGCTACTGGGGCAAAAGTCTCATCATAATCGATCCCTTCCTCCTGATTGTATCTTTGGACAGAAAGCCTTACTTTGTTCCTTGTAGTATTTCCATGTTCATCCAGCTTATTCCTGAATACCCACCTGGTCCCTGTGATGGTTCTGTCTGAGGGTCTAGGTACCAGGTGCCATACCTTGTTTCTTTCAAATTGATGTAGTTCCTCTTGCATTGCAATGGATTTCCCTGCACTCCTTGTTCTGTTACTTGTGGAGTGCCTTGCACTGCATCTCTAACTCTTTCTTCAGTGGTAGTAATTAAAGTACCATGTTCCTCTTGAGAAGTGGAAGAGGATGTTGCATTGTCTTCACCTGTCTCCTTCATCTGACTTATCATATTAGCCTTGCCATTTGAAATATCAGATATTTCCCTTAGCACATGCATCACACACTCTGTGCTCCTTGAAATTTGAATTTGGCAAACTACAAACTAGGTCCTTCTTGACTAATTTGTTCAGCAGCATGAAACTTGCATAACCCAACCTTCTGTGCCATAGCTCAACATTATCATTAATAACACTCAAACAGCTTAGATCCCCTTGTCACAGAGTTGGGAAATACCCAGCAAGATATACTTCAACCTCTTCACGAAGTACGCATTTCAATAGAGTGGGAAAAAGACTTTCTGATCCTTCCAACTCCCAGAATGTATCCCTTCTTGCCAATTTCAATGGATAGACTCCCTCCTTGCAAGGCCTTCAATGAAAGGAAATCATTTGTACTTCCAGTTAAGAGCTTCAAGCAGTCGCTATTCATGTACCGTTGTTGACTGCTCCCTTTCACTGTTCCCTGCACAGTAAATCAATAATTAGACTTAGGAACCCAAGCCAGCTTGGTTCCCTTATAATGATAGAATGAGCGGATCAAACTTCTTTTTGCCCATGTAGGCAGCACATATTTTTTTTCTAGGGAACTAGGTTCTTCATCAGTACGCCTCTTTTCAATAAAACTTTGTGTCACGACCCTAAACCCAGACCCTATACCAGGCGCCTCTCGTGAAGACAAGGCCAACCGACGGACTCCCAATTTATTTTAAGCAATTAAAATAATAGAAATTAAGTCTTTAACATAACAATAATCCCAAAATAAGGTAAAACAATACAATTGCGGAATAGACATAGCCTGACATCAGGGTGTCACCAGTCATGAGCATCTACTAGACGATTAAAAATTGGAAGGGTCTACATAGTCTATTACAGAACTAAAACAAGAGAAAATAAGATAGAGGGAGAAGCACTGAGCTGCGAACGCCGAGCAGCTACCTAGTGAATCTCCGAATCCGCCTAAGCTGGAAGAATCAACACTCGCTAGCGGGACCTGAAGCACCTGGATCTGCACACAGGGTGCAAGGAGTAAAGTGAGTACTCCAACTCAGTGAGTAATAACAATAAATAAAGGCTGAGCGATAAGAAATCATGTAAAAGTACATCAACATGCTATAAAGAAGCAGTATAAAACCAGTAAAAGCAATGAAACCGTGAAAACATATAAAGACACCTTAGTTTAGAATAAGCTGCTTTAAAACACCTTTTTAACAGTTAAACAATTAAATGAAAAGCAGCTAGAACAGATAAGCACATAAAAGTCTGCCCCTCGGGCACAATGTCAATAGAATCCTCCCCTCGGGCAATATCATAGAACAACACCAGCCCCTCGGGCTATATATCATATCACAATGGGTACTCGCGCTCACTGGGGTATACAGACTCTACGAGGGGCCCCTTACGGCCCAAGTGCAATATCAAGCCATCTCGCGACATAATCAGTAGGCTCTCGGCCTCATATCGACAAGCCACCTTATGGTATACAATCTCAGGCCCTCGACCTCATAATCATAAATCAATGTATCCTCACAACACAGGCCCTCGACCTTACTCAGGCAGAACCTCATAAGCCACTCGGGAAACAATAAAACATGATGCTCAGCTCAAATTATCATTTAGAATATCATTTAATGGGTTAAAATAGAGTAAAGATGGCTGAGTTATGAAAACAGTAGAATATAGCATGACTGAGCACAAGTATAAAGTCAAAACAGTGAGGAAATATCAGTAAAAATCCCCTAAGGGTCCAAATAGTTGGCATGAGGCCCAAATATGCATTCAGCCCAAAACATGATGATAGCAAACATTTTTCAGTCAAATACACGGTAAAAAAATCATTCGGGATGGACTAAGTCACAATCCCCAATGGTGCACGACCCCATGCTCATCATTTAGCGTGTGCGTCACCTTAATATAGCACAACGATGTGAAATCCGGGGTTTCAACCCTCAGGACAACATTTACAATTATTACTCACCTCTATCCGGTCCAAATCTCTAGCCCGCGATGCTTTTGCCTCTTGAATCGACCTCCGGATGTTCCAGATTTAACCAAAATCAGTGCAAAACCATCAAAATATGCTAAGGGAACAAATCCCACTCGAAAGAAATCAAATTATAACACAAATCCTGAAATTGGCCAAACCCGACCCCAGGGCCCACATCTCGGATTCCGATAAAAATTACATCAATAGACTCCTTATCACTCCCCGAGTTCATTCATATCAAAATCATCAAAATCCAACCTCAAATGATCCCTCAAATCCCTAATTTTTGGTCTCCAATTACAAGCCCTAGTTCTTCAATATTAGGCTTAAATTCCATGATTAATTAGGTAGAAATCATATTAGGATCAAGTATTAAGTCCACAAATCTTACCTCTAAGTGTTTCCCCTTGAATTCCTCTTCAATTCTCTTCAAAAAGCTTCAAAATCACCCAAAAATGGTGGAAGTTAGCCCCAAAATCGCGGACAATGGATATTTAAACATTTTGCCCAGGCATTCAAAACTTTCTTCGCGAACGCGGTCAAAGCTTCGCGTTGGCGAAGCACAAATTGACGTTGACCACATTTTTCTCCTTCTCGAATGTGTATGACCTCTCGCGAACGCGATGCTTCCTGACTCCAACCTTCGCGAACACGACTCCCCTTCTCGCGAACGCGTAGCTCAATGGCCTAGCCCTTCGCGAGCGCGGGACCTCCCTCGCGAACACAAAGGCCAATTCTGCAGCCTCAACTGCTTACCCTTCACGAACGCGAGGGTCTACTCGCGAACGCGAAGGCCAATTGTCTGCAACATACACAACAGTTTTTTTGCAATCTTTCACAATATGAAATGGTCCGATTGACCACCCGAAACTCACCCGAGGCCCCCGGGACCTCAACCAAACATGCCAACATATCCCATAACATCATTCAAACTTGTTCCAGTCTTCGGAATGCTCAAAACAAGATCAAAACACCGAATTCGCATCCGATTTAAACATAAGAATTCCAAATCTTCTAAATTACGCTTTTGACCAAAACATCTACCAAACCACGTCCGAATGACCCGAAACTTTGCATACACATCCCAAATGACACAACGGAACTAATGCAACTTCCGGAATTCCATTCCCCCTATATCAAAATCTCACCTATCAACAGGAAAACGCCCAAATTCTAATTTTGCCAATTCAAGCCTAAATCTACTCTGGACCTCCAAAACACATTCTGATCATGCTCCTAAGTCCCAAATCACCTCCCGAAGCTGTCCGAACCATTAGAACTCACATCCGAGTCCCTTAACACATAAGTCAACATCCGGTTGACTTTTCCAACTTAAGCTTCCTCAAAAGAGACTAAGTGTCTCAAACCTTACCAAAACCTCTCTGAACACAAACCAACCAACCCGGTAACACAAGATACAACTGAACAAGGAAATAAGAAGCAAAAATGGGGGAAAAAGAGCGGTAACTCATGAGACGACTGGCCGGGTCGTCACATCCTCCCCCTCTTAAACAAACGTTCGTCCTCAAACGAGTCAAGAAACATACCCGAAACTTCAAACAGGTGAGGATATCTGCTTCGCATCTCCCGCTCAGTTTCCCAAGTAGCCTACTCCATGGGCCGACCTCTCCACTGCACTTTCACTGAAGCTATATCCTTTGATCTCAACTTTCAAACCTGACGCTCCAAAATAGCTGTTGGCTCCACATCATAAGTCGAATTATCATCTAACTGAACTGTGATGAAATCCAAAACATGAGACGGATCCCCAATATACTTTCAGAGCATAGAAACATGAAATACCGGATGCACACTCGACAAGCTGGGTGGCAAAGCAAGCTCATAAGACACCTCCCCAATCCTCCGATGCACCTCAAAAGGCCCAATGAATCGAGGACTCAATTTACCCTTATTCCCAAACCTCATAGCACCCTTCATGGGCGAAACCTTCAACAGAACCTTCTCACCAACCATGTAGGACACATCTTGAATCTTCCTGTCCGTATAACTCTTTTGTCTCGATTGTGCTGTACGAAGCCTCTCCTGAATTACCTTCACCTTTTCTAAAGCATCCTGCACCAAGTCTGTCCCCAATAGCCTCACCCGGCTCAAACCAACCAACTAGAGATCTACACTGTCTCCCATAAAAAGCCTCATATGGAGCCATCTGAATAATCGACTGGTAGCTGTTGTTATAAGCAAACTCTGCGAGTGGTAGAAACTGATCCCATGACCCTCCGAAATCAATGACACAAGCATGCAACATGTCCTCCAATATCTGAATAGTACGCTTGAACTGTCCATCCATCTGAGGTTGAAAAGCTGTGCTCAACTCAACCTGAGTACCCAACTCTCGCTGCACAGACCTCCAAAACTGCGAAGTAAACTGAGTGCCCCTATCTGAAATGATGGAAACTGGGATACCATGCAAACGAAAAAATCTCCCAGATATAGATCTCTGCCAACCGCTTTGAAGAATAGGTAGTACACATAGGAATAAAGTGCGCGGACTTGGTAAGCCGATCCACAATCACCTAAAGAGCATCGAACTTCTTCAAAGTTCATGGAAGCCCAACTACAAAGTTTATGGTGATCCTTTCCCACTTCCACTCTGGAATATCTATCTGCTGAAACAAGCCACCCGGTCTCTGATGCTCGTATTTCACCTGATGACAATTGAGACACCGAGCTACAAATCACACAATGTCCTTCTTCATTCTCCTCCACCAATAATGCTATCTCAGATCCTGATACATCTTCGCGGCACCCGGATGAATGGAATACCGCGAGCTATGGGCCTCCTCTAGAATCAACTCCCGAAGAGCATCTACATTGGGCACACATATCCGACCCTGCATCCTCAACACCCCATCATCACCAATAGTCACATCTCTGGCATCATCATGCTAAACTCTGTCCTTAAGGACAAGCAAATGAGGATCATTATACTGCCCTCTCTGATGCGATCATATAAAGAAGACCGAGAAATCACACAAGCCAATACCCAACTAGGCTCCGAAATATATAACCTTACAAACCGATTGGCCAAGCCCTAAACATCAACTGCAAGAGGTCTCTCCCCAACTAGAATATATGCCAAACTCCCAATACTCACTTCCTTTCGGCTCAAAACATCGTCCACCATTCCCCGGATGGTACAATATAGTGATATCATAATCCTTTAGCAACTCCAACCATCTCCACTGCCTCAAATTGAGATCCTTCTGCTTGAACAAGTGCTGGAGGCTATGATGATCCGTAAACACCTCACAAGACACACCATACAAGTAATGCCTCCAAATCTTCAACGCGTGAACAATGGTAGCCAACTCCAAATTATGAACTGGGTAGTTTTTCTCATGGGGCTTCAACTGATGAGAAGCATAAGCAATAACTCTACCCTCGTGCATTAATATACACCCAATGTCAGCTCTCGAAGCATCACAATACACGGTATATGAATATGAAGCTGATGGAAAACTAACACTGGAGCTGTGTTCAAGGCTGTCTTGAGCTTCTGAAAGCTCTCCTCACACTCATCCGACCATACAAATGAAGCACCCTTCTGAGTCAACTTGGTCAAGGGAGATGCGGTAGATGAGAATCCCTGAACAAACCGGCGGTAATAACCCACCAAACCAAGAAAGCTACGAATCTCTATGGCTGAGGACGGTCTGCGGCAACTCTGAACTGCCTCTATATTCTTCGGATCAACCTGAATACCCTCGCTAGACACCACGTGCCTCAAAAAGCCACTGAACTGAGCCAAATTAAAATCACACTTGGAGAACTTTGCATAAAACTTCTCCTCTCTCAATCTCTGCAACACAACTCTCAAATGCTCTATATGCTCCTCCTGACTACGCGAATACACCAAAATATCATCAATGAAGACTATGGCAAACGAGTCGATATTAGGCCGGAACACGTTGTTCATCAAATGCATGAACGTTGCTGGGGCATTGGTCAGCCTAAAAGACATCACCAGAACTCATAATGACCATATCGGGTCCTAAAAGCTATCTTAAGAATATCTGAGTCCCTGATCTTCAACTGGTGATAACCTGAGCGGAGATCAATCTTGGAGAACACTCTCGCTCCCTTAAGCTGGTCGAATAAATCATCAATGCGAGGCAAAGGATACTTGTTCTTAATTGTTACTTTGTTTAACTGCCTATAATCAATGCACATCCTCATAGTACCATCCTTCTTCTTCACAAATAGAACTAGCGCACCCCACGGTGAAACACTAGGCCGAATGAACCCCTAATCAAGGAGTTCCTGAAGCTGCTCCTTTAACTCCTTCAATTCCGCTGGTGCCATATGATACGTCAAAATAGAAATGGGTTGAGTGCCCAGCACCAGGTCAGTGCCAAAATCAATATCCCTATCTGGTGGCATGCCCGACAGGTCTGCAGGAAACACATCGGGAAACCCCCTCACAACTGGAACAGAATCAATACTGGGAGTCTCTGTACCGACATCCCTCACAAAGGCTAGATACGAAAGACAACCCTTCCCAACCATACTCTGGGCCTTCAAGAATGAGATTACCCTACTAGGAACATAATCAGTCAAACCTCGCCACTCAATCCGTGGCACACCCGGTATAGCCAATGTCACTGTCTTAGCATGACAGTCCAGAATAACATGACACGAAGATATCCAATCCATGCCCAAAATAACATCAAAGTCTACCATACACAATAACAACATATCCACTCGGGTCTCCAGACCCCCAATAGTCACCACACACGACCGGTACACACGGTCTACAACAATAGTATTTCCCGTCGGAGTAGATACATGAACAGATGAAACAAGAGACTCACGGGGCATATCCAAATAACGAGCAAAGTATGATGACACATAAGAAAAGGTGGAACCAGGATCAAATAATATAGAAGCATCTCTGTGGCAGACTGAGACACTACTTGTAATAACAGCATCTGAAGTAATAGCATTGGGTCTAGCTGGAAGTGTATAGAAATGGGCCTGACCGCCACCTGATCGACCTCCCCCTCTAGGGCAACCCATAGCTGACTGACCTCCACCCCTAGCTGACTGGGTGGGTGGTGGTGAAGTAACTAGTACTGAAGCCGATGGCTGACTCCTCTGCTGAGATGAACCCGTAAGACGACGAGGATACTGCCTCCATATATGACCCATCTCTCCACACTCATAGCAACTCCCGGGCGCTAGAGACGGGGACTGAATGGAACCCCTAACACTGGAATGACTAGCAGATGCACCTGACACAAAAGAGCCCTAAACTAATAGAGCACGAGACGAACTCTGAGCTGGAAGTACACTAAGTGATGACTGGCCCTGATGAGAATTGTGAGAACCATGACCCGATGATGCCCTACGATAACCTGGGCGAGCTGGCTGAGCATGCCTGAATCAACGGCCTCTGCCGTGCTGAAACTAACCTCTCGAAGGAGCACCACCATAACTATCAGATCCTTGAGGCCTCTTGCCCTCCCTCTCATCTCGCTCCTGGCAACGAACTGACTCAATCTCACGAGCAATGTCAACAACCTCCTCAAAAGTAGCACTAGACACCCTCTCCCTGGTCATGAGAATACAAAGCTGATAAGTGAGGCCATCCACAAACCTCCTAATCCTCTCTCTATCTGTCAAAACCAACCAAATAGCATGACGAGCTAACTCGGAGAACCTCATCTCATGCTGCATCACAGTCATCTCTCCCTGACGCAACCACTCAAACTGCCTGCGCAGCTCCTCTCTACGAGACTGCGACACATACTTCTCTAGAAAGAGAATGGACAACTACTACCAGGTAAGAGGTGCTGCACCAATAGGCCTACACCTCTCATAAGCCTCCCACCAAGTGAAGATAGCTCTAGAAAACTAAAAAGTAGTGAAAGCAACCCCGCTGGTCTCCAGAATTCCCGCTGTGCGAAGCATCCTCTGACACTTGTCCAAGAAACCCTGTGCATCCTCTCCCTCTGCACCACTTAAAGTCGGAGGCTGAAATTTAACAAACCTCTCCAATCTACGCTGCTTGTCCTCTGGCATGGCAGGAGCTACATAGTCCTGAGCCGCTGCAACCGGCTGGGCTGGATATGCCCCCGGTGTCTGAAGTCCCTGCACGACCTACTCAGGTGTGCGAGCGGCGAGAGTCTGAGTGCCTCCCCCGGCCTGAGAAGTAGCGACGGTTATAGTAACTGAAACCGCTTGAGCTAGGCCAGTGCATACTGATAGAATCTGAGCCAAGGCCTCCTAAAGACCCGGAATCACAATGGGCACAATTGGTGCTGTAGGAGCGTCCACAACTGGATCTGCAGGTGCTACCCTAGCTGTTGTGCAGGCCACACCCGCACTTACTACGACCATGACTACGTCCTTGGCCTCTAGTGGCCACAGCTGGTGGTACTGGTGGTCGTCTATCCTGATCGGTAGCACGCATCCTCACCATCTGTGAGAGAATAGAATAACAAAAGTTTAGTACTCGGATCAATAGATTCGCACGACAAGAATTTCAAGAATATGAAGTTTTTCCTAAAGGTTCCGTACCGATCTGCAAGACTCTACTAAACCTGCTCATGACTCGTGAGACCTATGTAACCTAGGCTCTGATACCAACTTGTCACGACCCTAAACCCAGACCCGGTCGTGATGGCGCCTCTCGTGAAGAGAAGGCCAGCTGGCACACTCCTAATTCATTTTAAGCAATAAGAATAATAGAAATTAAGTCTTTAACATAACAATAATCCCAAAATAAGGTGAAACAATACAATTATGGAATAGACATAGCCCGACATCGAGGTGTCACCAATCATGAGCATCTACTAGATGATTAAAAATAGGAAGGGTCGACATAGTCTATTACAGAACTAAAATAGGAGAAAATAAGATAGAGGGAGAAGCACTGGGCTACCAACACCGAGCAGCTACCTAGTTAATCTCCGAATCCGCCTGAACTGGAAGAATCAACACTCGCTAGCGGGACCTGAAGCGCCTGAATCTGCACACAGGGTGCAAGGAGTAAAGTGAGTACTCCAACTCAGTGAGTAATAACAATAAATGAAGGCTGAGCGATAAGAAATCACGTAAAAGCACATCAACATGCTATAAAGAAACAGTAAAAGCAATAAAACAGTGAAAACATATAAAGACACCTTAGTTTAGAAGAAGCTGCTTTAAAACACCTTTTTTAATAGTTAAAAAATTAAATGAAAAGCAGCTAGAACAGATAAACATATAAAAGTACGCCCCTCGGGCACAATGTCAATAGAATCTGCCCCTCGGGCAATATCATAGAATAACACCAGCCCCTCGGGCTATATATGATATCACAAGAGGTACCCGCTCTCACTGGGGGTGTACAGACTCCGGGAGGGGCCCTTTATGACCCAAGCACAATATCATGCCATCTCGTGGCATAATCAGTAGGCTCTCGGCCTCATATCGACAAGCCACCTCGTGGCGTACAATCTCAAGCCCTCGGCCTCATAATCATAAATCAGTGTATCCTCACAATACATGCCCTCGGCCTTACTTAGTTAGAACCTCATAAGCCACTCGGGCAACAGTAAAACATGATGCTCAGCTCAAATTATCATTTAGAATATCATTTAATGTGTTAAAATAGAGTAAACATGGCTGAGTTATGAAAACAATAGAATATAGCATTACTGAGTACAAGTATAAAGTCAAAACAATGAGGAAATATCAGTAAAAATCCTCTAAGGGTCCAAATAGTTGGCACGAGGCCCAAATATGGCATTCAACCCAAAACATGATGATAGCAAACAATTTTCAGTCAAATACGCGGTAAAACAGTCATTCGAGATGGACTAAGTCACAATCCCCAACGGTGCACGACCCCACGCTCGTCATTTAGCATGTGCGTCACCTCAATATAGCACAACGATGTGAAATCCGGGGTTTCATACCCTCAGGACAACATGTACAATCATTACTCACCTTTATCCGGTCTAAATCTCTAGCCCGCGCTGCTTTTGCCTCTCGAATCGACCTCCGAATGCTCCAAATCTAACTAAAATCAGTGCAAAACCATCAAAATATGCTAAGGGAACAAAGCCCACTAGAAAGAAATCAAATTACAACACAAATCCCGAAATTGGCCAAACCCGACCCCTGAGGCCACGTCTCAGATTCCGATAAAAATTACAATAATAGAATCCTTATCACTCCCCGAGTTCATTTATATCAAAATCACCAAAATCCAAACTCAAATGATCCCTCAGATCCTTAATTTTTGGTCTCCAATTACAAGCCCTAGTTCTTCAATATTAGGCTTAAATTCCATGATTAATTTGGTAGAAATCACATTAGGATCGAGTATTAATTCCATAAATCTTACCTTCAAGTGTTCCCCCTTGAATCCCTCTTCAATCCTCTTCAAAAAGATTCAAAATTGCCCAAAAATGGTGGAAGTTAGCCCCAAAATCATGGACAATGGCTATTTAAACATTCTGCCAAGGCATTCAAAACCTTTTTCGCGAACACGGTCAAAGCCTCGCGTTCGCGAAGCACAAACTGACGTTGACCACATTTTCCTCCTTCGCGAACGCGTCTAACCTCTCGCGAACGCGTTGCTTCTTGACTCTAACCTTCGCGAACGTGGCTCCCCTTCTCGCGAATGCGTAGCTCAATGGCCCAGCCCTGCACGAACGCGGGACCTCCCTCACGAACACAAAGGCCATTTTAGCCTCACCTGCTAACCCTTCGTGAACGCGAGGGCCTACTCGCGAACGCGAAGGCCAATTGTCTGCAACATGCACAATAGTTTTTCTGCAATCCTTCGCAACATGAAATGGTCCGATTGCCCACCCGAAACTCACCCGAGGCCCTCGAGACCTCAACCAAACATGCCAACATATCCCATAACATCATTCAAACTTGTTCCAATCTTTGGAATGCTCAAAACAACATCAAAACACCGAATTCGCATCGGATTCAAGCCTAAGAATTCCTAAATCTTCTAAATTACGCTTTTGATCAAAAAGTCTACCAAACCACATCTGAATGACCTGAAATTTTGCACACACATCCCAAATGACACAACGGAACTACTGCAACTTCTGAAATTCCATTCCGACCCCTATATCAAAATCTCACCTATCAACCGGAAAACGCCAAAAGTCCAATTTCGCAAATTCAAGCCTAAATCTACTCCGGACCTCCAAAACACATTCCGATCATGCTCCTAAGTCCCAAATCACCTCCCGAAGCTGTCCAAACCACCAGAACTCACATTCAAGCCCTTTAACATATAAGTCATCATTCGGTTGACTTTTCCAACTTAAGCTTCCACAAAAGAGACTAAGTATCTCAAACCTTACCAAAACCTCTCCGAACCTGAACCAACCAACTCGGTAGCACAAAATATAGCTGAACAAAGAATAAGAAACAGAAATGGGGGAAACAGAGCGGTAACTCATGAGACGACTGGCCGGGTCATCATACTTTATTTTTCTGTAATGACTGAATTTTAACTTTACAAGAGTCCTTGTAATGACCAGTTTGACCACAGTGAGTGCACAACCTATTATCAGCCACAATTACATACTTTTTATGGGGATTATAGGAGGTTTTAGCCTTTTGGAACCCGATGCCTTGCCTGTTTCCATCATTACTCCTGTACATAGACGTTAGTACATTAGGGGACTGGGTCTATTTAAGTGACTTATCAAGATCATTTTTAACCTTTTTTAAATCCTTCTGAAGTAATCTATTCTTTTCAAGCTCAGCAATAAGACTTGTTTTAACTTTCTTAAGCTCACTTTTTGGTTTACTTTTTCAACAAGTTGTGTTCTCTAGTTACTTCTTCCACTTGTTCCCTTATATCTTCAATGGAAACTACCATATCATCCTTTCTTGCTCAGTAGCTGCAATTTTCTCTACTAGAGTAATCTTTTCTTTGCTAAGGTTCTCTATGGTTTTCTTTTTGTCAAAAACCACTACCATCAAATCATCTCTAGATTGTTCAGCATCTCATAACTCTATAATTAGGGCATCATTATAATTAACAAAACTATAATATGTATCAATTAGAACATTTTCTAATGATATCAATTTCTTCGAAGAGTAGGACTTCATATTTCTCTGAACATCCCTGAAATTTACCTCATCATTGTCATCATCTTCATCCTCATCGGACTGAGCCATCAATACAAATAGTGAATCATATTCCTTTGCTTCATTTTGCACTGCTATTATGGAGCTACTTTCTGCATCTGGTTACTCTCCTGATTCACTAGAGGAGTCTCTCCATACAGCAAGAGCTTGCTTCACAACATTGTTAGCTGCATTTTTTCGGCTGAATTGCTTGTCAGGAACCGAGTCCCTTTTTACTACTTGTCAGCATTGTGTTTGCAATGCTTTTGTTTAAGAAATGGGCATTCTTTGATGAAATGCCATGGTTTTCCGCACTTCTGACAACAACCATTTCCTTTGAAATTCCTGCTGGAACTTTCTTTCTTTGGGATCCCACCATTTTTGCAAATCATCTTCTGAAATCTTTGTGGTCTATTGGTTGATTGACTTTCCTCGAAGTTTGGTGGAGCAGTCATGTAGATCCTTTCTAGGTGTTAACCTTTTAGAAAGAACTTGCTTTGATACCAAGTGTTAGAAACTAAGCGTCCACCAGATTGTATACAGAACCAGGTTCTCTATGCATTTCCATAAAAATACTAATGAACCAAACTGTATAGCGATCTGGTCTTATATCAGTTTGGTACAGTGCTAACTACTGAACAAGTATGTAAATGAGACACATGATAAGTTCCCACTGTATAGAGAACAAGATTCTCTATAAGTTCCCACTGTAAGTAACAGACTATAAAACCAGCCAGTATAGGGAATCGGGTTCTCTATTTGTTCCCACAGTAACTTGGCAGTAAATAAAGAACACAGAGGATTTTTACGTGGAAAAATCATAACTCAAGGGGACAAAAACCATGGCGCTTGTAGGCTTTAACTTCACTAACTTGTAAACCCCTATTATAAGCCACTTTGTAATAACTCTATTACAAAGGATTCAACTCAACTAACTTGTGGTACTCTCACCACAAGCCACTTTGTGACTCTCTAGTTACAAAGACTTTGACTAACTTGTGATACTCTCACCACAAGCCACTTTGTCACTCTCTAGTGACAAAGACTTTAATCACTCTAACTTGTAATAAAACTATTACAAGCCACTTTGTAACTCTCTAGTTACAAAGACTTTAACTTATGACTACACCTAGTCACAACATAAACTGGAGAGTTTACGGATTTTGGGTTTCCTAAAAATAGCTTCTAAGAAAGCAAGATAGGAGTTACAATGAAGAACAATTAACAAAGACTCAACAAACCTAAGGACTTAAGATATCTTCAATCTTGGATCCGGTCCTTGAGGTTGCAACAACTTTGTTCCTGAGAGAGGTTCTGGCAAGCACTTGAGAGAGGATTTTCGTTTCTGATTTTGCAAGTCTTGGAGAGGGATGCCTTGTGTCTTGCACCAGGTTTATATTACAAAAGACATCACCTTAGTGATGTCAAATCTTGGTTAGTACATGCCTCTTCTTAATGGGAAGTGACTGCTGCACTGTCTGCTACACTGTTGCGTGTACAGTTACATGCAGTCACTTTCTGTAGTTGCTTTCCAGTTGTACTATTGACTTATACTTCTGTCAGGGGAACACCAAGGTATCGAGTCCCCAATCTGGTTCTTGTGAGTCTAAAGGCACACTGCCCAGATTATCTTGAGTCGATTAACTTGAATGATTGTACCAGGTATGCTTCAGGTCCTTTATATGGTTCTCTCACAAAGTAAGTTATTTTACCTTCCTTTATTGTATTTATAATTATGTGACATCACTTACAATGATGTAAGCAAGGTAGGTAAAAAAATCCTTCCACATAAACTTGACTGCTGCACTGTTTCTGTACAATAGTGTGTGCATGCAGCAACTTTCCTGCTGGAGCGTTCACTTTATATAGTCTCTCTAGGAACTGGTAGGGACCTGTTCCCTCATCTGTTCCTTCCACTCTTCCTCACTTGAGTCATTGCTATCAGCTTTGAGTACCAGGTTCTTTTCTTTCTTTGATTCTCTTCTTTCATTGTCTATCTTCCTCTTCATCTCGTAGGTTTTCAGATTTCTAACCAGCTCTTCTATGGTCAGCTCTTGCAGGTCCTTTGATTCAGTAATAGCATTCACCTTGCTTTCCCAAGGGCTAGATCCCAACCTGGAACTTTGTGATCTCAAGGTCTTGTAAATGTGTAACAGGTTCCTTATCTGGTTCTGGATGGTAAGTTTGTTAGATCATCAAATTACAAAGTAAAGTACTTATGTGCAGGGTACTTGTAACCTATCACAATCCCTACCAGGATTAAGTGGGAGCCTTACATGAGGGGGCATTACAAACTTAATACTGATAGTGCAACTAAGGGTAACCTAGGGGTAGGGGGAATTGATAGAGTATAGGACACACAAATGTGATTGGATACTTGGGTACCTATAAAACATACCACACACTACCAACACTCTTGCGAAACTAACAGCTTTGCTTAAGGGACTCCAAATTGCAGAACAAAATGGCTTGATACTAGAAGTTGCCACAGATTCATCAGAGGTAATAAGAATGTTAATCACATAGAATAGAACTTATGATCCTATTATATGTGAATGCAGGTTGTTGATCCAAAGGATGGCCAGAGTAGTAGTGAAACACAGCTATAATGGGGCGGGAGCAGAATAGGGTGGCTGATGCATTGGCAAAGGAAGGAGCAAAAACAAGCTTTTTAGGAAGAACAATAATGCTACCAGTTCCTCCGTGTTTGCAAATGAATTATTTTGGGCAGACATCCTAGGAACTAAAGTAACTATAAATATTTTATCTTGTAATATCGACACGTTGGAACAAAACATATCTGTCTTAGGGGGATTGCAATATCCCCCAAGTAATCAGTACTTTGTAGTGTAATTATTTATGTATATGCAATCTCCTTTACCAAAAAGAAAAAAGGAATGACAACAGCCCTCTTGATTGATCGATGCGAGTCTGAGATGTAGCCAGTAGCTAGCTGGTTGTATCCCAATTAACGTATCAAATCACGATGAAAGACCATGTATGCTCAGAGACTCACAGTGCAAATACAGTTTCCACGAATTCAATTTTGGAGGAGTTACCATCATAGGTAGATCTATGATTTACGTTTTACCTATACAATTTTTAAGATTTTTAGTATTAAAATATTAGTTTCTAAAGTTTGTATATACTATTTATTGCAATTATAATATATTTTTTATATAAATTATGTTCGCGTTTAAAGTATGAAGTACATGTAAACTCGGTCCCACTGCACTAGAGCTGCCCCTAGTTATCATATTGTAAACCTATATACTAGTTTTTTGCATGTTCACTACTAATGTAAATGTAGGCATCCTATATGTTAGAGATTGTGTGTCCACCAGACTGTATAGAGAACCGAGTTCTCTATGTGTTTCCTCTAAAAGTACTGATGAACCAAACTATATAGGGATCTGGTCCTATATCAGTTTGGTACAGTGCTAAGTTTGTGTGAGTCCACCAAATAGAGGAGTACCTGGTCTTTTATCGGGTTCTGTAGTGAATACTAGTAAAGCTGAATGTAAATAAGGCCGTGGATTTTTACGTGAAAAAATCCCACACAAGAGGATCAAAAAACCACGACCTACACCTGTAGGCTTTTAACTTCACTAACTTGCAATCTCCATATTACAAGACACTTTACAATAACTCTATTGCAGAGAATTCAACTAACTTATGATGCTCTCATCACAAGCCACTCTATAACTATCCTAGTTACAAAGAATATGACTAACTTGTGGTATTTCTGCCACAAGTCACTTTGTCACACTACGACTACAAAGGCTTTGACTAACTTGTGATATTTCCACCACAAGCCACTTTGTCACACTACGGTTACAAATGATTTTTCTTATGACTCAACCTAATCAATGCTTCTAAGAAAGCTGGATAGGACTTACAATGAAGAACGCATAACAAAGACTCAACAACCCTAAGGACTTAAGATATCATCAATCTCGGATCAAGTCCTTGAGGTTGCAACAACTTTGTTCTTGAGAGAGGTTCTTGAACACTTGAGACAATATTTTCCTCTTCTGATTTTGCAAGCATTGAACCTGAATCTTATGCCTTGCATAAGGTTTATACTACACAAGACATCCTTAGTGATGTCCAATCTCAATGGTGATGTCCAATCTCAATGGTGATGTCCAATCTAAATGGAAAGTGGCTGCTGCACTGTCTGCTGCACTATTGTAGGCAGTCACTTTCTGCAATTGCTTTCTAGCTATAGTTGGCTTGTACTTCTATCAGAGAACCCTAAGGCACTAGGTTCCTATTATGTTCCTCTTTGTACAGTTGCAGACAATCACTCAGTTGCGTTCCAGCTGTATAGTTGACTTGTACTTTTGTCAGAGAACTCTAAGGGACCAGTTCCCTATTGTGTTCCTCTTTGTACAATTGCGTACAGTCACTTTCTGCAGTTGTGTTCCAGCTGTATAGTTGACTTGGACTTTTGTCAGGGGAGCACCAAGGGATCAGGTTCCTGATCTAGTACTTTTGCACACTTCCCAGATTATCTTGAGTTGAGTAACTTGAATCATTGTACTTTAGTTGATTAGAGAATGAGTGGGCGCTGGAAACAGTGTAGTGTGACAGAATCTTCGTTTCCAGCTGTGTCCAATTGACTTTGTACTACCGTGAATAACCCACATGAATATCAGGTCCTTGTTTGGGTTCCTACCTTATGAAGCTTTCCTGAAGCTGTAGCAAGTTCACATTTGGCTGGAATCCGTTAGATGCAGTGTAATCAAGTGAGTCAGGTTCCCTATGTGGTTCTTAACATTAAGTTTATTAGATCATCAAAACACAAGACAATGATATTGAAAACCCATCAATTTTTCCCTTTTTGACGATGACAAAGAAGTTAGAGTTTAGAGAACCATATTGGATAACAGGATACCACAAGTCCCCCTGACTTTATACCCTTACTTACACATGTTTCCTCATATGTTCCCCCTAACTTTTTGCTATCATTCTTGGTTTGTTATCTGGTTTCATATAGAAAGTTTGTTAGATCATCAAAACATAGCTTAAAGACTTTAAGCCCATCAATTTCCCCCTTTTTGATAATGACAAACTTTTGAACATTGATGACTATTTGACTTAACCAGATAAGGTACCGACAACTGCATATGTTCCCCCTGACTCTATTCTTCCCCCTGACATATATTCCCCCTAACTCTATTCTTCCCCTTTTTGGCATCAACATAAAGACACAGTCAGACAAAAAGGCATAAAGAAGTCCAACAAAGCTAACTCATGCCACATATGTGCACACAATTATGATAGAAAAGAGAAGCAAAAGGGAAAACACGCATTGTACAAGCAAAAGAAGAGCTATTTTATTGATAAGAAATTTGACTGCTTCAACATGAGCAGTACGGTGAAATTCAACATGCCATCACAAAAAGACAAACAAAAAGAAAAAGAATAGCCACAGAATCATTAGAGCAAAAGATAACTGGCCACTGAGAGGATCCTGGGGGGCACTAGAAGAGGGAGGCTTGGAAGAGAAGGCAGCAATGATTTTGAGAGCTAAGTCCCTGCGGGTAGTTGCAGACAACTGTTAGTCAAGTAGTTTCTCCCACAGGTTCTCCACTAGTGGCCTAAGTCCACAACTTGTCTCATACCTGCCATATGGTCTTCATTGAACCAGGTCGTCCCACAATTTCCCACTTTTGTTTTCTAGATATTTTAATAGACTTCCCATTCCTGCTCGCAACAACATCAATGTCACCCTCAAACAAATCTTTCTCAGCCACAACCTTTTGTAGATCTTTTTACTAAGGAACTAGGTTCCTCCACAACATCTTTATCAACCTCAACCACTGGAGTGTGTTCATCAACCACAGCTTCCCCCTATTTCATCAACCTCTTCTTTTTTTTTTTAATACTCTGCTTACTCTTCTGCAAGGCAGAATCAAAAGATTCCCTTTTTTTTTGACAACCACCTGGTTTGTTTCAGCTAAAAGAGTATCAGGCTCTTCATTAGGTTCTTCTATGACAATATCATGAACCGGAGACTCAAAAAGCACCAGAGTCCTTTCATCCCCTAAGAATGGAGTTTCTTCCCCCTGAGATTTAGGAACAGAGGAGAAGTAGGGTTTGTAACACATGGACGTGAGACAAATGAGTAGAAGTGACTAGAGATGAGGATGAAACCAATATGGGTACAGTAGTATTAAGGATAGTGAAGAAGTGGGTTTTTGGTGGTAGTGTTAAAGGAGATGGAGATATGGGAGTGATGTTGATGGCAGGAGAAGGAGACGATTGTTCGTTGGCCATGGTGAAGGAAGTGGTAGAAAGTTGTGAAAAAATTAAAGAGATGCAGAGGGAGACAGTGGGAACTGCTGGTCTGAAAAGTCGGATGATGTGGCAGTTGAATTAATTTTTCTATCCTTTTGTTAGAATAAGCATGCGAAAAACACATTACTACTAACCTGCGGTGCAGGAACTAGGTTCCTGACCTGTTTTTGTAAAAGGGTTTTAGCAGCTCTCCTCCAAAATTCAACCCTATACCTTTAGCTTCTATGATCATTATGCGTGTTTACCTGCAACAGTATAGATGTGAGTTAGGCCTAGCCAGAAAACACTTTAGCCAATTTTACCTTAGTGTGACTATCACAGTCATGTCAGCAGAACCAGGTTCTCAATTAGGTTCAAGTAATCCCAATGCCATCTTGTTTTTCAAAGTGTTCCCTGCTCAGAGCTTTGTGGAGATATCTGCAATTTGATCTTCCGTGCAACAAAATCTTATACAAATAAGACCCTTTTCCACATTGTCCCTGAGAAAATGGTGTCTAACATCAGTGTGCTTGGTTTTCTTGTGTAGAACCGAGTCTTTGCCATGTTGAGAGCACTGGTGTTGACACATAGAAGCGGTACACAATCAATGTATACACCAAAATCTTCCAATTTTTGCTTGATCCATAGTGAATGAGCACATCACGAGGCAGACATGATTCAAGGAAATGAGCCATTCCAGATGTGCCTTTCTTGTCCACCAGATAACCTGCATAATCAGTGTCAGCATAACCAATAAGGTTGAAATTGTCACCTGAAGTATAGTACAGAACTAGGTTCTGTTTGCCCTTAAAATATCTCAGAATTCTCTTACCAGCCTTCAGATGAGATTCCTCAGGATTTGATTGGAACCTTGCATGTAATCCCACACTGAATACAATGTCTGGCCTGCTAGCAGTAAGGTAGAGTAGAGATCCAATGATTTCCATGCTCCCATGTCAAACCTTTTCAAGAGTTCTTTGATGCATTTTTCTGACTGATATATGTTCCTTTTATGGACAGCTTCTCTTGAAGACCCAGGAAGACATTCAGTTCCCCCATCGTACTCATTTCAAACTCACTTCCCTTGAGTTTAGCAAATTTTTCATATAACCAAATGTGATGTCATCCACATAAATCTGATCAATGAGCAGGTTCCTTCCCCGTTTCTTCAAAGACAATGTATTGTCAATCTTTCCTCTTGATTGAATCCTTGGACAGCAAGCCTTGATTTGTTCCTTGTAGCATTTTCATGTTCATCCAACTCATTCCTGAATACCTACCTGGTGCCTATGATGATTCTGTCTGAGGGTAGTGGTACCAGGTACCATACCTTGTTTCTCTTAAGTTGATGTAGTTCCTCTTGCATTTCAGTAATCCAGTCTGCATCCTACAAGGCTTCCTTGGTATTTTTGGGTTCTTTTTGGGATATAAATGCTGAGAAGGCTAGGGAATTTCTAGTTTTTGATCTTTTCTGAACTCCAGAATTAAGGGGGTAATTATATTATCAAGTGAATGGGAGCTTTTGTGTTTCCAATTTGGGACTGAAGATTGATTGGTAGAGAAACTGGGTAAGTTGAATGGATTTCCCTGCACTCCTTGTTCAGTTACTTGGGGAGTCCCTTGCACTGCATCTCCAACTCTTTCTTCTGCTTCAGGGGTAATGATGGAAGTACCAGGTTCCTTTGGAGAAGTAGAAGAGGATGTTGCATTGTCTTTCACTTGTCTCCTTCATCTTACTCATCAAATCAACCCTCCAATTTGAAACTCCAGATATTTCCCAGGGACCAAAAGTGATTCATTATCTTAATCATCACTGTTTCCTCCTTTTTAGAGGAGGATGTCTCGTTGAATAGCAAATAAACACTTCCTTCCACACAATGTGCCATTTTGTTGTAGATTTTGTGGACTATGCTTTGAGGGGAGTATCCCAGAAGGATTTTTGCATCAAACTTCCTAAGCTGGTCCTTCCCGTTGTCGAGAACATAGCATTTTCATCCAAAGGTTCTTAGATGAGTTATCTTTGGTTTTCTTCCATTGAGCAACTCATAGGGGGTGTTGTTCAGGAGAGGTCTGATCATGCACCTCTTTTCACTCCTGCTCAGCATTCCCATAGGAATTGCATGCTCTGTGTTCTTGAACTTTGAATTTTACAGACCATGGACTAGGTTCTTCTTTATCAATATCTCTAGAAGTGAGAGACTTGTATCCCCCAATCCTTAAGCCAAGTCTTCCAATCATCATCAAATGCATTCAAGCAACTCATATCACCAGCTTAGACACGAACTTCTACCTTGTTTTCTTCCCCATACCTAGAATGTACCCCTTCTTTCCATTTTACAAAGGGTACATTCCTTCCTTGCAGAGCTTTCAGTGAGAGAAAATCCATAGTATTTCCATTCATGTGCTTTGAGCATCCATCGTTCATGATCCATTGCAGCCCGCTTCCTCCCACTGTTCCCTGCACATCTAAATTATGGGTTAGATTTAGGAACACAAACTAGTTTGGGTCCCTTGTTATGATAGAAGGGATGGATAAGAGCTTTTCTAGTCCATACAGGCAACATTGGTTTCTTGCGAGTGGTACCTGGTCCTCTGTCAGTAGTCACTTTGTTTTTCTGAACAGATTGAGCCCTGGCCTAGCAATTTTCTTTGAAGTGCCCATTGTTCTCATAGTGGGTACACAACCAATTATCAGGAACTGTGATGTACTTGTTGTGAGGGTTGTAAGGAGTTTTCTCCTTTTGGAACCCGATTCCCTACATGTTTCCACTATTTTTGAAGTACATGGCAGTGACAACATCTGAGGACCAGGTCCACTTGAGAGATTTCTCAAGGTCATATTTTACTCTCTTCAATTTAGCTTGAAGCTGCTTATTTTTCTCGAGTTTACCACATATCCTAGTTCTAACAGCTTTCAACTCATTTTCAAGCCTAATGTGTTCCTCACTGGCTATCTCCTTTCCTTTTCCAGATTTTTCAGGTTATGACTTAATCTCAGGTTTCGCTATTGTTTCCCTTAGGTATGTAATTTCTGCCAAAAGATCATTCTTTTCTTTTCTGAAAATTTCAATGGTTTTCTTATGGTCAGTAACAATAGCTACTAAGTCGACTCTAGTTTATTCAGATTCTGCTAACTCTAAGGTAAAAGAATCCCTATCCTCCACAAGACTATGAAATGCATTGATTAATACATTAGCTAAAGACATGAGCTTTCTTGGAGAATAGGATTTAAGATTTCTCTGAACATCCCTGAAATTTACCTCTTTGTTGTGATTGTCTTTATCATCATCTGATCGAGCCA
The DNA here is from genome assembly GCF_000393655.2 of Nicotiana sylvestris. Lineage (NCBI taxonomy): Eukaryota > Viridiplantae > Streptophyta > Magnoliopsida > Solanales > Solanaceae > Nicotiana > Nicotiana sylvestris. The sequence continues at coordinate 111,245,857 of NC_091068.1, forward strand.
TTAAAGCAACAATTGAGTCATATTCAACTGATCTTTTTCTCTTGAAGTTCTTGGAGAATTCTTGCTTCAAGAGAGGACAATTTTTCATGAAGTGTCCACCCTTTCTGCACTTGTAACAAAGATCATTGTTCTTTGATCTGTTAGAGCTATCCCTTTCTAGCACTTCTCCATTTCTTCTGACCATCTTCTGAAACTGTTTGGTTAAGTAAGACATGTAACTGTCTTCCTCACTCGAATCATTGTTAGCAGCTTTAAGTACCAGGTATTTTTCCTTCTTTGGTTCTCTCCTTTCAAAAGTTGGTGGAGACGCCATGAGGATCCTTCCTAGGTGTTAGCCTGATAGGAAGAACCTGCTCTGATACCACTTGTTAGAGACTGTGCGTTCACCAGACTGTATAGAGAACCGGGTTCTCTATGTGTTTCCTCTGAAAGTACTGATGAACCAAACTGTATAGGGATCTGGTCCTATATCAGTTTGGTACAGTGCTAAGTTTGTGTGAGTCCACCAAATAGCAGAGTACCTGTAGGCTTTTATCGGGTTCTGTAGTGAATGCTAGTAAAGCTGAATGTAAATAAGGCCGTGAATTTGTACGTGGAAAAATCTCACACAAGGGGATCAAAAAACCACAACCTACACCTGTAGGCTTTTAACTTCATTAACTTGCAATCTCCCTATTACAAGCCACTTTACAATAACTCTATTGCAAAGACTTCAACTAACTTGTGATGCTCTCATCACAAGCCACTCTATAACTATCCTAGTTACAAAGAATTTGACTAACTTGTGGTATTTCTACCACAAGCCACTTTGTCACACTGCGGTTACAAAGGCTTTGATTAACTTGTGATGTTTACACCACAAACGACTTTGTCACACTACAGTTACAAAGGATTTTTCTTATGACTCAACCTAATCAATGCTTCTAAGAAAGCTGGATAGGAGTTATAATGAAGAACACATAATAAAGACTCAACAACCCTAAGGACTTAAGATACCATCAATCTCGGATCAGGTCCTTGAGGTTGCAGCAACTTTGTTCTTGAGAGAGGTTCTTGAACACTTGAGAGAATATTTTCCTTTTCTGATTTTGCAAGCGTTGAACCTGAATCTTATGCCTTGCATAAGGTTTATACTACACTAGACATCCTTAGTGATGTCCAATCTCAATGGTGATGTCCAATCTAAATGAAAAGTGGCTGTTGCACTGTCTGCTGCACTATTACAGGCAGTCACTTTCTGCAATTGCTTTCCAACTGTAGTTGGCTTATACTTCTGTCAGAGAACCATAAGGGACCAGGTCCCTATGGTGTTCCTCTTTGTACAGTTGCGGACAATCACTCAGTTGCGTTCTAACTGTATAGTTGACTTGTATTTTTGTTAGAGAACTGTAAGGGACCAGGTCCCTGTTGTGTTTCTCTTTGTACAGTTGCGGACAGTTACTTTCTGCAGCTGTGTTCCAGCTGTATAGTTGACTTGGACTTCTGTCAGAGGAGCACCAAGTGATCAAGTTCCTGATCTGGTACTTTTCCACACTGCCCAGATTGTCTTGAGTTGAGTAACTTGAATCATTATATTTTAGTTGATCAGAGAATGAGCGGGCGCTGGAAACAGTGTAGTGCGGCAGAATCTTCATTTCCAGCTGTGTCCAATTGACTTTGTACTGCCGTGAGGAACCCACAAGAGTATCAGGTCCTTGTTTGGGTTCCTACCTTCTGAAGCTTTCCTGAAGCTATAGCAAGTTCACATTTGGTTGGAATCTGTTAGATGCAGTGTAATCCAAGTGAGTCAGGTTCCCTATCTGGTTCTTGACATTAAGTTTGTTAGATCATCAAAACACAAGACAAATATATTGAAAACCTATCAATTTTCCCCTTTTTTGATGATGACAAACTTAACATTGAATACGAGAAGTTAGAGTTCAGAGAACCAAATTGGATAACAGGATACCACAGGTTCCCCCTGACTTTATGCCCTTACTTACACATGTTTCCTCATATGTTCCCCCTGACTTTTTGCTATTATTCTTGGTTTGTTATCTGGTTTCATACAAAAAGTTTGTTAGATCATCAAAAGATAGCTTAAAAGCCTCTAAGCCCATCACTATAACATAACATATCTATAAATTTCGTCTGCGTTTTGAAACATATACAAATGCTAAAAGACACATTCAAATTGCTCAATTTATTAAAACTACTACTCACAAATTTTGACACATTTTCCTCCATTATCTTAAGCTCTGACCTTTATAATGATCCAAGTTCTAAAATTCCTTCAAGAAGTTTAAAAGTTCTCATCATTTTTCAAGAGTTGATAACTTATCCCAGATTTATTTCATTCCTCTTCGGCCTACCAGATTGAACACTTTTTTTTTGTTATTAGTGGCGGATCATACCGCTGCAAAATATATTCCAGCGATTGCCAAAACTGCAGCTGCGAAATCATCGATGATTTTTGAGTTGTCTTAATAGACACTAGTAAATTTATCCAAGCTTCGCGCGATTATAAAAAAAATTAGATTACAATATGATCTTATCGTAAATTTAGCTGGGATATAATAGAATAATTTTTCATGTGTCTGTATTTCGTTATAAATATTTTTTTCTAAGTAGCTCCAAAAATATTCCATATCATTAATTCCAAAGCTAATTTTGTTATCCTAAAAAAATAATTATTGTCCTATAGTTGATTATGAACTTTAGTAATTGCTTAAACTGAATATTTAGACTTGAAAATATGTCAATAGAAACTCATCCACCATTAAGCTTTCTTTAGACTATAAAAGAAAAACAACTAATATTAATTTCAGTAAACCCTTAAATAGAAAAATGGCATTCATCATGTCAAGGACGATTGATATTGCATAAATTGCCTCGATTAATTTCTTAACATGAGAAATCTTATATGCTCATATAGGTGTTAGTGAGTTGTAATCCTAAACCTATTGTTGCTTTAAGAATTCATTGCATTGTTCCTTCTCACTTTTCAGGAAAATATTACTTAATTTCTGCACTTTTTAATTTTTTTTTGTAATTGACTCGGATCTTTTTATTATAATTAAGCATAAAATGATTTGGAACTATTTAATTCAACTGATTGAAAAGAAATACATATTATCATTCAATTAAATGATTCACAAAATGCATGATTGTTTCCATTAAAACAAATTTCTGCTTCTCGTAGCAATGCCAGAAGTGCCTTGCCAATTCCATTGGTCAAATCTAAAACTTGATTCCTATTTAACAGGAGAAAAGAATCACATTAAAAAAGAAAGTAAACTTGGAAGATCAAATTAATTGGAAAGTTTTGCCAAGATAATATAAAGTATGAATATTCAAAAAATAGAACTGTTGCATAACATTTTAAGTCTTCCAAATTCACCCGAACATCATCTAAGCTCCTCATTCATGAAAATAACTTAAATAATATTGATTTAAGGCCATAAATTTTATGCCTTTTAATCTAACGTGTGTTATTGTTCCCCAAGACTAAAATAAGCTGCTAATGTTGCCATGTAAGAAAAATAAAATAAAAGTAATGGTCAAAATTAAAAACTATTGACGGAATCATAGAAGTTATTTTATATTAATTTACCTTTATATATTAGCTCTTGTCAAATTTCTCTGTCAAAACATCTAAGAGGTTAATAATCCAATAGGCACAAGTGCCAACTTTCTCAGTCATGTTCGGAGAAGAAACTGCAAAACCTAGTAAAATAAGAACAAAAACAAAGCAAGTCAGTCGAAAAAGAATCCACATCTAAGAGTATCTTCATGTATTTACCAGATGATTCAACAATATTTTATGATTTTAAACCTTTGGAGACAAATATGCCATGGAAGATACTGCTAACATGATATTTCATGGAACTGCTGTTTGGATATCAGACTTATATTATGTTGTATAAGCATAGATGGAGAAATAATTATGTCATTAAACTAACACATTAAATTTTTGGATGTTATGAATATGAGAGGAGTGAGAGTTATAAATATAAATACAAATTGAAATTATGGAAACACACAATTCTGGCTAAAATGTAGGAATTGGAGAAACGAACAATTCTGCTGAAATGTAAGAATTAGAAAACTGATTTCATATTCTAGAATATCTTTCCCTTTTAGCTGAACAATGAATGTATACCGTTATGGACAATTTGATAGAGTGACTTCATTTTCCAACAATATTTTGAGGAAAATATAAGAGAAAATTGCCAAAAAAGCTAAATACCAATGCTGGCTTAAGAGAGATGTCACTTCACCTTCTCTTAGACCAGCTTTATATATATATATATATATATATATATATATATATATATATATTTTGCCACCTGCTTTCTAAGTACTACTTAATAGAGAGGAGAGTGTTGCAGCCGATAGTTCAAATGCAATAAGTTTTATACAAAAGTGAACAAGACAAGTGAAAAAAGAAAATACTAACTTAGCTGGTGAATTAAATTGATAACTTTCATATTATAGATTCTCGATTTGCAATGTTTTACAATAACCCATTTATGTGATATATTTTTCCTTTTTAATCTATCACAAAAATAGCGATTCTTTTTTATATTTAAAAATAATTTTACTTTAAACTTTATTTTACTCTTAATAATTTATTATCACACAAATATCGATGACTTTTTTTAGATCATGAGTTGCAAATTTTTTTTTTTAAATTTTGTGTCCGGTCTAAGTGTGTCACAAAAATTGAAATGATGATAATACTTTTTTACTTTTATATTTTTTAGGACACTCTCCATAACCAAAAGAAGAATATGCTCTAGAGTCTAGGGTAGCTTCTTTCTATGACCAAATATAATCTAAGATTCTACAAATTGTTGACTTGGAACAAGTTCAGATTGCAATTCGCTTCTTTTCATAAACAAACCTAGCCCACAATATAGTGCAGTAGTTTTCACTGCCAAAAAGAAAAGAAAAGAAAATTATAGGGGACAAATTCTAAGATGTGTCTTAACCCACTAACATAGTGTTATTAGCTGACCTATTGATGTAGATAGAATCAAGCGGAAACTAACAATATATTGAAACCACAGGATACACGTATATGTCGTTATTGAAAATTCAATTTCTAGAACAGAAATCCAAGCATAAGTAACTTGAACCAGCTTGTTCACACTAAAAGTGTGGCGGAATTCTTAAGGGTCTGTTTGGAAAGTTATCAGGTAACTGGAATTAGTGTAATTATTAAGGTAGTAATTATATAACCTACTAATTACACATTATTATAATTACAATATCAAATTTGAATAAGTTAACGAATTTAAATTTCTGATGTTATGAAAGTTGTAATGCATATAATAACTTCAAAAGAAAAAGTGTCACATAAATTGGTCGAAGTGTTATTCTTACTTGCTCCTTTCTAATTTCTTGATATATTTTTTATAGTTTCCTTAAAAATGAGAAGAGTTTACCCCTTAAATTGGATAACAATTAAATTTGTACATGATTTGAAGGATACGTGGTTTAATTTAACAAAAATGATCAAAGAACGGCAAATACTTGAATTGAAATGAGATAAAACGATCAAACTAAAGTGACGTAGTGATTAAGCCTTGTGTTTAGCCTAAATGCCGCCGGTTGGTCTCGGTTGAGCCCTCGAGATAGAGCTCAAATACGAATAAATGAATGAACAATAGAAGAACACTTAGAACAATTTCTAAGAGCCAAAGTAAATTTTATTGCGTTGATATGCATGTAAAAAATAATGTAAAAAAATAAAGGGCCCTCGTCTTTATATAGTAGAGGAGTTTTAACCCTATTACAACTCTAAATAAAGTAAAAATCTTTCCCTTCCTTTTCTCTCACGAAAATATGATCCGCAGTCACTACTGACTGTGATCCGCGCTGCAACATCTGGCTGATGGCGGATATTTTGGCTCCCCGTTTATCTTATTTAACCGCCTTTCCTTCATCCTCGATTCTTCATCTCACTCGAGCATGATCCTCCTTGGGTTTGTCCTTGCTCGAGACCCGATGTATCATTTGTGCGCTCCTGGTTTCGATCTGTGGGTATCTTCGGTCTCACTCGGACCTATAACAAGTAACATCTTTCCTCGCTTCACAACGGAAAATCAGGGATAATTCTATCCTCGATTTTGCCCGTATATAGGTAGTCCCTTCACTTCTCGGAGAGTAGATTATAGGAGCGATGAGAAGTGACTAATTGACCCTGGTTCCTTCTCTGGCAAATCACACTCAAGTTGACAAACCAAAACATCACATCAGTCATGTCGCTCTGACTTTAGACACGTGTCAGTCGTCGGTTGAACATCCCCAGTAGTTACCGAATTCGAAACGTCTTGCAATCATTACTCTTTTCCAGTAAAAGTTCTGGTCTCCCACTTTTACTTTTTTTTACTTTATGACTTCAAATTTCCTTAAGTTACCCTAGAGTTTTTCATATTTTTCATCCGTTCATCGATCCTTCAAATCTTCATAACCTATTCTTCACATCTTCATATCTTCATAGTTCATCTTCAAACCTTCATACCTCACCTTCAAATCTTCATACCAAATCTTCAAACTTTCATATCAAATGTTCAAATCTTCATATTCTCAGATAGAGATAGTGGAGACTTCAAAGTTGGTACCCCAAAACACCGCACCGATGACTTCTTCCTCGGCTACCGACATCGAGGTAGTGCCTCTAGTAGTAGCTCGGGGACCTCCCCTTACAGATTTATCCCCGATGACTGCTCCCTAGATAACGACTTCAAAGTCGATAAAGCCTACATACAAGGGGATCAGGGTGAGGAGGCGTGGAGGTACATTTTCTCCATTACCGAGGAGATGCTCGTGGCTGTCCGAGAGGACTATAAATGGGAAGGCAAGGACGTAGTCGTTCCTAGTCCTGATGAGGACATCACGAAATACGTGAAAGGATACTTAAGTGTTTACACGTTTCCTTTCATGTTTGGTCCTATTGACACGGTGATCCTCGAATTCTGCGAGAGGTATGAAATTTGCCTCGGACAAGTTCACCCATCCTTTTGGAGGATCATGACCCTTTGTCACGACCCAATTTTGGATCATGGACACCGCTTAGGAGCAAGTACCCCTAAGTAAGCCTTAATGGTATTTCATAAAAAATTGAACAGAGTTTCACCTATTTTAGGACCATTCAACATAAATCTGTCTTAGTATTCAACAACACAATCAATCAATATCCACCAACACAAATTATAATCCTCATTAACAAAGTGTTTCCAAAACAATAATACTAACTTTATCTCCAAAGATATGATCAAAAAGTCTAATACGAGTCATAAGTCTATATTAATAAAAGAATACTTATGACACTAATAAAAATGATTATGGAGAGACTCTAAGAGTTTCAAGAAAAGGACTGTTAGTTTATATGAGTCCACCAAAATATAGAGTACCTGGTCCTATATGAGATGATGCTGAGAATGCTATAGAGACTGAAAGTAAAGAAGACAAGGGATTTTTACGTGGAAAAATCCCACACAAGGGGATAAAAAAACCATGACCTACTCTTGTAGGCTTTTAACTTCACTAACTTGCAATCTTCCTATTACAAGCCACTTTGCAATAACCCTATTACAAAGACTTCAACTAACTTGTGATGCACCCACCACAAGACACTTTATAACTATCTTAATTACAAAGGCTTTAGACTTATCACTATTCCTAGTCACAACATAAACTCTGAAGCTTATGGATTTTTAGTTTGTTCCTAAGACAAAGCTTCTAAGAAAGCAAACTAGGAAATACAATGAACAGCAAATAATAATGTTACAACCCAACTACGGATGAACATAAATGCATTAAGAAACTGATCCTTAGTGGAATTGTCTTCTTGTTCTTGACACACCGGTGACTTCAATGCCGGATGAACAGTGTTATGCTTGAGAGAATATCACTGAATGCACAAAGATGTTGTTCCTTGCACCAGGTGTTATATCATAAAAGACATCACAATGGATAGTGGTGTCAATTCTTGATACACGCTTCTTCCCAATGAGAAGTGACTGTTGCACTGTCTGCACAACCACTTTTGCGCAGTTGCGTTCCAGCTGGATAGTCGACTTGTACTTCTGTCAGAGAACACTACCGGACCAGGTCCTAGTTGTGATCCTCTTCTGTAACACTTGCGAGATGGTCACTTTCTGCTGCTACGTTCCAGCTGTACAGTTGACTTGTACTTCTGTTAGAGAGCCCTAAGGGACCAGGTCCCTGTTGTGTTCCTCTTTATAATGATTGCGAATAGTCACTGAATTGTACTTATGTCAGAGAACCCTAAGGGACAGGTCACCAGGTCCCTGTTGTGTTCCTCCTTGTGGTCGTTCATTTATTTGCTGATTTTCATACTTGAACTAGGTCAGTTGAAATGTATATCATGTGGCTAGGTTCTCTATCTAGTTATTCACAACAAGTTTGTTAGACCATCAAAATATAAGAAGCATAAGGCAAAGACATTGAAAACCCATCAAGGACTATAACAAAAGAATAACAATCTTTGCCCACGCGAATAAATGCGGGGCTCACCAGGAATTGTCAATTCGTGCACTCTAATTAATGGAATCTACGTCTACGCCAACCACTATCACTGTAAAACAATAGCGGGGAATGAGTCGCTAGCTCAGTGAGTAATAACACTTAACCACAATCGTATTTAATGGGGACAAGTCAGAAAACATGCTAATAATTAAACAGAAAATATCATAAGAATGCCTTTTCCTAAACAATAATCAATAATCAGTTTCATCAAGTGTTTCATGTAATATAAATCAATTTAACAATTCCGTAATAAACTCGGTAAGCACTGTGTCATATCAAATCTTTATGTTTGGGAGGTTTCCAAGAAATGATCATCTAATTGGTATCACTATCTGGACCCCTTCGCGAAAGGAGTCTAATATAACTGTAGGTCCCTACTCGAGAGAAAACTGTAAGTGTATGCTAGTTCTACCTTCCAACTAGCGAGGGCTATAACTATAATTAGTAATCAGTAAATACAAGGTGCACCAGGTCTAACGAATCCACAGTTAGCTACGGGATCCTTCAAAGTCTCCTCCCATTTATACTTGTCTTTGTAACTAGTGAATACTCGTATGAAAATATTTTTAGTACAACGCATTTCAGTTCTTATCTAGTTATATAATTTTATTTTGGTATTAGTAATCTGTCATGACCCGAGTTCTCCCTCCGTGATTCGTTGTAACAGCACCTAGTCTCTACGACTAGGTAAGCCTAACATTTGCAGAAAAATAAAGATAAAACATAAAAACTATCAACTAACAGGTAAATTTAAACAAGGAAATGGGATGCCGCTCGACATTTACAATAATCACTTTCGAAAAGTACATAAAATCTCCAAGAACCCGGAATGTTATAAGTCACAAGCTAAAGAAAGAAACAGTACTCCCATACTCCAGAGTCTAAAAAAAAAGAAAAATACAAGAAGTGTTTGATATGGGGAGGAATAGATAGGGACTCCTAGGTCTGCGGATGCCGCAGATATACCTTGAAGTCTCTATAGCTGACTCGCCTCACTGGTAATGTGGCTGATAAGCAGTACCTGGATCTGCACATAAAAAATATGTGAGTACGCCATAATGGTACCTAGTAAGTGCCAAGCCTAACCTTGGTCGAGTCATAACGAGATTAGGTCAGGGCCCTACTGGTATAAATATAATGAAATAAGACAGGAAGAAATATTACTGTAAAATAAATACGAGAATCTAACAGGAATATAATTCAATGAGAGCCAACAACTCAGAACACAGTAATAGCAACAAGGGATCTCCCGGGATATCGTCCCGTAGTCCCAATATAAATGTATAAGGGGGATCTCTCGGAATACCGTTCCGCAGTCCCAAAGTAAATATGCAGTGTTGGGGGATTTCCCGGAATACCGTTCCGTAGTCCCAAAGTAAATATGCAGTATAGGGGGATCTCTCAGAATACCGTTCCGTAGTCCCAAAGTAAATATGCAGTACAGATGGATCTCCCGGAATATCGTCTCGTAGTCCCAAAGTAAATACGCAGCTCAACCAATATAAATAACAATCATAGCAAGAAAATCTACAGCTTAGGTTAACTTCAAATCAAAGAAAAACCAGAAAACATTACTAAACATGCTGCTCGGAGTTCACATAGGTCGTTAAAATACATAGGCATACTTTTCTAGTCTAAACAGGATAGTACATATGCTAGTGTAATTCAAACAAGGAGAAAATACGTTATAAATTAGCGAAAATGGAGTTTTACAACAAATAGCCCGTGTACGTACTTGTCACCTCACGTACACGACGCTCATATATCAATCAATATTAAATCCTAAGGGGAGTTTCCCCCACACAAGGTTAGGCAAGCCACTTACCTCGAACCAAGCTCAAATCAATTCGTAATAATGCTCTGTCCACGAATATCCTGCTATGTATGGACCAAATCTAGCCAAATCAATTACTTAACGTAAATATAGCAACAAGAAACTAATCTACCTAACGAAATCAAAGCTAAAGCAAGAAATAAGAAAAATTCCCAAAAATCCTCCCCGGGCCCACGTCTCGGAATCTGGTAAAATTCACAAATTATGAACACCCATTCACTCACGAGTTCACTCGTACCAAAAGTATCCAAAACCGAGGTCTAATTCCCACTCAAACTCAAAAATTCGATCGGGGGAACTTTTCCCCCATTTTCCCAACTTTCTCACTCAAAATCCTTGATTAAATGAAGAAAACAACAATAGATTAATGAAATATAGCCAAAACCGAGTAAGTAGTCGTTACCCAATAGCTTTCTCTCAAAATCCGTCAAATTATCACATAAATTCGAGCTCTCAAAGTCAAATGGTGAAGAATGGCATAAACCCTCGATTTGACCCCTTTTCTTCCAGTTAAACCACACATGTGATTACTTACATGCATCTGTGGCCCCGCACCTGCGAAAAAACCATCGCAGATGCGAAATCAACTTAAGTGGGCTGGGATCACATCTGCGAGCACTGGGCCGCACCTGCAAGCCCGCTCCTGCATCCCCAATCGCTTTTGCACCTCCGCTTCTGCGGTTCCATATCAGCTTTTGTGGCTTCGCACCCGCGGCCCAAACTACGCAGGTGCGGTTACACCAGATACAACAGCTTCAGCTTTTTTCCTAAGTCTCAAACCAATCTATTGAGCACCCAAAACTCACCCGAGGCCCCCAGGACCTCAACCAAACATACCAACCAATCCTAAAACACAATATGAACTTAGTCGAGCCCTCAAACCACATCAAACCATGCTAAAAGCACAAATCACCCTCCAATCTAAACTTAATGAACTTGAAACTTTAATTTTCCACAACCGATGCCGAAACCTATCAAACCACGTCCGATTAATCTCAAATTTTGCACACAAGTCATATTCAACCCTACGAACCTACTCTAACTTCCAAAATCAGATTTCGACCCTAGTATAAAAAATTCCACTACCGGCCCAAAACTCTAAAAATTCGACTTTCGTCATTTCAAGCCTAAATGAGCTACAGAGCTCAAAAACATAATCCGAACACGCCCCTAAGCCCAAAATCATCCAACGGAGTTAACGGAATTTACAGAACTCCATTCCGGAGTCATCTTCATACAATTCGGACTTCGGTCCAAATTTTAAGTCTTAAGCCTCCGTTTTAGGGACTAAGTGTCCCAAACACTTCCAAAAACCAAAATGAACCTCCTGGCAAGTCATAATAGCAGAAATAGATACAGGGGAGCAGTTAATAGGGGATCGGGGCTCTAACTCTCAAAATGACTGGCCGGGTCGTTACATCCTCTCCCTCTTAAAACAATCGTTCTTCCACGAACGAGCATAGAGGCATACCTGAAGTGCTGAAAAGATGAGGATAACGGCTGCGCATATCCTGCTCGGTCTCCCAAGTTGCCTCTTCGACCGACTGATCCCACCACTGAACCTTTATTGATGCAATATTCTTTGACCTCAACTTTCGAACCAGCCTATCCAAAATAGCCACTAGCTCCTCAACATAAGATAGATCCTTGTCCAACTAGACTGAGCTGAAATCCAACACGTGAGACGGATCACCGTGATATCTCCGGAGCATCAAAACATAAAATGGCTGGGAGGTAAGGCAAGCTCATAAGAAACCTCCCCAACTCGCCGCAACACCTCAAAGGGACCAATCAACCTTGGACTCAGCTTGCCCCTCTTTCCGAACCACACAACGCCCTTTATAGGCGAAACCCGAAGCAAGACCCGCTATCCAACAATAAATGAAACATCGCAAACCTTCCGGTCCACATAACTCTTCTGTCGGGACTGGGCTGTGCAAAGTCTATCCTGAATCACCTTAACCTTCACCAAGATATCCTAAACCAAGTCTGTGCCCAATAATCTAGCCTCGCCCGGCTGGAATCAACCCATGGAGGATTGACACCGCCTACCATACAGATCCTCATACGGTGCCATCTGAATGCTGAACTGATAACTGTTGTTGTAGGCAAACTTCGTAAGTGGCAAGAACTATTCCCAAGAAACTCTAAACTCCATCACACATGCACGGAGCATATCCTCAAGAATATGAATAATGCGCTCGAACTGCCCATCCGTCTGAGGGTGAAATGCTATGCTCAACTCCACTCGATTACCCAACTCATGTTGTATGGCTCTCCAGAACCGTGATGTAAACTGTGTACCCCTGTCAAAGATGATAGATACCGGCACGCCATGAAGTCTGACAATATAACGGATATAAACTCGGACCTGCTCGAATTAATAGGTAGTTATCACCGAAAGGAAGTGAGCTGACTTGGTCAATCCATCCACAATCAGCCAAACTGCATCAAACTTCTACTAAATCCGTGAGAGTCCAACAATGAAATCCATAGTGATCCGCTCCCATTTACACCCCGAAATCTCTAACCTCTAAAACAACCCACCCGGTCGTTGATGCTCATCTTTCACTTACTGGCAATTTAGGCATCGAGCAATATACTACACTATATCTTTCTTCATCCTCCTCCACCAGTAATGCTGCCTCAAGTCCTGATACATCTTTGCGGCACCCGGATGAATAGAGTACCGCAAGCTGTGAGCCTCCTGAAGAATCAACTCACACAAACTGTCCACATTAGGCACACATTGCCTGCCCTGCATCCTCAAAGCACCATCATCCCCAATAGTAACCTCTTTAGCATCACTGTGCTGAAATGTATCCTTAAGGACAAATAGATGGGGGTGATAACTAGGGATTTTGATACATTTTACACTCATTCTTTCGTATGTTCTGATTAGAAATTTGTTCAAAATAGTCCCAAATGGCTCACAAGTTGTGCTTGATTGCAGGTTTGATCAACAAAGTGACAAGATGTCAAAGATCAACTCAAAAAGGAGTGAAACTTGCACAAGTATCAAGACAAGACAAAGCTCAGGCAAAATAGGCCCAATGCGGCCGCACACCATTCTGTGCGGTCCGCACAAGTGAGGTTCAGAGAGGTTGATTTCCAGGCCAACAGGCAATGCGGCCGCATAAGATTTAATGCAGTCTACAGAGCCAAGAATAAGAGAAGTGCCAGTTTGGAGTTTGAAGCCCAATGCGGTCCGCACTCCATTTCATGCGGACCGCACTAGAAGCCACCGCGGCCGCATCAATTTTGTGCGGTCCGCATTGCCCGAGTTCAGAGAACTGAATTTTAAGTTAAGAGCCTTAGTGCGGCCGCCCATGATTTTGTGCGGTCCGCACTAGCCCCGCAGGGGTATTTTTGTCCAGATTTTCAGCTTAGTAGTAATAGCTTCTTTTCCCATTTTTAGGTTATCAGATAGTTTTGGTACTGGGCTGTGCTCGTGACTTCGAATATTTTAGCTATTTTGAGTAATTTTAGCTTCATTTCAACATTGAATCTTTTAGTTTATCTTAGCAATTAATTAATATGAGTTTTTCTTCATCTATTTCTTTGTTTTTTTCTCTAATTATGAGTAGCTAGACCCATAAGCTAGGGTTGTGGCTCAACCTTAGTGTGGGTAATTGATGGGTCTTGTGTTTTTGGGATAGATTGACTATGTGTGTTTGATATTTGGGCTAATTTCATATTTAATTGCTGAATTGGTGGTTGCAAACACTAGTTTGTGTTTAGTTGACTTTGGCTCTTCTTAAGAAAGAGAGCCTAAGTCTCTGAAATTGGTCCAACAAGGAATTGGGGTGTACTCAAAAGATTGATAGCCCCAATTAAAGGGTTAAACCTAGAGATAGTAATACCTGACTTGAACCTTGATTGCTTGTGCAAATTTGCATACCCAATTGGTCTTGAGAAAGTCAATTCGGGCAAAATCACTCAAACCACCGAGAGGTGTAGAGTGGGTAAAATCGTGCAACGGTTATATCATACTCCCCAAATATGTCAATCATGCCTTAGACTCAAGTATCCCTCAATTGACCACCTAGGCGAAAGTCACTACACTAGTGCCTTTTAACCATTTGAACAACTCGCAATAGTTTAATCTTAGCTTATTCTAGTTTAATTTAGCATTGTAGTTTGATAAAATTAGAAGTAAATCAAAAATCCAAAAATGTTAAGAAGTGCAATTTGGAACACATACACAACTCCACTTTAGACAGACACCTGACTCTAACTTCTAGCTCCCTGTGGAAATTCCCCAAACTCTCTACCCGACGACTCAAAGCATCGGCTACCACATTGTCCTTCCCCGGGTGGTACAAAATGGTGATATCATAATCCTTAAGTAGATCTAACTACCTCATCTGACGCAAATTAAGATCCTTCTACTTGAACAAAATCTGTAAACTCCGGTGATCAGTGTAGATCTCACAAGGGACACCGTACAAATAGTGCCTCCAAATCTTCAAGGCATGAACAATAGAAGCTAACTCCAGGTCGTGGATAGGATAGTTCTTTTCATACACCTTCAACTATCTGGACACGTAGGCAATCACACTACGGTCATGTATCAACACCGTACCGAGGCCAACTCGCGATGCATTACAAGAAACTATATAAGACCTCGAACCTGAAAGCAATACCAATACTGGGGCTGTAGTCAAAGCTGTCTTGAGCTTCTGAAATCTCCCCTCACACTCTTCCATCCACCTGAATGGAGCACCCTTCTGGGTTAGCGTGGTCATAGGTTGTGCAATAGACGAGAATCCCTCAATAAATCGACGGTAATAATCGGCCAAACCAAGAAAGCTCTGGATCTCTGTAGTTGAGGATGGTCTGGGCCAACTCTGCACTATTTCCACTTTCTTCGAATTCGCTTTGATCCCTTCACTCGATACTACATGACCCAAGAATGCCACAGAACTAACCAGAACTCACATTTTGAGAACTTTGCATATAGTTTCTTATCTCTTAAGGTCTAAAGCACAATCCTTAGATGCTGCTCATGATCTTCCCAACTCAGGGAATATACCAGAATGTCATCAATAAAGACAATGACAAACAAGTCAAGATTAAGTCATAATACATTGTGCATCAAATGCATAAATACTATTTGGGCGTTGGTCAGCCCAAATGACATCACAATGAACTCGTAATGACCATACCGAGTCTTGAAAGTAGTCTTGGGGATATCTGGCTCCCGAATCTTCAACTGATGATAACTTGAACGCAAATCAATCTTGGAAAACACTCGGGCACCCTGTAACTGATCAAATAGGTCATCAACACGAGACAAGGGATACCGGTTCTTTAATGTAACTTTGTTCAACTGACGATAATCAACGCACATGCGTATAGAACCATCCTTTTTCTTCACAAACAAGACATGAGTACCCCAAGGTGACACACTGGGCTAAATGAAGCCCTTATCAAGCATTTCCATTAACTATTCCTTCAACTCCTTCAACTCAGGAGAAGCCATACGATAAGGAGGAATAAAGATGGGCTAAGTGCCCGGCAACAAATCAATTCCAAAATCAATATCTCTATCGGGCGGCATACCCGGAAGATCAGCTAGAAACACATTAGGGAAATCCCTCACTACTGGAACTGAATCAACTGTAGGGGTATCAATACTAACATCTCTTACATAAGCTAGATACACATCACACCCCTTCTCAACCATTCACTAAGCTTTAAGAAATGAAATAACTCTACTAGAGTGTAATCTAAGGTACCCCTCCACTCTAATCGTGGTAAACCTAGCATAGCGAGTGTCATGGTCTTGGCATGACAATCAAGAATAGCATAATGGGGGCGAAAACTAGTCCATGCCCAAGATAATATCAAAATCTACCATGCTGAGCAATAATAAATCGGCACTAGTCTCAAAATCACTAAAAATGATTAAACACGACCGATAAACACAGTCCACAACAAGAGAATCTCCCACAATAGTCGATACATAAATAGGGGAGCTTAAAGAATCCCGAGATACACCCAAATACAGGGCAAAATAAGATGACACATAAGAATAAGTGGAGCCTGTATCGAATAGAACTGATGCATCTATATTACAGACCGGAGCAATACCTATAATGATAGAATCGGAAGCAACAACCTCTGTACGAGTAAGAATGGAATAGTATCTAGCCTAGCCTCCCCCTCTAGGGCGACCTCTACCTCCTCGACCTCCACCTTGAGCTGGCTGAGCAGGTGGGGTGACAGCTGGTGCCGTAATCATAGCCTGGGAACCTTGTGGAGCACGCTGTGGCTGAGAAGTCTGTGGAGGTGCACCCCTCCTAAGTCAGGGGCAATCCCTCACCATATGATGAGTGTCACCACACTCAAAACAAGCTTTGGGAGGATGTGGCGACTGTGGATGGCTTGGACCAGGTCTGCTAGACTGACCACTGAAAGCACCTCGTGCAGGAGGCACAGTAGATACTGGAGGTGTATAATAAGGATCCTGAGGTCTAGGAGGAGCTGGATTACCACTGGCGGCTGGAAGATCTGAATGAACGGGGCGACTCACAAAACCCCTACCATGACGAATTACAGTTGGGGCATAGACACCAGAATAATATCCCGACTCTCGAGACCTCTTGGACTCTCTCTCCTACCTATCCCGAGCATGCATGCCCTCCACTCTCCTAGCAATACTGATGGGTTTTCTATGTCTTTGCCTTATGTTTCTTATGTTTTGATGATCTAACAAACTTATTGTTAAGAACCAGATAGAGAACCTGACTCACTTGGAAAACATCTAAAATGAACAAAGTCCAGAGAAGTACAAGTCAACAACAACTAGAACGTAAATACAGAAAGTGACTGTATGCAGAAGGTGACTGTCTGCATACTGTACATGCAATAGTGCAGCGGATAGTGCGGTAGTCACTTCTCATTGGGAAGAAGTGTGTATCAAGAATTGACATCACCATTGTTATGTCTTTTGTAGTATAACAACCTGGTGCAAGGCACAAGATATTCACTTGAGCATTTAGTGATATTCTCTCAAGCAGAAAAGTGTTCATCCAGCATTGAAGTCACAAGTGTGTCAAGAACAAGAAGACAACTCCACTAAAGGATCCGTTTCACAATGAGTGTATGTGTATCCATAATTGAATTGTAATCTTATTATTTGTTCTTCATTGTAACTCCTATATTGCTTTCTTAGAAGCTATGTTTTAGGAAATCCAAAAAATTCGTAAACTTTCTGAGTTTATGTTGTGACTAGGTTTAGTCATAAGTTAAAGTCTTTGTAACTAGAGAGTGACAAAGTGGCTTGTGGTAAGAGTATCACAAGTTAGTTAAGTTGAAGTCTTTGTAATAGAGTCATTACAAAGTGGCTTGTAATAGTGAGATTACAAGTTAGTGAAGTTGAAAGCCTACAAGTGTAGGTCGTGGTTTTTGTCCCTTGAGTGGGATTTTTCCACGTAAAAATCTCGTGTCTCTTTTACTTACTGCTTTATAAGTATTCTCAGTAGAAACTCATAGAGAATCAAGTGCTCTTTAGTTTGGTGGACTCATATAAGATATCAATTGGTATCAGAGCAGGTTCTTTCTAAAAGGTTAACACCTAGAAAGGATCTCAATGGCTGCTCCACCCAACTTTGATGAAGGACAATCAACCTATAGGCCTCCTAGATTCAATGGTCTAGTGGAAGACTCATATGCATGATTTTATAATGGCCGAAGATTCAGAACTATTGGATATCATCTATGATAGTCCACATGTTCCTATGAAGAAGCTTGGAGAAACTGGACCAACGGTGCCGAAAGACAGAAAGGAGTACAGTGATATTGACTGAAAAGTCATAGAAAAGAACTTATCGTGCCAAGAAAATCTTGGTATGTGGTATAGGACATGATGAGTACAACAGAGTCTCAGCTTGTGATTCTGCCAAAGAAATATGGGAAGTATTACAAACCACACACGAAGGAACTACTCAGGTTAATCAGTCTAAAATAACATGCTTACCACTTAGTATGAGCTCTTCAGGATGAAGGATGATGAGTCTATACAGGATATGCACACTAGATTCACATCCATCATAAATGAGCTTCATTCACTTGGAGATGTTATTCCCAAAAACAAGCTTGTAAGGAAAATTCTCAATGTTCTACCTGGCTCTTGGGAAAGTAAGGTAAATACCATCACTGAAGCTAAAGATCTACAAACTCTAACCATGGATGAGCTGATTGGTAATTTGAAGACATACGAAATGAAAAGAAAGAAAGACAATGAAAGGAGAGAGCCAAAGAAGGAAAAGAACATGGTACTCAAGGTTGAAAAACAGTGACTCAAGTGAAGAAGATTGCGATATGGCCTATCTTACTAAAAGGTTTCAAAAGATGGTTCGAAGGAATGGTGGTATACCAAAGAGGGGCAGTTCAAGTAAGGCAAGGAACAATGATCTCTGTCACAGGTGCGGAAAGCTAGGGCATTTCATCAAAGATTGACCACTTCTGAAATAGGAGCTATACAAACAAAACCTTGACAAAGCAACAAAAAGGAACCCGGTTCCAAACAAACGATTCAGTCGAAAAAATGTAGCTGACAATATTGTGAAGCGGGCTCTTGCTGCTTTGGGAGACTCCTCTAGTGAATCAAAAAGGAAACCAGATGCAGAAAAAACTCCATGATGGTAGTGGAAACTAAAGAAACAAAATATGACTCACTGTTCGCGCTGATGGCTCAATCTGATGATGATGAAGAGGATGAAAATGATGAGGTAAATTTCTGGGATGTTCAGAGAAATCCGAAATCCTACTCTTCTAAGAAGTTAAGGTCATCAACAAATGTTCTAATTGATGCATATTATAGCCTTGATAATGATAAGGAAATCCTCGCCCTAGAACTAGGAGAAGTTGAACAATCAAGAGATGATCTAGTGGTCTGTGTAGTGGACCTAAATGAGACCATATCTAATCTTGTAAAGGAAAAAGAAGTTTTGAATGAAAAAATAAATAGTGTAGAAAATGAGAAAATTGACCTTATAGTAGTGGTAGTTGATTTGAAGGAAACCATAGGGGGTCTTAGCAATGAGAAACACACTCTAGAAGAGAAAATTGTAGCTGTTGGTATGACCTTTTGGTAATAATCACTGACCTAGAGGAAACCATTGAGGGACTCAATTCAGAACATAGGACTGTGAGTCTTGGGAAAGGGAAGGAAGTAGCTAGTGAGACACACATCTAGCTTGAGAAGGAATTAAATGATGTGAAAACTAGTCTATGTGGTGAACTTGAGAAAAATAAGCAACTGCAAGCTGAATTGGAGAAAGTAAAATCGATTTTGAGAAATCTCTGAAGTGGACCTGGTCCTCAGATGTTGTCACTGCCATGTACTTCAACAATAGTGGAAATAGGCAGAGAATCGGGTTCCAAAAGGAGAAAACTCCCTACAACCCTCACAGCAAGTACGTCACTATACCCATTGTGGGAACAATGGGCACTTCAAAGAAAACTACCAGGCCAGGGTTCAATCTGTTCAGAAAAACAAAGTGTTTACTAAAAAGTGACTACTAAAGAGGGATCAGGTACCGCTTGCAAGAAACGAATATTGCCTGCATGGACTAGAAAGCCCTCATCCATCCCTTTTCTCATAACAAGGGACCCAAACTAGTTTGAGTTCCTAAATCTAACCCATGATTTATATGTGCAGGGAAGAGTGAGAAGAAGTGGATTGCAATAGTTCATGAACAGTGGATGCTAAAAACACCATGGACTGTCTATCACTGAAAGCCTTACAAAAAAGAGAATGTATCCTGTATATGTATAATAAAAAGGGAAAAGGAAAGGGGGGTACATTCTCAGTGTTGAAAAGAAGGAAAGTCTGTGTCATACTCAATTGAGAACGTGTGCCATGAGAGCTGCCTGAAGCACTGTCTCTTGAGTGTGTCTCAAATATGTGTTAAAGGGAGCAAAGTGGAGTTCTTACAAAAAAATGTGCACAGTTACCAATCTAGTAACTAGTGAAGTGGCCGCAGTCGCCAAAAGAACAAGAACATCTACTTCGTTGACCTTAAATCCCTACAAACTGGTGACATGAGCTGCTTGAAGGCTGTTGATAATGATGCTAAACCTTGGCATAAAGGATTGGAACACTCAAGGCTCTCACTTCTGAATGAACTGGATCAGAAGAACCTGGTTCGTGGGCTTCAAAATTCAAGATCCACCTGGACACTGCTTGTTAGAGGAAAGGAAGAGACTTTTGAAGTATGTGCGACACTTGTCAGGAAGATCCAAGTGGAGACGGAATTGAAGGAAGCACGTATCAGATCTGACCACAAAATAGAATATGTCAATGCCAAGATTTGATGAGTCTTGTAATAGAGATGGGATCACTCACAGCTTCTCAGCACCAAGGACTCCACAGCTAAATGGTGTTATTGAAAGGAAATCAAAACTCTGGGAGACATGGAATGGATAATGCTCATTGACAAGGGAATCGCTAATTTTTTTTGGGCAGAAGCAATAAACGAGGCTTGCCAATTGGTGAACATGTGTATAATCAAGTCCCTCCTTAAACAAAACCTCCATTGAGTTGCTCAATGAAAGAAAACCAGAGATAACTCATCTGAGAACCTTTAGATGCAAATACCATTTTGTCAACAACAGGAAGGACCAGCTCGGGAAGTTTGATGTAAGAAGCAACCCTTCTGAGATACTTCTCTCAAAGCAAAGCCCACAAAGTCTACAACAAAAGGTCACACTGTGTGGAAGAAAGTGTTCATGTAATACTCAATGAGACACCCTCATATAACAAAGGAAGGAACAATGATGATCAAGACGATGAACTACTTTTGGCCCCTGAGAAATATCTGATGTTTCAATTGGGAAGGTTGATATGATGAGTTAGATGAAGGAGACAGGTGAAGACAATGCAACATCCTCTTCCACTTCGCACGAGGAACCTGGTACTTCATTTACTACCATTGAAGCTGAAGAAACTGTTAGAGATATAGTGCAAGGTGTTCCACAAGTAGCGGAACAAAGAGTACAAGGACATCTACTTAATTTACCCAGTTTCTCCACTAATCAAACTTCAGTACCAACTTGGAAACACAAAAGCTCCATCTACTTGATAACACAATCACTCCCCTTCATTCTAGATTTAGACAAGAATCAAAATCCAAAAATTCCCTAGCCCTTTTTGTACTTCTATTCCAGACAGAACCCAAAATAAAATCCCAAGGGATCTTACTCGAAGGCTGCTAAAAGACGTTTGAGATACCTTAAGGAAACACAGGACCTAGTCCTGTATTACCTATCAGGTGACAGTTTTAATCTCGTTAGGTATGTTGATGCTAACTATGCAGGTTATCTTGTGAACTGAAAAAGCACTTCTGGAATGGTTCACTTGCCAGGATCATGTCTTATCTCTTGGGGTACAAGGAAGCAAAACTCGGTGGCTCTTTCAACAGCTGAAGCAGAAAATGTAGTGACAACAGCGTGTTGCGCTCAACTCCTATGAATTAAGCAGCAACTGGAGGATTTTGGGGTATTTATTGATGGTGTGCCTCTTCTATGAGACAACACCGGTGCACTCAACTTGGTCAAAAATCCAGTTCAAAACAAAAGGACCAAACACAGTAACGTGGGCATCATTTTCTAAGGGACAATGTGGAGAAAGGGTTGATATGTATAAAGTTCTGCAACACAGAAGACCAAATTCCAGATATCTTCACCAAAGCTTTGAATATGGAACATTTTGGAAGAAACAGGGTGAAGCTGGGGTTACTAAAGTCTAATAGAGAACCTGATTCTCTATCAGTTGGCTATGAAAATCACCTTCAGGTAAAATTAGCTAAAGTATTTTCTGGCCAAGCCTAACTCACATCGATACCATTGCAGGTAAACACGCATGATGATCATAGAAGAAAAAGGTACAATTATGAACTGCGAAAGAAGAGTTGTTAAAATCTTTTTCAAAAACTGTTCGGGCATCAGGTTCTTGTACCACAGGTCAGTATGTATTGTTTTGCATGCTTTCTCAGAAAGGGTTAACAAAATTAATTCAACTGCCACATCATCCAACTTTTCAAAATCTGCATGTCATGTCTTGTCTTTCAAATCCCTCCATCCCTTCTGCACGGTAACGTTTTCCCACAAACCTACCGCCATTTTCAGGACTGTTCAGAACCCATTTCTCTCTCTTCTCATCATTAGACCTTCTTCCCAAAAAACTCTTTTTCTCTCTCATAGCAAGTCATGAACCTTTATCTCTTTTGTATCTCTGTGATCCTCTATTCATCTCTTTGTCACTCAACTTCCCTATCAAATCCTCCTATAGTGGCAATCGAACGATCGCTTCTTTCTCCCACCATCAACACCACTCCCACTTCCCTATCATCCTTAAAGTCATCTCCAGAAATTCACTCTTCCACTTTTCCCAATACTACTGCACCCACACCTGGTTCCTCCTCATTTCCTATTGTTTTTCCTTTTCTGTCAAACTCTGTCTCCTTTTCATGTGTTGAGCACCCCATGTCTCCTCATTCATCTGATCCCACCAAAGAACACTCAGAAAGGGTCACCTCTCAGGTGTCAGTGGTCTCTGAGGATGATCCTAATCAGTATCTGAACTCTTCCCTTTTGGACTCAGTGGCTCTCACAGAGTCACCAGAAAAGGAAGTAGCACACAATATCATGGCTATCGCTGCTGAAAGTCTGTTGAATGAAAGAACCTATCTCATATATGAGTATCAAGGGGAAGAAACTCCATTCCTAGGCAATGAAAGAACCATGTTACTCTTCGAGTCTCTAATCCATGAAAATATCCCAGGAAAACCTGTTGGAAGAACGGATTCTCCTCCAGAAAAATCCACTCCTGAACCTCTTGATTATCCTAAATCCTTAGAATCCTCTCCCAAGTCATCCCCTATAAGGTTGTAGCAAAAAGAAGGGTTCGAGTCTACATTGCAGAAAAGTAGGAGGAGTGTCAAGACAAGGAAGAAGAGGTTGATGAATCAAGGGAAAGTTGTTACTGACAAGAGCATTCCAGTAGGTGAGGTTGACAAAGATGCTCTAAAGGAACCCGGTTCCTTAGTAAAACAATCTATAAAAGCCCAGAAGTCTGTGGATGAAGCTTCTAATGAAGCTATTGAGAAACAAAATGGAGCATCTGTGAAGGGCAGCAGTAAGTCTAAGAAGAGTCTAGTTGAGCAAGCTATGTTTGAAGATGATACTGTGGGGCTAGTAAGTTGGAAAGGGAAGTCTCTTGAAGGATCTAGAAAACAAAAAGGGGAAACTGCAGGGGAACCTGGTTCTCTGAAGACCATGCCCAGTGACAGTGGTCTTTGGCAGGAGAGATTAAGAAGAACTCAAAAAGTCTTGTGGGGTCGTACGTTTGATCCAGCAATTTTAGAGATGGCTCGTATGAGGCAAATTCTAGAGATAATGGAATTTCAGCAATGGGATCACTTGTTTCAGCTGAGCATGCCTTTGGTGTACGAAGATGCAGTACAAAATTTGTATGCATCTCTCTTTACTGTTGAAGGGGATCACATATGTGTGCTAGTAAATGGAGAAGACATTGTACTTGACACTTCAGCATTGGGGAAGGTTCTCCGAATTCCATGTGAAGGAATGTCCTCAGTCAAAGGTGTCTGTGGTGTCAACTTTAGGAGAGCTATCATGAAAGAGCAAGCTATTCAGTAGGGGGAACAGGTACATAAGAAGGTATTACTTCCTGAGTATTAGTTTCTCTTTGAACTGGTCAATAAGGTGCTCTTACCTTGTTTTGAGAGGCGATTTATTGCTACAAAATCTGATCTGGTCTTAATGGAGGCTCAGTATGCCAGCAATCATAATAGATCATATGCAAAAGGTGGCAAACTTTAAAGGTGAGAATCATGGGCTACCATATGGCTTTCTCCTCACTCAAGTGTTTAAATTTTACAAGGTCCCTTTGGGTAATCCTAGAGTGGGCACATACAAGCAAACCTTCTCTAAAACCACTCTGGAAGAATACGAGTGCGTAGAAAGGGTTGGTGGAAACATCTCGACCATTTCTCAGCTGATCAATGCTCAAAATGCAGCTTCTGAAGAGATCAGAAGGTTGAGGGCTCAGAATGCCATACTAGAAACTCAGCTCAGTCAAGCAGCTAAAGGACCCAGTTCCGTTAAAGAAGAAGTTGTCTGCCTAACAAAGGAAAATGATAAGCTTCGCGCAAAACTGCTTGAAGAACAGCTGTCTGCAAATGCCCGACTGGACCTGGCTCTCAAAACCCTTGCTGCTTCTCTTTCCTAGTCTTCCTCTTCTAGTGCCTCTTAGATACCTCCTAGTGACCAGTGTCTTCTGTTATGATGTTTTGTGGCTGCTGTTTCTATTTTTGTTTGCCTTTTTTTTGCTGATGGCATGCTGGATTTCACCATTACAGCTCCTGTTTTGCCCAGTCTATTGTTAATATCAATGAAATAGCTCCTCTTTTTGCCTGTACAATATTGTTTTCCTTTGGCTTCTCTTTTCTGTCATGTTGTGTGCACATATGTGGCATGAGTTGGTTGTGCTAGACTTCTTTATGTTGTTTTCCTGCTTGTGTATTTTTAATGATGCCAAAAGGGGGAAGATAGATAGTGTGCATGCACTGTTATATTAGTGAGTAGATGTAGTATTGTCAACGGGGGATGAAAAGCAAAAGGTCAGGGGGAACCTGTGAAAAATTGATGCAAAAACTTGGGATCTGATTAAGGGGGAATGAAAAGCAAAAAGTCAGGGGGAACTTGTGATGTTTCTGGTACCTCATCTGGTTATTTCTGCTCTAAACAAATAATATCAATATCTAAGTTTGTCATCATCAAAAAGGGGGAAATTGATGGGTTTTCAATGTCTTTGCCTTATGCTTCTTATGTTTTGATGATCTAACAAACTTATTGTTAAGAACCAGATAGAGAACCTGACTCACTTGGTACACATCTCAAATGAACAAAGTCCAGCTCTCCAGCAAATGAACTACTACAAAGAGGAACACAACAGAGACCTGATCCATTAGTGTTCTCTAACAGAAGTACAAGTCAACAACAGCTGGAACGCAAATGCAGAAAGTGATTGTATGTAGAAAGTGACTGTCTGCATATTGTACACGCGTCAGTGCAACACATAGTGCGACAGTCACTTCTCATTGGGAAGAAGCGTGTATCAAGAATTGACATCACTATTGTGATGTCTTTGTATTATAACAACCTGGTGCAAGGCACAAGATATTCACTTGAGCATTTAGTGATATTCTCTCAAGCAAAAAAGTGTTCATCCCGCATTGAAGTCGCAAGTGTGTCAAGAACAAGAAGACAACTCCACTAAAGGATCAGTTTCACAATGAGTCTATGTATATCCGTAGTTGAGTTGTAATCTTGTTATTTGTTCTTCATTGTAACTCCTATCTTGCTTTCTTAGAAGCTGTGTTTTAGGAAACCCAAAAAATCTGTAAACTCTCTGAGTTTATGTTGTGACTAGGTTTAGTCATAAGTTAAAGTCTTTGTAACTAAAGAGTGATAAAGTGGCTTGTGGTAAGAGTATCACAAGTTAGTTAAGTTGAAGTCTTTGTAATAGAGTCATTATAAAGTGGCTTGTAGTAGTGAGATTACTAGTTAGTGAAGTTTAAAGTCTACAAGTGTAGGTCGTGGTTTTTGTCCCCTTGAGTGGGATTTTTCCACGTAAAAATCTCGTGTCTCTTTTACTTACTGCTTCGTAAGTATTCTCAGCAGAAACTCATAGAGGATCAGGTGCTCTATAGTTTGGTGGACTCATATAAGCTATCAAATACTCACAACATGCTGATACAGGATATCCATCTCTAACTCCCGGGCCATGCTAGTCCCGATGCTGGAAAATGAGCTCCTCAATAAACCAGCAAACCCTCTCTCGACAATAGAAACCAAGTCCGGTGCATGTCTAGCCAAGTCACTGAAATAGACTGCATACTCTGAAATAGTCATAGCACCCTAGCGCAACTGCTCAAACTCCGCGCGCCATGCATTCCTAAGGCTCTAAGGGACATACTCTCTCAAAAACATGTCCGAAAACTGAGTCCATGTAAGGGAAGCTGCCTCAGCCGGACTATCCAACTCATAAGCATGCCACCACTGATAGACTACTCCTCGAAGCTGGAAGGTAGTGAAAGAAACCCCACTCGACTCTGTTATACCAATAGTGCGGAGGATATGGTGGCACTCCTCTAGAAATCCCTGAGCATCCTCTGATCCAAGACCACTGAATGCAGGAGAATCGTACTTGTTATACCTCTTAAGCTTACGCTGCTCCTCATCTGAAGCTGCTACCCTACCTTTGGCTGAACTGGGGCTACAAGTGGTACCGGTATAACCTCTAGAATCTGATCAACATGGACCCGCTACTTAGGGGTATGGGTGGCGGGAGTTTGTGCTCCTCCCCCAGCCTGAGATGTGGCTGAAGCAAGGGGTATCAACCCTGCCTGAGCTAGAGTGGTGTACATGCTCATGAACTCTGCAAGGATCTCCTGAAAAGTTGGAGCAGTAGTAGTAGGCGTATCAGGTGCCAGTGCTCCGATTGGAGTTGCTAGTGGCTCTTGTAGTAGCTCGTTCGGGTGCTTTGGCTGCACCACGTGTGCATCCTTGGCCTCTATCCCTGCCCCGACCTCTGGCAGCTCTAGCAGGGGTTGCGGGTGCCTGGTCATCTCCAATAGCACGTGTCCTCACCATCTGTGAGAGAATAGAAGACAAAAGTTTAAAATTTCGAAGTCAATAATCTCGCACGACAAGGAATCAAATGAAGTAAAATTTTCCTAATAGTTCCATAGCCTCACGAAGATAAGTACAAACGTCTCCATACCGATCCACGAGACTCTAATAAACCGTCTTGTGACTCACGAGTCCTATGAACCTAGAGCTCTGATACCAACTTGTCAAAACCCAAGTTCTCTCGTCGTGAACCGTCGTGATAGCACCTAGTCTCTACGACTAGATAAGCCTAATATTTGTGGAAAAAGGAATGAAAAATATAAAAGCTATCAACTAAAAGGTAAATTTAAACAAGGAAATGAGATGCCGCTCGGCATTTACAATAATCACTTTTGAAAAGTACATAAACTCTCCCAAAACCCGAAATGTCATAAGTCACAAGCTAAAGAAAGAAACAGTACTCCCATACTCCAGAGTCTAATAAAAGAAGAAAAATACAAAAAGTGTTTGACATGGGGAGGAATAGATAGGGACTCCGAGGTCTGCGGACGCAGCAGATATACCTTGAAGTCTCTTTAGCTGATTCACCTTACTGGTAATGCGGCTGATAAGCAGTATCTGGATCTGTACACGAAAAACATGCGCAGGGAAGGGAATGAGTACACCACAATGGTACCTAGTAAGTTCCAAGCCTAACCTCGATCGAGTAGTGACGACATCAGGTCAGGGCCCTGCTAGTATAAATATAATGAAATAAGACAGGAAGAAATATTACAGTAAAATAAATACGAGAATCTAACAAGAGTAGAATTCAATGAAAACTAACAGCTCAGAACACAATAATAACAACATGGGATCTCTCGGGATACCGTTTTGTAGTCCCAAATGTAAATGTGCAGGGGGGATCTTTCGGAATACTGTTCCGTAGTCTCAAATTAAATATGCAGTTCTGGGGGATCTCCCGGAATACCATTTCGTATTCCCAAAGTAAATATGTAGTACAAGGGGATCTCCCGAAATACCATACCATAATCTCAAAGTAAATATGCAGCTCAACCAATATAAAATAATAGCCACAACAAGAAAATCTACAACTTAGGTTAAGTTCAAATCAAAGAAAAACCAGGAAATTTTACTAAACACGATGCATAGAGTTCAAATAGGTAGTTAAAATATGTGAGCATGCTTTTCTAGTCTAAACATGATAGTACATATGCTAGAGTAATTCAAACAAGGAGAAAACATGTTATAACTTAGCGAAAACAGAGTGTTACAACAAATAGCCCGTATACGTACTTGTCACCCCACGTACACGACGCTCATATATTAATCAGTACCAAATTCTAAGGGGAGTTTCCCCCACACAAGGTTAGGCAAGCCGCTTACCTCGAACCAAGCTCAAATCAATCCGTAATAATGCTCTTTCTACGAATATCTGGCTCCAGATGGCCCAAATCTAGCCACATCAATTACATAACGTAAATATAGCTACAAGAAACTAATCTAGATAACAAATCAAACCTAAAGCAAGAAATTAGAAAAATTCCCAACAAGCCTCCCCGGGCCCACATCTCAAAATCGGGTAAAACTCACAATTGTGTACATCCATTCACTCACGAGTTCACTCATACCAAAAGTATCCAAAACTGAGGTCTAATTCCCATTCAAAACTAAGAAATTCAATTGGGGAACTTTTCCCCTATTTTTCCAACTTTCTCATTCAAAATCCTTGATTAAATGAATAAAACAACAATAGATTAGTGGAATATAGCCAAAACCGATTAAGGAGTCGTTACCCAATAGCTTCCTTTGAAAATCCTTCAAATTATCGCCTTAATCCGAGCTCTCAAAGTCAAATGGTGAAGAATGACATAAACTCTCAATTTGGCCCCTTTTCTGCCAGTTAAACTGCACCTGCGGTTACATTCACACATCTGCGGCCTTGCACGTGCGGAAAAACCATCACATGTGTGAAATCAACTTAAGTGTGCTGGGACTACATCTGTGAGCCTTGGACCGCACTTGCGAGCCTGCTCCTGCAGTCCCCAAACACTTATGCGCTTCCGCTTCTGTGGACCCCTAACCGCACATACGGACCCAGCTAGACAAGTCCCATATCCGCTTCTGCGATTCCATAGCCGCTTATGTGGCCCAAAGTGCGTAGGTGCGGTTACACCAGATACAACAGCTTCAGCCTTTTTCCTAAGTCTCAAACCTATCCGTTAAGAACCCACAACACACCCGAGGCCCCTGGGACCGCAACCAAACATACCAACAATTCCTAAAATGCCATACAAACTTAGTCGAGCCCTCAAACCGCATCAAACCATGCTAAAAGCACAAGTCACCCTCCAATCCAAACTTAATGAACTTGAAACTTCAATTTTTCACAACCGATGCCGAAACCTATCAAACCACATTCGATTGATCTTAAATTTTGCACACAAGTCATATTCAAACCTACGGACCTATTCTAACTTTCGGAATCGGATTTCAACCCCGATATCAAAAGTTCCACTACCGGCTCAAAACTCCAAAAATTTAACTTTTGCAATTTCAAGCCTAAATGAGCTACAGACCTTAAAAATGCAATCTAAACATGCCCCTGTGACGACCCAGCCAGTTGCCTCATGAATTACCACTCTGTTTCCCCCATTTCTGCTTCATTATGCTTCGCTATCCGTGTTTTATGTGAGTGAGTTAGGTAGTTTGCGTTCGGAGTGGATTTGGTAAGAAATGAGACATTTAGTTTCTTTTAAGAGGGTTTAAGTTGGAAAAGTCAACCGGGTGTTGACTTATGTGTTAAAGGTCTTGGATGTGAGTTCTGATGGTTCGGTTAGCTTTGGGAGGTGATTCATGACTCAGGAGTGTGATCGGAATTGGTTTTGGAGGTCCGGTGTAGAATTAGGCTTGAATTGGCGAAGTTAGTAATTTGGCGATTTCCGGTTGATAGGCGAGATATTGATACGAGGGTCGGAATAGAATTCCGAGAGTTTCTGTAGCTTTGCTATGTTATTTGTGATGTGTGTGCAAAATTTTAGGTCATTTGGACGTGGTTTAATTGGGTTTTTGATCGAAAGCGTACTTCGGAAGTTTTTTAGAAAACTTAGGCTTGAATTCAATATGAATTGATGGATTTGGTGTTGTTTGAGGTGTTTTGATGACTGGAAAAAGTTTGAATGAGGTTTTAGGATGTGTTGGTGCCTTTGGTTGAGGTCCCGGGGGCGTCGTGTGAGTTTCGGGTGGTCAATTGGACCATTTTGGAGTTTGGAAAATTGCAGAAATGCAGGTTCAGTGTTGCAGAGATTTATCTCTTCGCGTTCGCGAGGGGGTCCTCGCGTTCGCGAAGAAGGAATTATGGAAGGCCAGGGTTAGGCCTTTGTGTTCGCGAGTGGAGCTTCACGTTCGCGGAGGGTTGGCAGGTTGGGCATCGCATTCGCGAGAGGGTACTCGCGATTGCGTTGTGTAATTTGAGATCAAGGCCTTTTTGTTCATCGCGTTCGCATAAGGGGTTCGCGTTTGTGAAGGTATAGGAGGAAGAAGCATCGCGTTCGCAATGGGTGAGTCGCGTTTGTGAAGAGGAAAAGTTGGTCAACATGAAGTTGTGCTTCGCAAACGCGAGAGGTTGACCGCGTTTGCGAAGAAGGAATATCAGAACTGGGCAGAAAGTTTATAAGTTATTTCATCCGTGATTTTGGGTCATTTTTCCTCCATAGTTGAGCATTTTGGGAGCTTTTTGAGGGTGATTAAAGAAGGATTCAAGGAGAATTGATTGGAGGTAAGATTTTTGAACCTAAAACGTGATTCTATTGTGAAATCAACCTTGAAATTCATGGAACTTAAGCTAAAGATGAAAGAACTAGGGCTTGGGATTTTGAACTTTTAAATTGGGATTTGAAGGACCATTTGAAGACGGATTTGAAAACTTTTGATATGTATGAACTCGTGGGATGATAAGGAATCTAATGATGTGAAAATTTCTGAGTTTTGAGAAGTGGGCCCGGGGCTCGGGTTTTGCTAATTTCAGGATTTTTGATATTTTTCGATTGTTTTCGCTTGGGCTTTGTTCCCTTAGCATATTGTGATGTATTCGTTCTGATTTTGGATAGATTCGACGTGTGTGGAGGCCAATTAAGGGGCAAAGGTATCGCGAGCTAGAGATTTCACCGGTTCGAGGTGAGTAATGATTGTAAATGATGTCCTGAGGGTTTGAAACCCAGGATTTGCACATCGTAGTGCTATATTGAGGTGAGACACGCACTTGATGATGAGTGTGGAGTCGTTTACTATTGGGGATTGTGACTTGGTCTGTCCCGACTGATGATTTTACCGCGTATTTGACTTAAACTTGTTTGTTATCATCATAGTTTGGGCTGATTGCCATATTTGGGCTTTGTGCCAACTATTTGAACCCTCCAGGGATTTAATCACTATTTCCTCACTGTATTGATTTATCACTTGAACTCAGTCCTGTTGATATTTACTATTTTACAAACTCAGCCATTTTTACTCATATTTGAAACTTAAATGATATTTCTAAAAGATATTTTGGGCTGAGAATTACTGTTTTGCTAATACCCGAAGGGCTTGTGATGATTTTTGGACTGAGTGAGGCCGAGGGCCATATGTGAGGATATGCTGTGCGATATGAGGTCGAGGGCCTGAGATACTTTTATACGCCACGAGGTGGCTTGAGGCCGAGTGCCGAGTGATGTGAGGCCGAGTGCCAAGAGATGATGTCACGATGTGGCTTGATATAGCGCTTGGGCCGTAAGGGGCCCCTCCGGAGTCTGCACACCCACAGTAAGCGCGGGTACCCATCATGATCTGAGAGTGAGCTCGAGGGGCTGATACTGTACTGAGAGTGAGCCCGAGGGGCTGATACTGTTCTGAGCGATTGTTACTGTGCCCGAGGGGCGGATTTCTACTTGTTATGTATCTGTTAAATTACTTGTTTTACTTGTTTTAAAGGGATTTCATTTGATTTCTTCTCCGATTTACTGCCTTAAGTGATTTTACTGCTTTGACATAGAATTGCATTGTGCCTTTACGTGTTTTCATGCTTTCAGCCATTATTTATGATTATTACTCACTAGGTCGGAGTACTCACATTACTCCCTGCACCGTGTGTGCAAATTCAGGCATCGCAGAGTCCGCTCCTGAGTGCTGATCCTTCCAGACCAGGAAGTGACTTGGAGACTACGAGGTAGCTATTGGCGTCCGCAGCCCCCGTGCCTCCCTTATTTTATCATTTCCTGCTTCTAGAGCTATTGTATTGAACTTAGTGTTCAATAGACTTGTATCCGGATTTCGTAGTTGCTCATGACTTGTGACACTCCGGTTTGAGTTGTGTCGGGATGGTTTCTACTGTTGTTATCGTTAAATTCCGCAATTTATGGATATTATATCATGTTTTATTACTGTTTATGATAACTAACTATTTAAAAGAGGTGTTCCGTTTTGGTCTGGCTGGCCTTGTTTTCACGAGAGGTGCCATCACGACTGAGTTTGGGGTTAGGGTCGTGACATCCCCTAAGCCCAAAATACCCAACGGAGCTAACGGAATCGGCGGAACTCCATTCCGGAGTCATCTTCATACAGTTCCGACTTCGGTCCAAATTCTAAGTCTTAAGCCTCCGTTTTAGGGACTTAGTGTCCCAAACACTTCCAAAAACCAAAATGAACCTCCCAGCAAGTCACAATAGCAGAAATAGACACGAGGAAGCAGCTAATAGAGTATTGAGGCTTTAACTCTCAAAACAACCGACCAAGTCGTTACATAATCATATCTCAAATAACGGTAAAACATGTCTAATAACAAGGAGAACATTTAAAATAACGATAATCATCTCATATAAATATCTTGGTATCATATCGAGTAAAGGACTTGTCCCACATGCAAATTCAAAACAGTCAATAACATATTCATATGAAAATTCATGTGTAAATCATGCAAGTTATGAAATACAAATTGCGGTAAGGTTATTACTCACATTACTCATGTCAAATACCAAGCGCGTCACCTCGAACAATCCATACAACTTGTTTCAATCAATCTGTATTATCACAAACACGAATTTAAGTGTCAACGTCATGAACTACAAACATAGGCGGGTTCTATTCTATCCACTTTCCTCTTGGTTCCATATGAAATCACCTTAATTAGGCTATCCATGTCCCTATCAAAATAATTCTCTGTAATTCCTACGTATCACCAATTCAACAACTAATTAACTTTATCATAAAAATTCATCTTTAATACTACCCACTTTAATTAAAGAATAAATTAAATCCCAATATCACTTTTGAAAAGTTAAACAATATTAAACCAGACTTCTTTCAGAATACTTATGTTGCTAGTTCTTGTAATTGCTTGTTAAAATTCTTGGATCCCAAATAAAGTACTTTTATTAAGAGATAACAAACTAGTGCGTATTGCTCCTCTCCGAGCATCGCATCCCCGCTTCTTCAAGCCAGCAGTTTGGTTTGACTCCAAGTTGTTGCTAAGTTTCCTCGCTCTCACTTTGTTTACCGATTAGAATTGTAATTATTTCCCAAGTTTTCCTTTATGTATTTAATTTGTTGGCAGGCAAGTCTCCTATCCAAACCCTTATAAATCTCACGCCACCATTCAGAGAGGCTTAGCCTCTTAAATTGCTTCATCCTCCTTTTCGTTTAATTATTAGTGAAATGACCAATTTGCCCTCTTTTAAAATTATGGGGTATTATATTCTTCCTCCTTATGAAATTCGGTCTCCGAATTTCAAATAAAGTGTATGCATGTAGACCGAAAAAAATGAGGATATTTGACTCATATAGAATCTTCCACTTCCCAAATAACTTCTTCAAGGAAGTAGTTTCTCCGTAAGACCTTCACGAGCGTATTTTCTTTTGATCGTAACTTTCTTATTTATGTGTAAACACTCGCGATCGACTCATCGTTTTAAGTTAATTTCTCATCAAAGTTGTATAATTGGTGCTTTAGGCACATAAGAGTAGTCTAATATATATTTTCTTAGAATAAAAACATGAAACACTATATGAAAAAAACAAAATAAAAACTCAAGAAGAAGTGTCAAACGATAAGCTACGATTCTCATTCCTTCAACTATCTCTTATAATCTTATAAGCCTTGGATTTATCTTCCTTCTTTTTCAAATTGCATCAATTTTCATAGAGGAGACTCATAGGATCACTCGGTCTCTTACTGGAACTTCTAAGTTTATTTTTCTATTACTTGCACAATAAGACTTTTGTCTGCTTTGTGATGTGAGCAAACTTATCTGGCCAAATGAACTTATCAATCGCTTCATATACCAAATTTGGTCCTAATATTTTTATTTTATTTTATTTGTAAGTATAGTCTCAATACCATAGTGCCACTGACTTAAAACCACTCGATAGATGAATAACACTGTGTAATGTACAAGGCTCTATATAGATCCATCTGGATGCTTAACTACAAACTATTATTATAAACAAACACATGTAAAAAGGTAGATAAATATCTCAACTATCTCAAAAACAAAGAGTACGTATTCTCCAAGATCTGTACACTATGTTCAAATTACCCATCTAATAGCGGATGAGAGGCATTACAAAGATCTACTCGTGTACTCATTACTTGTTGTTAGAAACTAAGCGTCCACCGGACTGTATAGAGAATCGGGTTCTCTATGAGTTTCTACTGAAAATACTAATAAACCAAATTGTATAGTGATCTGGTCCTATATCAGTTTGGTACAGTGCTAACTACTGAACCAGTATGTAAATGAGACACATGATAAGTTCCTACTGTATAGAGAACCATATTCTCTATAAGTTCTCACTGTAAGCAACAGACTGCAAAACCAACCAGCATTGGGAATCAGGTTCTCTAATTGTTCCCACAGTAGCTCGACAATAAATAAAGAACACAGAGGATTTTTACGTGAAAAAATCGCAACACAAGGGGACAAAAACCACTACCTACACTTGTAGACTTTTAACTTCACTAACTTGTAAACACCTATTATAAGCCACTTTGTAATAACTCTATTACAAAGGATTCAACTCAACTAACTTGTGGTACTCTCACCACAGGCCACTTTGTGACTCTCTAGTTACAAAGACTTTGACTAACTTGTGATACTCTCACCACAAGCCACTTTGTCACTCTATAGTGACAAAGACTTTAATCACTTTAACTTGCAATAACACTATTACAAGCCACTTTGTAATAACTCTAATACAAAGGCTTCACAACTCGACTAACTCTAGCCAAGACACAAACTTATAGCCTGTTTGGCCAAGCTTCTTTTTAGCCAAAAGTTCTTTTTTTTGGCCAAAAGCACTTTTGGCCAAAAATTGAGGTGTTTGGCCAAGCTTTTGGAAGGAAAAAAAGTGCTTTTGAAGAGAAGCAGAAGCAGTTTTGGAGAAACAGAAAAAAGTAGCTTCTTTCCAAAAGCACTTTTCTGAGAAGTACCTTTGAGAAAAATACACTTAAAAGCAGTTTTTTAAAGCTTGGCCAAACACTAATTGCTGCTCAGAAGTGATTTTCAAACTAATTAGCCAAACACAAACTATTTCTCACCAAAAGTACTTTTGAGAAAAGCACTTTTGAAAAAAAAAAAAGCACTTCTCAAAATAAGCTGATTTGTGCAGCTTGGCCAAACGGACTATTAGAGGGTTTATGATTTTGGGTTTCCTAAAACACAACTTCTAAGAAAGCAAGATAGGAGTTATAAATAAAAAATAAATAACAAAGACTCAACAAACCTAAGGACTTAAGATATCTTCAATCTTGGATCTGATCCTTGAGGTTGCAGCAGCTTTGTTCTTGAGAGAATATTTTCTTTTCTGATTTTGCAAGTCTTGAGAGAATGTCTTGTGCCTTGCACCAGGTATATACTACAAAAGACATCCCATGGTGATGTTAAATCTTGGTTAGTACATGCCTTTTCTCAATGGGAAGTGACTGCTGCACTATCTGCTGCACTGTCGCGTGTACAATTGCAGGCAGTCACTTTCTGCAGTTGCTTTCCAGCTGTACAGTTAACTTATAATTCTGTCAGGGGAACACCAAAGGGTCATGTCCCTAATCTAGTTCCTATGAATCTAAAGGCACACTGTCTAGATTATCTTGAGTCGATTAACTTGAATGATTGTACCAGACATGCTTCAGGTCCTTTATCTGGTTCTCTCATGAAGTAAGTTGTTTTACCTTCCTTGATTGTATTTATACGTGTGTGACATCACTTACAATGATGTAATCAAGGTAGGTAAAAATCATTCCATAGAAAGTTGACTATTGCATTGTTCCTGTGCAGTAGCGTGTGCAGGCAGCAACTTTTTTGCTGGAGAGTTGACTTCATACAGTCTCCTCGGGAATTGGTAGGGTTCTGTTCCCTCAGTTGTTCCTTCCACTCTAAAGAGTTGAGTTATATCCCACGCTGGATCCTAACCTGGAACTTTTGTAAATGTGTAATAGGTTCCTTATCTGGTTCTGGATGGTAACTTTATTAGATCATCAAAGCATACTTATGCCCAAGGTACTTGTAACCTATCACTTGTTGCAAAGATATTCAAAAACGTGCAGTAAATTGTGATTCTCTATTAGAATTGGTGGACAATAGAACCCCATGGAGTCCGATAATTTTCTATTCATATATATATGTGCATATTTCACCTCATTGCAAGGAGTTTTGACTAGAAAGGAATGTGCCTACTATGTTACCAATTTACAATTTTCCAAATATAACATAATCGTTAATCATTTGAGGTAGTTCTGTCATAAAATTTACTATAATATTTTTTCCATCTTCACTTAAAAATCTCAAGTTGTTGTAGTAGGCATTCCATGCAAGTCACAAATGCTTATCTTGACATGCTAACAAGTCAAATAGTCATAAATAAGTTAAAAAAATCTTTCTTCTTTCTTTTCTCACAATTAGAATTTTCTTCTACTCATGGTACATCTTATTGTACCCCGAATGTACAACGTATCTAGAGTTATGAGCTCCTCAATAATAACTCGTCTTAACCCATATATATCTTATACACATAAGCAGTTACCTAACTAAAGAATACAATCAATATAGATAGTCATATCCTTGTTTTTACTAGCTAAGACCTCATCTCGATATTTACATAATCACTCATCTCCGTGAACTATCGTGATGGCACCTAGTCTCTACGACTAGGTAAGCCTAACAAATTCCGGAATTAGAAAACAAAAGAAATAAACTAGCCAAAACTATAGAAAAATATCAGAATGAAGCATTTAAGATGCCGCTCGGCATATACAATACAACTCTAAAAAACTGAACAATTCCCAAAACCCGGAATCCCATGAAATCACAAGCTATGAATACTACATTGTGCTCTAACTTCAGAATGTCTAAATCAAGATAAATACAGAAGGGCTAAACTATTAGAGAGAATGGAAAGGGACTCCTCGGTCTGCGGACGCAGCAGATATACCTCGAAGTCTCTGGAGAATCGCCTCGCCTCAAGGGTAGTAGGGCTGAGTCGAAGTACCTGGATCTGCACATGAAAAACATGCTCAGAAAGGGCATGAGTACACCACAGCGGTACTCAGTAAGTGCCAAGCCTAACCTCGGTTGAGTAGTGACGAGGAAGGTCAGGGCCCTACTGAGTTTAAATGAGAAAGAAGGTATAACAATATAGAATAAGACAGTATAATTAAGTGCAACAGTAAGAAGTAACACAGGATAGAAAGAACAACAACAACTACTACAACAGAGACAAAATAATCATGGAAAGAAATACGGCTCAACACAGAGATAACAACTGGGGATCTCCCAGGATACCGTCCTGTAGTCCCCAAATATAAATATCTAGTGGATCTCCCGGGTGTCGTCCCGTAGTCCAACTCATAATGCGCAGGGATCCACCAAAATTTTGATCCATAGTCCCAAATATAATATCCAGTACAGGGGGAATCTACCGGGTGCAGTCCCGTAGTTCCAATGTAAATGTGCATAGGGATCTACAAATCCGTAGTCCCAAAGTAAACATGTAGGAGGATCTCCCGGAATACCGTCCCGTAGTCCCAAATTAAACACACAGCAACACACGAAGGATATTCAAATCAATCCAAATTTCATACCAAGGTTAAACAGGTATTTCTAACCTAGCATGCTGCACAAAATTTAATTAAAGCGGTTTGAGCAAATAAGGCAATTAAGTCAATTAGACATGCTTCCATATGCTAACAGTATGCTTAAATTGAAAGTAGTACAAACAGGAAAAAACACAATATAGTTACTTAATGAAACAAGATTTCCAACAATTAGCACAAGTATGAACTCGTCACCTCACGTACAAGGCATTTCAAATATCAACAATACCAAATCCTAAGGGGAGTTCCCCCACGCAAGGTTAGACAAGCAGTTAATAGGGGATCTCATTAACTCCAAATGGCTCAAATCTCATGAGTACTCGACTCCAAATGGCTCAAATCTATTCAATTCAACTGCATAATGTAAATATAACTTCAAGTAACTGATTCCACAAACAAATTCTAAGCTAATACGCAAAATTAGGAAAAATTACCAAAACGCCCCTTGAGCCCACGTCTCGGAATCGGGTAAAGGTTACGAATTATGAATCCTCATTCACTTACGAGTCTAACCATACCAAAATTATCAAAATCCAATGTCAAATCCCCAATCAAAACTCGAAAATTAGGTCTAAGAATTTTTCCAATTTCTCACCCCAAATCCGAAATTAGATGATGAATTCACGTTTAAATTAATGGGTTATAAGCAAAAAGGAGTTAGGAATCATTACCCAATCGATATCTCTGAAAATCCCTCAAAATCTCGCTCAAATCCGAGCTCTCAAGCTCTAGTTTTGATAAAAATGGCTAAATCCTCCACTTTAAAATTTATATTCTTCCTAGACGCGTTCTTCTTCGCGAACGCGAGACCAATGTCAGAAACGCGATGTACAAAAATCCACTAGCTAGTCTTCCTTTTTCGCGAATGCGAGGGTCCACTCGCGAACGCGTAGCTTACACTGGCGGACCCTACGCGAACACGAGGACAATTTCGCGAATGCGAAGACCAAAGGATCCATACCTTCGCGAATGAGGGAAATCATCGCAAACGCAAAGCACGATTCAGATGCTCTACGCAAACGCAAGTCCCTCTCGCGAACGCCATGAAGGTTTTCTCTGCAACACAACAGCAGAAAATCTGCAATCTTTCTAAGTCCAAAAATGACTCGTTAAGCATCCAAAACACACCCGAGGCCCCTCGGGACCTCAACCAAACATGCCAACCAATCCTAAAACAACATTCAAACTTGTTCCAACCTTCAGAACACTCAAAACAACATCAAAACACCAAATTAACATCGGATTCAAGCCTAAGAACTCCAAAAACTCTCAAATCACGCTTTTGATCAAAAAGTCTATCAAACCTCGTCCGAATGATCTGAAATTTTGCAAGCACATCACATTCAACACTACGGAGCTACTCCAACTTCTGGAATTCCATTCCGACCCCGATATCAAAATCCCACTATCGAACCGGAAACTTCAAAAATTTAACTTTCGGCATTTCAAGCCTAAATAAGCTATGAACCTCCAAAACACAATCCGAACACGCCCCTAAGACCGAAATCACCCAATGGAGCTAACTGAACCGACATAATTTCATTCTGAAGCCATCCTCACACTTCTCCGAATATGGTCCAAATTCTAAAGCTTAAGCTCTGTTTTAGGGACTAAGTTTCCCAAAACACTCCGAAACTCAAAACCAAACATACTGGCAAATAAAAATAGCAAAAACCAACATGGGGAAAGCAGTTAATAGGGGATCGGGCGTTAATTCTTAAAATGACCGGCCGGGTCATTACATCCTCCTACACTTAAACATTCGTTCGTCCTCGAACGAGCATAGAGACATACCTGAAATAGTGAAAAGATGAGGGTAACGGCTACGCATATCCTGCTCGGTCTCCCAGGTCGCCTCCTCGACCGGTTGACCCCGCCACTGAACCTTTACTGATCCAATGTTCTTTGACCTCAGCTTCCGAACCTGCCTGTCCAATATCGCCACTGGCTCCTCAACAAAAGATAGATCCTTGTCCAACTGGACTGAACTGAAATCCAACACATGCGACGAATCACCATGATACTTCCGGAGCATCGAAACATGAAATATCGGATGAACTCCTGCCAAGCTAGGAGGTAAGGCAAACTCATAAGCAACCTTCCCAACACACCGCAATATCTCAAAAGGACCAATAAACCTCGGACTCAACTTTCCTTTCTTCCCAAATCTCATAACGCCCTTCATACGTGAAACCCGAAGCAGAACCCACTCTCCAACCATATAGGAAACATCACGAACCTTCCGGTTCGCGTAAGTCTTCTGGCTGGATTGGGCTGTGCGGAGTCTATCCTGAATCACCTTGATCTTCTCCAAAGCATCTTGAACCAAGTCTGTGCCCAATAATCTAGCCTCACCTGGCTCAAACCAACCCTCTAAGGATCTACACCGCCTACCATATAAAGCCTCATACGGTGCCATCTGAATGCTGGACTGATAGTTGTTGTTGTAGGCAAACTCCGCCAATGGCAAGAACTGATCCCAAGACCCTTCAAACTCAATCACACATGCACAGAGCACATCCTCAAGAATTTGAAAAGTGCGCTCGGACTATCCGTCCGTCTATGGGTAAAATGCTATACTCAACTCCACCCGAGTACCTAACTCAAGCAGTATGGCCCTCCAGAATAGTGATGTGAACTGGGTACCTCTATCTGAAATGATAGAAAGTGGAATACCGTGCATACGAACAATCTCCCAGATATAAATCTCTGCCAAACGCTTCGAAGAATAGGTAGTACACACAGGAATGAAGTGCGCAAACTTGGTCAGCCGATCTATAATCACCTAAATGGCATCGAACTTCCTCAAAGTCTGTGGGAGCCCAACTACGAAGTCCATGGTGATCCGCTCTCACTTCCACTCTGGAATCTCTATCTGCTGAAACAACCCACCCAGCCTCTGGTGCTCATACTTTACCTACTGACAATTAAGGCACCAAGCTATAAACCCAACTATATCTTTCTTCATTAGCCTCTACCAATAGTGTTGTCTCAAATCCTGGTATATCTTCGCGGTACCCGGATGAAGGGAGTACCGCGAACTATAGGCCTCCTCTAGAATCAACTCCCAAAGCCCATCAACATTGGGTACACAAATCCAACCCTGCATCCTCTATACCCCATCATCACCAATAGTCACATCTCTGGCATCGCCATGCAGAACCTTGTCCCTGAGGACAAGAAAATGAGGGTCATCAAACTGATGCTCCCGAATACGATCAAACAAGGAAGATCGAGAAATCACGCAATCTAGAACCCGACTGGGCTCCAAAAGATCTAATCTCACAAACTAACTGGCTAAGGCCTGAACATCCATCGCCATGGGCCTCTCCGCTGCTGGTAAATAAGCCAAACTCCCCAAACTCTTTGTCCGGCGACTCCAAGCATCGGCCACCACATTGGCCTTGCCCGGGTGATACAAGATAGTGATATCATAGTCCTTCAACAGCTCTAACCACCTCCTCTGATGCAAATTAAGGTCCTTCTGCTTGAACAAATGCTGTAAACTCCGGTGATTAGTATAAATCTCATAAGGCACACTGTACAAATAATGACGCTAGATCTTCAAGGCGTGAACAATAGCAGCTAACTCGAGATCATGGACATGATAATTCTTCTCATGTACCTTCAACTATCTGGACGCGTAGGCAATCACCCTACCGTCCTGCATTAATACAGCTCCAAGTCCAATCCTCGAGGCATCACAATAGACAGTATAAGACCCCGAACCTGTAGGCAATATCAAAACTGGGGCTGTAGTTAAAGTTGTCTTAAGCTTCTGAAAGCTCGCCTCATACTCTTTCATCCACTGAAACGGAGCACCCTTCTAGGTTAGCCTGGTCATAGGGGCTGCAATAGATGAAAACCCCTCAACAAATTGGCGGTAATAACCCGCCAAGACAAGAAAACTACAGATCTATGTAGCTGAGAATGGTCTAGGACAACTTTGCACTGCTTCCACTTTCTTTGGATCCACCTGAATACCCTGACTCGATACCACGTCGCCTAAGAATGCCACAAAATCCAACCAGAACTCATATTTCGTGAACTTTGCATATAATGTCTTTTCCCTCAAAGTCTGAAGAACTGTCATCAGGTGTTGCTCCTGATCTTCCCGATTTCGAGAGTATACCAGAATATCATCAATAAAGAGAATGACGAACGAGTCAAGATATGGCCGGAACACAATGTGCATCAAATGCATAAAGGTTGCTGGGGCATTGGTCAGCCCAAATGACATAACAAGGAACTCGTAATGACCATACCGAGTTCTGAAAGCAGTCTTCGAGATATCTGGCTCTCGAATCTTCAATTGATGGTAACCTGAACGTAAGTCAATCTTAGAAAACACTCGTGCACCCTGAAGCTGCTCAAACAAATCATCAATACGAGGCAAAGGATACCAGTTCTTCATTGTAACTTTGTTCAACTGGCGATAATCAATGCACATACGCATAAAACCATCCTTTTTATTCACAAACAAGATAGGAGCACCTCAAGGTGATACACTGGGCTGAATGAAACCCTTATCAAGCAATTCTTGTAACTGATCTTTCAACTCCTTCAACTCAGGAGGGGCCATACGATACGGAGGAATAGAAATGGGCTGAGTGCCCGGCAACAGATCAATGCCAAAATTAATATCTCTATAGGGCGGCATGCCTGGAAGATCATCTGGAAACACATCAGGAAAATCCCGTACTACTAGAACTGAATCAATTGTAGGGGTATCAATACTGACGTCTCTCACATAAGCTAGATACGCGTCACACCCCTTCTCAACCATAAGCTGAGCCTTAAGGAATGAAATAACTCTACTGGAAGTATGATCTAAGGTACCCCTCCACTCTACTTTTGGTACACCTGGCATAGCCAGCGTCACGGTTTTAGCGTGACAATCAAGAATAGCATATGTGGCGAAAACCAGCCCATGCCCAAGATAACATCGAAATCTACCATGCTGAGCAAAAATAATTCGGCTCTGGTCTCAAAACCTCTAAGAACAACCAAACACGACCGATAAACGCGGTCCACAATAAGAGAATCCCCCACAGGAGTAGAAACATAAATAGCGGAACTCAAGGA
This sequence comes from Nicotiana sylvestris, assembly GCF_000393655.2. NCBI lineage: Eukaryota > Viridiplantae > Streptophyta > Magnoliopsida > Solanales > Solanaceae > Nicotiana > Nicotiana sylvestris. Next base: position 111,289,101 of record NC_091068.1, read on the forward strand.
ATCCCGAGATACGCCCAAATGCGGGGCAAAATAAGAAAACACATAAGAATAAGTGGAACCTAAATCGAATAAAGCCGATGCATCTCTATGACAAACTAGGGCAATACCTGTGAAGACAGAATCGGAGGCAACAACCTCATTACGGGCAGGAAGAGCATAATATCTGGCCTGGCTTGGCCTCCCCCTCTAGGGAAACCTTTATCTCCCCGACCTCCACCTCTAGCTGGTTGAGCAGGTGGGGTAGCAACTAGTGCTGAAATCATAACTTGGGAACTCTTCGGAGCACGCTGTGATTGAGAAGTCTGTGGAGGTGCACCCCTCCCTAGTCTAGGGCAATCTCTCACCACATGGCATATGTCACCACACTCAAAACAAACTCGCTACCGACATAGCTGTGGGAACGGTGCGGTACGGGTACTTTGAGACCCCTAAACACCTGAAACACTATATGAAGCCTGAAACGCAAACTGAACTGGCTAACCCACAAAAACTCTACCATGCCGCACCCTGCCTCAAAAATAAGGACCAGTGGATCTTGCACGACAAGGTCTCCTCGCCTCTCTGTACTCTCTCTCCTAACCTCGTCTTTCCTCTCTCTCCCGGACCCACTTGTCTACTACCCGACGAGCGACCCTTTCCACCTGTTGAAATGGGACCATAGGCTATGTCACTATGACACCTGGAACCCGACCAATGTGAACTCGCTGCTCTAGAGTGGGGGCGGCAGGAGTTTGGGTCACTCCCCCGATCTGTGAAGTAGTTGGTACAACCTGAATCAACCCCACCTTAACTAATGTACCAAACATGCTCAAAAACTGTGCTAATGTCTCCAGGAGAGCTGGAGTAGTAGTAGCAGTAGGCATATCAGGTGCCTAGACTCCGGCTGGAACTGTTGGTGGCAGCTCGTGCGGGTGCTCTGGCTGCACCACATGCGCGTCCTCGACCTCTACCCTGGGCCCGACCTCTAACGGCTCTAGCAGGGGGCGTGGGTGCCTGGTCATCGCATGTGTCCTCACCATCTGTGAGAGAATGGAAGATATAGGTTTAGAATTGGTGATGCCAAGAATCTCGCACGACAAGGAAGTCAAAAGAAGTGGAATTTTCCTAACAGTTACATAGCCTCTCGTAGATAAGTACAGACGTCTCCGTATCGATCCGCGAGACTCTAATAAACCGGCTTGTGATTCATGACTCCTATGAACCTAGAGCTCTGATACCAACTTGTCACGACCCGAGTTCTCCCTCCATGAACTGTCGTGACGGTACCTAGTCTCTATGACTAGGTAAGCCTAACAAATTGCGGAAAAAGAAAACAACAGAAATAAACTAGCCAAAACTAAAGAAATATATCAGAATGAAGCATTTAAGATACCGCTCAGCATGTACAATACAACTCTCAAAAATTGAACAATTCCCAAAACCCGGAATCTCATGAAATCACAAGCTATGAATACTACATTGTGCTCTAACTCCAGAATGTTTAAATCAAGATAAATACATAAGGGCTAAACTATTAGAGAGAATGGAAAGGGACTCCTCGGTCTGCGAACGCAGCAAATATACCTCGAAGTCTCTGGAGAATCGCCTCGCCTCAAGGGTAGTAGGGCTGAGTCGAAGTACTTGGATCTGCACATGAAAAACATGCGCAGACAAGGCATGAGTACACCACAACGGTACTCAGTAACTGCCAAGCCTAACCTCGGTCGAGTAGTGATGAGGAAGGTCAGGGCCCTACTGAATATAAATGAGAAACAAGGTATAACAGTATAGAATAAGACAGTATAATTAAGTGCAACAGTAAGAGGTAACAAGGGATAGAAAGAACAACAACAACTACAACAGAGATAAAATAATCATGGAAAGGAATACAACTCAACACAAAGGTAATAATCGGGGATCTCCTAGGATACCATCCTATAGTCCCCAAATATAAATATCCAGTAGATCTCCCGGGTGCCATTCGTAGTCGAACTCATAATGCGCGGGGGTCTACCGAAATTTTGATTCGTAGTCCCAAATGTAAATATCCAGTACATGGGGAATCTACCGGGGGCAGTACCGTAGTTCCAATGTAAATGTGCAGGGGGATCTACCAAAATACAAATCCGTAGTCCCAAAGTAAACATGCAGGGGGATCTCTCGGAATACCGTCCCGTAGTCCCAAATTAAACACACAGCAACACACGAAAGATATTCAATAGAATCAAAATTTCATACCAAGGTTAAACAGGTATTTCTAACCTAGCATGTTGCACATAATATAATTAAAGCAGTTTGGACAAATAAGGTAATTAAGTCAATTAGACATGCTTTCCTAAGCTAACAATAGGCTTAAATTGAAAGTAGTACAAACAGGGAAAGAAAACACAGTATAGTTACTTAATGAAACATGGTTTCCAACAATTAGCACAAGTACACACTTGTCACCTCACATACAAGGTATTTCAAATATCAACAATACCAAATCCTAAGAGGGGTTCGCCCACGCAAGGTTAGACAAGCCACTTACCTCGAACCGGCTCAAAATCAACCCGAAACCATATTCTTGCCACGAGTACTCGACTCCAAATGGATCAAATCTATTCAATTCAATTGCATAATGTAAATATAACTTCAAGTAGCTGATTCCACAAATAAATTCTAAGCTAATACGCGAAATTAGGAAAAATGACCAAAATGCCCCCCAGTCCTACATCTCAGAATCGGGTAAAAGTTCCGGATTATGAACCCTCATTCACTCACGAGTCTAACCATACCAAAATTATCCAAATCTAATGTCAAATCCCCAATCAAAACTCAAAAATTAGGTCTAAGAACTTTTCCAAATATTTTCCCAATTTCTCACCTCATATCCGAAATTAGATGATGAATTCACGTTTACATTAATGGGTTATAAGCATAAAGGAGTTAGGATTCATTACCCAATCGATATCTCTGAAAATTCCTCATAATCTCGCTCAAATATGTGCTCCCAAGATCTAGTTTTGATAAAAATGGTTAAACCATCTACTTTGAAATTTTATATTCTGCCCAGACGTGTTCTTCTTTGCGAAGGCGAGGCCATTGTCGCGAACGAGATGCACAAATATCCACTGGCCAGTCTTTCTCTTTGGCAAATGCAAGGATCCACTCGCGAACGCATAGCTTACACTGGCGGACCCTACGCGAATGCGAGGACCATGTCGCGAACGCGAAGACCAAAGGGTCCATACCTTCGCGAACGCCGGACATGCCTCTACGCAAACGCGAGACCCTCTCACGAACGCGATGAAGGTTTTCTCTGCAACACAACAGTAGAAAATCTGCAATCTTTCTAAGTCCAAAAATGACCCGTTAAGCATCTGAAATACACCCGAGGCCCTCCCGGGACCTCAACCAAACATGCCAACCAATCCTAGAACACCATTCAAACTTGTTCCAACCTTCGGAACGCTCAAAAGAATATCAAAACACCAAATTAACATCGGATTCAAGCCTAAGAAATCCAAAAACTCTCAAATCATGCTTTCGATCAAAAAGTCTATCAAACCTCGTCCGAATGACCTAAAATTTTGCAAGCACGTCACATTCAACACTACGGAGCTACTGAAACTCGGAATTCTATTCTAACCCTAATATCAAAATCCCACTATCAAACCGGAAACTTCAAAAATTCAACTTTCGGCATTTCAAGCCTAAATAAGATACAGACCTCCAAAACACAATTCGAACACGCCCTTATGCCCGAAATTACCCAATGGAGCTAACGGAACCGACAGAATTCCATTCCGAGGCCGTCTTCACACTAATCCAACTATGGTCCAAATTCTAAAGCTTAAACTCTCTTTTAGGGACTAAGTGTTCCAAAACACTCCGAAACTCAAAAACAAACATCCCGGAAAATCAAAATAGCATAAACCAACATGGAAAAAGCATTTAATAGAACAATCATAGTCATTGGGTGATTTCATCTCTTAAAACACCAAAGATTTAGATACATATGCTGAAAAATATACTTTAAGCTTTTGTGGACAGTATAAATCTCATAAGTTTCACAGTATAAGTAATTAATTCCTTGAAAGCCAAAATCACTACAAAACATCTCCAAATCATGAGCAAGATAGTTTAGCTCGTGCAACTTGAACTATCCCAAAGCATAAAAGCTATAACACGACCATATGCGTGAGAAGCGAGAACACATTCTAATCCACCCTCGAAGCATCACGGAATATTATGAGTCCTCCCGAACCTGATGGTAAGGTTATTACTAGTGTAGTTGTGAAACATGTTTTGAGTTTCTGAAGGCTCTACTCACATTCCTCTTTTTTTGTATTAGTTAGGTTTGTGGCGCTGCTATTTGGAAGAAATCATGTACAAAATGCATGCAATAGCCTGCTAAGCCAAGTAGTTGTATATCTCTGAAGTAATAGTTGATCTTTACCATTTTTGAATTGTTTCTATCTTTTTAAAATTTACCATAATCACATCTTTAGTTACAATATGCCCAAGGAATACCACTGAGTCTAGCCAAAATTCACGCATCGAGAACTCGAAAAAAGCTAATTTTTTGGCAGCATCTATAACACATTTTTATTCAATTAATCCTCATGTTCTTTCTAGCTACCAGAATATACCAAATATCATAAATAAAGACCATGGTACCTTTTCCTAGAAACAACTTGAACACTATATTCATTATATCTATGAATGCGGCTAGAGAACTGGCCAGTCTAAATACATCACAAGTAACTCATAATGTTTGTACTGAGTTCTAGAGGCTTACATCAAAATATCTTCCTTTCTTATTCTAAGCCGATGATAACCGTACTAAAGATTAATCTTTTAAAAGTGGGTGGCTCCTTGTAACTAATCAAACAAGTTATTTATATAAGACAATGAGTACATATTATTATCTTATTCAATTGTATGTAATCGATTTACATTCTTACGGGCCTATTTCCCCTATATCTCTCTCTCTACTTTTTCCAACAATATTGGTGCCCCCATGGTAAAACACTCGGTATGATAAAACTCTTATTCAATAGATTTTGCAATTGTTCATTTGGCCCTCTCGACTCCGTTTTATCTTATACAATTGTATGTAATTGATTTACATTCTTATGGGCCTATTCCCCCCTCCCTATCTATCTCTCTCTCTCTCTCCTTTTTCCAACAATATTGGTGCACCCCATGGTGAAACATTCGGTATGATAAAACTTTTATTCAATAGGTTTTGTAATTGTTTACTTAGCCCTCTCGACTTCGTTGGTTCCGTATAATATAGTTTGTATGTCAGGTGTCAAATCAACACTGGAGTCTATTTCTCTTACTGGAGGTAGTCTTGGTAATTCCACATGAAATACAAAAAAATTCTCTTACTATTGGTATCTCATCTAAACTAGATGTCTAATCTCATGTGTCCATTGACCATTGTTATAAGACCACTACCATCTTTTTTCAATAATCATTCAACCTTGACAAGATATAACTTTGTCCATTCCTAGTAAATGATCCTCTTTTAGTACAAAATTGGTTTCATTGGATATCTCCATCAGTCTACCTTTACATGGCAATCAGAGGTAGCGTGGCAAAAGATAGCTAATTTATGCCTATTGTCACGTCAAAGCCAACCTTGTCAAGTACCATTTGGTTAGTTAGGATATTCCTTATCTAAACTCAAATCTAACAAATTTTTATTACATATGTTCAACAAACAGTGATTTTTTTTCTATAGATGAGGCAAACCGGAAAAGATCCTAGTCCGTCCTTCTTATTGACTTCTTATTTGTATGCATATTATGTCCCCTTCCTCAATCTTTCTAGTAAGACCGACTACCTTAATCCAATTCAAAGTCTTCGTATGCGGGGTTATTGCCTTATTTGGAGGATTATTAATCCTTCGATAAAAGTTAAAACTCGAGTTGATGCATTAGACACTGAGTAAGGAGCCTATCTAGCTCGGTGAAAAATCTGGTGTCATATATTGGTAGATTCATTGTCTAAATCAATTCTTAAACTACCTAACAAATTCATGATTTTGACCGTTAGGAAGAAAACGAATCATGAACAGTTTAGTAAACTCGTTCCCAAGTAAGTTACATTCATCTATCTGTATTCTTATTAGTATGGTATTATGCCATCCAATTACTAGCTGTTTTCTCTAATTTGTAGTTCTAGCTTCACGGACCTTCCAGTGGAACATCTTAGAGTTCATAATGCCTTAAATATTTTATGAAGAACATATGAGTCCTCCAAACTGACAAAAATGGCAAACTTAGGAGTTTCAATTTTTTTTATTAGAACTGTATTAAGGATGCTCCTCTGTTTCAACATTCTTCTAGGTGCATGAGGCCTCTAGAGCCCTATTTTGTTTATCCTTCTCACTTCTATCCATTACAGACATAAAACTCTCATTTTTTCCTTTCCATAGAGGTAAGTACCCCAATGATAATAATCTATCGGCTATGGTAGTGGGCTAGTATTTACTTTAGGAGTGGATTCTATTACACGTCTTGTGGTAGTATGACACTATTTTGGTGGCATAGACCTTTCTTGGCTATGTCTACTGGATTTTTCTCTTCCCCTTAGCTAGAAGAGACGAATATTAAAGGCAAAATTTCATGTCCCTGAACCTTTAGCCTTTACTGATATCAAATGATCGATCTCAAGACATATGGTAACAATTTAAACAATGTTAGATTCATCTACTTAACCCTAGTCATCACACACGTAAGGAGGAACAAAAAAGAAAGACCATACACATCCTATCATGTCCTCGCAGAATCATGATTATGGAAATGGCTGGCTACATAACTATAATTGAGATTCTATTATCGACATGTGCTCTACTAGTCATAAGTATAGCCTAGGCTCTGATACCAACTTTGTCACGATCCAATGTAGCAAGTACCCCTATGTAAGCCTTATCGGTATTTTATAAAAAATCAGATAGAGTTTTTCCTATTTTAGGACCATTCAACATAATCCTATCTTAGTATTTAGCAACACAATCAACCAATATCCACCAACACAAATTATAATCCTCGTTAACAAAGTATTTCCAACACAATAATACTAACTTCATCTCCAAAAATATGATTAAAAAGTCTAATACGAGTTACAAGTCTATATTAATAAAATAATACTCATGACATTAATAAAAATAATTATGGAGTGACTCTAAGAGTTTCAAGAAAAGGACTATAACAAATAAATAACAATATTTGCCCAACAAATAAATGTGGGGCTCACCAGGAATTGTCAACTCGTGCATTCTAATTAACGGAATCCACGACTACACCAATTGTCACTGTAAAACAATAGCAGGGAATGAGTCACTAGCTCAGTGAGTAATAACACTTAACCACAATCTTTTTAAATGGTGACAAGTCAGAAAACATGCTAATAATTAAACAAAAAATATCATAAGCATGCCCTTTCAGAAACAATAACCAATAATCAGTTTCATCATGTGTTTCATGTAATATAAATCAATTTAACAATTTCGTAATAAACTTGGTAAGCACTGTGTCATATCAAATCTTTATGTTTGGGAGGTTTCCAAGAAAGGATCATCTAATTAGTATCACTGTGTGGACCCCTTCGCGAAAGAAGTCAAATATAACTGTAGGTCCCTACTCGAGAGAAAACTGTAAGTGTATGCTAGTTCTACCTTCCAACTAGTGAGGGGTATAACTTTAATCAGTAATCTATAAATACAAGGTGCACCAGGTCTAACGAATCCACAGTTAGCTACGGGATCCTTCAAAGTCTCCTCCTATTTATACTTGTCTTTGTAACTAGTAAATACTCGTATAAAAATATTTTTAGTACAACGCATTTCAGTTCTTATCTAGTTATATAATTTTATTTCGGTTATAGTTATCATATCTCAAATAACGGTAAAACATATCTAGTAATAAGGAGAACATATAAAATAACGATAATCATCTCATATAAATGTCTTGGTATCATATCGAGTAAAGGACTTGTCCCATATGCAAATTAGAATAATAGCTCCGAGTTGCTTTGACTTCGGAGGATCTAACAAAAATGAAATGAAGTCTTAGTTAAACTGTTCAAATTATTTATCCGGACACAGTTAATCTTTACCGAAGGTGGACCTTTATTTGGCCGTGACTCAAAACTGATTAATCACATTGGACATAATATTTATAGACTTAAAATTTATAAGGACCTTATTTTTTATGAACTCTAAGTCTCCGAGTCATTTATACATTGGGGTCGAAGATCCAATGGCTTCGTACCTTAAGTTGGTCGTAGCCTTTAGTATTTAGACCCTGCCTTGTAGACTAAGTGCCCTCGGGTTGTTTAGCCCAATTTTCCCGCTCTTACTATCAGACGGTAGTCCTCGATTTGAGGAGACCCGTAGGTTTAGGGGTCTTTAAATGATTGGGCATGGTATCGTAGACTCTTACTGCGTTTGGGGTTTCATGCCCCTGGTTAATGATGGACCGAGGGCTTAAAAGGTTTTGAACCAGATATTTATTGTAAGTGGCATAAAGATAACATTACTCGTGTAAGTGTGAACCGATGAAGTATAGAAGGTGAATTTCTCACATTATTATTTCAAATGTAGTGTAAATAATCGAAGATACAAAAATTATCCGCCATGGCGAGAACGTACTATCTGGGAATGATTTATTTGATCGAGAAAACCCTTACAATAATAAATCCTATTATTCAAGCCTTGGCTTTCGATGTCAAATAAAATCGCCTTCGAAATTTCTGAACTCAGATCTTCGAATCATGATTCAGGGTGTGGTAGTCCCCTAGTACTTGAGGCCGAATTTTGAGGGACCGAGTACTAATGATCTGATGCGGGCAGTCCCCAGTCCCTGGTGCTTGACCGCTCCTTCAAACTAGAGTAGCACGCTTATTGTTGCATCGTTAAAAACCTTGCCGTAAAACCCACTTAAAAAAATCGATCTAAGGGAAAAAGGGTGCAACTCATGCTTTCAGACCTAATTCTTGGACTTGGCTTTGATTGAGTACCTGCACGGGTTAGTTCGAAGGATAATAAAACTCAAAGAAGGTTAGGTATTCATACTTTAGCAGTAGTACTGCTTTAAGTGTGCCACATTCCAGTTGTTTTGCAGTTGTATGCCATTTTCGGATATAAGCTGGTACGAGCCCTTTTCGGTTATACCGGTGACTCTGTATGGTCCTTTTCAATTCAGGCCTAGTTTCCCATCATTCGAGTTCTTGGTATGTTGTGTGAATTTTCTCAATACTAAGTCCCCGACTTGGAAATGTCGAAGGTTTTCCCTTCGATTGTTATATCTCCCTATCCACTCCTTTTGAGTTGCTAACCGTACTAGGGTGGCTTCTCGCCGTTCCTCCGAATAAATTTAGAATTGTGGCCATGGCCTTGTTGTTTGATGTTTTTGTAGCATATTGGAACCTCAAGCTCGATTCTCCCCCTTCTACTGGAATTAAAGCCTCTGTGTCGTAGACTAGAGAAAACGGTGTCTCACCGGTACTCGGCCTCGAGGTTGTTTGATACGCCCATAGGACCTCGGGCAGAATTTCCTTCCACCTTTGTTTTGAATTGGACAGGTTTTTCTTCAGGTTCTGCAGAATGGTCTTGTTTGTCGACTCTACTTGATCGTTCGGGCTCGGGTGATAAGGGGCGATAAAAGCTTTTTGATTTTGTGACCTTCAAAGAATTTATTGACCTTGTTGCCGATGAATTGTCTCCCAATGTCACACGTAATCTCGGTTGGTATCCCGATCCGGCAAATTATGTGATCCTAGATAAAGTCGATAACCTTTTTCTCTCTAACTTTCTCAAATGCTTGTGTTTCAACCCACTTGGATAAGTAGTCGATCTCAAGCAAGATGTATTGAATCTTACCGGGTGCCCATGGTAAAGGACCTACGATATCCATTCCCCACTTCATGAACGGCTAAGGAGAAAGGACCGAGTGACGTAGCTCCGTCGATTTGTAGATCATTGGGGCATGCCTTTCACACTCGTCGCATTTTTGAACAAAGTCCTTTGCATCCTTTTCCATTTCGTTCCAATAATACCAAGCCCTGATAAATTTATGAACCAATGATTCCGCTCCCGAATGGTTTCCACAAGTCCCGTCACGGACTTCCCTCATCATGTAATAGGTCTCCCCGGGACCCAAACATCTTGCTAGTGGTCCTAAAAATGATCTTCGATACAGTTGGCCTTCAACCAAGCAAAACCTGGCAGCTTTATTTGAAGGGACCTCGATACTTTAGGATCCAATGGTAGTTTCCCCTTTTGAAGGTAGTCCACGTATTTGTTTCGCCAATCCCAAGTCAAACTCATTTAATTTACCTCGTCATGACCGGCCTCTATCACTGAGCTCATCAATTGAACTACTGTTCCAGAATTGAATTCTTTAGAGTCCACTGTCGCGCCCCCTTTTTTCTCGTGAAATAGGGTTTATGACATTGACAACTCTTTTAACAGGTATTAAAAGAGAAGAGTCGCCACCTAATGATTAAAGAACATTAGGACACTAAGAAGAGTTTGATTTAGGAAAACCAGAGATTGGGTAAGGGCTTGAAATTATCCCGAAGGGAAGGTGTTAGGCACCCCTCAGGATCCACTAGTGTGGTTCCCAGCCATACTATAATTGTGACTTTAAGTAAGCAAATAAGAGTTTCAAATATGAAGGGGTTTTCACATAATGGTTGCAAATAGATAAAATTAAAAGAAGTGAAAGGTAAGCTGAAATTTGAGAAAAACGGTTTAAATTTTTGAAAGGTAAACAACGAAATAAACAAGTAAAGGGAAGGGGGGTCCTAGGTTTATAAATAATATGGATCACCCCACATAATGTCCGGTAATCGCTCCTCGACGAGGGGTTACACGTGATATTAGCGCGTGGTCATCACATCCATATCTACCCTTTCCCACCCCATTAAGGTGTTAAAGCGCGGAATAGTCTCATTTACTTATTGCATGCTATTACCCGCCTCAATCCTATCAGCCCCAGAGGTGCTTGGGACTACTAATCCTATAATGGTGGAAAAGTTGGCTTATTTGTGGTTTCAAAAGGTAAAAATACTAAGGCGACAAACAAAAGCACGTATAACAAGTATGGGGGCAAGCACATAAGCAGATACGGCTCAAACAGACCACCTTAAATCAAAGAAAAGCATCTAGTTTAGCATGTCTTGCATGTACTGATTAGGGTCTGATTAAAACTTAAAAGGGGAAAGTAGGCTGATTTATCACATATTTTCAGATAAGAAGTCCGAATTAGACCTGCCCGCTGGTTGTAATTAACAAAAAAACTGGTGCAATCATAACTTTTATCCTAAGGCTTACCTAAGTGTTAGATGAGGCCTATAGGCATGATATCTACTGGCTTTAGAAACAAAGAGGTAAATTGATTGCAGATTGATTCAGGAAAAAAGTTGCTAGTTTTTTAACAGAAGAGTACAAGTTCTGCAGTTGATAAAGCATTACTATTGAAAACCTACAAACGAGTGAGACGATTCAGATTTTTGATTAGGAACCCTATAGGCATTCTTTCTATGTGTTGCATCTTTTATTATAAATGTGATATCCGATCACACTGATTATTAAGGCCTATAATTGTGTTTGGCTAATGAGAGATGAGTATACGAGAATCAGAAAGGTCCTATAGGCATATTATCTATATGCATGTGCATCCTATAGACATGGTATCTATGCAGAAATTCTTATAGGCATGTTGTCTAAAGATGAGAATGCAAAAATTCTTATAGACCTGGTATCTATATGTGATTGCATGATTCTATAGACATGGTATCTATGTGTGAGTGCATAAATTCATAAAGAAAATATCATAGGCAGGATGTCTACATGATATGCAGAGATCAGGGATTCCTATAGGCAAGTTATCTACCCTTTGCATACAGTTATTCCATCCATTTTCACTAGCCATCCCAATAGTTATTACAAGTTATTACAGCCCAGAATGAAATAAGAAAAGCAAAATTAAAAGTACAACCAAGGGGAGCCTAATTCAGACTCCATGTCTGAAATATGAGATGAACCAACTCTAAAGATCATGATCCAAAGCCTTTATCTCATCTTTGGATGTGTTATAGTTTCCTAAGAGCCTCATATGGACTCTGGGCAGTGCTCACACCCAGATTAAGAACATAGTGCAGTGGGGAAGGGCCAACCCTCAAGTGTCCAAGTTCATAGGGAACTCAAGGTCCCAAGGTAAGGCTCACAAGAGGGGGGAAGAACCTAGAAGCTAGGAGAGAGTGCAAGTGCAGAAGTGAAATTCTGAAAGGGAAAGAGGGAAAAGGGAACAACTTAAAAATCAGTGCATATAGGGGTATAGAGGAGTAGGGAATTTGCAAGAACACAAGAGAAGCAGGCTAATGGGCATACTCAGCAATGGGATATGCTGGCACACCATCCAGCCTATTAGAGGTTAGGACCTCACTGGTTCAGAACTCAAGTTATGGGCAACAACTCATGTTGCCATGCCCTAAGTCATCACTTACAAACACATAGGGGTAATGGGGTAGGGAGCAAAGATTCACAGTAGAAACAGGCAGTAGAACAAAGGCATATTAAGTTAAATATTGAACTCTATATAAGCAGTAAGATAGCCATGGATATAAAAACTTTAAAACACATTGGGGTGATGCTGAAACTAAAATTAGGACATACCAGTTTTAGAGAAAACAAACAAAGAGAAAGCAGTAGTCTTGTAAAGCCAAAGTGCAAACGAGCAATCAAAATGCTATGGGTTTAGAAGAGAATTGTGAAGTCTGAAGTGTAGAAGTATTGAATTGAAGGTGTCTTAAAGTGCAGAAGGGTCGTGCCCTTTTATAGTGCCGAAAGCAAGCATAAATAGGTAAGAAAATAGTTTGGAAATCAATTACACAAGGTCTCCCTTTAATTAAGGGATTCTGATTTCAAACGGGCAAAATAATTAAGGAAAGGAGTCAATCAAACACTTTTCCAGAGAAGTACAAGAGGGGTAAATACATAGAGGTTTATTTAAGGACAAAGTCTTGATAGTACACGATTTGTGCAAATAAAGAAAGGAAATCAGTTAACAACTAGTAAATCAGAAATTGAGGATTTCGTATGAATGAACCGGGTCAGAAAGATGGGAAGGATGTCGACTTAAGGAAAATCAGTACCAATCAATTAAACATATTAAAAGGAATTCTGAATCAATCACAAGTTGGAAAACCATTTTGAAGAAAGACTCCTCATATATAAAAGCACACAAACACGTTAAACATGAAGAAATTTGTCATGCTATTTAATAGAAAAATATAGTGTAGGAGAATCAGAATTGTGTGCAAACAAAAGAAGTTGACACTTAGTTCATAGACCCAGAAATAAGTCTGAAAGAGTCAAGGTTCCTCAAACAGAACCCTAGTTTGATCATATGACCAAACTCGGAGGAAACCCCCAAATTCTAGGGTTTCCGACTCGAGTCAAATACAGAGATGAGGAGGCAACAGGCTCAGAGATTTCTTTTCAGAATCTCATGAGAAGACAAGCAAATACAAATAACATTCAAAGCAGACAGAGTGTAGGAGCATAATGAGAGAATAGTCACGACAGTAAAAGAAACGTGTTTAAGAAAACCTTTTGGAAGGGACTTAAACAAAGTTCAGTAAAAGAGAAAGCAATAACACTTAAGAACACAATAGGAGATATAGCAGAAGAAAGTACTTTTCAGAAGGAACTTAGCCAAGGTTCAGAAGAGAAAAGAGATGGTATAACACTTAAGAAAACCGTAGAAGAAACATGTTTAAAGAGGTTTTTTAAAAGAGCTCAGACAAAGTTCAATAGAAGGCAAACAAAACTTAAGAACTCAGTAAGAAGTACATACAGTAGAAGAACACAAAAATACTGGAAAAGCATAGCAAAAGATCATATAGGAAAACACAACAAGATAAACATGCGAGCATGGTACAAAACACAGTAGAAAAACAAAGCACAAAATAACATGTATAGCATAAGAAAGCAGTAGAAGCACATGCATGATAAATACACACAAATGAAGGAAAAGAAGAGTCGGAGAAACATTTTAAGATTTTTCAGAAACCCTAAATCGGAAAGAAGTAGTTTTTTGAAAGAAAAATTGGGGAAAACGTTTAAAAACTCAATTAGAGCACAGATATAGAACAGATCTAGGAAAAAATCAGAGAAAACCTCGAATAGCTTAGGGTTTCAGAGGAACCCTAAAACGAGAAAGGCTTTGAAAAGGTTCGATCTGAGTTGGAGAGGTTAGAACCATGCTCAAAACATCATTATACGCCAGAGCAAAATCGGCAAGGGCCATAGAACCTTAGATCTGTAGAGATCTGAACGGACACCTTCGAGGTCAGACCTGGGACCTTCGAATACCAAGTGTTTGAGAGCAGAGGGAGATGAGTTTAGGTCATCCATGGCTTGAGATGCCATGTATTCCGGTGAGCTTGAGGTAGAAGACAGTGAGAGAGGCTAGGGTTTCGAGAGAGTTTGAGAGGAGAGGGATTTCAGAGGTGGCCGATAGAAGAGAATGAGGGGATTAGGGTAATCATTGGGTAATTAAAAAGGTAAGGAATGATCGTGGTCGTTGATCAAAATGATCAACGACCTGGATTAAAGAGAGGGTCGGGCGGATCGGATAAGCGGGTCAGGGGTCGGGTTAAATTGAAATTGGGCTAGGTAATTTGGGATTTGAAATTGGGTTATTTGAGGGATCAATTTGGGCTATAATTGAAACAAAATGGGGCTATATTTTAAATAGCCAATTTTTCAATTTTTATTTTATAAGAAATAGTAACATGATTTCTGAAAATAAATTAAAGGTACTAAATTAATTAATAATATATAGATATTATATTAAAAATGCTGGAACCAATTTTATAATTATACGCGCAATTAAATCTTAAAATAGGCTAAAATTGCAATTAAATGCAATTTAACTTTTAAAATACTAAATAAATTTACAAAAATGTGCAAAAAATTACTTTAGCTATATTTTGGTATAAATGTGAGAATAAAATAAGTTATTCACCAAAATGATAATTTTGGGAATAATTATTAGTTTTTGTATTGCTAAAATAGGGCAATAAATTGATTTAAGAATCTTTTAAAATTAGAAAAAATACTGAAACATTTGGATATACCTATATATGCATACATATGATATTATGAAAGTATTTTGCATATATAAAATATACAGAAAAAAATTGGGTATCAACATCCACTGATGATCCTAAACTAGCCAACGCATCAACCTCACTATTCTGATCTCGAGGCACATGGTGTAGCTTCCATTCTTTGAACCGATGTAACACAAATTGTAATTTATATAATTATCTTCGTATACTGTCTTCTTTGACTTTGAACATTCCGTTGACTTGGTTAACAACGAGGAGGAATCGCACTTGGCTTTGATAACTTCAGCCCCCGGGCTTTTAGCCAGATCTAGACCTGCAATCATAGCCTCATACTCGGCTTCATTCTTAGTCAATTTCACAGTTCTAATTGATCGCCTTATTATGTTACATATGGAGGTTTTAATACGATACCCAACTCGGAACCTTTCGCGTTGGAAGCACCATCCATGAATAGGGTCCAGACCCCCAAGCTAGTCCCCGAGGCAAGTAATAATTCTTTATCGACCTCGGGGATCATGGCCGGTGTAAAATCAGCCACGAAGTCTGCCAATATCTAGGACTTTATAGTTGTTCAAGGTTTGTATTCAATATCATACCCGCTAATATCTACGCCCAACTTTGCTAGCCGGCCTGAGAGTTTAGGTTTGTGCATAAGATTCCTTAATGGGTACGAGGTCACGATACATTAAGGGTGACACTGAAAATATGATTTTAGTTTACTAGATGTGCTTAGCAAGGCAAGTGCCAGTTTTTCTAGGCGTGGATACCTCATTTCGGCATCACCTAGGGTTCTACTAACATAATATATAGGAAAATGTGTACCTTCTTCCTCCCGAACTAGGACACCACTTACCGTTACCTCAGATACCGCCAAGTAAAGGTATAACTGCTTGTTCGCCTTTGGGGTGTGCAGCAAGTGAGGGATTGATAAGTATTGTTTGATTTCCTCTAATTCCTTTTGGCACTCTGGGGTCCAGGCAAAGTCGCTCTTTTTCTTTAGTAACAATAAAAACTAGTGGCTTTTATCCGATGACTTGGAGATGAATCGGCCCAATGCGGCTATTCGCTCGGTCAGCCTTTGCACTGCCTTGATGTCGTTGACCACAGTGATATCTTCTATGGCCTTTATCTTATCTCGATGATCTCTATTCCCTGGTTAGATACCATAAGATCGAGGAACTTGCCTGAGCCGACTCCGAAGGCACACTTCTCTGGGTTCAACTTCATATTGTATTCCCTTAGTATGTCGAGATTTCCTTCAAAATGCCTCAAATGGTCCTCCCCTCGCAGCGACTTAAATAACATTCAATCAATATAAACCTCTATTAAATTTCCTATTTGTTCCTCGAACATTTGATTAACTAGGCGTTGCTATGTGGAGCCGACATTTTTTAACCCAAAGGGCATCACATTATAACAATAAGTGCCGAACCTTGTTATAAAAGAATATTTCTCTTGGTCCGCCGAGTCCATCCATATTTGGTTGTATTCGGAATAGGAGTCGAGAAATCTCAGCGTTGCATGCCCTGCCATTGCATCGATCATTCGGTCGATGTTGGGAAAAGGAAATGAGTTCTTCGGGCATGCCTTATTCAAATCCTTATAATCTACACACATTCTAAGTTTATTTCACTTTTAGGTATGACGACTACGTTAGCTAGCCAATTTGGATATTTGGCTTCCCGAATGGAATTATTTTTAAAAGTTTAGATACCACATCCTTGATGAATGTGTGTTTGACTTCGGACTGTGGCCTCCTATTTTGTTTAACCAGATGGAAGCTCGGATCCAAACTCAATTTGTGATTCGTTATCTCCGGTGAGATTCCTGTCCTATCTTTGTGGGACCAGGCAAAACAATCGGCATTAGCTTTAAGAAAATAAATGAGTTTTTTCTGAGATCGAGGGTTAACCCCGTGCCCAGGTATACCTTTCTATCCGATAGATGCTCGAATAATATAACTTGTTCTAGTTCCTCGATTGTTGACTTGGTGGCATCAGCATCATCAGGTGCTACAAAGGATCTCGGGATCCCCAAGTCATATTCCTCATCTGTTAGATGCTCTTCCTGTTTTTCTGGCTCAGTCGAGGACGAGACATGTTATTGCTATTTGGTGCCTTTCTCTTTGATCAGTCCCTTATCATTTGATGTCGTGATCGCGGGTACTGGGATCACTTTTTCAAAAGGCAAACATCTCCTTTGCAGCCGGTTGTTCCCCGTAGACCATTTTGATTCCACCTGGGGTTGGAAGTTTCAATGCTTGGTGCAAGGTCGATAGTAGTGCCCTTATGCTATGAACCCATGGTCTCCCGAACAAGGCGTTGTACCTTATGCCCCCCTCGATCATGTAGAACTTTTCTTGTTGAGTGGTTCTGGATGCGTTGACCGGTAGGGTGGTTTCACCTTTCATTGTCTCGCGTGCCATATTGAACCCATTCAGTACTCAAACTGCTGGTACGATCTGTTCCAATAGCCCTGGTACGTTCAGTACTCACGCGCTTAACTCAAGATTTATTAATAAGTACAGAGATTACCAATGCAACATTGTGAGATTGAATGATGCCCTCAGCATTCTCGTAACTAAATGAGATGGATCCTCCCGGAACATAATTTCGATTTCGTTTTTCTCTTATGATGGATACTTTGGTACGTTTTATCATCGGTCCTTAGGGAATGTATACTCCTCTGTAATCATATTAATCACATGTTGGGGTTCCTCCTGCTCGACCTGCTTGTTGACGTCCCTATTCTTGAAATGATTTTTGTCCCGCTCACTTAGTAATTCTCGATGATGCCCATTATTGAACAAACACGCCATTTCTTCCCTTAACTGCTGACAATCCTCAATTTTATGCCCGTGAGTACCGTGATATTTGTATATCAAATTGTGATCCCTCTATGCCGGATCATACTGGAGTGGTCTCGATTATTTGGTCTCTTTGATGCGACCGATGGCTGACATTGTACTCGCTGCATCTATGTTGAAGTTATATTCTGATAGCTTCGGGGCATCTCTGACTTCGGGTGATCTGTCAAACCCGTTTCTATTCACCAACCCTCGATTGCTCAGACCCTGATCATTTTTTCTGTCATTCCTGTTCGGATAGCGACTGGGTCCGTTTCCCCATCTGTTTGAGTTGTAAGGCTCGTACCGATCTTGGGTTGGCCTCGACTCCTGATCCACTACTCTTTTAGACTTGTCGTTCACTCTACTAGGATAAACCGACCCTGAGGGGGTCCCTAATTGGTTATCCTCGACTCTAATTTTTGAGTAGTACCTGTGTTGGAAATCGGCCCAGGTAACCACTAGATACTCTACCAAATTTTGCTTCAGTTGTTGAGACGCAACCGAACTTTAGGGGTTGAGCCCCTGAGTAATTGCTTGAATGGCCCAATTGTTTGCAACCAGTGGCAGGTCCATTCGTTTCATTTGGAGTCTCGACACAAATTCTCTAAGAATCTCGTTATCCCTCTGCTTGACTTTGAACATGTCCTATTTCCTCGTCTCAACCTTAATGACCCCGGCGTGAGCTTTAATGAAGGCATCTACAAGCATAGCAAATGAATCAATAGAGTTTTGAGGCAAGTTGTGATACCATATAATTGCTCCTTTGGATAGGGTTTCCCCAATTTTTTTCAGCAATACCGACTCGATCTCGTCATCCTCGAGGTCGTTGCCTTTTATATCACAAGTGTAAGAAGTCACATGCTCGTTTGGATCTATGGTCCCATTGTATTTGGGAATATCGGGCATTTAGAACCTTTTTGGAATCGACTTTGGTGTCATGCTCGGGGGTAAGGCTTTTGAATGAACTTTTTGGAATCCAGTCCCTTCACTATCGGAGGTGCCCCCGGGATCTGATCGACCCTCGAGTTGTAAGTTTTCACTTTTTTATCATTTGTCTCTATCTTCTTTTCGATGGATTCTACCCATTTTGTCAGTGCCTCGAGCATTTTTATCACATCGGAAGATTCCCCGAATTCGGTCCCGTCGGGTTTTGTGACAATCCGTCTTTCCTCCAAGTATCTTCTCCAAGTCGTTCGGGTTCAGCCGCATTGTGATTTTGACTCTGCAGTTGTGCTATGGCAACTTGTTGGGCTTGCAACATCTCAAAAATCAAACGTAAGCTAATTCCATTGCCTCCCCCTTTGAGTGCCTCACGAACCGACGGCCGACGTGCCCTTTGAATGCAGTTATTGGGGTCAGTTGTTAGGTTAGTATTGACAACAACCTGTGAATTGACATCGACTGGATCAGCAATTGGAACCCCATTAGGGTCGATAGGGGGTACGCTATTGCTTGGCACCCCATTGTTATTTTCACCGTGGTGGTCTGGTTCGGCATCAACATTCAAATGAGCAGATTGAGAATCTAACATATTGAATAGTCCTGAAATCATACTTCAAAGAACAAGTGTAAAATAGTGTGTATTATCAAGATTCGTATTGAATTACCACTATTATCCTTAACCCCACGATGAGCGCCAAACTGTTTACCCCTTAAATTGGATAACAATTAAATTTATACGCGGTTTAAAGGATACGTGATTTAATTTAATACAAATAATCAAAGAATGGCAAATAGTTGAATTGAAATGAGATAAAACGATCATTCCAAAGTGACGTAGTGATTAAGCCTTGTGTTTAGCTTAAATGCCGACGATTGGTCTCGATTGAGCCCTCGAGATAGAGCTTGGATATGAATAAACGAATGAACAATTGAAGAACACTTAGAACAATTGCTAAGAGCCAAAGTAAATTTTGTTGCGTTGATATTCGTGTAAAAAGCAGTGTCAAAAAATAAAGGGGCTCTCCTCTTTATGTATAGTAGAGGAGTTTTAATCTTAATACAAGTCTAAATAAGGTAAAAAAAAATTCCTTCCTTTTCTCCCACGAAAATATGATTCGCAGTTAATACTGAGCGTGATCCGCGCCGCAATATCCGGCCGATGGGTGATATTTCGGCTCCCCGTTTATCTTCTTTAACAGACTTTCCTTCATCCTCGATTCTTCATCTCACTCGAACTTGATTCTCCCCGGGTTTGGCCGTGCTCGAGACCCGATGTATCATTTGTCCGCTCCTGATTTCGATCTGTGGGTATCTTCAGTCTCACTCAGGCCTATAACAAGTAGCGTCATTCCTCGCTTCACAAAGGGAAATCGAGGGTAATTCTATCCTTGATCCAGATGAGAAATTTGACCGCTAATTTAAAACTTTCACTAGAACTTCTAACTGCAACGACAAGAAATATACAATAACGCTATTGACGTTGAGAAAATGAAGCTGAAGTACTGCTGAAAAGAAGCGCACATTCCTTTGCAGAAAAAATTATATACTGACGATTATATAAGTATTTGATATTCGAAATCTACTAGTACAATTTGGACAATAAGATTCACTAAATTAAAGAGAGTAAAGTATTTCCTATCAAAATCCGAAATATTTTATTAAGTATGGAGGAATCCCAACAATCGCATCATACCCTTGACGGTAGAGAGGAAGAGTTTGGACTTTGGAATCTCCTTTCATAACGCTATAGCCTTTGAGGCTTCCAGGTTCCAGCGACATACTTGACTAAGAATTTTATTAGTGTATTTTATTCTTTAATAATAGACTAATTACATTATATTTCAGTTACCATATTCGACGTACAATAAATAGTTTATACATATGCTGTAGAATACGTTAACCTGATAGTATAGCAAAATTATACATTGGATTTAAGACACTGATAAAGTAAATTCTTCCATTGGCCATATATAGGTGCATGAACAACAATTAGAAACGTCACACATCTCGACCTACCTACTATTTAGGTAACCCCAACTAGATCCTGTTCGGGCATTTACTCAAATTTGCTGGCAAGATTTAGAGGCGGGCCCAAGATTTAGTGAGCGCGGGCACTATGATATTCGATATAAATTTATCACTAACTCATAAAGATTGATACGAGAGCCTCTGCTAATACCTGATTACTTCTTGAAGATATTTGAAAATACATATGGAGATTTTGCCGAAGTTTTCGGGTGCTGGTGACCCTCTTCCCAGGGGTGAATGTATCATAATGCCATAAGTTCAATCGAACTCATAACTTTTGACACGAAATACAAATTTATGTGTAAAATCAACTAAAATCACAACAAGAAATATATATGAACTCATAACTTTAAAAATATAATATCTTCAATGCTAATAACTTTAAAGGTTGAACCCATAAAGTTTAAATTCTAAATCCGCCTCTGTCTCTTCCTACAATGTGCGTCCGGCTCTGGCAAAATCAAAGCTACTGATAAAAAATATATTATTTCCGTTACATTTTATGTGGCAGAATTCAGAGTGACATGACCAAATGACTTAATTGGGAGTGTCAATTCGAAATAAACTTTACATATTAAGAAGCAGCATAAAAATTACTATTAGTCATAATTATTAATAATTCAAAATATTTTTAGAAAGTCACGAGCAAATAAATTTATTTAACTCTCCAATAAAAATACCATGTAAAGTGAAAGTAAAATATAAAAACATGGGAGTGTCAAGGAACTTGTTTGTCATGCTGCAAAGGCAAGAGACAAGCGTGCAGAATGAGAGCTAGCAATGGGTGGCTTATTATTAGCTCTGGCCACTGCCCTACTGCTCACATGTCCTGCCGCAGAAATTAATGGCAATGGTGGCCCCTCGGCCGACGCAAATTTCACCGGTTTTGGACCGACATTTACTGCCTTCTCATGCCGACAACTCAACAATCCACTCCCCTTCCACTTTCCTCCGTCACCGCCGCTGCCACTGCCACCACCGCCACTGAAAAGTCTCATATTCGACATATTATCAATTTCAGAGATAGAGGAATAATTAGTAATACTAGCACGGTCGAAACCTTCAGCTGTAGTAACACTCCAATCGATACTGACTTCGCTCGGTGCGTAACACTCTGTAGCTGCAACGCTCGGGGTAGCTGGCTCGTCGAGTGAATTTCGTTGACGATACATAGGACAAGAAGTTGCGATCGAAGTAGAAAAGCTCTCAATTTCAAACAAATCCGAGCTTGCGTCACTTGCAACGTCATCGTCTGTTGCTGTCACACGCGAAATCGGGCTCCCTGGGAACGGGAAATTACATTCTGTTGATTTTCTTGAAGATGGTTGAAAAACTTCTAGTGAATCTCGGGCCGGATCTTCTAATATTGGGGAAATGGACATTGTAGGTGGAGGTTTGATTCCGAGTTTAGCTTGTGCTGATTGGTTCAGAATTGGGAATGAAAATCCCCCTGCTGTTTCAGTAAACGGCCTAACTGATGCCAACACGCGCTGTTGACATGCAATTGTGCTAGGCGTTACATGCGTCTCTGACTCTGATAATCTTTTCTGTATCGTTCCAATTTTATTTATTGTTTCTAAAGGGGCGACATGGGCCTGTGATGGTTGCGGTCTCTGAAGATGTCCGTTTGAGTTTAGAATTGCTGCTCTCTGTTGTATTTCAGTCGAATTTTTCTGAGACATGTTGGCAGCTTTTTCAAGTACCCTATGATTGTGTTTGACAGCAAAATGTTCCGTCCCAGTTTCTGTTCTAGGCTCCGAATTAGTTTCCTCAACTTGAACCGATTTCTTCCCCGAGCAAGGACATTTTCGGCAAAAAAACCATTTACGAGTACTAAAAGAACCTCTTTTTTCCTCATTGGGAGTACTTCTCAATGAAACTGCAATAGCTCCTGGAGGATGTGATAACAAGCCAGTTTGGCTATTCCAACTAGCTTCAGATGAAGCAGTTGGAGTAGCACGAAAAGAATTGGCACGAAAGTTTCTTCCGTAGCCATTATCTACGGAAGAAACCGACGAAACTCGAGGAACTGAAGCTAATTCGGATTGATCCGCTAAGTTCTTTTGGGTTTCTGGAGAGGAATCATTGCTTTCACTGAAATATTTTTTTGCTTCAAACACTTTTATTTCAGAATCTTCGGGGATATGTTCTTTTGGTTTGAGATAAGAGGAGAATGATGCATCTTTTAGGATATGGTTTTGGACAAAGCATCTGTACTTCAGGGGATGTTCTGGTGCACCAAGAATAGCAGGGTTCTGAGAGGATTTGTAATTTAAGGTTTTAACTGTTGTTGGGGAATCCATTTTTTCTTTTTTTCTGGTTTTCTTTTGTACAACTACACAAAAGAGCTAGCTAGTACTATTATTTATACTAAGTCTTGAGACAATATTTGCTCATCACCTAGCATTTTATTTGGATTTTTTTTTTAAAAGAACCTTCCTTCCTTTATTATTACTATTATTTTTTTTCTGTTTTCAGATGTCAGTTGTAAATTTGGATTGATCATATAGATTTAACCTTATCTATACCTGGAGCCACTCCCCCAGTGGTCCTGCCATTACGCCGCATAACAGAAGCTCGTGTAGAATCTTTTATCCGGTATAGCAGCGGTAGGAAAAAAAAAAGGTTGTCCGGTGCATAAGATATTTCGCGTTCACGCAAGTCCGGGGAAGAGTCGCACTCCAAGAGGTGTGATGTAGACAAGCTATCTTCATACAAGCATTAGTGGCTGCTTCCACTGTTCGAACTCGTCCTATAAGTCACATGGAGACGACTTTACCGTTACACCAAAATATAATAGCGGTAGAATATAACAAAATATTACGGCCTCTTAACATTAATTGGGGATAGTAGATGTCACGACCCGGATTTCCCACCCTCGGAAATCGTGATGGCGCCTACTCGTAGAAGCTAGGCAAGCCACGTAATTTAGAAATTTTAACTCTTTCGTTTTAGTCCTTTTTAACAAATTGTAATAACAGGTGATCAACATTTAAATAATAGCGAAAGATGAAATCAAGCGGAAGACTTAGACTAATATAATACCCAAAATAAATATGGAAATGCCAACATGCGTCTCTACCCAGAAACCAGTGCCATAATATTCACGGACTGTCTGTGAATACTACATACAGATGTCTGAAGAAAGGAAATACAGTCTGTCTGGGATACAATGAAAACAGAACAGATAAGCAGATAGAAGAGACGTCGGGCCTGCGGACGCCTGCAGGACTACCTCGGGATCTCTGTGGACTGAAGGCTGGCTCCCCAAGTGTTACTGTCCTGGTGCTGCTCCGATATCTACACAGAGTGCAGATTATAGCATCAGCACAGCTGACCCCATGTGCTGGCAAGTGCCTGGCCTAACCCCGACGAGGTAGTGACGAGGCTAGGACCAGACTCTAGATAAAACCTGTGCAATTATATAATATACAGCGAAAAATAAACAGGCAAAAGCAGTTTAAATGGGAGGGGGTGCATGCTTCGGGGGACACATCAAATCCGATAGAAATAAAGAGAAATATGAGAGAAACAATTCAAAATCTATATCAAAGCAATAATAATAATGTTGCGGCGCGCAACCCGATCCATTTATAACATTTTTGCGGCGTGCAACCCGATCCAATATAATATTGTTGCGGCGTGCAATCCGATCCATTGTACCTATCATTGTTGCGGCGTGCAACCCGATCCATTATAACATTGTTGCGGCATGCAACCCGATCCAATATAATATTGTTACGGCATGCAACCCTATCCAATATATATATCATTGTTGCGACGTGCAACCCGATCCAATATAATATTGTTGCGGCGTGCAACCCGATCCAATATATTTATATACCTTAAACTCATCCATACCACAAATCCTGGCAAGGGATCAACAATAAACTACACTATCCCGGTAAGGAAATTCAACAATAAAAGTATATACGTCCCGGCAAGGAAGAAACAGCTATAACCAAATCTTAACTCAACTCCTACTCGTCTCAGCTAACACCGATACTCAATCATAAGTAATTTCCATGAAAATAAACTAAATCCTCGCTCAATATCGAGAATCACCAATTAAAGAATCCGTAGTGCCATTTAAGAACACAACAATTATCAATTTAAGACTCACGGTCATGCTCGACACCAATGTATAGATACTCGTCACCATGCATATATGTCGTACTCAACAAGAAGCAAATAGCAAATAGGACACAACTCCTAATCCCTCAAGCTAAGGTTAGACCGAACACTTACCTCGATACCACGAACACAATTCACGATTCAATTATAGCTTTACCCCTTGATTCCACCACCGATTCGCTCGTATCTAGTCACAAGTTACTTAATTACATCAATAAACACTTAATGAATCAATTGGAATGCATGAAAATGAGTTTTCTAAAGTTTTACCCAAGAAGTCAAAAATCGCCCCCGGACCCACATGGTCACAACTCGAGGTTCGAACCAAAACCCGATTACCCATTCCCCCACGAACCCAAATATATAATTTATTTTGAAATCAGACCTCAAATCGAGGTCCAAATCCCCAATTTTTGAAAAACCTAGGTTCTACCCAAAACACCCAATTTCCCCCATGAAAATCATTGATTTTGAGTTGAAATCATGTGAAAAGATGTTAATGATTGAAGAAAATTAGTTAAAAATCACTTACCAAAGTTTTGGAGAAGAAAGGTTATTTGAAAAATCGCCTCTTATGTTTTTGGGGTTTTGAAAAATGAAAAATAACTGAAAATCCCGTCTTAATATACTCCTCTCAGACTCCCTTGTGCGGACCGCACAAAATCAACTGCGGCCGCACAGTCACCAGTGAACCTGTGCGGACCGCACAAAATCCACTGCGGCCGCACAACCATCAGTGCGGATAGCACAAAACCAGTGGGGACTACATTAGCAAGTTCAGAGAGTTGCAGTTTTTCTGAACCTCCAATAGCCATGTTTAAGCCTAAGACACCCCCGGAACCTACACGAAACTCACCCGAGCCCTCAGGGCTCCAAACCAAATATACACACAACCTCAAAAACATCGTATGGACCTACTCATGCGATCACATCATCAAAATAACATGTAAAATCATGAATTAAACCTCAAAACTCAACATTTTCATGAAGAACTCTCAAAGTTCATAACTCTTCAACTGGAAGTCCAACTCACGTCAAATAAACTCCGTTGTTCACTAATCTTTACAGACAACATATATAAATCATATAGAACCTGTACCGGACTCCGAAACCATAATATGGGCCCGATACCACAGGTTTCACATCACATTTCACTTTAAAAAATCTTTATATTTTTTCAGAAATTAATTTCTTTCAAATATTCATTTCTCGGGCTTGGGACCTCGGAATTCGATTCCGGGCATACTCCCAAGTCCCCTATTTCCCTACAGACCCTCCGGGACCGTCAAATCACGGGTCCGGGTCCGTTTTCCCAAAACGTTGACCGAAGTCAAATTAATTTATTTTATAGTCAAAATTTATCATTTTCACAGATTTTCATATTTGGACTTTTTGACTACGCGCCCAGATGCGCACACAAATCGAGGTAATACTAAAAGAGGTTCTTAAGGCCTCGGAATGCAGAATTTTATTTTAAAACAAGTGATGGCCTTTTGGGTCATCACATTCTCCACCTCTAAAACAACTGTTCGTCCTCGAACGGACATAAGAATGAATTACCTGAGTCGGGGAAAAGATGGGGATAACGGCTCAACATATCGGGCTCGGACTCCCAGGTCGATGCCTCAGGAGGCTGACCTCTCCACTGAACACGAACAAAAGGAAAACTCTTTGATCTCAACTGACGAACCTGCCTGTCTAGAATAGCTACTGGCTCCTCCTCATAAGACAAGTCCTTATCCAACTGGACAGTGCTAAAATCTAACACGTGGGATGGATCGCCGTGATATTTCCGAAGCATGGACACATGAAACACTGGATGCACGGCTGATAAGCTCGGCGGCAATGCAAGTCTATAAGCCACCTCTCCCACTCGATCAAGAATCTCAAACGGGCTGATGAACCTAGGGCTAAGCTTGCCCTTCTTCCCGAATCTCATCACGCTCTTCATAGGCGACACTCGAAGCAATACCCGCTCATCGACCATGAAAGACACATCTCGGACCTTGCGGTCGGCATAACCTTTTTTCCTGGACTGAGCAGTACGAAGCCTATCCTGAATAATCCTGACCTTGTCTAAGGCCTCCTGAACCAGATCCGTAGCCAACAACCGAGCCTCTCCCGGCTCAAACCATCCAACTGGAGACCGACACCGCCTACCATATAAAGACTCATAAGGAGCCATCTGGATACTCAACTGGTAGCTGTTGTTGTAGGCAAACTCTGCTAAAGGCAAAAACTGATCCCACGAGCCTCCAAAGTAAATGACACGAGCTCGGAGCATATCCTTCAAAATCTGAATAGTCCGCTCGGACTGCCCGTCCGTCTGAGGATTAAACGTTGTGCTCAACTCAACCCGCGTGCCCAACTCTCACTGAACTGCTCTCCAGAAATGGGAGGTAAACTGCGTACCTCGATCCGAGATGATAGACTCAGGCACACCATGAAGACGAACAATTTTCCGGATATAGATCTCAGCTAACCTCTCGGAAGAGTAGGAGACCGCCACAGGAATGAAATGCGCTGATTTGGTCAGCCTATCAACAATAACCCACACTGCGTCGAACTTCCTCTGAGTCCGTGGGAGACCAACAACAAAGTCCATAGTGACACGCTCCCTTTTCCACTCAGGAATCTCAATCTTTTGAAATGAACCACCAGGCCTCTGATGCTCATACTTAACCTATTGACAATTCAAACACCGAGCCATATATTTCACGATATCCTTCTTCATTCTCCGCCACCAATAATGCTGCCGTAAATCCTGATACATCTTCGCGGCGCCCGGATGAATAGAGTACCGGGAGTTGTGGGCTTCCTCCAAAATCAACTCTCGAAGCCCTTCCACATTAGGCACACACACTCGACCCTGCAATCTCAAAACTCCATCATTACCTAAGGTAACCTGCTTGGCACCTCCGTGCTGCATCGTGTCTCTAAGGCACACAAATGGGGATCATCATATTGCTGATCACGGATACTCTCCAATAAAGAAGAACGAGTGACTGTGCAAGCCAACACACGACTAGCTCAGAAACATCCAACCTCACAAACTGATTGGCCAAAGCCTGAACATCCCACGCAAGCGGTCTCTCACCGACCGGAATATAAGCAAGACTGCGCATACTGGTTGACTTCCTACTCAAAGCATCGGCCACTACGTTGGCCTTTCCCGAATGATATAAGATAGTGATATCATAATCTTTCAACAACTCCAACCGCCTCCTCTGCCTCAAATTCAACTCCTTTTGCTTGAACAAATACTGAAGGCTCTTGTGATACGTGAACATCTCACATGCCACGCCATACAGATAATGCCTCCAAATCTTCAACGCATGAACAATGGCTGCCAACTCCAAATCATGGACCAGATAATTCTTCTCATTAATCTTCAACTGCCGCGAAGCATAAGCAATAACCTTGCCATCCTGCATCAACACCGCACCAAGTCCAATACGAGATACGTCACAATAAACTGTATAAGGCCCTGAATCTGTGGGCAACACCAACACCGGTGCCGTAGTCATAATTGTCTTGAGCTTCTGAAAGCTCGCCTCACACTCATCCGACCATCTGAACTGGGCACCCTTCTAGGTCAACCTGGTCATCGGGGTTGCGATGGATGAAAACCCCTCCACGAACCGACGATAGTAGCCTGCCAGCCCCAAGAAACTCCGAATCTTTGTAGCTGATGCTGGTCTAGAACAATTCTTGACTACCTCAATCTTCTTCGGATCAACCTAAATACCCTCTGCTGATACGACATGACCCAAGAATGCAACTGAACTCAACCAGAACTCACACTTTGAGAACTTAGCATATAACTGACTATCCCTCAAGGTCTGAAGAACCATTCTGAGATGTTGCTCGTGCTCCTCCCGGCTACGGGAATGAATCAAAATAGCATCAATAAAGACTATCACAAATGAGTCCAAATAAGGCCTGAACACTCGGTTCATCAAATCCATAAAAGCTGTTGGGGCATTTGTCAACCCGAATGACATAACCAAGAACTCATAATGCCCGTACTGAGTGCGGAAAACTGTCTTAGGGACATCAGATGCCATAATCCTCAACAGATGGTAGCCTGATCTCAAGTCAATCTTCGAAAATAACTTGCCCCCCTGAAGCTGATCAAACAAATTATCAATCCTCGGCAATGGATACTTATTCTTGATTGTAACCTTGTTCAACTGCCGGTAATCAATACACATCCTCATTCGACCAATCCTTCTTCTTAATAAACAACACCGGCTCACCCCAAGGCAAAATACTAGGCCTAATAAAACCTTTTTCAAGCAAGCCTTGCAACTGCTCCTTCAACGCTTTCAACTCATACAGGGCCATACGATACGGCGGGATAAAACTGGGCTGTGTGCCCGGAGCCAAATCAATGCAAAAGTCAATATCCCTGTCGGGTGGCATACCCGGCAGGTCTGAAGGGAATACCTCAGGAAACTCGCGAACAACGGGCACAGAATCAATAGAAGGAACCTCAGTGCTAGAATTACGAACATATGCCAAATAGGCCAAACACCTCTTCTCGACCATACGCCGAGCGTTCATATAAGAGATAAAACTACGGGTAGAGTGACCAGGAGTCCCTCTCCACTCTAAACGGGGTAAACCCGGCAAGGATAAGGTCACAATCTTGGCATGACAGTCCAAGATAGCGTGGTAAGGTGATAACTAGTCCATCCCTAATATAACATCAAAATCGACCATGTCTAGAAGCAACAAATCTACACGAGTCTCAAGACCCCCAATCATAACTATACAAGAACGATGGACTCGATCTACCACAATAGAATCACATACCGATGTAGACACATAAATAGGAACACTAATGAATCACTAGGCATGACCAGATACGGTGCAAAATAAGATGATACATACGAGTATGTAGACCCTGGATCTAATAACACTGAAGCATCTCTATCACAAACAAGAATAATACTTGTGATAATCGCATCTGAAGCCTCAGCCTCGGGCCTGGATGGAAGAGCATAACATCGGGGCTAGGCCCCACCACCCTGGACAATATCTCTGGGACGGCCTGCAGCTGGCTGGCCTCCACCTCTAGCGGTCTGAGCTCCACCTCTAGCACCTCTACCCCCATCTCTAGCTGGCTGGGCAGGCTTTGGAACACCTGGTGCCTGAACCATAGTACGGGGACCCTGCTGCTGCGACTGAGTACCCACCAATCTCGGACAAGCCCTCCTAATATGACCATACTCACCACACTCACATCATCCACCTGAGTGTTGCGGCTGAGGAAACTGAGACTGACCTTGGAGACCTGAATGACCACCCCGAAAACTCTGAAGCGGTGGTGCACTGATAGGAGTTGGTGGTGCACTGTAGGACTGCTGATCAGAATACTGCATCTGCGAACCATGGCTACCTGAAGCACCGTGAGAAACCTGAAGGGCTGACTGAAAGAGCTTAGGAGGATGGCCTCTACCATACGAATCTCTGCCTCTAGACGAGGCACCACTGAATCTACCTGAATGATGGGGCCTCTTGTCCGACCCATGACCACCTCCTTGTGACAGGACCATCTCAACATTGACTGCCTCCTGAAAAGTAATCTCACTCCCAGCCTCCCTAGCCATATGAAGATGAATCGGCTGAATAAGACCGTCAATATACCTCCTCACTCTCTCTCGGTAGGAAGTATGACAAGATCATGGCGAGCAAAGTCGATGAATCTGGTCTCATACTGGGCAACAGTCATGGAACCCTGCTAGAGATGCTCAAACCGCCTCCGATAGGCCTCTCTCTGAGTAATGGGGAGAAACTTCTCCAGAAATAGCTGTGCAAATTGCTCCCAAGTCAAGGCTGGTGATCCGGATGGTCTAGCCAAGCAATAATCTCTCCACCAAGTCTTGGCGGATCTAGACAAGCGAAATGTAGCAAAATTGACCCCATTGGTCTCAACAATCCCCATGTTCCTGAGAACCTCATAACAACTATCTAGATAATCCTGGGGATCCTCAGTAGATGCACCGCTGAAAGTAGTAGTGAAGAGCTTGGCGAACCTGTCCAGCCTCCACAAAGCATCGACAGACATAGTCGCTTCGTCACCGGTCTAAGCTACCACACCCGGCTGAATTGCTCCAACTAGCTGAACTGCTGAGGTCTGAATCTGAGGAGCTACCTACCCCGGAGTGCGAGTAGCAGGAGTCTGGGCTTATCCTCCAGCCGTAGAGACGGCTGGTGCTACGGGAAGCAAACCTGCCTGGGTGACACTCTCCATGAGGCCCACTAGCCGGACTAGAGCATCCTGAAGAACTGGGGTAGCAATAAACCCCTCTGGTACCTGAGCTGGGCCTACCGGAACTGCTGGGGCCGGAACCTCCCCGTCAAAATCAACCCGAGGCTTCGCCACTGGTGCTGATACTCGGGGCCGAGCTCTGGCTGCTGAGCGGTGGATGAGGAAGCGCGTGTTCTCGCCATCTGCGAAAGAACAAAGTAGAAATTCAATTAGCATTGAGAAACAACCCCGCACGACAAGAAAGAACAAATGTCAAGTTTTCCTAACTCTATAGCCTCTAGGGGATAAATACATACGTCTCCGTACCGATTCCTCAGACTCTACTAAGCTTGTCCGTGAATTGTGAGACCTATGTAACCTAGAGCTCTGATACCAATTTGTCATGACCCAGATTTCCCACCCTCCTGGCGCCTACTCGTAGAAGCTAGGCAAGCCACAAAATTTAGAAATTTTAACTCTTTCGTTTTAGTCCTTTTTAACAACTTGTAATAACAGGTGATCAACATTTAAATAATAGCGAAAGATGAAATCAAGCGGAAGACTTAGACTAATAAATATGGAAATGCCAACATGCGTCTCTACCCAGAAACCAGTGCCACAATATTCACGGACTGTCTGTGAATACTACATATAGATGTCTGAATAAAGGAAATATAGTCTGTCTAGGATACAATGAAAACAGAACAGATAAGCAGATAGAAGTGACGCCGGGCCTGCGGACACCTGCAGGACTACCTCGGGATCTCTGTGGACTGAAGGCTGGCTCCCCAAGTGCTACTGTCCTGGTGCTGCTCTGATATCTACCAAGAGTGCAGATTATAGCATCAGCACAATTGACCCCATGTGCTGGCAAGTGTCTGGCCTAACCCCGGCGAGGTAGTGACGAGGCTAGGACCAGACTCCAGATAAAACCTATGCAATTATATAATATACACCGGAAATTAAATAGGCAAAAGCAGTTTAAATGGGAGGGGGTGCATGCTTCGGGGGACACATCAAATCCAGCAGAAATAAAGAGAAATATGAGAGAAACAATTCAAAATCTATATTAAAGCAATAATAACATTGTTGCGGCGCGCAACCCGATCCATTTATAACATTGTTGCGGCGTGTAACCCGATCCAATATAATATTGTTGCGGCGTGCAACCCGATCCATTGTACCTATTATTGTTGCGGCGTGTAACCCGATCCATAATAACATTGTTGCGGTGTGCAACCCAATCCAATATAATATTGTTGCGGCGTGCAACCCGATCCAATATATATATCATTATTGCGGCGTGCAACCCGATCCAATATATATATCATTGTTGCGGCGTGCAACCCGATCCAATACAATATTGTTGCGACGTGCAACCCGATCCAATATATTTATATACCTTAAACTCATCCATACCACGAGTCCCGGCAAGGGATCAACAATAAACTACACTATCCCGGTAAGGGAATTCAACAATAAAAGTATATACGTCCCGGCAAGGAAGAAACAGCTATAACCAAATCTTAACTCAACTCCTACTCGTCTCAGCTAACACCAATACTCAATCATAAGTAATTTTCACAAAAATAAACTAAATCCACGCTCAATATCGAGAACCACTAATTAAAGAATCCGTAGTGCCATTTAAGAACACAACAATTATCAATTTAAGACTCACGGTCATGCTCGACACCAACATATAGATACTCGTCACCATGCCTATACGTCGTACTCATTAAGAATCAAATAGCAAATAGGACACAACTCATAATCCCTCAAGCTAAGGTTAGACCGAACACTTACCTCGATGCCACAAACACAATTCACGATTCAATTATAGCTTTACCCCTTGATTCCACCACCAATTCGCTCGTATCTAGTCACAAGTTACTTAATTACATCAATAAACACTAAATGAATCAATTGGAATGCATGAAAATGAGTTTTCTAAAGTTTTACCCAAGAAGTCAAAAATCGCCCCGGGCCCACATGGTCAAAACTTGATGTTCAAACCAAAACCCGATTACCCATTCCCCCACGAACCCAAATACATGATTTGTTTTGAAATCAGATCTCAAATCGAGGTCCAAATCCCAGTTTTTGAAAAACCTAGGTTCTACCCAAAACACCCAATTTCTCCCATGAAAATCATTGATTTTGAGTTGAAATCATGTGAAAAGATGTTAATGATTGAAGAAAATGAGTTAGAAATCACTTACCAAAGTTTTGGAGAAGAAAGGTAATTTGAAAAATCGCCTCTTATGTTTTTGGGGTTTTGAAAAATGAAAAATAACTGAAAATCCCGTCTTAATATACTCCTCTCAAACTCCCTTGTGCGGACCGCACAAAATCAACTGCGGCCGCACAGTCACCAGTGAACCTGTGCGGACTGCACAAGATCCACTGTGGCCGCACAATCACCAGTGCAGACCGCACTAACAGGTTCAGAGAGCTGCAGTTTTTCTGAACCTCCAATAGCCATGTTTAAGCTAAGACACCCCGGAACCTACCTGAAACTCACCCGAGCCCTCAGGGCTCCAAACCAAATATACACACAACCTCAAAAACATCGTATGGACCTACTCGTGCGATCACATTATCAAAATAACATGTAAATTCATGAATTAAACCTCAAAACTCAACATTTTCATCAAGAACTCTCAAAGTTCATAACTCTCCAACCGGAAGTCCAACTCACGTCAAATAAACTCCGTTGTTCACCAAACTTACGGACAACATATATAAATCATATCGAACCTGTACGAGCTCCGGAACCATAATACGGGCCCGATACCATAGGTTTCACATTACATTTCACTTTCAAAAACCTTTATATTTTTCAGAAAATAATTTCTTTCAAAAATTCATTTCTCGGGCTTGGGACCTCGGAATTCAATTCCGGGTGTACGCCCAAGTCCCCTATTTTCTTACGAACCCTCCGGGACTGTCAAATCATGGGTCCGAGTCCGTTTACCCAAAACGTTGACCGAAGTCAAATTAATTCATTTTATAGTCAAAATTTATCATTTTCACAGCTTTTCACATTTAGGCTTTTCGACTACGTGCCCGGACGGCGCATGCAAATTAAGGTGATGCTAAAAGAAGTTTTTAAGGCCTCGGAACACATAATTTCATTTTAAAACAAGTGATGACCTTTTGGGTCATCACAGTAGACTCCGCCTCCATTGAATGATTGGTGCGGCAGTTAGGCAACCTTAGACGAAAGAGTAGTTTTTTAGGACGGGTAGTTGTGTATCACCATCTCACACCAATTAAAGTTACCATAAGAAAACCAAAGTGCAATCTACCAATTTAGACTTATATATTTGCTTTGAATTATTTTACATGTTTTAGGATGTAGGTAAAATGTCCTATGCCCATGTAATTGTTAGATATCAATTTCAAGTTCGATGTTCTAATAAATTAGCCAACTGTGGTTAGATAATGGAATTATGTTATTCATTGTCACTGTTAACACAAGAATTCTTTAGTGGAAATTTGGTCCTGGCGATGTAGACCTGAAAAATATTGCTGTAGCCTCTATGGCGATGAGATGTAACAATAATCTTGAAGAGGACCTTAACGTGATCGCCCAGTACTGGTTGTTGGATTTATCAAATTAATATTGTTGACATGGATGTAGTACTATACAACTAATGTGCACTTGTATTTTATTTAACTAATAAGATATATAAAAAATGTACTCATCCTATCACCACACCTGTACATATATGTCCATAAAAACTGCAAATTATCGTTCGCCTTTTTGACCTTTAGTAAATGTATTTTTAGTTGGATAAAATTGTAAATACAAATAAAAATTTATAAAAAAATAAAATTGTCGTGTGACAAAAAAGGAAAAGAAGAAAAGAACAAGTTGGATAATCCTCCTTCAATTAATATCCAAAACAAAAGTGATTATCATAATAAAAAGAATTAATAGGAGAATTAGCAGGACACTTATTATTTAATACCCCTATTGAAGAGAAGTCAAAATTTATGTAGGTTCAAAACGAAAAAGAATAAGAGAATAGCTAAATGCAAATAATTTTATTTTTTTTGAGAAAAAATAAAATTGCCGTATGACAGAAAAGGAAAAAAGATAAAGAGAATTAGGACCCGTTTGGATATAGATTTCCAAATATTTTTTGAAAAAATTGATTTGGGTGAAGTTTAATTTGAAATTGAAAATGTCTTTGGACATGAATTTTGTGGTAGGTTTTAACATGTTAAAAGGCTAAAAAGTCCCAAATTGTCATAATTCAACCTAATAAAAAAGTCTTAAGCTATATTGAGATTTGAAGTTTTGATTTTCAAAATCTCCCAAAAACTGGATTAATTCTATAAAGAAAAACATACTTAATTTTTTTTTTTTTTTGGAAAAAAATTTCACAACTTATGGCCAAACGCCTACTTAGTGTGAAACTTCTCCTTCAATTGATTATCCCTAACAAAGCAGGTTAAGAAAAGGAAAAAAGAAATATTAGGGGAATAAGTAGGAAGTTTGTTACTTAATATCTCTATTAAAGAGAAGTCAAATTTTCTGTAGGTTCAAAAGGAAAAAAAAAAAATAGAATAACTAAATACAAATAAAGTTTTTTTTTTCTTGAAAAACAATAAAATTGCCATATGACGCAAAAGGAAAAAGGTGAAGAGAATTAGTGTGAAACTCCTCCTTCAATTGATATTCCTACAAAGAGTGATTGTCGTAGTTTAAGGAAAGAAAAAAGAATTATTAGGACAATAAACTGTTGAAGGTGTCACATGAGTGGAGTGACAGCTGGGTCCTTGCTGTTGTAGGATTAGTTAGAAGTAGTTGTTAATTAACTAACTAGAAATGGTTAGGTCAGTTATACAGTGTATAAATACATGTACAATGTATTATTTTCAATAGAACAGGGAAAGTTCATTTCGTCTCATTTCTTCTTTGTTTCTTCTCAATCGTGTGAAGCTTTCACAGATGCATTCATGGCAGAAGCTCAACATGGTATCAGAGCTTAACACGATAGTCACGCTCATCCGATTTTCATTTCAATTTCATATGAACAAAGCTTCGCCTCCTTCCTCTCCTTTGTCTACTTTCCTTGGAAATATCGAATCAACAATAGCGACGGAGAAAATATATCACACTCATCCCTTGTTTGTGCATCCTTCAGATACTCCAATCTCCATGTTAGTTCCGGTTAAGCTCACAGGTTCTGAGAACTAAGGGATATGGTGGAGATCGATGAGAATTGCACTTCAAGCAAAATGGAAGCTAGGGTTCATAACTGGTACCTGTAACAAGGATCAATTTAGGCCAGAATTGCATGAAGATTGGGAAACATGTAACGCAATTGTGCTCTCGTGGATCATGAACATAGTGTTACCAGATTTACTTAGTGGAATTGTGTATGCTTCTAATGCTCACTTAGTTTGGGAAGATCTAAAAGAGAGGTTTGATAAGGTGAATAGGATGAGGATTTTTCAGCTACATCTAGTAATTGCTACGATTTCTCAAGGAACAGATTCAGTATTGTAACGACCCAGCCAGTCGTTTTATGACTTTCAGCTCCGTTTTCTCCATTTATGCTTCTTTATGTGTTGTTCAGCTGTATTTCATCGTATCTTATTGGTTGGTTCAGGTTCGAAGTGTTCTTGGAGTGGAATGAGACACTTAGTCTTTTATTTAGAAGCTTAAGTTGGAAAAGTAAATCGGGTGTTGACTTATGTGTAGAAGATCTCGGATGTGAATTATGATGGTTCGGATAGCTCCTTTAGGTGATTTTGGACTTAGGAGCGTGTTCAAAATGTAATTTGGAGGTCCGTGGTAGAATTAGGCTTGAATTGGCGAAATTGGAAATTTGGCATTTTTCAGTCGGCAGTGAAAATCTTGATATCGGGGTCGCAATGAAATTTTGAAAATTGGAGTAGGTCTGTAGTATCAATTGTGATGTGTCATTCGGAGGTGATTTGATAGGTTTCGGCGTCGTTTGTGAAATTT
This sequence comes from Nicotiana sylvestris, assembly GCF_000393655.2. NCBI lineage: Eukaryota > Viridiplantae > Streptophyta > Magnoliopsida > Solanales > Solanaceae > Nicotiana > Nicotiana sylvestris. The sequence goes on from NC_091068.1 coordinate 111,326,412, forward strand.
GAAAGTTTATAAGTTCTTAGGCTTGAATCCGAGGTTGATTTGGTATTTTGATATTGTTTTAACTGATTCGAAGATTCGACTAAGTTTGAATGATGTTATGGGACGTGTTGGCATGTTTGGTTGAGGTCCCGAGGGCCTCGAGTGAGTTTCGGGTGGTTAACGGATCAATTCTTGGTTCTGGAAGTTGGTAGATTCTCTGGTATTTTGTTGTTGCAGAGAATTCCTTCATCGCGTTCGCAAAGGGATTTTGAGAGAGGCAGATGGATTGTTCTTCGCATTCGCGATGTGGCTCCTGCGTTCGCGAAGGTGTAGGACTTAAGGCTACGCGTTTGCGAGGTTGGTTCCGCATTCGCTTAGGGTCAACCAGCTAAGGCTTCGCGTTCGCGAGTGGGTTCTCGCATATACGAAGGAGGAATTTTTGGTCTGAGGCAGCTTGTGCTTCGTGAATGCGATGGCAGTACCGCGTTCGCGAAGAGGAAACATCTGGGCAGAATGTTTAAAGTTCAAAAACGAGGGTTTGAGTTCATAATTCCATAATTCAATAGAGATCTCGGGAGAAGGCGATTTTAGAGGAGATTTTCAGAGAAGTGATTGGGTTAAGTGTTCTTCACTTGATTTTGGTTAAATCTCATGATTGCGTCTTGATTTTTATCATCTAAATTGGGAGTTTGGGGTGAAAATAGGGGGGGGGGCGGATGGAAGAGAATTGGAGAGTTAATTTTGGGGATTTAAATGACCATTTGATGTCGGATTTTAATGAATTTGATATGGGTAGACTAGTAAGTGAATGAGCTTTTTTGTTTTATACTTTTTATCGGATTTCGAGACGTGGGCCCGTGGGCCGAGTTTGAGCCAAATTCAGGAGTTTTGGTCTAATTTGATAATTTTCATGTGGAATTCATTCCTTTAGCGTATATTGATGATAATATACTGCTTTTGGTTAGATTCGAAGCATTTGGAGGCCGAGCCGAGAGGCAAGGGCATCGCGGGTTAGATTTTTGTCCGGTTTGAGGTAAGTAATGACTGTAAATCTTGTAATGGGGGTATGAAGCCCCGGATTTCACATCGTTTCACTATTTTGAAGTGACACACATGTTCGATGACGAGCGTGTGGCGTGCACCGTTGGGGATTGTGACTTGGTCCATCCCATAACAACTATTAAGTTGCGTATTTGACTGAAAGTATATGATATTTCTGTGTTTTAGAAAGACTTGCTATAAATTTGGGCTGAATGCCATATTTGGGCCTCGTGCCAAGCTATTTGGACCCTTAGGGGCCTTTTCTTATTATTTTCTCACTTTTTTGACTTAAAATCTGTACTCAGTCATGCTATGTTTTACTTATTTCATAACGCAATCTTTATTACTTCGTTTTGATGCATAAAATGATATTTTGGGCTGAGCACCCTGATTTACTGATAGCCCGAGTGGCTTGAGAGGTTTGTGACTGAGTGAGGCCTAGGGGCTGTATTGTGAGGATATTATGGGATCGGGCTGTGTGCCGCAACATGTTGCTACTGATTTGTGATTATGAGAGGCCGAGGGCCTGATTGATTTACGTCACGAGGTGACTTGTTATAGCGCTTGGGCTATAAGAGCCCTTCCGGAGTCTGTACATCCTGAGTGAGCGCGGGTACTCTGAGTGATTGATATGATGATGCCCGAGGGGCTGTTCTTGATTCATGTTGTGCCCGAGAGGCTGATTACGAGTGATTGTGAGGTTGCCCGAGAGGCTGATTCTGAGGGATGTTATGCCCGAGGGGTGGTTTATGATACATGTTTTTCCCAAGGGTCTATTTATGATTTTCATCACTTTTACTCTAAATTTCATTGAACCTCTGTTGAAACTGTTGAAAAATATCTTCAAATGATTTTTACTTAAATTGGGTTTTAAACGAGATGATTTGACTTATATACTGATTTGAAAGCATGGTATACTTACTGAGATTTCATGATGTGGATTTATGTAATTCTTACTGCTCAGTCTTTATTTACCTTTATTACTTACTGAGTTGGCGTACTCACATTACTCCTTACACCTTATGTGCAGATCTAGGGGCTGCTGGACGTGATAGCGAGCGCTGTTCTTCCATCCATCGCGGATATTCAAAGTTGGTACGGTAGCTACATGGTAATCGTAGCCTTGCTCTTCTCCCTCTTATCTCCCTTAGACTATACTAGTGTTTTCCAGACTGTAATAGTCTTAGTTGTTATCAGATAGTCCTTAATAGATGCTCGTGACTTGTGACACACTGATGTCAGGCTTTTGTTTCTTTCCGCACTTTGTTATTTAGACTTATACTATGAAGTTTTTTTAATTAACAGCTTAAAAACATCTTTATTATGAAATGTCGGATTATTTTGGGATTGTGTCGGCTGGCCTAGTTCCATGATAGGCGCCATCACAACCGGTTTGGTTTTGGGGTCGTGACAAGTTGGTATTAGAGCCTAGGTTACATAGGTCTCACGAGTCATGAGCAAGTGCAGTAAAGTCTTGCGGATCGGTAAAGAGACGTTTTTACTTATCTTCGAGTGGCTGTAGAACCTTTAGGAAACTTCACATTCTTTAATTCTTGTCGTATGAATCTATTGATTCTGGTAACTAAACTTCTGTTATTCTATTCTCTCACAGTTGGTGAGGACACGTGCTACCGGTCAAGACAGACGACCACCAGTACCACCAATTAGGGCTGCGAGAGGCCGAGGTCACGGTCGAGGCCGTAGTAGGGGTAGGGGTGTAGCCCGCACAGCAGCTTGGGCAGCACCTAAAAATCCACCAGCCGCCCCAATTCATGATCAGTTCCCAGATGTGGATGCTCCAGTAGGACCAGCTTAGGCACCGGCTGTGCTTATTATTATCCCAGGTCTTCAGGAGGCCCTAGCTTAGATTCTATCAGTGTGCACTGGCCTGGCTCAGGCAGTCTCAGTTACTACGGCCGCAGATACTTCTCAAGCCGGGGGAGGCGCTCATACTCCCACCGCTCGCACACCTGGGCAGTTTGTACAGGGACTTCATACACCGAGAGCACCTCCAGCCCAGTCGGTTGTAGCTACTCAGGACTATGTAGCTCCTGTTATGCCAGAGGACGAGCAACACAAATTGGAGAGGTTTGGGAGACTCTAGCCTCCGTCATTTTAGTGGTGTTGAGGGTGAGGATGCACATGGTTTCTTGGAAAGTGTTAGAGGATGCTTCGGACCGCAGGTATTCTGGAGACCAGTGGGGTCTCATTCACTACTTTCCAGTTCTCTAGGGCTGCACTTAGTTGGTGGGAGTTTTACGAGAGGCATAGGCCGGTTGGCGCAACGTCCCTTACTTGGCATCAGTTCTCCATTCTCTTTCTGGAGAAGTTTGTACCTGAGTCTCGCAGAGAGGAGCTACGCAGGAAGTTCGAGCAGCTTCGCCAGAGTGATATATCTGTTACACAGTATGAGATGTGATTCTTCGAGTTGGCTCGTCATGCTGTCTGGTTTGTTCCCACAGATCGAGAGAGGATCAAAAGGTTTATAGATGGCCTCGATTTTCAACTTCGGTTGCTTATGACTAGAGAGAGAGTGTCTGGTGCCACTTTTAATGAGGTTGTCGACATTGGTTGACAGATTGAGATGGTTCGTGGTTAGGAGAGGGTTGAGAGGGAGGACATGAGGCTTCGTGGATAGGGTGGATTCAGTGATGCTCCTCATGGGGTCAGTTTCAGCATGGCAAAGGCTGTCCATTTTGACATGCTCAGTCAGCTCGCCCAGTCCATCATGGGGCGTCATCGGGTCATGGTTCTCTCAGTTCTCATCAGGGCCATTCATCACTTAGTGCCCTTCCATACTAGAGTTCGTCCCGTGCTCCATCAGTTCAGGGCTCTTCCATGCCAGGTACTTCTACTAGTCATCCTGGTGCTAGAGGTCCCTTCAATCCCCGTCTCCAGCACCAGGGGTTTTTTATGAGTGTGGAGAGTTGGGGCATATGTGGAGGCAGTGTCCTCGTCATCATGGGGGTCCGCCTCAGCAGAGGAGTCAACCATTAAATTCAGCACCAGTTAGTTCACCACCCACCCAGTCAGCTAGGGGTGGAGGACAATCATCTATTGGTCGCCCTAGAGGGGATGTCGATCCGGTGGTGGTCATGCCCGTTTCTATGCATTCCCAGCTAGACTAGATGTTGTTTCTTCAGATGCTGTGATCACATGTATTGTCTTAGTTTGCCACAGAGATGCCTCTGTATTATTTGATCCTGGTTCCACTTTTTCATATGTGTCATCATATTTTGCTCGTTATTTGGATACGCCCCGTGAGTCTCTTGTTTCACCTATTCGTGTATCTACTTCGGTGGGCAATACTATTATTATGGATCGCGTATATCGGTCGTGTGTGGTGACTATTAGGGGTTTGGAGACTTGAGTGGACCTTTTATTGCTTTGTATAGTTGATTTTGATATGATATTGGGCATGGATTGGTTGTCTCTGTGTCATGCTATTTTGGACTGTCATGCTAAGACAGTGACGTTGGCTATGCCGGAGGTGCCATATATTGAGTGGCGAGGTTCGATGGATTATGTTCCCAGTAGAGTGATTTCATTTTTGAAGGCCCAGCGGATGGTTCGGAAGGGTTGTCTTTCTTATTTGGGTTTCGCGAGGGATGTCAGTGCAGAGACTCCTACCATTGATTCAGTCCTGGTAGTGAGGGATTTTCCGAATGTGTTCCCTACAGACCTATCGGGCATGCCATCAGACAGGATATTGACTTTGGTATTGATTTGGTGCCGGACACTCAGTACATTTCTATTCCACTGTATCGTATGGCACCGACGGAGTTAAAGGAGTTGAAGGAGCAGCTTCAGGAACTCTTTGATAATGGGTTTATTCAGCCTAGTGTGTTGCCTTGGGGTGCACCTGTCCTATTTGTGAAGAAGAAGGATGGCACGATGAGGATGTGCAATGATTACATGCAGTTGAACAAAAGTCACAATCAAGAACAAGTATCATTTGCCTCGTATTGATAATTTATTTGACCAGCTTCAGGGAGCGAGAGTGTTCTCCAAGATTGATCTCAAGTTAGGGTACCACCAGTTGAAGATCAGGGACTCGGACACTCTTAAGATAGCTTTTAGGACCCGATATGGTCATTATGAGTTCCTTGTGATGTATTTTGGGCTGACCAATGCCCCAGGAGAGTTCATGCATTTTATGAACATCGTGTTTCGGCCTTATCTCGACTTTTTTGTTATTATATTCATTGATGATATTCTGGTGTACTCGCGTAGTCAGGAGGAGCATGTTGATCATTTGAGAGATATACTGCAGCGGTTGAGGGAGGAGAAGCTTTATGCAAAGTTCTCTAATTATGTGTTTTGGCTCAGTTCAGTGGCTTTCCTGGGGCACGTGAGGTCTAGTGAGGGTATTCAAGTTGATCCGAAGGAGATAGAGGCAGTTCAGAGTTGGCCCAGACCGTCCTCAACCACATAGATTTGTAACTTTCTTGGTTTGGCCGGTTATTACCGTGAGTTCATTCAGGGATTCTCATCTATAGCATCACCCTTGACCAAATTGACTCAAAAGGGTGCTACTTTCAGGTGGTTGGGTGAGTGTGACGAGAGCTTTCAGAAGCTCAAGACTACCTTGACTACATCTCCAATGTTAATTTTGCCATCAACTCCAGGTTCTTATACGGTATATTGTGATGCTTCTCGAGTTGGTATTGGGTGTGTGTTGATATAGGAGGGTAGAGTGATTGCTTATGCTTCTCGTCAGTTGAAGCCCCATGAGAAGAACTACCCTGTTCATGATTTGGAGTTGGATGCCATTGTTCACGCATTGAAGATTTGGAGGCATTATCTCTATGGTGTGCCTTGTGAGGTGTTTACAGATCATCGTCTCTAGCACTTGTTCAAGCAGAAGGATCTCAATTTGAGGTAGTGGAGATAGTTGGAGCTGCTATAGGACTATGATATCACAATTTTGTACCATCCGGGAAAGGCGAATGTGGTGGCCGATGCCTTGAGTAGGAAGGCGGTGAGTATGGACAGCCTTGCATTTATTCCTGTTGAGGAAAGACCTATTGCGGTTGATGTTCAGTCCTTGGCCAATCAGTTTGTGAGGTTGGATATTTCGTAGCCTAATCAGATCTTAGTTTGTGTGGTTTCTCGGTCTTCCTTGTTTGATCATATTAGAGAGCGCCAGTATGATGATCCTCATTTGCTTGTCCTCAAGGACAGAGTTCAGTATGACGATGCTAGAGATGTGACTATTGGTGATGATGGGGTGTTGAAGATACAAGGCCGTATATGTGTGCCCAATGTAGATGGGCTTCAGGAATTGATTCTGTAGGAGGCCCATAGCTCGCGGTATTCCATCCATCTGGGTGCCGCAAAGATGTATTAGTATTTGAGATAGCACTACTTGTGGAGAAGAATGAAGAAAGATATAGTGGGATTTGTAGCTCGGTATCTCATTGTCAGCAGGTGAAATATGAGCATTAGAGACCGGGTGGCTTACTTCGGCAGATGGATATTCAAGAGTGGAAGTGGGAGCGGATCACCATGGATTTTGTAGTTGGACTCCCACGGACTTTGAGGAAGTTCGATGCTATTTGGGTGATTGTGGATCGGCTGACCAAGTATGCGTACTTCATTTCTGTGTGTACTACCTATTCTTCAGAGCGATTAGTTGAGATTTATATCCGGGAGATTGTTCGACTGCATGGTGTCCCAGTTTCTATCATTTTAGATAGAGGTACCCAGTTCACATTGCAGTTTTGGAGAGCCGTGCAGCAGGAGTTGGGTACTCAGCTTCAAATGAGCACAGCTTTTCACCTTCAAACGGGCGGATAGTTCGAGCGCACTATTCAGATATTGGAGGACATGTTGCACGCTTGTGTCATTGATTTCGGGGGTTCATGGGACCAGTTTCTACCGCTCGTGGAGTTTGCATATGACAACAGTTATTAGTCGAGAATTTAGATGGCTCCATATGACGCTTTATATGGGAGGCAGTGTAGATCTCCAGTAGGTTGGTTTGAGCCGGGCAAGGCCAGACTTTTGGGTACAAATGTGGTACAGGATGCTCTGGACAAGGTAAAGGTGATTTAGGAGCGACTTCGTACAGCTCAGTCGAGGCAAAAGAGTTATGCTGACAGGAAGGTCCGTGATGTGTCTTACATGGTTGGGGAGAAGGTTCTACTGAAGGTTTCATCCATAAAGGGTGATATGAGATTTGGGAAGAAAAGCAAGTTGAGCCCTCAGTTCATTAGGCTTTTGAGGTGCTTCAGAGGATTGGGGAGGTGGCTTATGAGCTTGTTTTGCCACCTAGCTTGTCGACTGTGCATCCGGTATTTCATGTTTCAATGCTCCAGAAGTATATTGGCGATTTATCTCATAGTTTGGATTTCACCACGGTTAAGTTAGACGGTGATTTGACTTATGATGTGGAGCCAGTGGCTATTTTGGAGTGGCAGGTCCGAAAGTTAAGATCTAAGGATATAGCTTCAGTGAAAGTGCAGTGGAGAGGTCGACATGTGGAGGTCGGCCCGAGCAGAAGATGCAGAGCAGATATCCACGCCTGTTTGAGGCTTCAGGTATGTTTCTTGACTCGTTCGATGATAAACGTTTGTTTAAGAAGGGGAGGATGTAACAACCCGGTCGGTCGTTTCATGAGTTTTAGCCCTGTTTTCCCCGTTTCTGCTTCTTTATGTGTTGTTCAGCTAAATTTTATCGTATCGTGTTGGTTCGTTTGGGTTCGAAGTGGTCTTGGAGTGGAATGAGACACTTAGTCTCTTAATTAGAATCTTAAATTAGAAAAGTCAACCGGATGTTGGATTATATGTAGAAGATCTCGGATGTGAATTCTGATGGTTTGGATAGCTCCGTTATGTGATTTTGGACTTAGGAGCGTGTTCAGAATGTAATTTGGAGATCCGTGGTAGAATTAGGCTTGAATTGGCGAAATTAGAAATATGGGATTTTTCGGTCGGCAATGGAAATCTTGATATCAGGGTCAGAATGGAATTCCAAAAATTGGAGTAGGTCTATAGTGTCAATTGTGACGTTTGCGCAAAATTTCAGGTCATTCGGAGGTGATTTGGTAGGTTTCAGCGTCGTTCGTGAAATTTGAAAGTTTATAAGTTCTTAGGCTTGAATCCGAGGTTGATTTGGTGTTTTGACGTTGTTTTGAGTGATTCGAAGGTTCGACTAAGTTTGAATGATGTTATGGGACATATTGGCATGTTTGGTTGAGGTCCCGAGGGCCTTGGGTGAGTTTCGGGTGGTTAACTGATCAATTCTTTGTTTTGGAAGTTGGTAGATTTTTTGGTATTTTGTTGCAGAGAATTCCTTCATCGCGTTCGCGAGAGGGTTCACGCGTTCGCGAAGGGATTTTAAGAGGGGAAGCTGGGTTGTCTTCACGTTCGTGATGTGGCTCCTGCGTTCGCGTAGGTGTAGGACTTAAGGCTACGCATTCGTGAGGTCAGTTCCGCGTTCGCACAGGGTCAGCCACTAAGGTTTCGCGTTCGCGAGTGGGTCCTTGCATTCACAAAGGAGGAACTTTTGGTCTGAGGCAGCTTGTGCTTCGCGAATGCGAGGGCAGTACCACATTCTCAAAGAGGAAACATCTGGGCAGAATGTTTAAAGTTCAATAATGAGGGTTTGAGTTCATAATTCCAAAATTCAATAGAGAGCCCGGGAGAAGGTGATTTTAGAGGGGAGTTTTAGAGAAATGATTGGGGTAAGTGTTCTTCACTTGATTTTGGTTAATCCCATGATTGTGTCTTGATTTTTATCATCTAAAATGGAAATTTGGGGTGAAAATTGGGGGGGGGGGGGAAATGGAAGAGAATTGGAGAGTTACTTTTGGGGATTTGAATGGCCGTTTGATGTCGGATTTTGGATGAATTTGATATGGGTTGACTCGTGAGTAAATGAGATTTCTAGTTTTGTAATTTTTATCGTGTTTCGAGATGTGGGCCTGGGGGTCGGGTTTGAGCCAAATTTGAAATGTTTGGTCTAATTTGATAATTTTCATGTGGAATTCATTCCTTTAGCGTATATTGATGATAATATACTGATTTTGGTTAGATTCAGAGCATTTGGAGGCCGAGTCGAGAGGCAAGGGAATCGCGGGTTAGAGTTTTGTCCGGTTTGAGGTAAGTAATGACTGTAAATCTTGTCCTAAGGGTATGAAGCCCCAGATTTCACATCGTTTCACTATTTTGAAGTGACGCACATGCTAGATGACGAGCGTGTGGCATGCACCGTTAGGGATTGTGACTTGGTCCGTCCCGTAGAAACTATTAAGTTGCGTATTTGACTGAAGCTATATGATATTTCTGTGTTTTAGAAAAAATTCCTATAAATATGGGCTGAATGCCATATTTGGGCCTCGTGCCAAAGCTATTTAGACCCTTAGGGGCCTTTTCTTATTATTTCCTCACTGTTTTAACTTAAGATCTGTACTCAGTCATGTTATGTTTTATTTATTTCATAACTCAGTCTGCATTACTCCGTTTTGATACATAAAATGATATTTTGGGCTGAACACCCTGTTTTACTGATAGCCCGAGGGCCTGTGTTGTGAGGATATTATGGGATCGACTGTGCACAGCAGCATATTGGTACTGATTTGTGATTATGAGAGGATGAGGGCCTATTTGATTTATGCCACGAGGTGGCTTGTTATAGCGCTTGGACTGTAGGATCCCCTTTGGAGTCTGTACACCCCCAGTGAGCGCGGGTACCCTGAGTGAGTGATATGATGTTACCTGAGGGGCTGTTCTTGATTCATGTTTTGCCCGAGGGGCTGATTACAAGTGATATTGAGGTTGCTCGAGGAGCTGATTTTGAGTGATGTTATGCCCGAGGGGCGGTTTATGATACATGTTTTTCCCGAGGGGCTATTTATGATTTTCATCACTTTTACTCTAAATTTCATTGAACCTTTGTTGAAACTGTTGAAAAATATCTTCAAATGATTTTTACTGAAATTAGATTTTAAACGAGATGATTTGACTTATATACTGATTTGAAAGCATGATGTACTTACTGAGATTTCATGACGCGGATTTATATGTTTCTTACTGCTCAGTCTTTATTTATCTTTATTACTTACTGAGTTGGTGTACTCACATTACTTTCTGCACCTTGTGTGCAGATCCAGGGGTTGCTGGATGTGATAGAGAGCGCTGATTCTTCCATCCGTCGCGGATATTCAGAGTTGGAAAGGTAGCTGCATGGCGATTTGTAAAGACCCAGCCGGTTATTTTGAGAATTAATGCCCCGATCCCCTATTAACTGCTTTCGCCGTGTCTATTTTCAGTTGTTGTGGTTTGCTGGGATGGTTCATCTTGAGTTTCAGAGGGTTTTGGGACACTTAGTCCCTAAATGAGAGCTTAAGCCTTAAAATTTGGACTGTAGTCAGAGCAGTGTGAAGACGGGTCCAGAATGGAATTCCTCTAATTCCATTAGCTCCGTTTGGTTATTTCGGGCTTAGAGGCATGTCCGGATTGTGTTTTGGAGGTCACTGGCTTATTTAGGCTTGAAATGCCGAAAGTTGAATTTTTGATGTTTTCGGACCGATAGTGAATTTAGATATCGGGGTCGGAATACAATTTCGAAAGTTAGAATAGATCTGTAGTGTTGATTACGACTTGTGTGCAAAATTTGGGGTCAGTCGGACATGGTTTGGTTGGTTTCGGTATCATTTGTCGAATTTGGAAATTCAAGTTCATTAGGTTTGGATTTGAGGGTGATTCGTGATTTTAGCATTGTTTTATGTGATTTGAGGGTTCAACTGAGTCCGTATGATGTTTTACGATTGGTTGGTATGCTTGGTTGAGGTCCCGGGAGCCTCGGGTGAGTTTCGAATGCTTAACGGATTAGAATTTGGACTTAGGCACTTTCTGATATTGTTGAACCTGCTATAACCGCACCTACGTATGTGGGACCGCAGGTGCGGCAACGCAGAAGTGGTTTGGCAACCGCAGATGCGGCCTGAGGATTGGAGGCTGTTGGTCGCAGATACAGTTCAAGGAGAAGCGGGAGCGCATCTGCGAGGAATGGAGCGCGGGTGCGGCACTTGGGGGCTTAATGAATTTCCGTAGATGCGGAGCCCGAGCCACAGAAGCGGGACCGCAGGTGCAGTGGAACCCTAGTAGAAGCGGAAATCACTGGGCAAAAAAGAGTGAAATCGAGGGTTTGAGTTCATAACTTCAAAATTTGATTTAGAGCTCTGTGGAAGGCGATTTCTTGAGAGATTTTGAAGGAACTATTGGGTAACGAATTCTAACTCTAATTTGGTTATAATACATTAATCTATTGTTATCTTCCTCATCTAATTAAGGAATTTGAGGGTAGAAGTTTGGAAATGGGGGAAAATGTTCCCCTATGAAAAATCTCACTATTGAACAAGAACTTGACATCAGATTGGGATTATTTTTGTACAAGTGAACTCGTGAGTGAATGGGTGTTCTAAATTGGTAACTTATGCCTGATTCCAAGATGTGGGCCCGGAGAGAATTTTTGGGAGTCTTTCAAATTTCTCGTTGTAGCTTTAAATTCATTAGTTAAATTAGTTGCTTTTAGTTTTATTTAGATTATGTAATTGATTTGATAAGATTTGGGCCACTCGGAGTTGGATACTAGTGGCAAGAGCATGATATCAGATTGATTTTGAGCTAGCTCGAAATAAGCTTCTTGCCTAACCTTGTGTGGGGGAACTTCCTTTAGGATTTTGGTACTATTGTTATATGAATGCCGTGTACGTGAGGTGACGACTGCGTACATGTACTAATTATTGAAAAACCCCATTTTCATTAAGTAAATATCTATGTTTTCCTTTAGTTGAGCAATACTGTATATCAAGGCTCCTGTTTAGCTTAGGAAAGCATTCTTACGTGGCTTAACTGTCTTATCTGCTTAAACTGTTTTACTTGGATTCTATGTAGCATGTTTAGGGTAGAAATTACCTGTTTATTTGATACGAACTTGAATAGAACTGTAGATTTCCTTCTCGTGACTGTTGCGTATATTGATTTGGTTGTGTATTTACTTTGGGACTACGAAACGTTATTCCGGGAGATCCCCCCTGCATGTTTACTTTGGGACTACGGATCTATATTCTGGGAGATCCCCCTACACATTTATATTTGGGACTACAGGACGGTATCCTGGGAGATCCTCCTGTACTGGATATTTATTTCGGGACTACGGATCGATATCCTAGGAGATCCCCCTGCTCATTTACGATTTGGACTATGGGATATTATCCCTGGAGATCCTCTGAACCTTTACGTTTGGGACAACAGGACGTTATCTTGGGAGATCCCCTGTTGCTATCTCTATGTATTGAGTTATTTATTTCTTTGATTTCATCTTTATTGACTATTAGTATTTTAATTATACTATCACATTTCATATTGTTTTACCTTGTTATTTATATAACCAATAGGTCCCTGACCTGATCTCGTCACTACTCGACCGAGGTTAGGCTCGACACTTACTGCGTACCGCTGTGGTGTACTCATGCCCTTTCCTGCACATGTTTTTTGTGTGCAGATCCAGGTTCTTCTACTCAGTGATACTATCTGTGAGGCGAGGCGATCCAGAGACTTCGAGGTATATCTACCGCGTTCGCATACCTAGAAGTCCTTCTCTATTCTCCCTTCAGTTATAGGCTTCTTGTATTTTTCCTTCATTTAAACTTCTGGAGTTAGAATACTATGTATTTTTCTTTAGCTTGTGATTCATGAGATTTCAAGTTTTGGGAGTGCTATGTTCAGTCGAGAGTGTTATTATTGTATATGCCGAGTGACATTGTAAACTCTTTTAATTGTATTTATCTGTTAGTTGGCTAGTTTTGTATCCTTAATTCATTTTTCGCAATTTGTTAGGCTTACATAGTCGTAGAGACTAAGTGTCATCACTACTGTTCACAGAGGGAGAACTTGGGTCGAGACAAGTTGGTATCAGAGCTCTAGGTTCATAGGAGTCATGAATCACAAGCCGGTTTATTAGAGTCTCATGGATCGGTACAGAGATATCTGTACTTATCTTCGAGAGGCTATGTAACTGTTAGGAAAATTCCACTTCATTTGAATCCTTGTCGTGCGAGATTATTGATATCAAAAATCTAAACCTCTGTCTTCTATTCTCTCACAGATGGTGAGGACACGTGCTATCGGAGATGACCAGGCACCCGCATCCCTTGCTAGAGCCGTGAGAGGCCGGGGTCGGGGTAGAGGCTGAGAACGTGCACATGGTGTAGCCAAAGCACCCGCGCAAGCTGCCATATAGAAGCCATCAACAACTCCAATCGGAGCCCAAGCACCTGATACGCCTACTGCTACTACTACTCCAGCTCTCTAGGAGACCCTTGCACAGTTCATGAGCATGTACACCACTCTAGCTCAGGCAGGGTTGATTCCCCTTGCTGCAGCCACATCTCAGGCTGGGGGAGGAGCACAGACTCCCGCCGCCTGCACCCCAGAGCAGCAGGTTCAGGTTGATCAGATCCTAGAGGTTATACTGGTACTGCCTGTAGCCCCAGTTCAGCCCGAGGATAGGGCAGCATCTTCATAGGATGAGCAGCGGAGGCTTGAGAGGTTCAAGAAGTACAAGCCTACTACATTCAGTGGTCTAGCATCAGAGGATGCTCAAGGATTTCTAAAGGAGTGCCACCTTTTCCTCCGCACTATGGGTATATCAGGAACGAGTGTGGTTTTTTTCACTGCCTTCCAGCTTCGAGGAGTAGCCTATTAGTGGTGGCGTACTTTTAAGTTGGACAGTCTGGCTGAGGCAGCTTCCCTTTCATGGACCCAATTTTTAGATATGTTTTTGAGGGGGTATGTTCCTTAAAGCCTCAGAGATGCATGGCACACAGAGTTTGAGCATTTGCGCTAGGGTACTATGACTGTTTCGAAGTATGCTGTCCGTTTCACTAACTTGGCTAGACATGTATCGGCCTTGGTTTCTACAGTTCGTGAGAGATCGCCGGTTTATTGAGGGGCTTATTCCCAGCATCAGGTCTAGCATGGCCCGGGAGTTGGAGATGGATATTGCTTACCAGAAGGTGGTGAGCATTGCTAGAAGAGTAGATGGCATGCTTTCTCAGGATAGAGAGGAGAGAGAGGCCAAGAGGTCTCGAGAGTTGGGCCATTATTCTGGTGCCCATGCCCTAGCTGCAGTTCGTCATGGTAAGGGTTATGTGAGCCGCCCTGTTCATTCAGCTCTTCCAGCAGCCAGTAGTATTCAAGCTCTGTCTAGACCTTATGAGCCTTATTATGCACCTCCGGTATCTGGTGTGCCTCCTACATGGGGTGCTTTCAGTGGTCAGTACAGCATACCTAGCCGGAGCCAGTCACAGCCGCCACACCCTCCTAGAGCTTTTTTTGTGTGTGGAGACACACACCATGTGGTGAGGGATTGCCCTAGACTTAAGAGGTGTGCACCTCCACAGACTTCTCAGCCACAGCATGCTTCGCAGAGTTCCCAATCTATGATCACAACACCAGTTGCTACCCCACTTGCTCAGCCAGCTAGAGGTAGAGGTCAGGGAGGTAGATGTCGCCCTAGAAGCGGAGGCCAAGCCAGATACTATGCCCTTCCTGCCCGTACTGAGGCTGTCGCCTCCAATTCGGTCATCACAGGTATTGTCCTGGTTTGTCATAGAGATACATTGGTTCTATTAGATCCGGGCTCCACTTATTCTTATGTGTCCTCTTATTTTGCCTCGCATTTGGGCGTATCTCGGGATTCTTTGAGTTCCTCTATTTATGTTTCTACTCTTGGGGGAGATTCTCTTGTTGTGGACCGCATTTATCGGTCGTGTTTGATTTCTCTTAGTGGTTTTGAGACCATAGTTGATTTATTATTGCTCAGCATGGTAAACTTTGGCGTTATCTTGGGCATGGACTTGTTATAGCCCCATTATGCTATTCTTGATTGTCATGCTAAAACCGTGACTCTGGCTATGCCCGGTGCATCGCGATTAGAGTGGAGGGGTACCTTAGATCACATTCCCAGTAGAGTTATTTCATTTCTTAAGGCTCAGCGAATGGTTGACAAGGGGTGTGATGCGTATCTAGCTTATGTGAGAGATGTCAGTATTGATACCCATACAGTTGATTCAGTCCTAGTACTAAGGGATTTCTCTGATGTGTTTCCAATTGATCTTCCAGGTATGTCGCCCGACAGAGATATTGATTTTGGCATTGATTTGTTGCGGGGCACTCTGCCCATTTCTTTTCCTCCTTATCGTATGGCTCATCCTGAGTTGAAGGAGTTGAAGGAACAATTATAGGAATTTCTTGATAAGGGTTTTATTCGGCCCAGTGTGCCACCCTGGGGTGCTCCTGTCTTGTTTATGAAGAAAAAGAATGGTTCTATGCGTATGTGCATTGATTATCGCCAGTTGAACAAAGTTACAGTGAAGAACGAGTATCTTTTGCCTCGTATTGATGACATGTTTGATCAGCTACAGGGTGATCGAGTGTTTTCAAAGATTGACTTAGGTTCCGATTATCACCAGTTGAAGATTCGTGAGCCAGATATTCCGAAGACTGCTTTCAGGACTCGGTATGGTCATTAATAGTTCCTTGTTATGTCATTTGTGCTGACCAATGCCCCAACAACATTTATGCATTTGATGCACAGTGTATTTCGGCCATATCTTGACTCGTTCGTCGTTGTCTTTATTGATGACATTCTAGTATACTCATAGAGTCGGGAGGATCATGAGCAATACCCGAGGACAGTGCTTCAGACCTTGAGAGAAAAAAAATTATATGCAAAGTTCTCGAAAAGTGAATTCTAGTTGCATTTTGTGGCATTCTTGGGCCATGTAGTATCGAGTGAAAGGATCAAGGTGGATCTAAAGAAAGTGGAAGTAGTGTAGAGTTGGCCTAGACCATCCTCAGCTACAGAGATCCATAGTTTTCTTGGCTTGGCGGGTTATTACCGTCGATTTTTTGAGGGATTTTCATCTATTGCAGCACCTATGACCAGGCTGACCTAGAAGGGTGATCCGTTCAGGTGGACGAAACAGTGTGAGGAGAGCTTTCAAAAGCTCAAGACAGCTTTGACTACAACCCCAGTATTGATATTGCCTATAGGTTCAAGGTCTTATGCTGTCTATTGTGATGCCTCGAGAATTGGCCTTGGAACGATACTGATATTGAATGGTAGGGTGATTGCCTACGTGTCTAGACAGCTGAAGGTGCATGAGAAGAATTATCCTGTCTATGATCTCGAGTTGGCTGCTATTATTGATGCGTTGAAGATCTAGCATCATTATTTGTACGATGTTTCTTGTGAGATCTACACTGATCATTAGAGTTTGTAGTATTTGTTCAAGCAGAAGGACCTTAATTTGCGTCAGAGAAGGTGGTTAGAGCTGCTTAAGGATTATGATATCACTATTTTATACCACCTAGGGAAGGTCAATGTGGTGGCCGACGCTTTGAGTCGCTAGGTAGAGAGTTTGGCTTATCTACCAACAGCGGAGAGGCCCATGGCAATGGATGTTCAGGCCTTAGCCAGCCAGTTTGTGAGATTGGATATTTCGGAGCCCAGTTGGGTCCTAGTTTGTATGGTTTCTCAGTCTTCCTTGTTCGATCGTATCAGAGAGTGTCAATGTGATGAACCTCATTTGCTTGTCCTCAAGGACAAGGTTCTGAACAGTGATGTCAGAGATGTGACCATTGGTGATGACAGGGTATTGAGGATGTAGGGTCAGATTTGTGTACCTAATGTTGATGGGCTTCGGGAGTTGATTTTGGAGGAGGCCCATAGTTTGCGGTATTCCATCCATCCGGGTGCCGCGAAGATGTACCAGGATTTGAGGCAACACTATTGGTGGAGACGAATGAAGAAGGATATAGTTGGGTTTGTAGCTCGATGCCTCAATTGTCAGCAGGTGAAGTATGAGCACTAGAGACCGGGTGGCTTGCTTCAGCAGATAGAGATTCCGAAGTGGAAGTGGGAGCATATCACTATGGACTTCATAGTTGTACTCCCACAGACTTTGAGGAAGTTCAATGCCATTTGGGTGATTGTAGATCGGCTGACCAAGTCCGCGCACTTCATTCCGTTGTGTACCACTTATTCTTCAGAGCGGTTGGCAGAGATTTATACCTGGGAGATTGTTCATCTGCATGGTATTCCAGTTTCCATCATTTCAGATAGGGGTACGCAGTTCATATCACGGTTCTGGAGGGCCGTATATAATGAGTTGGGTACTGGGGTGGAGTTGAGCACATCATTTCACCCCCAGACGGACAGACAATCCAAGCGCACTATTCAGATTCTTGAGGATATGCTCCGTGCGTGTGTGATGGATTTTGGAGGTTCTTAGGATTAGTTCTTGCCACTTGCGGAGTTTGCCTACAACAACAGTTACTCATCAAACATTCAGATTACACCGTATAAGGCTCTGTATGGTAGGCGGTGTAGATCCCCGGTGGGTTGGTTCGAGCCGGGCAAGGCCATATTATTGGGCACAAACTTGGTTCAGGATGCTTTAGAGAAGATTAAGGTGATCCCAGATAGATTTCGCACAGCCCAGTCTAGACAAAAGAGTTATGTGGAACGGAAGGTTTGCGATGTTTCATTTATGGTTGGAGAGCGGGTCTTGCTTCGGGTTTCGCCTATAAAGGGCGTTATGAGATTTGGGAAGAGGGGAAAATTGAGCCCAAGGTTTATTGGCCCCTTTGAGGTATTGCGACGTGTTAGGGAGGTTGCTTGTGAGCTTGCCTTACCTCCCAGCTTGGCAAGAGTTCATCCAGTATTTCATGTTTCGATGCTCCGGAGATATCACTGTGATCCTTCGCACATGTTGGATTTTAGTTCAGTCCAGTTGGACAAGGAACTATATTATGTTGAGGATCCAGTGGCTATTTTGGACAGGCAGGTGCGGAAACTGAGGTGAAAGAGCATTGCATCAGTAAAGGTTCAGTGGCAGGGTCAGCGTCGAGGAGGCAACTTGGGAGACTGAGCAGGATATGTGCAGCCATTAACCTCATCTTTCACCACTTCAGGTATGTCTCTATGCTCATTCGAGGATGAACGAATGTTTTAAGAGGGGGAGGATGTAATGACCCGGCCGGTCTTTTTGAGAATTAACACCCAGATCCCCTATTAACTGCTTTCCCCGTGTCTATTTTCTGTTATTGTGGTTTGCCGGGATGGTTCATCTTGAGTTTCGGAGTGTTTTGGGACACTAAGTCCCTAAATGAGAGCTTAAGCCTTAAAATTTGGACTATAGTCGGAGCAGTGTGAATACGGGTCTGGAATAAAATTTTGCTGATTCCGTTAGATTAGTTGGGTGATTTCAGTCTTAGGGGCATGTCCGGATTATGTTTTGGAGGTCCGTAGCTTATTTAGGCTTGAAATGCCGAAAGTTAAATTTTAGGAGTTTTTGGACCGATAGTGAAATTTTGATATTGGGGTCGAAAACCGATTCTGGAAGTTAGAATAGGTCCGTAGTTTTGAATATGACTTGTGCGCAAAATTTGAGGTCAGTCAGACATGGTTTGGTTGGTTTCGGCATCGGTTGTAGAATTTTTGGAAATTCAAGTTCATTAGGTTTGGATTGGAGGGTGATTCATGGTTTTAGCATTGTTTGACGTGATTTGAGGATTCAACTGAGTCCGTATGATGTTTTAGGATTGGTTGATATGCTTGGTTGAGGTCCCGGGGGCCTCGGGTGAGTTTCGGATGCTTAATAGATTGGAATTTGGAATTAGGCATTTTCTGATATTGTTGAACCTGCTATAACCGCACCTGCATATGTGGGACCGCAGGTGCGGTGGTGCAGAAGCGGTTTGGCAACCGCATATGCGGTCTGAGTCTTGGAGGCTGTTGGTCACAGATGCGGCTCCAGGACCACAGAAGCGGGAGCGCATCTTCAAGGAATGGAGCACGGGTATGGCGACTAGGGGCTTAATGAATTTCCGCTGGTGCGGAGCCCGAGCTGCAGAAGCGGGACCGCAGGTGCGATGGACCCCTCGCAGAAGCGGAAATCACTGGGCAGAAAAGGGTGAAATCGAGGGTTTGAGTTCATAACTTAAAAGTTGATTTAGAGCTCGGTGGAAGGCGATTTCTTGAGAGATTTTGAAGGAGAACTATTGGGTAACGAATTCTAACTCTAATTCTGTTCCAATACATTAATCTATTGTTATCTTCCTCATCTAATTAAGGAATTTGAGGGTAGAAGTTTGAAAATGGGGGAAAAATTTCCCCAATGAGAAATCTGAGTTTTGAACAAGAATTTGACGTCGGATTGGGATGATTTTTGTACGAGTGAACTCGTTAGTGAGTAGGTGTTCTAAATTGGTAACTTGTGCCCGATTTCGAGATGTGGGTCCGGGGAAGAGTTTTGGGCGTCTTTCTAATTTCTCACTGTAGCTTTAAATTCATTCGTTAACTTAGTTGCTTTTAGTATTATTTAGGTTATGTAATTGATTTGATTAGATTTGAGCCACTCGGAGTTGGATACTAGTGGCAAGAGCGTGATATCAGATTGATTTTGAGCTGTTTCGAGATAAGTGGCTTGTCTAACCTTATGTGAGGGAACTTCCATGAGGATTTTGGTACTATTGTTATATAAATGCCGTGTACGTGAGGTGACGAGTGCGTACATGTGCTAATTATTAAAAAACCCCATTTTTATTAAGTAAATATCTATATTTTCCTTTAATTGAGAAATACTAGTATATGAAGGCTCCTGTTTAGCTTAGGAAAGCATACTTACATGGCTTAACTGTCTTATTTGCTTAAACTGTTTTACTTGGATCCTGTGTAGCATGTTTAGGGTAGAAATTACCTATTTATTTGATACGAACTTGAATAGAACTGTAGATTTCCTTCTCGTGACTGTTGCGTATATTGATTTGGTTGTGTATTTACTTTGGAACGACGGAACGTTATTCCGGGATATCCCCCTGCATGTTTACTTTGGTACTACGGATCGGTATTCCGGGAGATCGCCCTGCATATTTATATTTGGGACTACGGGACGGTATCCCGGGAGATCCTCCTGTACTGGATATTTATTTTGGGACTACGGATTGATATTCCGGGAGATCCCCATACACATTTACGATTTGGACTACGGGACGGTATCCCGGAAGATCCTCTACACCTTTACGTTTGGGACTACGGGGCGTTATCTTGGGAGATCCCCTGTGGCTATCTCTGTGTATTGAGTTATTTCTTTATGTGATTTTATCTTTATTGACTATTAGTATTTTAATTTTACTTTCACATTTCATATTGTTTTACCTTGTTATATATATATAACTAGTAGGGCCCTGGTCTGATCTCGTCACTACTCAACCGAGGTTAGACTTGGCACTTACTGGGTACCGCTGTGGTGTACTCATGCCCTTTCCTGCACATGTTTTTCATGTGCAGATCCAGGTTCTTCTGCTCAGCCATACTATCCGTGAGGCGAGGCGATCCAGAGACTTCGAGGTATATCTGCCGCGTCTGCAGAACTAGAAGTCCCCCTCTATTCTCCCTTTAGTTATAGGCTTCTTGTATTTTTTCCTTCGTTTAGACTTCTAGAGTTAGAACACTATGTATTTTTCTTTAGCTTGTGATTCATGAGATTCCGGGTATTGGGTGTGTTATGTTCAGTCGAGAGTGTTATTATTGTATATGCCGAGCGGCATTTTAAACTCTTTTAATTATATTTATTTGTTAGTTGGCTAGTTTTTTATCCTTAATTCATTTTCCGCAATTTGTTAGGCTTACCTAGTCGTAGAGACTAGATGCCGTCACAACTGTTCACGGAGGGGGAACTTGGGTCGTGACACAATCGCAACCTTGCTCTTCTCCCTCTTATCTTCCTTAGACTATATTAATGTTTTCTAGACTGTAATAGTCTTAGTTGTTATCGGATAGTCCTTAGTAGATGCTCGTGACTTGTGATACCCTGATGTCGGGCTTTTGTTTCTTTCCGTACTTTGTTATTTAGACTTATGCTATGAAGTTTTATTAATTAATAGCTTAAAACATCTTTATTATTTAATATCGGATTATTTTGGGATTGTGTTGACTGGCCTTGTTCCATGATAGGTGCCATCACGACCGGATTGGTTTTGGGGTCGTGACAAGCATCCATGCATTTTACAAAATTGAAGGAACTCTGGGCTGAGTATGATGCGATGGTACCTTCGACAAACTCGAAGGATTACACAGATCACCTTCAATGGCAGAGGTTGCTACAATTTTTAAGTGGATTGAACGATTCCTAGTCTCAAGCTAGAAGACAGATCTTGATGAAATCAATAGAACCCACCTTGAATCAAGCATATGCTCTAGTTGTTAAGGATGAAAATCAAAGGAAAACATCAGGAACATCACATACTGGATCGAATTCAATAGCAGAAGGGAACGACATCACAACATTGTGGAGTTCAGCTGCTAGAGGAGGCTCAATGCATAAGAACAAACGGAGCTTCAACATATATTGTGAGTTTTGCAAGATAAAAGGACATAGCAAGGAAAAGTGTTATCAACTCATTGGTTACCCAGCTGACTTCAAGGGTAGAAGGAAACCAATACAAGGAGCTACTGGTGGTCATCAACGCCAAAGGGAAAATGCTGCACATCATGGAGGTTCCTCTCAGGCTGGAGGAAATTGTAATGCAGGACAAACAGGTATGGCTGGAGCTATTTTTGGAACTTTTTTTGCAGGGACAGCAAATAGAAGCAACAATGATATGCAGATGCAAAGGTAAGGTTCCCACAACTCTTTGCAGATGCAAGAGGTACACCCTCAAGGATCCAAAGGGGGTGTTACCATCACTTTTACTCTTGAGTAGTATAATCAAATCCTACAGATGCTCAACAAAGAAATTGTACCAGATATATCAGCTAACATAGCAAGTACTATTTGTTCATTCCTGGCAAGTAAAATAGGTCACAACTAGATAGTGGACACAGGAGCCACAGACCATATGGTATCGACTCCTGAAATGTTGTTTGATCTATATAATTATTCTAAGCAGGTTTCACTAGTATATTTGCCATATGGAAAACAATTACCAGTCAGTCATGTTGGTAAATGTAGGTTAGCACAAGGAGATATTAGTGATGTGATGTGTGTGCCTAAGTTAAAATTTAACATGTTGTTAGTGGCTAAACTAACTAGAGAGCTACAATGCTTCATGTCATTCTATCCTGATTTCTTCCTGATGCAGGACCTTCACACTAGGAAGGTGAAGGGGACTAGTAGAATGCATAATGACCTATACTACTGGAGGAAAAAAATACATAATAAAGCACCACACTCGTTGCTTCTAGGTTGACATTATCAGCAGGACAATGGCATAGGAGACTAGGGCATGTCCCTCACAAGGTGCTATAGCAAATGGATTTATGTAAGGCTGTCAATACAGCTACAGACAGAACTTGCTCAATTTGTCCATTAGCTAAACAAACTAGATTACCCTTTCCTCAAAGTACTAGTAGAGCTGGTAAATTGTTTGAACTAGTTCATGAAGATGTTTGGGGTACTTACAGGGTATCTACTCATGATGGTCATAGATTCTTTCTTACACTAATTGATGATTGTAGTAGAATGGTTTGGACTTTCTTGCTAAGATTGAAGAGTGATGTCTTAGTTGTAATGAAGGACTTTATGAAGCTAATAAAGACCCAATTTAATGGTTCATTCAAAGTCTTTAGAAGTGATAATGGTACAAAATTCTTTAATTCCCATTGCAAAGATTTGTTTAGTAGTGCAGGCATTGTACATCAAAGCTCATGTCCATACTCCAGAGCAGAATAGAGTTGTTGAATGAAAGCATAGATAACTCCTTGAAGTGGCAAGGGCCATCAGATTTCAAGCTTCCATTCATTTGAGATTCTGGGGTGTATGTGTTCAGAATGCAACATACTTGATCAATCGGACTCCATCCACTGCTTTAGAAGGTAAATCTCCTTTTGAGGCATTCTATGGAAGAAGTCTTAACTTGCAACACCTAAGGGTGTTGGGATGTTTATGCTACGCCACAAATATAGTTGCCAAAAGTGACAAATTTTCTAGTAGAGCAATCCCTATAGTGCATATGGGATATTCTAGTACTCAGAAAGACTACAGGCTGCATAACCTGGCTACAAGATTATTTTTTGTGAGTAGAGATGTGTATTTTAGGGAATGTTTTTCCTTTCAAGTCCTCTCATTATAATTGAGGCCTCTTGTTACTGTTGACTGTTGGGATGTTTCCCACGATCCTTTTGAACTTGAAGTAGAGGCTGTCACATACTCATTGGGGCAACCATCTCCTCCTGATATTGTCCATAATCCTGCTAGCACTCCTGCTCCTTTGTCTTTGGAAGGTACAATAGCCAATGACAGTGAGATACTACGAGACACACATTACCTATTCCCTTAGCTGATGAGATAATGGTGCCAGACACAACTCATAGTGCTGCTTCAGACCTTGAAGGTCCTAGCATGACCACAAGACCAAGAAACTCTTGCAGAACATCTAAGACTCCTGGGTGGCTCAATGATTACATACACACAGTGTCCAATACCACATCTTATGCAGAAGTGAGATCTCCTTACCCCTTGTCAGCCTATATGTCTTATGCTTCACTCTCCAATCCTTACTATATGCAACATGTCCACTATTAGAGAACCTGATACTTATAAGGAGGCTTTACTCAATCCTCACTGGGTAGAAGCCATGAAACAAGAGTTGCAGGCTCTACAGGACAACTATACTTAGTTGCTGGTTGAACTTCCTACTGACAAAAGGCTAATTGGGTGTAAGTGGGTGTTCAAAGTCAAGTATAATGCCAAAGGAGAGGTAGACAGATATAAGGCTCGCCTAGTGGCTAAGGTTTATACTCAGCAGGAGGGGTTAGATTACCAGGAAACTTTTTTCCTAGTAGTGAAGATGGTCACTATGAGGACTGTCTTATCACTAGCTGCTATGTTTGTTGAAAGTTGCACCAAATGGATGTCTTCAATGCATTCCTTCAGGGTGATCTTATAGAAGATGTTTATATGATTCCCCCACCTGGTCTTTTAGGAGAGGGGGAGTGCAGCAAAGTTTGTAAACTCCAGAAATCTCTATATGGATTAAAATAGGCATCTCACCATTGGAATCTCAAGCTTTGTGAAGCTCTTTTATATTTAGGGTTCACTCAGAATCATCATGATTATTCTCTTTTCACAAAGAAATCAGGTTCTCATTTGGTCGTTATCCTAGTTTATGTGGATGAGCTTCTCATTACAGGTTCCTCAGCATCTATGATCCAAGAGGCCAATTTCATGCTTCATCATCATTTCAAGATCAAGGGCCTGGGGGAGATGAGATACTTCCCTGGTCTTGAAATTGCCTAAGAGTAAAGATGGAATTTTGGTTTGTCAAAGAAAGTTTGCCTTAGATCTCATTGCAGATCTTGGACTGGCTGGTTCCAAGCCCACTGCCAGACCCATGGAACTCAATTAGGGACTTACCAGCATATAATTTGATCAAGGTTAAGAGACTGAATGTACTGCTGATGAATTGTTATTTGATCCCGTTGGATATCAAAGGCTATTGGGAAAGTTGCTTTATATAACCATGACTCAATCAGATATAAGCTACACAGTATAGAACTTAAGTCAATTTATGCATATGCCAAAGAAGTCATAGATGGAAAGGGCTCTAAGGGTGGTGAGATATCTGAAGAATGCACCTGGATTAGGAATACTATTGACATCCAAACCATCATCATAGCTTACAGTCTATTCTGATGCAAATTGGGCAACTTGCCCTATGACAAGGAGATCAATAAGTGGCTTAATAGTCAAGATAGGATACTCATTGATTTCCTGGAAATCGAAGAAGTAAAACACAGTATCCAGGAGCTCTGTAGAGGCTGAATATAGGAGCATGGCAAATGCAATTGTAGAAATATTATGGCTTACTGGACTATATGAAGAACTGGGAATGCAATTAAAGCTGCCAGTAAAACTGTTTTGTGATAGCAAGGCATCACTTCAAATTGTTGCTAATCCAATATACCATGAGCGAACAAAACCCATAGAGATTGATTGTCATTTCATTAGGGAGAAGATTCAAGAAGGTCTTATATGTACAGAACATGTGCCCACAAACTTGCAGCTGGCTGATATCTTAACCAAAGGAATAGGGAAGGCACAACATGAAGTTTTGTTATCCAAGCTGGGAATATTCAACCTGTTTACATTACACAGCTTGAGTGGGAGTGTTGAAGGTGTCACGTGAGTGGAGTGATAGCTGGATCCTTGTTGTTGTAGGATTAGTTATAAGTAGTTGTTAATTAACTAAATAGAAGTGGTTAGGTCGGTTATACAATGTATAAATACATGTACAATGTATTATTTTCAATACAACTGGGAAAGTTCATTTCCTCTCCTTTCTTCTCTGTTTCTTCTCAATCGTGTTAAGCTTTCACAAATACATTCACGGCAGAAGCTCAACATAAACAGAAAATTTATTATCTTATATCCCTATTAAAAAGAAGTCAATTTTTGTAGGTTCAAAAGGAAAAAGAATAAGAGAATAACTAAATACAATTTTTTTTTATTGAGAAACAACAATATTACCATATGATAGATAAGGAAAAAGATGAAGAGAATTAGTGTGAAACTCCTTCTTCAATTGATATCACTACAAAGAGAGATTGTCATAGGTTAATGAAAGAAAAAAAATTATTAGGAGAATAAATAGAAAATTTATTATTTAATATCCCTATTAAAGAGAAGTTAAAATTTCTGTAGCTTCAAAAGGAAAAAGAATAAGAGAATAACTAAATACAAATATATTTTTTTTGAGAAACAACAAAATTGGCATATGATAGATAAGGAAAAAGATGAAGAGAATTAGTGTGAAACTCCTTCTTCAATTGATATCCCTCACAAAAAGTGATTGTTGTAGGTTAAGAAAAGAAAAAAGAATTATTAGGAGAATAAGCACAAAATTTATTATTTAATATCCCTATTAAAGAGAAATCAAAATAGTTGTAGGTTCAAAAGGAGAAAAAGAATAAGAGAATAAATAGGAGATTTATCAGTGTATTAGTGGAAAAAAGGCATGACACGTGGATCATTAGCAAGGTGACAAGTGGAAAATTCAGTTAAGTAAATTAAAAGAATTGAAAAGGCATGAGCAGAATACCCCCGGTGTTCCGCCAGAAAAGGTACCAGTCCTGATAGCTGGAAAAGAAGAAACATGTACGAGATGAATGAAGACCAAAAAGGGGAAGGTTCATGAATCTGTTAAAAATAAGGTAGGAAAATCAACATTAATCATGATTATTGGGAATCCTCAGTCATTAATGTCACTGTTACAAATATATATAGTAACGAGCAATCAAGGAAATTAATTCCATTAACAAGCTAGAATTAAGTAGGGAAACCGTTATAATTTTGTACCCTTATATAAGGACCCGATCCTCATTTGTAAAGGCATCTGAATTTTGATCAATATATGCAATCAGTCTTTTACTTTATTAAAAGTGTTCAAACAACAATTCTAGGAGAGATTAGCGATCGATTTTAAGCTTTTTTTCCTTACCTATTATTTTCATGATTCTTTTTATTCTTCGAATTACCAAGAATGTGAAGTAATTTTGGTTATCAGTAACCCGGTTTCTTCTTAATATTAACTTTAATCGAGAAATCTATTTTTGGGTTAAATAAATTGGTTCCGTTACCGAAAATCTAATAATCTGTTCACTTTTTAAATTTTATTTTTAACAACAAAATATGTCTACTACTAACAAGAACGACCAATATGAATCAACAAGGTGGAACTCCACCACATCACACACCCACAACTACTCCTCGGCAATCAAGAGAAAGTTCACCTGAAAGGTCTGCTTCGCGTACTGATGGACAATAGAGAGATGATCAAACCGTCGAGTAGGATGCTTTGAAGCGGTTGATGCACAACACGTAAATGAAACACTACGAGTTTTTGCTAGTGGATTACCCAACGCAGTGCAAACTCCACCACCAATGGAGAAATGCCAAATGAATCTTGCGATGGAGGATCAAGTACACCAAATAATTCCAATATACAAAGTTTAGTATTAACTTTGCAGAAACAGTTGAAGGGGAAAATGAGCATATAGAACAAATAGCTGGTCTACCTCGTGTGATCAAAGGTGTGATATTGATAAGTATTCACAATAACCCTGGAAGCCAAGTGTAGCACCTTTACCAATTCCCAAAAAGTTTAAAATGCATGATATTCCTAAATATGACGGGACATCCAACCTACGGGATCACATTACTGCGTTCACTACAGGTGTGAAAGGAAATGATTTAACCAAGCAGGAGATTGAATCGATTTTGGTTAAGAAATTTGGCGAAACTCTCACAAAAGGGGTGTTAACATGGTACTCACTCTTAGCTAAAAACTCCATTGATTCTTTTACTGAACTTACAAATTTATTTATAAAGGCGCATTCGGGGGCACAGAAAGTTGAAAATGGATGGAGGATATCTTCAAAGTTAAATATGGGAGTACAGAATTGCTCAGAGAATTCATAGGTAGATTCCAACATGAGAGAATGATACTGCCGCGAGTACCTGATAATTGGGCGGCTATGGCATTTACAAGAAATTTGAACGAGAAAAGTTTAGAAGCCACGAAGAAGTTTAAAGAAAGTTTGCGGGAGTTTCCTGCAACGACTTGGAACGATGTGTACAATCGGTACATCACAAAGCTACAGATAGAAGAGGATACAGTTACACAACCAAGGGTAGATGAAAGACCAGGTTCAAGACGCTCCGAATCATAGATAAGGTCTTATACTCAAGAAGGAGCGAGATGTCCAAAGCAACAGTTCTTATACTCAAGAAGGAATAGGAGAATATATCTTTAATATCATCACTTCTGAATTGGAGGCTGTTCTAAGAGGAATATGAGATCAGGTGCGATGTCCAAAAGAGATGAGATCTGATCCAAACAAAAGGAATCCAGATTTCTGGTGCGAGTTTCACAATGACCATGGCCATAGAATAGCAGACTACATGCTTTTGCAATGGGAAGCTGAATATTTGTTGAAGCAAGGTTATTTACTAATCTATTCAGTGAGAAAGGAAAATAATCATACATGAAAAACAAGGAAGAGCCCCCAAATCCTCCATCATCAAAGAGAATGGTAAACGTCATAACCGAAGGAGATGAAGTTAATAAGGTAATGTACACGACTGCAAAAAAGATATCAAAGGTCATTGTCACTCACGGGAAATGAGTTCGCCAATTCTTGTAAGGTGACAGTATAATGTTTGATGACGAAGACGTAGATGGCTTGATGATTCCTCAAAATGATGAACTGGTAATATCTTTATTTGTACATGATACTAATGTTAGACGAGTTTTGAATGACCCAGGTAGCTCAGTAAGTTTCATTTTGCTGAGAGTGCTAATAAAATGCAAGCTAATGATAAGATCATACCAAAAGCACGGTCATTATCTGGATTTGAAAATTCATGTGTCGTTACAAAAGGAGAAGTTATGCTGGCTACGTTTGTAGAAGGAATCGTCAAAGACACAAAGTTCCAGGTAATAGACACGGACATGGCCTATAATATAATCTTGGGTAGGCCATGGATTCATGATATGGATGTTCTCCCATCCACGTTGCATCAAGTTATCAAATTTCCATCACAAAAGGGAATTTGACAAATCTAGGGAGATTAACAGGCCTGACGGAGCATTAATTCAGTGGTAATTCCAAATACAACAACCAATTATGTAGACACGAAATAGCAATTAAAGAACTCGGTTGGGGACGCTTCTATCCATACCTCAACTGAAAACACACATTGTTAGATTGATGTGAATTCAAGACCTGATGTGATTCAAGAGCCAAAGGAAAATGAGAACATCAAAACAACCTCGAAGGAGCCCGAAGCTGTGATATTTTTGGTCCACTCGCCAGATAGAAATTTTTACATCAGAGCAAATTTGAGCCAGAAATGAAAGGAAAGTTAATTGAATTTTTACGTGCTAACACAGATTGATTTGCTTGGTCATATTCAGATATGATAGGTATACTACCGGAGGTGATGAATCATAAGCTGCATGAGGATCCATTACATCCGCCTTTCAAGCAGAAGAAAAGGAAGCAAGGGGCCTTTAAAAATCAAGTGATCCAAGATAAGGTACAAAAACTTCTAAAAATCGATTCAATACGAGAGGTAAAGTACCATGATTGGCTAGCTGATACTGTTGTGATTCCAAAAAAGAATGAAAAATGGCGAGTCTCTGTAGATTATACCGATTTAAATAAGGATTATCCTAAAGATTTTTTTTCTTTACCACACATAGACCAATTAATTGATTCTACCACAGGTCATGAGCTTTTAAGTTTTTTAGATATTTATTCTGGTTATAATCAAATAAAAATGGACCCTTTAGATGAGGTAAAAACCTCATTTATCACAAACAAGAGATTTATTGCTATAAAGTCATGCCATTTGGCTTGAAAAATGCTGGAGCCATATATCAAAGATTGGTGACCAATATTTCAATAACACTTGGAAAAAACTACGGAGGTCCACATAGAAGATATCTTGGTCAAGTAAATACAGGCAGGGGATGATTTCCAACATTTAGCTGAGACCTTTGAAAATCTCCGCAAGTACAACATGAAGTTGAATCTGAAAAAGTGCACTTTTGGCGTGGCTTCAGGTATAATTTTAGGTTTTCTTGTTTCTAATAGGGGTATTGAAGTAAATACCGCACAGGTAAAAGCTATTGAAGAAATACCAGATGTACTTACGGGCAAGTAAGAAGTACAGAGATTAACAGGTAGGATAGCGTCTCTAGGAAGGTCTATATCTAAGTCATCGAAAAAGTTCTTTAAGTTCTTTTCAGTATTGAAAAAGCAAAATTAGTTTGAATGATGGACTGGCAAATGTCAGCAAGCTCTGAAGGACTTAAAGGTGTTTATGTCAAATTCATCTCTGTTAGCAAAACCAAAAGATAGAGAGAGATTGTTCATCTACCTTACTATGTCAAAAGTGGCGGTAAACGCGGTATTGTTAGTGAAGATAAAGGTAAACAATCTCCGATTTATTATGTTAGAAAGTTTTTAGTAGATGCTGAGACATGATATCCTCATCTAGAAAAACTTTCTTTAGCTTTAATTAAGGCATCAATGATGTTACGACCTTACTTTCAATGTCATCCTATTTCTATTATAACTACTTTCCCACTAAGGAATATATAGCATAAAGAAAAATTATCAGGAAGGTTATCTAAATGGGCTATAGATCTTAGTGAATATGATATTATATATCCACCTAGAACTAATATAAAATCTCACGTGTTAGCAGATTTTAGTTCAAGCCTAGTTCCTGAAGCAGAAAAAGAGCTACGAATATTTAATGGAGATAATTTGGGGATTTGGACTTTGTTTACTGATGGTTCCTCAAATGTTAAAGAGCAGGTTTAGGAATTGTTTTAATTCCACTTTTAGAAGAAATTATAAGACAGGCGATAAAATGTTACCCAATAACTAACAATGAGGTAGAGTATGAAGCTGTGATTACAAGCTTGGAGCTCGTACGAGAGCTCGGTATTTAGAAAATCCTAATCAAAAGTGATTCGCAACTAGTAGTCAATCAAATTTAGGGGAATTACATGGTAAGAAAGACAGGAATGCAGCAGTACTTCGAAAAGGTACGAGAATTTCTTAGGCAGTTCCAAACATGGAAAGTTGTACAAATACCCAGAGAGAATAATGTAGAAGCAGACGCATTGGTAAATCTTTCGTCTGTCACTGATGTGACAAATGCAGAAAATGTTGTTGTGGTACATTTATTTCATTTAGCCCTCGACCAAACCATGAGTGAGGTAAATTTCAATAATTTAACTTGGGATTGGAGAAACGAATTTGTGACCTTTTTGTTGTACTGTATTTTGCCTAAGGATAAAAAGAAATCCCAGATACTACGGCTGAAGTCTACTCAGTATTGCTTAATTTATGGGAATTTATATCGCAAAATATTTGGTGGACCTTTAGCATGATGCCTTGGACCTTCACATACAGAATACGTAATGAGAGAAGTACACAAAGGGTATTGTGGTAATCATGCCAAAGGAAGATCATTGGTGAAGACACTAATAAAAGCGATATACTATTGGCAAAAAATAGAAGTGGAAGTAGAAAACTTTGTAGCAAGGTGCGATAAATGCCAACGATACGCTAATAATATGCATCGACCAACAGAATTGTTGCATTCAGTTATATCATCGTGACCCTTCATAAAATGAGGGATAGTTATCATAGGACCATTGCCTCAAGCTAAGGGAAAGGTACTGTTTTTGTTATTTCTAACGGATTATTTCTCAAAATGAGTAGAAGCAAGAGAGAGAAAAGGAAGTTATGGATTTCATTTGGAGAAATATAATATGTCAATTTGGAGTCCCAAAGGAGATCCTTTATGATAATGGGCCGCAATTCATAGGTGCAAAAGTTACTGATTTTTTCAAAAGTTGGCAGATTAAACGGATTACTTCTTCACCTTACCACCCAACGGCTAACAGGTAAGCTAAGTCGACAAATAAGGTTATCGTCAACAACTTAAAAAAGCGATTGGAAGAGTTAAAATTCAAATGGCCAGAAGTACTACCAGGTATGTTATGGGCTTACCGAACAACAACAAAAACTAGCACGGGTGAAACCCTATTTTCACTTGTATATGGAACGGAAGCTCTAATTCCAATTGAGATAGGCGAACCAAGAAAAAGGTACACACATACAAATTAGAAAACAAATGAAGAAGAGGTACGAGTATATTTTGATTTGACGGAAGAAATAAGAGAAGCAACATTAATTCAGATGACAACTCAAAAGTAGATGATTGAACGATACTATAACATGAAGGGAAACCTGAGATATTTCAAGATTGGTGACTTTGTCCTAAAAAAGGTATTCCAATCAAGAAAAATGGCGAACACAGGAAACTTGATCCAAATTAGGAAGACCCATATAGAGTTAAAGGCATTGCTGGAAAATGAGCGTATGAATTGGAAACCATGGATGACAAGGTATTACTATCTCATTTGAATGCAGTCTATTTGAAGAAGTATTACTTCTAAAAGAGGTTAATACCCATGGTCAGGTATCATGCAAGTTCAATTTTATTTTGTTTATTTAAGTTTTACTAACTATTTTAGATGATAGGTAAAAAGCTAACCCATACCAAATGATGATATTAGACCTGAACGATATGCGGGATACTTAATTATTCCCGGTCTATGTTACAATATTTCTTATGTCAAAGGGTTATGTAGTCATCATCTAAAAGATTACCTCCGAGTCTCGTATGTATTTCCTTTTTCAAGAAAAGGACCAAAAGCAAGAAGCTGAACTAGTGTTTGAGATTTCATGCTTCAATGCTCCAACATAGGGAGAACTATGCTTATGGAAGTATACACAAGGAAAGAAGATGTACACCACAAAAGCATAGTTTAGCCAGAGTAAAAACCTTGATGAAACCCTTGAGAAAAATATCAAGATTTTAAAGGCATTCAAGCTCGCAAAGAAAATGGATAGTAAAGAGTTAAAGAACCTACAAAATACTCTCATGAGATTCTAGGTTAAGGCCATAGATTTAATCACGAGAAATGAACCCGTATTTGTAAACCTGCTACAAAGAAAGTAGTTATGAGAACGTTGTATAAGATTATTTATTGAAAGTTCAAAAAATAAAATTTCCTCAAATTAATTCATGTTTCATATATTTGTATCAATATGAAGATAAGACATCATCTTCATCAGTGTTGCTACCATAAAAGGGTCTTTTTTTATAAAAACCCGTGCATATTAAAACACGCGGTCTACTAAAGCATTTTAATGCAAAGTATAAGCTCAAAAACATAAAGAGAAAAAAACATAATATGCAATAACGATATATTTATATCATTACCCCATAAACGGGGGAGGGAAAATCTTCCAAAAACTACAAAAAAAAGAGTTTCAACAAAAGCCAGAACAAGTGCAAATCACTTTCACAAAAGCCAATGAAGAAATTAAGGAGCATCATCTACGGGAGAAGAGGGATCAGCTTGAGAAGAATAATGTTGAATGTCATCTTCACCAGGAGTAAGTCCATCTCCATCACCTTTAAACCTTCATTCTCAGGTGTTGAGAAGCTGACGTTGATGAGTTTGATCAATCGCTTGTTTTGCCTTTGCAATTTCAGCATTAAGCTCAAACCCTCATGGATAGCTTTGGTTAGATTCTCGAAGCGGGTGTTCAAGAAAGACCAACTAACATCAAGTGTCAACTTGTCTTCAAGGGCATCATAATCCTTCTCCCACTGCTCAATTTTAGCCTTCAATTCTTCTTTCTCTGCTTCTGAAGCTTCATAAGATGGCTTTAAAGGAGTAAGAGAACTCTCAAAGAACTGAATCTTGTCCGATGAGGCACAGAGGTTTTCTTGAGCCTAGGTGAGAATCTGTACCAGATCACCCGTGTATACCTTTTTTTGGTTAAGGAGCTCTTTTAAGCTTCTTATTTCTTTAGTGTAACGACCTGACCGGTCGTTTTGAGCTTTTGCATTTTGCTCGCCAGTTCTCGGGCATGACTAGTCCCATGTGATGTATTATGACTTATGTAAATCGTCGATTTTGGTTTTCAGGGTAATCGGAACGGATTTGGAAGAACAGTTCTCAGTATGAAGTTTAAAATTTGAAAGGTTTGACCAGGTTTTGACTTGTTAGCATATGATCTCAGATCAGAATTTTTATGATTTAGTTAGCTCCATTAGGTGATCTGGGACTTAGGAGCATGATCGAAATGTATTATGGAGGTCCGGAGTATATTTAGGCTTGAATTGGCGAAATTGGAATTTAGGCGTTTTCCGGTTGATAGGTGAGATTTTATATAGGGGTCGGAATGAAATTCCAAAAGTTGGAGTAGGTCCATCGTGTCATTTGTGACGTGTGTGCAAAATTTTAGGTCATTCGGACGAGGTTTGATAGACTTTTTGATCAAAAACGGAATTTGGAAGTTTTTGGAACCTTAGGTTTGAATCCGATGTTATTTGGTTGATTCGATGTTGTTTGAGGTGTTTTGGAGATTGGTGTAAGTTTGTTTAATGGTTTATGACTTGTTCGTGCTTTAGGTTGAGGTCCCGGGGGCCTCGGGGTGATTTCGGGTGGTTGGCGGGAAGTTTGGAGTTGTGAATTTGTAGCCAAAGCTGCTGAGTTTTCTGTCGTAACCATACTTGCGGTTTAGGGACCGCCGGTGCGAGCCCGCAGAAGCAGAAGTGAAGTTGTAGATGCGTCCAGGATAGGGAAAGGATGGAACCACAAAAGCGGAACTTTGGGCGCACCTGCGATGGCAAAGGTGCGAGTACATGATCGCATATGTGGTGGCTGGGCGGATAAGTGGAATGCGCAGATGCACACCTGGGACCGCAGATGTGGTTTTGCTGGGTCAGAACATATAAATTTCACCCTTCGCGATTTTGAGTGGGTTCTCACCATATTTCATTCAGGAGAAAGCTTTGGAGAGCTAATTGAAGATGGAATTCAAGACGATTTTGTGGAGGTAAGAATTTTGGACCCTAAACTTGTTTCTATGATGAATTTTAACATTGTAAGTGTGAAATCTATGGAAAATCAATAGCAAAATTGGGGGTTTAGGGCGTGGAAATTGGAGACCTTAATCAATGGATTTAAGGGGTCATTTGTGGTCGGATTTTGATATTCTTGATATGTATGAACTCGTGAGAGGATGAGGATTCTATTGATGTGATTTTTATCGGAATCCGAGACGTGGGTCCGGGGGCCGGGTTTGGCCAAATTCGGGATTCTTGAGGTGAATTGGATATTTTTGAGTGGGCTTTGTTCCCTTGGCATATTTTGATGGTATGAATCTACTTTTGGTTAGATTTGGAGCATTTGGAGGCTGGATCGAGAGGCAAAGGCATCGCGGGCTAGAGTTTGGACAAGATTGAGGTAAAATATTTGTCCTGAAGGTATGAAGCCCCGAATTTCACATCGTTGCGCTACTTTGAGGTGACGCACATGCTAGATGACGAGCGTGGGGTCGTGCACCGTTGGGGATTGTGACTTAGTCCGTCCGTTACGACTATTAAGTCGCGAATTTGATTGAAAACTATTTGCTATCATTGTGTTTTGGGAATTATTACCATGTTTTGGGCTGATTGCCATATTTGGGATTCGTGCCAACTGTTTAAGACCCTTAGGGGATTTTTACTACTATTCCTCACTGTTTTGACTTCATATTTGTACTCAGTCATGCTGTATTCTACTGTTTTCACAACTCAACCATATTTACTCCGTTGTTTACATTTTAAATGATATTTTGGGCTGAGCATTATGTTTTTTACTATTGCCCGAGTGGCTTGAGAGATTTCTGACTAAGTGAGGCCGAGGGCCTGTGTTGTGAGGATATTATGGGATCGGTCTGCACGCCGCAACAGTGTGGTACTGATTTATGATTTTGAGGTCGAGGGCCTGATTTCTTACGCCACGAGGTGGCTTGATATGAGGCCGAGAGCCTGTTTGATTATGCCACGGGATGGCTTATTATTGCGCTTGGGCCGTAAGGGGCCCCTTCCGGAGTCTGTACACCCCCAATGAGCGCGGGTACCCAGTGTGAGTGATATGTTATATCCCGAGGGGCTGTTGTTGTTTCATATTGAAGCCCAAGGGGTTGTTCCTAATCCATGTTTGCCTGAGGGGCGGTTCTTGATTCATGTTATGCTCGAAGGGTTGATTACGAGTGATTGTGAGGTAGCCCGTGGGGCTGGTTCTGTTGATATTATGCCCGTGGGGCGGTTTATGGTACATGTTTTGCCCGAGAGGCTATTTATGTTTCCATCATTGTCACTCACTGTTTTATCACTCGTTTGAAACTATTGAAAGTTGTTTTAAAAGGTTTTACTGAAACTGAGCTTGATATATGAATTAAATGACTTTTGTACTATTTTTGAAATATACTGCATTTGTTGTAGCGTTATGACGTAGATTACGTGTTTTCTTACTGCTCAGCTTTTATTTACTTTTATTACTTACTGAGTTGGCGTAATCACAGTACTCCCTGCACCTTGTGTGCAGATTTAGGTATTTCTGAACTCGGTAGTGGGTGTTGATTGCTCAGTGGCAGAGTCATCGGAGTTAGCAAGGTAGTTGCCCGACGTTCGCAGCACTACTTTTCTCCCTCTTGTCTTCCTCTGTATTTAGTATATTTTTAGACTATTCGTTGTATTAAGACCTTAGTAGATGCTCGTGACTTGTGACACCCCGATGTCGGGCCTGTGTATTTATTCCGCACTATTCATTTAGACTTTCATTATGAAATATTTGATTAAGTAAAGACTTAAAAATGACTTTTATTGATAAATAGTTAATTCGGGAGTTGTATCGACCAGCCTAGTTTCACGATAGGCACCATCACGACCGGGCCGATATTAGGGTCGTGACAAGTTGGTATCAGAGCCTAGGTTGCATAGGTCTCACGAGTCATAAGCAGGTTTAGTAGAGTCTCGTGGATCGGTACGGAGACGTCTGTACTTATCCTCAGGAGGCTGCAGAACCTTTAAGAAAAACATCACATTCTTGAGTTCCTATCGTGCATCCTTGATTAATCTTGAAATGTAACTCTTTGAATTTCTTCCATGCATTCGTATGCGCGCATGAGCGCTCAGTATCAGATATGCATCGATGGCTTGTGATTCCCTGATCGAGGGGCAAGGTGTGATCTTTGTGTGTTGATGTTGGGCCAGTCTGGAGGACTTGAGGCCGGGTTTTGCCTATAGCTTGAGCACGGAGGCGTTGATTGCGTGAGCATGTGCTTTTGGATTTGTAAGTCCGATGGTTCCCTTATTAGTGGGAGTGGTGACTGGATGACTATGTAATGAGTATGATGTGACTGTGAGATGTGTGTATATGATTTGAACGAGACAAGAAGGGTCTGCTTGGGGGTAGTAAGAACTATCCGGTGCTTGATTCCCATCGTGATTTGATGTATAGCCCGAGTTGTGGGCATGTTGAAGGACCTTTTCATGTTTCCTAGTTGTGATATGAGTTCAGACTCAGGAAGATTAAGTGACTACGTAATGTTTATGACGGTGGAAGGGTATAAAGAGATGTTAGTTTTCGGCGAAGAAGGTAGGTTATCTCCTGCGGAGTGTTCTGAAGTTTGCGTGATCCTTTATGTTGTTTATTGGAAGATCTCTGTTACTAGTAAAATATACGTGTTTC
Source organism: Nicotiana sylvestris (assembly GCF_000393655.2). NCBI lineage: Eukaryota > Viridiplantae > Streptophyta > Magnoliopsida > Solanales > Solanaceae > Nicotiana > Nicotiana sylvestris. Next base: position 111,363,629 of record NC_091068.1, read on the forward strand.
AATTTGAATATGGGTCGCCTAAGAGAGTGGGCTTGGCTGTTACGAGGGTGAATGCGAGATTTGCAGAAGATTTGAAGTACTAGATGGTCTGTGTCGCATGAGCTTATGAAGTATTGAGTTTAATCTCACTATGATATTATGGCAGTAATAAAGTATATACATTATGAGTTATTGTCTGTTTTGATCTATGTATTTGAGCCAAGTAGGGGAGTTTGCTATTGATTAGTTGATTTCACGGTTATCTGCTATGTTGGTTCTAGATTGAGGCGTATTGGTGAATCGGTTATGGCTTACGGAGGCTGAGACCAAGGATGGCTCGAGTAAAGGAAATTTCAATAAAGGTTATGTTATGCTTTATGGGTGTATGAGAATCACGGAATGACTTGAGTTGTTATTGGTAAAGGATGTGCGGTGCACAGAACAGGAAGTTGCTTGGTTGCATTAAGGTGAGGTTACATTCTGCGGTGTTGGAGTGCTATTGGAGCACAAGTCGTCTGGTCCGTTTGATCGGTCTAATTGCGATTTGAGTAGAGTGGATGACTCTTGAGAATGGTTCTAATGGGTTCAAGATTTTACATGTAATAATTGGAGGTTTTCAAGTTTTATATTTGGCTAGAAACCGAGGTTTGCATTGGAGGGTGTCAAGACTCGTGGTATTTCTATATCATTATGGGATTCTATATATTAATATAAGGAAGGTGAAGGTAATGGCTTAGGGTTCGCAGGGAGTCACTTCCAGGTAGGTATTTTGAATATGGTGCGTTTGGGAATATTTAAGAGAGTATCCAGCGGCTTATGAGCCTTAGACGGTGTGGCTTTATGCTTGGGTATCGTGTGGTGAGTCTGGGTTGAGGATTGCGGTGTTATAGCAAGGAGAAGTATCAAGTTCAAGGTAAATTAGAAGGAACTGGGATAGATGGGATAGCCTGGTAGTAGGCCGGATCGGCATAGTATGGATATGACTAGTTCTTTGGGTGCTTATGAGGTAATGAGTTTCTACAGGTGTTTCGCAGCAATGCTCTTGGGTTTTAGTGGCCTGCGTAGCTTGGTTGTGTTGGAAGGATTCAGTCCTGACGGTTTGGTTTTGTACAAACGGAATTCGGAGGGTTCTTGATGGTTTCTACCATGGTTAGAGATGTATATTTTCTACGAGCGTGAGGAGCATGGGATGTATAGCGATATTCTACTAGATGGGATCAATGGAAAGTTCTTGGCTAGTTAAGTACGTAGTTACTTGTGGCTCGGAAGGGATGTGAAGTTCTCATATTTATCTTAGGAGGGTATAGTATATGCAGTATGTTGTGTAGGATTGAGATTGACATGTGTAAGGTCACGGTTCAGTTTTAAAATGAAGGTCACAAATTCTTGGGCAGTACCGGCAGCTTCAAATGATTAGGAAAATGATATTACTAATTGGTATGGCTTGATAAGGGTATACGTTTCAGAAAAGGGCAATGTGATTGAGTTGATAGTACTTCATTAGTATTGCAGCACTCTCTTGTTGGATCGACTGCTGATATTCGAGTTTGCTTGGTGGAATAGAAGAATTATATGAGTACCTCTCGTGAGACGATTAGGTATTAGAGGTGTGTTGTATATTCGGACGGTAGAGTTGGGATCAGATATGGTGATTCGTGTGTTGTATGGATTTGGAGACTGGGAGTTCTCACTACAGGTTAGGTCATCGTTGTGGATCGCGTATATCCTTAAAAACATGTAAGGAAAACCCTGTGGGAAAAAAACCTTAGTAAGGAAAAAAGAGTGCATCACGTATTTTACTCCCCCGATGAAAATCTTGTTTCAAATATTCGACTCTCCGCATTCCAATCTTGTATATCATCTTCTCAAAAGTTGAATTTGTAGAGAATATTATCCACCACTATTTCAGATCGATTTAAATTAATCTTATGAAATCAAGAAGCTGCTACAAGTCATTTCATTGAATTGCTTGCAACCTGCTTGCATCAACTGTTTGTAGAAAACTTCAATGGAATACTAAATGGATAATCTTCTTCAGGAAGATTATCTACTGTAAGCACGTGATTTTTGCTTCGCGGACAATCACTCCAAAAAGAAATAAAAACAATGGCAAATCGCCTCGCTATACAATTTTTCAATTTTTGCGTGACACGTGTTGACAGTTATTTTGTTGGTTCTGTCCATTTTTCGTTTAAAACGAAATACAAAATAGGTATGTCATGTGTAATTAAACAGTAATTCGATCATTAAATGAAAATCCAAAAAAAAATATATGCATCTTTTATTCTAGGTTGGGATTTTAACCTACTTAAATATTTCCATATGTGTGTGATAATTATGTTAAGGTGTTACAATATTGGTTGTTTTAATTTCATTTTTTTAGTTATTTATTTTTATTTTTATTTTTATTTTTAGTTCATTTAGTTTAAAACTAGAAAACAAAAGAAATAGTGCTGAAAATCGTTTGGGCCAAGAAATGAAACAAAAATAGGCCCAAGACCAGGACCCCGATCCAGCCTAAACAACAGGCTGCCCGGACACGGTCCAAACGGCGTCGTTTCTGTCCCATCTAAGATGGGTCGTTGATCTCAAACGAATCAACGGCCAGGATCACATCCCCTAGACCCGTCAAATTTAACCCGATCCAATCCCCACCCGGTCTCAACCCACTATCAGCCCCTGAAAAACGTCGTCCCCTTTAATGAATAGATCCTGGCCCTTGATCTCACATGATCTGACGGCCAGGATCTAAACCCCTAGATCGTATATAAGCCTTCTATCATACCCCACGCCCCCTATCCGAACCCCCCCTTCACTCGTCTTCTTCACCAAACCCTGAAACCCCCCAAAACCCTAGCAGCCGCCATGGCCTCCCTTTCACCAGAACCCGGCGGCATGAACGCCGGTGACCACCCCCTTAACACCCTTGAAGCATCTCACCACCCCGAACCTAAATCTGTTACCCCCTAGCCTCGAATCCTCTCCCACCTTCTCGAATCTTCATTTGAAGATTCGAGACAAGACTCGATCTATACCAAACCACCCCAGATTCACACTAGACAGTCCCCTGACCTCCCTCGTGACCAAACAAAGCTTGGTTTGGTCCGAATCTACCCACAACTCCTAGAATCTCAAATCTGAGAATCCAAACCTTAGAACACAAGGACCTGAGGAATCCGGCCAGTCTTAACAGGGGTTTGAGGTCTAATAGACCTTAATCAAGGTGTTCTCGGTTGAGAACAGCCCGATTAAAGTTTGTTCGGCCTCAAATGGTCAAAGCTGAGTCAGACTTGGGTCGGTTTTGTTTAAACATTTTCAGTAAGTTTTTCTTTTCCTTCCTGTTTTTATTCGAGTGCTAATTGAGTTTGTTAGCATGTTCTGTTGTGATTTCTGGTATTTTTCATTCCAATTTCTTCCGTCTTTGTAAGGCCTTTTATTGGGTCGTTGGTTTTCTATGTGTGTTTTGAATGTATTCTGTGACATACATGTTCGATTAGATTAGTCGTCATATAAACAATTCGTATGGCTTCCCAGTATTGTGCAAAGTTAGCTGAAGTTATTTAGGACCCCGTACGTATTGTTTATTTAAGCGATTCGTTATATCTGGCTATAATTAGTATAGTCGACTTGATAAACGTCGTCGATTAGTTTCCTATAGCTGAAGGGTCAAATATTCTAATTCATACAACTTCACGTAAGTAAATGAACCCATTGTTGTTAATTGATTGTCTGACATTGTTTGAGAGTAGTTTGTAACTGCATTCTAAAACAATTACAAGAACCAGGCCAGGGCAGTCTTGAATTTGAACTTTCAGAAGTTCAAAAGGCCCTGATGCTGCAATTGTTTAGGACAGTAATAACCAAGGATTAACAGGGGTAGTCTAGGGTTTGAAAAGAACAGAAAAGTTTAGTTTAAGTAAGCTGACAAGTAGGGTACTGAATTAGGATTAAATTAATGTCAATGGGGAACAAGACATAAGAGCATGGGAATTAAAATGAATACTTAAATGAACCCATAACTCTTGAACAAAAGGAATAAGCCAGGCGTGGGGAACAAAATGGCTAGCATCAAGAAGATGCTTTGGCATGGGGTTTAATAGGTATGGGCAGTCTGCAATTGGCAGAATCCAGGCAGCTTGACTGCACTAGGTTGTTGGCTTATAAATAAGCTGTTTTCAGAACTTAAAAGGGGGCTGGACTTTTAGTCTTCAGAGAAAAAGAAAAACAGAAAGAAATTTTCAGAACACTTTAACTAAACACTGTCCAAAACTGCACAAGGAACTAAGTTGGTTAAGCTGTTCTGGCCAAGTCAGTTATTCTAACTGGGGCTGTTACTGTTCCATTAAGAGAAGTCTGTGTGTCTTCTGCTGTGATTGTTACTACACTGAGCTTCTGTGTGTTGTGGATTGAGTTTTAGTCTCCCTGATTGTCGGAACTGTGATGGTTATTTGCTGAGCTTTGGTGGTTATTGAATTTCTGTTGCTATTGCATAAAACATTCTGGTTCCTTTCTCGGTTGTTTCGTTTACTATCCTGTTTTCTGGGATTATTTGTTTGTTGCTCGACCAACGGTTGAACTTCATCCTTGTGGCTGGTTGTTTGTTGTTGGGTTGTTGCTGTTTAACTGCTGCTGCTGTGTTTGCTGTGTACTACTCAACTGATTCTTTCCTTCTTCTTTTGTCTTCCCAACCAGGTACACAATTAATACTACCAATGTAACTTGAAAGTTTGAGCATGAATGCAAAAGAGAAGATCTGCAGATGTTTTTTTATACATGGACTGTTGTATTAAATGTCATGTAGTGTATAATAGTTTACATTTTGTTTGGATACTGAAGGTAGCTTACACGCCTAGTAGATGTCAATGTAGGGTGATTGAATGTTAGTTGTGTATGTATGATGTTAGGTAAAAAATATTCCCAATACAGTAGGTTGTATCCCAGACTCGGTTTAATTGTGTAACATATCGTTTAATACATGCCAAGCATGAAATTATCCATTACTAGCTAAGTTCATCTCCTTTTGATAAATTGCTTTGTTATAATTATTGATGAGCCACACCTTTAGAACAAAGAACATAAGTTTACGGTCTCAACCTCATGGAGGTCGAGCCCAGGTCGAAACAGACCAAGCAGGCCCGCATCGGATAAACAGTGGCCCAGGTCTGGCCCATCTCGCATGAGCTGGATTTGGGCCCATAATGTTCGATCAGTTGTCCGTGCGCGTAGCCCCATTTTCCGATTCTGTAAAAGCATTTTGAATCCTGCTATAAATAACCTGCAAGCATGCAATCGACTAGGACTATCTTTGTTTTCAGTTAGTAAAGACAAACGCGACAAGAAACGTAGTTGCTATAGGATATCCTTTTAAAATAAGGACGAGATGAGCCTCGCCAAATAAAAACGCACAAGCTGTAGGGCCCTCGTTAAATGTATATATCGAAGCATTCAGTTTCCAAGGCAGGTCGTTTAGAAATCTCACGACCCTCCCGGAATAATAACGCGATAGTCTCTTTTAAGCGCGCATTTAATAATCTTATCTCCCTAAACTCGGGTGCACATTTATGTGACCCAAATCCAAATCTCGACGGAGTCTAAATATGTCTCTAGTCACGGGTATATTGATTGTGACGTGGCCCGAGATGCATTTTCACGACGTTGTAAATTCCTTTTAATAACAAAGGGAGACGAGCCTCGACAAACAAGAAATGTAGAAGCTGCGGGGCCCTCTAGATGTATATATATTAAAATACTTAGAATTCGGGATAGGCCGTTTAGCAAATTTTACGGTTTTCCCCAAAATAACAATACGTTAGTTGTTTTAGGCGCGTCTTAATAATTTATTTTTCTTAATTCGGGTGCACATCTACGTGACCCAAATCCAAATCTCAACCAAGTCGAGATATGTCAATAACCACGGGTGCATTGATGTAACGTGGTTCGAGATATATTTTCACGACGTTGCAATTTCTCGTAAAAGATAATAATAAAAGCGGTTAAAAGTTAAAATTTGCACATAAGTTCATATTGTATTTAAAATCAGATAAATAAGCCAAATATAACAGTTGAGCGACCGTGCTAGAACCACGGAACTCGGGAATGCCTAACACCTTCTCCCGGGTTAACAGAATTCCTTATCCGGATTTCTGGTACGCAGACTGTAATATGGAGTCATTCTTTTCCTCGATTCGGGATCAAAATTGGTGACTTGGGACACCCTAAATCTCCCAAGTGGCGACTCTGAAATAAACAAACCAATCCCGTTTCGATTGTCCTTTAATTGGAAAAACTCCCTTGTACCCTCCCGGGTATGTAAAAAGGAGGTGTGACAGCTTTGGCGACTCTGCTGGGGAATACGGACCCAGAACCACTGGTTCTGGGTTCAAGAATTCGAGCTTAAAATAACTGTTATAGTTGGCTTTATTTATTATCTGATTTTTACATGATATATGCTTAATTTGCTAAATGATGCTTTTACCGCTTTAATATTATCTGAATTATGTATATAAAACTGCTACGAAACCCTTCTTCTTTCTGAGTCTTCTAAATTTATGGTGTACACGTGCGCGTGGCCCACCTTTCTGTTAGAAGTCATACCAAATAAGACGAAGTTAGGACAAGTAACTAGGCCGGGTAGACTTTCGTGCTCCCGGTACGTTGCCCCCACTTCGGCTCAAACCGTCCGTTTGGGTAAGCCAGGTTTAGAACAATATGCCTCAGGTTTTTTTTACCTAGAATAACTCAGCCATGTACCAGATCCCTAGTAGGAACGTCTATTTGCATCATGTACATCTGACTTTGGAGACTCAACACAGGGGTTGGGTCTGTCTAGGACAGGTGAACCCGAAATAAGAAGACCATCCTGATGCATCCTACTTGTTACCTGTGCATTCATTTGCCTCGAACATGCTTGTTGACCAGCTTAAATGAAATCATGGTGAGAACCGAGGAATAAAATGGATTGTTTTAAAAATTCCAAAAAAAAATAGTTTTAAATCTTGAAATAAAGGTATTTAATAAATAAAAAACTGAAAATGATTTTTAGTGTATATTTTCAAAATGAGTCTTGACTTTATTAAATTAAATTTCAGATACAAAATGAGCACCACACAAAACCCCCCATCCACGAATACAGAAGAGTTTCTATTTCAGCTTCAAATGTGGTGGTATGAATTAGGCGAAGATGGTCAAAAATGGGTCGTCAAGCATTTGGGAAATCTCACGGATATTATGAAAGTTAAACCCCGTGATGATCTGATTGCGGCGTTAGTAACTTTTTGGGACCCTGTTCACAATGTCTTTCGTTTCTCTGACTTCGAGCTTACTCCTACATTAGAGGAGATAGCTGGATATGCTGGTTTTGACGGAAGTCTAAGAAATCAAAGCTTGATCAATTCACAAAGGCTCCCTCGGTACATCGATTCTTCGGTCTTCTGAACATCAGCAGTCAAATCAGGAAAAGCAATGTCATCAATGGATGTTGTTCTTTCAACTTTTTGTATTCAAGGTTCGGAAAGTCAGATGGGTTCGAAATTCATGAGAAAGGCCTTACTAACAAGCAAGACAAAGACGCTTGGCAGATTCACCGTCGCTTTGCCTTCATGGTGGCTTTTCTAGGAATCATGGTCTTCCCAAACAAAGAGCGAACAATTGATATTCGCACCGCGAAAGTTGTGCAAATCCTCACCACCAAAGAAAATCACACCCTTGTCCCCATCATTCTCTCAGACATTTATCGGGCTTTGACTTTATGTAAATCAGGAGCAAAAGTCTTCGAAGGATGCAAAATTTTGTTGCAAATGTGGGTGATTGAACATCTCCAACAACAGCCCAAGATCATACAGTATGGGCCAAACAATGATAATTGCATCGAGAGTTATGAGGAAAGAATAAAAAATTATCAGGCTCCAGAAGGGATAGAAGCATGGGTATCTCATCTAAGGGCTTTAACGGCAAATCAAATTGAATGGACTTTGGGATGGCTCCCGATGAGGGAAGTGATACACATGTCAACCTCAAATAGTTATCTGCTACTATTGGGATTGAGAAGCATCCAGCCGTATGCGCCACTAAGAGTCCTAAGACAACTAGGGAGATATCAAGTAGTTCCTGATGATGAAGATTTGAGTATGCAAGTAATCGAATTACACCCAGAAGCCACTATTCCCGAGGCTCTACTTCAGCAGATGTGGAATGGATGTCGATACTTGAAAAGTGATACTCAAGTCCCAGACACTACAAAGGGTGAGATAAATCCTGGATATGCAAGGTGGTTTGGGAAACGGTCTCGTGTGGATGATGTACCAGAACCTGAGCTAGGAAGGCCAACAAAAAGACCCCATATTCAAAACTTTAATGATAAAATCCAAGAGCGGTTGATCTGGGGAGAAAAGGAAAAAGGGTACAAAGCAACTATCCATGCCCTAAAGGAAAATCTAAGGAACCTCAGTCTGGAGTAAGATTTGCAAGCACAAGAAGCTGAAGGCGAGAAGAAGAGTCTAGCTTGTGAGAATGAAAATCTTCATGCTCGATTTCAGAGAATGAAAAAGGCTTCTGAAATGCCAATGAGGAATTGGAAGGATCAAAAAACCATCGCCAATCTTTTTGAAAGAATGCAAGATTATGATTCCGTTCTTGCTGCAAACGAAAGGGCGTTGAGCAAAGCAAAAGAAAGGATCCAACAATTAAACGAAGAAGCCAGATATAATAAGGAACGCCAAGATAGGCAATCCGAGAAAGACAGGGCACAATTCAAGAAGGAAAAAGACCATTGGATACGATTAGAAGACCAACTTCGTGCACAACTAGAAGAGGCAAGAAGGTACAACAGAGAGCATCAACAAGCGGACGTTGACAGAGAAAGAGCGCAGGCGAGATTAGAGCAGGCCAGACTCCGAGCTCTATTAGAGTCAGCCCTAGATCGTGAAGACCGTGTCAGAGATATAGCCACCACTCGCCAGCAGCAATTGCAAAATCAAGGCCAATGTCTCCAAGATTTCAGGGCACAGATCCACGACCTGGCGGTCTACACCTCTCAAAGCTATGTAAATTGCCAAGGAATGGATTATGAAAGGTTTACAGAGCATGCACCCACTTTTGCCCGTCATCTAGCGATGGAGTTGGAAAGGATGTATCGTACGCTGGGAGGTCATCCAGGTCAAGCCCCGCCTTGAGCAAATGATCTAATAATTTACAACACAAGTGGAAAGTGGGGCACGTTGTGAGATGTTAAGAATTGTATCTTTTTATTTTGATTTAAGTGTGTGTATTTCAAGCCATTTTCTTACAAAGTTTTCAAATGTAATGTCTGTTCATCTTTGTATAATGAATAAAAATGTTAGCCTCATGGCAGAACTACGCCTGGTCTGATTCGCGCGAGGACGTGATACGTAGGCAATCCCCATAAGATTCGACCGCTTTTAATAAAGAAAGAAAAGAAAATACAAAATAAAATAAAACACAGGGTTTCCCAAAGTACTTTAAAAAGGGGACAACTGAGCAAGTCGGGATGACGCATGTTGTTTGAAGCAAAGCATGTAGAAACGGTTAACTGCCTAGGAGCATTGCATCCTCTATGTGTTATGATCAAATCTGTTAAGCTCTAACGCTAACAAAGTTTGTTGTTGTCTGAATCCAGACAAGTTAGTTGTTAAAGAACTCTGGCAACACACTCCTATCAAACCAGATCCAAAGGACTGGTAGCAACAAGCATGACTACTTCAGAGAATAGTAATGAGGAAGAAAGGCCGATAAGCCATTTGTTAAAAGAAGTGATGGAAAAAATTGAAAGGATGAGACTAGAGATGAATGCAATGCAGCTAGCCCTAGCCAAAACACAAAAGAGCCCTGAGACACTGGGGCACATGCCGGAATACCCTCACTCCGGCCCTTCAACAAGCCTTCCGAATCCCGGTTATCATCAAGAAAGAAGCCCTCATGATTCCCAAGCTCCACCTCCCCATCAACCTCTCCCAACGCCAAATATTCCCACTTTTGTGGGACCCACATCAGCCCCCTTTCAAAGAACGACCAGTGAGCCATTGTTTCAGGCTCACGATATGCAATACTATCCCCCTGAGCCTACATTCCATGCCCCCGAACCACATGCTTACAATCCACACTTGGAGGTACCGGCAGAGATTGAAAAGCCGGTTAAAGCCCCTGAACAGGATGAGGTATTGAGAAAGTTCAAAAGCCTGGAGCAGTCCTTCAGGAACCTGCACGGTTTGGGCAACCAGGTCAGCGTAGCATACAAAGATCTGTGCCCTTTCCAAGACGTCCAACTCCCGGCTGGATTCAAGATGCCTAAGTTTGATTTATATGAAGGGCACGGTGATCCCATGGCACATTTGCGGGGATTCTGTAGCAAAATGAGAGGGGCAGGCGGCAAGGACGAGCTGCTAATAGCTTATTTCAGTCAAAGTCTGAGCGGATCTGCACTAGAATGGTATACCAGGCAGGATTCCAGTAGATGGTACACTTGGGATGATCTGGCGCAGGCTTTCGCGGGTCATTTCCAATACAATCTCGAGATAGTTCCTGACCGTCTCACATTATTGAGAACTGGGAAGAAACCCGGGGAAAGTTTTCGTGAGTTCAGGTTCCGCTGGAGAGAGCAAGCAGCTAGAGTCGATCCTCCCATGAGAGAGGGAGAGATGGTGGACTATTTCTTACAAACACTGGATCCAACCTACTTTGGTCACTTGGTGACAACGGTTGGAAAATCCTTCAACGAGGTGGTGAAGATAGGGGTCATGATAGAAGAAGGTCTGAGGTCTGACAAAATCCTGAACTACTCGGCACTCAAGGCAACGACCCAGGCTATTCAGAATGGCACGGGAGGTGCGCTGAGAAGAAAGAAAGAAGAAGTTGCCACGATCGAGACAGGCAGTTGGTCTGGGTCTGGTAGGCCACATTACAACCAACCCCGACCTCACAGGACAAATTACCCATACAACCCACCACATCACTACTATCCACCCCAAGAACCGCATTTCACCGTCCATCAAGCCCAGACATACGCCCAACCTCCGGTTCGCCCACAATGGCGTGCGCCGGCTCCCCACAACACATACCCAACTCCACATAATACCTACCCACCACCACAAAATACCTACCCTCCGCCCAGAGCATACAGGAACCCTCCAGGGACAGGTTTTCGAGGGAGTCAAGCAGCTAAAAATGATAGGCTACAGAAACATAGAGCCTTTACTGAGCTGGGAGAGTCCTATACCGCAGTATTCCACAAATTGAGACGGTTGGGTTTGGTAAGTCCTGTCGAACCCCGAGAGCAAAACCCCCTGCCTCAAAATGTGAACAGGACGATAAGCTATGAATATTGCTCAGGGATGCTGGGACATGAAACTGAAAAATGTTGGAGGCTGAAGCAGGCGATACAAGACCTCATTGACACAAACAAAATTAAGGTCCAGACACCAGAGGCTCCTAACATCAATCAGAACCCACTGCCAGCGCACCACGAGACGCATATGATCGAGTTGGTGTATGAGGGAGGAGAGTTGAGAAAGCCCTCACAAACAGTGATGATGATCCAGGCCGCTCCGAAAGAAGGATCAACCAGTGGAGGAGTGGGGGTACAGTCATAGGGAGAAGGCGTCAAGCCAGTAGTAATATTGGGAAAGAGCCCGTCCGCCAAGACAAGCAAACCTGAGCCAAACCAGTTGGGGACTAAGCCCACACCCGCCGTTGTGCTGAAGGGGGTATACAGAGATCTGGTTACCATAAAGCCCGTAGTCCAGCTGCCAATGATTGATAGCAAGGCTGTGCCTTGGAAATACGAGAAGACAGTAGTGATGTACAAAGGAAAACCGGTGGAGGAAGTTAGTTGCGAAGCGCAAGGGTTGACTCGATCAAGTCGGTGTTTTGCTCCGGTGGAGTTAAGAAGAACCAACCCAACTGCAACCAAGAAACCTATATCTGAAGAAGAGGCTGAGGAGTTCCTGAGAAAGATGAAGGTACAGGACTACTCCGTGGTCGAACAGCTGAGGAAAACACCGGCCCAGATCTCGCTGCTGTCATTACTTATCCATTCTGAGGAGCATCGTCAGGCCCTGATGAAGATATTGAACGAAGCTCATGTGCCCCACGAGATTTCTGTAAACCACCTGGAAACCATTGCAAACAAGATTTTTGAGGTGAGTAGGGTAACATTCTCAGACGATGATCTGCCGGTGGAAGGTACGGAGCATAATAAAGCTCTCTACCTAACGGTCAAATATGAAAACTCGGTAGTTACTCGGGTATTGGTGGATAACGGTTCAAGTTCCAATATCTGCCCATTATCCACTTTGAACCAGTTAAAGATCGACCACGGAAAGATCCGCAAGAATAGCATCTGTGTCCGTGGATTTGACGGAAACGGAACAGCCACTGTAGGGGATGTTGTACTTGAATTGACCATCGGTCCAGTCCTGTTCACCATGGAGTTCCAGGTTCTAGACGCCACAGTATCTTATAACTTTCTGTTAGGACGACCGTGGATTCATGCAGCCAAAGCAGTGCCCTCCACCCTCCATCAGATGGTGAAGTTCAAGTGGGAAAGACAAGAGGTCGTGCTATACGGAAAGGACACGGCGTGCACCATGGGTGGCGCCATTGTACCTTTCATAGAGACCGATAATGACAAAGGTCCCTGGGTCTACCAGATCTTCGATACAGTGTGGGCAAACAAAATTTCTGAAGGAGAAATCATCCCGCACCCTAGGGTAGCTGCCGCGACAGTCATGATGGTTTTGGAAATGCTGGGTAACGGATTCGTGCCGGGAAAGGGCCTGGGAATCGAGCTTCAGGGGATTGTCCAACCTGTTTCCCTGCCTAAAAATCTGGAAACTTTCGGATTGGGGTTCAAACCAACCGCAGCAGATGTAAAGCAAGCGCGGAAAATGAAGAAGAAAGTCTGGTATCTTCCCAAACCCGTGCCACGTCTCTCAAGATCTTTTGTTAGAGCAAGCGCCAAAGGGCCACCGGTCCCAAAGATTCTAGGACCATTGATTGGTATGGATGGGGACCTGTATCAGAGTTTTGAGAGGCTATTCGCTGATGTCAGTATGGTAGAAGCTGGAGAAGGTTCCAGCAGAGCAGAGATACAGTTTGTGGGGCCTGAGGCCAAAACCAACAATTGGACAGTTACTCCTCTTCCTGTCCGAGGGGAGTCTTGGTAGTAGGCTTTGATTTATGTTTTGTTTGTTTTGTTTTGTTCGGATTATTCCAGGGTGTAATCCAAATTTTACTTTTGTTTTGTAAAAGTGTGAACCCTTTTATCCCGCAAGTTTAATAAAGTTCTCTTCTTTTGTCCCATTTTAATTTTGTTTTGTTCTTTTTCTTTCTGAACAGTTCTCTTTTTACTGGTTCTAATGACATGGCATGCACAGCAGATCTTCGACCTAGTCTAATAAATCAATCTGAATCTGACTCGATGATGCAAGAGGTCGTTTGCGACGATAAATTTGAATATGACGAAGATAAGGCCTTCGAAGAGATAAACCGAGAACTATGCCAATTTGAAGAAAAACCCAAACCTAACCTAAATGACACTGAGGCTGTGAATCTAGGAGACGCTGATAGTGTCCGAGAAACCAAGATCAGCATCCATATTGAGCCGAGTGTCAGGGAAGAATTGATCAAAACCCTCATGGAATTCAAAGATGTTTTTGCATGGTCATATGACGATATGCCGGGATTAGGCACCAATTTAGTGGTTCACAAATTGCCCACTGACCCGACATACCCTCCTGTCAAGCAAAAGTTAAGGAAATTTAAAACAGAAATGAGTGTAAAGATCAAAGAAGAGGTGATTAAACAGTTGCAGGCGAAGGTCATTCGGGTCACTCGATATCCCGAGTGGTTGGCCAATGTGGTACCAGTTCCAAAGAAGGATGGAAAAATCAGGGTGTGCGTCGACTACCGCAATCTCAACAAAGCAAGTCCCAAGGACAATTTTCCATTGCCCAACATCCATATCTTGATCGATAATTGCACTGGGCGCGAGATCGGATCCTTTGTGGATTGCTATGCGGGATATCATCAGATCCTAATGGACGAGGAGGATGCGGAAAAGACAGCATTTATTACGCCATGGGGAACTTACTGCTATCGGGTAATGCCGTTCGGATTGAAGAACGCCGGGGCAACGTACATGCGAGCAATGACTGCTGTGTTTCACGACATGATACACAAAGAAATTGAGGTGTACGTAGATGATGTGATCATAAAGTCTTGGCGTTAGGAAGACCATGTAGCAGACCTAAAGAGATTCTTCCAAAGACTCCGAAGGTATGATATCAAGCTTAACCCGGCCAAATGCGCATTCGGGGTTCCGTCAGGAAAGCTGTTAGGATTCATCGTCAGTCGACGGGGGATTGAGTTAGACCCATCCAAAATCGAATCCATCCGAGATTTGCCACCGCCAAAGAACAAAACAGAGGTAATGAGTTTGCTGGGTAGACTCAATTACATCAGCAGGTTCATCGCTCAACTCACAGCAACTTGTGAGCCCATATTTCGGCTGCTGAGAAAGGATGCTGCGGTAGGTTGGACGGCAGAGTGTCAGGAGGCTTTCGACCAAATCAAAGGGTATCTGTCTAATCCACCCGTATTGGTCCCGCCTAAGCCCGGGAAGCCCCTAATTCTTTACCTGACGGTCTTGGAAAATTCATTTGATTGTGTGCTGGGGCAACATGATGACACAGGAAGGAAGGAGCAGGCCATCTACTACCTTAGCAAGAAATTCACAGTATACGAGGTCAAGTACACTCAACTCGAGAAAACATGCTGCGCCCTAACTTGGGTAGCTCAGAAGTTGAAACACTACCTGTCATCGTATACTACTTATCTCATATCCCGTTTGGACCCATTGAAATATATCTTTCAGAAACCTATGCCCACATGGAGGTTGGCAAAATGGCAAATTCTGCTCACAGAGTTCGATATCGTCTATGTGACGAGGACAGCCATGAAAGCCCAGGCGCTGGCCGACCATTTGGCAGAGAATCCAGTTGATGAAAAATACGAGCCTTTAAGAACGTATTTTACCGACGAAGAGGTAATGCTCACAAATGAGCTGGAGTTACCCGAGGAACCGGGTTGGAAGCTTTTCTTCGATGGAGCTGCAAACGCGAAAGGGGTTGGAATAGGAGCAGTACTCATTTCTGAAACGCCATTACCCTGTTACGGCTCAACTACGCTTCTATTGCACCAACAATATGGCCGAATATGAAGCTTGCATTTTGGGTCTGTGATTGGCTGCGGACATGGATGTCCAAGACGTCTTGGTCTTGGGAGACTCGGACCTCTTGATACATCAGATTCAGGGTGAATGGGAAACGCGGGATCTGAAACTCATACCATATCGACAATGCTTGCATGATCTGAGCAAGCGATTTCGATCGGTGAAGTTCAAACATATCCCGAGAGTTCATAATGAGGTTGATGATGCCTTGGCCACCTTAGCATCAATGTTGCACCACCCTGACAAAATGTATGTTGATCCTCTGCACATCCAGGTCCGTGATCAGCACGCTTATTGCAACGCCGTAGAAGAGGAACCAGATGGCGAGCCCTGGTTTCATGATATCAAGGAATACCTCAGAATGGGGATATATCCGGAACAGGCCACTGGAGACCAAAAAAGAGCCCTTCGGCGTTTGTCAAATGGTTTCTTCCTCAGCGCAGGAGCTTTGTACAAAAGAACCCCGGATTTGGGATTGTTGAGATGTATAGATGCCGGTCAAGCCACGACGGTTATGGCAGAGGTACATGCTGGAGTTTGCGGGCCACATATGAGCCGATATGTATTGGCAAGGAAGATACTCAGGGCAGGGTATTATTGTCTCACCATGGAACATGACTGTATCACTTTCGTGAGGAAATGCCATCAGTGTCAGATACATGGAGATCTGATTCATTCTTCGCCAATAGAGTTACATACGATGTCAGCACCCTGGCCGTTTGTGGTATGGGGCATAGATGTCATTGGACCTATCGAGCCAGCAGCATCCAACGGTCATAGGTTCATTCTGGTAACCATTGACTACTTCACCAAACGGGTTGAGGCTAAAATCTTCAAGTCGGTAACTAAAAAGGCAGTGGTGGATTTTGTGCACTCCCATATAATCTGCAGATTTGGGATCCCAAAAGTGATCATCACGGATAACGGTGTGAATCTTAATAGCAGCCTGATGAGAGAGGTATGCCAACAATTCAAGATTACACACCGCAATTCCACCCCATATCGTCCCAAGGCAAATGGAGCGGTCGAAGCAGCCAATAAGAACATCAAGAAGATACTGCGAAAGATGGTGGAAGGATCTAGACAATGGCACGAGAGATTACTCTTTGCTTTGTTGGGTTACCGCACTACCGTCCGGACTTCCGTAGGTGCAACTCCTTATTTGTTGGTGTACGAAACTGAGGCTGTTATACCAGCGGAGGTCGAAATTCCATCCCTCCGGATTGTCGCTGAAGCCGAAATTGATGATGCTGAATGGGTCAAAGCTCGACTAGAACAGTTGAGGTTGATAGACGAGAAAAGATTGGCAGCAGTGTGCCATGGTCAGCTGTATCAGAAGAGAATGGCGAGAACATATAATAAGAAGGTACGCCCCAGGAAGTTTGAAGTAGGGCAGCAGGTATTGAAGAAGATCTTCCTACATCAGGTCGAGGCAAAATGCAAGTTCGCCCCAAATTGGCAAGGGCCTTATATCGTGACCAGAGTATTGTCCAATGGAGCTCTGTGTTTGACGGATATTGAGGGAAGATGTGTTGGCATGGCTATCAATTCGGATGCAGTCAAGAGATATTATGCGTAATTTCTTTGATTATGGCAATTATGGGTTCGTTTGTTTGTACTTGGTACTTATTGGATAATGAAATGACGGAGGCAATTCTTTCTTCTATCCAAACACTTTTTACCCTTGTTTCCCCCTTTTGAGCCTTAAGTTATTCTTTCATACCCCTCTTTTGGAATCACTAACGGAAAAGATATGAAAAGAGAAAGAAGAAGAAAAGAAATTTTGAAGAAAAAAAAAAGAAAAAAGAAAAAAAAGAAGAAGAAGATAAAAATCACAAACTGTGGGAACTACGTTTGACCTGATTCCTCAAAAAGGATACGTAGGCGCCTCACGGCTCGGTCATAGTGTGCATAATATCCATAAGTATGCATAATAGGCATAGTGTGCATAACACATATAGCTCAACATAGTGTAAAAATAAAAAACCCCAAGCAAGAAAACTGGGGCAGAGGTTATGTTTTAAGGTTCCAACAAAAGTTTGATTCCAAAAGTTGTAGCGTATCACCCATCAAGTTATTTTATTTTGATAGCCTTTCTTTTAGCCCCACACCGAAACCGACATCGACGTCCAAAAGACCTCCCGATCAATATCCAAGAGGTGCCAAGTCAGGCAAATAAAGCCGAGAGTAATACACTGATCCCATGCAAAGAAGAGGAGCGATAAAACGGGAAATGAATTGATATTCCGAAGGAATCTCCAGAAGAGAGGGTCATATCGACAGCACTCCAATCCTCCGTTGAAAAATAAAATGAGAGAGTCTTGGCGGTGAAAACCTTCGCAGGCACCACAAGGCGACGAAAGATGAGGGATATAAAACGAGAGAGTCTTATTGGTGAAAACCTTCACAGGCACCATAAGGCGCCGGGAGCTGAGAGAAAAGAGAGAGTCTCATTAGTGAAAACCCCTCGAAAGGCACTATGAGGCGACAAGACAGATCAACAAAAGGATCCACGTTCACAAAGAAATAGACGCCCATTTATCCCCAGCAAGTAAGGTCATCTGGCAAGTTGATTGATACAAATAGACTGGGTCGGAAATCTATGGTGCACGTCATGATCACAAGGACCAGTCATGTTATCCAGATAAGTTTTTCTCTTTTCCTTTTTCCACCAAGTATTGGTTCAGAAAGATTCTCCTCCTTTTCTATCTTTTTCATTTTTCTTTCTAAGAATTCGTTTTGGAAAAGATTTTTCAAAGTTTACTACCAGAGGACGAAGGGGTACGAAAGCAAAATACGAAAAGGGTAGAGAGCCGAGGCAATAAGACAAAAGGCATCGGCTGTGAAACCAAAGGACGAATTGTGTACAAAGAAAGGTGACGTAAAGAGAGCGGAAAATGACTGGTGAAGGACTTGTGGACCAAGTTCCGAAAAGGTTTCCCCGCAGAATGTTGATAAATCCCGGACCCGAATCCGAAGTGGTCAGACGCCACAAGAAAGGGAAATCACTCCGGTGCAAGATATCCCCGGCATGTCCTGATTAAAAGCAGACTCCCACAGCATGTCCTGAAAAGAGAAAGCAGAAAGGGGGATAAAGGGAAAACCACCCCCAGCAAGCAGCGTCGTCCACTAATCAGTTGTTGGAGCATAGAGCAAGGAAAAGAAAAGGGAAAAATCATCTCCCATCGGAAAGGTCACGTTGCCCCACCATGATTAAAACTAACTAAATCCTTTTGTCTGCTGCAGGAAAATAAAGGTTGATGATGGCAGACGGACGCGATAACAGAAAGGCCACCAAAACCGGGGTAGAAAATTTTCTGCCGTGGCCACCCACCTGTATAACGAGAGAAATAATTTCATGTCTTAGTTTAAATAGGCGCCCACCTGTATAACGAGAGGAATAATTTCATGTCTTAGTTTAAATAGGCGCCCACCTGTATAACGAGAGGAATAATTTTCATGTCTTAGTTTAAATAGGCGCCCACCTGTATAACGAGAGGAATAATTTTCATGTCTTAGTTTAAATAGGCGCCCACCTGTATAACGAGAGGAATAATTTTCATGTCTTAGTTTAAATAGACGCCCACCTGTATAACGAGAGGAATAATTTTCATGTCTTAGTTTAAATAGGCGCCCACCTGTATAACGAGAGGAATAATTTTTCATATCTTAGTTTAAATAGGCGCCCACCTGTATAACGAGAGGAATAATTTTCATGTCTTAGTTTAAATAGGCGCCCACCTGTATAACGAGAGGAATAATTTTTCATGTCTTAGTTTAAATAGGCGCCCACCTGTATAACGAGAGGAATAATTTTCATGTCATAGTTTAAATAGGCACCCACCTGTATAACGAGAGGAATAATTTTCATGTCTTAGTTTAAATAGGCGCCCACCTGTATAACGAGAGGAATAATTTTCATGTCTTAGTTTAAATAGGCGCCCACCTGTATAACGAGAGGAATAATTTTCATGTCTTAGTTTAAATAGGCGCCCACCTGTATAACGAGAGGAATAATTTTCATGTCTTAGTTTAAATAGGCGCCCACCTGTATAACGAGAGGAATAATTTTCATGTCTTAGTTTAAATAGACGCCCACCTGTATAACGAGAGGAATAATTTTCATGTCTTAGTTTAAATAGGCGCCCACCTGTATAACGAGAGGAATAATTTTTCATATCTTAGTTTAAATAGGCGCCCACCTGTATAACGAGAGGAATAATTTTCATGTCTTAGTTTAAATAGGCGCCCACCTGTATAACGAGAGGAATAATTTTCATGTCATAGTTTAAATAGGCACCCACCTGTATAACGAGAGGAATAATTTTCATGTCATAGTTTAAATAGGCACCCACCTGTATAACGAGAGGAATAATTTTCATGTCTTAGTTTAAATAGGCGCCCACCTGTATAACGAGAGGAATACATTTCATGTTTTAAGTTTAATATTTCAGATTTTGAGAGCAGTAACCCCACCGGAAGGCCGAAGGTTACAGCAGGAATATCCAGCAGGAAACAACAAAAATCCCCCGCACCGAGAAGCAGAAGGTTGCAAACTCAGGCGCACGAGTCAAAAGGACGCGTTTTGAAAGAAGCGGCTTGTGAACATTAGACCATGCCCAGCACGACAAATCTGATGAAGAAAGCTTTACCACCGAAGGAATCATTGAAAAGCTTAATGAAGAAAGCCATATCCCCAGCGGGCCAAGAAAAATGATGAAAACTGGTACTCAGAAGGGCAAAAGGCCAGTACCATCCCTCAAGTTCACAAAATAAAAGCATCGGAGGAAAACGCAATGCCGACAAGAAAGCAAGGAGACAAGATCAAGTTGAAGATAGAGGAGATCTTATGATCCACAGTCTAGCCTAGCTTTTGTTTTTCCTTTTAGGACAATGTAACAAGGAGATCGGTAAGCGGTAACATCCTACAGCAGCATGTAAGCAGCACACAACAGCGGCAAACACTACAGTCACACGGTAGTCCCAGCTACCAAAATTTCTCGAACTACATTGACCTGATTCCTGTTCAGCCCAGGATATGTAGGAAACCCCTGAAGCAAAGGTTCGGTCAAATCTTTTTCAAAAAATGCTTCACACGGAGTACTCGGACGAGCAAAAATCGCCCGCTTTATCTTTGCGCGAAAACCCTTCGTGTCTTCGGGAAAAGAGGGGCAGCTGTAAGCACGTGATTTTTGCTTCGCGGACAATCACTCCAAAAAGAAATAAAAATAATGGCAAATGGCCTCGCTATACAATTTTTCAATTTTTGCGTGACACGTGTTGACAGTAATTTTGTTGGTTCTGTCCATTTTTCGTTTAAAACGAAATACAAAATAGGTATGTCATGTGTAATTAAACCGTTATTCGATCATTAAAAGAAAATCCAAAAAACTATATATGCATCTTTTATTCTAGGTTGGGATTTTAACCTACTTAAATATTTCCATATGTGTGTGATAATTATGTTAAGGTGTTACAATATTGGTTGTTTTAATTTCATTTTTTTAGTTATTTATTTTTATTTTTATTTTTAGTTTTAGTTCATTTAGTTTAAAACTAGAAAACAAAAGAAAGTGTGCTGAAAATCGTTTGGGCCAAGAAATGAAACAAAAATAGGCCCAAGACCAGGACCCCGATCCTGCCCAAACAACAGGCTGCCCGGACACGGTCCAAACGGCGCCGTTTCTGTCCCATCTAAGCTGGGCCATTGATCTCAAACGAATCAACGGCCAGGATCACATCCCCTAGACCCGTCAAATTTAACCCGATCCAATCTCCACCCGGTCTCAACCCACTATCAGCCCCTGAACGACGTCGTCCCCTTTAATGAATAGATCCTGGCCCTTGATCTCACATGATCCGACGGCCAGGATCTAAACTCCTAGATCGTATATAAGCCTTCTATCATACCCCACGCCCCCTATCCGAATCCCCCCCCCTTCACTCGTCTTCTTCACCAAGCGCTGAACCCCCCCGAAACCCTAGCAGCCGCCATGGCCTCCCTTTCACCAGAACCCGGCGGCATGAACGCCGGTGACCACCCCCTTAACACCCCTAAAGCATCTCACCACCCCGAACCTAAATCTGTTACCCCCTAGCCTCGAATCCTCTCCCACCTTCTCGAATCTTCATTTGAAGATTCGAGACAAGACTCGATCTATACCAAACCACCCCAGATTCACACTAGACAGTCCCCTGACCTCCCTCGTGACCAAACAAAGCTTGGTTTGGTCCGAATCTGCCCACAACTCCTAGAATCTCAAATCTGAGAATCCAAACCTTAGAACACAAGAACCTGAGGAATCCGGCCAGTCTTAACAGGAGTTTGAGGTCTAATAGACCTTAATCAAGGTGTTCTCGGTTGAGAACACCCCGATTAAAGTTTGTTCGGCCTCAAATGGTCAAAGCTGAGTCAGACTTGGGTCGGTTTTGTTTAAACATTTTTAGTAAGTTTTTCTTTTCCTTCCTGTTTTTATTCGAGTGCTAATTGAGTTTGTTAGCATGTTCTGTTTTGATTTCTGGTATTTTTCATTCCAATTTCTTCCGTCTTTGTAAGGCCTTTTATTGGGTCGTTGGTTTTCTATGTGTGTTTTGAATGTATTCTGTGACATACATGTTCGATTAGATTAGTCGTCATATAAACAATTTGTATGGCTTCCCAGTATTGTGCAAAGTTAGCTGAAGTTATTTAGGACCCCGTACGTATTGTTTATTTAAGCGATTCGTTATATTTGGCTATAATTAGTATAGTCGACTTGATAAACGTCGCCGATTAGTTTCCTATAGCTGAAGGGTCAAATATTCTAATTCATACAACTTCACGTAAATAAATGAACCCATTGTTGTTAATTGATTGTCTGACATTGTTTGAGAGTAGTTTGTAACTGCATTCTAAAACAATTAGAAGAACCAGGCCAGGGCAGTCTTGAATTTGAACTTTCAAAAGTTCAAAAGGCCTTGATGCTGCAATGGTTTAGGACAGTAATAACCAAGGATTAACAGGGGTAGTCTGGGGTTTGAAAAGAACAGAAAAGTTTAGTTTAAGTAAGCTGACAAGTAGGGTACTGAATTAGGATTAAATTAATGTCAATGGGGAACAAGACATAAGAGCATGGGAATTAAAATGAATACTTAAATGAACCCATAACTCTTGAACAAAAGGAATAAGCCAGGCGTGGGGAACAAAATGGCTGGCATCAAGAAGATGCTTAGGCATGGGGTTTAATAGGTATGGGCAGTCTGCAATTGGCAGAATCTAGGCAGCTTGACTGCACTAGGTTGTTGGCTTATAAATAAGCTGTTTTCAGAACATAAAAGGGGGCTGGACTTTTAGTCTTCAGAGAAAAAGAAAAACAGAAAGAAATTTTCAGAACACTTTAACTAAACACTGTCCAAAACTGCACAAGGAACTAAGTTGGTTAAGCTGTTCTGGCCAAGTCAGTTATTCTAACTGGGGCTGTTACTGTTCCATTAAGAGAAGTCTGTGTGTCTTCTGCTGTGATTGTTACTACACTGAGCTTCTGTGTGTTGTGGATTGAGTTTTAGTCTCCCTGATTGTCGGAACTGTGCTGGTTATTTGCTGAGCTTTGGTGGTTATTGAATTTCTGTTGCTATTGCATAAAACATTCTGGTTCCTTCCTCGGCTGGTTTCGTTTACTATCCTGTTTTCTGGGATTATTTGTTTGTTGCTCGACCAACGGTTGAACTTCATCCTTGTGGCTGGTTGTTTTTGTCGGGTTGTTGCTGTTTAACTGCTGCTGCTGTGTTTGTTGTGTACTACTCAACTGATTCTTTCCTTCTTCTTTTGTCTTCCCAACCAGGTACACAATTAATACTACCAATGTAACTTGAAAGTTTGAGCATGAATGCAAAAGAGAAGATCTGCAGATGTTTTTTTTATACATGGACTGTTGTATTAAATTTTATGTAGTGTAATAGTTTACATTTTGTTTGGATACTGAAGGTAGCTTACACGCCTAGTAGATGTCAATGTAGGGTGATTGAATGTTAGTTGTGTATGTATGCTGTTAGGTAAAAAATATTCCCAATGCAGTAGGTTGTATCCCAGACTCGGTTTAATTGTGTAACATATCGTTTAATACATGCCAAGCATGAAATTATCCATTACTAGCTAAGTTCATCTCCTTTTGATAAATTGCTTTGTTATAATAAATTGATAAACTCATTTCACAGAACAAAGAATCAGTCCTAGGCCTCAATCTCATGAAGGCCGAGCCCAAATCGAAACAAATCAGTTAGGCCCATATCGAAAAAGGGGGCCTAAGTCTGGCCATCTCGCATGAGCTAGGTTTGGGCCCATAATTTTCGGCTAGTTATCCATAATCGCAGTCACATTTTATTATTCTGTAAAAGCATTTTAAATCCTGTTATAAGTAAACTCGCAATCATGTAATTAATTAGGACTGTCTACCGTTTTCAATTGATAGAGACGAACACGACAAGAAACGTAGTTGCTATAGGATATCCTTTTAAAATAAGAACGAGATGAGCCTCGATGAAAATAAACAAAACACGCAGATGCGGGGCCCTTGTTAAATGTAAATCATTGAAGCATTTAGTTTCCCGGACGGGTTGTTTAGCAAATCTCACAACCTTCCTAAAATGACAACACGTTAGTCTCTTTAGGATACGCTTTAATAAACTTTACCTTCTTAAACTCGGGTGCACATTTATGTGACCCAAATCCAAATCTCGACGGATTCGAAATGCCTCTCTAATCACGGGTACATTGACTGTGACGTGGTTCGAGATGCATGTCCATGACGTTGCAAATTCATTAGAAATAAAGAACGAGGTGAGCCTCGCCAAATAAAAATACAAATTGCGGGGCCCTCAATAAATATTGCTTTAAAAATTGTTTAGGCTTCGGGATGGACCGTTTAGTAAAATTCCACGGTCCTACCCAAAATAAATACGCTAGTCGCTTTAGGCGCGCCTTTAATAATTTAATTTCCTTAAACTCGGGTGCACATTGATGTGACCCAAATCCAAATCTCAACGGAGTCAAAGTGTGTCGACGACCACGGGTACATTGATTGTAACGCGGTTCGAGATACATTTTCACAACGTTGCAATTCTTGATAAAAACAGTAAATGATAAAAGCGGTTAAAAGTTAAATTTTGCACATAAGTTCACACTTGTATAAAATCAGATAATCAAGCCGAATATAACAGTTGAGCGACCGTGCTAGAACCACGGAACTCGGGAATGCCTAACACCTTCTCCCGGGTTAACAGAATTCCTTATCCGGATTTCTGGTACGCAGACTGTAATATGGAGTCATTCTTTTCCTCGATTCGGGATCAAAATTGGTGACTTGGGACACCCTAAATCTCCCAAGTGGCGACTCTGAAATAAACAAACCAATCCCGTTTCGATTGTTCTTTAATTGGAAAAACTCCCTTGTACCCTCCCGGGTATGTAAAAAGGAGGTGTGACATCTACTGCGGAGTAACAAATCATTTCATTGAATTGCTTGCAACCTGCCAGCATCAGCTGTTTGTAGAAAACTTCAATGGACTACTAAATGGATAATCTTCTTCAGGAAGATTATCTACAGCTGAGTAATAAATGAACATCCATAATAATATTTTCAAAACACTCCCCCTTGGATGTTCGTTATTATGTGCCTCGTTAAAACCTTACTAGGAAAAACCCCATGGGAAAAAATCCTAGTCAAGGAAAAAGAGTACACTAATAATATACATTGCAAGCTGCCTAATTTAAAACCTTACCAGGAAAAACTCAGTGGGAAAAAACCTGAGCAAGGGAAAAAGAGTATAGTGCAGAGACTTGGGTATATCACGACCAAGGAGTTCATCATCCTCTTCTGGAGGTAAGAACAGATCATTGATCCGTGTAGGGGAAGAACTATATCTTGCTAGTAAATTAACTGAAAATTCTATGTCAGGCCTTGTAGCATTAGCAAGATACATTAGTGCACCAGTTGCATTGAGATAGGGTACTTCGGGAATAAAGAGTAAACATCCTCTTCTGGAGGTCGGAACAAATCCTTATCCGCTTCAAGTGATCGAACAACCATTGGCATACTCAATGGGTGTGCTTTGTCCATGTAAAAGCATTTTAAGACCCTTTCTGTACAGGTAAATTGATGGATAAAGATCATGTCTGCTAAATGTACAATTTACAGACCAAGACAAAGTTTTGTCTTTTCAAGATCTTTCATCTCAAATTCTTTCTTAAGACATTCAATTGCCTTTTGGAGCTCTTCTGGAATTCCAACAAGATTTATGTCATCAACATAAACAGCAAGTATATCAAATTCTGAATACATGGACAAATAATATCATATATGTAACTTTCATTCAGCAAATATTCACTGAGGCGATAATACCACATACGCCCAAATTGCTTTAAACCATACAAATATCTTTATAATTTCATCAAGTACATTTTCTGAGACTTTGAATTATATGCTTCAAGCATTTTAAATCCTTCAGGGATCTTCATATAGACTTAATCAAATGAGTCATATAGGTTATGTCTTGCATTCAAATGGCATGACATCTCCATATGCCTGGAGTACAGGTCCGATCCTCACAATCTTTTACAATATTATGCACTATATTGTATCAAATATATCATCGACGATCATTTTGTATCGGTCCCTAAGCGACATAACTTGTTGAGATCTCATCATTTTCTTTATTTTCAGGTACCTGAACTTCTTTTAGAGTTTCATGAAATGTTATGTCGTGAGCTCTTCTAGAGCTCATTTCCTTCTCATTATGATCATTTTGATCATTAGCTACTATCATTTTTCAAGGATTTTTACCTTTGGAACCGATTGGTCTACCACGCTTCATGCGTACAGTAAACTCTATCCTTTAGGGACTTTAATTTTAATAGGATCATTTACAGCTGAAATATAATATTTAATTTTGGATTAGAAAATGCTTCTGGCATTTTACTTGAATTATCTTCTAAGCAAGGATCATATTGAGGATAATTCGTTTCATATAACATATTTTTCAGCTATTTATTTCATCCCCCAAATGTTAGAAAAACTAACATATATCCCCAATCTTCTTTGGGAAACATATCTTTGTGCATTGTGGTAGAGAAATTAATCATATACTACATATCAAAAGATAGTAAAAATATTTGGTTTCTGATCCTAAACCAATTGAAAGGGGAGGGCTTATCATATATTGTTGGTCTGATGCATACAAGTGCTGCTATATGCAATTTAAAAAATCTTAAACCAACACATGAAGTTTTGTTCTTATAAGCAATGGTTTAGCCATTAATAGGAGGTATTCAATGCTAAACCTGCTTGGATATAAACCAGAATTATCAAGATGAACTGTCTTGATTTCATAATCTGAAAGTTATGCTCTTAGTTGAGAAAAGCAATTTCAAACGCCAAACTGCAGGATGATAATGAACACACATGTACCCATCTTATATATGCATCTATAAGTGGTTCACATGATAGATGAATGGGCCCATATTCGCCTTTATATATTCCAAAATTTAGGGATCTTAGTCCCAACTTTAGCCAGTATAACCAATTTATTATTAGAACAAGCAGCACAAGAGAATTATTTAAGAATCTTCTGGTTCTTCAGTATATGCTTATCAGAATTCTCAAATAGCTCAAAAAATGGCAAATGAAAACTTCAAGTTTATCATGGCATGTGCTATCTCTTAGTAAACTTCTAGTTTACTATGGCATAAACTTTTGCATTAGTAAACTTCTGGTTTACTATGATACATGATGTAGTACAAATTGAAGATATAAGGCGAGTAACTTCTCATATACATATTATTTTACCCCCTATAATTGTGGAAAGGTGAAGATTTTCAATCTTTCAATCATTTATAGTCTCAATATGATAGCCAGTTTTATTAGTAAACTTCGGGTTTACTACAACATATGTTTTGACCACAATCATATAATATGAATGGCAAATTTGCATATAAGCTCTTCGGGAGCCTTCAATTTATTTTTCACAATCAAATATTATTCAGACACTACTTGTATCATGTGTCTTTTAGACAAACATTTAGCTTTTCAGGAGCTTTTGATAAATTTTGTACTACCAAATAGTGCTCAGACACTTTTGGTGTCATGAGAGAAAATCATAATCAAATTGACAATATAAAGACAATTCTAAATTTATAAATGTAAGAAATTAAGAATTTCAGTATTTTTACTACCGACTTTGTGATAAATATCCCCTTTAGGGAGAAACGCCATTAACATCTAAATATTTTATATCAAAGAGGTAACCACATAGTCATTACATCCTTCAGGGAAAGATATACGAGTTGTTATTTCCTTCGGGGAACTCGATAAGTAACCATAACATATTAATGTGGTTGTAGTAGAAAGTATTCTACAAGAATACTTTTGCCTTGGAATGATATTTAATAAAATTATTCAAGATATTTTACGTACAACGGATACATGCGACAATGATTTTTATGCCACAAAAAACAAGATTTATATCCTTTTTTATTCTACCTCTTCAAGAGGTGTGTTGTGGTATTTCTTAATTCACTCCAGGGAATGAAAATGTACTTCAAAAATAACTTTGAATAGCTTATTATTTTGTTTAAGCACAGAAAGACACATTTTCATAATATTTTCTTGGTTCAGGAGAAAATTTCAATTGTGCTACTTCTTCAGGAGCAAATTTAAAATACAAAATATTGAGTATATATTCCCTCAATCATATTACTTTTTCTGGAGGTGAATTGTAATATATTCACATCAAAAGCGCGTTCATATTTATGAGCTTTATTAATATTGTCACATTCACTTCAGGACTAGATTAATATTTATCAAAAGTTCTCATCCTTCAAGGAATGGAACATAATTATTTGAGCGTGCATTAATCACACCAAAATGTGTGACGATTTAGAACCTCTTTTAAGATATTGCTACTTCAGGAGCAAATCGAGGCATGCAAGTAATATAGAGAAATTTTTTCTAACTTATCTTCAATTGTAACCATAGAAACCCTAAATTATCACTTCTGGTAGTTAAAGGCATATACCACTTCTGGTGGTTAACAAAATTTAGTTATAATGAGATATACAAAACATAACCGCTTCTGGTGGTTATATATTTCTTGCAAACTCTATTGGAATTTAAGTGGATCTAACAATGTTATCCACTTTATAATCCTTCATTATGATAATTAGGATGAAGGAAATAAATACCGAAATAGGTACTGTATACGTAGCATATAACCAAGCAAGCGATGATAAAGATATTAAACCAAATATAAGCAAAAGGCTCAAATTACTTCACATAAATTTGGCCACTCCAGACGTAAGTGATATCCATATCTCTACCGCCAAGAAGAAAAGCTCACCACCTCAAGGATATAATCTGCCTTATGATGCTCGGAATGAACAAGATCTACCACGGATGTAAGAGCGTCGCCATACATCGGAGATGAGCAGTGAAATAGAAATTAAATTTGAAGTAAGTGCTCAAAATGGCAGAGTCTCGTGCTAATAACGTGTTATAAAATAAAGACTTTAAAGTAAAGAAATCAAAGACAAGTAGAGAGAGATATATATTGATTATTCAACTTCAAATTCATGTACATAATGAATCGAAATCTCCTCTATTTATAGAATAAAGGAAGCTGCTGTGTAAGTTGCTTGTAAGTTCCTTGTAAGCTGTTATAGTACCAGATATAGATAATCTTCTGCCGATGGTAATATTTATCTATAACGGAGTACCAAAATAATAAGCTTCTTCAGGAAGCTTATTTCCAATAGAGTACTAAATAGATAACCATATTTACGGCGGAGTCCCATAGAGATAAGCTTCTTCAGGAAACTTATTTACAACGGAGTACTAAATGAACATCCATAATATATATTTATATCAATCAAAACATAATTTGAAGTACGCTTATGTTTTTCCACGACAATAAATAAAGTATAGGTTCAATAATTCCTGTCGTTGTACTATACTTCTTGTTACATATATATATTTTCACATAAACAACTATATATTATATTTTCAAAAGATTAATATTAATGTCAACTATAAGAATTTTGGTCATAACGGAGCAATCGAATCGATAAAAGAAAAAAAAAATACATCAAGAACATCATCTGTAAGAGATATTAGATGAAATATAATGACATAACACATTGTTATCTGATGCAATAAATTACTCTATTTTTATAAATACTTGCTCAAATTTGCAAGTTCAAAAGATATCCAAAATTTTATATTCAACTAGTGCGTTAATGTAGTGACTTTATTTTTTTCATTTAAATGAATATTGCATCTATTTGGACATCAATTGCTGCTATACATCATTTATTTTTATTGTATACTCCCATAAATTTTTATTGATAGACTCGTAACATCCACGTTCAACGCACATAACTAATATTATATAAATATAAGAGGTGATTAAGTTATCCGGAAAATGATGATATATAATAATGAAGCAAAATGTTCTTGAGAAAAGGGGAGAAAAATAAGATTTTCAGCAAAATGCGGAGTCATAATAATACATATTGTTAAATTTGGCCAAGAATATTAGACGAGATATCCAACACACACACTAAGATTTCGAAGACTATATACTCTAATTAATTATAATTAATCTAGTACGTAGTTTCATGAGGGGTGACAACATAAAAAAATCTATATCTTGCTTCAGTACTAGATTTAGCACCATTATTAGATAATATTATGCTAATCTTATGATGATGTATTGATCCCAAAGAAGTGTGACACGTAGATCAAAAAAGCTAAAGTGTGGTATCTTAATTACTGTATATAAAAAAATTTAGAAAATAAGGAACTAATACGCACAGTACGAAGCAAGAATTTTAAGACCATTCCACCACCAACGGTTGTGGTTTGTTGGATAAGATAATTTCATCCTCGAGAGTCTTGAGAATGAAAATATTAGTAGAAAACACTTTTCGTTTTAGTGGGCCTTACAACGCGAAAATTTAAATTACTTGGAATCCTAATACGATTACCGGACACGAGTGAAAAAAGAAAAAAATAAGATAAAATAGAGCACATCCCCAAGTGCCCCACCAACACCCTAAAAGAGTAATGGGAAACAATAAAGAATGAAACAACCCATACTGCTATTAACTGATTGGAGGTTATTCCTATAGCTATAGCCAGGAGAAAAATGAAATAAGCAAAGATGATATATTTAATTAATCAACAAAATCGCTGAAGAATTTTTAGTTGATCTGATTTTGATACTCTGTTGGTGACTGGCGACGAAAGCACATCCAAACAAGAAAAGACGATAAGTAGATTCTTTTGCTAAAATAACCAAAATTTTATTCCCTATTTAATAAACTTCATAATTCAAGATACATGCATGCAAATTTAAAAATCAGGGTATCCTTTCGGCCATTCCAGTAAAAGAATTTTTCTGCTAATTATATTAGAGTTAAGTAGTTCATGTTGAAATGTAAAAAATACACTAATGCGTTGAATCAAAGATTCATAAGGAATGAATAAAGGCAAACTAATAGCTAAACACATGCCATTTATGAAAGGTAAAAAAAATAATTTGGGACATTCAGAATCAAGTCAACTAAATAAGTAAGCACCGTTTGAACTCTACTTTTAAGATTTTTAGAATTGAACCCATTATATTTTTAAAGTTACGGGTTCATGTTTAATGTTTTTGCAATTTTAACAAATTTTTACATATAAATTTTTACTCTACATCGAAATTTATGGATTCAATTGAACCCGTAACTATTACATTGCATATGCCCCTGGTCTTATTTGGTAAAACCGGCCGAGAGTATTCAGTATGGAAGAAGAGAGCATCGAAAGAGTTACTTCACCTTAATTTGATAATCGCTCCGTCCAGGCAGGCAATCACTAGTTACAGTTTATGAAATTTTGACTTGTATTCATAAAAAGAAGTCGGTTTTAGTCTCAAATTTCTTTTTTAATAGTCTGATAACCAAAAAAGAAAATTGATATATTTAAATTAGAAGGGGTAAGGTCTGCAAATATGCAATCTTTCTCAGACCCCATTCGTGAAATGTTACTGAGTTGGGTTTGTTGTTGCTGTATTTGGAATTTTTCTTAAACAAATAAACACTTGAAGATTCTACACCTAGATGAAGATTGAAGATCACATCCAATCAAGTTTTATTTCTGCAATCTGCATGATCTTAAAAAAGGGGCCCATATTTTATCAAACAGAGTAGTATATAGTTGCACACTTTCTGTCCAGTTCATTGAAATCAGAACAAAAGGCAAGCTATTTAAAGATAATGATATCATCTATGATTAGATTTATGATTGTTATCTATTTGTCAAAATGAGTCCAAAATAGCATCTCCCCCTTAGCCACTACTTTTTAAAACAATTTCTTTTTGTCACTTTGATTAAATAATTGCATGTCTGCATGTCTCTTGGTTGTGAAACAGATCTACTTTTTAGCTTTAAAAACCTATGTGTATAATGCGTGGATGTGAACTGGGAAAGGGTCCCTTTGCTTTGACAAATAGGGAAGAATTGGTGTGGGCATTTAAAGAAGTATTCAATGAGGAATAGAAACAAAACAAATTTTGTTGTTTGATACAAATTGGAAACTGTGCTTGTAGGGTAAGAATTATCTCAAAGCTAACATGACCTTGTGTTATATGTGAAGGAGGCTGTATAATTTGATGGGCTGGACTTTGTCAAGAAAGGAAACTATATATATATATATATATATATATATATATATATATATATATATATATTTGAATTTTAAGTGTGGCTAAGAGTGAATAAATTCATTTTAGGTTGGTGTTTATATCTATTATAAGCATCATACATGACATTTTTTCATGACTTTTAAATAGGAAAATTAGTTTCAATAGTGTCGAGTTTGAATTTTGTGCATTGATAGTGTAAAATATTTTAATCGTTTGATTAACTTAACATATATGTAATTTTTCATAACACGCTTAATCTGCTATAGTTGTCAAATTGCAATGATAATAGAAAAAGAAGTCTTTAATCTGTCAGTATATATTGTTAGTAACTGTATTTGTACATTAATTCTGGAAAAGATTGAATAACATATAAGCAAAAAATATAAATGAAACAAAAGATAATCCGAGCCCATTGAATTCACAGTGTTTCCTTGAAGAATTTAATCCCCTCATAGTACCCAAGGTTATGGATTTTTTCCTTCCAGGATAGAACGAAAACTGAAGAGGTGCAACTCTTCCGAATGGCTTTTTATGCAAAACGGCCATAGAATAAATGCCATAACATAAATGGCTAATGTAACGACCCAACCGGTCGTTTTGAACTTTTGCACTTTGCTCATCAGTTCTCGGGCATGACTTGCCTCGTATGATGGATTATGACTTATGTAAATCGTTGGTTTTGGTTTTCAGGGTAATCAGAATGAATTTTGAAGAACAGTTCTCAGTTTGAAGCTGGAAATTTGAAAACTTTGACCAAGATTTAACTTGTTGGTATATGATCTCGGATCGGAATTTTTATGATTTGGTTAGCTCCGTTAGGTGATTTGGGACTTAGGAGCGTGATCGGAATGCATTTTGGAAGTCCGTGGAAGGTTTAGGCTTGAATTACCGAAATTGAGATTTTGGAGTTTTCCGGTTGATAGGTGAGATTTTGATATAAGGGTCGGAATGGAATTCTGAAAGTTGTAGTAGCTCCGTTGCATCATTTATGACGTGTGTGCAAAATTTTAGGTCATTCGGGCGTGGTTTGATTGGGTTTTTGATCAAAAGCGTATTTAGAAGATTTTAGAATTCTTAGGCTTGAATCCGATGCGAATTGGGTGTTTTGATATTGTTTTGAGCGTTTCGAAGGTTGGAACAAGTTTGAAGGAGGTTATGGGATATGTTGGCATGTTTGGTTGAGATCTCGGGGGCCTCGGGTGAGTTTCGGGTGGCCAATCGGACCATTTCATGTTGTGAAAAATTGCAGAATCCCTGTTGTTAGTGTTGCACGTTTTTGAACTTCGCGTTCGTGATGCATGTCCTGCGTTCGCGAAGGGTTAAGGTGTGAGACTATGGAGTTGGCCTTCGCGTTCGCGAAGATGGTTCCGCGATCGCGAAGGTGTGTGGTCTCTAGTCATCGCTTTCGCGAGTCTCCTGTCGTGTTCGCATAGAGGAAGGGGGATAGCTGGGTCCCCAATGCTTTTGTTTTACGCGTTCGCGTAGTAGAGGGTCGCGTTCGCGTAGTAGAGGGTCGCGTTCGCGTAGTAGAGGGTCGCGTTCGCGACATGTTGAGTTTGATGTGCTTCGCGTTCGCGAGAAGGTTATCGCATTCGCGTAGAAGGAATTTTGCTCTGTGAAGCAGTGTGCTTCGCGAACGCGAGGGTTATGCCGCGTTCACGATAAAGAAATGCCTGGGCAGTCAGATTATATTTTGAAAACGAGGGTTTAATTCCAATTTCATAAAAACCATTGGAGAGCTCGGGAGAAGGTGGATTTTGAGGAGATTTTCAGTGGAGCTATTGGGGTAAGTATTCTTTACTCATATTTGGTTTAATTCCATGATTTGGTCTTGAATTTCCTCATTTAATTTGAGAAATTAGAGGGAAAATTAGGAGGAAAAAATGGAAGAAAAGTTTGAGATTTCTTTTGGAGATTTGAATGGGTAATTGAGGTTGAATTTTGATGAATTTAATACGGGTAGACTCGTGAGTGAATGAAGATTTTATTGATGTGATTTTTATCGGATTCGGAGACGTGGGCCTGGGGGCCGGGTTTAAGCAATTTTGGGATTTTTTATGTAAATTGGATATTTTCGAGTGGGCTTTGTTCCCCTAGCATATTTTAATGATTATGTACTGATTGTGGCTAGATTTAGAGCATCCAGAGGTCGATTCGTGAGGGCAAAGGCATCGCGGGCTAGATTTTGGACCGGATCGAGGTGAGTAATGATTGTAAATGAGGTTCTGAGGATATGAAACCCCGGATTGCACATCGTTGTGCTATATTGAGGTGACGCACATGCTAGATGACGAGCGTGGGGTCGTGCACTGTAGGGGATTGTGACTTAGTCCATCCTAAATGACTGTTTTACTGTGTATTTGATTGAAAACTATTTGCTATCATCATGTTTTGGGCTGAATACCATATTTGGGCCTCGTGCCAACTATTTGAACCCTTCAGGGATTTTTATTGATATTTTCTCACTGTTTTGACTTTAAACTTGCACTCAGTCATGCTATATTCTACTGTTTTCAAAACTCGGCCATGTTTACCCTGTTTTAATACTTGAAATGATATTTCAAATAATATTTTGGGCTGAGCATCATGTTTTACTGTTGCCCAAGTGGCTTATGTGATTTTGACTGAGTAAGGCCGAGGGCCTGTGTTGTGAGGATACTTTTGGGTCGGGCGACACACCGCAGCGGTGATACACTGATATGATTATGAGGCCATGAGCCTGAGTTTTGTACGCCACGAGGTGGCTTGTTGATATGAGGCCGAGAGTCTAGTGATGATGCCACGAGATGGCTTGATATTGCGCTTGGGCCGTAAGGGGCCCCTCCAGGAATCTGCACACCCCCAGGAAGCGCGGATACCTATTGTGATATGAGATATAGCCCGAGGGGCTGGTATTGTTCTGAGATATTGCCCGAGGGGCTGGTACTATTCTGAGGTATTGCCCGAGGGGTGGATTTGTTGATACTGTGCCCGAAAGGCAAACCTTTATGTGTTTATTTTCCTTAATTGCCTGTCATTTACCTGTTTAATTGTGTAATTGTGCCCGAGGGGCGGATTTTCTGTGCTTGTTTATTCTAATTGCTTGCATTCAATTGCTTAACTATTGAAAAGTCATTTTTAAAGAAGTTTAAACTGAGCTAAGATGCTTTACGAGATTTCACATGCTTCATTGCTTTCTTACTGGTTTTGTACTACTTATATACAGCATGTTGATGTACTTTTCGTGATTTCCTATCACTCAGTCTTTAGTTATGATTATTACTCACTGAGTTGGAATACTCACTTTACTTCCTACACCTCGTGTGCAGATTCAGGTATTTCTACACCAGGTAGCGGGTATTGGTTGAACAACGACAGAGTCTTTGGAGTTCATCAAGGTAGTTTCCCGACGTCCGCAACACTGCTTTTCTCCCTTTGATATCATTAGACTGTATTTAGTACATTTACAAAATTTCCATTGTATTTTAGACCTTAGTAGATGCTCGTGACTTGTGACACCACGATGTCGGGCTGTGTTTATTTCCGCACTTGTTTATTTCGCTAAATCTATACTTGTTGGGGATTTATACTTATAAATGACTTAAATTGACTTATTAAACTATTAAAACTAAATTTGGGAATTGTGTCGGCTGGCCTTGTCTTCACGAGAGGCGCCATCACGACCAGGTCTAGTTTGGGGTCGTGATAGCTAATTTATGCAATAATAAACCAGGAATTGAAGAGGGAGGTTAATTTTTAGTTACACAACCGAAAAACTGAAAACGGATAACGGAAAAACTTTTAATATTCCGTTGGATTTAATATTAATATTAATATTCTGTTATTAAAACAGATATTTAATAACATTTCTGTTAATATTTACTATTAACAAATAAATTTGGTCCAAAAAATTAATCAATCAATCATTTGAACGAAGCCGAGCGACGACGATGACGCTAGGCGTGCTTTCTTCTCAACTCTTTAAGAGCTAGAAGAAGAGCAATTGCTTATATACTCATCAAAAACCTCTTCCTCTTCCAATATGGGACAATGTCCCTTTGTCAAGGGGGGAAACTTAAAATTTCACTTAAAAATTTCATTTCTCTCAATTTCCCATTCACCCTCTTTTAAGCCATATTAATGCTTAAAACCCCAATATATATATAACATAAATACTTCGGACCGCGCTATGACCGTGCTAGTGCCGTTCCGCTTGCCACTTTGTATAACTTAACATTTTTTTTATTTTCTTATTTTGTATGTTAATTGTTTTATTTTGTTTATTCCCCCCACCCTAACTATTCCCCTCTTCTCCTATCAACACTCAACGATCCCAGCCCTAATTCCCATCTTCTCCTAATTCCCCTCTTCTCCAAATTTCCCTCTTCTCCATTCCCAAATAATCCCATCCCTAATTCTCCAAGGTTCAAGCCAATCCCTACACTACTCTTCTTCACTTCTCACAATCTCCTCCCACTACAGGTAAGGTTTTCTTTTTGCCAATTTTTGTGGATTTTTGTTTGACTTCTTAATTATGTAGTAGTTTTTCTTCTTTTTTCTTAGAATTAATTTGTATTGTACATGTAGTGCTTGTGAGTGGTGATGTTTGTGGAGTTGTATCTCTTAACTTAATTGGGTGAATTTGGGGCAATTGTGGTGGTAATTGGGTTACAATATGTTTAATTAGGGGTTCCGGTAAATGATGCCCACAAAGGTTTTGTTTAAATGCCACAGTGAGTATCAATGGTAATTGTGACCAATTGTGCGAGTGAAGTCTGAGTAACTGTAGTTGAGTCAAACCTTTGTGATGTGCTAATGCTATTCTTCTTCCAAGTACTATGGCACCCTCTAGGAAATGCCGAACCACTGGTGCTTCATCCAGCGGTCAAGCCGGATCCTCCAGAGCGTGCTCTTCAGCTCTTGCTCGTCCTTTCGATAGTAACAGGTTCATCTCTGCCAAGGGTCAAGATCGTTTTGCTGATAAGGCCTCCAAGAAACCAATACCGGAGAGGGGTATAGATATAGGGTCACTCCAACTAGGCTGTCCCAACTTGTATAATGAGCTGGTCAGGCGTGGGCTACAAATCTTCTTTGAAGAACCAGATGATGGGAATGTGATGGTTGTGCATGAGCTCTATGCCAATGTTAAAGAACACGTGGATGGTGTAGTAACAGTGCGCAAGGAGGCTGTGGATGCCTCTATTGAGGCTATTTGGAGGATATACCAGCTGTCCGCACTGGTGGAGGGGTTGGACGACTATTATGAACTGTATGACAGAAAATACACTCAGTGGTAGAGGTCTTTAAAACCATATGTGTACCCAGAAAGGAGATTGTATGGATGAAATATGGGAAGAAGTTCCATTCAGCGACACTCACCTTCGAAGGGAAGTGCTGGCTGTATGTCATAAACAACTGCCTGCTCCCGTCCTCCAACACCACGAAAGTGAATGCTCCTTGAGCTGCTTTAATTTGGTGCTTTATAAATGGTCACAACTTTGACGTGGCCAAGCTTATGCACGAGGAGATGTTTACACGTTGTCCGGTGAAGAGGTATGGCTTTTTTTCCCCTCACAAATCACTAGGCTTTACAGGGCAGCTCGGGTGCCGAAAAATTTGAATGTGGATGGAATAGTGCCAAGAGAGGCAAAGTTTTGAGCTGATAAGGTGACTACTGGGAAGGAGCTTGTGGCACCTGGTGGTGATGATAGTGATGACTCCGATGCATCTAAGGAGGGAGAGGATGAGCAGGAGGAAGTAAGGGCCGAGTAACCCGCCCATGAGCAGATTGCAGAGGCTGCAGGACCATCTGGGGTTGGTCGAGTTACCCGGTTAGTAGCTTTAAAGTGGGAGGTGGTAGGGTTGCGTACCTCGGTCGATGACTCAAGTACGCGTGTTGATACGGTGGCCACCCAACAGGTTAATTCTAAGAAGAAAATATTGAGCTGGCTGCGAGCTATGGGTTGTGCATGTCATTTGGACCTGGGGACGGTCTCCAATCAAGATTGATCCATCAGGGAAGTTCCTTTACCTCACTATTCTTTATTTTGTATTCCATGAGGACATGTCTTCTTTTCAAGTTTGGGGTGAAGGATACTTCGGTGTATGTGTATATATGTATGAACTTGATTGTTTTATGTTTTCTTTGGTTTTGTGGCTTTGAGTAGCAGTCAAATTAGGTAAGTCGACTTGTCCCGACCACAGATCTCTTTCGACGGGGTTCTTAAGGGTTTAAGTCGACCTTTAAAAAATAAAACCAGAAATATGTTGGACTCTTCCTGATGAAGGTTTTTATAGACAGTTTTCTTGAGGGAAGTGAGTCTAAAGAAAATGCCAAAAAGATTTTCTGTCTTAGGTAGTGTAGTAACTCCCCCTTGGTTTTTATTTGGGCCGCGGTTCGTTTTCAATGGTTTTGCTTGAACCGGATGTAGTTAGCTTTTGTTTATTTTGTTTCTAGTATTTAGTTGGTACTTATGGGCTATGAGCGGAGATAGGAAGAGAATCCCTTAGCATTGAAACACTTGAACCCAGTAGACACTAGAGTGTGATGCTTAGTCTCAGTTGTTGATTCTCGTTAGCGTGCCTTAAATTGTATGTTTGTAACTGACTTGAGTACTCAACGAGAGTGTTTTGATAAGCCAATATAGAATGAGTCATGTGCCATATGTGTGTGAGTTGTATTGTATTCTATGCTCTGCATTTGATGCCTAGAACTTGCCCTATGTGTTTGCAAAGCGAAATAATAGCTTTATTCAATCCTAGAAGTGATATAGGCATTTCTTTGTTAAGCCAGATATATAAAGTAGACCCACCTAAATGCGATACATCATAGTTAACCCCGTTGAGCTAATAAACCTGTTTCTTTGGCAACCACATTACAAACCTTATCCTAAGTGTTTGAATGGCCCATCTGTTTGAACCCCTTTACCTCCCATGAGCACTTGAATGGTTATGAAATATGTAAAAGTTAAAGTGTGGGGGTGGTGGTTTGGTTTTCGAGTGGAACCAAAGAAATAGAGAAAAGAGATGCAGTGCTTTGAAAAAGGAAAGAATAAGCGCCACTTAAAAAAAGAGAAAAGAAACTAAGTAAATGTAGTCCTTGATAAGTGGTGACTTGATACAATTGCACCTAAAGGAGTTTGGGGTATTATAAATAGAAGTGTGGTGGAATGTCTGGTCTGACATAAGTATGGTTCTGAATGCAAAAGTGATTGTATTAAAAGTGCTTAGGGAGGTTAGTCACTATATCCAAATATATCATACCCGTCCTTTAGCCTACATTACTACCAAATGAAGTCCTAATTGATCTTAGACTGAATGGTCTCGATTAGTAGAGTAGTACACTACGGGCAAGCCTATGGTGCATCTTTGTGGCATATGAATGTTCTTTCTAAGAGTGAGTGAATTTTGTCTATATAAGTTCCTAATTGTTTTTAATATTATTATTTGTGAAACTACTCTCTTGTGTGATGTGAGGGCATTTGATTCACGAAGGAAATGTAAGTCTTGACCTCTGTATAGAGTAATTTAAGTAAGTATGAATATTACACGACACGTGAGAGTCGACTCTTAAGGCAAAGATGTTACACTACTAGACGCAACTTTGGTGATAAGTTCTTGGTGTGATACATTAGGGAAAAGCTTAGTGAGGGAACCTTCATAGAGTATGGTGGATTGCTCGGAGACTAGCAATGATTTAAGTGTGGGGTGTTAATAATAAGCTAGATTCATGTAGTTTGGCAACTATTTATGCCCCAACTTGACTATGCTTCACCGTTCTAGAAAGGTTAAATGACGATAAATTGGCTCTAATTGTGAATTTCATATTTTGCAAGAGTAAGTTGTGCTTATGAGGACTTAGGACAGTGTTTGGAACTAAATTAAAGCAAGGGAAGCCCCTCGGAGCTGAGTACGTGTGAAAGAAGAAAGAAAAGAAGAGAGAAAATACTGATCCATTCTAGCGCGAGCCAAGCGCGACCGCGCTAGAGCAGAAAAACAGGACAGTGCACTTGGCCATATGCGCGGTCACTAGCACGGTTCGAGCGCGACCGCGCTAGTCACTCTAGAGTGCAGAAAGTTCAGGGGTAAACTTGGAAGTTTGGGGGTAATTCCACTTAACCTATAAGAGGTCCATCTCACCCAAAAAGATATGATCAAAGTTTTTATAGCTTTGTTGAAGGCAAGAAGAGGCAGGAGGCAAGTAGGATATTTCGGCATCGAGTTCTACCTTTCTTCCTTTTGTATTTCATGATGAATTTTGCTGTTGTTATTATGAGCACGATTATGAGTAGCTAATTATTTAGTCTAGGGTTTTGATGGAACCTATTGAGGGATGAACTTCTTGTTGTGTTAATATAGTTTGGCTAGTTTAATCTCTATTTGTTCAACTACGTTCTTCTTGTAGTTAATTGATAGGATCCTCAGTTAGCTGTGCCTATTAAATGTGTATTACTCGAGAGAGAGAGTGCATATTTAGGTAGTTGTTGAATAACACCATTCCCAAAGTATATGAGGAATCAATAACCAAGGGTTTAAAGGTGGGATTAGGGATAACGGAACCTTGGGTGCGATCTAAGTGAGCTGTAAGAAAAGTCAGCTAGCGTAACTCGAGAGAGTGCATTTAGTAAATTGTCGTAATTACTCGGGAGAGATTTACGGTAGTAAGAGTGCTCATGATCGATAGAGACAATTAGGCAAATCTATGTGAAACATAACAGAAAGGGATTCCATCAATAGGGGAAATCACAACCTTAGATCCTTCTCTTATTTGTTTACAACTCAGTCATAGTTAGATTTTAGTTTACTTAATTTTATTCAGTTATAGTTAGTAGAATTATCACCAAGTGTTATTCAAAATATCTGGGAAGTTGGTTACGGAGAATTCAGTGAGTCTGACAAAAATAATTGGTAGGTTAATTCCCTGTGGGATTCGACTATGGGATAAATACTCGGATTATATTTGTAACGACCGTCTGTCCTTTATATAAGGCATAGTTGGGCATAACCATGTAACCGTGATACTAATAAGAATAACTCACAATAGAAGAGATAACTTATACCGATGACTTCAAATAAGGATAATCAACAATGAAACAGTTAACAAGTAACAATGACTTCAAATAATGATAATCAACAATGAAAGAAATAACATGTAACAATGACTTCAAATAATGATAGTCAACAATTAAATGGATAACATGTAACAATGAGAGAGGCAACAAGTTCAACTAAAGCATAAGAGGAAAATATAAAGTAAGATGTGAATAAGTATTAATAAAGTCATTTAAGGCATGCAAAGATAGACTAGTACAAATAAGAGTAGATTGACTATGAGAATCTAGAACATGATATGATAATTCACTTAAGGCATGGAAAGAGTCTAAGTAGCCTAAACCGGCCAAATACCACATACAACCTGTGTACCCACTTGTCACCTTGCGTACACGGCTTCCACATAACACAAATGACATAATCAATCCCAAATCCTAAGGGGTAGTTCCCTCACACAAAGTTAGGCAAAATACTTACCTCAACTAGGCCAATTCAACTCTTGAAAATAGCTTTTCCCTAAAATTCGCCTCTGCACGATTCAAATCTAACCAAAAAATCAACTTAATATCATCCAACAATGCAAGGTAAATCAATTACAATATATAAAGCTAAGATTTTTACACTTTTCTCAAAAAATCAACAAAAGTCAACCCGGGGCTGGCCAGATTAAAACTCGGGTCCAATGGTAGATTACGACTACCTATGAACCTAGGAGTTCACGTATGTGATTAGTTTTAAATTTTGAGTCCAAATCGACTTTCAAAACTCAAATTCATATTTTTCAAAAACTTGATAAAGTTTCACAAATTTTTACTTTGATTCACATACTTTTGATGTAAAAATCTAAGATATATTAATGTATTATAATTGGAAATAGATTAGAATCACTTACTCAAAGTTTGTAGGTTGAAAATCCCCTCTCCAAATTGCCTCCTACAGAGTCTAGGTTTCTAAAATGAGAGAATATGAGATGAAATCCCGACTTCCAGCTCTTTTGATCAGCTGCTGATGTCTTAATTGCGACATTGAGAATCCTCGCAATTGCGAAGTATTCCTCACAAATACAACCATTGTCAGTCCTATGCGTAGGTCTTAATTGAGACTCTGTCTTCGTGTTTGCGAAGCCTGTCTCCATCGCAAATGCAACCTTTTATCGCAAATGCGAACCAACCTTTGTGATACCTAAGGCCCCCCCGGCTAAGCTCGCAATTGCGAACCTAGTGTTCAAAAATGCAACACTAGAGGCACCATGCACTATATTTTTCATTTTCAGTTCAAAACTTTCCGAAACATGTCCGAAACTCATCCGAGCCCTCAGGTGTAACGACTTGGCCGGTCGTTTTAAGTATTATAGGCACATTCCCTAATTAATTACTTATTTAAAACTCACTTGTTATTATGTGACTTGCTTGGGTGGTCGGATTGGTTCCGGAGATGTTTCGGAATGAGTTGGGACACTTAGTCCCAAGGTTGGAAGCCTACATCATAAGAGTTGATCGGATATTGACTTATGAGTAAATGGCTCCGAAATAGAGTTTTGATGGTTTCGATAGCTCCGCAATATTATTTTGGACTTAGAAGTGTGACCGGATATTGATTTGGAGGTCCGTAGATAATTTTGGCTTGAAATTGCGAAAGTTAGAAAAATAGAAGTTTTGGAGAGTTGAGAAGTTTGACAGAGAATTGATTTTGTGGTTACCGGACTCAGATTTTGGTTCTGGAAGTAGGAATAGGTCTGTTGTATCATTTGTGAATTGTGTGCAAAATTTGAGGTCAATCCGAGTTGATTTGATAGGTTACGATATCGATTGTAAAAGTTGGAAATTTATTAGTTTCATTTGGCTTGAATTGGGGTGGGATTCGTGTTTTTGATGTTACTTGATGTGATTTGAGGCCTCACTAAGTTTTTATCATGTTTTAGGACTTGTTGGTATGTTTGGTTGAGGTCCTGGGGGCCTCGGGTGAATTTCGGATGGTTAACAAATCGAATTTGACTTAGGTGATATGCTGAAGTACTTCAGGTCTGGTGTCATCGCACCTGCGGAGGGATTGTCCACAAGTTCGGAGCTGCAGAAGTGACTAGGAGTGTGCAGGTGCGAAAGGGAGAAGGCTGCTGGGAAGCACAGGTGTAGAGGAATATCTGCATAAGCAGATGCGCTCCTGCGCGAAGTGTTCTGCAGAAGCGAAGCTAGCAAGTGTGGCTTGGATCACAGAAGCGATGGGTTATCCGCAGATGCGGTCCTGCGGGTATGAAGAGGGGACCGCAGGTGCACGAGGTCAAGTGTTTAGTGGGCTTCGCAGAACCGATGTTTTCTCCGTAAAAGCGGTATTGCAGGTGCGACCCCTGGCTTCGCAAGTGCGAAAAGCCTGGGCAATGTATATATTCGAAAGGTTTCGAGATTCTATTCATTTTTGGACTTTGGGAGCTCGGATAAAGGCAATTTTTAAAGGGGATTTCACTAGATTTCAAGAGGTACGTCACTTTTGATCATTTTATTCATTAATATTGAATATCCATTAACTTTCCCACCTAGTTTATGTGTTTTTAAGGTGGAATTTTGGACTAGAGAGTGGAGAATAAGATTTGGAGATTTGAGTGAAGATTTGGCGTCGGAATTTGATAATTTTGGTATGGTTGGACTCGTGGTTGAATGAGTATTGTCGAATTTTGTAACTTTTGTTGGATTTCGTGATGTGAGCCCCAGGTTTACTTTTTGACTTTTATTAAAGAATTTAGCTTATCCATATAGAATTGATTCTTATACCTCATGATGATTGTATTGAGTTGTTTGTGGCTAGATTCGAGTCGTTCAACGGATGATTCGTGAGGCAAGGGCTTGTTGGAGTAGAGATTTGCATGTTTTGAGGTAAGCAACACTTCTAAACTTGGTTCTGAGGGTGTGAATCCCTAAAATACGTGTTATGAGGTTAGTGTTGAGGTGATACACATGCTAGGTGATGGGCGTGTGGGCATGCACCGTGGAAATTGTGACCCGGTTGATTCCGTAGTACTGTGAAGTCATCAAACCATGTTGCTATTCATGTGATCCCTATGTGTTAGAGTAATTAGGCGGTAATCTATGTTAGAAATCATGTTTAAGCTGTATGCATGTCCTGTTGAGACCCACTAGGGCCATCTCCGTTGTTGAATTACTTGCTTAAATGGCAATTTTGTACTCAGTCACATCCATCATTTGCATATCATATATCAGTATCTAATACTACTTATTGTTGTATCAGATATCATTGTTTGAGATGATTGGCATGAGATTTGTGAGTCCGAGAGACTAGAGAGATTGATGACTGAGTTGGGGCCTGAGAGTCGTGTTGTGAGTGAGATTTGTGAATCGGGCTGTACGTCGAAGCAGGTCTTCTTGGCTTTATATATATATTATTATTATGCATGGGGATGCACATTGCAACAA
Source organism: Nicotiana sylvestris (assembly GCF_000393655.2). Classification (NCBI taxonomy): domain Eukaryota; kingdom Viridiplantae; phylum Streptophyta; class Magnoliopsida; order Solanales; family Solanaceae; genus Nicotiana; species Nicotiana sylvestris. The sequence goes on from NC_091068.1 coordinate 111,408,024, forward strand.
GTCCTATGGGCTTTATATTTTGTTATGGGATCGGACGTCATGTCGCAGTAGGCCATATTGGCTTTATATTAGTGCTTGGGCAGGATCCACCCTTTTAGAGTCTGACATACCAGCAGTGAGCGCAGGTACCGTATAATACTGAATGGCTGAGTATGATGAGTGAAAGTTGAGACAGTCAGATTGAGTACTCTGAGAGTGGGAGTATGTGAGGTTATCATTGTGATGCATTACATGTGACATGCAGAGAAGTAACATTCCTCATATCAGTTATACTTGGCATATTTTATCGGTATTGAGTATAACTGTTAAACTTGCAAGCATGTCTACATTCCTGTACTATGTACCAATAGATTATGAGTTTTTTTGAGATATTATTGTCAAATTTCTTATCATATCTGTACTGTTTGAAAATCTGTATTTAGACTGTATCGGTTGAGCTCGTCACTACTTTCAGCCCAAGGTTAGTCTTGTTACTTATTGAGTATATTAGGTCGCTTATACTCACACTACACTTTGCACTTCGTGAGCAAATCCAGGTACTTCGGGGCACGACGGTTGCTAGCTTTAGAGCTTTAGTTGTTTGGAGAGTATAGAGGTAGCTACCTTGGTTTTTGCAGAGCTTGATTCTCTTTCTTTTCAGTTATTGTACTGTTCTATATTTCTAGACTGTGTTTAGTGGTGACACTATGTTTTCATTTAGATTCTCATGTACTTAGTGACACCTGAATTTCGGGGGAATTTGTATAGAATTGCGGTGTTTTTTATCAGTCATTGTGAGATTTTAACTATTAAGCTTATTTCATTGTGTTTTAAACTTAAAGATATGTGTTTAATTGTAATTGTCGGCTTTCCTGGTATTGCGCGATAGGCACCATCACGACATGTGAGATTTTGATTGGTGACAAGTTGGTATCAGAGCCTAGGTTATATAGGTCTCACGAGTCATGAGCCAGTTTAATAGAGTCTTGCGGATCGGTATGGAGACGTCTATACTTATCTTTGAGAGGCTGCCAAACCATTAGGAGAACTTCATTTTCTTGTATTCTTGTCGTGCAAATTTGTTGATTCCGAAAACTAAACTTATGTTATTCTATTCTCTCACAAATAGTGAGGACACATGCTACCAGTTCGGGCGAACGACCACCAGTACCACCAGCTAGGGTCACAAGAGGCCAGGTCGCGGTAAAGGTCAAGGTGCAGCTCGTACAACAGCTAGTGCAGCACCTATAGACCCACTAGTTGCTCTAGCTAAGGAGCAGATTCCAGATGTGGTTGAGTCGGTGGACAAGTTCAAGCACCAGTTGTGTCCATTATTATTCCAGGCCTTCAAGAGGCTTTGGCCTAGTATTGACTATTTGTACTAGCCTTGCTCAGGCGGTATCAGTTCTGGCCGCGTCAGCCACTTCTCAAGCCGGAGGAGTTGCTCAGACTGCCGCCGTCTATACGCCAGAGCAGGTGGTGCAGGGACTTTAGATACCGGGGTGCTGCCGGCCCAGCTAGTTGAAGTTTCATAGTCCCAGGTGTGTCCCAATATGAGTGACAAGGAGCAGAAGGAACTAGAGGGTTTGGGAGGCTCAAGCCTCTATCATTCAGTGCGGCTGAGTCACAGGATACTTAGGACTGCTTGGACAAGTGCCAGTGGATTCTTTGCACGATGAGTATTCTGAAGACTAGTAGAGTCTTATTTACCACTTTTCAGTTGACGAGGGCAGCCTTTAGATGGCGGGAAGCCTATGAGCGGAGCAGGCCAACCGATTTTGCACCAATTTCATGGCACGAGTTCTCCGTTCTCTTCTTGGAGAAGTTTGTACCACCGACCTGTAGGGAGGAGTTGCTTAGGTAGTTTGAGCTGCTATGCTAGGAGGGTATGTTCGTGACCCAGTACGAGATGAGATTTTTAGAGTTGGCTCGTCACGGGGTCTGGTTGGTTCCCAAATAGAGGGAAAGGATTAGGAGGTTCATTGATGGCCTCAACTGTGGATTATGCTTTATTATGACTTGAGAGAATGCATTGGGTGCTACATTCGATAAGGTGGTTGATATTGCTCGGCGGATAATGTTGGTCCATAGTTAGGAGCGTGAGGAGAGGGATGCTAAGAGGCCTTATGGTTCGTGTGGTTTAAATGTTGTTTCTTCAGGAGGGCAATTTTACCACAACAGGGGTCGTCTTTATAGGCTTACTCATATGGCTCATCTGGTTCATCGTGGTGCATCAGCTTGCCATGGTTCATACAGTGCTCGCCCAAGTCAGTCATCTCTCAGTTCTCTCCCAGCTCAGATCTCGTCTCGTGCTCCATTAGTTCAGGGTTTATCTGTTCTAGATTCTTCTAGCAGTATTCTGGTTCTCGGGGACCGATTCACTCCCCACCACTATTGATGGATTAGAATTGCTATGGGGAGGCATTCTCCCCGTCTTTTGGGAGTTCCGGTTCTGTAGAGGGGTTAAGATATGACTTCTGCACCAGTTACTTTATCACCCTCTCATCGAGCTCGGGGTAGGGCTCAAACAACTAGAGGTCACCCGAGAGAGGGAGGCCGATCAGGTGGCGGTCAGGCTCGATGCTATGCTTTCCCTGCTAGGCCAGAGGCCATTGCTTCAAAGCAGTGATCACAGGTATTGTCTTAGTATGCCACTTGGATGCTTCTATATTATTTGACCACGGTTCCACTTATTTGTATGTATCATCATATTTTGCCCATTATCTGGATATGCCCCATGAGTCCTTAGTTTCACATATTCATGTATCTATGTCGGTGGGTAATTCTATTGTTGTGGACCGTGTGTATCGGTCGTGTGTGGTGACTATTGGAGGATTGGAGACTAGAGTTGATCTCTTATTGGTTAGTATGGTTGATTTCAACGTGATTTTGGGTATGTATTGGTTGTCCCCATGTCATGCAATTATGGATTGTCACGATAAGATCGTGATTGGCAATGCCGGGGTTACCTAGGATCGAGTGGAGAGGTTCTCTAGATTATGTTCCCACCAGAGTGATTTCATATCTAAAGGCACAACGGATGGTTGGGGAGGGGTGTTTGTCATATTTGGACTTTGGGAGGGATGTTGGTGCTGATACCAGCACCTAGTATTCATTCTATTCCGGTAGTGTGAGACTTAACGGATATATTTCCTACAGACTTTCTAGGCATGCCACCCGACCGGGATATTGATTTTGGTATTAACTTAGTGTTGGGCACTTATCCTTTTCTATTCTTAATAAAGGGTTCATTAGGCCTAGTGTGTCGCCTTGGGGTGCACTAGTTCTGTTTGTGAAGAAGAAGGAGGATGGTACTATGCAGATGTATATCGACTATAGGTAGTTGAACAAAGTTACAATTAAGAACAAGTATCCTTTGTCACGTATTGATAATTTATTTGACCATATTCAGGGAGCTAGGGTGTTCTCTAAGATTACTTTGAGGTTTGGGTATCACCAGTTTATGATTCAGGACTCAGATATTTTAAAGACGGCATTCAGGACCTGCTATGGTCACTATGAGTTCCTTGTGATGTCTTTTGGGCTGACCAACGACCCAAAAGCATTCATCCATCTGATGAACAATATATTCCAGTCATATCTTGATTTGTTCGTCATAGTATTTATTGATGATATCTTGGTGTACTCACGTAGCTAGGAGGAGCATGCACATCATTTGAGGATTGTACTATAGAGGTTGAGCGAGGAGAAGTTTTAGGACAAGTTCTCCAAGTGTGAGTTTTGGCTCAATTCGGTGGCATTCTTGGGGAACGTGTGTCCAGTGAGGGGATTAAGGTGGATCCAAAGAAGATAGAGACGGTTCAGAGTTAGCCCAGACCGTCTTCAGCTACTGAGATTTAGAGTTTCCTCGGCTGGGCCAGATATTATTATCGTTTTGTGGAAGGCAGCGCCTTTGACTAGGTTGACCCAGAAGGGTGCGCCATTCAGTTGGTAGGATGAGTGTGAGGAGAGCTTTTAGAAGCTCAAGACTGCCTTGACCATATATCGAGTTCTAGTTTTGCCTTCAACGTCAGGTTTTTATACAGTGTATTGTGATGATTCTCGGATTGGTATTGGGTGTGTCTTGATGTAAGAAGGTAGAGTGATTGCTTATGCTCGCGCCAGTTGAAGCCCCTTGAGAAGAACTACCTTGTTCATGATTTGGAGTTTGCAACCATCGTTCGTGCATTGAAGATTTTGAGGCATTATCTCTACGGTGTGTCTTGCAAGGTATTTACGAATCATCGGAGTCTCCAACACTTGTTCAAGCTAAAGGATTTAAATTTGAGGCAGCGGAGATGGTTGGAGCTGCTAAAGGACTATAATTTTACCATTCTATATCTCCCCGGGAAGGCTAATGTGGTGGCTGATGCCTTGAGTAAGAAGGCGGTGAGTATGGGTAGCCTTGCATTTATTCCTGTTGGTGCGAGATCGCTTGCATAAGATATTTAGGCCTTGTCCAATCAGTTCGTGAGGTTAGATGTTTCAAAGCCTAGTCGGGTTCTAGCTTGTGTGGTTTCTCAATCTTCCTTATATGATCACATCAGAGAGCGTCAGTATGATGACCCCAATTTGCTTGTCCTTAAGGACACGATTCAGTACGGTTGAGCAAGATCGTGGGAAGCTTACCGAGCCAAATAACAGAAGGCCGAGATATCCGCGATCGGGCGAGGATCACGGCGGAAATTTTGGCACATATCAAGAAGAGGCCGATCGATGAGCTAATCATGGGATTTCTTACTGTATTTTGGATTGTATTAAGGGTAGGATTCCCCTAGTAAGTATATAAAAGGGGTCTAATCATTTGTAAATGACATCCTATCCACGTTACATAAAGAAATATATTCTCTTTCTCTTAAACTCTCAATATTTCTGTTACTTTGTTCATACTCTCCAACTAAATATTCACTTGGTCTGAGGGCAATCTAGCTCGAGAATCATAGCTATACATTTCATTTGGTTTGCTTTAATTGTTAATTTTAATATCAATTAACGTTTTGCTCAGTTTGTGTTAAGTAATATCACGTGTCTTTAAAACTAAAATACAAATTCAATTGTTATCCGTTTTTAGGGTAAATAATGTTAAAGGCTATATAATATTTCCGTGTTCATCAGTCCTTCTCTTTGATCTATCCTTATTAGCGCCCAACTTTCATCAGTCTTCTCTTTGATATGTCCTTATTAGTTCCCAACTTTCGGTGTTACTTTCTAAATTATAATCAATTTAACTTACGACGGAGTATTTTCTTCAACATTGTTATTTTGTTTGAACGTATTGATAGTACCCGTAGGCCGTATCTCATTGCAGAAGGATAATAATGTACTTCTCATATAGTGAATCTTTAATCTATATTGAATGATGTATTTTGGTGTATTTAAATCATACACAACAAAATAACTCATGCTGGTAGATATATTCATATTAAAAGACGCAATGAATCTAATGTATCTTCAGTTATTAAATGCAATTCCCTAAAATAATGGATCTAAAATCAGGTCAAAACATTTCTTCAATTTTTAGTTGCATTTCCCAAAAGCAATGGATCTTAAATCAGGTCAACACATTTCTTCAATTCTTAAATGCACTTTCATAAAATTAAGTTACTAGTGGATTATTTTAATGTAATTAAGTTATATAGGTGCTACCAATATTAAAAATTGTTAGACTATCAATGTAATTTAACTGGTTAATTATCATTTATTTTAAATTATCAATTAATACCTAATAAATAAATTTGCATATGATTATCTTTTAAATGATCGTGTAGAGAACTTAAATTTATTTTAATTAGGAAAACGGGGAAGCAAAATATACAAAGCATTACCTCTTGGTCAAAGTGTCTCATTTAAATTTTAGGTTTCATAGATTAGAAAGGGAGGCCAGTCTGACAACTCACAGTAAAATAAGTTAATAATGAATATAGAAAAAGCTAAGTTAATCAACCATAGCCCATCATAGCTAGCTAGTTCATGTCGAGTGCGGAACCAAAATGTGGTTTTATTTTACTCAAAATACTCAAATAAGTGTAAAAAAAAAAAGTTACCAAACTATATATAACGCCATAAATAGTGGCGCTATACAGTAACGTTAACTGCACCGTTACTGTATAGCGCCACTATTTGTGGCGTTATACTGACACACCTTACATTGCGCCATTAATAGTGGCGCTATACGCCTTATTACCTGACCCCACCAATAATTTCTGGGTTCAATAATTTAAATGCGTATAAAGCCACTTTTTGTGGCGCTATATACAAAAAAAAAAAACTGGCTAGCCATTTTCTATATAAACATCGTAGAATCGCCCCAACTTCATTCAAAAATTTTTTTTAACTCTTGTTGGTTTCTATTATTGTTAAATTCTCCAGCATTTTTTCATTATGTCTGAAGAACGTAGAATAAGAGTATCATTATATTGGGGGGTGAGGTTGTGATGGAGAATAACTATGTGGGCTACAGTTTACCTGCTAAGTGTAATGTTAAATTGCCACTTTCAATGGAGTACGAAACATTGATATCGTTGTTATGCAAAAAAATGAGTGTGAGAAAACGTTCAGTGATACTCAAAGTAACCGGAAGATATCCGTATTCCGTTACGCCGCAAGGGGTTGCTTTTTACTCAGAGTTTAACATCGACGATGATGACACTTTGAGTGATTTCTTGAGGACTCCGGACGAATGCCGGGAATTTCTTGTAATCACAATGTTGGAGATGTACGTGAAGGTCGAAGACGTTCCAAAAAATGAGGTTGTGCGTAGTAGAGATAACCCCCAGTCATCGGGTGGTTATTCTGGATTAGTTTTTGCCGGACATGTTCCAGATGAAAGATTTTTTCTTGATTTAAATTTATCACCGTCGGCGAATGAGCAGCGAGAAAATAATTTATACCCTGCTTTCCAAACTGACGAAATACTCGCTCTGAGGCATGATGCTAAACAATATCGAGGCACGTGAGAGGGACGGAAGCCCTCCAAATATGGCGACCGTGCATGCAATACGCTGGCAGGGTACCTATCAGCTCTTCGCTGTACGGCGTCCAGATGAACTATCAAATAATAACACAAACCGTTAGTATGCGCAACACCTAGTTAAACAATAATTGGTAAGTTTAGTTAGATATTCACCTGTGCATCCTCCAGAAAATCCAACACATCCCTACAGAAGGGGAGATTATGATGGCCATGATACTCTCGTGCAAGTCTACGATGCAATACCCACCTACAAGCTAGAGGGAGATCAGGAATATGTACATTAGCCGGTAGCTGTGGTAGAGGTGGCCGAAGTTGCAGAAATCGCTCCCACACCCAAACCTAAAACACAAAGTTGACGTAAAGATTAACTATAACTAGGTAGAATTGTAACTAAACGACAAATTATTTGAATAAGTTGTCACCTGTAGAAGTGGCAAAAAGCCAAAAACGTCTCTCTGCGTGCCTATGGATGCCCGGCACATCTGCCTGTACAAAAAAGATAGGACAGCACCACCCCAGCTGTAGCTGACTGTATCATCGAAGTCCGCAATATGATGCAGAAAACGAAGGCTCACTAGGTTCCCCGAAGTGTTCGGGAACAAGACCCCCCAAATAGAAGGAGCAACAACAGCCTCGTATATTGCTCCACATCCACTCCGCTGAGTTGTCGTTGATAGTATCGTGGATCTGCACCAAGTGATCTCTAATGGGGACCAACTGCATACGACTGCTCCCAATTGCTACATCTGGGTCCTCGGACCTGAAGCCCGTGAGCCTGTGCAGCATATCCATATATGAAGCCCAGTTAAAATATCTCATATTTCTAGGCAGTAAAACTGGCAAGCCATCGGTGGACAGGCCATATAAAATCTCGACGTCCTGGAGTGTGATGGTGGCTTCGCCGATGGGCAGATGGAAAGTGTGCGTCTCCGGTCGCCACCGCTCAATCAACGCCGTGATCAAAGCATAGTCGAGCTGTATCCGGCCAATGCTAATGATCCTATATAATCCCATCTCCTCCAGGTGATAGACCACACGGGGATGTAGAACGCGGGGAGGAGTCAAAAACTCCCACAATAAATCCACTCTCCTGCCCCGAAAAGTCTGCGTAAGCAACTCCCCCCCCCCCATATATGCTCGGATCTATGCTGGGGCTGTAGGGGTAGTAGCTCCGACGTCCGAGGGCCGGGATGTATAGGTGCATCCATGTCGTCAACTGCAAATTCATAATTTTTAATAACTATCATTAAAATTTATGTGTGTTTTTTATAATTTAAATTCATATTTTTTAACAACTTAATTGTAAAAATTATATATATACTTATGGGTTTCGTGCTAGATTTTCTGAGGCCCAGTGGTACCAAACTATCATTAATAATTTTATGTTTTTTAATAATTTTTATTCATATTTTTTAATAACTTAATTGTAAAAATTATATATATATATATAATTTTTATAATTATGGGTTTCGTGCTAGATTTTCTGAAGCTCAGTGGTACCAAACTATCATTAATAATTTTATGTTTTTTTAATAATTTTTATTCATATTTATTTAATAACTAAATTGTAAAAATAATATATATATATATATATATATATATATATTATAATTATGGGTTTCGTGCTAGATTTTCTGAGGCCCAGTAGTACCAAACTATCATTAATAATTTTATATTTTTTTTATAATTTTTATTCATATTTTTTAATAAATTAATTGTAAAAATTATATGTATATATATATATATATATATATATATATATATATATATTATAATTATGGGTTTCGTGCTAGATTTTCTGAGGCCCAGTAGTACCAAACTATCATTAATAATTTTATGTTTTTTTATAATTTTTATTCATATTTTTTAATAAATTAATTGTAAAAATTATATGTATATATATATATATATATATATATATATATATATATATATATATATATAATTTTTATAATTATGGGTTTCGTGCTAGATTTTCTGAGGCCCAGTAGTACCAAACTATCATTAATAATTTTATATTTTTTTTATAATTTTTATTCATATTTTTTAATAAATTAATTGTAAGAATTATATATATATATATATATATATATATATATATATAATTATGGGTTTTGTGCTAGAATATAAGATAATTAAATAATTACTACACAATACTACGCTACAAGGCTCTACATTTTACTAAGCTAAAAGGGTCTACGTTTTACTACGCTAAAAAAGTCTACATTTTACTACGCTAAAAAATAATCTAAACTAAACGGCATAAAAACACATAAATATACATGAGGATATTAACAAACACATTTTTTAGACTAATTTACATATTTTTATACAACACTAAAATTAAATCCGGATAAAATTTAATATGCTAGTTTCGGAAAAAATAAACACAAACCGAATTAGAACACATACAAATCAAGTAATATGCATTGTTATAAAAGTTTCAACTTAAAATAAATCGAAATACCTCGATTTAGAATTTTCGGAATGTAGATAGATCAAAATTTTGACTCCGGAAGAGTGAATCCACAATAACACGAAGCTCTACTCGACAGTGGGACCACAAATATTAAACTTTTATGTGACGGGGGGACCCAAATTTTTTTTTTTTTTAAAAAATGGGGGCAAAATCGGTGGTGGTGGTGGGGTGGGGGGGACCAGAAATGAGAAATGAGGGAGATGGAACGAAGAAGAAGAAGATGGAGGATTTGTATTAAGGGGTATAGCGCCACTATTAATGGCGCTATGTGTTCAGGTAATAAGGCGTATAGCGCCACTATTAATGGCGCTATGTAAGGTGTGTCAGTATAACGCCACAAATAGTGGCGTTATACAGTAACGATGCAGTTAACGTTACTGTATAGCGCCACTATTTGTGGCGTTATATATAGTTTGGTAACTTTTTTTTTTACACTTATTTGAGTATTTTGAGTAAAATAAAACCACATTTTGGTTCCGCACTCCATTACAAGAGGGTCTATAAATTATGGCATTTGGGAAAGCAATAAAATGCTCATATTAAAACTTTATAGAGCGTGAAGTATTTTCAATTTTCAGCATGGCACGACTAAGCTAGCATTTAGCCATAGATCTCAAATTTATTGTGAAAAATCTGATTTGGGTGAAGTTTGGTTTGAAGATGAAAATGTGTTTGAACATACGTTTTCAAAACATATTTCCCAATTTTATTTTGGAAAAACATGTATATAATTCCCAAGTTTTGGGATTTTAGCCCAACATCAGCAATTGGTGTGATTTTGGGATTCCGGGTTTGGGATTTAGGATTTTGCCAAAATGTGGATAAAATTTATGGCCAAACATGAGTTTTGAAAATAAATCCCAAATTTATTTTGGCAAAACTCATGGCCAAACGGGTCCTAAAACTTGGTTTCATTTTCAGCATTCTTCTCGTAGCAATCACAAGTTAGTATACCTATTTCTTTATCTAGATTCTAATTATACATTTTTATGTGTCAATATATATTGCTACATCTGAGAAAACATTTTTATCAATTTGTTGATATCTTATGTTTTTCTATGCATGGTCTATGAATGTTCAAATTTTCACCTTGTACCGGTCAAAATTTTAATTTTGATAATGTGGAATATTTCAGTTATTGTGTCGCAGTTTTTCATGAGGCAAGCATTGGCAGTAGAAGTTGGTCTTGAGCTCTCGGGACTCAAGTGGAGACTACTCCCACAACTTACGGATTGGCTTACTTGTGATAGACCTTGTGGATCCGATAGTGAATGCAGTAATTGCTGGTTTTGCTGCCGTTCTATCCATGCTGAATCATTTTTCACTACAGTTTGTGGAGGACCATTTGGGTAGAAGATCAAAAATTATTCTATTATAAATCTTTGAAAGCATTTGGGTAATTTCTATGTGAATTCATTATTTTGTTTTGCTGGCCTTTTGTTCTACTATGTCTTTCACTTTGTACGAATAATGAGAAAACCAATGAGACTATTGTTCGTCTACTCCAAAGGCTGGCTCGACCAAATTTTCAAATGTAATCTTTGTTAGATTCATTTCCCTTGTGCTTTATTTATAACCTTTTGCCCTTTTCCATTCTCTTATTTAATATTCAGCTCATTGCTTTTCAGATGGTCCATTATTTCATTTAGGCTGAAAATTCATTTTACCGTATTAACTACCGAAAAGATTCCTATAAATATCAATGTAACGACTGAACTACCATTAACAAACTCTAACCGATTCCCTGAAAATAGGATCTAATTTTATGATGTCAACATTTAAGGGACTAAAGTGTAAAAGAAAACACAACTTTCAACCACCTCGCTCACTCTATTCCCACCTCAACTTTCTTTAAGATATGTACAACTTTCCAAGCTACTCGCACTATCAATTGCACAAACTTGTCTTTAAACATTTCCAAATGATTATCTATCAATAGTTATCAATTTTGCTGAAATATAGAAAGCTAAAAGCACTTTAAACTAAAGCATTTTTTAAGAGATTTGAGGCGTTTGGTCAAAATATAAAAGTGCTTATTTGTGTTTTAGTTAAGTAAAATAATAAACTTAATTATATTTTTTATGAAAAATGTGAAAAATCATTTACCTTGATACTGTCTTTTCCGTATGTCAACACTCAAAAACCACTTCTTAAATATTGCTGAACATAATATGCTTATAAAGTTATAATAATGAAAAAATACTTCTCAAATAAATTGCCCATACACAAATCGCTGCACTTCAAAAGTATTTTCTTTAGAAAACTTATTTAATAAAAGAAATTCAAAATAAGTAGTACTATTTTTTTTTCCAGACACAATTATGAATATCAGATATCAAAAGCATCATACTTATACTTTAGTCCTAAGAAGATTCCCAACTTCTCTGTTTTGGTCCAGCTGTGTTAATTAAGTGCCTCCCTTCATTTCCTTTTTCATCCTAAATCACAAAAACCAATACTATGCATAGACACATAGTTGGGTTATAAAAATTTATCACTAAAATCACTCATAAAAATATAATGTAAATGATACCAAAACATAATCAAATATGCTTAAAATCAGAAGGCATAATATTTCATTTAAGAAAGTGAATTATATGTAGCATAAAGAGTTTGTAGCTATCTATATTCATCTTAAAAGATGCTACGAACTAAATTCATCTTCAATTGCCTAAAATAATGGATTTAAAATCGGGCCAAAATATTTCTCTAATTGTACTTACATGCACTTCCCTAAAAGAATGGATCTGGAACACATTTCTTTAATTGTTAAATAACGGATCTGAAATTGTCACAACCCCGGTTCGCCCTCCGTGAACCATCGTGACGACACCTAGTCTCTAGGACTAGGCAAGCCTAACAAATGCGGAACATAAATGAAACTTGGGGAAGAAATAATCAAAAGCCAAAATAACCGAATGAAAACAATAGTTAAAATGCCGCTCAACATATATAACACAACATTTTCAGAATCAAGTACACTATCCCAAAACTCGAAAACTCACGGAACCACAAGCCTTTGGATATCTACAATGTCTAACTCCGGAATATCTAACAAGGAAAAGAAATACAGAGTGGCAAATGTTTAAAAGCTAGAATAGAAAGGGACTCCTCGATCTGCGGACGCGGCAGATGTACCTCGAAGTCTCTAGAGCAGTCGCCTCGCCTCACGGGTAATAGGGCTGAGTAGCAGTACCTGCATCTGCACATGAAAAACATGCGCAGAAGGGGCATGAGTACACCACAGCGGTACTCAGTAAGTGCAAGGCCTAACCTCGGTCAGGTAGTGACGAGGAAGGTCTGGGCCCTACCGAGATAAAATAAAGAATATAAGACATGACACTATAAAATAAGCAGTACAGTTGAAAACTAACGATAAGAATCTGATACGGGAAAAACAAGGAATTCAATAACTGAAACAGAGGCAAAAACAATCACAAGGAAAAAACCGGAGATCTCTCAGTATCCCGAGGATCTCTTAGTACCCTCAATATATGCCAAGGATTTCTTAGTATCCCGAGGATCCTTCGGTATCCTCAATATATATGCGAGGGATTTCTTGGTATCCCGAGGATCTCTCGGTATCCTCAATATGTGCTAGGGATCTCTTGGTATCCTCAATATACGTTCCAGAGATCTCTCGGTATCCCGCATCTCAGTTCAAATCATAAATACGTACAGGGGATCTCCCGGGATGCCGTCCCGTAGTACCAAAGTAAAACACACAGTAGCAACACAAGAATACTCAATTAAGCTCAATTTCGTACCAAGTAAACATGTATTTTTAACCTAACATGCTTCACATAATTCAAATAAGGTAGTTTAAGCAACTAAACAGTTAAGTCAATTAGACATGCTTTTTCTAAGCTAACAACAGGTTTAAATTACAAGTAAAATATAACAGGAAAAAGGAACGTAATTGAAATTACTTAGAGAAAACCGGATTTTCAACAATTAGCTCAAGTACACACTCGTCACCTCACGTACAAGGCATTTCAAATATCAAATATACCAAATCCTAAGGGGAAGGTCCCCCACACAAGGTTAGACAAGCCACTTACCTCGAACTGACTCAATAATCAATCTGAACCACGCTCTTGCCACGAGTACTCGACTCCAAATGGCCCAAATCTATTCAATTCAATTACATAATGTAAATAATACTTCAAGTAACTGATTCTACAAAGGAATTCTAAGCTAATACGCGAAATTAGGTAAAATGACCAAAATGCCCCTGGGGCCCACTTCTCGGAATCGGGTAAAATTTATATTTCCAGAAACCTCGCACTCTCACGAGATCAGTCATATCAAAAGTACAAAAATCGGATCTCAATATGTCCCTCAAATCATCACTCAAAAGTCTCCAATTAGACAAGCCCTAACCCCCCCAATTACCACTGATTTTCCTTAATTTTTCATGCTTAAATTGATAAAAATCATTCCAATAACGAGTTTAGGGACCAAAGACCTTACCTCAATGAACTCCTCTGAAAATCCCTCTTGAAAAGTGCTCCCCAAGCTTCTTCCCAATTTGAAAAAGATGAAAAACAGTTAAATTTCGCGAAGGCAAGAATTTATATGTTCTACAAAGCGATTTCCACATCTACGGCCCTGGGACCGCATCTGCGGTCCTGCTTCTGCGGAGCTAATGTTGCACCTGCGACTTTTCACATAAAGGCTGACTTCCGCACCTGCGGTCTCCAACTCGCAGATGCGGTATCGCTCCTGTGGAAATTCTCCCGCATCTGCGGAAACTGCTGACCTCTCTAAATTCCGCTTCTACGGTCTCCCTGCCGCTTCTGCGGCACCGCAATTGCGGGACCCAAACCGCAGGTGCGGTTATGATAGAAAACCAGCTGCTGCAGTAAACTTCAAACTCCAAATCATTCCGTCAACCATCCGAATTCATCCCCAGGCCCCCAAGACTTCAACCAAAGGCACCAATAAGTGACAAACCTCTATCCAAACTTGTACCAATCCTTAAAATACCTAAAACAACATCGAACCTCGAATTAACCATGGATTTAAGCCTAAGAACTCCAAAAATTCTCAAAATACATTTTCAATCAAAAAGTCTATCAAACCTCATCCGAATGACCTGAAATTTTGCACACACGTCATATTCAACACTAAGGAGCTACTCCAACTTCCAGAATTCCACTCCGACCCTCGGGTCAAAATCTCACTATCAGACCGGAACTTCAAAAACTCAGCTTTCCGCATTTCAAGCCTAAATTAGCTACGGACCTCCAAAACACAATTCGAACATGCCCCTAAGCCCGAAATCACCCAACGGAGCTAACAGAACCATCAGATTTCCATTCCGAGGCTGTCTTCGCAATGTTCTGACTACGGTCAACTTTCCAACACTTAAGCTCTCATTTGGGGACTAAGTGTCCTAAAATTCTCTGAAACTCAAAACCGAACATCCCGGCAAATCAAATTAGCAGAAATAAACTCAGGGAAAGCAGTTAATAGGGGATCATGGCGTTAATTCTTAAGACGACCGACCGGGTCGTCACAGAAATAATGTCTAATGCATTATTTTAATGGATAGTTATATGCACTAATTGTATAAAATTATTTTAATTTAATTTGTTGACAAGTCAACAACCATATAGGAAACATCACGAACCTTCCCGCGTAACTCTTCTGTCTGGACTGGGCTGTGCGAAGTCTATCCCGAATCACCTTAACCTTCTCCAAAGCATCTTGAACTAAGTTTGTGCCCAATAATCTGGCCTCACCTGGCTCAAACCAAACCACCGGGTATCTACACCGTCTATCATATAAAGCCTCATACGGTGCCATTCGATTGCTGGACTGATAGCTGTTATTGTAAGCAAACTCCGCCAATGGAAAGAACTGATCCCAAGACCCTCCAAACTCAATCAAAAATGCACGAAGCATATCCTCAAGAATTTTAATAGTGCGCTCGAACTGTCCGTCCGTCTGAGGGTGAAATGCTGTCCTCAACTCCACCCGAGTACACAACTCATGCTGAACGGCTCTCCAGAACCGTGATGGGAACTGAGTACCTCTATCTGAAATGATGGAAACCGGAATACCATGCAGTTGAACAATCTCCACCAACCGCTCCGAGAAATAAGTAGTACACATAGGAATAAAGTGAGCGGACTTGGTCAGCCGATCCACAATCACCCAAATAGCATCGAACTTTATCAAAGTCCGTGGGAGCCCAACTATAAAGTCCATGGTAATCCGCTCCCACTTCCACTCCAAAATCTCTATCTGCTGAAATAACCCACCTGGTCTCTGGTGCTCATACTTCACCTACTGACAGTTGAGACACCGAGCTATGAATCCAATTATATCTTTCTTCATCCGTCTCCACCAGTAGTGCTGCCTCAAATCCTGATACATCTTCGCGGCACCAGGATGAATGGAATACCGCAAGCTATGGGCCTCCTCTAGAATCAATTCTCGAAGTTCATCAATATTGGGTACACAAATTCGACCATGCATCCCCAATACCCCATCATCACCAATAGTCACATCTCTGGCATCACCATGCTGAACCTTGTCCTTAAGGACAAGCAAATGAGGGTCATCATACTGCCGCTCCCTGATACGATCAAATAAGGAAGACTGAGAAACCACGCAAGCTAGAACCCGACTGGGCTCCGAAAGATCCAATCTCATAAACTAGCTGGCTAAGGCCTGAATATCTATCGCCATAGGCCTCTCCGATACTGGTAAATAAGCCAAACTCCCCAAACTCTCTGCCCGGCAACTCAAAGCGTTGGCCACCACATTGGCCTTGCCTGGGTGATACAAAATAGTGATGTCATGTCCTTTAGCAACTCTAACAACCTCTTGTGGCGCAAATTTATATCCTTTTACTTGAACAGGTGCTGCAAGCTCCGATGGTCAGTATAAATCTCACAGGGAACCCCGTATAAATAATGGCGCCAAATCTTCAGGGCATGAACAATGGCAGCTAACTCAAGGTCATAAACATGGTAGTTCTTCTCATGTATCTTCAACTGTCTGGATGCGTAGGCGATTCCTATCGTCCTACATCAACACCGCTCCGAGGCCAATCCTCGAGGCATCACAATAGACCGTATAAGACCCTAAACCTGTAAATATGAAAACTGGGGCTGTAGTCAAAGCAGTCTTGAGCTTCTAAAAGCTCGCATCACACTCCTCCGTCCACTGGAACGGAGCACCCTTCTAGGTCAGTCTGGTCATAGGGTCTGCAATCAATGAAAAACCCTCAACAAAACGGCGGTAGCAACCCGCCAAGCCAAGGAAACTGCAGATCTTTGTAGCTGAGGATGGTCTGGGCCAACTCTGCACAACCTCTATCTTCTTCGGATCCACCTGAATACCCTCACTCGATACCACGTGGCCTAAGAATGCCACTGAATCCAATGAAAACTCACATTTCGAGAACTTAGAATATAACTTCTTCTCTCTCAGAGTCTGAAGCATAGTTCTCAAGTGCTGCTCATGATCTTCCTGACTCCGGGAAGACACAAGAATATCATTAGTAAAGATAATAACGAACGAGTCAATATACGGCCGGAACACACTGTGCATCAAATGCATAAAGGCTGCTGGGGCATTGGTCAGCCCAAATGACATAACAAGGAACTCGTAATGACCATACCGAGTCCTGAAAGCAGTCTTCGGGACATCTCGCTTCCGAATATTCAGCTGATGGTAACCTGAGCGCAAATCAATCTTAGAAAACACCCGTATGCCCTGAAGCTGGTCAAACAGATCATCAATATGAGGCAAAGGATAATGGTTCTTCATTGTAACCTTGTTCAACTGGCGATAATCAATACACATTCGCATAGAACCATCTTTTTTCTTCACAAACAAGACAGGAGCACCTCAAGGTGATACACTAGGCCGAATAAAACCATTATCAAGCAATTCCTGTAACTCATCCTTCAACTCCTTCAACTCAAGAGGAGCCATACGATACGGGGGAATAGAAATGGGCTGAGTTCCCGGCAACAGATCAATGCCAAAATCAATATCTCTATCAGGCGGCATGCCCGGAAGGTTAGCTGGAAACACATCAGGAAAATCCCGTACTACTGGAACTGAATCAACTAAAGGGGTATCAATATTGACATCTCTCACATAAGATAAATACACGTCACACCCCTTCTCAACTATACGCTGAGCTTTAGGAAAACTAATAACTCTATTGGGAGTGTGATCTAAAGTACCCCTCCACTCAACACGCGGTACACCTGGCATAGCTAGCGTCACGGTTTTGGTGTACCAATCAAGAATAGCATAATGGGGCGACAACCAGTCCATGCCCAAGATAATATCAAAATCTACTATACTGAGCAACAATAAATTGGCTCTGGTCTCAAAACCACTAAGAGAAACCAAACATGACTGATAAATGCGGTGCACAATAAGAGAATCACCCACATGAGTAGAAACATAAACATGGGAACTCAAAGAATCCCGAGATACACCCAAATACGGAGCAAAATAAGAAGACACATAAGAATAAGTGGAGCCTAGATCGAATAGAATCGATGCATCTCTGTGACAAACCAGTATAATACTTGTGATGACAGAATTAGAGGCAACAACCTCGGTACGAGAAAGAAGGGCATAGTATCGGGCTTGGCCTCCCCCTCTAGGGAAATCTCTACCTCCCTAACCTCCACCTCTTGCTGGCTGAGCAGGTGGGGTAGCAACTGGAGCTGTAACCATAGCCTGAGAATTCTGCGGGGCACGCTGTGGCTAAGAAGTCTGTGGATGTGCACTCCCCCAAGTCTAGGGCAATCCCTCACCACATGGCGTATGTCACCAAACTCAAAACAAGCTTTGGGAGGACGTGGTGGCTGTGATTGGCTCGGGCCAGGTCTGCTGGACTGACCTCTAAAAACACCCCGCACAGGAGGCGCGCTAGATATCGGAGGTGCATAATAAGGCTCCTGAGGTCTAGGAGGAGCTGGAATACCACTGGCTGCTGGAAGAGCTGAATGAACAGGGCGACTCATATAACCTCTTCCATGACGACCTACTACTGGGGCACAGGCACCAGGGAAATGGCCCGACTCTCGAGACCTCTTGGCCTCCCTCTCCTCTCTCTCCCTAACATGCATAGCCTCAATCCTCCTAGCAATGCTCACCACCTGCTGATAAGAAATATCCATCTCCAACTCACGAACCATGCTAGACCTGATGTTGGGAACAAATCCCTCAATAAACTTGCAAACCCTCTCGCGAACAGTAGAAACCAAGGCTGGTGCATGCCTAGCCAAACTAGTGTAACAGACTGCATACTCTGAGATAGTCATAGTACCCTGGCGCAAATGCTCAAACTCTGCGTGCCATGCGTCCCTGCAGCTCTGAGGAACATACTCTCTTAAGAACAGATCTGAAAACTGAGTCCAAGTCAGTGAAGTAGCCTTATCCGGACTGTCTAACTCATAGGTGTGCCGCCACTCATAGGCGGCTCCTCGAAGCTGGAAGATAGTGAAGGAAACCCTGCTTGATCCTGATATACCCATGGTACGGAGAATGCGGTAACTCTCATATAGAAATCCCAGAGCATCCTCCGACGCTAGACCGCTGAATACAGTAGGCTTGTACCTCTTTACCTCTCAAGCCTCACCTGCTCCTTCTTGAAAGTCGCTGCTCTGTCCTCGGCCTGAACTGGCACTACAGGCGGTACAGGAACAATCTCAAGGACCTGCTTAACATGCACTCGCTGCTTAGGAGTGCGGGCGGCAGGAGTCTGTGCTCCTCCCCCAGCCTGAGATGTAGTTGCAGCAAGGGGAAGCAACCCTGCCTAAGCCAGAGTGGTGTACATGCTCATGAACTGTGCCAGAGTCTCCTGAAGATCTGGAGTAGTAGCAGCAGTAGGCGTATTAGGTGCCTGGACTCCGACTGGAACTACTGGTGGTACCTCAGCGGCAGCTCGTGTAGGTGCTCTGGCTGCACCACGTGCGCGTCCTCGGCCTCTACCTCGTCCCCGGCCTCTGATGGCTGCAGTAGGGGGCGCGAGTGCCTGATCATCTCGGGTAGCACGTGTCCTCACTAGCTGTGAGAGAATAAAAGACAGAAGTTTAGAATTGTGATGTCAAAATATAGCACGACAAGGAAATTAAATAAAGTGAAATTTTCCTAACAGTTACATAGCCTCTCGTAGATAAGTACAGACGTCTCCGTACCGATCAGCGAGACTCTAATATACCGGCTTGTGATCCATGACTCCTATGAACCTAGAGCTCTAATACCAACTTGTCACGACCCCGGTTTGCCCTCCGTGAACCATCATGACGACACCTAGTCTCTATGACTAGGTAAGCCTAACAAATGCAAAACATAAACGAAACTTGCGGAAGAAATAATCAAAAGCCAAAATAACCGAATGAAAATAATAGTTAAAATGCCGCTTGGCATATACAACACAACATTCTCAGAATCAACTACACCATTCCAAAACTCGGAAACTCATGGAACCATAAGCCTTTGGATATCTACAATGTCTAACTCCAGAATATCTAACAAGGAAAAGAAATATAGAAGGGAAAATGTTTAAAAGCAAGAATAGAAAGGGACTCCTCGGTCTGCGGACGCGGCAGATGTATCACGAAGTCTCTAGAGTGGTCGCCTCGCCTCACAGGTAATAAGGCTGAGTCGCAGTACCTGAATCTACACATGAAAAACATGCACAGAAGGGGCATGAGTATACCACAACGGTACTCAGTAAGTGCCAAGCCTAACCTCGGTCGGGTAGTGATGAGGAAGGTCAGGGACCTACTGAGATAAAATAAAGAATATAAGACATGATAGTATAAAATAGCAGTACAGTTGAAAACTAACAATAAGAATCTAATACAGGAAAAACAAGGAATTCAATAACTGAAACAGAGGCAAAAACAATCACAAGGAAATAACCGAGGATCTCTCAGTATCCCAAGGATCTCTTAGTACCGTCAATATATGTCAGGGATCTCTTGGTATCCCGAGGATCTCTCTGTATCCTCAATATATATGCTAGGGATCTCTTGGTATCCCAAGGATCTCTCGGTATCCTCAATATGTACTAGGGATCTCTTGGTATCCCGAGGATCTCTCGGTATCCTCAATATGTCCGGGGATCTCTCGGTATCCCGCACCTCAGTTCAAATCATAAATACGTACAGGGGATCTCATGAGATGCCGTCCCGTAGTCCCAAAGTAAAACACACAGCAGCAACACAAAAATACTCAATTAAGCTCAATTTCGTACCAAGTAAACAGGTAATTCTAACTCATGCTTCACATAATTCAAATAAGGCAGTTTAAGCAACTAAACAGTTAAGTCAATTAGACATGCTTTTTCTAAGCTAACAGCAGGTTTAAATTACAAGTAAAATGAAACAGGAAAAAGGAACGCAATTGAAATTACTTAGACAAAACCGGATTTTTAACAATTAGCTCAAGTACGCACTCGTCACCTCACTTACAAGGTATTTCAAATATCAAATATACCAAATCCTAAGGGGAAGGTCCCCCACACAAGGTTAGACAAGCCACTTACCTCGAAGCAAGTTAATAATCAATCCGAAACCACACTGTTGCCATAAGTACTCGACTCCAAATGACCCAAATCTATTCAATTCAATTGCATAATGTAAATAACACTTCAAGTAACTGATTCTACAAAGAAATTCTAAGCTAATAAGCGAAATTAGGTAAAATAACAAAAACGCCCCTCGGGCCCACATCTCGGAATCGGGAAAAATTTATATTTCTAGAAATCTTGCACTCTCACAAGCTCAGTCATATCAAAAGTACCAAAATCGGACCTCAATTTGTCCCTCAAATCACCACTCAAAAGTCTCCAATTAGAGAAGCCCTAACCTCTCAATTACCACCGATTTTCCTTAATTTTTCATGCTTAAATTAATAAAAATCATTCCAATAACGAGTTTAGGGACCAAAGACCTTACGCCAATGAACTCCTCTAAAAATCCCGCTTGAAAAGTGCTCCCCAAGCTTGTTCCCGTTTTGAGAAAGATGAAAAGTTGCTAAATTACGTGAAGGCAAGAATTTATATGTTCTGCCTAGTGATTTCCGCATCTACGGCCCTGGGACCGCATCTGCGGATCCAAGGTTGTACCTGCGACTTTTCACTTAAAGGTCGACTTCCGCACCTGCGGTCTCCAATTCGCAGATGCGGTACCGCTTCTATGGAAATTCTCCCGCATCTGCGGAAAAAGCTGACCTCCCTAAATTCCTCTTGTGCGGTCTCTGCGCTTCTTTTGCGGCTCCACACCTACGGGACCCAAACCACAGATGCGGTTATGACAGAAAACTAGCTGCTGCAACAAACTTCAAACTCCAAATCCTTCCGTCAACCATCCGAATTCATCCCGAGGCCCCCGGGACCTCTACCAAAGGCACTAACAAGTCACAAACCACTATCCAAACTTGTACAAATCCTTAAAACAACATCGAAACCTCGAATAAACCATGGATTTAAGCCTAAGAACTCCAAAAATTCTCAAAATACGTTTTCGATCAAAAAGTCTATCAAACCTTATCCGAATGACCTGAAATTTTACACACACGTCACATTCAACACTACGAAGCTACTCCAAATTCCGAAATTCCACTCCAACCCTCGTGTCAAAATCTCACTATTGGACTGGAACTTCAAAAACTCAACTTTCGGCATTTCAAGACTAAATTAGCTACGGACCTCTAAAATACAATCTGAACACACCCCTAAGCCTGAAATCACCCAACGAAACTAACAAAACCATCAGATTTCCATTATTAGGCCATCTTCGCACTATTCCGACTATGGTCAACTTTAAAACACTTAAGCTCTCATTTAGGGACTAAGTATTCCAAAACTCTCCGAAACTCAAAATCGAACATCCCGGCAAATCAAAACAGTAGAAATAAACTCTCAGTTAATAGGGGATCAGGGCGTTAATTCTTAAGACGACCGGTCGGGTCGTCACAGAAATAATGTCTAATGCATTATATTAATGGATAGTTATATGCACTAATTGTATAAAATTATTTTAATTTAATTTGTTGACAAGTCAACTATCATTTTGTAGGCATATAAATTTTATTGGAATTAAATTCGTAAAATAATTCAGACTATATATTAAATTCAAGATATATTAGTTCAAATAAATTTATTGGATTAATATGATGGATTAATTATAAGTCCAATATATATGGATTAGATAAATAAATCTTAATCTATTGGGCTAGTACATTTAGTTGGGCTACAAAGGATGAGCCCACTTCATTAGGCCCAATATGCCATCTTCCTAGAGGCCCAGTTTGGTGCCATGTGTCAGATTAATGATGTGGCATGCCAAGTCAAACGAAAGAGCCAATAGGATCGTTCCATGTGTCAAAATGACAAGGCATGCCAAGTCAAATTAAAGGGCCAATAAAATCGCGCCACATCTGCAAGTGACATATTCTGGCCAATCAAATGAGGCCTTGTCACACTTCAATGGGTAGTTCGGAAGAGGTCCAGGAAACCATGATAAGCATTCACGCTGACGAAAGAACTAGGGATGCATTGATCCAACTTTTGTTCGAATTCAAAGACGTGTTTGCCTAGTCCTATGATGATATGCCAGGACTGAGCGTTGATTTAGTGGTGCACAAGTTGCCAACTTACCCCACCCCTTCCAAAACATATAAAAGTTGCATCAAGCATACCCAGATTCAAATTCCAGATCTCCTCCGTATCTCCTCCATCAGTCCATCTCTTTGATTGTCGGAAAGAGTTTGTTCTTATAATAACTCTTCCCTCTCACAACAATAAATAGGGGTCTTCATAACCCAAAAAAGACATAAGAAGTTATAACAAGAAGCAAGAGAGATCTCGTGGATCAAACGCCACAAATTTCTCTACAAGTTTCAACCTTCAAGCAATCAAGTTCAAGCTCAAGAACGAAAACCAAATCAAGTTCAAGCTCAAGAATGAAGAAACAATCAAGTTCAAGCTCAAGAACGAAGAACAAATCAAGATTCAAGGAGTACGAGTTGAAATCAAAGTTCATACTAGTTGAATCCAAAATCAACGTCCGTGGCAATAAATTTAGATTCAAGATCAAGCTCAAGGGCCCTTGAATTTATTTACTGTTGGAAA
The DNA here is from genome assembly GCF_000393655.2 of Nicotiana sylvestris. Taxonomy (NCBI): domain Eukaryota; kingdom Viridiplantae; phylum Streptophyta; class Magnoliopsida; order Solanales; family Solanaceae; genus Nicotiana; species Nicotiana sylvestris. The sequence continues at coordinate 111,431,580 of NC_091068.1, forward strand.
GAAGAATCAGAGGATTCATAGAGATTGTATACTGAAATTATTTGAAATCAAATACTATGATTGTTATAATATTTTTCGGTCTCGATTTTATTTTCCTGACACAAATTTATAGTCTACAAATTCTGGCACGCCCATTTGGACAATCTCTACCTCTCATCTCAACTTTTCAATCACCAAAGTTTAAGAACATCAAAATGGCTTCAAAGAAAACCAACTCCAGATCAACTTTCACCAAGGCTGCTAATTCCAGGTTCTACACTGATGTGGAAAGCATTCTCAATGTTAACCTTGGAAGCTTTGGACTAGTTACAAGGAGCAAAGGAAGCTCTTCAGGACAACAAGCACTCTAAGTATTATCTGCATCAACTCTTGTTTTTGGATGTTCATCCTCAAAAGATCAAGATCCTCTACAAACGTATCTGAAGGAGGCAGCGATATTGCTAAAAAGATCAAGAAAACTCTAGCTCTGCTTGACCTCTCCGGATCCAAGAACTTTGTTGTGAAGGAAGATAATGATATTTCAAGTGGTGGATCTTCCGCACTTACACCGCATAGCATGAGCCATTCGAGAATCAATCTATGTGACAATCCATGCTACTCCCCATAGTCCACAACAATCATGCAAGCCATGGTGACAAACACTTTAGTTGTGGAGGAGCAGTTGCCAAACTTGACGGAAGCAATTGTCGGCTTGACCAAGTGCATGCAAAGTCAAGATGCTAGAATTGACAAGCTAATAGACAGGGTGGGAATCTTGATGAAAGAAGAATACACCCATGCACCTAGCAAGCTCCTAGAGGTTTCAGAGAGTAATTCTACCCCAAGACAAGTAGCATCCTCTAAGGCTATCCCTATCTCATCTGAAGGGATGATTCCAATCGATTAACTGAAAGAGTTCATTGAAGGAACTATTAAAAGCAAGTACGAAGTTTCTACCAAGTCCTCTCTTACATACGCAAAACCATATACTGCGAGGATCTATATGTTGAAGATGCCTGCTTGATATCAACCTCTAAAGTTTCAACAGTTTCATGGAAAAGGCAATCCAAAGCAACATGTGGCATACTTCATAAAGACATGCAATGACATTGGGACTTATGGAGATTACCTTGTCAAGCAGTTTGACCGCTCGTTAAAAGGAAATGATTTTGATTGGTATAAAAACCTCCAGGCGGGATCTGTTGATAGCTGGGATCAACTAGAGCAAGAACTTCTCAATCTCTTTTATAGCATGAGACATATTGTGAGTATGATAGAACTTACAAATACTCGTCAACGAAATGGTGAACCAGTTATCGACTTTATCAATCATTGGATAAATTAAAGCCTCAACTACAAACACAAGCTTAGTGAAGGCATAGATATATGCATCTAAGGTATGCATTGGGGACTATGATACATCTTGCAAGGTATCAAGCCTGGCACATTTGAAGAACTTGCGACTCGTTCCCATGACATGGAGTTGAGTATGGCCTTTGCTGGAAATAAAAGGTTGCCCATCTATGAGCCTCTTCAAGGAAACAACAAGCAAAAAGTTAGGAAATGGAGCAAGTTTTTACCCAATCTGAAAACAAAGAAGTTATGAATGTCAACACATCATATGTGAAGTTCACAACAAAGGTGAGCAAGAAGCAGAGTATGAAATCCACTTCTTTTCAAGATAAACCAAGTGGGAAGTTGACTCTAAAAGAAATGCAAGAGAAGGAGTACCATTTCTGGATTCTGATATGCCAACAATTTTCGAAGAACTCCTCGAGTTAAATCTCATTGAGCTTCCGGAGATGAAGCGGCCAAATAAAGATGGTAAAACAAATGACCCAAATTACTACAAATACCATCGACTTGTGAGCAACCCTCTAGAGAAGTGCTTTGTCTTCAAGGACAAAGTTATGGACTTGGCTCGTGAAAAGAAGATCGTGATTGAAGATGAGAAAGCAAGCGCAAGCAAAGTCTCTATCACTTTTGGCTCATTCCGTTCAGATGAATTATATGTTTTTAAGGAAAGTAAAGATGAGGAATTAGTGGAGAACAACAAAGTTGAAGTCGATCAACCTGATGATGATGAAGGTTGGACGTTAGTGACTCATTGTAGAAGCCACGGAAGGAGCCCACGAAAAGAATCAATAGAACAACCAACAAGGAAAATGATGGTAAAAAGACCAAGGAAACAGAATCCAGCTAGGCGTTTAAAGAAAGCAAAAGTGGAGGTGCACCACCTTCAATAGCCACGACATCCAGTGACCTTGGAGGATTTCTTTCCATGTTGGCTTTGCATGAAAATTTCCTGTGATGGTATTGAGGCGTCTTGTTGCAATTCTGATAAAGGGGAAGAAAAAAGTGATGACCTACCATTGGCACCATCTTCAGCAAAGCTCATCGAGTTTATTCCTCAAGTTTGAAATAAACTCTATTCTCGAACCAACAACGAGTCAGGCAATAATTACTTCAAAAGTCCTTAATGAGAGGAAAATAAAGCCTACATAAATGGTCGCATCGACCAAGCGCATAAGAGCCATTGTCGCCAGCCTAATAAGCCTCAGGGCCATACACACAAAAGGTCGCATCAACCCAAAACGTGAGAGCCATTGTCGCCATCTTACATTAAAAGGTCGCTTTAACCCAAAGCGTGAAAGCCATTGTCTCCAGCTTACATTAAAATGCCGCTTCGACCCAAAGCATGAGAGCCATTGTTGCCAACTTACATTAAAAGTTCGCTTCGACCCAAAGCGTAAGAGCCACTGTTGCCAGGTTACATTAAAAGGCCACTTCGGTCCATGGCGTAAGAGCCATTATCGCCAGCCCTCATTAAAAGGTCGCATCGACCAAATGCGTAAGAGCCACTGTCGCCAGCCTAAAGTTCGGCCATTCGAAAGCCAAATAAGCTCGAGTCAGTGCCCGACTCAAGGACTGCGCCCAAAGCAGATGGCCTAATTATGCCGAAAAGTGAAAGTGCGTAAGAGCTTGCGGGCTAGTCCAACGAGCCCCAAGGACATATCATGAATCTAAGGATTCCTACCAACTCGAAGACCAGTCCGATGGACAAATTCAAGACAGTAAGAGATACGAAGGAAATAAAGCTGCAAGGTTTTCTTTCATACACATGTGCAAAAAAGCGCAATCTCCGTCTACAAACATGCTTCGAAAATGCTACATATAGATGGCAAAATCTATGCCCCCCGGGGGCTACGGCCTGCCGGCCTCATCTTCACTTTCTTCGGCGTCGAGAAAAAGCAACCGAGCATCACGCTCGTCCGCCCTTGCTAGCGCCAATTCCTCTGAAAGGGCGAAGCGCCTAGCACAGATCTCATCGAGGGTCTTTCTTCGAGATTTGCAGCGAGCATATTCTTCAACCCTCCCTTCACAATCGCGGAACCTTCTCAGCTCAGCTTGAGCATCGGAAATGTCCTTTGAATAGATCGCCATCTCCCGGTCAACCTTAGTCTGGCTCATCGCAGCTTCTGACCAAGCATCGACTATCTCAGCCCTGACCTTTGAAATCTCGGACTTAAGCTTCGCAATCATGTCTATCTGAACCGAAGAATTATCACGGGCTAAGCGGAGTTGAGCTTTAAAATCAGGAACTTTAGCCAGAGCATCCTTCCCCTCTAAAGCCTGAGCCTCCACCCGAGATCTCAACTCATCATATTTACGCCTAGCCTGACCAACTTCATCTCGAAGGCGCTCTAAGGCCTTTGTCTTTTTCTGCAACTGAAATAAACTAAGTATTAGCCTCAGGAACAAGGAGGCGGGGTGCACGCTCACCCAGGACAGAAAATTACCTGCTCCTTCAAGCGGTTCTCGTAGTTCAAGCTTCGACCCACCTCATACTGCAAGTGTGCCAACTCGACTTCCTTTTCCTCAGAAAGGAGCCTAAGGGATCTCTCCTCATCCAGAGCTTCCCGTAGCCTAGCATCACAATGAAGTAACCCATACTTAATCTTGGTGAATGCCTGCAAAAGAAAGCCCAATAAGAAAGGAAAGGTGCAAAGCTCGAAAGACCTATGCAGAAACTCACCATAAACTGAAGCCGTTGGGCTTCCTTGAAGGCCGAGCACACACCTACCAATCCAGTTCCTTCAGCCCTGAAAGAGTCGACTTCAATCGAAGTATGCTCGCTTGGTGTACGCGACCCGGGGTTTCTAGTATCATCTGAAGTATTATCGACGAAAAACAAAGGCGACGGTGACAGAGAAACCCTCTTTCTAGAACGGGGGACGCGGACATAACAGGCTCGGATGATGCTTTAGCTCTGAAGCCCCGGTCCCGCTCTGCCTTACTGTGAGCACCATCGCCCTGTGAAAGCACCTCTCGTTCATTCATACCGTTCTTCAGCCTGGAAGTTGGCAACCCTTCACCCTATCCGAAGGAGCACGGCCTCGCCTAGAAATGCTCTTCAATGCCTACAATAGTAAGATTAATTTGCATAAAGGGGATACGCTTCTCCACATGAAAGAAGGGAAATGAAATAATAGAACAACACTCACCATGGTATTTTGCTTCCCATCTGCCCCGGGACAAAGCTCGCCACTTGCTCTCCTCACAGGTCGAGTGGGTCGCCAATTCTCGGACCAATTCTGGCAGATCAGGAACGTCGCCCGGCGCTCATAAAACCATTGCAGAGGAAGAAATGAAGGCACAGTTACGAAACCAGTTTTCGCAATAGGCAAAACTGAGAAAGCATGAAATGCACCACTTACGTGTATAATTTCATTCCTCAGGGAATGACATAAGCTCTACGGGGATAATGTCAGCGGTCCGCACTCAGACGAAACGACTCATCCATCCCCGATCTTCATCTTCCTTGTCATTAACGATGAAGGGCGTGGTCGATCGACATTGCAAGGTTAGCAGACCTCGATGGTGAAAGGGTCAGTACAGCCTAATAAGATGATTGAGCGAAAATTCAAGCCCTGCCTTCTCCGCGAAAAATCTCACTATCAACACCGTTTGCCAAAACGACGGATGGACCTGCACCAAGATAAATTGATACTCTAAGCAGAAGTCGAGCACAACCCTATCAAGGGGGCCCAGTGTGAAAGAGTATGTGTACACATTCAAGAACCTATCATCATGATCCGTGATGCCCTCACCCAGGGAAAATGCCTGTAACATCACTTTCTCCCCCCATCTGTAGTCTTTTCTCACTAACTCAAGATGCTCTTCTCTTATCAATGAAGTGGTCTTCAAAGCATACTCTCATTGGTCCTGAAGGCCGGAGGCAGAGCTCTCCCCTCCCTGTCGGGCAGACCCCGACATAGCGGCCGTGGCGGTGATGAAATTAGAGAATTAGAAAGCAGGAATATGTACAGATGCATTAGTGCTGAAGTACCGAAAGGCTGGCACAGAAAAAGAAAGGCAACTGCTTAAAATTGTGGAACCCCCAAAAAAGCAGAAACAACCCTATTTATATATGGGAAAAACATCGACGATTCGCCTTTTGCAAAGCCGGTTAAGAACAGTGACCAATAACACCTTCTCCAGTCCCGAGATGGTACCCGACCTCGAGGACCTCCATCAGAACATGGTTAGGCTCCAAGAAGCTAGTAACACCTTCTCCAGTCCTGAGGTGGTACCTGACCTCAAGGACCTCCATCAGAACAAGGTTAGGCTCCAAAAAGCCAATAACACCTTCTCCAATCCCGAAGTGGTACTCGACCTCAAGGACCTCCATCATAACAAGGTTAGGCTCCAAGAAGCCAGTAACACCTTCTCCAGTCCCGAGGTGGTACTCGACCTCGAGGACCTCCATCAGAACAAGGTTAGGCTCTAGAAATCCAATAAGACCTTCTCCAGTCCCGAGGTGGTACCCGACCTCTAGGACCTCCATCAGATCAAGGTTAGGCTCTAAGAAGCTAGTAACACCTTCTCCAGTCCCGAGGTGGTACCCGACCTTGAGGATCTCCATCAAAGGAAAGTTAAACTCCAGGGAGCTGACAACATTGCCAGTACCGAGGTGGTACCCGACGTCGAGGACCTCTATCAGGACAAGGCTAGGCTCTAGGAAGCCGATGACGCCTTCGCCAGCACCGAGGTGGTACCTAACCTCGAGGGTCTCTATCAAAGGGAAGGTTATGATCTAGGAAGCCAATAACATCATTACGAGACCCGAGGTGGTACCCGACCTCGGGGGTATTTTGTCAAAAAGGAATCAGGTTCCAAGGAAATAAGTATTTAAACTCCACCCGTATGGGCTTGGCCCCCGGGTACCATCTGAGATCGGACAAACCCTCTTTCAAGATCTATCTACAGCGCCTTAAGGCTATTTACACTAAGCACAAAGCAAGTTTCCAGGTGCTCCGAATTTGAAAGAACCTCCACTCGGGGATTGCCCTCGAGAGATCAAAGGCAGTCCCTGTCCATAGGCCTCTGAGCACATTTCTTCTCAAAGGTTACCATGGAGTTTAAGTAATAAATCATGGGTTCAAGGCCCAAAATGTTACTTTCATTCTACTCGAAGTCAAGGTCTCGGCGACTCGAGTTAATCGGCCCGATCTAGGTTCGATCCATGGGATCGCAAAAGGTTCCGTGCAAGGCCATATTAATCGACCGGAGGCCAGAAAGAATTCTCACACCTGGGTTTGATATTGGCAACAACAGACAGAGTCATGCATTCATAGTCTCTGCAAACATAAAAGAATACAGCAAGCATCAAAGACAAATTGGAGAAATATCTTTGTATTCATGAACATTCGATTACAAAAGCCCACGAGGGGTCCTTACATATGATTACAAAAGCCCATGAGGGGTCCTTACACAAAAATAATGAAGAGAGAGGGTACATATGCAGTGAAATCCCAGAACCTAGTCTGCTCTCGAAGGCTCATCTCCGGTAGCAGCATCTCCGAGCACCACCCCCTCAAGCATGCATCCTCGACATTGATACCTTCGACCGCCACCTCCTCTAGGTTCCCAACTCATCCCACGGAGCAATATCTCCAAGGACGAAGATGAAGAAGAAGAAATCGGGAAGGTAAAGAAGAGGAAGGTGATGCAGAAGAGGCAGAAAAAAGTGACATAGCCCGCCGAAGCCAAAGGTTGAAGATTCGGTGGGCCTCAACACTACTCGCACGGACGCTACGAGTCCACCTTCTGGTACATCGTTCCATGCGAGCTTAACGGACGATGCACCATTTTATCCCTTGGGAAAAGACCCGAGGTTGAAGTGTCGCACCAGGTCAAGGTAGGAGAGTGAGCAACGGCGTATAGTCCGAACACTCTTTCGAGCAGCGGTGTAGAGTCCAAATGTTCCCCCAAGTTGAAAGAGGCCGACCCCCTTTATCTCGTCACCTCAATCTAACGACGACAACAGTGATGGTCATAACGATAACAACAACAACAACGAGACAGTATAATCTCGCTCAACACAGTAGAGCCTAGGTAAAAGGCCATGACGTGACTGATAAGAACGCCTCCATAAGACCTTAAGACCAGAGACCCCAAACATGGCGGGTAGAAATGGAGAAGGATAATGATAATGAGAAGAAAGGAATGGAATGATGTTTAAAGGCACTTGGATAAAAATATAGCATGGAAAGGCCCCATTTATAGGGGATGATAATGTGGCAAACAATGGCATCAATGCCTTTGAAAGACGGATCGACAGGCGCAATCAATGCGCCATTGGAAACTGGATCGACAGCGATACAGTCACCTTGAAGAATGGGAATCGGCAGTGCATTGAATGATGCTGAAAAGACAAGTCCATGGGATGTACCGATTATCGTGAAGGTTTACATCGTAAGTATGATATCATCAGTGTGGCATCACTGCAGGAAGTCCGAGGAGTTGGATGTCAAAATCGTTTCTTATCACTCCTCTCTAAGAAATGCGGGGACTATCTATGTACGATAAAATTGGAGGGTCCAATATCTCATTATCAAAGCACCTCAGAAGACCATCTCGAAGTCTCGAGGCTACAAGGTTATGATCGAGTCTCCTCCCTCGAGGATCGTCGACACTCGGTCTTAGGATAATGTTGACCATGGTTACAGTAGAAATGGGGAATTCCCAAGGCACGTGGCTAGGACTAACAGAGCCTAGAGAGCTACTCTAAAACCCATGTCAGGGTGTCATCTAGTGGTCACATCTCCATATCATTGTAATTAATGCTTGTTGGTAACTTCAGTTGCTCCACAGAAAATATACAAGAACTCTCTATTTCACTCTCTAACATATTCTTTCGATATTATAGCTTTCATTTATTATCTTCATATTTGTTCATCATTTATTGCTTATCATCAGCCATTAATAGCCCTCTTTCATTACCTCATAATTGTTATCCCTACCCCGATTACCCTCGACAGCTCATGGCAGAGCCCTAGGATCGACCTCGTGACCCAAAATCGACAAGCCCAAGGTCCCAAGTAATTGGCCTATCAGTTTGGTTATAACTCCCTCCTTAACTTTATTTCGTCTCTAAATCTCATATACTTAGCATCAACTGCTTAATAAACTAGCAAAAAAATAGATCACGTATTTTTAGAGTCCCATCAGCAAATTTAATTGTTATTACCATTTTCACTGTAAACAGGTTTATATATATATATATATATATATATATATATATATATATATATATATATATATTTGTAGTAGAAATCTTGCTTTGAGTCTATATTATGATATAAATCAATCTTTAGGTTTATATACTATGTTATTTGCATCATAAACATGTCATAGGTCTATGTTATTTGCATTAGAAATCCTTTCTTAGGGTGCTCACGTTTATTACCTTTGCATATTAGAAAACATGTTATAGTTCATCACTTTTTTTCTTCTGATTCTTCATAAGTTGTTATCCCCTAGGAATCCTATAATTAAACTACTATTGTAATCACGTTTAATAAAATGACTATCTCTCTTTGTGCATTAGAAATCCTGCTTTAGGACTCTATTTGCATTTGGCTCTAAATCATTGTCGCTTAAATGAATAACTGTCTATAAAAGGTTTTAAAACAGCCCCACACATAGATATCATGCTCTAGTATAAATCTGCATGAAATCAGTTTTGTAACATTAATCGCCTAGATCAGCATACCTATAGGACTAGATAATTTGAAGTTGTTTTAACTAGTTCTCAAAATTATGATTACATACAGACCAGTGCCTAGGCAAGCCTTATGTAATTAAAGGTCTTATAACTGTGAAATTATGATCTATTTATGTGTGAAACTGTCCAGTTTTAACAGGTTTCAAAATCAGTAGGCAAACACATTAGGATTCTGCCACTTTGCCTTAAAACAAAAGTTGCATATTTTGTGTTTGTGATGTTCATCTAGATATCATGTTCTACAGCTTTATGAATTTCTTTAAAATCAGTTGTTTAAGATGTGCTACGTATTTGTTTGTGTGTGGAGGTAAACATGAGCCCCTAATTGCTTCCCTATTTAACAGTCCTACATGTTCTTTGCTATCGCTTAGATTTTATCTTTTAAATACCTTAGGAGTGTCTAGAACTGCCTAAGTATAGAGGTCCTAAACACCTCCGGGACCACAAGGAAGTGACGGGTAAAACACGCTTAGAGTTAGTAAATTAAACTCGCTTATATAACCACCGAGGGAAGGGTAATGGGTAGTAAAAGGATCTGATGACCTGTGCGCTAATGTCGCGTTTAACCCCTCTAGTTGAGGAAGGCTTAGCAGGTATTGTGCAGATGTGATCCTATAGGCTAACCAACTTAGGACTTTCCTTCCTTAATTTATGTATGTATGCTTGAACTGTTCAAACTTGCTTAATTTATGTATGTATTCTTGGATTGTTCAAACTTCCTTAATTTATGTATGTAGGCTTGTACTGTTCAAACTTTCTTAACTTAAGTATGTGCGCTTAGACTGTCTAAACTTCTTAAATTTACATATGCGTGCTTGGACCGTCTAAACTTTCTTGATTATATATGTGTGCTTAGACTGCATGAACTACCCTTATTTGCAAACATGTGCTTAGACTGCTTACCTGTTAAATGACTAATTCACATAACTAAATTCGGTCAGGACCCACCGTTGTGGACCGCGACGGGTGCCTAACACCTTCCCCTCAAGATTATTTCGAGCCCTTACCCTAATCTCTGGTAATGCAAACTGGTTACATGAGTTAATTGCTCTAGGTTCCCTATCGCACCTTAATCCATTAGGTGGCGACTCTTTAATTACCCAATTCCTAAAAGGAAACGAGTTGTTCCCAATGAATGTCGATACCCAGATTTTGCGAGGAAAAATTGGGCGCGACAGCATGGCGACTCTGCTGGGGATATTTTAGGCTCTTACCATAACGAACTTATTTTTTGAATTAGTCTTAAACATGCTTATCCCGTGAACCCTCCCCCTTATTTGGATTTAATAGCTTATTTTCAAGCATTTATATTTCTTTTACTTCCTGAAACTGACTTGTCTCTTTGTTTTCTTTTTCCGAAACTGTCTTTCAATTATTTAAATACTGTATTTATCATTTTAAAACGTGAAAATACTCGACAACATGCTATTTGTTGTTGCATAAATCATACTCAACCTCATACTCCACTCGTGCGTAATCAATCCTATAGAAACGCTTGATTAGTGTTTGCACTCTTCCTATATATCACCCTTTAAATGCAGAAAGGTATATTTGCAGTAAAACTAGTCGATCAGCGGTGCGTTCGATGGTTCCGTGCCTTTCCCCCTCAAGTTGTTCCCTTGAGGGTCCCAATCTAGACCTCTATAGAAACCCTACTCTGATTAATTGTGCATGCATCATGGTCAAACCTAGCCGGGTTAGTATGTTGTCCGCATAATAACCCTTTAAGACAAGCCTCGTCCAAAAGTCCATTGGGTTTTCCATAATCCCAACAGACGCAACCATAATTGTGTGCATTAATTTTGGAGAAATAAGTGCCAATATTCTAATCATTATTGTATAAATAGACAAACCTGGAGGAGAAAGGGCCTAACCATCCTTTGTTTTGCAGAAAATGAGGCACGAAGTCCCCAGATTCGTTATGGTCAGTAGCATACCTTCACTTTAGCTAGATTGGTGGAGGGATATTCCCTCAAGTGATCAAAATCATGTGAAACGAGTCTTAGGGAATTTGCCTTCACTGTTGGATCTTCAGCCAAACAAAATGTTGATCGAGACTGCCACTATGTTTTGATACAAGGAAAGGGTCATGTTCCACTTTGGGGACATAGAAATGACTCCTCTTTTAGAAGAAATTGGGGGATTTGCTGGGTTGCCTTGGGATAGCCCTGGTCTGTTAGCACCTGAAAATCGCAGTGCTAGAGGATTTCTCAAGATCATGGGACTGAAGAAAAATGATGATTTGGAGTGCTTGAAGAACTCCTATATACCTTTGGACTTCCTCTATGAAAGATACAGTCACAGTAGCTCTTACCGTATTTTTGATGATGAGTTCTCAATCACCTCATTGGGTTGGGTTCATCGTAGGGTCTTTGTGTTCGTTGTGTGTTTCTTGGGCTTGCTAGTATTCCCGATCCAAGGGGATAGAATCCATATAAGGCTGGACATGGTGGCCAAAACTTTGATGGACGGGATCGAGGAGCAGACATATACCATTGTCCCTATGATCATTGCAGATATGTACCGGGTGTTGGAACGCTGTCAGAAGGGGTACACATTCTTCGAGGGTTGCAATTTGCTACTATAGGTTTGGTTGTTAGAGCATCTCCAAAGGGGTCAATACCGACAAGAGTTTCCACGAAGGCCGTGGAATGACCACATAGCTTTCCATCACCCTAAGAGAATGACTTACATTCCGAACATGTATGCTCAACCTAAGGATGTTGTAGGATGGTTGCAGTTCTTCAACCTGTTAACTGAGGACCAGGTTCAGTGGATGTTTGAGTGGTTCCCCACCGACAAGTTCATCATCAGATCTAGAGACGTCCTACACTTGGTATTGATTGGGTTAAGGGGGATATACCATTATGCTCCCCTTAGGATTATGACATAGGCAGGAAGGAGACATGTCATACCACGAGTCGCTAAGATGAGTCACTTTATAGCTGATTTCTAGGGCGACGCCATCCCATATAAGAATGAAGCACAACATATGTGGACTTTGAAGATTATAGTGGAGAAGGATATTATCGAGCTGGACCGATATCATGCAGGTCACTCATACTTTTACCCCTCATGGTTGGATGATAATCTATCAGGATTCTTCGAGCCAATGGTTGGTCCAGGAAACAAGGTCATAGATGAATTTGCCGAAGTAGAGGTGAAGTATAACAAGCTACGCAAAAGAGTTCGAGAGTCTGAAGCTGAGCATATGGCACAACATAAGGCCGATATGGAAGTGATCAATGAGTGGAAAGAGAGGGCTGTTAAATCCAGCGAAAGGGTGGAATACCTGGAGTACAGTTTGATGGAATTGGTAGGGAAGATAAGAAAGAGAGTCACCAACTGCCAGAACGCCGAGGGAAACGAAGGAGGGCATTTGGCAAGAGCATTCTTACTGCTGAACCTGCACGAGCTAGGAGAACTGATCGACAATAGTATCTAGTCTGGAGAGGTTCCTTCTGGGACCAAGTAGATAGGGTTTACTTGCTTTTCTTTTGTAATAAGGCCAAGTGCAATTAGTAACATTCTCTTATTTAATGTCGTTTTGGGTCGTTTATATTTTATATAAATGAAATGAGGCAATTATTGGCACTAAGTTTCTCCAAATCTATTTGTCTCTAGGCTTACCTCGGGCACAATGATGCTCCCAAATTAGGACACGAATTTACATTCCTGCAATATGTGTTTAAATACTGCAAATATTTCAGAACCCTTATTGACTTGTTTACCTTTTGTTTTTCTTTATTCTTTATTCCCATCCCCTAAGGTTGGTTCGCACATACTAACATCATCAGCGTATCACACCAGATCTAGAGGCCCTCCACCTCCTCCTCCTACAAGTAATACAAAAAGCAAAGGGAAAGCTAAAATGGATGACTTAAGTGGTATTCGAAAGGAAAATGCGGAGAATGCAGAAACTTCAGATGGTCGGAGTACTCCGACACCAAATGATTTGGTTTTACGGTTGGAACAAAAGATACTGGAGCTACTAGGAGAACTTGAGCAGGTCCGCAACTTAGCAAACCTATCCCTCACCCTGAATGTCCTCGATGTCAACTAACAAAACACCAAAAATCCAGCACCCCCACCCACATACCAAACACCTCTACCTACATATCAATCCTCATCTCCCAGATATTCCCAACCAGCCACTGTCTATCACACCTATAATTCTCAACCATCTCATTTCCAGCCACCTCCAACTCGCCAAAATTACCCAAGACCATGACCCAATTTTGATCGCAAACTACCCAGTTAATACACTGCTATTGCTGAACCCATTGACCAGCTATATGAAAGGTTGAAGGTCGCTGGTTATGTTACTCCTATTCCCACTGTGGCAGTAGAGAACCCATCTCAATAGGTCAACCCGAACAAAACCTGTGCATATCACTCCGGTATGAAGGGGCACATCATCGATGAGTGTCGAACATTGAAAGTTAAAATCCAAAACGCTGATTGACAACAAGGTCATACAGGCAAAAGAAGCTGCACCTAACATCCGCAACAATCCTTTCCCGGATCATAAGGGCGGTGGAATACATGGGATAGAGATAGACGAAAAATGGGATCCTAGGGGGTCAATCGGGCTTATTCGAGAAGGTGATGACTTTAAACCTACAGTCACACTTACTCCTATTGTAGTACAGACGCAGTCGCCAGTCAAGGTTGAGGTAGCCCCATCAGTTCCATTTGAGGTAGAGGTATCTCCACCTGCAGCCATACATGTTCCATTTGAAGTAGAAGTGGCCACACCTTTCACAGTGACAGTATTAACCACACTTCCTTTCGATTCAAAAGCAATACCCTGGGATTACGTTGCCGAAGCTAGGTGAAAAGGAAAGGCAAAAATGGAAGAATCTGATGCTGCACAAGGAATGACTAGGACCGGAAGGATATATACACCTAAACACTTGGGAGGATCAAGTAAGGAGGCCACTACCAAGCAGCCTGTAATTGAAACAGGGCCGGATGAACTTTGGAGAAAAGTGCAGGTGAGGGAATACTCTGTCATTGATCATTTGAACAAAACCCCCGCTCAGATATGCATCCTATCACTATTGCAAAATTTAGAGGTACACAAGAATGCTTTGTGAAGTTATTGAGTGAACCTTACGTGCCTAACAACATCACCTGTGGGGAAATGGCCAACATGGCAAGGAAGGTGCTAGAAAGTCATAAGATAACCTTCAACGAGGATGAACTACCGCCTGAAGGGTTGAATCATAACCGAGCATTGCATATCATGGTACAATTTGAAGACAAATTCATTGCCAGAGTCCTGATCGATGGATGTTCAAGCCTCAACATTTGTCCGTTGGATACTTTGAAAAGATTGGGCAAAGGTTTCCATGAAATACGGGCAAGAAGCATGAATGTGAAAGCCTTTGATGGGTCTCAAAGGGCCACGATTGGGGAGGTTAATCTTTGTTTGCAGATGGGGCCAACTTGGTTCGACATTGAATTCCAAGTGCTTCACATAACAGCTTCATACAATCTGCTGTTTGGCTGACCCTGGATACATACCATTGTGGCTGTGGCTTCCACCCTACACGAGGCCGTGAAGTTCGAATGGAACAATCAGGAGGTGATCATTCACGAAGATGAGAGTAACCCTATTTACACCAGTCAAACCATTCCAGTTATCGGGGATATAAGAAGGCAATGAGGGAAAACTTATCATCACATCGAACATGTCAATGCCTTTGAGAAAGACAAATGGTTGAGTAACAAAATAGAAAGCATATTAGCATGGTTTGGGTATGAACCCGGCAAAGGTCTTGGGAAGAATCTCCAAGGCATCACCAAACCAATACAGCTGAAACATCATGGTACTACCTTTGGGCTCGGACACCAGTATACATGGAAGGAGTATGATGATTGGTCGCCTCCATGGCGTGGACCTTATTACCCTCTCGAGCAACCGGTGCCTCCATTTGGGTTAGACTTTTCAACAGGCTGATACAATATGGGGAACTACAGAAGAAGAAGCATTAGCTGGGCTGAGAAATATATTCCTAGAAGACGAGGATATGGATTGCAGTGGGATAATTGAGGAGGAAGAGGAAGAAGGCCTCACCATTCAGATTGTGGAGAAGGGAGCTATTCTCAAGAACTGTACTGCCACACCATCCCGGGCCTGCCGAGTCCCTGGCTAGCTTGGCAATCAGCTTAATTTTATTTCTATAGCCATGCTAGGCATCCAAGATATTTTCAGTAATTTTGTTATGAAGACTCACTTGTTTCAAATAAATTCTCGCTTCATCGAGCCGTACTTGTTTTGGATGTTTTCAGCTTTAATCAATGCATCACCATTTATTATCTTCCACACTTTTCTTTCTACAACATTATTATTACTTTTCCTAATGAACCGGTGACTGTGACATGTAATGAGACAATGCAATATAAGGATAGTGACTCAGAGGAAGAAGATGAAATACCTGAGGAGGTTTTCAGAGAAGTTGAGAACCTTGAGAATAAGCCTAAGTCTAACCTGGACGAAACTGAAACAGTAAATTTGGGAGACGCCGAAACCGTTAAGGAGACTCGCATAAGCATTCACTTATCACCGACAGAGAAGGAGGAGTACATCAATTTTTTGAAGGAGTATGAGGATATATTTGCATGTTCATATGATGACATGACCGGTTTGAGCACATCCATAGTTGCTCACAAATTGCCCACCAATCCAATGTGTCCGCCAGTGAAGCAGAAACGCAGAAAATTTAAACCAGATATGAGCCGAAATATCAACGAGGAAGTTACTAAGTAGATCAAAGACAGGGTCCTCAGGGTAGTTAAATACCCAACCTGGTTAGCCAACATTGTACCAATCTCAAAGAAAGATGGGAAAGTCAGAGTATGTGTCGACCATCGAGAATTAAACAGAGCAAGTCCCAAGGACGACTTCCCATTGCCAAATATACACATCGTGATTGAAAATTGCGCCAAGAATGAGCTCCAATCCTTTGTAGATTTCTTCGCGGGTTATCACTAGATCTGGATGGATGAAGAAGACGCAAAGAAAACAACTTTTATTACACCATGGGGGGTGTACTGCTACAAGATGAGGCCATTTGGTCTGAAGAATGCTGGGGCTACTTACATGAGAGCCATAACAACCATCTTCTATGATATGATACACAAAGAAATAGAGGTGTATGTGGATGACGTCATTATCAAATCCAAGAGAGCCACAGATCATTGCAGACTAAAGAAAGTTCTTCAACAGGTTAAGAAGGTACAACTTAAAATTGAACCCCAAAAAATGTGCATTCGGGGTTCCCGCAGGAAAGCTATTGGGATTCATTGTCAGCCGTCGAGGGATCGAGCTGGACCCATCCAAAGTTAAGGCTATTCAAGAGTTACCGCCACCTAGGAGCAAAAAGGATGTGATGAGATTCCTAGGGCGTCTCAACTATATCAGTCACTTCATAGCACAATCCACAGTCATATGTGAACCCATCTTCAAGATGTTGAGGAAAGATGCTGAAACAAGTTGGACCGAAGATTGTCAGAGAGCTTTCGACATAATCAAGGAATACTTGTCCATACCACCGATCTTGGTCACGCCAGAGCTAGGTAGAACTTTCCTACTCTATTTATCTGTATTAGATGGAGCCTTTGGATGTGTTTTGGGACAACATGATGAGACAGGGAGAAAGGAGCAAGCCATAAACTACCTTAGTAAGAAATTCACACCATATAAAGCACGATACTCTCTGCTGGAACGCACTTGCTGTGCTTTGACCTGGACAACTCAGAAATTGAGGCATTACTTCTGTGCCTACGCCACATGCCTTATATATTCAGGATGGACCCCCTAAATTACATCTTTCAGAAGCCCATGTCGACAGGAAAATTAGCCAAATGGCAAATATTGCTAAGTGAGTTCGATATCATCTATGTAACCTAGAAGGCGATCAAAGAACAAGCATTGGCAGACCATCTTGTTGAAAATCCTGTGGGAGGAGAATACGAACCCTTGAAAACATATTTTCCTGATGAAGAAGTGTCGTTCGTGTGGGAAGACATTACTGCAGTATACGATGGTTAGAGGATTTTCTTTGATGGAGCTGCAAATTCAAAGGAGTGGGCATTGGAGCCATCTTGGCCTCGGAAACTGGCCAACATTATCTGGTATCTGCTAAACTCAAATTTTCTTGCACCAACAACATGGCAGAGTATGAATCCTGCATACTAGGGCTCAATATAGCGATTGACATAAATATTCAGGAGCTGCTGGTAATCGGTGATTTAGATTTGCTTGTGCACCAGGTACAAGAAGAATGGGCCACCAAGAATTCCAAGATATTGCCATATGTGCTCCATGTACAGGAATTGAGAAAGAGGTTCATAAAGATAGAGTTTCGGCATGTTCCCAGAATTCAGAACGAGTTTGCCAATGCATTGGCAACTTTGTGATCAATGATACAACATCCAGACAAAAATTTCATTGATCCCGTCTCGGTGAGAATCAATAATCAACCGGCTTACTGTATCATGTTGAGGAGGAGACGGATGGAAAACCGTGGTTCCATGATATCAAGGAATATTTGGCGAAAGGAGAATATCTGAAGCACGCGAACCATACTCAGAAACACACACTCTGGAGGTTGTCCAATAACTTCTTCCACAACGGAGGAAACTTGTATAGAAGAACTCCTGATTTGGAATTGCTAAGGTGTGTCGACGCAAAAGAGGCTTCTAAGCTACTTGAGGAGATACATATGTGACCTGTGGACCGCATATGAATGGTTTTTTCTTGGCCAAGAAGATACTTAGGGCCGATTACTTTTGGATGACTATAGAGACAAATTACGTCCAATATGTCCGAAAATGCTACCAATATCAAGTACATGCCGATATGATAAGAGTGGCACCAAATAAGATAAATGCAACATGCTCACCTTGGCCATTCAGCGCCTGGAGAATGGACGTCATCAGTCCGATTGAGCCCACTACTTCAAACGGGCACAGGTTTATTCTAGTGGCCATTGACTACTTCACAAAATGGGTGGAGGTTGCATCCTACAAAGCTGTAACCAAGAAAGTCGTCACAGACTTTGTCAAGGATTGTATTGTTTGCCGGTTTGGAGTTCTAGAATCAATCATCACCGACAATGCTGCCAAGCTCAACAGATCTGATAAAAGCCATGTGTGAAACTTTCAAAATCAAACACAAGAACTCCATAACATATAGACCTCATGAATGGAGCTGTAGAAGCTGCCAACAAGAATATCAAGAAGATACTAAGGAAGGTGGTAGAAAATCACAAACCATGGCATGAGAAGTTACCCTTTTCCCTGTTAGGGTACCGCACTATAGTCCGCACATCAACTAGGAAAACTCCCTACTTACTGGTTTATGGTACCGAATCTGTCATCCCAATCGAGGTAGAGATTCCTTCTTTAAGGATCATATAGGAAGCCGAACTCAGCGATGCAGAATGGATAAGCAGTCGCTATGAGTAATTGGCCCTTATAGATGGGAAAAGAATGAACGCAATATGTCACGGTCAGCTTTATCAGAACAGAATGTCCAGAGCTTTCAACAAAAGAGTCAAAACAAGACAGTTTGCACAAGGACAGCTGGCGCTGAAGAAGATCTTCCCACATCAAGATAAAGCCAAAGGGAAATTCTCTCCCAACTAGCAAGGTCTCTACATGGTTCACAATGTACTAACGGGAGGAGCACCCATACTTGCAGAAATGGACGAGAACATTTGGCCAAAACCAATCAATTTAGATGCAGTCAAGAGATACTATGTTTATATTGTTTACATTCCTTCATCTAATGTAATTGAACTACGCTTGACCCGATTCCCGTTTAAGAGGGGATACGTAGGCAGCCCTGTGGGTTCGGTCATATCATAATAAAATTTTTATTACCCCAAGAACCTTAAACTAGGGTAGAATTTTGAGGAGGACCCTCTAAATTCTGGAGCAAGTCCAACCGACGCCATTGCATGCCAGAGAGTCAGAAATTGGTTAAGAAACTGGGGCAGAATTTTGAGAAAGATTCTCAAATTTTGAAGAGGGTTCAACGAGTTTCGTCAACGGCCGAAGAATCATCTACCAAACTTGGGCAGAATTTTAAGGAGTACCCTCAAAATTCTAACACAAGAAAGCTGCAATGTCTCTGAAATATGTTACAGTCACTAGTTCATCTAAAATTACGCGATATTTCACTATGTTTTCTAAAATAACTCCATTTTCATCAATAATTGCATATTTTCGAAAAATCTATTTCTATAACACCCAGGTGTTACCTAGGGAAACATAAACAAGGCCTCTAGAATGGAGGAGCAAAGCCAGCAAACGAAGGCGCGGACCAACCTCCTCTTACAAAACTTATAATTTTTCTTTGAGCGCAGGAACATCTGACATAACAGTAGCAGTCGCAAATATATACATACAGCGAAATCACTATCAATCGGGCCACCAGACACCGAATATATCTCCAGCTAAAAAATATTCTACTCTTATTTGATACTCGTTCTTTGCATGGGACTAAGCCCTGTCCCAAACCTTGCATGAGGCTAAGCCCTGCCTCTATATTTGCATAAGGCTAAGCTCTGCCTTCCATTTGCATGGGACTAAGCCCTGTCCCGAACCTTGCATGAGGCTAAGCCCTGCCTCCATATTTGCATAAGGCTAAGCTCTGCCTTTCATTTGCATAGGACTAAGCCCTGTCCTGAACCTTGCATGAGGCTAAGCCTTGCCTCCATATTTGTATAAGGCTAAGCTCTTCCTTCCATTTGCATGGGATTAAGACCTGTCCCGAACCTTGCATGAGGCTAAGCGCTACCTCCATATTTGCATAAGGCTAAGCTCTACCTTCCATTTGCATGGGACTAAGCTCTGACCCAAACCTTGCATGAGGCTAAGCCCTGCCTCCATATTTGTATAAGGCTAAGCTCTGCCTTCCATTTGCATGAGACTAAGC
This sequence comes from Nicotiana sylvestris, assembly GCF_000393655.2. NCBI lineage: Eukaryota > Viridiplantae > Streptophyta > Magnoliopsida > Solanales > Solanaceae > Nicotiana > Nicotiana sylvestris. Next base: position 111,451,580 of record NC_091068.1, read on the forward strand.
CCTATCCCGAACCTTGAATGAGGCTAAGCCCTGCCTCCATTTTGCATAAGGCTAAGCTCTGCCTTCCATCTGCATGGGACTAATCCTTGTCTCATATCTTGCATAAGACTAAGCTCTATCTCCAATTTTGCATAAGGCTAAGCTCTGCCTTCAATTTGCATGGGTCTAAGCCATGTCCCGAACATTGCATGAGGCTAAGCTTTGCCTCCATTTGCATAAGGCTAAGCTCTGCCTTCCATTTGCATGGGACTAAGCCCTGTCCCAAATCTTGCTTGAGACTAAGCTCTGTCTCCACCTACATGAGGCTAAGCCCTGCCTCCATATCTGCATAAGGCTAAGCTCTGCCTTCCATCTGCATGGGATTAAGCCCTGTCCCGCATCCTGGATGATACTAAGCTCTATCTCCTATCTTACATGAGGCTAAGCCCTGCCTCCATATTTGCATAAGGCTAAGCACTGCCTTCCATCTACATGGGACTAAGCCCTGTCCCACATCTTGCCAGAGACTAAGCTCTGTCTCCGATTTTGCATAAGGCTAAGCACTGTCTTCTCATGGGACTAAGCATTGTCCCTCCTTGCATAAATATTGCTCTATTCCGGCACCATCTAGTTGCTCCTCTTTTGGGCTAAGCTCTACCCTCAACCTTACAAGACTAAGCCTTGTCTTGTTAATTTCAGCATCGTATTATTGCATCTCATGGGCTGAAATATCGCCAACTTGTCCCAAGGCGTCATTGTCTAAAGGCATCATCCTCATAGCTGGAAGACACTATGCAATGGCCTGAGGATCTCTCAAATTTGCATATCATTATTCAAAGGCGCCATGGTTCGGAGGCACCATTTTCATGGCCCGAGAACATCATTTCATGGCCTGCGAATTTACTATCTCACAATTCATGGCCCAGGACATCATAGTCAAAGGACGTCATCCGCACCGTCCAAAGGCAATCTTTCATAGTCCAAAGGGAATTTGCATCACGTTTAAATTTTCGCAGTAATCTACATACTTGCATGCATTGTATTTTGAGTTTCCAGGTGGTCCCCGAGGTAACCGTTTTTCAAACAGGAGCAACCTTCGCTCCGGTTTTCGCTAATACCATTTTCACTTCGTCATTCATAACTGATTCTCATTAGTTACCCATCCTACCTCGTGATATCCAGCCATCTGCCCTATAATATATCCGATGCACTCCAAACCCAAAATCATAACTCTGTCTGATATTACCTTTCACAAATGAACCTTTACTGAAATTGGCTACCATTCTTATAACAACTATATCAGCTTCATTCACTTGTGGATCTAGAACTACACATGGCCTTATTCTTGTAAATAAGGGATATGTAGGCAGCTCAAAGACCAGGGTTCAGCCTATATTTTCCAAAACGCCCATTCGGTCAAAATTGGCCATCATTTCTTTACTCAAAAACTCTTCCATCCTTCCCGGATAAAGAGGGGCAGGTTTTGATGCCCAATTTTTCCCTATAATACTTTTAAAGTGCATATATACCTTCAAAACTGTGCATTAACATCAATTGATATTTTTCCATAATTTTTATATTTTTAAATTAATTTATCATAATATTTTGTTTATATAAATAATTACGAAATTGCATCACAAAAGACTTTATAGCATTCCATGATTAAATATTGTTGTTTATTGTCGTATTAAGTTCAAATTATTTCACAAATGGCCAGATTTACACCTTTGGTTACAATTGCAACAATTTTGCAATTATAGCCCATGTGTACATTATTACATTATTTTTACAGAAAATAGCTCATTGTATTTTCTAAATATGTAGTAATTGTTTTAAAACATTTGTATGCATTAAAATTATTTTTTATAATCTGTGAATTATTTTATAAAATATTTTTTATAAATTATTTGGGTATTTAACAAATAGCCTATTTGATTCCCAATTTTTTCGGACTTAACCCCTCAAACCAGCCCAAAACCTTTTCAAAAATTAGCCCAAATCTCCCTTAAGCCCAATACATATCTACCCGACCTGATTGCCTGTCCAATCCTGATCGTTGATCATTTTGATCAACGATCCACAACCCCTTTACCATAATTAAACCTAGACCTTACCCCCCAACCCTCTACATTCTCTCCATAACCCGCCATCATCATCTCCCTCTTCTCTCAAAATGCTGTCGACCTAACCCTAGTTCTAACACGCCGTCATCGGCATAAATCTTCTCTTTATGAAGCTTCCATGGTTTCTCCGGCCAGCCGTGGCCTTCTACACGCCATGGCTCCTTGATTTTTTGGATCCTTGAGAAGATCTCAAAGACCCTAGTGGGTTCTGGTTTGAAACTTTGCTTGTTTGCCTGTTTCAGGCCATGGTTCGACTGTGAGTGAGAACTTCTATTTATTTTGTTACGAATCTATGGGTTTTCGACCTATCCTCTCATCTCTGCTATTTTTTCGGAAAACCCTAGTTCATTGTTGTCAACTCTTCTCAGATCTTCATATATCTGAGATGATTTGGGTAATATCAACTGTTTTCCTCCCAAAACCCCTTACTTTAATTGATTATCTCGCTTTTTAACCATTCTTCATAAACTAGGATTTATCCCAAACTATTTTTCAAAGATTTTTCTAAGTTATTAATGTTTAATAAGATGTTTCTTCTTCACCTCGACTGATTTTTGCATGAGCGTTCAAACCCTAGTTGATTCTATATGCTGATTTTTCCAGTTTTTGCTTCGATTTTGAGTCTTTCAGTGTTACCAATCGCATTAACTCATCTTGTATTTTTGACTTACACGATTTTCCTTTGTCAAATCCAGTATTCTATAATTTTACCCTAATTGAGCCCTATTAGGGTTCGAATCTGGCTTTTCGGCTAATTTCTATATTTTTGTGAAGTCTTTACTTAGTTTATTTTCTATGTATGGGAGTTGATATATTCTTTCCATAAATCATTGTTACTTTGAAATTTGGCTGATTGATTTGCTCTGTTAGAGATTTGTATGCCTAAGTCTTGCCTATTTCCCTGTTTACGGCCTTAATTAGTCATTTTTGCCTCATTTAATTTCCTGTATATTTATTGATTCCTTTACATGATTCTTCCCTCAATTAGACCACCTGATTATTTTATTCCGAACTCCTTTATTTGGTTTTATTTGAACTTCTTTCATTAATTAGACTCCCTATTATTACCGTTTGGCTAATTGCCTTCAATTAAGGGAGGTTTATTCTAAACCCTTATGTGATTGGATTCTGTGACTTCCTTAATTGACTGAAGTTGATTCTTTTACCTTAATTACTCTACTCTCGAACTACTAAATAAACTCTCTTATTTTTTACCTATAAAACACGAACAATAGTTCAAAATATATAGACACACACAAACTTTCTCTCATCTCTCTCTGCTACTTGCGCTCATTGTTTGTCTAGCCGGCTAGAAGCCAAGGCTAGACTGTTGAATCCTACCTACTTTACCCTCTTATTTTGCTTCCTTGACGGGTATGTTTCCCTTTCTAAAGTCATTATGAAGTTCAAACCTATATGATTATTTATTGCTCCATGTCTGTTAAATCCATCTCTTCTGCACTAGTTTAATTATTTATGTACTTAAGACTACATTCTTTCATGTCTACTGCCTTGATTAGCATGTTTAAGTTCATTATTCCATGTCACTCGCTTTAATAATCATGCTATTCCTGTTTAAGTTTCCAGTATGTTTATTTCTTTAAATGAATGTGTCTACTTTTATGTTTAAGGCCCTTATCTCTTAAGTCCACTACCTTTAATTATACCATGTGGTTAAAACCCCTGCCCTTAGCATGACCATTTCTACACTTAGCCTCTATGCTTAACTGTCTATTACCAGTTTAGCATCAAGTATGATTTCCCTGTTAAGACTCTGAATCAATAGTCTATGTTCTAATGCTATGAATTTGGTTGCTAAATGACAATTAACCCTTGTCTGTCCTTGTTACTCAATGTGCTCTGTCTTGTTTTGTGTTTCTGAATCCTGTGTACCCAACCCCTGATCCCTATCTGTATAGTTGTTTCTCCATATGCTCCCCTACACCCTGTTTTATATTTGAACTCTCTATGTTTCCAACCCCCTTGACCCCTGTTTGTAAAGTTGATTGTTGAATGGTTGTGATTCTAAACATTCTAAGTCTACGTGATTGTATCCTTGCTCTTCTCAGAATTGACCTCAAAACTATTTTCACTCTTAGTATTTTCTTTAAACTCTGTCTATTCCTGAAAACCTTTTTCACTCCTGAAAGTTTATTTCAGCACTATTTTACTAAGCTTTTCCAAACTATGTCAAACACTCTCACTTCTACTCTTAGATTATTTAAGTTCTTCCCCTCTAGTATGTGTATTGCTTAGCGATTCTTAAGATTTCTCTGAACTACGGCACACCAGGGCTGGCCCTTCCACACTGCACATAACCAATCCCTATTTAAGAAAGGTCTTGGTGTGAGCACTTCTCGGGATCCTTGAGGTCCTTAGGGAACTCTAACACACCAAGACACACTATTGGCTGTGAGATCTTTAGCTTCTAAGACTATATTGAAGGCCTGGCTTTCCCAGGTTCACTTTAGGCCTGATTTAGGCTCCCTATAGCATAGTTTCATTTACTTATGTAATTCATTTGATCTTGGTCTGTAATAATATTCTTTGTAAACAGATATTAGGGTAATTAGTGAAAAAGGGAGGGTTCCTATATGATTTTTGTGGGAAATCGGGTAGATATCATGCTTTAGGTTTACATATATGTTAATTTGCAGTAGATATCATGCCTTAGGTTTATATATATGCAGTAGACAATATGCTCTTAGGTTTATATATATATATATATATATATATATATATATATATATATATATATATATATATATATATATTTGTAGTAGAAATCATGCTTTAGGTCTATATACTATGTTACTTGCATCGGAAACATGTCATAGGTCTATGTTATTTGCATTAGAAATCCTTTCTTAGGGTGCTCACGTTTATTACCTTTGCATATTAGAAAACATGTTATAGTTCATCACTTCTTTTTCTTCTGATTCTGCTTAAGTTGTTATCCCTCGGGAATCCTGTCATTAAACTACTGCTGTAATCACGCTTAATAAAATGACCATCTCTCTCTGTGCATTAGAAATCCTACTTTAGGACTCTATTTGCATTTGGCTCTAAATCATGTCTACGTTTCTTAAATGAATAACTGTCTATAAAAGGTTTTAAAACAGCCCCCACACATAGATATCATGTTCTAGTATAAGCCTGCATGAAATCAATTTTGTGGCTTTAATTGCCTAGATCAGCATGCCTATAAGACTGGATAATTTCAAATTATTTTAACCAATTCTCAGAATTATGATTAGATACAGACCAGCGCCTAGGCAAGACTTAGGTAATTAATGGTCTTATAACTGTGAAATTATGCTTTGTTTATGTGTGAAACTGTCCAATTTTAACAGGTTTCAAAATCAATAGGCAAACTGATTAGGATTCAGCCACTTCGCCTCAAAACAAAAGCTGCATATTCTGTGTTTGTGATGTTCATCTAGATATCATGTTCTAGGGCCTTCTGAATTTCTTTAAAATCAACTGTTTGAGATGTGCTATGTATTTGTTTGTGTGTGGAGGTAAACATGAGCCCCTAATTACTTCCCTATTTAACAGTCCTACGTGTTCTTTGTTGTCGCTTAGATTTTACCTTTTAAATCCTTAGGAGTGTCTAGAACTGCCTAAGTATAGAGGTCCTAAACACCTCCGGTACCACAAGTAAGGGATGGGTAAAGCACGCTTAGAGTTCGTTGATGAAACTCGCTTATATAACCACTAAGGGGAGGGTAATGAGTAGTAAAAGGATATGATGACTTGTGCGCTAATCCCACATGTAACCCCTCTAGTTGAGGAAGGCTTATCGAGTATTGTGCAGATGTGATCCTATTGGCTAAACAACTTAGGACTTCCCTTCCTTAATTTATGTTTGTATGCTTGGACTGTTCAAACTTCCTTAATTTATGTATATATGCTTGGGCTGTTCAAACTTCCTTAATTTATGTATGTATGCTTGGACTGTTCAAACTTCCTTAACTTAAGTATGTGCTTAGACTGTCTAAACTTCTTAAATTAACATTTGCGTGCTTGGACAGTCTAAACTTTCTTGATTATATATGTGTGCTTAGACTGCATGAACTACCCTTATTTGCAAACGTGTGCTTAGACTGCTTACCTGTTAAATAGCTAATTCACATAACTAAGTTTGGTTGGGACCCACCGTTGTGGACCGAGAGGGGTGCCTAACACCTTCCCCTACAGGTTATTTCGAGCCCTTACCCTAATCTTTGTTAATGCACACTGGTTGCATGAGTTAATTGCTCTAGGTGCCCTAACGCACCTTAATCCGTTAGGTGGCGACTCTTGAAATACCCAATTCCCAAAAGAAAAATATTTGTTCCCAATGAATGTCAAAACCCGGACTCCACGAGGAAAAATGGGTCGTGACACCAGGCCCCTACTAGTTTATACATATAATAAGATAAAACAATATGGAATATCGCAGTAAAGATAAATGCTAACAGTCAACGAAATTGAGATCACAGAAAAACAACTACTCAGTACACAGAGATAGCAACAGGGGATCTCCCGGGATACCGTCCCGTAGTCCCAACCGTTAATGTACATAGGATCTCTCTGGATATCGTCTCATAGTCCCAAACATAAAGTGCAGGGGGATCTCCTAGAATACCATTCCGTAGTCCTAAAGTAAAGTGTAGGGGGATCTCTCGGAATACTGTTTCGTAGTCCCAAAGTAAACATCAAGTACAGGGGGAAATCCCAGGATACTGCCCCGTAGTCCCAAACATAAACGTGGAGGGGGATCTCTCGAAATACTATTCCATAGTCCCAAAGTAAACATACAACTCATTCAACATAAACAACAGGTTCAACAAGGAAATCTACAGTTTTGATTAAGTTCGTATCAAAGAAAACATGTAATTCTTACTCTAAACATGTTGCATGTAGTCCAGGTAGGCAGTTAAGACAGTTAAGGTACGGAAGCATGCTTTCCTAAGATAAACAGGATGGCTACATGTACTAGTATTGCTCAATTAAAGGAAAATATAGATATTTACTTAATGAAAATGGGGGTTTTCAACAAATACCACGTGTACGCACTCGTCACCTCACGTACACGGCATCATATATCAAACAATACCAAATCCTAAGGGGAGTTCCCCCTCACAAGGTTAGGCAAGCCACTTACCTCTAACCAAGCTCAAATCAATCTGAAATCACGCTCTTGCCACAAGTATCAAACTCCGAGTGGCCCGGATTTAATTAAATAAATTACATAATGTAAATATAGCTACAAGCAACTAATTTAGTTAATGAATTCAAAGCTAAGGCAAGGAAATATGAAAACGCCCAAAAATCCTCCTCGAGTCCACGTCTCAGAATCGGATAAAAGCCACAAATTATGAACACCCGTTCACTCACGAGTCTAACCATACCAAATTCACTCAAATTCGATGCCAAAATCTCGACCCAAATCCCAACATTCAGCCTAAGAACTTTTCTCAATGTTTCCCAATTTTTCTCCCCAAATCTGAAATTAAGCTTAGATTAATGAGATATAATAAATAAGGAGTTAGGAATCATTACCCACAAACTTCCTCCAAAAATCTCCCAACATTTCGCCTTCTACCGAGCTCTCAATCAAATTTTGGAGTTATAAACTCAAACCCTCGATTTCACTCTTTTTTGCCTAGTGATTTCCGCTTTTGCGCTCCTAGGACCGCATCTGCGGTCCCGTACCTACGTTAGAATCATTGCAGGTGCGAAACCCACTTAATTGGGCTGGGGCCGCATCTGCAAGCCCGCTTTTGTAGTCCCCAAACCGCACCTGCGATCCCAGCTGACCAGGCCCAACTCCGCATCTGCGGCTCCTTAGCCGCTTCTATTCACCCGCGATCCAAAATGCGCAGGTGCGAAAACAACAGGTGCTTCAACTTCAGCAAAATGCATAAGTCCCAAACCAAATCGTTAAGCATCTGAAACTCATTCGAGGCCAACTAATCCCAAAATATCATACGTACTTAGTCGAGCCTTCAAATCATATCAAATAACGGTAAAATCACGAATCACCCTCCAATCCAAACTTAATGAACTTGAAATTTCAAAATTCTACAACCGATGCCGAAACCCACGAAACCATGTCTGATTGACCCCAATTGTTTACACAATTCATTCAACACTACAGACCTACTCCAACTTCGGGAATCGAATTCCGACCCTAATATCAAGAATTCCACTACCGTCCGGAAACTCTAAAAATTTAACTTTCGCCATTTCAAGCCTAAAAGAGCTACGGACCTCAAAAACACAATCCAAACATGCCCCTAAGTCCAAAATCATCCAACGAAGCTAACGGAATTCCATTCCAGAGCTGTCTTCACGCTGTTCCGACTATAGTCCAAATTCTAAGACTTAAGCTCTCATTTAAGGATTAAGTGTCCCAAAATACTCCGGAACTCAAAATGAATCATCCCAACAAATCACAGTAGCATAAAAAGACATGGGGAAGTAGTTAACATGGGATCGGTGCGTAAATTCTCAAAACGAGCGGCCGGGTTATTACATCCTCCCCCTCTTAAAACATCCGTTTGTCCTCGAACGAGCATAAAGACATTCCTGAACTAGTGAAAAGATGAGGATAATAGCTACGCATATCCTACTTGATCTCCCAAGTTGCCTCCTCATCCAGCTGACCCCGTCGCTGAACCTTTACTAACACAATGCTCTTTGACCTCAGCTTTCAAACCTGCCTGTCCAATATCGCCATTGGCTCCTCAACATAATATAGATCCTTGTCAAACTGGATTGAACTGAAATCCAACAAATGAGTTGGATCGACGTGATACCTCTAGAGCAACGAAACATGAAATATCGGATGAACTCCTGGAAAGATGGGAGGTAAGGCAAGCTCATAAGCAACCTCCCCAACACGCTGCAAACACCTCAAAGAGGCCAATAAACCTTGGGCTCAATTTTTCCCTCTTTCGAATCTCATAACGCCCTTCATAGGAGAAACCCGAAGCAAGACCTGCTCTCCAACCATAAATGAAACATCGCGAACCTTCCGGTCTGCATAACTCTTTTGTCTACACTGAGCTGTGCGAAGTCTATCCTGAATCATCTTAACCTTCTCCAAAGCATCTCGAACCAAGTTTGTGCCCAATAATCTAGCCTCACCTGGCTCGAACCAACACACCGGGATCTACACCACCTACCATACAGAGCCTTATACGGTGTTGGACTAATAACTGTTGTTGTAGGCAAACTCCGCAAGTAGCAAGAATTGATCCTAAGAATCTCCAAACTCCATCACACATGCACAGAGTATATCCTCAAGAATCTGAATAGTGTGCTCGAACTATCCGTCTATCTGGGGGTGAAATAATGTGCTCAACTCTATCCGAGTACCCAACTCATGTTGTACAGCTCTCCAGAACCGTGATGTAAACTGCGTGCCCAGATCAAAGATGATAGATACTGGCACGCCATGAAGTCTGATAATATCACGAATATAAACTCGAGCCAGTTGCTCGAAAGAATAAGTAGTCATCACAGGAAGGAAATGAGATGACTTGATCAGCATATCTACAATTATCCAAACTGCGTTAAACTTCCGTTGAGTCCGTGGGAGACCAACAACGAAGTCCATAGTGATCCGCTCCCATTTCCACTCTGGAATCTCTAACTTGTGAAGCAATTCACCCGGTCGTTGATGCTCATACTTCACCTGCTGGCAATTTAAACACCTAGCAACATACTCCACTATGTCCTTCTTCATTCTTCGCCACCAATAATGCTACCTCAGGTCCTGATACATCTTCACGACACCCGAATGAATAGAGTACCGCGAGCTGTGAGCTCCTGAAGAATCAACTCATGCAAACCATCCACATTAGGCACACATATCTTGCCCTGCATCCTGAAAGTGCCATTGTCCCCAATAGTGACCTCCTTAGCATCACCGTACTGAACCACATCCTTCAAGACAAGAAGATGGGGGTCATCATACTAACACTCCCTGATACAATCATAAAGAGAAGACCGAGAAATAACACAAGTCAATACTTGACTAGGCTCAAAAATATTCAATCTCACAAAGTAGCTGGCTAAGGCCTGAACATCCATCGCCATGGGCCTCTCTGCTACTAGCAGATAAGCCAAACTCCCCAAACTCTCTGCCCGGTGAATCAAAGCATCGACCACCGTATTGGCCTTCCCCGGGTGGTACAAAATAGTGATATCATAATCCTTAAGAAGCTCTAACCACCTCCTCTAACACAAATTAAGATCCTTCTACTTGAGCAGATGTTGCAAACTCCGGTGATCAGTGTAGATCTCACAAGGGACACCGTACAAATAGTGCCTCCAAATCTTCAAGGCATAAACAATAGCAGCTAACTCAAGGTCGTGGATACGATATTTCTATTCATGCACCTTTAGTTGTCTGGGCACGTTGGCGATCACCCTATGGTGCTGCATCAACACCGCACCGAGGCCAACTCGCGATGCATCAAAATAAACTGTATAAGACCCAGAACCTTTAGGCAATATCACTACTGAGGCTGTAGCCAAGGCTGTCTTGAGCTTCTAAAAGCTCTCCTCACACTCTTCAGTCCACCTGAATGGAGCATCCTTCTGGGTCAGCCTAGTCATAGGTGCTGCAATAGATGAGAATCCTCAACAAATCGACGGTAATAACCCGCCAAACCAAGAAAACTATGGATCTCTATAGCTGAGGATGGTCTGGGCCAACTCTGCACCGCTTCCACTTTATTCGGATCCTCCTTGATGCCCACGGAATCCAACCAGAACTCACATTTCGAGAACTTCACATATAATTTCTTTTCTCCCAATGTCTTAAGCATTGTCCTCAGGTGCTGCTCATGATTTTCCCAACTCCGAGAGTACACCAGAATGTCATTAATAAAGACAATAAGGAACGAGTTAAGATATGGTCGGAATACTCTATGCATCAAATGCATAAATGTTGCTGGGGTATTGGTCAGCCCAAAAGATATAACAAGGAACTCGTAATGACCATACTGAGTCCTGAAAGCAATCTTCGGGATATCTAGCTCCCTAGTCTTCAACTGATGATAACTTGAATGCAAATCAATCTTGGAAAACACTCGGGCACCCTATAAATGATCAAACAGGTCAACAATACGAGGCAAAGGATACCGGTTCTTCACTGTAACTTTGTTCAACTGGCGATAATCAATGCACATACGCATAGAACCATCCTTTTTCTTCACAAACAAGACAAGAGCGCCCCAAGGTGACACACTGGACCGGATAAAGCCCTTATCAAGCAATTCTTGTAAATGTTCCTTCAGTTGCTTCAACTTAGGAGGAGCTATACGATAAGGAGGAATAGAGATGGGCTGACTCCGGCAATAAATCAATGCCAAAATCAATATCTCTATCGGGCGGCATGCCCGGGAGAACAGCTGGAAACACATCAGGGAAATCCTGCACTACTACTAGGACTGAATCAACTATAGGGGTAATAATATTGACATCTGTCACATAATCTAGATACATGCCACACCCCTTCTCAACTATTCACTGAGCTTTAAGAAATGAAATAACTCTATTGGTAGTGTAATCTAAAGTACCCCTCCACTCTACTCGTGGAAAACCTGGCATAGCCAGTGTCACTATCTTGGCGTGACAATCAAGAATAGCATAATGGGGAAACAACCAGTCCATGCCCAAAATCACATCAAAATCTACCATGCTGAGCAATAATAAATTGGCTCTGGTCTCAAAAGCACTAAGAACAATCAAATACGATCGATAAACGCGGTCCACAACAAGAGAATCTCCCATAGGAGTAGAAACATAAACATGGGAACTCAAAGAATCCCGAGATATGCCCAAATGAAAATAAAAGGACACTTAGGAATAAGTAGAGCCTGGATCGAATAGAACCGATGCATCTCTATGATAGACCGAAATAATACCTGTAATGATAGAAATAGAATCGGAAACAATAGCCTCTGTACGGGCAAGGTGGGCATAGTATCTGGTTTGGCCTCACCTTCTAGGGCGACCTCTACCTCCCTAACCTTCACCTATAGCTGGTTGAGCAGGTGGGGTGGCAACTGGCACTGTAATCATAGCATAGGAACCTTGTGGAGCACGCTGTGTTTGAGAAGTCTGTGGAGGTGCACCCCTCCTAAGTCTACGGAAATCCCTCACCATATGGCGTGTGTCGCCACACTAAAAACAAGCTTTGGAAGGCATGCAAGCTGTGACTAGCTCGGGCCAGGTCTGCTGGACTTACCACTGAAAGCACCTCATGCATAAGGCGCACTAGATACTGAAAGTGCATAATAAGGCTCCTGAGGTCTAGGAGGAGCTGGAATACTACTGGCTGCTAGAAGAGCTAAATGAACGGGGCGACTCACATAACCCCTCCATGACGAACTGTAGCTGGGGCATGGGCACTAGAATAATGGCCAGACTCTCGAGACCTTTTGACCTCTCTCTCCTCCCTATCCTGAGCAAGCATCCCCTTTACTCTCCTAGCAATACTCACCACCTGCTGATAGGTGATGTCCATCTCTAACCCTTGGGCCATGCTAGACCTGATTCTGGGAATGAGTCCCTCAATAAACCGTCAAACTCTCTCTCTAACTATAGATACCAAGGCCGGTGCATGTCTAGCCAAGTCATTGAAACAGACAGCATACTCTGAAACAGTCATAATACTTCGGCGAAAATGCTCAAACTTCGCGCGCCATACGTCCCTGAGGCTCTAAGGGACATACTCCCTCAAAAACATATCCGAGAACTAGGTCCATGTAAGGAAAGCTGCCTCAGCCAGACTGTCCAACTCAAAAGTAGGCCACCGTGAATAGGCTGCCCCTTGAAGCTGGAAGGCAGTGAAAGAAACCCCACTCGACTTCTCTATACCCATAGTGCGGAGGATATGGTGGCACTCCTCCAGAAATCCCTGAACATCCTCTGATGCTAGACCACTGAATGTAGGAGGGTCATACTTCTTCTATCTCTCAAGCCTCCATTGCTCCTCCTCTGAAACTACTGCCCTACCCTCGGGCTGAGCTGAGGCTACAGGCGGTACCGGTATAACCTCTGGGATTTGATCAACCTAAACCTACTGCTCTGGAGTGTGGGCAGCAGGTGTCTGTACTCCTCCCCCGGCCTGAGATGTGGCTGCAGCAAGGGGAATCAACCTTGCTTGAGCTAAAGTGTTGTACATGCTCATGAACTGTGCAAGGGTCTCCTGGAGAGCTGGAGTAGTAGTAGGTGTATCAGGCTCCTGTGCTCTGAATAGAGCTGCTGGAGGCTCCTCTGTAGCAGCTCGCGCGGGTGCTCTGGCTGCACCACGTGCGCATCCTTGGCATGTACCCTGGCCCCGGCCTCTGGCGGCTCTAGCAGGGGGCACGGGTGCCTGGTCATCTCTGGTAGCATGTGTCCTCACCATCTGTAAGAGAATAGAAGACAAAATTTTAGAATTTTGAAGTCAATAATCTTGCACAACAAGGAATCAAATGAAGTCGAATTTTCCTAACAGTTCCATAGCCTCTCGAAGATAAGTACAAACTTCACCATACCAATCCACAAGACTCTAATAAACCGGCTTGTGACTCACGACTCCTATGAACCCAGAGCTCTAATACCAACTTGTCACGACCCAAGTTCCCCCTCAATGAACTACAGTGATGTCACCTAGTCTCTACGACTAGTCAAGACTAACAATTGCGGAAATGAAACGAAAATGCAAAACTAAAATTTAACAGGTAAATTTAATAAAGGGTTTAGATGCCACTCGGCATATACAATAAACACTCTCGAACTGAACATAAATGCTCCCAAAACCCGGAATATCATGAGTCACATGCTACAGAAGTAAATAGTGCTTCTAAGCTTCAGAAAACTACCAACGAAGAAATTACAGGAAGTCTTTAACTGAAGGAAGAGTAGAGAGGGACTTCTAGGTATGCGGATGCGACAAATATACCTCGAAGTCTCTAAGATTTCCTCGCCTCACTAGAAATATGGCTGGGAAGAGGTACCCTGATCTGTACACGAAAAACATGTGCAGGAAAGGGAATGAGTACACCACAGCGGTACCCAATAAGTGTCAAACCTAACCTCGGTCGAGTAGTGACGAGATCAGGTCAGGTCCCTATTGGTTTATACATATAATAAGGTAAAATAGTATGAAATATCGCTGCAGAGATAAATGCTAACAGTCAACAAAGTTGAGATCATAGAAAAACAACTACTCAATACATAGAGATAGCAACAGGGGTTCTCCCGGGGTATTGCCACGAAGTCTCAAACGTAAATGTATAGAGGATCTCCCGGTATATCATCCTGTAGTCCCAAATGTAAAGTGCAGGGGGATCTCCCAGAATACCGTTCCGTAGTCCCAAAGTAAAGTGTAGGGGGATCTCCCGGAATACCAATCCCTAGTCCCAAAGTCAACATCCAGTACAGGGGGATCTACTGGGATACCTTCCTGTAGTCCCAAATATAAACGTGCAGGGGGATCTCCCGGAATACCGTTCCGTAGTCGCAAATTAAACATACAACTCATTCAACATAAATAATAGTTTCAACAAGGAAATCTAAAGTTTTGATTAAATTCCTATCAAAGAAAACATGTAATTCTTACTCTAAACATGCTGCACGTAGTCCAGGTAGGCAGTTAGGGCAGTGAAGATAGTTAAGGTACATAAGCATTCTTTCCTAGGCTAAATATGATGGCTACATGTACTAGTATTGCTCAATTAAAGGAAAACATAGATATTTACTTAATGAAAACGGGGTTTTTCATCAAATAGCCCGTGTACGCACTCGTTACCTCACGTACACGACATTAATATATCAAACAACACCAAATCCTAAGGAGAGTTCTATCACACAAGGTTAGGCAAGCCAATTACCTCGAACAAGCTCAAATCAAGCTCAAATCACGCTCTTTCCACGAGTATCCAACTTCGAGTGGCTAAGATCTAATCAAATCAATTAAATAACGTAAATATATCTACAAGCAACTAATTTAGCTAATGAATTCAAAGCTAAGACAAGGAAATAGGAAAACACCCAAAAATTCTCCCCAGGCCCACTTCTCAAAATCGGATAAAAGTCACAAATCATGAACACCCATTCACTCATGAGTCTAACTATACCAAATTCACTCAAATCCAATACCAAAGTCTCGACCCAAATCCCAAAATTCTACCTAAGAACTTTTCTCAAAATTTTCCAATTTTTCACCCTAAATCCGAAATTAAATGATAAATTAAGCTTAGATTAATGTGATACAATTAAAAAGGAGTTAGGAATCATTACCCACAAACTTCCTCCGAAAATATCCCCAAGTTTCGCCTTCTACCGAACTCTGAATCAAATTTTGGAATTATGAACTCAAACCCTCGATTTCACTCTTTTTCTGCCCAGCGATTTCTGCTTCTGTGCTCCTAGGACCGCATCTGCGGTCCCACACCTGTGTTAGAATCATCGCAGGTGCGAAACCCACTTAACTAGGATGGGACCGCATCTGCGGGCACTGGGCCGCATCTATAGGTACTGGGTCGCATCTGCGAGCCCGCTTCTATGGTCCCCCAACCGCACCTACTGTCTCAGGTGACCAGGCCCAACTCCGTATCTACGGCTCTACACCTGGGATCCAAAATGTGCAGGTGTGGAAACAACAGGTGTTGCAAGTTCAGCAATATGCATAAGTCCCAAACTAATTAGTTAAGCATCCGAAACTCACCTGAGGCCCCCGGGACCTCAACCAAACATATCAACCAATCCTAAAACATCATACGAACTTAGTCGAACCTTGAAATAACATCAAATGACGCTAAAATCACGAATCACCCTCCAATCCAAACTTAATGAACTTGAAATTTAAAAACTTCACAACCGATGACGAAACCTACCAAACTATGTCCGATTGACCCTAAATTTTGCACACAAGTCATATTCAACACTACGGACATACTCCAACTTCCATAATCACATTCCGGCCCCAATATCAAAATTTCCACTATCGGCCCCAAACTCGAAAAAATTCAACCTTTTCCATTTGAAGCCTAAATGAGCTACAGACCTCAAAAACATAATCCGTCATGCCCTTATGCCCAAAATCACCCAACGGAGCTAACTGAATTGACAGAATTCTATTTCGGATCCGTTTTCACACTATTTCAACTACAGTCCAAATTCTAAGACATAAGCTCTCATTTAAGGACTAGGTGTCCCAAAACACACCGAAACTCAAAATGAATTATCCCGGCAAATCACAATAGTAGAAAATGACATGGGGGAAGCAGTTAACAGGGGATCGGGGCATAAATTCTCAAAATGATTGGCTGGGTCGTTACAATGGGTCTCAAGTATTGTCCCTATAAGGAAGAAGAATGGTCAGATTCGGGTGTGCATTGACTTTAAGGATCTCAACAATGTGTGTCCCATAGATGAATTCCCGCTTCCTATTCCAAAGCTGATGATCGATGCTACTACTAGTTATGAGGAGATGTCTTTCATGGACGGTTCGTTGGGCTATAACCAAATTTGCATGGCACTAAAAGATGAAGAGCTTATCGCATTCTGCATCCCTAAGGGTATTTATTGCTACAAGATAATGACTTTTGGCTTGTGGAACACTTGTGCTATTTACCAAAGGGCTATGCAGAATATCTTTGATGACCTTATCCACAAGAAAGTCAAATGCTATGTGGATGACTTGGTAGTGAAATCAAGAACAAAGAGCGACCACCTTAAAGACTTAAGAATGGTAATTGATTTGCTCTGGAGGTACCAACTTAGGATGAATCCATTGATATGCGCCTTTGGAGTTACTTATGGAAAGTTCCTTGGTTTCATTGTCTGACGTCGAGGGATCTAAGTTGATCAAGTCAAAGTGGATGCCATTTTGAAAATGCCTGAGCCTCGGGATATTCATGAATTGAAAAGTCTGGAAGGAAAGCTAGCATACCTTAGGTGATTCATCTCAAACCTAGCTGGGAGGTGCCAACCATTCCGCCGCCTCATGAAGAAAGGCGTTCCTTTAAAGTGGGACCAAGCTTGTAGAAATACCTTTGAAAGATCAAAACTTAGTTGATGAAGCCTCCAGTTTTGGAAGACCCTACACCTGGAAAGCCGTTGATACAATATATTTCAGCACAAGAAAGGTCTGCGTCACGCCCCCTTTTTCCTTACGGAGTTCGGGTTTCGACATTCATGAGGGAACAACTCGTTTCCTTTTGGGAATTGGGTATTTGAATTTGAAGAGTCGCCACCTAATAGATTAAGGTGTGTTAGGGCACCTAGAGATATTAACACATATAACTAGTTTGCATTACTAGAGATTAGGGTAAGGGCTCGAAATAACCTTAAGGGGAAGGTGTTAGGCACCCCTCGCGGTCCACAACGGTGGGTTCCGGCCGAACTTAAACTATGTGAATTAGTCAATTAAATAGCAAGCACGTATTTGCAAATGAAGTACTTTTCCCCATCTAAATGCATAAATGATCAAGTTTAAATAATGACGGTAAAACAGGTTTGGACAGCTTACACATGTATATGTAAAGAAAAGGGAAGTTTAGATAATTTAAACACATATAGAAATTGGGGAAGGGGGGTCCTAAGTTAATTAGTCTATAGGATCAATCTGTGCAATGCCTGGTAATCCTCCTCAACTAGAGGGAATACACTTGACATTAGCGCGCAAGTAATCATATCCTTTTACTACCCATTACCCTCCCCTTAATGGTTATATAAGCGAGTTTTATTAACGACCTCTAAGTGTGCTGCTACCTATCCCTTCCTTATGGTCCTAGAGGAGCTTAAGACCTCTAAATTTGGGTAGTTCTAGACAAACTTAAAGTATTTAAAAGGGAAAAATCTAGGCGACAAACAGATAACATGTAGGACAAGGAAATAGGGAAAAGCAGTTAAAAGGCCAATGTTTACCTCCGCATGTATATAGTCAAATAAACAGCACATCTAAAATACAGATTCAGGTAATTTCTAGAAAGAATCCTAGGACAGGATATCTAGGTGAACATTAATACACAGATCTTGCAACGATATTTTCAAAACTCAATGGCAGGATCAAAATTAGTTTGCTTACTCATTTTAAACCTGTATGACTTAAGCAGTTTATACACAATTGAACCGCAGTTTTTAGTTTTATATAATGACATTAACCACCTAAGGCTTGCCTAGGCATGGGATTATAGGAACTGTTTGAATAGTTTGAGATAGTTTAACCTATGAACATGTTGATCTAGGTGATACAGGTTATAATAGGCGACTTGTCAATTGTGTTTGGAGACATGCCTATGTATGGGGAGCTGTTTTAACCTTTTGTATACAGCTATTGACTTAATTGAAATAGACGTGGTTCAAATAGATGCAAACAGAGTTCCTAAGAATATGTATCTAAAGAATAAAAGAATGACAGTTTTATTAAGGTTATTTAATAGGAGGATGTTTATGTGACAGTACTTGCGAAAAATCAATCATGCAACATGCTGAAGCAGTAGACGTGAAGGCCCTAAAAATAGGTTATCTAATGCACAAGTTCAACATGGTTTAAATGCAAAAAGACACAGCAATCATAGAACATGGATTCTAATGCAGATTTGTAGAATATAAAGCCTATAACATGTTTTCTACTCAGTTTTACCCACAATATCATACAACTACCCTCTCGTTTTACTAGTTACCCCAATATCTGTTTACAAATAATCATTATAGACCAGAATTGAATAAATTACATAAGTGCAATATAAATTAAGCTATAGGAGCCTGATGCAGGCCCAAAGCAAACCTGGGGTACCAGGCCTTCAGTAGTCTCAAATGCCAGAGATTCATTGCCACATTTGTGTCCAGGTGTGTAAGAGTTCCCTAAGGACCTCAAGGATCCCAGGTAGTGCTCACACCCACACTTTTCTCAAAAGAATACTAATTATATGAAGTGTGGAAGAGCCAGCCCTGATATGTCAGAGTTCGGAGAGATCTCAAGGATCTCTAAGCAGTACACATAATAGTGGGGCAGATCTTAATAACCTAAGAGTAAGTAAGAGTGTTTGATATAGTTTGAAAGACTTAGTGAAAACAACTTAGGAGTGATAAAAGGTTTTCTAGAATAGACCAGTTTTGAGAAAATACTTGTAATGAAAGCCAGTTTTTAAAAGAATACTGACAGCATTAGAAAATAGTTCAGAAGAGAGCAAATTAAGTAGACAACCAGTCAGTCATGGAAGGTTCAAATTCAGAAGTACAATAGCAGGCAGGCTTGCACACAGGGGTGAAAGGTGATTAGGAACATATAGGAATCTCATTGAGGTTACTAGAATAGGGGCAGAGTGGCATGTAGACAACATAGATCACTTAGGATCTTCATAGGCTTACTAAATTAGCCAAGATAGCAGGCAACTAAAACATGGAACAAAGATGTGGAAGACAGAATTAGACACAAAAGTAGGGTCATAGCATGATCACATAGTTAAGGGATTAAGCATGAATTGCAAACAGGCAAGCATCAGATAAAAGGTGAAGTGTAGACATGATAATTATACATTTGAACAGGGCAGAATTTAGGCATGCTAGATAAAGAAGTAGATAGGCTAATATAGTTAGACATGCTAACCACATATTGAACAGGACAGTGCTAAGCAAGACAGTGAACAGAAACAAGAATGGAACTTATAATTGATGAACTTAAGGCAGTAATGAAACACATAGGGTTTAGATTTAAAAAATAATCAGGGACATACCAGTTAGGAAGAAAAAAATACAAAATGCAAAGAAAATATTGAGCAATATCTAGCCTTGGCTTACAGCCGACTAAACTAATGAATACCACAAATACTAGAGAAGAACAAATAGCTTTTAGAGTATAAGAGTGTTTTTGTGAACTAATGTTTGTGTCCAGAAGTTAGAATAAATGAGAGTGTATATAGTAGTCAAGAGTTAAATAGAATAAGGTA
Source organism: Nicotiana sylvestris (assembly GCF_000393655.2). Taxonomy (NCBI): domain Eukaryota; kingdom Viridiplantae; phylum Streptophyta; class Magnoliopsida; order Solanales; family Solanaceae; genus Nicotiana; species Nicotiana sylvestris. Next base: position 111,471,627 of record NC_091068.1, read on the forward strand.
AAGAATCAATTATGTAGCAATTAGGGAAATTTACAGAATCAGTCATACGTAAAATCAGTAAAGCCTCCCCTAATCAAGGGGTAATCAATCAACGGTAAAGAGTAGGACAGATATTTAAGGAAAGAAATCAACTATGATGTAGATACGGAGTAGCCAATTAGGGGTAAATAAACATGAGTTCAATTAAGGAAACAATTACTAAGAATCAGCAAGTATCACAGTTAATTCGAATAAGGCAAGAAACTAAATAAGGTTGCAAATAAAGGAATAATCAAGGATCAGAATATAAGTTTTAACGAAACAAATCAGTGAATCAAGAATTCATAACAACACTGATTTAAGAAGAAAAATATAGGTTTTCATTAATAAATAAACATAATGAATATAGACACATAGAATTAGTTGAGAAATCAAACTAGGAACCTTAATAAAGGAAAATTAGGGTAAAATCACAAGATATTCAAATTAAACAAAGGAGAAACCATGGGAATCAAACCACACAACAAAATCATGTAGCAAGTAATAGGGACAAGCTCATAATCCAAACAAAAATGTCAAAAATTGGGGTTTTAGCATAAATCGACTAGGGTCTAAAAAATCAAAACATGAATCATACAGTAACACTTAAGAACAATGATTAAACACTCAAAAATCAGAAAAGCTTTGAGATGGTGAGTCCAGTAAACCCTAGTTTTAGAAAAAATGGAGAATCAAATGAAAAACCATAAGACTTTCGTGAAAACATGTGAAATAGGTTCGATTCATCTCAAATCTGGACAAATCTGAAAAGGTCCAAGGATAAAAATTAGGGTTTTCAGAAAGGAAATAGAGACAAGCATAGACTTAGGAATCCATAGATTTAAGACGAAAATGAGAAAGATCTTACTCAAGGTCGAGCCAAATGGCCTGAAATAGGAAAGAAAACCCAAAGGTGTAAACAGGCCGCCTAGGTCCCTTTAGAATCTCCTCAAGGATCCAAGAAATGGAGATACCATAGCAAGTAGGAGGCCAATATAGGCCCGAAACGATGGAGAAGCATCGTAAAATGGAGGGTTAAGACGGAGATGGGTAATTGGACTAGGCTAGGTTTAAATTAGGTATTTTCTAGGAGCTAGATTTTAAACACCCAATTAATTTAGTAAAATAATTTACAAATGATAAAAATGTTATTTGTGCATGAAAATGATTTAAAATACTTACTTAATATTGTAAAAATATGAAAAGTTGTTTTCTATTTGGATAATATAATTGTGCATATATATAGGCTATTATTGTAAAATATGCAATTCTAGCCTAAAATTGCAAATGTGATTATAAAAAATACAATTAAAATATTTAAGAATTATATGGGCATAAATGATGAATTTAGATGATTAAATCTTTATAAAAATAATATGAGGAATAATTATTGTATATTTGTATAAATAAAAATACAAAAATAAATTGATTTAAAGACTTTAAAATTATAGAAAAATAATAAAAATACTTGTGCATGTTTGTAAATGTGTATGTCCTATTTTGAAAGTATGTAGGCATATATATATATATATATATATTTGGGTACCTACAGCTGCCCCTCTTTACCCGAGAAGGATGAAAGAGTTTTTGGGTAAAAAAATGATGGCCAATTTTGACCGAATGGGATGTCATTAAAAGATAGAGGTCGGACTCTGGTCTTTGAGTTGCCTACATATCCCAAGTTTTATAGGAATCAGGTCGTGTGTAGTTCCAGATCCATCGGTGGAATGTACCGATGAGGTTATTACAGGAACGGGCATGAAATTTCGGGATGGGTGAAAGAATGGTTATGGTGAGCTGTCAAGTTTGAGATAGTTGAAGGAACTGGAGCAAGATCGCTCCTGCTGGTATAGTGGTTGCCTACTGGTCACCTACAGGTAAGGAGATGCTACCAACATGTATTTGTGCGAAAATTTAAATATGATGCAGATTCCCTTCGGACTAAAAGTTGTCTTTGAACGGTTAAGGATGACGTCCTCAGGCCATGATGTCCTGGGCCTTGAATTGTTCAGTGATGGTTGCGCATGCCATGAAATTATGTTCTCGGGCTTTGAGAATGGTGCCTCCGAACCATGACACCTTTGAATAATGATATGCAAATTTGAGAGATCCTAAGGCCATGGCATGGTGTCTTCCGACAATGAGGATGATGCCTTTAGAATATGGCACCTTTTGACAGATTGGCGATATTTCAGCCCATGAAACGCAATAATATGATGTTTAACAAGACAAGGCTTAGCCCGAAAGAGGAGCAAATAGATAGTGCCGGAGAGACAGCGCTTAGTCTCAGTGAAAGTGTGTAAATTGAAGGCAAAGTTTGGCCTCATGCAGATAGGGAGACAGAGCTTAGTCTCATGCAAATGAAGGCAAAGATTTACCTTATGCAAATGTGGGGGCAGAGCTTTGCCTCATGCAAGATGCGGGACATGGCTTCGTCCCATGCAAATGGAAGGCAATGCTTAGCCTTATGCAAATATGGAGGCAGGGCTGAGCCGCATGCAAGATGTGGGACAGGGTTTAGTCCCATGCAAATGGAAGGCAGAGCTTAGCCTTATGCAAATATGGAGGCAGGGATTAGCCTCATGCAATATGGAGACTGTGTTTAGTCTCATGCAGGATGCGGGACAGAGCTTAGTCCCATGCAAAGAGAAGGTAGTGTTTAGCCTTATGCAAAATGGAGGCAGGGCTTAGCCTCATGCAAGATGCGGGACAGGGCTTAGTCCTATGCAAAGAGCAGGTGGCAAAGCAGAATGTTTCTTAGCTGGGGATACATTCAGTGTCTGGTGGCCCAATTGATAGTGATTTTGCCTCGTGTATATATTTGCGAATGCAGGGTTTGGGACAGGGCTTAGTCTCATGCAAGTAAAAGGTAGAGCTTAGCCTTATGAAAATATGGAGACAGGGATTAGCCTCATGCAAGATGGAGACAGAGTTTATTCTCATGCAGGATGCAGGACATCGCTTAGTCCCATGCAAAGAGAAGGCAATCTTTAGCCTTATGAAAAATGGAGGCAGGGCTTAGCCTTATGCAAGATGTGGGACAGGACTTAGTCCCATGCAAAGAGTAGGTGGCAAAGCAGAATGTTTCTTAGCTGGGGATACATTCAGTGTCTGGTGGCCCAATTGATAGTGATTTTGACTCGTGTATATATTTGCGAATGCTATTGCTACGTCAGATGTGCTTGCATTCAAAGAAAAATTGTAAGTTTTGTAAAAGGGAGGTTCATTCGTGCTTTTCTCCACTGGACTTCCTTTTCTTCGTTCTGGAGGTCATGTTTGAGTTTCCTTGGGTAATACCTGACTGATATGAAAATAGAGCTTTCAAAAATATGTAATTATTGATAAAAATAGAGTTATTTTAGAAACATGTTGAAATATCAAGTAATTTTAGATGAACTAGTGACTGTAACACATTTTAGAGACATTGCAGCTTTCTCGTGTTAGAATTTTGAGGGTCATCCTCAAACTTTTGCCCCAGTTTTGTGGATGATCCTTCGACCATTTGCGAGTAACAAAACTTGTCGAACCTTCTTCGGTATTTTGAGAATCAGTCTCAAAATTCTGCCCCAATTTCTTAACCGATTTATGACTGTTTGGCATATGTTGGCGTCGGCTGGACTTGCTCCGGAATTTTGAGGGTCCTTCTCAAAATTCTGCCCCAGTTTCTAATCTTGAGGGGAAATGGAAATTTTATTATGATATGACCGAACCGACAGGGCTGCTTATGTATCCCCTCTTAAACGGGAATCAGGTCAAGCGTAGTTCAATTATAGTAGATGTAAATAGTCTAAGCATAGTATCTTTTGACTGCGTCTAAATTAATTGGTTTCTGCCAAATTTTTCCATCCATTTCTGCAAGTATGAGTGCTCCTCCTGTCAGCACCCTGTGAACCATGTAAGGACCTTGCCAGTTAGGAGAGAATTTCCATTTGGCTTCATCTTGATGTGGGAAGATCCTCTTCAGTAACAACTGTCCTGGTGCAAATTACCTTGGTTTGACCCTTTTGTTGAAAGCTCTGGATATTCTGTTCTGATAAAGCTGACCGTGACATACCGCGTACATTCTTTTTCCATCTATAAGGGCCAATTGCTCATAGCGGCTCCTTATCCATTATGCATCACTGTGTTCGGCTACTTATATGATTCTTAAAGAAGGAATCTCTACCTCGGCTAGGATGACAACTTCGGTACCATAAACCAGTAAGTAAATAGTTGCCCCAGTTGATGAGCGGACTGTAGTGCGGTATCCCAACAGGGCAAAGGGTAAGTTCTCGTGCCATTGTTTGTCGTTTTCTACCATCTTCCTTAGTATCTTCTTGATATTTTTGTTGGCGGCTTCTATAGCTCCATTCATCTGAGGTCTGTACACTGTGGAGTTCTTGTGCTTGATTTTGAAAGTTTCACACATGGCTTTCATCAGATCAATATTGATATTGGTGGCATTATCCGTGACAATGGACTCGGGAACTCCGAATCGGCAAACAATACGATCCTTGACAAAGTCTGCGACGACTTTCTTGGTTACAGCTTTGTAAGATGCATCCTCTACCCCTTTTGTGAAGTAATCAATGTCTACTAGAATAAACTTGTACCCGTTTGAACCTGTGGGCTTGATAGGACCAATGATATCCATTCCCCAAGCGGAATATGGCCATGGTGAGCTTGTGGCATTGAGCTTATTTGGCGGCACTTTGATCATATCGGCATGCACTTGACATTGGTAGCATTTGCGGACATACTGGACGCAATCTATCTCCAGAGTCATCCAAAAGCAACCGACCCTAAGTATCTTCTTGGCCAAGACAAAACCATTCATATGCAAGCCGCAGGTCCCAGCATGTATCTCCTCAGGTAGTTTAGAAGCCTCTTTTGCTTTGACACATCTAATAAATCCTAAATCAGGAGTTCTTCTGTACAAGTTTCCTCCGCTATGGAAAAAGTGATTGGACAATCTCCGAAGTGTGCGTTTCTGAGTGTGGTTCACATGCTCCGGATATTCTCCCTTTGCCAAATACTCTTTGATGTCATGGAACCAAGGTTTTCCATCTATTTCTTCTTCAATGTGGGCACAATATGCCGGCTGATTATGAATTCTCACTAGGATGGGATCAATGAAATTCTTATCTAGATGTTGTATCATGGATGACAAAGTGGCCAATGCATCGGCAAACTCATTCTGAATTATGGGCACATGTCGAAACTCTATCTTCGTGAACCTTTTTCTGAATTCTTGCACATGGTGCAGATATGGCAATATCATGGAATTCTTGGTGGCCCACACTCCTTATACCTGGTGCACAAGAAAATCTGAATCACCGATTACCAGCAGCTCCTGAATATTCATGTTGCTTGCCATATTGAGTACTAGTATGTAGGCTTCATACTCTACCATGTTGTTGGTGTGGGAAAATTTGAGTTTATCAGATATTGGATAATGTTGACCTGTTTCTGATACCAAAACTGCTCCAATGTTCACTCTTTTGAAATTTGCGGCTCTATCAAAGAACATCCTCCAGTCGTCGTATACTTTGGTAATGGCCTCTCTTACGAATGACACCTTTTCATCAGAGAAATACATTTTCAAGTGTTCGTATTATCCTCCCCTAGGATTTTCAGCAAGATGGTCTGCCAATGCTTGTCCTTTGATTGCCTTTTGAGTTACATAGACGATATCAAACTCACTTAACAGTATTTGCCACTTGGATAACTTCCTAGTTGGCATGGGTTTCTGAAATATGTACTTCAAAGGGTTCATCCTGGATATGAGGTATGTGGTATAGGCACAGAAGTAATGCCTCGATTTCTGGGTCGTCCAGGTCAAAGCACAGCAAGTGCATTCCAGCAGAGAGTATCGTGCTTCATAAGGTTTGAATTTCTTACTTAGGTTGTATATGGCTTTTTCCTTTCTCCATGTCTTGTCATGTTGTCCCAAAACACATCTGAAAGCTCCATCCAATACAGATAGATAGAGTAGCAAAGGTCGTCCTGGATTTGGCGGGACCAAGACCGATGTTGTGGATAGGTACTCCTTGATTTTGTCGAAAGCTTTTTGACAATCCTCGGTCAAGCTTGTTTCGGCATCACTCATCAGCATCTTGAAGATGGGTTCACATATGACTGTGGATTGTGCTATGAAGCGACTGAAATAGTTGATACGTCCTAGGAAACTCATCACATCCTTTTTTCTCCTAGGCGGAGGTAACTCCTGAATAGCCTTAACCTTAGAGGGGTCTAGTTCGATCCCTCAATGACTGACAATGAATCCCAGTAACTTTCCTTCGGGAACCCCGAATGCACACTTTGTACCTCCTTAACCTGTCAAAGATTTTTCTTAAGTCTGCTATGTAATCCGCGACCCTTTTGGATTTGATAATGATGTCGTCCACACACACCTCTATTTCTTTGTGTATCATATCATGGAAGATGGTTGTCATGGCTGTCATATAAGTAGCCCCAGCATTCTTTAGACCTAATGGCATCATCTTGTAGCAGTATACCCCCCCATAGTGTAATAAAAGATGTTTTCTCTACATCTTCTTCATCTATCCAGATCTGGTGATAACCTGCGAAGCAATCTACAAAGGACTGGAGTTCATGCTTGGCGCAATTGTAAATCAGGATGTGTATATTCTGTAGTGGGAAGTCGTCCTTGGGACTTGCTCTATTTAAGTCTCGATAGTCAATGCATACTTGGACTTTCCCATCTTTCTTCTGAACTGGTACAATGTTGGCTAACCAGGTTGGGTACTCAACCACCCAGAGGACTTTGGCTTTGATCTGCTTGGTAACTTTCTCCTTGATTTTCAGGCTCATATCTGGTTTAAATTTTCTGAGTTTTTGCTTCACCGGCGGACATATGGGATTGGTAGGCAACTTGTGAGCTACTATGGACGTGCTTAAATTGGTCATGTCATCATATGACCATGCAAAAATATCCTCATACTCCTTTAAGAAGTGAATGTACTCCACTTTCTCTGTCGGTGATAAGTGAATGTTGATGCGAGTCTCCTTGATGGTCTCGACGTCCCCCAAATTTACTGCTTCGATTTCGTCCAGGTTGGATTTAGGCTTATTCTCAAAGTTCTCAACCTCCCTGACTACTTCCTCAGGTATTTCATCTTCTTCATGCGAGTCACTATCCTTATATTGTGTGTCCTTATTACATGTCACAGTCAGCAGTTCATCAGGAAAAGTAACAATAATGTTGTAGAAAGAAAAGGTGTGGGAGATAATAGTGAATAATAAAGAGCAATGCATTTGATTAAAATTGAAAAACATCCAAACTAGTACGGCTCGATGAATCGAGCATTTATTTTGAAATAATTAAGTCTTTAAAACAAAATTACTGAAAATCTTAGATGCTTATAATGGCTATAGAAATAAAATCTGCCAAGCTACCTAGGGACTCGGTGGGCCCGGGATGGTGGGGTAGTCCAGTTTCTTGAGAACAGCTCCCTTCTCCACTGTCTGAATAGTGAGGCCTTCTTTCTTCTCCTTCTCAATTATTGCACTGCAATCCATATCCCCATACTCCAATAATAGATTCCTCAGCCCAGCTAATGCTTCTTCTTCTGCAGTTCCCCATATTGTATCAGCTTGGTGAAAAGTTTGACCCAGATGTGGCACTAGTTGATCGAGAGGGTAATAAGGTCCACGCCTTGGAGGCGGCCAATCATCATACTCCTACCTTGTATACTGGTATCTGATCCCAAGAGTAGTACCATGACATTTCAGCTGTATCAGTTTGGTAATACCCTGGAGATTCTTTCCAAGCCCTTTGCCGGATTCATACCCAGACCATGCCAATATGCTTTATATTTTGCTACTCCACCATTTGTCTTTCTCAATGGCATTGACACGTTCGATGTGATGATAGGTTTTCCCTCCTAGCTTTCTTCTGTTCCCGATAACCAGGATGGTTTGACTGTTGTAAATGGGGTTACTCCTATCTCCGTGAATGATCACCTCCTGATGGTTCCATTCGAATTTCACGCCTTGATGTAGTATGGAAGCCACAGCCCAGTGGCATGTATCCATGGTCAGCCCAAAAGAAGATTGTATGAGGCTGATATGTCAAGCACCTGGAATTCAACGTCGAACCAAGTTGGCCACATCTGTAGGCAAAGATTAACCCCCCAGATCGTGTCCCTTTGAGACCCGTCAAAGTCTTTCATGTTCATGATTCCTACCCGTATTTCATGTAAACCTTTGCCCAATCTTTTCAGAGTATCCAACAGACAAATATTGAGGCTTAAACCTCCATCGATCAAGACCATGGCAATGAATTTGTCTTCAAATTGCACCATGATATGCAATGCTCGTTTGTGATTCAACCCTTCAGGCAGTAGCTCATCCTTGTGGAAGATTATTATATGACTTTCCAGCACCTACCCTACTATGTTGGTCATCTCTCCGTAGGAGATATTGTTGGGTACATAAGCTTCACTCAACCTCTTCATCAAAGCAATCTTGTGTGCCTCTGAATTTGCAACAGTGATAGGATGGATATCTGAGCTGGGGTTTTGGTCAAATGATTAATGACGTAATATTCCCTTGCTTGTACTTTCCTCTAAAAGTCATCTAGCCCTATTTCAATGATAGGCTGCTTGGTAGTGGCATCCTTACTTGGTCCTCCTAAGTGTTCAGGTGTATAATTTCTTCCGGTCCTAGTCATTCCTTGTGCAACATCAGATTCCTCCATCTTTGCCTTTCTTTTTCGCCTAGCTTCGATAACGTAATCCCAGGTTATTGCTTTTGAGTTGAAAGGAGGTGTGGTTGATACTATCACTATGAAAGGTGTGGCCACTTCTACTTCAAATGGAACAGGGGTGGCCGGAGGTGGAGCTACCTCTGCCTCCAATGGAACGGATGCAGCTACCTTAACCTCGATTGGTGACTCAGTCTATACTACAATAGGAGTAAGTGTGACTACAAGTTTAAAGTCATTTCCTTCTTGAATAAGCCCGATTGACCCCTCAGCCCATTATTCGTCTATCTCTATCACATGTATCCCACTACCCCTATGGTCCGGGAGGGGGTTGTTGCGGACACTAGGTGCAGCTTTTTTTGCTTGTATGACCTTGTTAACATTCAGTGTCTATATTTTGTCTTTCAATGTTCAGCACTCGTCAATGGTGTGCCCCTTCATGGAAGAATGGTATGCGCAGGTTTTGTTTGGGTTGACCCATTGGGATGGGTTTTCTACAGCCAAAACGGGAATGGGAGTGACGTAACCAGCGGCCTTCAACCTTTCATATAGCTGGTCGATAGGTTCAGCAATAGCAGTGTATTGTTTGGGTGGCTTGCGGTTAAAATTGGGTCATGGTCTTGGATAATTTTGGCGAGTTAGAGGTTACTGGAAATGAGATTGTTGGGTATTATAGGTATGATAGACAGTGGCTGCTTAGGAATATCTGGGAGACGAGGGTTGATATCTAGGTGGTGGTTCTTGGTATGTGGTTGGGGATGTTTGATATGTGAGTGGAGGTGTTTGATATGTGAGTAGAGATTTCGGGCCCTGAGCCACCATTATTGCCCCAACATCTTTGTTCTTTGATATGCCGCCTTATTGTAATGCCTAGTTTGTGGCCTGTAGTGCCTCAAAGTTTTTTTACCATCCCTCCCTTGATGCCTTCTGCAATTCTTTCCCCAAGTTTGATGATATCAGAGAATTTACGATTTTTAATAACCATCAACCTTTCATAGTATTGCGGATCCTGTGCTGTGACGAAAAACTTGTTCATTTGTTACTCGTCCAAAGATGGCCTGACTTTGGCTGCTTTCGACCTCCAATGAGTAGCATACTCACAGAAAGTCTTAGTGGGTTTTTTCTTGAGGTTCTGAATGTAGAAAACTTTTGGTGCATTCTATGTGATAAACCTGAATTGGTCCATGAAATCATATGCCATACTCACCAGTTGGACCATTTCTTAGGATCCTGGCTGATGTACCAGGACAAAGCATCTCCCATAAGACTCTTCAGGAAAAGCTTCATCCGGATCTTTTCATCCTTTTCGACCCTGACAAGTTTATCACAATAGGTCCTTAGATGAGCCTTGGGATCACCTGTACCATCAAACATCTCGAACTTGGGAGGTTTGTACCCCTCTGACAGTTCTACATCTGGCTGTATGCATTGGTCTTCATAGTTCAAACCTTCTATCCCTTTGTCTCCTTCGACACCCTGAACTTGACAAGTCAACTTCTTGAGTTCCTCAACCATGTTCTTGATAAGAAGGTAATTCTCAGCGGATTCTGGTGTATAGGAAGTTGGTTGGATAGAGTGAGGTATGGTTTCCACGTATATAGGGTTGTTTTGGTGAGTGCTAGGAGCTTGGGTGTAGTGGTGGTCATTGGTTAAATTTTAAGGATCGGGAATGGGTTATGGTGTGTTCTGGGGAGTGTGATTAGTGGTGGATGGTGGGTAATGGATTGGTTGATGATGGTGTTGTGGCAGAGTTGGTATCGGTAAAGGATTGAGATTTTGAGGTGGGGTTGCATATTGATGCGGTGCATGAGGGTTTTGTGGATGTTGGTTCAGTGTTTTTTGGGGAGGTGCTGGGTTGACATCGGGGACATTCAGGGTGAGGGATAGGTTTGCTAAGTTACGGACCTGCTCAAGCTCTCCCTGTAACTCTAGTATCTTTTGTTCCAACCTCAAAACTAAGTCATTTGGTGTCGGAGTACTCCGACCGCCTGAAGTTTCTGCATTTTTCACATTCTCCTTTCGAATACCACTTAAGTCGTCCATTTTAGCTTTCCCTTTGGAGTAGGAGGAGCTGGAGGGCCTCTAGATCTGGTATGATACGTTGATGATGCCAGTATGTGCGAACCAACCTTAGGGGAGGGGAATAAAGAATAAAGAAAAACAAAAGGTAAACAAGTTAGTAAGGGTTCTGAATTATTTGCAGTATTTAAACACATATTGCGGGAATGTACATTCGCGTCCTAATTTGGGAGATCCGTTGTTTCGAGGTAGGCCTAGCGACAAATAAATTTGGAGAAATTCAGTGTCAATAATTGCCTCATTTTATTAATGTAAAAGTAAACGACTCAAACTGACACTAAATAAGATAATGTTTCTAATGACACTTGGCCTTGTTACATTTAAAAGGAAAGCAAGTAAATCTAATCTACTTGGTCCCTGAAGGAACCTCTCCAGACCGGGTGTTGTTATCGATCAACTCTCCCAGCACGTGCTGGTTCAGTAGTAGGAATGCCCATGCCAAATGCCTTCCTTTATTTCCTTTAGCGTTCTGGCAGTCGGTGACCCTCTTCCTTATCTTTCATTCCAATTCTATTAGTCTGTACTCCAGATATTCCAGCCTCTCACTAGATTTAACAGCTCTTTCTTTCCACTCATTAATCATTTCCATATCGGCCTTATGATGCGCTATGTGCTCATCTTCGGACACTCGAACTCTTTTGCGTAGCTTGTTGTACTTCACCTCTACTTCGGCAAACTCATCTATGACCCTATTTCCTGGTCCAACTCTTGGCTCGAAGATTCCTAATAGATTATCATCCAACCATGATGGGTAAAAGAATGAATGGCCCGCATGATATCGGTCTGGCTCGATGGTATCCTTCTCCACAATAATCTTCAAAGTCCACATATGTTGTGCTTTATTCTTATATGGGATGGCGTCACCCTAGAAATTGGCTCTGAAGTGACTCATTTTAGTGACCCGTGGTATGGCCTATCTCCTACCTGCCTGTCTCATAACCTTGAGGGGAGAATATGGGTATATCCCCCTCAACTTAATCAACACCAAGTGCAAGACGTCCCTGGATCTGATGATGAACTCGTCGGTGGGGAACCACTCAAACATCCCCTGAACCTGATCCTCAGTTAACTTGTTGAAAAACTGCACCCATCCTATAACATCCTTAGGTTGAGCGAACATGTCTAGAATGTAAGTCATTCTCTTATGGTGATGGAAGGCTATGTGGTTGTTCCATGGCCTTCGTGGAAACTCTTGGCGGTATTGGCCCCTTTGGAGATGTTCTAATAGCCAAACTTGTAACAGCAAATTGCAACCCTCAAAGAATTTGAACCCCTTCTGACAACGTTCCACGACTTGGTACATGTATGCAATGATCATAGGGACAATAGTATATGTCTATCCCTAGTATGGCCAGCCTAGTATGGATTCTATCCCCTTGGATTGGGAATACCAGCATGCCCAAGAAGCACACAATGAACATGAAGACCCTTCGATGAACCTAGCCCAAGGAGGTGATTGAGAACTCATCATCAAAAATACGATAAGAGGTGTTGCGACCGTATCTTTCATAAAGGAAATCGAAAGGTATGTAGGAGTTTTTCAGGCACTGCAAATCATCATTTTTCTTTAGCCCTATCATCTTAAGGAACCCTCTAGTGGTGCGATTTTTAGGTGCCCATAGACCAGGGCTATCCCATGGCAGGCCAGCAAATCCTGCTATTTCTTCTAGGAGGAGAGTCATTTCTATATCCACTAAGCGGAACACAACCCTTTCCTTATACCAAAACAGAGTGGCGGCCTCAATCAGCATTTTGTTTGGTTGAAGATCCAATAGCGACGACAAATTCCCTAAGAATCTTGTCACATGATTTTGGTCACTTGAGGGAAGGTCCCTCCACCAGTCTATCAAAACTAGAGGTATGCTACCGACCATACTGAATCTGGGGACTTCGTGCCTCATTTTCTGCAAAACAAGAGATAGTTAGGCCCTTTCCCCCTCCATGTCCATCTATTTATACAGTAATGATTAGCATATTGGCACTTATTTCTCCAAATTAATGTACACAATCGTGATTACCCCTCTTGGGATTGTGAAAAACTCGATGGACTTTTGGACGAGGCTTGTCTTAAAGAGTTATTATGCGGACATCATATTAACCCGGCTAGGTTTGACCATGATGCATGCACAATTAATCAGAGTAAGGCTGCTATAGAGGTCTAGACTAGGACCCTCAAGCAGACAACTTGAGAGGGGAAAGGCATGGAACCGTCGAACGCACCGCTGATCGACTAAGTTTACCGTAAATATGCCTTTCCGAATTTAAAGGGGTGATAAATAGGAAGAGAGAAAACACTCATCAAGCGTTGCTATAGGATTAATTGTACACGAGTGGAATATGATGTTGAGCATGATTTATGCAACAATAAATTAGCATATTGTCAAGTATTTGCACGTAAAAATGATAAATGCAGTATTTAAATAACTGAAAGATAGTTACGAAAAAAGAAAACAAAGAGACAAGTCAATTTCAGGAAAATAAAGAAATCATAAATAAGCAGTTAAATCCAAATAAAGAGGAAAGGGTACATGGGATAGAGCATTCTTAGACTAATTCACAAAAATAAGTTCGTTATGGTAAGAGCCTAAAATATCCCCAGCAGAGTCGTCATGCTGTCGCGCCTCCTTTTTCCCCGCGGAGTCCGGGTTTCGACATTCATGGGGGAAAAACTCATTTCCTTTTGGGAATTGGGTATCTAAATTTGAAGAGTCGCCACCTAACGGATTATGGTGCGTTAGGGCACCTAGAGCGATTAAATCATATAACTAGTTTGCATTACCAGAGATTAGGGTAAGGGCTAAAAATAACCTTGAAGGGAAGGTGTTAGGCACCCCTCTCGATCCATAATGGTGGGTCCCGGTCGAACTTAAACTATGTGAATTAGTCAATTAACAAGCAAGCACATATTTGAAAATAAAGTAGTTTTCCCCATCTAAATGCATATATCATCAAGGAAGTTCAGATAATGAGGGTAAAAGAGGTTTGGACAGCTTAGACATGTATAGGTAAAGAAAAGGGAAGTTTAGATAATTTAAACACATATAGAAATTGGGAAAGGGGAGTCCTAAGTTGATTAGTCTATAGGATCAATCTGTGCAATTCCCGGTAATCCTCCTCAACTAGAGGGAATACACTTGACATTAGCGCGCAAGTAATCATATCCTTTTACTACCCATTACCCTCCCCTTAATGGTTATATAAGCGAGTTTGATTAACGACCTCTAAGTGTGCTGCTACCTATCCCTTCCTTATGGTCCTGGAGGAGCTTAAGACCTCTAAATTTGGGTAGTTCTAGACAAACTTAAGGTATTTAAAAGAGAAAAATCTAGGCGACAAACAGATAACATGTAGGACAAGGAAATAGGGAAAAGCAGTTAAAAGGCCAATGATTACCTCCGCATGTATATAGTCAAATAAACAGCACATCTAAAACACAGATTCAGGTAAAATTAAGCAGTTTATACATAATTGAAACGCAATTTTTAGTTTTACATAAGAACATTAACCACCTAAGGCTTGCCTAGGCGTGGGGATTATACATAATCACAATTACAGGAACAGTTTGAATAGTTTGAGATTGTTTAACCTATGAGCATGTTCATCTTGGTGATATAGGTTATAACAGGCAATTTGTCAATTGTGTTTGGAGACATGATGTCTATGTGTGTGGGTGGGGGGGCTGTTTAAACCTTTTGTAGACAGCTATTGACTTAATCGAAATAGGCGTGGTTCAAATAGATGCAAACAGAGTTCCTAAGAATATGGTATTTAATGCATACAAAAATGACCATTTTATTAAGGTTATTTAATAGTAGGATATTTATGTGACGGTACTTGCGAAAAATCAATCATGTAACATGCTGAAGCAGTAGACGTGAAGGCCCTAAAAACAGGTTATCTAATGCACAAGTTCAACATGGTTTAAATGCAAATAGACACACCAATCCTAGAATATGGCTTTTAATGCAGATTTGCAGAATATAAAGTCTATAGCAGGTTTTCTACCCAGTTTTACGCACAGTATCATACAACTACCCTCCTGTTTCACTAGTTACCCCAATATCTGTTTACAAATAATTATTACAGACCAGAATTGAATAAATTACATAAATGCAATATAAATTAAGCTATAGGGAGCCTGATTGTCACGACCCAAACCGATGGGCCGCAACGGACACCCGGTACCTTACTCAACCGAATACCAACGTAATGCATCTTTCTTATTACATCATCATATACACGTGACATACGGGCCTAATAGTCCAACATAATCATTTATAAACTCAAAACATAGGCCGACAAGGCCGTACAATCTTTCACATACATGACATATGTCTACAAGCCTCTAAGAAACATAAATATCATAAAGGTCGAGACAGAGTCCCGCCATACCAAACAATATACGTCTAACTCATACTAACCAAACAAGCAACTCCGAAGCAAATGGAGCACACCAACATTTTCCGCTGAGCTGATAGCCTATATGGAGGGCTCTCGACCTGTCTATCGGGACCTGCAGGCATGAAACGCAGCGTCCCAGGCAAAAGGGACGTCAGTACGAATAATGTACTGAGTATGTAAGGCACATAAATAAATACATAAGAGACATGGAAGACATATAGAGTACATGACTCAACTTGTAAGTCTAAATAACTTTGTAAATCATAAATTACTTTTAGCATCATGCGTATGTGTATGAATGTCATGTCATGCATAGGTACATGTTTCATAACATCATCAGCCTCTGAGGGCATCTCATTATATCATATTGGCCACTGCGGGCAAAATCATCAACGTATACCAGCTGATCAAGTGGTAGTGCGTATATAATGCCATAACCTTTCCCATTTCCCATATACATATATACATACATATATACACGTATATAACGCCGTTCGAATCATATTTACATATATATGCGTATATAACGCCGTTTGAATCATATTTCGGCCAATGTGGGCAACATCATCATTATATACCAGCTGATCAGGTGGTGGTGCATATATAACGCCGTAACCTTTTACCATATCTCATATATATATATTTACATATATACGTGTATATAACGCCATCTGGTCATGGGTCAATGCACATGAATGCAATGCATGAAAAGTACGTCAATAAAATCATTTGGAAGGTCATAAGACCACTTTGCCTCTTGAGAAATATCATAAAGTAACATCTTTTCAACTTTCGTATTTTTCTGAGACCCATGAACAAATGATAAAATATTATGACTCATGGGAATTAAAGAGCATAAATATTTCTATTACTTCTATGAGTAGAGTCACTTATGGAGTTTGTGCATTTGCACGTTTCGTTCATATCGTATGGATCATGCCAAAAGAAATAAGGGATAGCCTTAACATACCTGCTTCTGTGAAATTCTTGAACGGAATTGTTCTTGCTTCTTTAAAATATATAAATGAAACTTGGCTTTGAATTCGTTGAAATTCTAGACGAAATTGCTCTTGAATGAAGCGTTTCTTTATAAACGAAATCTGATTTTGCTTCAATGTTTTCTTTGAGCCAAAGGAATAAGGCTTCTGAATCTTCAACTAAGGAATTGATACATAACATAATGGACCAAGGAAAAATGCTTATACGTAAGCACTATTTGGGGAGACTTATATTTAAGTCTTGCCTTTTAGTTACATTTTCATAGCTAGCCACATGGCAATAATGACTAATGAGTCATTTTTTGCCATGGTGGATTTGTGACATATTTTTATTTTGGGTATATTTTATAAAAAAATTCACTTATTAGTTAACCGGGTAATATTCCGTTATCCGGTAATTAATCAATTATCCGTATAATTTAAAAATTACCACAAATTACTTAAAATTCTATTTATTTTAAAAAATACTTCATATATACTTTATATATTATACTACCGTGGTAACATGGTACTAGTTTATAATTATCGGGTATTATCGCTCGACCCGTATTTTATTCCAAATTATCCATTTTCAACGAAACTCGTTTTCTTTAATCCGTGTACCCCTTTATCCTTCATAACACTTATTTATTGCTTACTATAAATAGCGTAAGTACGTTAACGTCAAAATGATGTCATCCCCGAGTCTTACATCGGTTAACTGAAAATGAAATTTTAACGTACAATACTTCATGGTGCAACGTCATCGTAACTTAATACTGCGAAATGTGACATCACCTTAATGTAATACTGCGAGATGTGACATCTCACTTCTGGGTTCTTATTAATTTATTTATGGCGTATTTTCATGTACGAAAATATGGGGTGTAACACTGATGTAGGCCCAAAGCAAACCTGAGGTGCCAGGCCTTCAGTAGTCTCAAATGCCAGAGATTCATTGCCACATTTGTGTCCATGTGTGTCAGAGTTCCCTAAGGACCTCAAGGATACCGGGCAGTGCTCACACCCCGGTTTTTCTCAAATAAAGAGTGATTATGTGCAGTGTGGAAGAGCCAGCCCAATATGCCAGAGTACAGAGAGATATCAAGGATCTCTAAGCAGTACACATACCAGAGGGGAAGAACTTAATAACCTAAGAGTAAATGAGAGTGCTTGATATAGTTTGAAAAACTTAGTGAAAACAGCTTAGGGGTAAGAAAGGTTTTCTAGAATAGACCAGTTTTGAGAAAATACTAGTAATGAAAGCCAGTTTTTAAAAGAATACTGACAGATTTTGAAAATAGTTTAGAAGAGAGCAAATTAAGTAGACAGCAAGTCAGTCATAGAAGGTTCAAATTCACAAGTACTATAGCAGGTGGGCTTGCACACATGGGTGAAAGGGGATTGGGAACATATAGGAATCTCATTGAGGTTACTTGAATAGGGGCAGGGAGGCATGTAAAAACATAGATCACTTAGGATCTTCATAGTCTTACTAAATTAGCCAGGATAGTAGGCAACTAAAACATGGAGCAAAGTTGTGGAAGACATAATCAAACAAACAAGTAGGATCATAGCATGATCACATAGTTATGGGATTAAACATGAATTGCAAACAGGCAAGCATCAGATCAAAGGTGAAGTGTAGACATGATAATTATACATTTGAACATAGCAGAATTTAGGCATGCTAGATAAAGTAGAGATGGGCTAATATAGTTAGACATGCTAATCCCATATTAACAGGACAGTGCTAAGTAAAACAGTGAACAGAAACAAGAATGGAACTTATAATTGATAAACTTAAGGCAGTAATGAAACACATAGGATTTAGATTTAAAAAATAATTAGGAACATACCGGTTAGGAAGAGAAAAATACAGAATGCGAAGAAAATGTTGAGCAATATCTAACCTTGTCTTACATCCGGCTAAACTAATAAATACCACAAATAGTTGAGAAGAACAGATAGCTTTTATAGTGTAAGAGTGTTTTTTGTGAACTAATGTTCATGTCAAGAAGTGAGAATAGAGGAGAGTATATATAGTAGTCAAGAGTTAAACAGAATAAGGTAAAGAATCAATTATGCAGCAATTAGGGAAATTTACAAAACCAGTCATATTTAAAATCAGCAAAGTCTCCCCTAATCAAGGGGTAATCAATCAACGGTAAAAAGCTGGACAGATATTTAAGGAAATAAATCAAGTAAGACATAGGTACAGAGTAGGCAATTAGGGGTAAATAACAGAAGTTCAACTAAGGAAACAATTAGTAAAAATCAGTAAGTATTACAGTTAATTCGAATGAGGCAAGAAATTAAATAAGGTTGCAAATAAAGGAATAATCAAGGATCAGCATATAAGTTTTAACGAAACAAATCAGTGCATCAAGAATTCAAAACAACACTAATTTAAGGAGAAAAATATAGGTTTTTCATGAATAAATAAACAGAATGAATATAGACACATAGAATCAGTCGAGAAATCGAACCAGGAACCTTAATAGAGGCACATTAGGGTAAAATCACAAGATATTCAAATTAAACGAAGGAGAAACCATGCGAATCAAAGTACAAAACAAAATCATGTAGCAAGTAACACAAGCAAGATCAGAATCCAAACCAAATGTCAAAAATTGGGGTTTTAGCATAAATCGACTAGGGTCCAAACAATCTTAACATGAATCAGTCAGTAACACTTAAGAATAACGATTAAACACTCGAAAATCAGAAAAGCTTTGAGATGGTGAGTTATGTAAACCCTAGTTTTAGGAAAAATGGAGAATCAATTGAAAAACCATAACTTTCGTGAAAACATGTGAAATAGGTTTTGTTCAACTCAGATCTGGACAGATCTGAGAAGGTCAAAGGATAAAAATTAGGGTTTTCAGAAAGGCAACAGAGACGAGCATAGACTTAGGAATCCATGGATTTAAGACGAAAATGAGAAAGATCTTACTCAAGATCGAGCCAAATGGCCTGAAATAGGCAAGAAAACCCAAAGGTGTAAACAGACCGCCTAGGTCCCTTGAGAATCTCCTCAAGGATCAAAGAAATGGAGATACCATAGCAAGTAGGAGGCCAATATAGGCTTGAGACGACGGAGAAGAACCGTAGAACAGAGGGCTAAGCCGGTGACAGCGCCTAAAGATTAGGGTTTAGGTAGAGAGCGTTTGAGAGAGAAGGGAACGGGTGATGGCGGGGTATGGTGGGGAAATGATTTAGGTTAGGGGGGTCGTTTAGAGTTAAAAATGGTAAGAACCAACGTGGGTCGTTGATCTCAGAGATCAACGGCCAAGATTAGCGGGGTTTGGGTTGGGTTTAATTAAATAGGTATTTGGGTTTGGGTTTTGGTTGGACGGGTATGTGTAATTGGACTAGGCTAGGTTTAAAATTGGGTATTTTTTAGGGGCTAGATTTTAAATACCCAATAGTAAAATAATTTTATAAAATAATTTACAAATGATAAAAATGTGATTTGTGTATAAAAATGCTTTAAAATACTTACTTAATATTGTAAAAATATGAAAATTCATTTTCTGTATGGATATTATAATTGTGCATATATATAAGCTATTGTTGTAAAAATATGCAATTCTAGCCTAAAAATACAAATGTAATTGTATAAAATAAAATTAAAATATTTAAGCATTATATGGGTATAAATGATGAATTTAGATGATTAAATATTCATAAAAATAATATGAGGAACAATTATTGTATATATGTATAAATAAAAATACAGAAATAAATTGATTCAAAGCCTTTAAAATTATAGAAAAATTATAAAAATACGTGTGCATGTTTGTAAATGCATATGCCGTATTTTGAAAGTATGTGGGCATATATATATATGAAAGAAAAATTAGGTGTCGACAGTCTGTTGGAGCACTATTGGCCCAAGAAAATAATGAGGGTAAAGAAAACTCTCTTTACCGCTTGAGCAGGATGATGACACCAAACGAGTTGAATTATTCGCCAATCAAAAAGTTGTGTTTGGCACTAGTCTTTTCAATTAAAAAGTTGAAGCACTAGTTTCAAGCTCATGTTGTTCTCCTTGTTTCTAAAGAAAATCCCATCATGTTTGTGATGTCAAAACCTATTCTTAGTGATCGACTAGAGAGATGGTATCTCTAATTTCAACAATTCAAGATTGTGTATGTCCCTTAAAAGGATGTCAAAGGACAAGCATTGGCAGAATTCTTGACAGATCATCTGATACTTGATGACTGGGAACTAACTGAAGAATTACCTGATGAAGACGCAATGGTCATTGAAGTACAACCTCCATGGAAGATGTACTCTGATGGTGCTTTACATCGCGGAGGAGCCGGTGCTGGTGTAGTATTTGTCACTCCTCAAGGTGAGGTTCATCCTTACTCCTTTACGTTGACACAACTCTTTTCCAACAATGTTGCTGAATATCACGCATTAATACTTGGGCTTGGAATGGCTTTTGAAATGAAGCGGTTGCAATTGCAAGTGTTTGGTGACTCTTAGTTGGTGATCAACTAGCTTTTAGGTAGTTACGAGGTCAAGAAACCTGAACTACGCCCTTATCATGAATATGCTAAGAAATTAACAGGGTGGGTCGGTGATGTGACTATTCAACATGTACCTAGGAAAGAAAACAAGAAGGTTGATGCTTTAGCTGCCTTAGTTTCATCATTAACCCTGCATGATCAAGCGCAAGTTATTATCTGCCAAAAATGGGTAGTACCACTGCTAAATGAGGGTGAAAATGAAGAAAATAAACTCGAGCATCTTGTCGCTATTTCTGAAAATGAGAAGGAAGAATGGAGACAACCCATTATTGATTACTTGAGCTACGAGATACTTCCAGAAAATTAGAGGAGAAAGAGTGAAATACACCATCGTGTACTTCACTTCCTATACTACAAAGATACCCTATAGAGAAGATCATTTAGGGGAAGATGAATCACTCCAAGCTTTGCAAGAAGCGCATTCTGCGTATGTGGATCACATTAGTGTGGACAAAAGCTCCACTTCCATATAAAAAGGATGGGATGTTATTGGCCGATAACGGTAAAAGATTGCTAGGACTATGCTCGAATATACAAGGCTTGCCAATTCCATGCAAATTCATTCATCAGCCTCCATAAGTGTTGCATCCGACTATTGTATCCTAGTCGTTTGACGCTTGAGGATTGGAGGTTGTTGGACCACTACCAAAGTCCTCTGAGGGGGCATCTATACATCTTGGCTGCAACTAATTACATCTCAAAATGGGCCGAAGATGTTTCTCTTAATGAGGTAAAGAAGGAAAATGTTGTAAGTTTCATCCGAGTAAACATTATCTATCGCTTTGGCATTCCTCATTACATAATAACGGATAATGGCAAGCCATTCGACAATAGATTGATGAACATGATTAGTGAACTCTTTGACTTCAAGCAATGTGACTTTTCGATTTACAATGTTGCCGCCAATAGTCTAGTTGAAGCACTTAACAAGACTCTATGAAATTTGTTAAAGAAAGTCGTCTCTAAATCCAAACGATATTTGCATGACTGTATGGAAGAAGCTCTGTGGTCATATAGGATGACTCACCGCACGTCGACACAAGCGACTCCTTATTCACTCGTTTACGGAGTTAAAGTCGTCTTGCCACTCGAGCGTCAAATACCTTCATTATGGTTAGCTATTCAAGAAGGGATCACTAATGAAGAAAATGCTCGAATTCGATTAGCAGAGTTGGTGGCCCTTGATAAGAAGAGGTTGGAAGCTCAACAAAGTCTTGAATGTTATCAAGCTCGATTGTCTCGCACCTTCAATAAAAGAGTTCACCCGAGATCCTTTCAAGTAGGAGATCAAGTCATTGCCATACGAAGACCCATTATTACTTCGCATAAACCTGTAGCGAAGTTCACTTCAAAATGGGATGGGCCAAATGTCGTACAAGAAGCTTACTCAAGTGTGGCTTACAATCTAGTTAATACAGATAGCATGAGAATTGGCCCTATCAATGGAATGTTTTTTAAGAAGTATTAACCATGCAGTTGCAACGCTTCTTGATGCACCAGCCTAAACTGCATGTTCCTACACTCTCGGCCCGCATGAGTATAAACTGTGTATGGCCCACACAAAAAACGTCCGCTAGGTTGAAAAACTTTAAAGGGGCAGCCTAGGCAATAGTTTGGACATAAAAACAAAGTCCGCTAGGTTGAAAACCTCGAAAGAGGTGGCCTAGGCAAAAGTTAGGACATAAAATAAATCATCCATTCTAAACTACAGTAGGACTTGATCCTCTTCACCGAGGTATGTAGAAATCTTAGATTTTCATTCTAAGTTAGTTGTATAAGTTTAAAAGATATATATTGCCCATTAGTTGTCAAAATGAAGTATGATGGAAGTAATTCATTCAACCAGCACTTGAAAGTTGGGTTGAAATATCATTCTTCTATTGAATTTTGGATCTCACATGACTTTGATAGGGCAAGCCTCCATGTTAAACCAATGTCTTCAATGGGACAATTATAGTCTTTTCCGAGGCTACCAAGTATTCGCGCTAAAGTCTGGGGGTTCACTATGTCTTCATGTTCACCAAATCTTTAAGTCTGCCGGTCTTCAGGTCAAAATATTTAAGCCTCCAAGTCTTCAAGTTAAAGTCTTCAAGTCTGTCATTCTTCAAGTTGAGGTCCTCAAACTCGCCGGTCTTCAAGTTGAAGCGTCAAAGTCCGCCAAATCTTCAAGTCCATCAAATCTTCAAGTTTGTCAGTCTTCAAGTTGAAGTCTGCAAAGTCTGCCAAGTGTTCAAGTTGATGTCATCAAGTCCACCAAGTCTTCGAGTTGAAGCTTTCTAGTTTTCCAATCTTAAGGTGGACATGTTAGTCCCTATGCACCTTAAGTTGGCCTCTTCGCGGGTTTGTCCTTAAAAGGAACTATAACTTTCCAATATTAAGGTGGACATTTATATTGCTTTGCACCTTAAGATGGCCTCCCTATGGATTTACCCTTCTATATGCTACCATGGATTTGTCCTCCATATGACGTTGAG
The DNA here is from genome assembly GCF_000393655.2 of Nicotiana sylvestris. Classification (NCBI taxonomy): domain Eukaryota; kingdom Viridiplantae; phylum Streptophyta; class Magnoliopsida; order Solanales; family Solanaceae; genus Nicotiana; species Nicotiana sylvestris. The sequence goes on from NC_091068.1 coordinate 111,494,824, forward strand.
TATTTCTCCATCTATTTGTTGCCATGGACTTGTTGCCACCTTGAGAGTAATCTCTTCGATAGTTGGGTCATATTGAGAGTAATATCTCCGATAGTCGGGACACATTGAGAGTAATCTCTTCGATAGTCAGGCCACCTTAAGAGTAATCTCTCCGATAGTTGGGTCGTCTTGAGAGTAATCTCTCCTATAGTCGGCCCACATTGAGAGTAATCTCTCCGATAATCGGGCCACCTTGAGAGTAATCTTTCCGATAGTCGGGTCATATTGAGAGTAATCTCTCCTATAGTCGAGCCACCTCGAGAGTAATCTCTCCGTTAGTCGGGTCGTCTTGAGAGTAATCTCTCCGATAGTTAGGCCAAATTGAGTAAAGAACTCAACCTGTAAGTCTGAATAGATCTATGAATCATGAAACATTTATAATGTCATGTATGTGCATATAAATTTCATATAATACATAGGTATATGTGTATAACATTATCAAGCCTCTGAGGGCATCCCATCATATCATCTCGGTCTCTGCGGGTGAAATCATCATCATATACTAGCTAATCAGGTGGTTGTGTGTATATAATGACGTAACCTTTCCCCATAGCCCATATATATATATAATATACACGTATATAATGCTATCTGGTCATAGGTAATGTACATGTATAACTGAATGCAATACATAATAAAATAAGTCAATAAGATCTCTTAGAATGTCATGAGACCCATGAACAGACGATATGATAGTGGGACAGATGGGGAGTCAAGAACATAGGCAACCCTAGTACTTCTAAGAATAGAATCATTTGTGAAAGTTATGTGCTTGCTCGTTTCGTTGTGTCACGTGAATCATGCCAAAAGGAAAGAAGGGATATCATTAACATACCTCAATTCTTCAATGCGACTCAAACAATAAGCTTACGAAAACTAGCACGCCAACCCTATAACAAAGAAATACACGTACAACTTAGATGGCGCTAGTATATCGCGTATCTCAAACGATAACTCGATTCTAAAATAAAACTGTCACGACCCCGGTTTGCCCTCCGTGAACAATCGTGACGGCACCTAGTCCTCTACGACTAGGTAAGCCTAAATTGCGGAAGATAACCAAAGTGCGGAATAAAAACAAATTAAAACGGAATGAAGAGTGATAAAATAGTGTTTAAAAGTGCCGCTCGGCATACATAATATTTAACTCTCAGAAACCAATACATATCTCCAAGACCTGGAAACCCATGAATCACAAGCTAAGGATCACTACACAGAACTCTAACTCCAGAATATCTAACAAGGAAAAGAAATACAGAAGGGCAAATGTTTAAAAGCTAGAATAGAAAGGGACTCAACGGTCTGCAGATGCTGTAGATATACCTCGAAGTCGTTGGAGCTGTCGCCTCACCTCAAGTATGACAGGACTGAGTCGCAGTACCTAGATCTGCACATGAAAATCATGCACAGAAGGGGCATGATTACACCATAGCGGTACTCAGTAAGTGCCAAGCCTAACCTTGGTTTAGTGACGAGGAAGGTCAGGGCCCTACTAAGATAAAATAAAGAATATATGACATGACAGTATAAAATAAGCATTACAGTTGAAAACTAATGATAAGAATTTAATACAGGAAAACAAGGAATTTAATAACTGAAATAGAGGCAAAACAATCACAAGGAAATAATCGGGGATCTCTCAGTATCCCGAGGATCTCTTAGTACCCTTAATTTATGTCAGGGATCTCTTGGTATCTCGAGGATCTCTCAGAATCCTCAATATATGCTAGGGATCTCTTGGTATCCCGAGGATCTCTCGGTATCCTCAATATGTGCTAGGGATCTCTTGGTATACCGAGGATCTCTCGGTATCCTCAATATGTGCTAGGGATCTCTTGCCATCCCGAGGATTTCTTGGTATCCTCAATATACGTGCTGGGGATCTCTCGGTATCCCGCACCTCAGTTCAAATCATAAATACATACAGGGGATCTCCCGAGATGCCTTTCTGTAGTCCCAAAGTAAAACACACAGCAGCAACACAAGAGTATTCAATTAAGCTCAATTTTGTATCAAGTAAACAGGTAATTCTAATCTAACATGCTTCACATAATCCAATTAAGGCAGTTTAAGCAAATAAACAGTTAAGTCAATTAGACATGCTTTTTCTAAGCTAATAACAGGTTTAAATTGCAAGTAAATGAAACAGGAAAAGGGACACAATTGAAATTACTTAAAGAAAATTGGATTTTCAACAATTAGCTCAAGTACACACTCGTCACCTCACGTACAAGGCATATCAAATATCAAATATACCGAATCCTAAGAGGAAGGTCCCCCACACAAGGTTAGACAAGCCACTTACCACAAACCGGCTCAAAATCAACCTGAAACCACGCTCTTGCCACGGGTATTCGACTCCAAATGACCCAAATCTATTCAATTTAATTTCATAATGTAAATAACACTTCAAGTAATTGATTCTACAAAGAAATTCTAAGTTAATACGCGAAATTAGGTAAAATTACCAAAATTCCCCTCGGTCTCATGTCTCGGAATCGGGTAAAATTTATATTTTCAGAATCCTCATACTCTCCCGAGTTCATACATACCAAAATTATCCAAATCTAAGGTCAAAGTCCCAATCAAAAGTCGAATTCTAGGTCTAAGAACTTTCTTCCAACTTTTCCCCAATTTTCATCTCCAATCCAAAATTAAATGATGTATTCATGTTTATATTAATGGTTTACAAGCATAAAGTAGTTAAGAATCGTTACCCAATCGATATCTCTGAAAATCCCTCAAAATCTAGCTCAAATCCGAGCTCTCAAGCTTAAGTTTTGATAAAAATGGCTAAACCCTCGATTTTGAAATTTTATATTCTGCCCAGGTATTTCCTTCTTCGCGAACGCCGAAGGACCCTCGCATTCACGAAGCACAACTTCGCTTGGTCCAGCTTTCCTTCATCGCAAACGCGGGAACGCCATTGCGAACGCGTAGGTATAAGACTTCTCAGCTTCGCAAATGCCAAGCATTAAACCTCCCCCAGCCCAGCTCCTCTTCGCGAACGTGAGACCCTACTCGCGAATGCGAAGAAGGAAACCAGAACTGGGCTGCTGCAATTCTGCAATTTCTATAAGTTCTAGAATGATCCATTGAGCATCCGAAACACACTCGAGGCCCCCGGGACCTCAACCAACGCTGCCAACCAATCCTAAAACATCATTCAAACTTGTTCCAACCATCGGAACTCTCAAAACACCTATTTTTCATCAGATTCAAGCCTAAGAATTCCAATAACTTTAAAAATACGCTTCAATCAAAAAGTCCATCAAACCTCGTCCGAATGACCTAAAATTTTGCACACACGTCACATTAAACACTATGGAGCTACTCCAACTTCCGTAATTCCATTCCGACCCTCGGATCAAAATCTCACTATCGAACAAAAAACTTTAAAAATGCAACTTTCGGCATTTCAAGCCTTAATTAGCTACAGACCTCCAAAACACAATCTGAACATGCCCCTAAGCCCGAAATCACCCAACGGAGCTGATATAACCATCGGATTTCAGAACCGAACATTTAATCTCTCATTTAGGGACTAAGTGTCTCAAAATTCTCCGAAACTCAAAACCGAACATCCCGACAAATCAAAATAGGAGAAATAAACTTGGGAAAAACAGTTAATAGGGGATCGGAGCGTAAATTCTTAAGATGACCGACCGGGTGGTCACATCCTCCTACACTTAAACATTTATTCGTTCTCGAATGAGAATAAAGACATACCTAAAGTAGTGAAAAGATGAGGGTAACGGCTGTGCATATCCTGCTCGGTCTCCCAGGTCGCCTCCTCGACCGACTGACCCCGCCATTGAACCTTTTCTGATACAATGTTCTTTGACCTCAGCTTTGTAACCTGCCTGTCCCATATTGCCACTGGCTCCTCAACATAAGATAGATCATTGTCCAACTGGACTGAACTGAAATCCAACACGTGTGACGGGTTACCATGATACCTCCGGAGCATCAAAACAAGAAATACCGGATGAACTCCTGCCAAGCTGGGAGGTAAGGCAAGCTCGTAAGCAACCTCCCCAAGATGCCTCAATATCTCAAAAGGACCAATAAACCTCGTGCTCAACTTCCCATTCTTCCCAAATCCCATAACGCCCTACATAGGCAAAACCTGAAGCAGAACCTGCTCTCCAACCATACAGGAAACATCACGAACCTTCTGGTACGCGTAACTCTTCTATCTAGACTGGGCTATGCGGAGTCTATCCTGAATCACCTTAACCTTCTCTAAAGCATTCTGAACCAAGTCTGTGCCCAATACTCTAGCCTAACCCAGCTCAAACCAACCCACCGGGGATCTACACCACCTACCATATAAAGCCTCATATGGTGCCATCTGAATGCTGGACTGATATCCTCAAGCATCTAAATAGTATGCTCGGACAGATCGTCCGTCTGAGGGTGAAATGATGTACTCAACTCTACCCGAGTACCCAACTCATGCTGAACGGCCATCCAGAACTGCGATGTGAACTGAGTACCTCTATCTGAAATGATGGACACTAGAATACCATGCAGACGAACAATCTCCCAGATATAAATCTCCGCCAATTGCTGCGAAGAATAAATAGTACACACAGGAATGAAATGAGCAGACTTGGTCAGTCAATCCATAATTACCCAAATATCGTCGAACTTTCTCAAAGTCCGTGGGAGCCCAACTACAAAGTCCATGGTGACACGCTCCCACTTCCACTCCGGAATCTCTATCTGCTGAAGCAACCAACCCGGTCTTTGGTACTCATACTTCATCTACTGACAGTTGAGGCACCGAGCTACACATCCGATTATATTTTTCTTCATCCGCCTCTACCAGTAGTGATGTCTCAAATCCTAATACATCTTCGCGGCACCAGGATGGATGGAATACCGCAAACTATGGGCCTCATCTAGAATCAATCTTGAAGCCCATCAACATTGGGTACACAAATCTGAGCCTGCATCCTCAGTACCCTATCATCACCAATAGTCACATCTCTGACATCACCGTGCTGAACCTTGTCCTTGAGGACAAGTAAATGAAGGTCATCATACTGTCGCTCCCTAATACAATCAAATAAGAAAGAACAAGAAACCACGCAAGCTAAAACCCGACTGGGCTCCGAAAAATCAAATCTCACAAACTGGTTGGCTAAGGCCTGAACATCCACCGCCATAGGCCTCTCTGATGCTGGTAAATAAGTCAAACTCCCCAAACTCTCTACCCGGTGACTCAAAGCATCGACCACCACACATTGGACTTGCTCGGGTGATACAAAATAGTGATTTCATAGTCCTTTAGCAACTCTAACAACCTCCTCTGGCGCAAACTTAGATCCTTTTGCTTGAACAGGTGCTGCAAGCTCGATGGTTAGTATAAATCTCACAGGGAACCCCTTATAAATAATGGCGCCAAATCATCAGGGCGTGAACAATGGCAGCTAACTTAAGGTCATGAACATGGTAGTTCTTCTCATATATCTTCAATTGTCTGGACGCGTAGGAAATCACCCTACCATCCTGCATCAACACTGCACCGAGTCCTATCCTCGAGGCATCACAATAAGCAGTATAAGACCCCGAACCTGTAGGCAATATCAAAACTGGGGTTGTAGTTAAAGCTGTCTTGAGCTTCTAAAAGCTCACCTCACACTCTTCCATCCACTAAAACGGAGCACCCTTCTAGGTCAACCTGGTCATAGGGGTTGCAATCGATGAAAACCCCTCCACAAAACGATGGTAATAACCTGCCAGGCCAAGGAAACTATGGATCTCGGTAGCTGAGGATGGTTTGGGCAAACCCTACACGACCTCTATCTTCCTTAAATCCACTTGAATACCTTCACTCGATACCACGTGGCCTAATAATGCCACTGAATCCAACCAAAACTCACATTTTGAGAACTTAGCATATAACTTCTTCTCTCTTAGAGTTTGAAGCACAATCCTCAGGTGCTGCTCATGACCTTCCCGAATCCGGGAATGCACCAGAATAGCATCAATAAAGACAATGATGAACGAGTCAAGATACGGCCGGAACACACTGTGCATCAAATGCATAAAGGCTGCTGGGGCATTAGTCAGCGCAAATGACATAATAAGGAACTTGTAATGACCATACTGAGTCCTGAACATGGTCTCCGTGATATTTGGCTCCCGAATCTTCAATTGATGATAACCTGAGCACAAAGTAATCTTAGAAAACACCCGTGCGCCCTGAAACTGGTCAAATAGATCGTCAATACGAGGTAAAGGATAACGGTTCTTCACTGTAACCTTGTTTAACTAGAAATAATCAATACATATACGCATAAAACCATCCTTTTTCTTCACAAACAAGATAGGAGCACCCCAAGGTGATACTCTGGGCCGAATAAAACCCTTGTCAAGCAATTCCTGTAATTGATACTCCTTCAACTCAGGAGGAGCCATACGATATAGAGGAATAGAAATGGGATAAGTGCCCGGCAACAGAACAATGCCAAAATCATTATCTCTATCAGGCGACATGCCTGAAAGATCAGCTGGAAACACATCGAGGAAATCCTGTACTACTGGGACTGAATCAACTGAAGGGGTATCAATACTGACATCTCTCACATAAGCTAAATATGCATCACACCCCTTCTTAACTATACGCTAAGCTTTAAGAAAAGAAATAACTCTACCGGGAGTGTGGTCTAAAGTACCCTTCCACTCAACACGCGGTACACCTGGCATAGCCAACATCACGGTTTTGGCGTGACAATCAAGAATAGTATAATGGGGCGACAACCAGTCCATGCCCAAGATAATGTCAAAATCTACCATGCTGAGGGACAATAGATCGACTCTGGTCTCAAATCCACTAAGAGCAACCAAACACGACCAATAAATGTGGTCCACAATAAGAGAATCTCCCACAAGAGTAGAAATATAAACTGGGGAACTCAAAGAATCCCGAGATACACCCAAATGCGGAGCAAAATAAGAAGACACATAAGAATAAGTGGAGCCTGGATCGAATAGAACCGATGCATCTCTATGACAAACCAGTATAATACCTGTGATGACAGAATCGGAGGCAACAACCTTGGTACAGACATGAAGGGCATAGTATCAGTCCTGGCCTCCCCTCTTGGGCGACCTTTGCCTCCCCGACTTCCACCTCTAGTTGGCTGAGCAAGTGGGGCAGCAACTGGAGTTGTAACCATATCTTGAGAACTCTACGGGGCACACTGAGGCTGAGGAGTCTGTGGAGGTGCACTCCTCCCAAGTCTAGGGCAATCCCTCACCATATGGCATGTGTCACCACACTCAAAACAAGCTCTGGGAGGATGTGGTGGTTGTGACTGGCTTGGGCTAGGTCTGCTGGACTAACCTCTGAAAGCACATCGCGCAGGATGCGCGCTCAATATCGGAGGTGCATAATGAGGCTCCTGAGGTCTATGAGGAGCTGTAATACCACCAGCTACAGGAAGAGCTAAATAAACAGGGCGACTCATATAATGCCTACCATGACAACCTGCTATTGGGGCACGGGCACCAGAGAAATGGCCCGACTCTCGAGACCTCTTAGCCTCCCTCTCCTCTCTCTCCCTAGCATGCACACCCTCTATCCTCCTAGCAATTCTCACCACCTGCTAATAAGAAATATCCATCTCCAACTCATGAGCCATGCAAGACCTGATGCTGTGAGTAAGGCCCTCAATAAACCGGCGAACCCTCTCGCAAATAGTAGAAACCAAGGCTGGTGCATGCCTAGCCAAACTAGTGTAATGGATAGCATACTCTGAGATAGTCATAGTACCCTAGCGCAAATGCTCAAACTTTGCATTCCTGCGTCCCTGAGGCTCTGACGAACATACTCTCTCAGGAACTGATCCGAAAACTGAGTCCAAGTCAGTAAAGCAGCCTCATCCGGACTGTCTAACTCATAGGTGCGTGATCGCAGCGGACTCAACCTAAGGAAGAGTGGGCGCTAATACTTTTACCCAATAGCGATATCGGGGTCAATTTTCCACAGGGAGCTTCACTTTGGAGTTGAGTGTTTGTATGGTCTAGGACTATGCTTTAGCTCCTAATTGATCTTCTAACATTTTCGGTTTTCTTTTGACCATCAACTAAAATTTATCAACTAAAGTTTAAAGCTAAGTTAGGCTAAGATATAGATTCTAAGTTGTATGCAATATAGAAAAAGGCACTAGGGTCGTGGCATGTACCTAGGTGGTCAACTAACGGGTAGAGATTCCTAATGCAAGAATGATGAATATGGGACTTATGCTATAACCGTTGCACTTTTGCACCCACTCTCACACCTCTCGGTAGAGAGAGTGATTTTGCCCAATTGACTCTCTCGAGACCAATTGGGTAGGCCAATTTGCCCAAGCAACTTATGGTTCAAGTTGGGTAATTACTCTCTCGAGGTTTAACCCGTTAATTGGGACTACCATTCTCATGGGTCCATCCCAATTCCTTGTTGGAATTAATCTTGGGGTCATAGACTCTCTTTCTCAAGAAGAGTCAAGACTCACTAAGCTAGACTTAGTGTTTGCAACCACCAAATCTTAATGAAAACATAAGATTAATCCAAATAACAAATACCCAACATCATTCATGTACTAAACAATCACACCCATTAATTACCCAAACTAGGGTTGAGACACAACCCTAGCTAATGGGTTTAGCTAGCCATAATAGAAACAGAAATTGAAGAAATAGTAGATGAAATTGACATAATAATTAACTACAATGTTAATCTACTCAAATCCACGTTAATACTAGAAGAAATTGCCCAAAATAGGCTAAAACCATGAAGTGTCGAGTTCAGCTACTATCTGATAAAAACCAAAATTGAAAACTTCACCTAAAAAGTAAAATGTTCTATTTATACTACACAGGAAAAATCGGACAAAAATACCCTTGAGGGTCTGGCGCGGACCGCGCACAAATGACGCGCGGTCGCGTAGGGGTTTGGGTCTTCATATCTTGCTTCTGACACTTGGGGACGCGGACCGCGCAAATGCGACGCGCGGCCGCGTAGGGCGTTTCCACGCGGACCGCACTGATTAGGTGTGCGGCCGCGTGGTCTTTTGCCTTGAATGACCGAGTCTCTGACACTATTGGGCACGGAGCGCGTATCTTGACTTGAAAATTGCATGGTCTCTGAACTATCCTGCGCGGCCACGTGGCAAAGCAGTGCAGACCGCACAGGTTGACCTTGAAATAGCCCAACCTCTGAACTCTCCTGTGCGGCCACATGACATATCAATGCGGACCGCACAAGTCATTTTTGTTCCCCACTTCAGTTGTCCTTTGATACTTGCCAGATTTCACTCCTTTTTGAGCCAATCTTTGGTATTTGTCATCGTGTCGCTAAAACCTGCAATCAAGCGCAACTTGTAAGCATTTTGTGACTAATTTATGGCAGTTAATGCACAAAGCTTAGGTAAGAATGGGTATAAAATATGTAGAAATCACAGTTATCAGTGCGCCACCACTCATAGGTGGCTGCTCGAAGCTGGAAAGTAGAGAAGGAAACCCCGCTTGATCCTGATATACATATGGTATGGAGAATGCGGTAACTCTCATCTAGAAATCCTAGAGCATCCTCTGATGCTAGACCGCTTAATACAGGAGGCTTGTACCTCTTGAACCTCTCAAGCCTCAACTGCTCCTCCTCAGAAGCCGCTGCCCTGCGCTCGGGCTGAATTGGCACTGCAGGCGGTACAGGAATAATATCAAGGACCTGCTCAACATGCACTCGCTACTCAGGAGTGCGGACGGAGGGAGTCTGTGCTCCTCTCCCAGCCTAAGATGTACCTGCAGCAAGGGGAAGCAGCCCTGCCTGAGCCAAAGTGGTGTACATGCTCTTGAAATGTGCCAGTCTTCTGAAGAGCTGGAGTAGTAGAGCAGTAGGCATGTCAGGTGCCTGGACTCCGGCTGGAACTGTTGGTGGTACCTCGGTGGCAGCTCGCGCAGGTGCTCTGGCTGCACCATGTGCGCGTCCTCGGCCTCTACCCCGACCCCAGCCTCTGACAGTTGCAGTAGGGGGTATGGGTGCCTGATCATCTCGGGTAGCACGTATCCTCACCATATGTGAGAGAATAGAAGAGAGAAGTTTAGAATTGTGATGTCAAAATATCGCACGACAAGGAAATCAAATAAAGTGGAATTTTCCTAACAGTTACATAGCCTCTCGTAGATAAGTACAGACGTCTGTGTACCGATCAGCAAGACTCTAATAAATCGGCTTGTGATTCATGACTCCTATGAACCTAGAACTCTGATACCAACTTGTCACGACCCTAGTTCACCCTTCGTGAACCATCGTGACGGCACCTAGTCCTCTACGACTAGGTAAGCCTAAATTGTGGAAGATAACCAAAGTGCGAAATAAAAACAAATTAAAACAGAATAAAGAGTGATAAAATAGTGTTTAAAAGTGTCGCTCGGTATACACAATATTTAACTCTCAGAAACCAATACATATATCCAAGACCCGGAAACCCATGAATCACAAGCTAAGGATCACTACACAGTACCCTAACTCCAGAATATCTAACAAGGAAAAGAAATACAGAAGGGCAAATGTTTAAAAGCTAGAATGAAAGGGACTCCTCGGTCTGCGGAGAATGCAGATATACCTCGAAGTCGATGGAGCAGTCCTATCGCCTCACAGGTGATAGGACTGAGTCGTGGTACCTGGATCAGCACATGAAAAACATGCGTAGAAGGGGCATGAGTATACCACATCGGTACTCAGTAAGTGCCAAGCCTAACCTCGATCGTGTAGTGATGAGGAAGGTCAGGGCACTACTGAGATTTAATAAAGAATATAAGATATGACAGTATAAAATAAGCAGTACAGTTGAAAACTAAAGATAAGAATTTAATAGAGGAAACAAGGAATTTAATAACTGAAATAGAGGCAAAACAATCACAAGGAAATAACCGGGGATCTCTCAGTATCCCGAGGATATCTTAGTACCCTCAACATATGCCAGGGATCTCATGGTATCCCGAGGATCTCTCGGTATCCTCAATATATGCTAGGGATCTCTTAGTATCCCGAGGATCTCTCGGTATCCTCAATATGTGCTAGGGATTTCTTGGTATCCCGAGGATCTCTTGGTATCCTCAATATACGTGTCGGGGATCTCTTGGTATCCCACACCTCAGTTCAAATCATAAATACGTACATGCGATATCCCGGGATGCCGTTCTGTAGTCCCAAAGTAAAACACACAGCAGCAACAAAAAAATACTCAATTATGCTCAATTTCGTATCAAGTAAACAGGTAATTCTAATCTAACATGCTTCACATAATCCAATTAAGGCAGTTAAGCAAATAAACAGTTAAGTCAATTAAACATGCTTTTTCTAAGCTAACAGCAGGTTTAAATTGCAAGTAAATGAAACAGGAAAAGGAATACAATTGAAATTACTTAAAGAAAAGCGGATTTTCAACAATTATCTCATGTATGCAATCGTCACCTCACGTACAAGGCATTTCAAATATCAAATATACTGAATCCTATGGGGAAAGCCCCCCACAAAAGGTTAGACAAGCCACTTACCTCGTACCGGCTGAAAATCAACTCGAAACCACGCTCTTGCCACGAGTACTCGACTCCAAATGGCCTAAATATATTCAATTCAATTGCATAATGTAAATAACACTTCAAGTAGCTGATTCTACAAAGAAATTCTAAGCAAATAAGCAAAATTAGGTAAAATGACCAAAACGCCTCTCGGGCCCACGTCTCGGAATCGGGTAAAATTTATATTTTCAGAATCCTCACACTCTCCCGAGTTCATGCATACCAAAAATATCTAAATCTAAGGTCAAATTCCCAATCAAAAGTCGAATTCTAGGTCTAAGAACTTTCTTCCAACTTTTCCACAATTTTAATCTCCAATTCAAAATTAAATGATGTATTCATGTTTCGATTAATGGGTTACAAGAAAAAAGGAGTTAAGAATCGTTACCCAATCGATATCTCTGAAAATCCCTCAAAATCGCGCTCAAATTCGAGCTCCCAAGCTTATGTTTTGATAAAAATGGTTAAACCCTCGATTTTGAAATTTTATATTCTGCCCTGGTATTTCCTTCTTCGCGAACGCGGAAGGACTCTCGCGTTCGCGAAGCACAACTTCACTTGGTCTAGCTTTCCTTCATCACGAATGCGATGCCCTAGTCATGAACGCGGTGCACAATCTCCTCCTCCTACGCGAACGTGGGAACACCATCGCGAACGCGTACGTATAAGACCTCTCAGCTTCGAGAACGCGGGAGAAACTTTGCGAACGCGAAGAATTAAACCTCCCCTAGCCCAGATACCCTTCGCGAACACGAGACCCCACTCGTGAAAGCAAAGAAGGAAACCAAAACTGGGCTGCTACAATTTTCTGCAATTTCTCTAAGTTCCAAAATGACCCGTTGAGCATATGAAACACACCCGAGGTCCCCGAGACCTCAACCAACCCCACCAACCAATCCTGAAACATCATTCAAACTTTTCCCAACCTTCGGAACGCTCAAAACAACATCAAAACACCTATTTTTCATCGGATTCAAGCCTAAGAATTCCAAAAACTCTAATATATGCTTTCGATCCAAAAGTCTATCAAACCTCGTCCGAATGACCTGAAATTTTGCACACACATCACATTAAACACTACGGAGCTACTCCAAATTCCGGAATTAAATTCCTATCCTCGGATAAAAATCTCACTATCGAACCGGAAACTTCAAAAATTCAACTTTCGGCATTTTAAGCCTAAATTAGCTACGGACCTCCAAAACACAATCCGAACACGCCCCTAAGCCCGAAATCACCCAACGGAGCTAACGGAACCATCGGATTTCTATTCCAATGCAGTCTTCACACTGTTCCAACTACGGTCAACTCTCCAACACTTAAACTCTCATTTAGGGACTAAGTGTCCCAAAACTCTCCGAAACTCAAAACCGAACATCCCGGCAAATCAAAATAGTAGAAATAAACTTGGGGAAAACAGTTAATAGGGAATCGGGGCATAAATTCTTAAGACGACTAGCCGGTTCATCACATCCTCCTACAATTAAACATTCGTTCATCCTCGAACGAGCATAAAAAAATACCTGAAGTAGTGAAAAAATGAGGGTAACGGTTGCGCATATCCTGCTCGGTCTCATAGGTCGCCTCCTCGACCGGCTAACTCAGCCATTGAACCTTTACCAATGTAATGTTCTTTGACCTCAGCTTTCTAACCTGCCTGTCCAATATTGCCACTCGCTCCGCAACATAAGATAGATCCTTGTCCAACTGGACTGAATTGAAATCCAACACGTGTGTTGGGTCACCGTGATACCTCCGGAGCATCGAAACATGAAATATCGGATGAACTCCTGCCAAGCTGGGAGGTAAGGCAAGCTCGTAAGCAACCTCCCCAACACGCCTTAATATCTTAAAAGGACCAATAAACCTCAGACTCAACTTCCCTTTCTTCCCAAATCTCATAATGCCATTCATAGGTGAAACCCGAAGCGGAACCCGCTCTCCAACCATATAGGAAACATCATGAACCTTCCGGTTCGTGTAACTCTTCTGTCTGGACTGGGCTGTACGAAGTCTATCCTGAATTACCTTAACCTTCTCTAAAGCATCCTGAACCAAATCTGTTCCCAATAGTCTAGCCTCACCCGGCTCAAACCAACCCATCGGTGATCTACACTGCCTACCATGTAAAGCCTCATACAGTGCCATCTGAATACTGGACTAATAGCCGTTGTTGTAAGCAATGTCCGCCAATGGCAAGAACTGATCCCAAGACCTTCCAAACTCAATCACACACACAGAGAGCATATCCTCAAGAATCTAAATAGTGCGCTCAGATTGTCCGTCCGTCTGAGGGTGAAATAATGTACTCAGCTCTACCCGAGTACCCAACTCATGCTGAATGGTCCTCCAGAATCGCGATGTGAACTGAGTACGTCTATCTAAAATGATGGACATTGGAATACCATGCAGATGAACAATTTCCCGGATATAAATCTCCACTAATGTCTCCAAAGAATAAGTAGTTTACACAGGAATGAAATGAGCGGACATGGTCAGCCGATCCAGAATCACCCAAATAGCATCGAACTTTCTTAAAGTCCGTGGGAGCCCAACTACAAAGTCCATGGTGATCCACTCCCACTTCCACTCCAGATTCTCTATATGCTGAAGCAACTCGCCCGGTCTCTAGAGCTCTCACTTCACCTACTGACAGTTGAGACACCGAGCTACACATCCAACTATATCCTTCTTCTTCCGCCTCCACCAGTATTGCTGTCTCAAATCCTGATACATCTTCGTGGCACCCGGATGGATGGAATACCTCGAACTATGGGCCTCCTCTAGAATCAACTCTCGAAGCCCACAACATTGGGTACACAAATCTGACCCTGCATCCTTAATACCCCATCATCACCAATAGTCACATCTCTGGCATCACCGTGTTGAACCTTGTCCTTGAGGACAAGCAAATGAGGGTCATCATACTACCACTCCCTGATATGATCAAATAAGGAAGACCGAGAAACCACGCAAGCTAGAACCCGACTGGGCTCCAAAAGATCCAATCTCACAAACTTGCTGGCTAAGGCCTAAACATCCATCACCATAGGCCTCTTTGATGCTGGTAAATAAGCCAAACTCCCCAAAATCTCTGCCCGGTGACTCAAAGCATCGGCCAGCACATCAGCCTTGCCCGGGTGATACAAAACAGTGACATCATAGTCCTTCAGCAACTCTAACCATCTCCTCTGGCGCAAATTTAGATCCTTTTGCTTGAAGAACTGCTACAAGCTCCGATGGTCAATATAAATCTCACAGGGAACCCCATATAAATAATGGAGCCAAATCTTCAGAGCGTGAACAATGCAGCTAACTCAAGGTCGTGAACAGGGTAGTTGTTCTCATGAATCTTCAACTGTCTAGATGCGTAGGCAATCACCCTATCGTCCTGCATCAACACCGCTACAAGGCCAATCCTCGAGGCATCACAATAGACTATAAAAGACCTCAAACCTGTAGGCAATATCAAAACTGCGGCTGTAGTCAAAGCTGTCTTGAGCTTCTGAAAGCTCACCGCACACTCCTCCGTCCACTGAAACGGAGCACCCTTCTGGGTCAACCTGGTCATAGGCTTTGTAATCGATGAAAACCCCTCCACAAAACAACGGTAGTAACCTACCAGACCAAGGAAACTACGGATCTCGGTAGCTGAGGATGGTCTAGGCCAACCCTGCACGGCCTTTATCTTCTTCGAATCCACTTGAATTCCCTCACTCGATACCATGTGGCCTAAGAATGCCACTGAATCCAACCAAAACACAGAATTCAAGAACTTAGCATATAACTTCTTCTCTCTCAGAGTCTGAAGCACAGTATTCAGGTGTTGCTCATGATCTTCCCTACTCCGGGAATATACCAGAATATCATCAATAAAGACAATAACGAACGAGTCAAGATATGGCCGGAACACATTGTGCATCAAATGCATAAAGGCTGCTGGGGCATTGGTCAGCCCAAATGACATAACAAGGAACTCGTAATAACCATACCGAGTCCTGAAAGCGGTCTTCGGGATATCTGGCTCCCAAATCTTCAACTGATGGTAACCTGAGCGCAAATCAATCTTAGAAAACACCTGTGCACCCTAAAGCTGGTCAAACAGATCGTTAATACGAGGCAAAGAATAACGGTTCTTCACTATAACCTTGTTTAACTGGCGATAATCAATACACATACGCATAGAACCATCTTTTTTCTTCACAAACAAGATATCAGCACCCCAAGGTGATACACTGGGCCGAACAAAACCCTTGTTAAGCAATTCCTGTAACTGATCCTTCAACTACTTCAACTTAGGAGGATCCATATGATATGGAGGAATAGAAATGCGTTGAGTGCCCGGCAACATATCAATGCCAAAATCAATATCTCTATCAGGCGGTATGCCTTGAAGATCAGCTGGAAACACATCGGGAAAATCCCATACTATTGGGACTAAATCAACTGAAGGGGTATCAATACTGACATCTCTCAAATAAGCTAAATACGCGTCACACCCCTTCTCAACCATATGCTAAGCTTTAAGAAAAGAATTAACTCTATTGGGAGTGTGGTCTAAAGTACCCCTCCACTCAACACGCGGTACACATGGCATAACCAACGTCACGGTTTTGGTGTGACAATCAAGAATAGCATAATGGGGCGACAACCAGTCCATGCCAAAGATAATGTCAAAATCTACTATGCTGATCAACAATAGATCGGCTCTGATCTCAAAACCACAAAGAGCAACCAAACATGACCGATAAATGCGGTCCACAATAAGAGAATCTCCCAAATGAGTAGAAACATAAATTAGGAAACTCAAAGAATCCTGAGATACACTGAAATGCGGAGCAAAATAAGAAGACACATAAGAATAAGTGGAGCCTTGATCGAATAAAACCGATGCATCTCTGTGACAAACCAGTATAACACCTATGATGACAGAATCAGAGGCAACAAACTTGGTAAGGGCATGAAGGGCGTAGTATCGGTCCTGGCCTCCCCCCTTTGGGCGACCTCTGCCTCCCCGACCTCCACCTCTGGCTAGCTGAACAAGGGGGGGTAGTAACTGGAGCTATAACCATAGCCTAATAACTCTACGGGGCACGTTGTGGCTGAGAAGTCTATGGAAGTGCACTCCTTCAGAGTGTAGGGAAATACCTCACCACATGGCGTGTGTCACCACACTCAAAAAAAGCTCTGGGAGGACGTGGGGGCTATGACTAGCTCGGGCCAGGTCTGTTAGACTAACCTTTGAAAGCACCCTGCACAGGAAGCGCGCTAGATACCAGAGGTGCATAATAAGGCTCCTGAGGTCTAGGAGAAGCTAGAATACCACTGGCTACTGGAAGAGCTGAATGAACAGGGCAACTCATATAACCCCGACCATGACGACCTGCTACTAGGCACGGGCACCAGAGAAAAGGCCCGACTCTCGGGACCTCTTGGCCTCCCTCTCCTCTCTCTCCCTAGCATGCATACACTCAATCCTCCTAGCAATGCTAACCACCCGCTGATAAGAAATATCTATCTCCAACTCACGAGCAATGCTAGACCTGATGCTGGGAATAAGGCCCTCAATAAACCGGCGAACCCTCTCGCGAACAAAAGAAACCAAGGCTGGTGCATGCCTAGCCAAACTGGTGTAACGGACAGCATACTCTGAGACAGTCATAGTACCCTAGCGCAAATGCTCAAACATTGTGCGCCATGCATCCCTGAGGCTCTGAGGAACATACTCTTTCAGGAACAAATCCGAAAACTGAGTCCAAGTCAGTGAAGCAGCCTCATCAAGACTGTCTAACTCATAGGTGCGCCACCACTCATAGGTGGCTCCTCGAAGCTAGAAAGTAGTGAAGGAAACCCCGCTCGATCCTGATATACCCATGGTATGGAGAATGCTGTAACTCTCATCTACAAATCCTAGAGCATCCTCCGATGCTAGACCGCTGAATATAGGAGGCTTGAACCTCTCAAGCCTCAGCTGCTCCTCCTCGAAAGTCGCTGCCCTACACTCGGGCTGTACTGGCACTGCAAGCGGTACAGGAATACTATTAGGTACCTGCTTAACATGCACTCACTTCTCAGGAGTGCGAATGGCAGGAGTCTGTGCTCCTCTCCCGGCCTGAGATGTAGCTGCTGCCAGGGGAAGCAACCCTGCCTAAGCCAGAGTGGTGTACATGCTCATAAACTGTTCCAGAGTCTTCTAAAGAGCTGGAGTAGTAGTAGCAATAAGCATGTCACGACCCCAGTTCGCCCTCCGTGAACCACGGTGATGGAACCTAGTCCTCTACGACTAGGTAAGCCTAAATTGCGGAATAAAAACAAATTAAAGCAGAATGAAGAGCGATAAAACAGTGTTTAAAAGTGCCGCTCGGCATACACAATAATTAACTCTCAGAAACCAATACATATCTCCAAGACCTAAAAACCCATGAATCAAAAGCTAAGGATCACTACACAGTACTGTAACTCCAGAATATCTAACAAGGAAAAGAAAAATAGAAGGGCAAATGTTTAAAAGCTAGAATAGAAAGGGACTCCTTGGTCTGCGAACGCGGCAGATATACCTCGAAGTCGCTGGAGCAGTCACCTCGCCTCAAGGGTGATAGGACTGAGTCGCAGTACCTGGATCTGCACATGAAAAACATGTGCAGAAGGGGCATGAGTACACCATAGCGGTACTCAGTAAGTGCCAAGCCTAACCTCGGTCGGGTAGTGATGAGGAAGGTCAGGGCTCTACTGAGATAAAATAAAGAATATAAGACATGACACTATAAAATAAGCAGTACAGTTGAAAACTAATGATAAGAATTTAATACAGGATAACAAGGAATTTAATAACTGAAACAGAGGGAAAACAATCACAAGGAAATAAATGGGGATCTCTTAGTACCCTTAATATATGCCAGGGATCTCTTGGTATCCCGAAGATCTCTCGGTATCCTCAATATATGATAGAGATCTCTTGTATCCCGAGGATCTCTTGGTATCCTCAATATGTGCTAGGGATCTCTTGGTATCCTCAATATACGTTCCGAGGATCTCTCGGTATCCCGCACCTCAGTTCAAATCATAAATACGTACAGGGGAACTCCCAGGATGTCGTTTCGTAGTCCCAAAGTAAAACACACAGCAGCAACACAAAAATACTCAATTATGCTCAATTTCGTATCAAGTAAACAGGTAATTCTAATCTAACATGCTTCACATAATCCAATTAAGGTAGTTTAAGCAAATAAACAGTTAAGTCAATTAGACATGCTTTTTCTAAACTAACAGTAGGTTTAAATTGCAAGTAAATGAAATAGGAAAAGGAACACAATTGAAATTACTTAAAGAAAACAAGATTTTCAACAATTAGCTCAAGTACGCACTCGTCAGCTCACGTACAAGGCATTTCAAATATCAAATATACCGAATCCTAAAAAAAGGTCCCCCACACAAGGTTAGACAAGCCCCTTACCTCGAACCGGCTCAAAATCAGCCTGAAACCACGCTCTTGCCACGAGTACTAGACTCCAAATGGCCCAAATCTATTAAATTCAATTGCATAATGTAAATAACACTTCAAGTAATCTAAGATAATACGTGAAATTAGGTAAAATGACCAAAATGCCCCTCGGGCCCACATCTCTGAATCGGGTAAAATTTATATTTTTTCAATCCTCACACTCTCTCGAGTTTATGCATACCAAACTTATCCAAATATAAGGTCAAATTCCCAATCAAAAGTCGAATTCTAGGTCTTAGAACTTTCTTCCAACTTTTCCCCAATTTTCATCTCCAATCCGAAATTAAATGATGTATTCATGTTTGGATTAATGGGTTACAAGGAAAAAGGAGTTAAGAATCGTTACCAAATCAATATCTCTAAAAATCCCTCAAAATCTCGCTCAAATCCGAGCTCCCAAGCTTAAGTTTTGATAAAAATGGCTAAACCCTCGATTTTGAAATTTTATATTCTGCCGAAGTATTTCCTTCTTCGCGAACGCGGAAGGACCCTCGCGTTTGCGAAGCACAACTTCTCTTGGTCCAGCTTTCCTCATAGCGAACGCGGTGCACAATCTCCTCTTCCTACGCGAACGCGGGAGCACCATCGCGTACGTGTAGATATATCACCTCTCAGCTTCCTGAACGCGGGAGAAACTTCGCGAATGCGAAGCATTAAACCTCCCCCATCCCAGCTCCTCTTCGCAAACGCGAGACCCCACTCTCCAAAACACAATCCGAACATGCCCCTAAGCCCAAAATCACCCAACGGAGCTAACGGAACCATCGAATTTCCATCCCGATGCTGTCTTCGCACTGTTAAGACTACGGTCAACTCTCCAACACTTAAGATCTCATTTAGGAATTAAGTGTCTCAAAACTCTCCAAAACTCAAAACAAAACATCCCGAAAAATCAAAATAGCAAAAATAAACTTGGGGAAAGTAGTTAATAGGCGATCGGGGCGTAAATTCTTAAGACGGTCGGTCGGGTCATCACAAAAACGGGCAGCATTTCCCCTGATTTTACTTCTCCCTCAAGCCTACTATAGGTAAGACAATGACACAATACAACCAACAACTCAAAAACAACCTAACTACAATTCGGGACCTTTAATCCAGCAAAAAGAATGATTTGTTCTAACTCTTATTGTGATGCTTCTCGAATTATATAGTGTTTTGTGATGCTTCTCGAATTGGTATTGGGTGTGTCTCAATGCAGAAGGGTAGAGTGATTGCTTATGCTTGTGCCAGTTAAAGCCCCATGAGAAGAACTACCATGTTCATGATTTGGAGTTAACAGCCATCTTTCATGCATTGAAGATTTGGAGGCATCATCTCTATAGTGTGTCTTGCGAGGTATTTACGAATCATCGGAGTCTCCAGCACTTGTTGAAGAAAAAGGATCTAAATTTGAGGCAGTGGGTATGGTTGGAGCTACTAAAGGACTATGATATTAGCATTCTGTATCAGCCCGAGAAGGCTAATGTGGTGGTCGATGCCTTAAGTAGGAAGGCGGTGAGTATGGGTATCCTTTTATTTATTCTTGTTAGTGAGAGACTGCTTGCATAAGATGTTTAGGCCTTGGCTAATCAATTCGTGAGGTTAGATGTTTCGAAGCTCAGTCGGGTTCTAGCTTATGTGGTTTCTCAGTCTTCCTTATATGATTGCCTTAGAGAGTGTCAGTATGATGGCCCCCATTTTCTTGTCCTTAATGACATGGTTTAGCATGGTGTTGCCAAGAAGGTTACCATTGGGGATAGACGGGTTGTTGCGGATGCATGGTCGAATTTGTGTGCCAAATGTGGATGGGCTAAGCGAGTTGATTCTTGAGAAGGCCCACAGTTCACGGTATTCCATTCATCTGGGTGCTTCAAAGATGTATCAGGACTTGAGGCAGAACTATTGGTGGAGGAGGATGAAGAAAAATATAGTGGGATTTGTAGCTCGGTGCCTAAATTATTAGCAGGTGAAGTACGAGAATCAAAGGCCAGGCGGTTTGCTTTAGAAGCTTGTGATCCCGGAGTGGAAATGGGAGATATCACTATGGACTTTGTAGTTGGACTCCCACGGAGTTCGAGGAAGTTTGAAGCTATTTGGGTGATTGTGGATTGGTTGACCAAGTCCACACATATCATTCCAGTTGGGACTACTTATTCTTCGGAATGGTTGGCTGAGATCTATATCCGCAAATTTTTTGCCTTAACGGTGTGTCGGTGTCTATGATTTCTAATTAGGGCATGCAGTTCACGTCCTAGTTCTAGATAGTAGTGCAACGAGAGTTAGACACACGGGTTGAGTTTAGTACAACATTTCAACCTCAGACGGATGGGCAGTCCGAACGCACTATTAAGATATTAGAGGATATGCTATGTGCTTGTGTCATAGATTTTGGGTGCTCTTGGGATCAGTTTCTGCCGCTTGTAGAGTTTGCCTACAATAACATCTACCAATCGAGTATTCGGATGGATCCATATGAGGCTTTGTGTGGGAGACGGTGTCGATCTCCGGTAGGTTAGTTTGAGCTGGGTAAGGCTAGGCTATTGGGTACTGACTTGGTTCAGGATGCTTTGGATAAGGATAAGTTGATTTAGGATCGACTTTGCACGACCCAGTCTAGACAGAAGAGCTACGCCTAGCGGAAGGTTCGTGATGTTGCCCACATGGTAGGGGAAAAGGTATTGCTTAGAGTTTTGCCCATGAAAGGTGTTATGAGGTTCGGGAAGTTGTCAAGTTGAGCCCTCTGTATATTGGGCCTTTTGAGGTGCTTGAGAGGATTGGAGAGGTGGCTTACAAGCTTGCATTGCCGCCTAATCTATCGAGTGTTCGCCCGGTGTTTCATGTTTCCATGCTTCAAAAGTATTTCGGCGATCTGTCTCATATTTTGGACTTCAGCACGGTTCGGTTAGATGGGGATCTGACTTATGATCTGGAGTCGGTGGCCATTTTTGATTGGCAAGTTTGAAAGTTGAGGTCGAAGAACACAACTTCAATGAAGGTGCAGTGTAGAGGTCAACTCCATGTGTAATTCTAGACCCGTTCGAGGATGAACGTTTGTCTAAGAAGGGGAGAATGTCACGACCCCGCCGGTCATTTTGAGTATTATAGCCCCGTTCCCCCATTTATCGCTTATTCTATGCTCACTTATTGTTATGTGAATTTCCAGGGTGGTCGGTTTTGTTCCTAGGATGTTTCGAAATGAGTTGGGAAACTTAGGAGTGCACAGGTGCGAAATGGGAGAAGGCTGCTGGGAAGTGCAGGTGTGGAGGAATATCCGCAGAAGCGGACGCACTCCTGTACAAAGTGTTCCGCAATAGCAGAGCTGGGTAGTGTGGCTTAGATCGCAAAAGTGATTAAGAGGGGACCACAGGTGCGTGAGGTTGGGTATTTAGTGGGCTTCATAGAAGTGACGTTTTCTCCACAAAAGCGGGATCGCAGGTGCGACCCCTGTCTTCGCAGGTGCAAAAAGCCTGGGCAGTGTATATATTCGAAGTGTTCCGAGATTCTATTCATTTTTGGACTTTGGGAACTCGGATTAAGGCAATGTTTGAAGAAGATTTCACTAGATTTCAAGAGGTAAGTCACTTTTGATCATTTCTATTCAGTAATATTGAATACCCATAGAATTTCCCACATAGTTTATGTGTTTTTAAGGTGGAATTTTTGGAATTTTAGACTAGGGGTTGGAGAGTATGATTTGGGGATTTGAGTGAAGATTTGGTGTCAGAATTTGGTAATTTTGGTATGGTTGGACTCGTGGTTGAATGGGTGCGGATTTTGTAACTTTTGTTGGATTTTGAGGCGTGATCCCGAGGTTGACTATTTGAGTTAACTCTTTGAATTTTGTTAAAGAACTAAGCTTATTCATTTAGAATTGATTCCTATATCTCGTGTTAATTGTATTGAGTTGTTTGTGGCTAGATTCGAGTTGTCGGAGGCCGATTCGAAAGGCAAGGGCTTGTTGCAGTAGAGATTTGTGCGTTTTGATGTAAGTAATACTTCTAAATTTGGTTTTGAGGGTATGAATCCTCAAAATATGTGTTATGAGGTTAGTGTTGAGGTGACGCACATGCTAGGTGACAGGCATGTGGGCGTGCACCATGAAAATTGTGACCCGGTTGATTTTGTGGTATTGTGTAGTCATCAAACCTTGTTGTTATTCATGTGATCCCTATGTGTTAGAATAATTAGGCGGTAATCCATGTCAGAAATCGTGTTTAACATGTATGCTTGTCCTGTTGAGACCTACTAGGGTCATCTCCATTGTTGAATTACTTGCTTAAATGGCAATTCTTACTCAGTCACATCCCTCATTTGCATATCACATCTTAGTCTCTATTACTATTTATTGTTGTATCATATATGATTTTTTAGCTTATTGGCATGAGATTTGTGAGCACGAGAGACTAGAGAGATTGATGGCTGAATTGGGGCCTGAGAGCCGTGTTGTGAGTGAGATTTGTGTATCGGACTGCACGCCGCAGCATGCCTTCTTGGCTTTATATATATTATTATTATGGATCGGGTTGCATATCGCAGTAGCCCTATGGGCTTTATATATTATTATAGGATTGGGCTGCACGCGCGCAGCAGGCCATATTGGCTTTATATTAGCGCTTGGGCAGGATCCGCCCATTCGGAGTCTGACATACCAATAGTGAGTACAGGTACCGTATAGTGCTGAGTGACTGAGTGTGATGAGTGAGAGTTGAGATAGTCAGATGGAGTACTCTGAGAGTGGGAGTGCGTGAGGTTATCATTCTGATGCATTACATGTGACATGCACATTTGACATGTACATATAGAGAAGTAACATTCCTCATATAAGTTATACTTGGCATATTTTATCTGTATTTTGTGTAACTGTTAAACTTGAAAGCATGTTTACATTCTTGTACTGTGTACCAACAAATTATGAGTTTCTCTGAGATATTATTGTCATATTTCTTGTCATATCTATACTGTTTAAAAATCTATATTTGCACTGTATCGGTTGAGCTCGTCATGGCTTTCAGCTCAAGGTTAGTCTTGTTACTTATTGAGTGTCACACCTCCTTTTTCCGCCCCCGCAAGGGGTGAAGGAGTTTTTCCAATTAAAAGACAATCGAAACGGAATTTGTTTATTTATTTCAGAGTCGCCACTTGGGAGATTTAGGGTGTCCCAAGTCACCGGTTTAATCCTGAATCGAGGAAAAGAATGACTCTATTTAACAGTCCACAAACGAGAAATCCGGATAAGGAATTATGTTAACCCAGGAGAAGGTGTTAGGCATTCCCGAGTTCCGTGGTTCTAGCACGGTCGCTCAACTGTCATATTCGGCTTGATTATCTGATTTAATACATGTTGAACCTATGTGCGAATTTTAACTTTTAACCGCTTTTGTCATTATTATTATTTTTATCAAGAATTGCAACATCGTGGAAATACATCTCGAACCACGTCACATCAATGCACCCGTGGTTGTTGGCGCATTTCAACTCTGTTGAGATTTGGATTTGGGTCACATAAATATGCACCCGAGTTTAAGAAGGTAAGATTATTAAAATGCGCGCCTAAAGCGATTAGCGTATTATTATTTTGGGTAAGGCCGTGGAGTTCGCTAAGCGGCCTATCCCGAGTTCTAAGTAATTAACACATACATTTTTGTGAGGGCCCCGCAATCTGTGCATTTTATTTGGCGAGGCTCGTCTCGTTTTTTTATTTCAAGGGATAAACCGATAGCGACTACATTTTCTATTAAGTTCGTCTCTAAAATAAAAGAAAATCTCTCAATTAATTACGTGCTAAAAAAAAGGACGTAACTTATTAGTTACTAATTTACGGCTAATGCAAATGGAAAATTGCAATCGAGTTTGTACAAAGAGAGATTGCTTTCATTCTATATTCTATTATTTAATAACACTAGAACATGAGATTGACACACAATAATATCAAAACAAATTGACTATTCTTTGATTAATTTAAACTAACATTATTAGATGAAGGAGTAAATATACATATGCAACCCCATTACTCATTAATCAGTCAACTACATTTTAATACAAAAGAAAGGAAAACTCTATTCAAGCACAAATCTAAAAAGGAGGAATTCAACAGGAACAAAGCCTGGTCAATATTTCATTTCGCCTCAAGCCAAGAGTGTACAAATGTGTACCTGGAAATGGCAATACAAAAAGAAGAGAAGGAGGAGTCAGCAATAGTAATAACACAGCAACGCAACAGCAACCCAACAGCAGCAATTCGAACCAGATTCAAGGCTCAGAAAAATTTGAAGAAAACCAAACAAGCTCGAGAGAACAGGCCCAAAGGTTTATGAAAAGACTAAACAGCAACAACCAATATTACCACAAACAGACGAAACAAGCGTGTATTAAACCCGAAACTAAACTCGTTTCTCACTTTGTTTTTGTTTTCTCTTTTTCAACTCTCCGACACTCTTGAGATTTTCAGAATGTCTTCCTCTTCCAAAAATCATCTCTAAAAAACAATCTCTCCTAAAAATGTCCCCCCGTTTCTATGTCAAAATGACTCTTATTTATAGCAAGACTCTTGTCTTGAACCACTAACCCGAAATATTTCCCTAATTGCATGTCTTGCCCCCACTACTTAATGTTTTTCTTATTTAATTCTCTTGTCCCCCATGCCTACATGTTTTGTCCCCCACTATATTAAACAACTAAATTATTCCCCACTAACTTATGTCTTGTCCCCCACTATATTAAACAATTATATCAACCTCCCACTACTTCATGTCTTGTCCCACATCATGTACTATTTTAATATTATTAATGCCTAGTGGACGGAGCACTCCGATTAAATAATTGTTCAAATTTTTAATTCCAAAAATACCCCTCCAACCTTACTGAAATTACCATTTTACCCCTGATAGTACTGCAATTTACCAATCTACCCCCATCAGCTATAACCAATTCACCTAATCAATTCCAACCAAAATACAGCAAATATAACTAATTCCTAACAAATTCAAACAACAAATCCCATGAACACAGATTTAATCATACAACATCAGATTAATGGGAATAAGTTAACCATATTGGGAACCAATCCTGGTTAACTTAGACAAAAAATGAATGAGCAAGGAGACGACAATATTAACAACAAAAGTGAACTAAAACAACATGAATCACAATTAACCGAATCGAAATGCAAACTGAAATCATATGATGAACAACAAAGAGCAGGAAACCAAACAATACACAAAACGAAATTATCCGAACCAACTCGATATTAGCAAAGATACTATACATTCTTCAACTAATAATCACGAATGACAAACCAATCGAACTCAAATTCGACTAAACAGAATTCAAAGAAATTTTCTTACAACCAAGATTCAACTAAGCACGATTCAAACTCCTTAACCCATAATATTTAAACAGATTTTAGCGGCTCTTATCTTACTCACATATAGATCATAAAAATGAGAAAGGGAGATGAGACGGACCTTAAAAACTTTTAACAATCCGGACTTCGACTGCGTATGAACTATTTCGATGACCCCGACCAAAGCTCGAACAAACGAGATGGTGGGGTCTCGTTTTGGGACTGAAGGCGACGAATCAAGGTGAAGTAGTAGCGATGGGAATTGGTTTTGAATGTGATGGACGACGAGGCAGCAGCAACACAGCAGAAGCAGATGCTGGACGAAGCTGGAGGCAGCAGCAACGCAGCAGGTGAGGTTTGTTGGCGGAGCTGCTGGTCATTTGGACGGAGAAGATGAAGCAAACCCTACGTCCATGGCTGGAGCTTGACGAAGCAAGAGGCTGGGTGATGGTGGCCTTTTGAAGACGAAGCAGAAGGCGAGGTGCTAGGGTGCTGGTCGTCGAGGAAGGCAGCCATGGGTGCTCGAGCTCGAGCTCGACGACGAAAAAGAAAGCAGCTTGCTTGGCTTTTGGTTTGGAGCTGCTGTGCGTGAGGAGGAAGATGATGGTGGTGGTTTGGTGTCGTCCATGGCTGGACGTAGCAGAAGGCAGCTATGGAGGCGGCGAACATGGAGCTCGACGAAGAAGGCAGCCATGGGAGCTCGGGCTCGACAACGAAGAAGATGAAGCAGCAGCAGTAGGTGGCTGCTTCAGGTGGTCGTTTGGTCGCGAGGTGTGAGTGTGTGTGTGTGTGTTTTGGAGTTTTGGAGATGGTGAAGGAGCTGTGCGTGTGTGTGAGAGGGGAAGCCATGGATGAAGGTTGTTTGGAGGATGAATAGAAGGAGAGGGGGGCGGATGGGTTTATTTTTTAGGGTTAGGAAAAAATGAAGTGAAGATAGGAGGGGTTAGGTCTTTTGGGGTTATGGGGCGGACAGGTTCGACCCGGGTTGAAATGGACCGGGTCATGGGGAAGGTTGGGTATCTTTGGGCTTGTGGTTTGAAATTGAAGAAGAGGCCCAATTCCGATTTTCTTTATATTTTTTGCTCTATTTTCTTTTACTTTCTAATTAATAAAACTAAAATTCTAAATTAAGTTATAAACTAAATTAACTTATCAAAAATACTAACTAATTCCTAGCAACATTTATCATACATAATTAAACACCCATTAAAACAAAATTGCACAATTTGACATTGAATGCTAAAAATGCAAACAATGCATATTTTTGTAATTTTCATTCTTGTAAAACAAACTTAACTATTCCGAATTGTAGAATTAAATTCTAAATGCAAATGCGACATATTTTTGTATTTTTTATCAGTTTCAACAAATAAAAATGCATGGACAAATACAAATAATTATCCTAAAATGCCACGAAAATTCTCAAAATTGCACACAAAGGAAAATCGTTTTATTTTGAATTTTTTGGGAGTAATTCTTTCATAGGGCAAAAATCAGGTGCTTACAGCTGCCCCTCTTTGCCCGAAGACATGAAGGGTTTTCGTGCAAAGATAAAGTGAGCGATTTTTGCCCATCTGAGTACTCCGTGTGAAGCATTTTTGAAAAAGATTTAACCGAACCTTTGTTTCAAAGGTTTCCTACATATCCCTGGCTAGAAGGGAATCAGGTTAATGTAGTTCGGGAAGTTTTGGTAGCTGGGACTACCAGGGGACTGCAATTTTGTTGTTACTGTTGCTGCCTGCTGCTACTACTGCTTACCGATCTCCTTATTACACCATGATTAAAAGAAAAATCAAGAAGCTAGGCTAGACTACGGATTACAAGATCCCATCTATCTTCCATTTGTTCTTGATGCCTTGCTTTCTTGTCGGCTTGCGTCTATTCCAGTGCTTCTTTCTTCCGAGAACTGACGGGGATGATACCGGCCTTTTGCTTCTCTGAATGCCAATTCTCACTGTCTGGTTTTGTCCGCTGGGGATATGGCTTCCTTCATTAAGCTTTTGTTATGCTGGGAATAATTTGATGTTCAAAGGCCGCTTCTCTCGAGATTTGTCTTATCTTCCTTTTGGCTCATGCGCTTGAATTTGTGCTGGGATCTCTTGTTGCAACCTTCTGCTTTCCGGTGAGTTGCTGGTTTCAAGACCTGAAAATGTAAAGACTGGAGAATATTCCTCTTGTTATACAGGTGGGTGCCTATTTATCTAAAAACATGAAAGTATTCCTCTCATTATACAGGTGGGCGCCTATTTATGAAAATATTCCTCTCGTTATACAGGTGGGCGCCTATTTATGAAAATATTCCTCTCGTTATACAGGTGGGTGCCTATTTATCTAAGACAGGAAAAGTATTCCTCTAGTTATACAGGTGGGCGCCTATTTAGCTAAAAACATGAAAGCATTCCTCTCGTTATACAGGTGGGCGCCTATCTATCTAAGACATGAAAAAGTATTCCTCTAGTTATACAGGTGGGCGCCTATCTATCTAAGACATGAAAAAGTATTCCTCTAGTTATACAGGTGGGCGCCTATCTATCTAAAACATGAAAAGTATTCCTCTAGTTATACAGGTGGGCGCCTATTTAGCTAAAAACATGAAAGTATTCCTCTCGTTATACAGGTGGGCGCCTATCTATCTAAAACATGAAAAGTATTCCTCTAGTTATACAGGTGGGCGCCTATTTATCTAAGACATGAAAATATTCCTCTCGTTATACAGGTGGGTGCCTATTTATCTAAAACATGAAAGTATTCCTCTCATTATACAGGTGGGCGCCTATTTATGAAAATATTCCTCTCGTTATACAGGTGGGCGCCTATTTATCTAAGACATGAAAAGTATTCCTCTAGTTATATAGGTGGGCGCCTATCTATCTAAGACATGAAAATTATTCCTCTAGTTATACAGGTGGGCGCCTATTTATCTAAGACATGAAAAGTATTCCTCTAGTTATATAGGTGGGCGCCTATCTATCTAAGACATGAAAAGTATTCCTCTAGTTATACAGGTGGGCTCCTATCTATCTAAAAACATGAAAAGTATTCCTCTAGTTATATAGGTGGGTGCCTATTTATCTATGACATGAAAATATTCCTCTCGTTATACAGGTGGGCGCCTATTTATCTAAAAAGATGAAAAGTATTCCTCTCGTTATACAGGTGGGTGCCTATTTATCTATGACATGAAAATATTCCTCTCGTTATACAGGTGGGCGCCTATTTATCTAAAAAGATGAAAAGTATTCCTCTCGTTATACAGGTGGGCGCCTATCTATCTAAAAACATGAAAAGTATTCCTCTAGTTATACAGGTGGGCGCCTATTTATTTAAAAACATGAAAAGTATTTCTCTCGTTATACAGGTGGGCGCCTATCTATCTAAAAACATGAAAAGTATTCCTATAGTTATACAGGTGGGCGCCTATCTATCTAAAAATATGAAAAGTATTCCTCTCGTTATACAGGTGGGCGCCTATTTATCTAAGTCATGAAAAGTATTCCTCTCGTTATACAGGTGGGCGCCTATTTATCTAAGACATGAAAATATTCCTCTCGTTATATAGGTGGACGTCTATTTATCTAAGACATAAAAAAGTATTTGAATTTGTTTCCTCGTTCCTCCGAGAAAATTTCCGACAACGGCAAAAACTTTTCTGCCCTAGTTTTGGTGACCTTCCTTGTGGCGTGTCTTTCTGCCATCATCAACCTTTATTTTCCTGTAGAAATCAAAGAAAACCTTGTTAGTTCAAAACATGGTGAGTGATCGTGTCACTCCTGCTGGGGGATGGTTTTTCCTTTCCCTTTTCCTTGCTCTGCGTTCCCAAAACCGGGTGGGGGTAACGTTACTTGTTGGGGATGATATTTCTGCTGGGGATGAATTTCCTTCTCTTCCTTCCCCACTTTGTGCTGTCCGACCCTCTTGGGACTTGGTCGAAAATCTGTCAAGGATGCTTCTACATCTTGTTGATCTGCTGGGGATAACATTGCAAACCGCTGAGTAACACTACTGGGAGAACACAGCTGAGGATAACTCTGCTGAGCAACATATGTTATCTTACTCCTTCCAAGACTACTTCCTTTAAGTAGGATGTTTCATTCCTCTGCAAACTATTTCCTTTTGCAAAACTGGTCTTTCTCTTTTTTCTTCTTCTCTTTTTTTTTTATTATTAGTTTTTTTCTTTGTTTTGTTATCTTCCTCCTTCGAAGACTACCTCCCTTAAAACTCTTTTTGCCTTCCCCGAAAACTGTTGGGGATACCGATTTCCACCAAACTCATGTTAGACTTCTCGAAAATTTTCGAAATGAACGAAAATTTTCTGCCTCAGTTTGATAATCTTTCTTGCGGCGCATCTTTCTGTCATCGGTAGCATTCCCTGTCCCTGCTTCAAATCAAAGAAAATTTGGTCAGTTTAAAACGTGGTGGTTTGTTAAGATACTCCTGCTGGGGATGCCATCAACCATTCTCCATCTATGCGTTGTCTGTCCATCTTGAAGCTTGGGCTGATACCTTCCGACCTTCTTGATGATTCCTTATTCCCAAACCTCTTAACCATTTTCCCGGTCTCCTTGTCTGACCTCACGCATTTTCATGATAGCTGATGTAACTTGAAGATCGTGCATGTTCATTGATTAACCATTTTCTTTGTCTATTCGTGTCACTGAAACAACCTTTTGTGCTGGGGATATCCCTCTTCTTTTGTGGCATAGCTCGGAAACTGGCATTTCCACGACCTTTTAGTCTTATATGAGTTTCCCAAATCATGCCCATTGCTCTCCGCGTTGTTCTTTCTTGATTTGTCCACGGGCCTCGGCCTTGAGGTCTACAACCTTTGATTTTGGCGGGGATATCCCTCTTGACACTCGTCCATCCTTTTATCAATCTCCTCTTGCTGAGGGGATATCTTTCTTGACACTGGCCTTGCGCTTGTTCCTTGTTGAATATACCACTTGGATGTACTAGTCAGATCTCGTCTTGCATAATGGGAAAGCTGATGGTAGATTTTGAAGTCATTTCTCACTTGTTCTGACCAAACAGACTCTATTGGGAAACTTTCTATGAAAGGAGAAAGATAAACAAAAGGGAAACGAATAAAAGACAAAGGAAAAGACGACTCTTTAACAAGAGAAACTATAAATAAAAACCTATCAAACGCAAATACCGACTCTAATGGTCATGACATGCACATGTGGCCTATCCTCTGTCGTCAATCGTCTTTCAAGATCTTCATTTGGGCGATTCTCCATCTGATTCTTAATCTTATTCGACTTGTAGTGCCCGAAGGGTTTTCACTATCAAGCCTCTCTCATTTTGGTTTTCTCTCAGTTTTCATCGCCTTATGGTGCCCGTGAAGATTTTCACCGATAAGACTCTCTCATTTGTCACTTTCCAGTTGGGGATTCGGAGTGTCGCCGATATGACTCTCTCTGCTGGGGATTCTTTCCGGCTATCAATTCATTTCCAATCCATGATCCTTTTCTCTGTTGAGAATCGGGGTGCTATCCCCGACTTCCGTTTGTATGACTTGGCATCTTTCGAAGACTGGTCAAAAGGTCTTTCTTTGGACCGTAACGTGGGGTTTTGGATAGGGCTAGAAATAAAGGGTATTAAAGGCTCAAAAACAAATCAATTTGGGGTTCAAAATTACAACCTTCGGAACCATATTTGTTTGCAACAAGCTCAACCCTTGCCCCAGTTTCTTGCTTGGGGATTTTTTTTTTGTTACACTATGTTACACTATGCACACTGTGCACGCTATGCACACTATGACCGAGCCGTGAGGCGCCTACATATCCTCTTTGAGGAATCAGGTCAAACGTAGTTCCCACTTCCTTTTTTTCATTTACCTATTATTTTCTTTTCTTTTCTTTCTTTTTCTCATTTCTCCTTTTTCTTTTGTCGTTTTGTTGTTTTCTTTCTTCTTTTTTTTCTTTTCTTTTTCTTTACCTTCCATGCTTGTGTTTTCTAACCTGTTGTTACCGATTCCGAATGAGGCGTATGAAAAGAAAAATAAATAAGGCTCAAAAGGGGTAACGAAGGATAAAGTGTTTAGGTAGCAGAACAAAATGTCTTCGTCATTCCAGTCTCCAAAACATGCCAAGTGCAAACAACACAATTAAGCAAAGATTTGTAGCCTCTTCTGATGGTGTTGGACTTGACAATTATATTCACACATTTGCTTTTTCATTTGTCATCTCTAAAGCACTGTTGGGAAACACTCTTACTCTCATTATTATGAACGACCCTCATGTCAATTTGGCGAATCTTGCCTTTAACGGTTTTCTTTATGTTTTACTTGCCCCAGTTCCGCATGACTCGAGCTCCGAATAATCTCAAACCGTCCTTATTTCTTTTAAATGTTCCGATCACCTCTCAATGGTTTTATGATTAACTTTTAAGAATAGGCCCAAACCGTGTGCGCATGTCATGTCACTAGAATTGGCGCTAAACAAAATGAGAAAAGAACTAAACAAAAAGATGACTGGAAATAATAAAAAGACCGGATTTTGCATTAGACTAACGGTGAAATGGTTTGAATAACAAAACAAACAAAAACAAACCAGAATAAAATCCTAAAACAAACCTGGACAAAACTACACAAACCGCTATGACAAAAATGGAAAGATAAGAGGATTTGACACAAGACAATGTCCTGACTACAACCCTACAAATAACCCGGACAATAGAAATGATAACAAAATAAACCACCAAAAGCTCTACTCCAGCGGACCAAGGAATGGAGCGTGTTTCCAATTGCCAAGAACTTTCGTCTCACTGTTCTTAACAAATTGCTTTTGGGTTCCCTTTGCGGGCTCGTTCTTAAGAACAACCTCTGATAGCACTGAAAACTTTGCCATGCGCGGACCTCCAAGGATCTCAGAAGAATTCTCATACTCCTTCTCAAAACAAATCATATTCGACCTATGCACCTCACTTCGAATAGGCGATGGACTTTGGCTAGTGTCTGTTGCATCCGGATTTTGCACGACAATGTCACCTGCATCAATAAGCTTCTGAATTGCTTCCTTCAGCCTCCAACACTTCTCTGTGTCATGCCCCGGTGCATCTGAGCAATATGCACACCTTCTAGAAAAATCAAGCTTCTTTGACAGGGGGTTTGGCATGTTTATATGAATCGGCTTCAACATGTCCAATTGCTTCAACTTTTGGAACAAACTGGCATATAATCCTCCAATAGGGGTGAAAGCCTTTCTTTTTTTCAGCAACCTCTCATTCTTGCATGCTTGATTGGGCTGGAAACCTGATCCAGATGGCTTTCGGTAGGCTTGTGAGGGTAGATAGGCATTTTGTGGAGCTGGGTATTGGGAAAGCGAAGCATGTCTTTGGGAGTCTCGTGGAGAGAAGTAGCGTTGACGAGTGATGGAGCTACTCGGGTGGCTGGGAAAGCTATCATAAGTGGGTTGGAATGGAGAGTACGGGGGATCATCCGTTATGGTGTTGGGTGCTTGGGTAAGGACATATTCCAGGAAGCTAGGTGGTGGCGGGGGTGGTGCTTTCCGAGCCATCCATGCCCGATACATGTCTGCCACATGCTGTCTCAGCATTTTCACTTCTTCTACCAACCCGTTGTTCCCTTCGACCAGTTGTTGTCGGTCATCGGTACCGACCCACTCGGTTCTGAGGTTCTTTGTCATTGTCCTTTTTTTCTTTGCAGGGAGGAGTTACCACAACCAACCACTTTTCTATATATGAACACAGCAAAGTGAAGCCATCACGTTAGTGTTAGGGCATTTGACAGATAATCATATATCAGAGATGCAATGCACCTAAGCAGTTAAACCGTTCTGTCAGAGATACAATGCACTCGCGCTTTCCTTTATTTTTCTTTCTCTCTTTTTCTATTATTATTCTTTTTTTTTCCAGTGGTGGTCGAATCTTATGGAGATTGCCTACGTATCATGACCCCGCATGAATCAGACCTTGCGTAGTTCGGCCAAAATGAAAGGTAACAATGAAACACATTTTTTTTGTTTTTTTTTTGTTTTTTTTTTTAAATTATCAATTTTCATAATAAAACAAACTAGGCTTCAAAGGTTTAAAGATGACCTACAAACTCGAAAATCAAACAACCCACATATTCTAAAATTTGACATATTTTTTTGCTATTTTAGCAAAAGGGGAGGTTGGACATCACCCGACTTGTTTATGACAAAAATTAAAATTTTGACATGTTTTTTCTTTTTATCAAAAGGGGAGGTTGGACATCACCCGACTTGTTTATGACAAAAATTAAAATTTTGACATATTTTTTCTTTTTAGCAAAAGGGGAGGTTGGACCCGATGAGGGTTGCCTACGTATCTCACATCCGGTGAGAATCAAACCGGCGTAGTTTGCCCATCAGAAATAAAGAAAATAAACTAACTCTTTTTTTTCGAATAAAATACTTACAAAGAAGAGAGAAAATATTTTTGAATTTCGATTTTTTGTTTTATTTTTATTTATTATTATTTTTATTTTTATTTTTATTTTTATTTTGAAAAGAAACGACGACTAAAGAAATATATTTTTTTTGGATTTTAAATTCTTTTTTTTTTTTTGGAAAGTTCGAAAAATCTTCTAAAGAAAAAGGAAATATTTTTTTGACTATTACTCTGAATTTCTGAAAGAAATACTACAAAAGAAAAGAAAAAATATTTTTGAATTTGAATTTTTAAACAAATATTTTGGATTAAAAGGAAATATTTTTGTATTATTTTTTTTTTCTTTTAATTGAGGTCTAAAAGACTGAGTAATGGAAAATATTTTTTTGGATTTTTTTGAATATGGTGGGCCGGAACCGAAGAGGTTTGCCTACGTATCTCACATCCGGTGAGAATCAGACCCGCGTAGTTCGGGACGATAAAACAAACTTCTTTTGAAACAAGACTCTTTTTTTTATTGGCAAATAAAACTATTTTTCATAAACAAAAATCCTTTTTTTTCTTTTTCTCAAAAATTCAGCAGAGTTTCGATACTATTTGGACACTAGTTTTCAAAACAGGCAATTTCAACGTTTTTAACCCTCGTACCTCTATCTCTCTTTCCTCAAAATATTCAAAAAGCCGATCAATACACAAGTCCGAATCAAATAAATGCACAAGTAGAAGCAAATAAGATGCATCAGGAGGGTCATTTTCATATTTTGGTACACCTGTCCTAGACAGACCCAACCCCTATGTTGAGCCTCCAAAGTCAAATGCACGTGATGAAATAAGCGTTCCTACTAGGGATCCAGCATGTGGCTTTGTTATACTAAGTTTTTTAAAACCTAGGTGTTTGTTCTAGACCTGGCTTACCCGAGCGGACGACTCGAGCCGAGGATGGGAGCTGTGTACCGGTAACCAAAAGGCCATCCAGTTTTGCAACTCCTCCGAATCCTCGTTCTATTTTGGTATATGACACTAACAGAAAGAAGTCACGACCAGCGTGCACTCCTCAAGAGAGAGAAGAGAGGGGTTTCGGCACAGTTTATATATACAGTCCAAGTAATATCAAAGCGGTAAAAGATATCATTTTGCACATTTTAAGCCCATTCATAAAATAAAATCAGATAATATACAATGCCGAATAATAACAATTATTCTGAGCTCGAATTCTTGAACCCTGAACCAGAGAATCTGAGTCATGATCCCCAGTAGAGTCGCCAGAGCTGTCACACCTCCTTTTTCCGCCCCCGCAAGGGGTGAAAGAGTTTTTCCAATTAAAAGACAATCGAAACGGAATTTGTTTATTTATTTCAGAGTCGCCACTTGGGAGATTTAGGGTGTCCCAAGTCACCGGTTTAATCCCGAATCGAGGAAAAGAATGACTCTGTTTAACAGTCCACAAACTAGAAATCCGGATAAGGAATTCTGTTAACCCGGGAGAAGGTGTTAGGCATTTCCCAGTTCCGTGGTTCTAGCACGGTCGCTCAACTGTCATATTCGGCTTGATTATTTGATTTAATACATGTTGAACCTATGTGCGAATTTTAATTTTTAACCGCTTTTGTCATTATTATTATTTTTATCAAGAATTGCAACATCGTGGAAATACATCTCGAACCACTTCACATCAACGCACCCGTGGTTGTTGGCACATTTCAATTCTGTTGAGATTTGGATTTGGGTCACATAAATATGCACCCGAGTTTAAGAAGGTAAGATTATTAAAATTCGCGCCTAAAGCGATTAGCGTATTATTATTTTGGGTAAGGCCGTGGAGTTCGCTAAGCGGCCTATCCCGAGTTCTAAGTAATTAACACATACATTTTTGTGAGGGCCCCGCAATCTGTGCATTTTATTTGGCGAGGCTCGTCTTGTTTTTTTATTTAAAGGGATAAACCTATAGCGACTACATTTTCTATTAAGTTCGTCTCTAAAATAAAAGAAAATCTCTCAATTAATTACGTGCTAAAAAAAGGACGTAACTTATTAGTTACTAATTTATGGCTAATGCAAATGGAAAATTGCAATCGAGTTTGTACAAAGAGAGATTGCTTTCATTCTATATTCTATTATTTAATAACACTAGAACATGAGATTGACACACAATAATATCAAAACAAATTGACTATTCTTTGATTAATTTAAACTAACATTATTAGATGAAGGAGTAATTATACATATGCAACCCCATTACTCATTAATCAGTCAACTACATTTTAATACAAAAGAAAGGAAAACTCTATTCAAGCACAAATCTAAAAAGGAGGAATTCAATAGGAACAAAGCCTGGTCAATATTTCATTTCGCCTCAAGCCAAGAGTGTACAAATGTGTACCTGGAAATGGCAATACAAGAAGAAGAGAAGGAGGAGTCAGCAATAGTAATAACACAGCAACGCAACAACAACCCAACAGCAGCAATTCGAACCAGATTCAAGGCTCAGAAAATTTTTGAAGAAAACCAAACAAGCTCGAGAGAACAGCCCCAAAAGTTTATGAAAAGACTAAACAGCAACAACCAATATTACCACAAACAGACGAAACAAGCGTGTATTAAACCCGAAACTAAACTCGTTTCTCACTTTGTTTTTGTTTTCTCTTTTTCAACTCTCCGACACTCTTGAGATTTTCAGAATGTCTTCCTATTCCAAAAATCCTCTCTAAAAAAAAACCTCTCCTAAAAATGTCCCCCCGTTTCTATGTCAAAATGACTCTTATTTATAGCAAAACTCTTGTCTTGAACCACTAACCCGAAATATTCCCCTAATTGCATGCCTTGCCCCCACTACTTAATATTTTTCTTATTTAATTCCCTTGTCCCCCATGCCTACATGTTTTGTCCCCCACTATATTAAACAACTAAATTATTCCCCACTAACTTATGTTTTGTCCCCCACTATATTAAACAATTATATCAACCTCCCACTACTTCATGTCTTGTCCCCCACCATGTACTATTTTAATATTATTAATGCCTAGTGGACGGAGCACTCAGATTAAATAATTGTTCAAATTTTCAATTCCAAAAATACCCCTCCGACCTTACCGAAATTACCATTTTACCCCTGATAGTACTGCAATTTACCAATCTACCCCCATCAGCTATAACCAATTCACCTAATCAATTCCAACCAAAATACAGCAAGTATAACCAATTCCTAACAAATTCAAACAACAAATCCCATGAACACAGATTGAATCATACAACATCAGATTAATGGGAATAAGTTAACCATATTGGGAACCAATCCTGGTTAACTTAGACAAAAAATGAATGAGCAAGGAGACGACAATATTAACAACAAAAGTGAACTGAAACAACATGAATCACAATTAACCGAATCGAAATGCAAACTGAAATCATATGATGAACAATAAAGAGCAGGAAACCAAACAATACACAAAACGAAATTATCCGAACCAACTCGATATTAGCAAAGATACTATACATTCTTCAACTAATAATCACGAATGACAAACCAATCGAACTCAAATTCGACTAAACAGAATTCAAAGAAATTTTCTTACAACCAAGATTCAACTAAGCACGATTCAAACTCCTTAACCCATAATATTTAAAAAGATTTTAGCGGCTCTTATCTTACTCACATATAGATCATAAAAATGAGAAAGGGAGATGAGACGGACCTTAAAAACTTTTAACAATCCGGACTTTGACTGCATATGAACTTTTTCGATGACCCCGACCAAAGCTCGAACAAACGAGATGGTGGGGTCTCGTTTTGGGACTGAAGGCGACGAAACAAGGTGAAGTAGTAGCGATGGGAATTGGTTTTGAACGTGATGGACGACGAGGCAGCAGCAACGCAGCAGAAGCAGATGCTGGACGAAGCTGAAGGCAGTAGCAACGCAGCAGGTGAGGTTTGTTGGCGGAGCTGCTGGTCATTTGGATGGAGAAGATGAAGCAAACCCTACGTCCATGGCTGGAGCTTGACGAAGCAAGAGGCTGGGTGATGGTGGCCTTTTGAAGACGAAGCAGAAGGCGAGGTGCTAGGGTGCTGGTCGTCGAGGAAGGCAGCAATGGGTGCTCGAGCTCGAGCTCGACGACGAAGAAGAAAGCAACTTGCTTGGCTTTTGGTTTGGAGCTGATATGCGTGAGGAGGAAGATGATAGTGGTGGTTTGGTGTCGTCCATGGCTGGACGTAGCAGAAGGCAGCTATGGAGGCGGCGAACATGGAGCTCGACAAAGAAGGCAGCCATGGGAGCTCGAGCTCGACGACGAAGAAGATGAAGCAGCGGCAACAGGTGGCTGCTTCAGGTGGTCGTTTCGTCACGAGGTGTGAGTGTGTGTGTGTGTGTTTTGGAGTTTTGGAGATGGTGAAGGAGTTGTGCATGTGTGTGAGAGGGGCAGCCATAGATGAAGGTTGTTTGGAGGATGAAGAGAAGGAGAGGGGGGGGGGGCGGATGAGTTTATTTTTTAGGGTTAGGAAAAAATGAAGTGAAGATAGGAGGGGTTAGGTCTTTTGGGGTTATGGGGCGGGCCGGGTCGACCCGGGTTGAAATGGACCGGGTCATGGGGAAGGTTGGGTATCTTTGGGCCTGTGGTTTGAAATTGAAGAAGAGGCCCAATTCCAATTTTCTTTATATTTTTTGCTCTATTTTCTTTTACTTTCTAATTAATAAAACTAAAATTCTAAATTAAGTTATAAACTAAATTAACTTATCAAAAATACTAACTAATTCCTAGCAACATTTATCATACATAATTAAGCACCCATTAAAACAAAATTGCACAATTTGACATTGAATGCTAAAAATGCAAACGATGCATATTTTTGTAATTTTCATTCTTGTAAAACAAACTTAACTATTCCTAATTGTAGAATTAAATCCTAAATGCAAATGCGACATATTTTTGTATTTTTTATCAGTTTCAACAAATAAACATGCATGGACAAATATAAATAATTATCCTAAAATGCCGCGAAAATTCTCAAAATTGCACACAAAGAAAAATCGTTTTATTTTGAATTTTTTGGGAGTAATTCTTTCATAGGGCAAAAATCACGTGCTTACATTGAGTACATTGGGTCGGTTATACTCATGTTATACTCTGCACTTCGTGCGCGGATCCAGGTATTCGGGGACGACGATTGCTAGCTTTGGAGCTTTAGGTGTTAGAAGACTATTGAGGTAGCTGCCTTGGCGCCTGCAGACCTTGATTCTCCTTCTTCTTAGTTATTGTACTGTTCTATCTTTCTAGACAGTGTTTAGCAGTCAGACTATGTTGTCATTTAGATGATCATGTACTCAGTGACACCCCGATTTTATGGAATTTGTTTGGAGTTGCGGTTTTTTTATCAGTTATTGTGAGATTTTCACTATTAAGCTTATTTCATTGTGTTTTAAACTCAAAGATGCATGGTTAATTGTAATTGTCGGCTTGCCTAGTATTACGATAGAAGCCATTATGACATGTTAGATTTTGGGTCGTGACTTCGAGACTCCAAACCAAACATCCACACAAGTCTAAAAACATAATATGAACTCGCTCGTGTGATCAAAACACAAAAATCACATCTAAAACTATGAATCACACACTAAGGTGTGTTTTTAAAACGGAAAATGTTTTCCGAGGAAAATGTTTTCCAAGAAAATATTTTCTTGAAAAACAAGTAGTAATCTTATTCATTTTTCGGTGTTTGGTACGCAAACTAAGGAAAATAACTTCTCAAGAGTATTCATAAATAATTCAGATATAATAAACATGAAGCGATAAACTTTCGAACCAACAACCTTCTGAACTCACAAATTTCATAAACTTCCGAACTGCTAAACTTTCGAAACCGCGAACTTTCGAACCCGTAAACTTTATAATTTCTAAACCTATAAACTTCCAAACATATAAACCTCCGAACTCATAACTTTGGAACTTGTAAAATTTCGAACCTGTAAATCGAAAGATGAAAAACTAAAACTGAAAATATTAAAAAAAAAAAATGTTCCGGGAAGGGGGGTGCAGAAAAATGAAAAAAACAGAAATTTGAAATTACAAAAAAAAGTAAAAAAAAATTGTGTGGGGTGGAGGGCATTAGGATTGGGTGGGGGGTGGGCGGGTGGTGCAGAAAAAACGAAAAAATAAAAATTTGAAAATTACCAAAAAAAAAAGTAAAAAAAAAAACTTTTTTTTGTGCGGGGTGGGGGGAGGGGGCATCAGGATGGATGGTGACGGGAAAAAGAACTTAAATTTGGAAAGAAATAAAAGCGTTTTTGGAGAGAGGGGGTAGGGTGAGTAGGCATGGGGTGGGTTGGAGAGGGTGGGGAAGGTTGAGAAGGAGTTTTAGAAAATGTTTTCCCTTCTCTTGATAAGGAAAACATTTTCTTCCGATTGGAGGAAAATGAGTTCATAAAGAAAATATTTTCCAAAACATTCAAGCCAACCAAACATGGAAAAATTGAAAAACATTTCATATCAAACACACCGTAAAACGCATGAATTTCAAAGTAAAGTTCCAGAATCTCTAGAATTACAACTAAATGGCTTAATCATATCAAATCAACTCCAAATGATACCAAATTTTGTAGATAAGTGCTAAATAGCATAACAGACCTATTCCAAGTCACAAAATCAAATTCGGAGCTCGATAGCTAAAAGGCAACCAACGGTCAAACTTTTCAACTTCAAACTGCCGAATTTCGGCAAAACAATGCAAATCAACCTACGAACTTTCGAAATCAATTCCTGGCATACGCCCAATTCCATACGAAGCTATCGGAGCCATCAAAATATCGTTGTGGGTACGTTTTCATAAAATTCAAAGTTTGGTCAATATTTCTAACTTAGGCTTCTAAGTCAAGAATCAAAGGGTCCAAATCAACCCCAAAGCTTCCAGGAACGAAACTAATCAACCTCCTAAGTCAAAAAATCATAAATATACATGTGTGAAGTATCAAAAAGGGAAAATGAGGCGCAACTACACAAAACGACCTGTCGGATCGTAATATTGACTTGGGTCGTGAAAGTATATATGAAGATCAGACGTGCCTTCGGTTAGGGTACAAGACAAACTTTTTTGCCATTTACCATGTAACATGTTACTTTGACTTCTGTACATCGAAACTGTCCTCAATGTCAATCGTACCATTGTATGTCAATTTATTAAAGAAAAATAATAACATTAAGGCCAAATCAGAACCTAGCTAAAATGTGTTCTTAAACGTCTGCCGCAAAGAAATTGACAGCCTATATATACTATGGTCAATTTATTTATATATTGATTAACATTAAGACTCCAACAGTCCATATTGTGCAAGTCAAGATTAAACTTGATATATATGTTCAGAAAAGAAATAGGAGACAGAAACTAGCGAAAATAAGAGTTTGAGATGGTCATTTCATAATCAAAGTTCATCAGAGCAGCTAATTGCAGTAGCAAACCTGTAAAAGACGCAATTACTTCCAAACAAACACAGATAATAAACTTGAACACATAACCGAATAACATGTGAAAGACTATATAATATTTCTCATGTTCACCAGTCCTTCTCTTTGATCTGTCCTTATTAGCGCCGAACTTTCATCAGTCTTCTCTTTGATCTGTCCTTATTAGCGCCCAACTTTCGGTGTTACTTTCTAAATTATAATCAATTTAACTTAGGACGGAGTATAATTTTCTTCAACAGTGTTATTTTGTTTGAACGTATTGATAGTACCCGTAGGCCATATCTCATTGCAGAAGGATAATAAGGTACTTCTCATATAGTGAATCTTTAATCTATATTGAATGATGTATTTGGTGTATTTAAATCACACACAACAAAATAACTCATGCTGGTAGATATATTCATATTAAAAGACGCAATGAATCTAATGCATCTTCAGTTATTAAATGCAATTCCCTAAAATAATGGATCTAAAATCAGGTCAAAACATTTCTTCAATTTTTAATTGCATTTCCCAAAAGCAATGGATCTTAAATCAGGTCAACACATTTCTTCAATTCTTAAATGCATTTTCATAAAATTAAGTTACTAATGGATTATTTTAAAGTATTTAAGTTATATAGGTGCTACCAATATTAAAAATTGTTAAACTATCAATGTAATTTAACTGGTTAATTATTATTTATTTTAAATTAACAATTAATACCTAATAAATAAATTTGCCTATAATTATCTTTTAAATTGTCGTGTAGAGAACTTAAATTTATTTTAATCAGGAAAACAGGGAAGCATATATACTATGCATTAGCTCTTGGTCAAAGTGTCTCATTTAAATTTTAGGTTTCATAGATTAGAAAGGGAGGCCAGTCTGACAACTCACAGTAAAATAAGTTAATAATGAATATAGAAAAAGCTAAGTTAATCAACCATAGCCCATCATAGCTAGCTAGTTCATTACAAGAGGGTCAATAAATTATGACATTTGGGAAAGCAATAAAATGCTCATATTAAAACTTTATAGAGCGTGAAGTATTTTCAATTTTCAGCATGGCATGACTAAAACTTAGTTTCATTTTCAGCATTCTTCTCATGGCAATCACAAGTTAGTATACCTATTTCTTTTATCTAGATTCTAATTTTACATTTTTATTTGTCGATATATATATATATATATATATTGCTATATCTGAGAAAATATTTTTATCAATTTGTTGATATGTTTTTCTATGCATGGTCTTTGAATGTTCTAATTTTCACCTTGTACCAGTCAAAATTTTAGTTTTGGTAATGTGGGAATATTTCAGTCAATGTGTCGCAGTTTTTCATGAGGCAAGCATTGGCGGTAGAAGTTGATCTTGAGCTCTCCGAACTCAAGCGGTGACTACTCCCACAACTTACGGATTGGCTTACTTGTGATAGACCTTGTGGATCCGATAGTGAATGCAGTGATTGTTGGTTTTGCTGCTGCTGTATCCATGCTGAATCATTTTTCACTACAGTTTGTAGAGGACCATCTGGGTAGAAGATCAAGACTAATTCTATTATAAATCTTTGAAAGGATTTGGGTAATTTCTATGTGATTTCAGTATTTTGTTTTGTTGGTCTTTTGTTCTACTATGTCTTTCACTTTGTACGAATAATGAGAAAATCAATGAGAATGTTGTTTGTCTACTCCAAAGGCTGGCTTGACCAACTTTTCAAATGTAATCGTTGTTAGATTCATTTCCCTTGTGCTTTATTTATAACCTTTTGCCCTTGTCCATTCTCTAATTATAATCTAATTTAATTATCAGCTCATTTCTTTTCAGTTTGGTCCATTATTTCATTTAGGCTGAAAATTCATTTTACCTTTGTAACTACCGAAAAGATTCCTATAAATATCAATGTAACGACTGAACTACCATTAACAAACTCTAACCGATTTCTTGAAAATAGGGTCTAATTGTATGATGTCAAAATTTGAGGGTCTAAATTGTAAAAGAAAACCCAACTTTCAACCACCTCACTCACTCTATTCCATCAAAATATCACGGTATAGCCAGTTTTCGGACTGGTCATTCAAAAATAGCCAGCGTTTACGAAGTCAATGAAAAATAGCCATTATTTTGCTGCAACAGAAACCGGTCCAGCATAATATACTGGAGTTCGGTGCACCTGTATATGAACTCCAGAATATTATGCTGGACTGGTATACTTTGCTGACTCCAGTATAATATACTGGAAACTGGAGCACCGATGCTCCAAACTGCAGTATATTATACGGGACAATTATACTTGCTGGAACTCCAGTATATTATGCTGGAGTTCTAGTGTACTTATGCTGGAACTCCATCATATTATGCTGAGATCCAGCATACTTATCCTAGAACTCCAGTATAATATGCTGGAGTTTAAGCATACTTATGCTGGAACTC
This sequence comes from Nicotiana sylvestris, assembly GCF_000393655.2. Taxonomy (NCBI): domain Eukaryota; kingdom Viridiplantae; phylum Streptophyta; class Magnoliopsida; order Solanales; family Solanaceae; genus Nicotiana; species Nicotiana sylvestris. Next base: position 111,539,503 of record NC_091068.1, read on the forward strand.
CAGTATAATATATTGTCGTATTTTCCGGGTTTTGAACAGTATTTTCGCTCAGATTTATCTTTACATGAAAAGTGGCTAAATTTTAATTACTTTTGAAATTGGGCTATTTTTGAACAACGAGTTGTAAATCTGACTATTTTTTAATTTCTCCCCTCTAACTTTCTTTAAGATACGCACAACTCTCCAAGCTACTCGCACTACCAATCGCAAAAATATGTCTTTTAACATTCCCAAATGATTATCTATCGATCTGTCTATAGTTATCAATTTATTAAAATATGGAAAGCTGAAAGCACTTAAAAGTAAAGCATATTTTAGAGATTTGAGGTGTTTCATCAAAACATAAAAGTGCTTTTGTATGTTTTAGTTAAATAAAATAAAATAACTTAATTAGAGCTTTTAATGATAAATATGTAAAATCATTTACCTTGATACTGTCTTTTCCGTATTTTGACACTCAAAGCCACCTTTAAATATTGTCGAACATAATATGCTTATACAACAACAACAAATCCAGCAGTTTCCACAAGTAGGGTCTGAGGAGGGTAAGATGTATGCAGCCTTACCCCTAATTCTGGAAGAGCAGAGAGGCTGTTTCCGATAGACCATCGGCGAAGGACGGCCCTTTCCGATGCTATGTTTGACAACTTTATTTCCCTCTTGGCCTTAGATAAGGCAAAAGTAGGTTTGGAGGCAGTCACTCAATATAGATTGATCCAAAATGCAACGACCCAATTGCAAGAGCGGAGCTCTACCAATTTGACTATATCCCCCCAGCACACTCAGCACACTGGGCGGCATTCTCTTCAGTCTCCCGATGAAATTGCGCTATTTCAGCAGGCGAAAGGCCTATTGGAATCTCGTTGAGGTCAGGATGCGCAGGAGCAGGACCCGCGCAAAAGGCTACTGAAGGGGCGAATTGTAACGATTCGGCCGGTCGTTCCATAAGTTACCGCTCCTTTTCCCTCATTTATGCTTCATATTGCCTTGTTCAGCTATATTTTTTATTACAGGGTTGGTTGGCTCGAGTTTGGAGAGATGCTGGTAAGGTTTGAGACACTTAGTCTCTTTTGAGGAAGCTTAAGTTGGAAAAGTCAACCGGATGTTGACTTATATGTCCAAGGGCTCGGATGTGAGTTCCAATAGTTCGGATAGCTTCGGAGGTGATTTGGGACATAGGAGCGTGATCGGAATGTATTTTGGAGGTCCGGAGTAGATTTAGACTTGAATTGGCGAAATTGGAATTTTGGCGTTTTCTGGTTGATAGGTGAGATTTTGAGATAGGGGTCAGAATGGAATTCCGGAAGTGTCAGTAGGCCTGTTGTGTCATTTGGGATGTGTGTGCAAAATTTTAGGTCACTCAGATGATGTTTGATAGACTTTTTGATCAAAAGCGGAATTTGGAAGATTTTGGAATTCTTAAGCTTGAATACGATGCAAATTTGGTGTTTTGATGTTGTTTTGAGTGTTCCGAAGGTTGGAACAAGTTTGAATGATGTTATGGGATATGTTGGCATGTTTGGTTGAGGTCCCGAGGGCCTCGGGTGAGTTTCGGGTGGTTAAACAGACCAAAATGCATAGTTGAGAAGTTGTAGATTTTTGGCTTCAGCAGTTGTAGGCTTTTGGCCTTCGCATTCGGGAGTGGTCCCTTGCATTCGCGAAAGGTCGAGATGTGATGCAGGATTTTTGGCCTTCGCTTTTGCGAAGGAGTTCCCGCGTTCGCGAAGGGATGGGGTCATTGAGCTTCGTGTTCGCGAGAGGGGAGTTGCGTTTGCGATGGGTTGTGGAGTTGAGCCATCGCGTTTGCGAGAGGGGAGACGCATTCGCAAAGAAGGAAAATGTGGTCAACATCAGGTTGTGCTCCGCAAATGCGAGGCTTTGACCGTGTTCGCGAAGAAGGTTGAAATTTCTGGGCAGAATGTTGTAAAAACTCATTTCTGCGATTTTTAGTGTAAGTTCCTCCATTTTTGGGTGATTTTGAAGCTTTTTGAAGAGGATTGAATAGGGAATCAAGGGGTAACACTTGGAGGTAAGATTTATGGACTTAATACTAAATCCTAATGTAATTTCTACCTAATTACTCATAGAAATTGTTGAATTTAAGCCTAAGTATTGAAGAACTAGGGCTTGTAATTGAAGACCTAGGATTTGGGATTTGAGAGGTCGTTTGTGGTTGGATTTTTGTACTTTTGATATGAATGAACTCGGGGAGTGATATGGAGTCTATTGATGTAATTTTTATCGGATTCCGAAATGTGGGCCCGGGGGTTGGGGTTGGCCAATTTCGGGATTTGTGTTGTAATTTGATTTCTTTCGAGTGAGCTTTGTTCCCTTAGCATATTTTGATGATTCTGCACTGATTATGGTTAGATTTGGACCATCCGGAGGCCGATTCTAAAGGCAAAGGCATCGCGGACTAGAGTTTGGACCGGATAGTGGTGAGTGATGATTCTGCACTGTCTTGAGGGTATGAAACCCCAGATTTCATATCGTTGTGCTATATTGAGGTGACGCACACGCTAGATGACGAGCGTGGGGTCGTACACCATTGGGGATTGTGAATTAGTCCATCCCGAATGACTATTTTACCGCATATTTGATTGAAAACTGTTTGCTATCATCATGTTTTGGGTTGAATGCCATATTTGGGCCTCGTGCCAATTGTTTTGGACCCTTAAGGGATTTTTTTACTGCTATTTCCTTAGTGTTTTGATTTTATATCTGTACTCAGTCATGCTATATTCTATTGTTTTCATAAGTCAGCCATGTTTACTCTGTTTTAACACTTTAAATGATATTTTCGGTTGAGCATCATGTTTTACTGTGCCCGAGTGGCTTTTTAGTGATTTCTGACTGAGTAGGGCCGAGGGCCTGTGTTGTGAGGATTATTATGGATCGGGCTGCACGCCACAACAGTGTGGTACTGATTATGATTATGAGGCCGAGGGCCTCAGTTGTACGCCACAAGGTGGCTTGATATGAGACCGAGAGCCTATTGATTATGCCACAAGATGGCTTGATATTGCGCTTGAGCCATAAGGGGCCCCTCCCGGAGTCTATACACCCCCAGTGAGCGCGAGTACCCATTGTGATGTGAGATATAGCACGAGGGACTGGTGTTGTTCCATGTTATTGCCCGAGGGGCTGATTGTATTGACATTGTGCCCGAGGGACAGATTTTATGTCTTTATCTTTTCTAGCTGCGTTTCATTTACTTGTTTAACTGTTAAAAGGTGTTTTAAAGAAGCTTATACTGAACTAAGGTGTTTTTATAAGATTTCACTGCTTTATTGTATTTTTATTGTTTACGCTGCCTCTTATTAGCATGTTGTTGTGTTTTACGTGATTTTTTATCGCTCAATTTTCATTTATTGTTATTACTCACTGAGTTGGAGTACTCACTATACTCCCTACACCCTTTGTGCAGATTCAGGAGCTTCAGGTCCCACCCAGTGAGGGTTAATTGCTCCCAGTAGGCCATTCGGAGTCTACTAGGTAGCTGCTCGGCGTTCGCAACCCAGTGTTTCTCCCTCCTATCTTACTTTCTGTTTCTAGTTTCGTAATAGACTGTATAAACTCTTTCAGACTTGTAGACTTATGTTAGATGCTCATGACTGGTGACATCCCGATGTCGGGCTGTGTTTGTTCTGCAAATTGTACTATTTCACTGTTTCTTTTGGGATTTAATCGTGTTAATGTCTTAAATTGTGCTATTCTAATTGTTTAAAATGAAGTGGGTGTTGTGTCGGCTGGCCTTGTCTTCAGGAGAGGCGCCATCACGATCGGGTCCAGGTTTAGGGTCGTGACAAGTTGGTATCAAAGCTTAGGTTACAGAGACATCTGTATTTATCATTGAGAGGCTACAAAACCTTTAGGAAAAACTTCATATTCTTGAAATTCTTGTCGTGCAAATCTGTTGATCCGAGTACTAAACTTCTGTTATTTGATTCTCTCACAGATGGTGAGGACACGCGCTACCGGTCAGGATGGACCACCACCAGTACCACCAGCTATGGCCACTAGAGGCCGAAAATTTGGTCATGGTTGTGGTAGAGGTAGGGGTGTGGCCCGCACAGCAGCTAGGGAAGCACCTGCAGATCCACCAGCCGCCCCAGTTCAGGATCAGGTCCCAGTTGTGGACGCTCCAGCAGCACCAGCTGTGCCCATTGTGATTCCGGGTTTTCAAGAGGCCCTGGCTTAGATTCTATCAGTATGTACTGGCCTAGCTCAAGCGGTCTCAGTTACTACAGCCGCAGCTACTTCTCAGGCCGGGGGAGGCACTAAGACTCCCGCCGCTCGCACACCTGAGCAGGTCGTGTAGGGACTTTAGACGTCTGGGGCACATCCAACCCAGCCGGTTGCAGCTGCTCAGGACTATGTAGCTTATGCCATGCCAGAGGACGAGCAGCGCAGGTTGGAGAGGTATGGTAGACTTCAGCCTCCAACTTTCAGCGGTGCAAAGGACGAGGATGCCTAGGGTTTCTTGGACAAGTGTCAGAGGATTCTTCACACAACGAGTATTCTGGAGACCAGTGGGGTTGCTTTCATTACTCTTTAGTTTTCTGGAGCTGCCTTCACTTGGTGGGAGGTGTATGCGAGGCATAGGCCTGTTGGTGCAGCACCCCTTACCTGGCAGCAGTTCTCCGTTCTCTTTTTGGAGAAGTATGTGCCATAGTCTCGTAGAGAGGAGCTGCGCAGGCAGTTCGAGCGGTTACGTCAAGGAGAGATGACATGATGCTATATGATATGAGGCCCTCAGAGTTAGCTCGTCATGCTATTTTGTTGGTTCCGACAGATAGAGAGAGGATTAGGAGGTTCGTGGATGGACTCACTTATCAGCTTCGTATTCTCATGACCAGGGAGAGGGTGTCTCGTGCTACTTTTGATAAGGTTGTAGACATTGCTCGTGATATTGAGTTAGTTCATCGCCAGGAGCGAGATGAGAGGGAGCCCAAGAGGCCTCAGGGATTTGGTAGTTATGGTGGTGCTCCTTTGAGAGGTCAGTCTCAGCACGGCAGAGGCCGTCCATTCAGGCATGCTCAGCCATCTCACCCAGGTTATCGTGGGGGTCATCGGGTCATGGCTCCCACAGTTCTCATCAGGGTCAGTCATCACTTAGTGCCCTTCCAGCTTAAAGTTGGTCCCGTGCTCTATCAGTTCAGGGCTCTATGCCAGGTACATCTACTAGTCATTCCAGTGCTAGGGGCTCCCTTCAGTCCCCGTCTCCAGTGCCCGAGAGTTGCTTTGAGTATGGAGAGATGGGTCATATGTGGAGGCAGTATCCTCATCGTCTTGTGGGTTCATCTTAGTAAAGGAGTCAGCTATCGGCTTCAGCACCAATTACTTCACCACCACCCACCCACCCAGCTAGGGGTAGAGGTTAGTCAGCTAGGGTTCACCCTAGAGGGGGAGATCGATCAGGTGTCAATCAGGCCCGTTTCTATGCACTTCCAGCTAGACCCGATGCTATTACTTTAGACGCCGTGATCATATGTATTGTCTCAATCTGCCATAGAGATGCCTCTGTATTATTTGATCCCAGTTCCACTTATTCTTATGTGTCATCATACTTTGCTCGTTATTTGGATATGCCCCGTGAGTCTCTTATTTCATCTGTTCGTGTATCTACTCCGGTGGGTGATACTGTTGTTGTAGACTGTGTGTATATGGTTGGGAAGGGGTGTCTTTCTTACTTGGCCTTTGTGAGAGATGTCGGTGGAGAGACTCCCAGTATTGATTTTGTTCCTGTTGTGAGGGATTTTCTCGATGTGTTTCCTGTAGACCTACTAGGCATGCCACCAAACAGGGATATTGATTTTGGTATTGATCTAGTGCTGGGCACTCAGCCCATCTCTATTCCACCGTATCGTATGGCACCTGCGGAGTTGAAGGAGTTAAAGGAACAGCTTTAGGAACTCCTTGATAAGGGGTTCATTCGGCCTAGTGTGTTGCCTTGGTGTGCACCTATTCTATTTGTGACGAAGAAGGATGGTTCTATGAGGATGTGCATTGATTCTAGGCAGTTGAACAAAGTAACAATCAAGCACAAGTATCCTTTGCCTCGTATCGATGATTTGTTTGACCAGCTTCAAGGAGTGAGAGTGTTCTCCAAGATTGATCTCCGTTCAGGTTATCACCAGTTGGAGATTAGGGACTCGGATATTCTTAAGACAACTTTCAGGACCTGATATGGTCATTATGAGTTCTTGGTGATGTCTTTTAGGCTGACCAATGCCCCAGCATCATTCATGCATTTGATGAATAACGTGTTCCGGCTGTATCATGACTCGTTCGTCATAGTTTTCATTGATGATATTCGGGTTTACTCACGTAGTCAAGATGAGCATGCGGAGCATTTGAGAGTTGCATTGCAGAGATTGAGGGAGGAAAAACTTTATGCAAAGTTCTTCAAGTGTGATTTTTGGCTTAGTTTAGTGGCTATCTTGGGGCACGTGGTGTCCAGCGAGGGTATTCAGGTTGATCCGAAGAAGATAGAGGCGGTTCAGAGTTGGACCAGACCGTCCTCAGCCACAGAGATTTGTCGCTTCCTTGGTTTGGCGGGGTATTACCGCCGGTTTGTTTAGGGATTCTCATCTATCGCATCGCCCTTGACCAAGTTGACTCAAAAGGGTGCTCTATTCAAGTAGTTAGATGAGTATGAGGAGAGCTTTTAGAAGCTCAAGATAGCCTTGACCACAGCTCTAGTGTTAGTTTTGCCATCAGCTTTGGGTTAATATACCGTGTATTGTGATGCTTTGAGAGTTGGTATTGGGTGTGTGTTGATGCAGGAGGGTAGAGTTATTGCTTATGCTTCTCGTCAGTTGAAGCCCCATGAGAAGAACTACCCTGTTCATGATTTGGAGTTGGCTGCCATTGTTCACGCGTTGAAGATTTGGAGGAATTACTTGTATGGTGTGTCTTGTGAGGTGTTTAATGATCATCGTAGCCTCCAGCACTTGTTCAAGCAGAAGGATCTCAATTTGAGGCAGCAGAGATAGTTGGAGTTGCTAAATGATTATGATATTACTATATTGTACCATCCAAAGAAAGCCAATGTAGTGGCCGATACTTTGAGCCGGAAAGTGGTGAGTATGGGGAGTTTGGCATATATCCCAATTGGGGAAGGACCTCTTGCAGTTGATATTCAGGCCTTGGCCAATCGGTTTGTGAGGTTGGATATTTTAGAGCCTAGTCGGGTATTAGCTTGTGTGATTTCTCAGTCTTCCTTATATGATCGCATCAGAGAGCGCCAGTATGATGATCCTCATTTACGTGTCCTTAAGGACAGAGTTCAGCACGATGATGCCAGAGATGTGACTATTGGTGATAATAAGGTGTTGAGGATGCAGGGCCAGATATGTGTGCCTAATGTAGATGGGCTTCGAGAGTTGATTCTGGAGGAGGCCCATAGCTTGCGGTATTCCATTCATCCAGGTGCCGCGAAGATGTATCATGATCTGAGATAGCATTATTGGTGGAAGAGAATGAAGAAGGACATTGTGGGATTTGTAGCTCGGTATCTCAATTGTTAGCAAGTGAAATATGAGCATTAGAGACCGGGTGGCTTGCTTCAGTAAATGGATATTCCAGAGTGGAAGTAGGAGTGGTTCACCATGGACTTTGTAGTTAGGTTCCCACAGACTTTGAAGATGTTCGATGCTATTTGGGTGATTGTGGATCGGCTGACCAAGTCCGCGGACTTCATTCCTGTGTGTACTACCTATTCTTCAGAGCAGTTGGCAGAGATCTATATCCGAGAGATTATTCGTTTGCATGGCGTCCCATTTTCCATCATTTTAGATAGGGGCACTCAGTTTACTTCACAGTTTTGGAGGTATGTGCAGCGAGAGTTGGGTACTCAAGTTGAGTTGAGCACAACTTTTCATCCTCAGACGGACCGGCAGTCCGAGAGCACTATTCAGATATTGGAGGACATGTTGCGTGCTTGTGTTATTGATTTCGGAGGGTCACGGGATCAGTTTCTACGTTCGTAGAGTTTGCTTATAACAACAGCTACCAGTCGAGTATTCAGATGGCTCCGTATGAGGCTTTGTATGGGAGGCGGTGTAGATCTTCAGTTGGTTGGTTTGAGCTAGGTGAGGCTAGGCTATTGGGGACAGACTTGGTGCAGGATGCTTTAGACAAGGTGAAGGTAATTCAGGAGAGGCTTCGTACAACAGTCAAGACAAAAGAGTTATGCTGACAGGAAGGTTCGGGATGTGTCCTACATGGTTGGTGAGAAGGTTCTATTGAAGATTTCACCCATGAAGGGTGTTATGATATTTGGGAAGAAAGGTAAATTGAGTCCTTGGTTCATTGGGCCTTTTGAGGTACTTCGGGGGATTGGGGAGGTGGCTTATGAGCTTGCTTGGCCACCCAGCTTGTCGAGTGTGCATCCGATATTTCATGTTTCTATGCTCCGAAAAGTATATGGGGGACCCATCTCATGTTCTAGATTTTAGAACGATTCAGTTAGATGATGATTTGACTTATGATATGGAGCCAGTAGCTAATTTGGAGCATCAGGTTCGGAAGTTGAGGTCAAAGGATATAGCTTCAGTGAAAGTGCAGTGGAGAGGTCGGCCCATGGGGGAGGCTACCTGGGAGACCGATCAGGAGATGCGGAGCAGATATCCTCACCTATTTGAGGCTTCAGGTATGTTTCTTGACTCGTTCGAGGATGAACATTTGTTTTAGAGGGGGAGGATGTAATGACTCGGCCGGTCGTTTCATGAGTTATCGCTCCGTTTCCTCCATTTTTGCTTATTATTGCCTTGCTCAACTGTATTTGGTATTACCGGGTTAGTTGGCTCAGGTTCGGAGAGATTTTGGTAAGGTTTGAGACACTTAGTCTCTTTTGAGGAAGCTTAAGTTGGAAAAGTCAGTCGGATGTTGACTTATTTGTCAAAGGGCTCATATGTGAGTTATGATGGTTTGGATAGCTTCGGAAGGTGATTTGGGACTTAGGAGCGTGATCGGAATGTATTTTGGAGGTCCAAAGTAGATTTAGGCTTGAATTTGCGAAATTGGAATTTTGGTGTTTTCCTATTGATAGGTGAGATTTTGAGATAGGGGTCGGAATGGAATTCTGAAAGTTTCAGTATGTCCATTGTGTCATTTGGGATGTGTGTGCAAAATTTCAAGTCATCCGGACGAGGTTTGATAGAATTTTTGATCGAAAGCAGAATTTGGAAGATTTTGGAATTCTTAGGCTTAAATCCGATGCAAATTTGGTGTTTTGATATTGTTTTGAGCATTCCGAAGGTAGGACCAAGTTTGAATGATGTTATGGGATATGTTGTCATGTTTGGTTGAGGTCCCGAGGACCTCGGGTGACTTTCAGGTGGTTAAACGGACAAAAATGCATAGTTGAGAAGTTGCTGATTTTTGGCTTCAGCTGTTGCAAGCTTTTGGCCTTCGCGTTCGCGAGTAGTCCCTCGCGTTCGCGAAGGGTCGAGATGTGAGGCAGGACTTTTGTCTTTCGCGTTCGCGAAGGAGGTCCCGTGTTTGCGAAGGGTTGAGATCATTGAGCTACTCGTTCGCGAGAGGGGAGCCGCGTTCGCGATGGGTTGTGGAGTTGAGCCTTCGCATTCGCGAGAGGGGAGACGCGCTCGCGAAGAAGGAAAATGTGGTCAACGTCAGGTTGTGCTTCGCGAATGCGAGGTTTTGACTGCGTTCGCGAAGAAGGGTTGAAATTTTAGGGCAGAATGTTTTAAAAACTCATTTCCGCGATTTTTAGCCTAAGTTCCTCCATTTTTGGGCGATTTTAAAGCTTTTTGAAGAGGACTGAAGAAGGAATCAATGGGGAACACTTGGAGGTAAGATTTATGGACTTAATACTCAATCCTAATGTGATTTCTACCTAATTAATCATGGAAATTATCTAATTTAAGCCTAAGTATTGAAGAACTAGGGCTTGTAATTGGAGACCTATGATTTGGGATTTGAGGGGTCGTTTGTGGTTGGATTTTGGTACTTTTGATATGAATGAACTCGGGGAGTGATAAGGAGTCTATTGATGTAATTTTAATCGGATTGCGAGACATGGGCCCGGGGGTCGGGTTTGGCCAATTTCATGATTTGTGTTGTAATTTGATTTCTTTCGAGTGGGCTTAGTTCCCTTAGCATATTTTGATGGTTTTGCACTAATTATGGTTAGATTTGGAGTATCCGGAGGCCGATTCGTGGTTCTATTTGTGGTTTTGTGGTGAAACTTGTAGTTGATGATTAACATGTTATTATGCCTTCCCTTTCTTTGAGATCAGTATATTCCCTCTTTATGTGCATTTTTGAGCATGTCTTACCAGTTATCTCTTACTTGTTGTGTACTTACCATTATATGCTCCATGAATCCCCAAATCCCTATCACCCCTATATGATTTTGTTCTTCATGTATGGTTTTGTGACTATGTCGGGTCTACTATTTCTGAGCATCTCTATTCTAATTCCCAGACCTTTGCTTGATTATGTGTTTGCAATCAAGTGTTCTATGTATCCAAAACCCCTTGACCCCTGTGTGTGACTACTGAATTTACTTTGGTTCTATGACTACTGGTTGTGTATGAACCTGTCCTAAGGTGTTTGGACCTCTGTTCATCTCTTAAATCTATTTTTGAACAGTCTCTGTTGCTTTACTAAATTACTTTCAAACATACTTCCTTTTTTTAATACAGTTTTTTTTTACTAAAACCTCTCAACTTGTGTCAATCACTTTCACTCCACTCCTAAGTCAATAATTTCTTCCCCATCCAGCATGTATACTTCCTTAGGATCCTCTTGAGAACCCTCTGAACTCTGGCATACTGAGGCTGGCCCTTCCACACTACACTTGTTTAATTCTTGGTTACCAAGTCTAGGTGTAAGCACTGCCCGGGATCCTTGAGATCCTTAGGGAACTTTGATGCACCTAGACTCTGACATTGTCTATGGAATTGAGGCATTTAAGGCCATTGGAGGCTTTGGGAAATCCGGGCCTAATCGAAGGCTCCCTATAGAATAGCTTCTTGTTTTCTTATTTACTTATGTAATTCATTCATTGGTATGTAATAACTTGTAAATAAATATTGGGGTATTTAGTGAAATGGATGGGTAGATACATGTTTATAGGGTAATACGGGTAGAAATCATGTTCATAGGACATTACATTTAATCTGATTGATCCATCAAATAGAAATCATGCTCATAGGACTATACATTTAATCTGATTGCCTCATCAAATAGAAATCATGCTCATAGGACTTTACATTTAATCAGATTGCTTTATCAAGTAGAAATCATGCTTATAAGGCTTTACGTTTTGCTAGAAACCATGCATATAAGTTCCATATATTCATGCCTTCAATGTCTTAAAATCAGATTAACTAATAGATGCCATGTCTATAGGACTTAATCCAGATTATTTTATGATGAGTGTTCATGTATGCCTTCAATGCCTTAAAATCGGCTTAACTAATAGATGTCATGCCTATAAGACCTAATCCAAATTTTGTTATGGCAAGTGTTTATGTAGGTTTTCCTGTGTGCATAACTTAAATCAGATTAATAAAGTTAGATATCATGCCTATAAGGAACCATATTCGAAATTCTGCTTGTCAATATAAATTAGTCTAAATGATTCAACTTAGTCTGCATTTAGTCATTTATGAATCGGTTTAATAAAGTATTTCATATTTCTTGAAACAAATTCATTAAAATTGTCTCAACCTATCATTAGATATCATGCCTATAAATATTACAGAAATCTATTTCAAAACCTGCTTTGTTTCGTTACACAAATGTGCTAATCAGTGCTCCGCGTATAGGCAAGCTTTTTGGGCATTTCCAAAACTACATCTTTGAAACTGTTACTATTGCTTCATGTTTTCTTATCCTAACAGGCTTTCAAAAATCAATTGGAAACTGCTAGGGTCACTATTCCTGAGTTTCTAAAAAAATAAGTTGTTTGTTTCTGCATATTCACCTGGATATCCTGCCTTAGGACATTGTCTAATAAAAACCCTTAATTGTGCTTGAGTCGTGCTATTTATGTGCTTGTTTGAGGAGAAAACTTTGAACCTCTAATTGCTCCTTTTTATGTGCTGAAATTCCTAAGTGTTTTTGATTGTCGCCTTAGAATTTTCACCTTTTAAAACCTTAGGGGTCCGTCTAGAACCACCTATAGGTAGAGGTCCTAACTCCCTCCAGGACATTAATATGGTACAGGTAGCAACATGCAATAGAAATCATTGACGAAACACTCGATTTGCATGACCGCTAAGGGGATGGGAAGGGTAGATATGGGATATGATGACTACACACTAATGTCACGTATAGCCCCTCATTGTGGAGTGTTTACCATACATTGTGTGGGGTGATCCTATAGGATAACCAACCTAGGACCCCTCCTTTACCAAAATTTCTTTTTATTTAAACCTTTGTTTTACAACTTGTCCAAATCTTTATCTTATTACTTAAGTTATCCAACGTGCTTTACTTGAAACCTATTTGATTCAACTGTTTACTTGTAATGGATTAATTTCTGAATATAAGTTCATCTGGGACCCACATTTGTGGACTAAGAGGGGTGCCTAACACCTTCCCCTCGAGTTTACTTTGAACCCTTACCCTAATCTCTGATAATGCAGACCAACCCAAGAGTTAATCACTCTAGGTGCCCTAATGCACCGTAATCCATTAGGTGGCCACTCTCCAAATATCCAATTCCCAAAAGAAAATGAGTTATTACCCTTATGAATGTCGAAACCCAGACTTCCCCATCAAAAAGGAAAAAAGGGGCGCGACAGGTCCTATAAGCATGCTTTCTACCCATTTATGTGAGAATTAGAATACCCTACCCCTTTTTAATAATTTCCCCCATCTGTTCAGTTTACAAATTATTACAGACCCAGAATTGACGATACAAGTGCGAATTTTACATATTAAAAGATTACAGGCCTAGTACACATAACAGGCCCAAAAGACTATAACCTAGTAAAGCGTGGGCCTTCTGCAGGCTCGTTCCTGATGCGCACAACAAAACCAGATCCAAATACACTCCAAACCTCAGAGTATATCAATTGCTCATTTCAAACTCACACAAGGATCCACACTAGGCCTAAAGGGAAGACCTTCTAACCCAACAATTGCATATGAACAAGTTCAACACACAAATTAACAAACTACGCGTGACAACCAATTAAATAGCTCTGAAGCCTACTAACAGTGGTCCTATAACATAGATACATAATCATAAACATATTGACATGACTCACACAAGGAATATTAGAACTTGCATTTTAGAGACAAATGGGCTTTGAACATGAAAACTAGGAGAATCAGTAGAGCTCTTTAACATAGTGAGTTTGACATAGAAAGCTAACAACCTAGGTTCATAATTGAGTAATTATTTAACAAATGAGAGGGTGTAGCATGCTGAACCCAGTTACACATTAAGAAAATTGAGAAAGGCAAGTTCATTAACTTAACATGACAAACACACACATACTAATTTTCCAGTAATCAAGACATTAACCAGAATTGGTCAGAGATACATTTTAAACAAGTGAGTTCTTATTCGAAGTAGTTATTGTCAGAGGGATATGCAATTCCACATGAAGGTGACCACAAGAAACATGGCAACACTTATAGCAATGGCCTACTATAAACCTCAGCAGTATCCTGACTCATGAGACAATGCAACACTTAAAGGGAATGAGACAAGCAAAGTCTAGAATACCAACATAGAAATGCAGGATATAGTAGAGAACACACATTAGTCTAAAAACAAACTAAGAAAAGTTGGAATCCATTCTAATAATGAGAGCATATCACATGTGCTGAAACCTAATAAATTCAACTAACAAAGAACATGGAATTGCATGGAATTATATAATAATATCATGACAATACAGTATCAGGGATTCATAAATAACGAAGAACTGACTCATGCTTACAAAATTTAAACATTACTAAAAACATAGAACACATACAGATAAACATAAGGAAAATAGATAATATTGCAAGAGTTAAGGACACTAACCAGTAGCAAACTTAAACGAGCAAAAAAATAAGGAGCTTAGAATATTGGTAGCTAGAATCCCATATCTCTGATGCTTCAGAGATCACAAGAACCTCGAGAAGGGCTTCGAGCAGTGCTTGCACTGGAGGAGGTTGTTTTAACAATATTATGGCCTTGGCTTTCAGCCGGACAGAGATCCAAGTGTCTTAGAAAATATTAAGTGACTCAGAAGAAGTGAACGAGTGAGAGAAGAATATAGTGAGTGCAATAGCAGTCAAAAATTAGGTCTTTTAAGGGGTAATAGGGGAGGGGTTTATATAGTAATATATTTAAACAAACAAACAAGGAAACATACTAAATCAAACATACATAAGGAAAAAGAAACATGAAAAATCAATTCAGAATTAATTTAGGAGAAAAATCGGGCAAACCCTAGTTCAAAAAGGGATAACACAAATGGCCAAGAATCTCAATCGGACCCATATAGCATGGCAACAAGTGTATCAGGTCAAAACATGAGGATAGTACATAATCAGAATTGAATGAACACTCACTGACTCGTCTTCCATAAATAATCGAGCACCAAGTACTGTAACGTTGAGGAAATGGAACCATTGTGTGTGCAAAAAATGAAAGGGAATATCGAAGATTTACCATATGATATTGGATTAGGGGATGTGATTTGAATGAAGGCGGCTAGGTGTAATGACCCGGCCGGTCGTTTCATGAGTTTCGGTTCTATTCTCCCTATTTCTTCTTCTGTATGTGTTGTTCAGTTGTATTTCATCTTATCGTATTGGTTGTTCTGTGTTCTGAGTGGTCATGGAGTGAAAAGAGACACTTAGTCTCTTATTTGGAAGCCTTAGTTGGAAAAGTCAACCGGAAGTTGACTTGTGAGTAAATGATCTCGGAGGTTGGTTTTTATGGTTTGGATAGCTTCGATAGGTGATTTGGGACTTAGAAGCGTGTTCAGAATGTAATTTGGAGGTCCGTGGTAGATTTACTTGAATTGGCGAAATTGGAAATTTGACAATCTTCGGTCGACAATGGAAATCTTGATATCGGGGTCGGAATGGAATTCCAAAAATTGGAGTAGGTCCATTGTGTCATTTTTGATGTGCATGCAAAATTTCAGGTCATTCGAATAAGGTTTGATAGTCTTTTGGATCGGTTGCGGAATTCGGGAGTTTGCAAATTCTTAGGCTTGAATCCGAGGGTGATTTGGTGTTTCGATGTTTTTTTGAGTTTTTTGAGGATTGGTATGAGTTTGAATGATGATATGTGACTTGTTCGTATTTTTGGTTGAGGTCCCGGAGACCTCGGGCTGATTTCGGAAGGTTGTCAAAAAGTTTGGACTTGAATTGGAGCAGCTGAAGCTGTTGTGTTCTGTCATAACCGCACCTGCTGATTGGGACCGCAGGTGCGAGCCGCAGAAATAGACAAGAGACCGCAGAAGCGGAAATGTCATAGGAGCAAGGTTTGTACCGCATCTGTGAGCCACAGGTGCGAGACTTGGGTCGCAAGTGCGGCGTCTGAGGATGTTTAATGAAAAATCGCAGATGCGTTTAAGTTGACTGCAGGTGCGGTCCGTAGGTGCGATAATTTGTCCGTAGGTGCGGAAATCACTGGGCAGAAAGTATATAAGTTCCCCTTCGTGAAATTTTGCCCATTTCCACCATTTTTGAAACGGGATTGGAGCTTTGGAGGGTTTTGAAGAGGAAATCAAGGGGATTCTTGTTGAGGTAAGATTTTTGAACATAATACTTATATCTATGGTGGATTTCAGTGGATTGAACTGTAGATTTTGACTTTGATATTTTTAGTGGGATTTTTTATAAAGTATATATATGATTTTAAATGCTCGTTACTGCACTCAGCCTTTATTTATTTTGGTTACTTACTGAGTTGGCGTACTTATGTTACTCCCTGCACCTTGTGTGCAGATCCAGGTGTCAGAGCCTCCGAGTGAGAGCTGATCGTTGCCTTCAGAGTCCTATCCGGAGATTGCAAGTTAGATGCACGGCGTTCACAACCCTGCCTTTTTCCTTCCTATCCTAATACTTTATATTTCAGACTTATTTTGTATTAAGCAGATAGTGTTGAGTTGTACTTAGTGGCTCATGACTAGTGACACCAAATTCGGGTTGTGTTGATGTATTTACGTACTTGTTTCCGCGTATTTTTATATATATTAAATTGAGAGATTTGAGATTTATCTGATTAGAAAATGAATTTATAAAAGTACTCGATGTTGTAAATGTTGAATTGGCTTGCTTAGTATTGTGATAGGCGCCATCACGACTGGGTGGTTTGGGGTTGTGACACTGGGGTTATTGGTGTGAGAGTGAAGAGAGAATACAGAGGAGGCTGGGTGGGAAATGGGTCTCTAGGGTTTGGGGTGAGGGTCATAAAGAGAGGTGGGGATTTATTATCGGTCGTTGATCACTTAAGATCAACGACCAAGATCGAATAGGAAACGGGCGGGTTGGTTTAACGGGTCGTGACCGGGTTGAGATTAATGGGTCGTTTGGTTTGGGGTGGAAGGTTGGGCTAGGGATTTTTGGGGTATTTTGGCCACTAATGTGGTCCGAAATTGACTTAAAGATAGGCTATAATTTAAATACATGAAATTTATCAAGAATAAATTATGTCAAATGACTAATAAATTATAAAAATGTTATTTATGCAGTAAAAATACTTAAAAATAATATCTTAATATTACAAAAATATAAGAAAGGATATATTAATATAAATAATATAATGAATACGATTATGTGTAGAATATAGGTTATTACTGTAGAATTATGTAAATAGCTTAAAAATATAAATGCAATTATGTAAAAATGAAGTAAAAATATTTTAAAATATATATGTGGGTATAAATAACACATTTGGATGATTAAGTCATCATACATAATTTAAAGGAATAATTAATAAATATTTAAATAATTTAAATGCAAAAAATTAGTTTTAAAGCTCCAAAAATTGCGGAAATTTACAAAAAATACTTGTAAATTTAATAATGATGCAAAATGACATGTTGAAAATATATATACTACTTGAAAAAATTGAGGGCAAAATTGGGTATCAATAAAAATCATGTAACCACTAACCTACTCATAAGAGATAACCCACCTGTGGAATTCCATACCGGTATCTTCCACTGACGCTGTACTGGGTACCACTACTACAAAATCGGTAAACCCTCATGAGCCCATGCTTTTTCACCAGTTGTACATGTCCGTTCATTCCTCATTGAAATCAACTAAAAGTGCGACAATACATCCCCTCTTCATTTCAAGCACACTCCTGATATAACAACCCGGTCAGTCGTTTCGAGAGTTGTAGATCCGTTCCCATATTTTCTGCTCCTTTTGTACTCTACATCTGTTATATGAGTTACCGTGGCTGGTTGGTTCGGGTCCGGAGAGATTTCAGAGTGAATTGAGACACTTAGTATCATAATTGAAAGCTTAAGTTGGAAACGTTGACCGGATATCGACTTATGTGTAAACGACCTCAGATTTGAATTTTGATGGTTCTGTTTTCTCCTTTAGGTGATTTTGTACGTAAGAGCGTGTCCAGATAGTGATTTGGAGGTCCGTAGTGGAATTAGGCTTGAAATGGCAAAAGTTGGAATTTTGAAAAGTTTGACCGAGAGTGGATATAGGGGTCGGATTCTGATTTCGGAAGTTGGAGTAGGTTCGTGTGTCATCTATGACTTATGTGAAAAATTTGAGGTTAACCAGACGTGATTTGGTAGGTTTCAGCGTCGTTTGTAGAATTTGGAAATTTCAAAGTTCATTAGGCTTGAATCCATGTGCAATTCATGTTTTTGATGTTGTTTGAGGTGATGTGAGGGTTCGACTAAGTACGTATGATGTTTTGAGACTTGATGGTATGTTTGGTTGAGGCCTTGGGGCCTCGGGTGAGTTTC